>NC_141690.1:303240929-304723035 GCF_964263255.1 Lissotriton vulgaris | reverse complement strand
AAGTGAACATCTAAATGATCGGAGCATGCCTGCCTTGAGAGGGCTCTCGCCCGGCGGCCGATCGACAGAGCTTCACCAATTCTGAACGGACCTCTCTTGCAGTGACCTATTGTCCTGACTGGAATCCCACAGGAATGCTACATGGAGTGAGAGAACGAACGGGCGCTGGAGGAGGAAGTCGAAGAACTGTCCGTATGGTCCGGTCCGGGTAAGATTAAGTAGGGCGTTCCTATGCCTGATTGGTAGGGTGGTTCTATCCACCTAATTGTTGATTGATTGTATTGAAAATCGGTATTTGTATACCGAAATTGCTAATTGTTGATTGATTGTATTGAAAATCGGTATTTGTATACCGAAATTGCTGATTGTTGATTGTTCGTATTGAAAATCGGTATTTGTATACCGAAATTATTGGTATTGGTTCATTTAGCTTTGAGGGCTACTTGACATATTGGTTTTTTTACTTGGATTTTACTACCGCGTCAAGCGCTGCACGGAGGAGGCTAGCGCCATCAGCCCAGAGCGACTCACCAGATCTTTTTCTGCCATTCCCTCAACTTCTCGGCGCACCCGCTGCGCGGGTGCCCCTTCGCTTGTCTGTGGAGGGAAGCGGACCAGCTGCTGCGAGAAAGGAGCCCAGAGGCGGTAAGGAGGTAAGCGGCTTGGGCGTGTGGCTGCAGCGGGGCTGCGAGCGTGCAGGGACTTCATTTCCCAGAAGTCCCTGCTAGACCGACGGAGAGCTTCCGGTCCGCTCTCCCTGCTGGCCCGCCCCCCGCCCTCCTGAGGCCTCAAAACACCCGCCAAAACCAAAAGCGAGTGGGACACTGTTTTTTTACTTGGATTTTACTACCGCGTCAAGCGCTGCACGGAGGAGGCTAGCGCCATCAGCCCAGAGCGACTCACCAGATCTTTTTCTGCCATTCCCTCAACTTCTCGGCGCACCCGCTGCGCGGGTGCCCCTTCGCTTGTCTGTGGAGGGAAGCGGACCAGCTGCTGCGAGAAAGGAGCCCAGAGGCGGTAAGGAGGTAAGCGGCTTGGGCGTGTGGCTGCAGCGGGGCTGCGAGCGTGCAGGGACTTCATTTCCCAGAAGTCCCTGCTAGACCGACGGAGAGCTTCCGGTCCGCTCTCCCTGCTGGCCCGCCCCCCGCCCTCCTGAGGCCTCAAAACACCCGCCAAAACCAAAAGCGAGTGGGACACTGTTTTTTTACTTGGATTTTACTACCGCGTCAAGCGCTGCACGGAGGAGGCTAGCGCCATCAGCCCAGAGCGACTCACCAGATCTTTTTCTGCCATTCCCTCAACTTCTCGGCGCACCCGCTGCGCGGGTGCCCCTTCGCTTGTCTGTGGAGGGAAGCGGACCAGCTGCTGCGAGAAAGGAGCCCAGAGGCGGTAAGGAGGTAAGCGGCTTGGGCGTGTGGCTGCAGCGGGGCTGCGAGCGTGCAGGGACTTCATTTCCCAGAAGTCCCTGCTAGACCGACGGAGAGCTTCCGGTCCGCTCTCCCTGCTGGCCCGCCCCCCGCCCTCCTGAGGCCTCAAAACACCTGCCCACTCCCGCAGCGCGGGACGCAGCCCGGGCTAAGACTGGGCAAAGACAGGGCCGTTCTAGGCCGTTAGAGACCGATTGAGACCGGACCGGGCCACCTCCCTTGGTTCTATTGTCTGGAGTTATAGTACCATACTCGCATTATCTAATATATTGGATATACCTCCTCTTCGCCAAAATGTCTACACGTGAAACTAGGAGTAAGGCTACAAAGATCCCCAAAAAAGCCACAGGCACCCTAGATGACTTTATTACCAGGACTAGCCTCTCTATTGACAATGAAATTACCAAACTTCAGCACAGAGTATCAAGCGAACTTGAATGTGCCAGGAGGCTTTCAACTGAACTTGCTCTTAGGAAAAAATCTTCCCTAGGCAGTATTGCCACTTCTAAAACCCCTGAGCGGATTGTTGGCCCAAAACCACTCATAGCCGTAGCTGAGGTACACTCGATAACAGAAGAATTAATTCCTTCTGTTACTCAGAAATCCCAGGAGCTGCCAGCGGGGGCCGAGTCAGGAGGTTTAGTTCAGTTGATACCTCCAAAGGAGAAAGTCGAAATCCATCCAGATGGGGCGTCCTGTGATTCATTAGCAGGGACGATACTAACTACATGTCCTGAACCTGCTAGTCAGTTACTAGTCGAAACAGAGCGCTCCCCAAAATCACCAGGCAAAGTTCCATCAAAGCACAAAAGGAAGCGTAAACATCTTACTGCCTTTGCTAGGAAAAAAGCAAAAATCAACCTTAGCCATAATATCAAGGGTGGGACCCCTAATATGCCTGCTGTAACAACCGAGAGCCTTGTACATGATTTAGTAAATACTGACAACGCTAACATTAGTATAGTTGAGCACATTTCCCTAGATAAGTCTGACTCCTTAGGTAGTGAGGGAAAGAGAGTTTCATGTGCTACGTTAGAATTAGATGGTGGAAAAGAGGAATTTTTAAAAATAGTATGGGAGACGCTTAAGACATTACTTAAACCACTAGAAACAAGGTTAACTGGAATTGAGAACCAGCTTCTTGAAGTTGAGAAAAGTGTCATCACTCTTTCCAGTATAAGTCTTAATTGTATTGAAGTGCCTAGAGCCACCCAGCAAGTTTCTGTTCTTGCCCCGACGACATCAAAAGAACCACATACCAAGCTATTAGAAGCGCAGCAAAAAAAGGTAGGGACAGTTAGTAACATCAATACTACACAAACAAGTAATACTAAAATCCAATCAACTTCAATTCCTTCAACATCCACGGCAACAGTTGTAAATACCACCACAAAACCGATGCAGAAAAACCAAACACATTCCAATTCTCATTTACCACAAATTCCCCCATCTTCTCATTTTTCCATTCAGAATATATCAACTCTAAATAAACCTCAACTTAATATTCCCACCTATCCCAACATTAGTGCGGCAGGCACTCAATCCATGCCTGACAAAATCATTACCAATGTCCCAGACACTTCAAACTACCAGTCCAACCATACTCGTAACAATTTTAGAGGTGGATACATAGACTTGCCCCCAGACGCTAGTACATTTGTAGCCGTTCTCACAGGGGTTCCAGAATTGGACAGTCAATACGAAGAAAACTTCCAATCGCTAAAAAATAAAGTGATTTTTTGGTTAAACAAATATAAACCTATCCCCAACCATCTGAAAAGTAAGATTCTTATGGTTAGGAGGGTACCATGGGTAGGGCCAACCCCAAAATCAATCACGGGCGATTGTATTGTCATATCCTTTGAGGAACCCCAGAGTGCTGAGCAAATCTGCAATTGGAAATCGTATGGTATGAATCCCCCTATTGAAGCAAGACCTCTATCTTTTTTTTATCCACCACCAAGACCTATCCATCATGGCCAAAACTGGAACCCTGTCAAGCAGTATTCATATAATGCCCCAAACTTGGCTAGGTATGGAAATTATAATATGTGGTCTGGTGCTCCAAATTTGGGTGGACATGGTGATTACAACATGTGGTCGGGCATTTCTACCTTTAACAGATTTAGCTGTTTAGAGGCTGTGGATTGACTTATCACAATGCCCAACTGCATTCATGAATTATATGATGATTTTTGTAGACTGTGCAAAGGTTACCTTAAACCAAATAATGTTAGACAGCCTAATGATGACAAACAGCCTAATAGGAGTAGGATGCAGAAAAAGGGTCCACTTTATAGAGCTGGGAAGATACGCTGCAATACAGCCGAGGGTGGTTGGGATAGGAGTCCAACTACTGCAGCTGGGGAAAAGACAAAGGCCGCAGATAAAGACACAATACCACTGCAAGTAGACACAATACCACTGCAAGTAGGCACTAGGTGCAACCAGTGCGTAGCCATTCCCTCTCCCGCCACCCAGAGTACTGATTCCTGTTTACTTATCTTATCGTGGAATATTGCGGGTGTTTATAAGAACTTAAAAGACCCTGAGTGGGCAAATTACATTGACACCTGTGATATTTGTCTATTACAAGAAACTTGGGCCTTAGAAGTTCCCCATCGGGTAGGCTACAAAACTTTTGGCACAAAGGCAGTTCAGTCTGACCGAGGAAGACCATCAGGGGGTCTATTAATTTGGCTAAAAATCACTCTAGCCATGCAGGTCGAAATTGTGGATACAGGTTCCCCGGATATTCTAGCTCTAAGGGTAACCCCATCGTGTGGCAATGAATGGTACATTGTGAATATCTATAATAGACCAAGTAGCCACTCGAAAGTATCACTAACAATTGAGGCCCTGGAACTTTTGCTTAAAAATGTAATTGTAGACACCCCGGTCATTCTAGGAGGAGACCTAAACTGCAACTTTGAACCTGTTCTGGGCATTTCTGAAGTGTTTGAGGATGAGGACTCAGCCTATAACATCCCCCAGCTTGAGACCACCAAATTTGTTAAATATTCGACACTGGCTAGTCAACTTTTAAGACTTTCTGCAGATCATGGCCTCAGAGCAGGTAATGGTCGGCTTCCATCTGACCTCCAAAAACAACCAACCTTTTCTAAAGCTAAAAGCAACTTAGACTTTGTACTTGTTTCTCTTAGTTTATGGCATTTTATGATAGATCTGAAAGTAGCAAGTAGGGGGGAAAGTGATCACTACCCTTTGGAACTTTACATCAACAAGAGCATGGTTAGTGATATCACTTTATCCACAAATGAATTTACTGAAGTCACCACATGTGAGGACGTCCACATAAGTAATAATAGACGTGCGGTGAGATGGCCACGTGTTTTGGCAGATGGCAAAGCCTTATCACTGGTTTATTCCCTTTTTGAACAAACTTTTGAACATGTAGTTGACTATGCCTTCCTACCGGAACACTTTGATCATTTTATTGAGCTACACAAAATCTTCTTTTCGGAAATAAAAATGCTCTTATCAAAAATGCCGAAAAAGAAGCAGCAAAATCAAAGGGTGGCAAACCATGGAAAGTTATGGTACGGCCACGTGTGTAGAACTGCCAAATCAAACCTACTGTTTGCTATCAAAAACAAGTCCAAAGAAGAAGTAAAAGTTGCAAGGGTTGAGTATAAACGTGCATTGGAAACATCAAAAAAACTTTGGGAGGAATCGATCTGGGCCGACATGTTATCTGCTGCAAAAAATAATGACAATGTTGGCTTCTGGAGACTAGTGGCCAATGGTGGTCATGCTGGGAGAGTTGTGAAAGATGTATTCTTGGACGAAATGACCTGGGTATCTCATTTCACAAACCTTTATAAACAATATGAAAATGATAGCCAATGGAGCCCAAGGTCATCGCTGTCGGTTGAACCGCTTAACTTTACACTGGACGAGACAGTAAGGGCAATTAACGATCTCAAAAATTCTAAAGCCCCTGGTCCGGACAGAATACCGGGGGATCTCTATAAACATGAGGTTGAAGTCTGGGCCCCATATTTGAATCGCCTGTTTAATGCCCTATCTCTAAAGTGCAATTTCCCTGACAGTTGGCGGGCAGCAGAGGTCGTGCTAATATTTAAAAAGGGGGATAGAATGATACCCTCTAACTACAGGCCAATCAGTTTGATGGACACACTTCAAAAACTGTATGCTAAACACCTTCTGTTTAGAATCAACGACTGGCTTGAAGCTACAAACGTAATTTCCAAATTCCAGGCTGGGTTTCGTAGCAACACAAGCACAACAGATCAAATTTTTCGCTTTTGCTGCTTGATTTGGAAATATGTCCAGCTGAAAAAATGTCATCTGTATGTAGCCTTTGTTGACCTGAGGGCTGCTTTTGATTTAGTTCCACGCAGATTACTTTGGAAAACACTACAAGACCTTGGGTTGCCGGGATGCCTCCTAGAACAAATAATAGAGTTACATGCAGATAATTATGCAAATGTCAGATGGGGTCCCAATGGTGAGCTGACCCGCAATATCCCCATTGAACGTGGGGTTCGCCAGGGGTGTGTTCTGGCCCCTACTTTATTTTCCTTGTTTATTAACGATGTCCCAGATCATTTAAATGCTTGTATTAATGATTCTCCGCAGCTCAACGGTGTAAGGGTGCCCGCGCTGCTTTTTGCAGACGATACTATACTTATATCCCAAACAAAAAAGGGTCTTCAGGCACTCCTCAACTCATTCAGCTGCTATTGTCAGACAAAGGGCTTGGAAATAAATGCAAATAAAACAAAATGCATGTCACTAAATCCCAGTATGCCAGATAGAGGGTTTTTGACCCTAAACTGTCAAAAACTAGACACTGTGGATAACTTTTCTTATTTGGGTGTTGTGCTCGATTCCAAACAAAGCTGGAAACCCCAAATTGAGAAAAGTAAAATAACCTATGCCCAAAATGTCAAACCAATTCTAAACAAAATGAATTCTAGTACAAGCAAGAGTGTTACCCCTGTTTTAGAACTTTTTAAATTTAAAATTCAATCTGCTGTACTATATGGAGCAGAAATATGGGGCCCATGGGCAAAGAATAGTTTCCATGTTATGGACAACAAATTTATGCGTGCTTCTGTCAGGGTTCCTAGTAGTACACCACTTTTACCACTCCAACTTGATTTAAACTTTAGGAGAACAGATTACCTAACTATATTGAGGCCATTACTATTTTGGGTTAGGCTTTGGACCACACCCGAACTGATAGACTATAGATATGGCCTGCAAGAATTGATGAGGCTTGATTCTTTTAACTCCCTGCACTGGCTAGTGCACGTTAAAAAATGGCTTACACTTTTGGACCTACATCCTATGTGGGAGATCCCAGATAGAATGTCTACGACTTCTAAAATGGTAGTTAAGCGAGCATTCTGGAACCACATAAGTGGGAAGCTAGTGGAAGGAGTGAATGCGGGTTCCGCAGTCCAGGCTTTCTTATCATTTAAAGACGAATCTTATTTTGAACAGTTCCTGGACGAGATAGAGCCACCTATTGCAAAAACTCTTTTCCTAAAGTTTAGATATGGGACACTTATGCTAAATTACAATACTGAAAGATGGGCACAAAAAAGATTGGGGGCTTTGTCTGATAAAATAAATAGCTGCCCTATGTGCTCAACTGTTTGTTCCGAGGATGAGGCCCACATGTTCTTTGTTTGTAGCGCTTACGCAAAACCGAGAAAGAAATGGCTGAACCCCATGTGCAACCTCCTGGGGACTAGGTCCTGTTTAACAGCTTTTAGGATCATGAAAAGTAACACAACCCAGTTTATTGTATTCAGCGTAAGCAAATTTTTACATTCTGTTTTTATAATCCGGAAAAAACACGGACATTGTCTCTAAGTTGGAAAAGTGTACATGTTTAACCAATCCCTGTATATGTGATACTTTTTAAAAAAAAAAAATGAATCTTCTTTTAAATCGAAATGAAATATAACGCTTTAATTTCCTTTAAAAACATGAATGAACTGTGAAAACTATTCTATGTCCATATAACACTTGTTCTTTTTACATTGCTATGTTAATGATGATTTTACATTGCTATGCTAATGATGATTTCATGTATGTATTTGACTTTTATGTATGCGACTTTTATGGCCAAAAATGGCCGAAATAAAGTTATAAATAAATAAATAAAAATAAATAAAATATTGGTTCTCTTCTGAGAACGAGACATTCTCTGTTTTCAAACAGCGGCGAATAGGAACGTCGTCCCTCTTTGCAGATAGAGAAGGGTAGGTAATTCAGACTTTTGTCCCCGGTATTAATCCGTCATGCCTACTTTTCTCCCCACTGAATTGTTTGAAGTCGATTGATAACCGATTGTTGTTCTTTAAGAATTGTTGAAGTCGATTAATAATCGATGTTGTTCTTTGAGAATTGTTTGAAGTCGGTTGATAGTCGATTGTTGTTCTTTGAGATCTTCCCTGTCTACAAACTGAGACGAGTAGAAATATTCTGTCTTCCTTTTTGGATAGCGAAGGGCAGGTAATGCAGACATTTGTCCCCGTTGTAATCCGTCATGCCTGTTTTTCTCCCCACTGATTGGTTGAAAACCTGGACCTTGTTGTTCCAGGAATTGTTTCGTTTGAGGTATTTTCTGGCTGCAAACAACGTGGAATAGAAATATTCTATCTAGTCTTTGCAGGTAGTAAAGGGTAGGTTATGCCCCTTTGTGAATTCGTCAGTCCTACCCACTCCCCACTGTTTGGGGGGTAGCTCGCATGGTCCGCCCAGGAGACTACCCTTATGGAGGACATATGCTCCCCGCTCATGGGCCATTTAGTGGAGGTAGACCATCTGGTCCGTCCAGGAGGCTACCCTAGTAGATGGAAGTACATCGCTCGGTCTGTCCAGGATGATACCCCAATGAAGGAATATATGTTCCCCTTTTGATCGATAATCTCGTTCCACCCCGGACCATTTATTGGAGGGAACTCGTCTGGTCCGCCCAGAAGTACCCCCCTAGTGAAAAGGACACATAAAAATATGAAGTGATCACCGTTCCCTACTAACAGAAAGCCTTGGCTCGAAAAACGCTAAGGAAGAGAAAGAAAACTAAAAAGAAATCAGGCTAAGTCAGTAACCCCCTGATGAGCTTTTGACTTCACTAAAAATAAGAAACATTAGAAATAGTTCGTAACAAGAAATATAAAATGGCGAAAAGTTTGACAGCAAAAATAGCCACGAGGTAGCTAGGCTTCGCTGCCTGTTCCTGCTCCCAACATGCCTGCCTCATTGCCCGCCACGCCCAAATAACGGTCACATGAAATAGAAACAATCAAATAGGTACCTACCCTCATTCCGGAAGCTCCCAAAGTGCAACAGGTCCGCGGTTACGCCCATCCGGAAGGCGAGGCCTCGAGGCACGAGGGGCCCGCCTGACCACGGTCGGGAGGAGATGATGTTGGGCAGGCGGTCCAAAGAATGGCAGAGTCCTCTCCTTCTCTCCTCTTCCGCTGCCCTGCAGGCCACGGGGGGGGGGCTGTCTTGCCTCAGCCACCGACCACCCCCCCCCTTCTGTCTCTCGCCTGGCCCGACCCACGAAGAAGGCAGAAGCCGAAGGCGAGAATGGCGGCGAATCAAGTAGTCCCGCCACACGTCAAATTCCTGGATAGTTACAGGTAGTGCTGCCACATGTCGACGTCTGGACAGTTGCAGATAGTCCCGCCACATGTCAAGAGAAAGGGGGGGGGGCTGTCTTGCCTCAGCCGCCGACCACCCCCCCCCATCTTCAATAGCCAGCACGGCCAATATCGAAACGACGGAGCCGAGTGGCGGCGCGGGGTCGCTGGAAGGGGGAGGTGACGCGAACGAGCCTCCCCCACCTCCCTCCAGGTGGAGGCTTCCAGCGACACCCCAATGCTCTTACTTAAAGAGGGTCAACATCATAAAGCGGTCCTCTGCCCAGGACGGGCACACGCTCCATGCCTTCTCCCCGCAACCTTGAAGATTCTATAAGAGCCGGGGGGGCTCCGATCCCTCCGCATGGGTGCCCCCGCCCCCTTCACTGGGAACCACGACACCGGTGCAACTCCTGCCGGCACCAGCCTCGGATTGGAAATGGCTAAAATGAAGCCACGGCACGGACTTGTTCAGTTCCGGAGGAACGCCAGGATGACCCGGTAGGAAAATTGTTGCCGCCCTTCCCACTCTTTGACTCATGGTCCATATTTGCTAAACTGTTAACCACATAGCACAAAACTTTTTGAACTACCAACGGAAAGTTCTGGGCCAACCACGAGACTAGAGACTTTCTGACTGTGCTGGAACTTGCCTGACCCCACCTAAAATGGCGCCGCCGAAAAATGAAACGTATTTGAATAATCTTTGTTGCACCCAGGTTGCGCAGCTTGTTGTCCCGAGATCTATGTGCAGTTTTTGGACAATGAAAGTAGATATGAAGGGCGTTGAGTATGTGCTTGGATAATGAATTGACTTGGGGTGGGTACTGATTATGATTTGGAAAATGAATTGGTGTAACTTAGATAACGAATGAGTATTGGATAAATGAATTTTTGAATTAATCAAAAATGAATTCTTGACATGCATCATGTTTGCTCTGTAAGGAAATTTTAATACGGTTTTATTTGCACTGCTGCACCTTATGCAATGAACTGCCACCAATTTCGTTTATTAAAAGTATTTTTTTTTTTTTAAGAAGAAAGCATGGTCGTTGCAGTTGCATTAATGAGTTTTGGATGCCTTACTACTGTGAGCGAAGAGTAAAGTATGATGAAGGATGTAGATCAAAAGGGATCAGATATTTAGCAGCTACCTTATGTGCCACAAGCAGCCGGAAAAGTGTTTCAGATAGCCCTTTAAATGACACCACAGAAAATGCAACCTGACCGTCACCCTTGCACCCGATAAAGAGGGTTACAACCAAGTAGCTCATGTAGATACTCGGATCGTCAATGATTATCTATCTGACACCACTGGTCCCTCTGGGCTGAAATGCCGAGATGGCAAGGGAATGCAGTACGAGGAGATAGAGCGAGTATATGGTAGGTAGAAACATTTTCGAACTACTGCATGATGATGTGCTTTGAATGCTGCCCCCCCCCCACCCCTTCTTTTCCTCCCTTCTGCAGGTCACGTCAGAACGTCGGCTGAAGTGTGGAAGAGCGACGGTTGGACCACCGACGAAAAAGGGAAGGGGGGAATATGTGTTTAGTCACTATAACGACAAATTTTTAAAGACGTAGGCTTAACATGACTGTTCCTCCTTAGGACATAACGACTGAGAGGATGGACTGACATAGAAACTGGACAGGTACTGAATGACGAAAAATTGACTAGAAATGACGTGTTAAATAATGTAACTGGACGTTTGACTAGGTAGGGAAAGGACAAAGAAAAATTATACAGGTAAGGGTTGCCACGGCACCACCCGTCTAGGAAGTTAGAAATATTACTGATGTTCAAAATGCACTACCCCCTTTCTCACACTCTTATAGATATAGCCAAGCTGTCCGACTGTTCTCCCGATCAATACTTGCCGTTGCCTCAGCCTGGAGAACTTCCCACCACAGGAGGGAACAGAAAACGGCTTAAGATCCAACCATGGGTAACTAGCACGACCAGGTTAATTACTGATCGACCAGCCGAGGTGTGAGTATTGGTAATTGGGAACGCTCGCAGGCGTGACAAGCGAGAAGGGAAAGGGGGGAAGGGTAGAAAGAGCAAGCACATAGATAAAACAGGATAGTAAAGATACGTAGGATATACATATAAAAACAGATGTTGTAGGCTAACAATTGTTTCCTGTCTTGTCGTGAATGTCTTGTATATGTGTAATACATGTGCCGTCTTCCCTGTCTGAGTTTGTGTGTGTATAAATGTACGAATTTATGTCTTCCCTCTGTCTGTATCTGTGCGTTACCTGACCTTTGCTGTTCCGTGTTGTGAGCGCACTAAATGACCTATTTTTGTACACGTCTCTCTCTCTCTCTCTCTCTCTCTCTCTCTCCCTCTCTCTCTCTCTCTCCCTACATGTCATACGTGTACCGAATGGCTCGTTTAGATTGCGGACGACTCTCACTCTCTATGAGAGTCTGCCTATTCTCTCTCCTTCATTGGTAAAATTGTGCCCCACCGGCACCAGTCTGATTTGATACATATTGAACGCGAAGGTGTTCAGCGAAATTGGCCGAAACTAAAATAATTGTATCTCGCCATATTACTGCCTCTCCTTTCTGCAAAAATGAATGAACTTGAATTGGCTGAGAAGGAAAGGACAGGTAAGACGACTAAAGTCTCCCCAAATCTGGCCATTTATAGGGGAACTGTATGTCAATGGCACCTTATGTCTGTTCTTCAGAGACGAACGCCAACGTCCAGATTGAACTCCCAACGCCCGGATTGCCCCACCCCCCCCTTTTTTGCACCCAAGCGCAAGCGCCCGAAGCATCCCCGCCCCATTTGTCGGTAAACCCCAATTGCTGTCCCGAATATAAACTTGATGCACATGAGTAGCTGTTGACCCTCGAGAATACCCTGTTTTGCCTGACTCTCGATAATGACACCCCCGCCCTGTTCGAAAAGGTTAGCCAGTCCTGATGGGAAATGCTCTGTAAAATGCTGAATATGATGTAATGCACAGTTGATGGGAACTTCACTTGATTTATAAATAAGACGATGAATAGACCTGCCATGAACGCAGTAGGAATACTGACACATGCACTGCTTGGTAATGAACCTCTGACTGTGACCAATGAGCGTATCTCCCAAATGCATAGAATTGAGGGAGGAATTCACATGCATAGATATCTTCTTTTGCCATTTCACTGAAACCTTGTCTTGTACCTATTCAAAGATTCACGATCACCAAAGGAGATGGGTCAGAAGTGACGTACAGCCTGGCCGCGGATCTTGGGACTCGTGTGACCTCGACCAAAGGTGGAGCCGCGGAGCAACAGGATACGGGACGAGAGCGCAACTTCAACGTGGAAAATGAAAAATGGCGAGCCACCTCGAAGCCACTCGCCTGCTAAACCCACGTGTGCCTGGAGTCTCCGTCCCCCTTCCTTGAGCCCGATGGATGGGCCTGCCTGCTCGTTATCCTTTGCTCCCTTGGTCCCTTTTGCGTGTCCCAGGAACTCTGACCCAACTCCACCCTCTCCCCTATCGACTATTTGAACCACACTCACCCTCTTTTCCACGTGACTTTTTGCCAAAGGAAAGAACAGCATTCCACTGGGAATAGGGTGCTGCCATAGAACTATGGGTGCCGAGCATAAGGCGCCACCAACCGGATTGTTTAGGAAACAGGACTGTGGTCTAACAGCAGAGGACTGACCGCACCCTGCAACGCGAAAGGATAGAACAGAGCTGGACCTATAGCTCCACCGTCGGTGCTCAACAGCGCCAACGAAAGTACTCGGACTAGAGCCTACCAGTGATGGCTCACTGACAAAAAGACACTGGGACGAAGAAATATTGTATATTGAACTGAATTCCGCTCTCAACTACCTGGTCAAAACTGTTCATTGGTTACATTTTTAGTCAGAAACATTTATGCTATGTAGTGCTTTGAAATGGTAGGAACTCGACAAGTGCAATCTCCTATGTGCCGTATTCTGCCAAACACATCAATTGTCCATGATTATATACCATATGCTAATATTGACAATGCTAATTCTGCGACCGTGCCTGTTTATATGTACCATCATCGATCACGAAAATGAACTTTTGCTATGTAAAAGGGGCGACTGTAGAAAAATAGAAATATTGATGTACATAAGCAACGTTCATTTCCCTTTTCCCACTCCTCTCCCTGCGCGTACCCTGAATACCGTAAAGCATTTAACTTCATCCTACTGCCAGCAAAGGCCTGTACCCATGTATACATGACAGCCATTTTAGGCACCCTGGCCCTTTTTGCCCACCTAAGATTAGAATCACCGGCTCCCCTTCTGCGTGTACACGACCCTGCCCTGAAAGGCAGCCCCCTTTTTGCTCGACCCACGCAAACCCCCCATTCCCTCTTGAAGAAGCATCCTTCGCCTTAGCAGGCATAGCCCTCCCCCAGCTGCACCTGACTGCCCCCGCTCTCTCATGTACGGGTCATAAGATCTCTCTCGCTCTCTGTGTGACTCTGTCCTTGTGTCCACCCTGGCTACCCCTCCCTTCTCCTCACGTAGGCAAGTCATAAACCTTCTTTTGCAAGACCCTGCCCTTGAGAGTCTCGGCCGCGCCTGACCAACACCTCCTTCCCTTCCATGAATGCCCCTCTGTTGACAAGTCTCCCCTCTGCGCCCGATTGTCCACGCGGCATGAATACCACTCCTTTGATGACCCTTTCCCCCGAGTCCGGCTGACCACACATGTCCGAGGCCATCGCCTGGGCCAGGAGATACCATTTACTGCCCTTATTGTATGAAGTCACTCCTCTTCAAAGGATCCTCTATTGGTCTTAGCCACCCCACCCCTTGGGCTATGATCAGGCGTACACATCCTACGAAACACTCAGCTGCGTGATTGCCCTCCCCTCTTATCAGCAGGTCAAGGGTCCCCATTGTGAATGTATATGGGTAGGATCACCACGAGGATTATAGGATCACCACGAGGATTATAGGGATGTCTTTCTTTTGCGTCATACATTCCTGATTGTGTTATCAAGTGTTCTGTAGAGTATAAAAACCAGAGTCTCAGCTCACTTGTTAGAGCACCTCCCGAAAGACACTGTGTTTCGTGTCCGAAATGACATGCTCTCCTCATGAGAAATAAACTCTGCTCTTGATTCCTGCTTCCAGCGCCCGTCTCTTTATTTTGGTAACTGATCAATATGGGAGCTAAGAGGCGGTTTGCGCCAGCGGCGTGGGCATCGATAGGATTATGGGCTCGTTTTCCACACATGTGGACCGTTGGGGCGGGTGTAAGACAATGTAATTTCTGCTAAGTGTGCACTGCATACCACTGGCATAGGTTGACTAAATTGAAGTTGATGCAGGCCACTGAACTGGTGGATGGCGGCCAGCAGGATTTGGCAATGCAGCGCCCAATGGGTCACTGTAGTAGCTGCAGTATGGCCCTTGTCACAGGTGGCGTTGGGGGCCCACCCTCGTCCCCACTTTAATGGGGGCCCTTACTACGGGTACTAGGCCTGATGGCTCTGCACTGCAGCAGTGACACACACACACCCACACAGAGTTATAGTGTGAGCCAGAAGGCCACGTGCGTTCCCTGACCATTTTATTAAACAACCTCTGCCCACGCCTGGCCATAGGATACTTTAGGTGCAGTTTCAGGGTATGTCATAAACGTGAGGGCAGTGTCTTGTGGTTGTTACAGATGTGCAGCTCCCGGTGCTACAGGGCTTCAGCATGATGTGCCCAGAGGCTACCTTTTCACTCAAGCTCAGGAAAGAATGATTTTATGATCTGATGACCACACATGCTTCAGGGCTGTGAGCTCATCAGCCTGGCAATTAGTAATTGATGGCAGTCTACTGATGCAAGATAAGGTCAAGAACAGGAAAATGCATCTGAGGTGAGTGCTTTTAAAATACTGTTAGCAATACTAGGGAAAATAAAAAGCCCTTCTGGGGGAAAATAATAAAAAGGATAATAGCCCCTGCACCCATATAAGAGTACCCCCCCTGCTAAGAGACCAATCAAAAGGAAGCCTCAAGGGAATTTAGAAACCATCAGAAACAGTGATAAGTTGCCTCTTAACTACCTAGATGTATGAATCTTCAGTTCATAGTGAACCCCCACCTTTTGCCTCTATTTGCACATTTGTGTACAACTTTGTTGCTTTATTCCTTCCTTTCCATCTTGTCTTCCCTCTGCAGGCCTATTAGCTCCTGGATCTATTGTCTAACTATACCAGGTACCCTCTGAACCTACCAGGCTGGCGTGTTCCTCCTGTGCTTCCTCATTTAACATTCCTCTGTCTTCCTACCTGCCGAACACAGACTCATTTGCTTTCCAGGCCTCACGGGCTCCAGGTTGCCTGAAGTTTGACTGTACTCCTGACTGAGAACGCGGTATATCCTGGAGTAGAGTAATGTTTCGGCTGCAATTGATTCAGAATTGTCTTTATCTAAGTAATACTTGGAGGACATGTGCAAGTTGATGTGTTTCAGCACACACTTCACACTCAAACACATCTGAAGGCCAACAGCAGCCTTCACTTTCAGTCCCAGTCTATAGATAGACTGCCCTGCTGGCTTCCACGGAGGAATTAAAATCCATCCTGGATCAGGAAGTGACTGCGGCTCTGATCTTACTGGAGCGTGTTGGTTGACACCATTCCCCATCCATTGCGAGTGAAAATCCTGCAGGAAGCAGGAATATCTGGAACTGCACTCAAATGGCTCATCTCATTCCTCCAAAACAGAACTTTCCAGGTATGTTTGGAAGCTCCAAAATCTGAAATCTACCCACTGAATTGCGGGGTCCCTCAAGGCTCTTCCTTTAGCCCGACCCTCTTCAACCTGTATGTACCTCACTGACGGAGATCATAAAGGGCTTTGGTTTTCCCTCTATATTTTATGCAGTTGAGACACAGATTATCATCTCTATTTCCTCACAAACTAACAAGACCTCTACCCAACTAAACCATTGTCTCAAACATGTGGCAGACAGGATAGCAGCAAACAGCCTGGAATTAAATGCTGAAAATACTAAGATGATGGTGGTGGGAAAAAAAACAATAGATGGATGGAAATGAATTGGTCAGATTGCTTTGGCAATAAACCCACTGCAAAACCAGAAGTCAAGAGCCTTGGCTTTTGGCTTGATAACAAGCTTTCCTTGACAACCCAAGCCAAAAAATATGCAGCAACATGCTTTGGTTTACTTAGCATATTGAGAAAGTTTTTGAGATGGCTACCTGAACCATTGCACAGAATTAGGTGCAAGAATTCATCATCTTGTACCTGGATTATGGAAACTCCCTACATTTGGGAAGTCCTAAGGCTGTTATCAAAAGATTACAGGTTATCCAGAATGCTCTACCCGCATTCTTTTTAAAATCCCCAAACATCAGTCTGCAACTGCGGCTCTGGAAAGCTTCCACTGGTTTTCCATGATGAAAATAATATTGTTGAAAGCTCTGTGCCTAGACCATCGAGCTATGTATAAAAAGGGCTCAATGTTAATACAGAGACTCCTCTCTCCCTACAATGCCTCAAGAACACTGCGCTTTCCCAGCCAGCAGCTGTTTGCTTGTCCAGAATAAAGAGAACCAGAACAGGAGGAGATTCTTTTGTATTCATAGCCCCCCAAGTTCTAGATCAAACATTACAAGCATATTAGAAAAACATAGTCCGAACTCAACTTTTGGAATTGTTAAAAACTATCCTGTTCAACTAATTCCATTCTTTCAGTCAATGATGCCTGTTGCTAACCTAGCTCTGGGTAGCTAAAGCTTTAGAACACTTTTTGAATGAAATAGAATAGAGGCATACCACTTTGAAGCAACCCCAGGTTTACCAATCTTTGTAAATGTGGAATTGCATTGCTGGATGCACTGGAACACCAATGCTCCACCCATGAATTTCTTACCAGTTCGAAATTAAAGATAATGCAGTGCAAGCTACTATGTTGCTTTACATTTCTTTACAAAGTCACACACAATCGCCCCTTGTGTGGCTTTTTAAATCTTACTGACCCCTTAATGTTGTCCTCCATCTCCTAGCATAGTGCAAAGACAACGCAAAGCCTTAGAAAATATGGGCTGAAAGGATTTTCCAATAATGTTGGGGATGAAAAATATGCAATGTTTACCTTTAGAATGATACATGTAAATGTGCTTAATATTCTGATTGGTTTTAATGGTGATACAAATGATGAACCACAACAGATTGCTGTTATTAACGTGGTGATTTTGATTGGTTTTAATGGTGATACAATGTTGATATATAACATATGGCTGTTATTAATGTGGTGACACCCTGACAAAGCCAGTAGGTCTGTCTTATGTATAATAGCGCTCCGTTAAATTGTGATGTTGCATCTGGTGTAGACGTGGAGTATTGTGACTATGGGGTTCAGGACCCACTAGGAAAGTAATGTGATAAGAGGGCATCACTGAAGGTTTTCACATGTGCCTTATTAACAAATCTGTAAGTGAATGGGTGGTAATTAGTCATGTGTATGTATGTGTGTGTGTGTGGGAAAGAGAGAGAAAGCATAATCAAATTATTCTTCCTTTTTAAAAGGAAAAACACTAACTGGACATTGATTTATTGATTATTGTTGCCTACCAGTGGACTGGGGTAGCTAGCCCACATCACCTCCCCTGAATAGGCATTGGACTCACTATCCTGAGAGAAACAACTGCAAACATAGGAATAATGTGGTACCACTACAGGCCAGTGTCTAGTGAATAACTCCTATCCATTACAACTAACATCTCAATGTCTTACAACATTCATTTGTCATTTTTTATTTCTGCCTGAATACAACTTTAGCTATTTTGGAAGAGTCTCATGTTGTCTCATGTCTTCTGTATTGTTTATGAGAGTTATTTTAAAGGCGTGGACCTTCTAAATGTAGTGAGTGCCCTGACACAGGTGATCATTTGGACCATGATGAACAGTCCAGTGGTCTGCCATGAGTCCTAGACAATGAAAATCATGTACTCCACGAAACAAAGCATACGATAATCATATAGAATCTGGACGGAAGAAGTCATTTTACGGCTCTTTCTCCTGTAGCTTTAGCTGTTGATAAAACCCGATAGTCCCATACAAGGTGAAGGGATGCTTTGTTTAGTCTTGTTTTTTCCTGATTTACATCCACCACCTTTCATTATGAAGATGTATCAGCTCTTATTATTGCAGTGACATTATTAAATTGTAAGGCTTCCCAGTGGAAATGTAGGGGCATATTATCAAGCAGCAGCGATAATTATCGCTGGCCGCGCTTACAGCGAATTTTCCTATCACCGGGTATCGCTGGAATATATCGCCATGCTAGCGCTGTATTAACAATGCTTTGGACAATGGCGATTAATATTCCAGCGATATCAGTGGAAATGGCCCAACATCGCTGGAAAACCAGCGATGTTGCAAGCAAAACGGCAATAACCTTGCTGATACGACCCTGTGGTCGTATCAACATAATCGGCCCCCAATGTCATGTACACAGAAGTCTGGATGTTAAAATCCAGTGATAATGGCCAGTTAGCGTGATTTCTTTTATTGCTACGCCGGCCGGGCCATTGTTGTAAATATCGCGAAGCTACCTTTGCGATATTTTGTCATGAAGTTTCGTCAGGCACGCCTAAATTGCATCTCATTAGCAATGCAAAGTTAGGCATGCTGGAAACAGACGCTAAGTCAAGAAAACACGCGCTAGCATGTCCTGGATGATATTGCAATAAAATGATCGCCCCTTTTCGGCCGGAATTGGCCGCTAAAGCAGTGATCATTTTATTGCCATCCAGCAAGGAACACTCTCCCCCCTCAGCTGAGAATATTGGACAAGGAAACAGACTTCCGCAAACACCTAAAAACCTGGATCTTTAATCTCCAAGACACAACTGCCAGAAGCCTAGTGTAATCCCGGTCTTGGTCAAGTAAGCATAGAGACTACCTAACATCTGGTGGTCCTCTCTTGGGCGCCTAGATGCTCCTTGGAGCGATTGTTGCGCGATACAAATTGGCATTTACATTACATTACATTACATTGATAATATGCCCCGTAGTGAGTTGTTGTTACAGCCAAATATAATCACTTTGTAGTTGTTAGTGTGAGCATGCCTCCACATTTCTTTTATCTTTTCCTATGTGAAGCCATTGCACTATTTACCACTAAACTGATTATATATATTTTCTGTAACTGTAGTCTGTGGTTATCCATATTTATTTTGGGTTTTGTTAAAAAGAAAAGCTGAAACCAGTATAATTCTAAAACGTTTTAACGGATAGATTTACATTAATATTTGAACGCCTGACAGGTTACAATGGGAAATGTTAATACATAGAGGTGGGAGGGAATCAGTGAATTTGACTATGTGAAATTCCGTGAAGTTGCATAACAATTCCCTAAGATTCCACAGAATTCTGCCAATGGGCGAAAAGGGCATATTGCAATGCTCGCGGTGTGATTTAGCACCAGTAATGCGCTGCATATACAGGTCTTTAGAAAAATCTATTTTTCAGCACCCATAGCTGTACATTTAAAGCTGTTGACCTGGCAAATAGGACTGACATCATTTAGAATCAATTAACAACAAACTAATTTAAGTTTTTATCAATAGTTAGAAATAAATTCAGCCAGGAAAACAAACACATTTCTGCATTTGTCCATACAAATCGTTAAGAGCCGAATATTTTAGTGCCTTATTTAAGATTTATATGCTGTCAGCTCCTGTCTATTCTGTTTTTAGAACACATAAGGGTATCTATTTTATTTTTAGGTTTTAATGCTCTGAATGTCTGTCCTCAGCTCTGGGCTCTGAACCTACGTGCTATGATTCAAGGTATTAGGCCATGACTGAGACGTTAAAATATTAATAGCTCGCTCAGACAGAATTGCCTGTGGTGGTAATGAAAGGATTTTATAACCACTTTGCTGAACAAACTATCCTCACAATTTCTTTCTTATGAAACAACTTGCACGCTTTAAAGATAATCTAGCATCTTTGCTGCAGGCCCCTTGCAAAACTGAAATAAAATATTACCTCACTATCTAAAATGTCCTTTTGTTCAGTAATTGCAATCAAATGATGCTTTCCCCGAAACACTGTCATTCATTATAAGATTTGAGTGTCATATACATGAGATAATGTGTGAATAAATCAACTACAAAGATTAACTAAATGGAAACTTGCATCTGGAACCGTTCACATGTTTTCATAACTTTTTCCTGAATGTTCAGATTCATGTGGACTTCTTGATGATGCTGCTAAGACGAAAATGAAGTCACATTGAATTATTGGAAAAGGTAATGGGAGTCCTTCAGGATGTCTTGCCCAGACATTGGTAGCAGAATAGATTTGGTTAATCATGGTTCTTTTCATTAGCTCCTGTACTAAGCACAACTTTCCATGACACTACAAGCAGAAGATGCCAAAGTAGCTTTAAAATGGATATGTCTGAATTGATGGGCAGGGTAGCAAATTTGCCTTTTTACATGGCCACTCCAGACTTTTTGCCCTTTTTTTGTCTGAACCCAATTGTTTAAGCATTTGGAATCCTGCCTTGTTTCTGGCCTGGACCCTATTTTTTAAAGCATTAGGACTCTCTCCCATGTGGCAATGCCAATCAGAGAATGGCTTTTTATCTTAAGATGGTACTGGTAAAATGGTTATTGATCTTTTTTAACTTCCTCATAAGCCATTTGTAATTGGAATCTGGAGTGCGCCCATGTCATGAAAGGTTAATTGTCATAACTGCGCCCTGGTGAGTACATATATTACAAAATAGTTGTGTTTAACAGGTGCACCACATGGCTGGGTGCAGTGTGCATGCTTGACAAGGAAAGGTGCCTTTGCCATATGTTCATACATGACCTCTAAAAGTGCCTTGTATGCTCACTGAACAGGGTGCTCATGAATACAAATAAGGTAAGCTGCATACTGGTGTTAGAATGGTCACTCAGTGAAATAATACCTAAAAGCTACTTCACTTTGGAGGCCACATTTTTCCATGAACAGGCAAAGATGGGGTTAATATCGTTCTTGCCTTTATTCCTATCATTTCATTTCATTTATAAATTTATTTTGATTTATATAAAATCACAAAAGTTAAAACACATATACAAAATACATAATGAAAACAGTGACAGGGCAGCTCAATTAGTTATATTAAAGAATGCAGTATCTACAGTCTAGCACCTTATTTGAAAATTTAAAACTTAATAATAATAAATAAGTAAAAAAACATTGACACATTTTAAAATGCAAAAAAGCCATAATTCAAAGCCTAAGATTTGGCTCAAAGCAATAACGAAGGTACATTTAATGTACTGGGGGATAATTCAGATTTAATGAGGCCTCACTAGGGATGGCCTTCGCTTCTGCATTTTCTCTTTCTAGCGAAGCACCCATACCCACCCTAGATACTTTGCTACTGCTACCACAACTGGAACAGCCACAGAATTCGAAGGGCCTCAAAACTAGACCTAATACCCATATTAGCACGGGTTGGTTTCAGCCACCTCTTTCTTGGTTTGCTATATGCAGGACCAGCAAAGAAAATATCACCTATTGTTTCTATGGTGTCCACGCAAAACGGGGAGTTACTGCATTGTGAGTTGGCCCCCTTGTTTGTAAAATTATTGGTAGGGAGCGTCCCCACTCTAAACTGGTGGAACAGCTTCCTATCACGGGTCGATGAAATGATATCCCAATACTCCTCAAGTTTGGGCTCCAGCTTGACATCCAAAAAGATACTAGAAAGAGAGGTGCCAGAGGAGGACTGGATACGTTTCAAATTGACCATGGCCCAGTAGACACCTTTAAACCCAGATTTTGAAGGAAATTTACTATCCGCCGGGGATGTCCACAAGTGGACCAAACCCATATCTGATAGTATATTTTGTACTGTCCTAAACCACCCCAGTTTCTTGTTGACATCCAAGTCCTTGACTTCCTGCAAGGCTTTGGTATAGTAGATAAGTTCTGGGGTAACCCGTAATCTTCTCCAATAGGCCACCAACCTATAATGTTCCACTTCTCTAAAAGAGTTGCATCCTAGATCCAAAAACATGGGGTCTAGAGGGGTTGATTGTGGAAGACCAGTTATAGAATGTAGAAATGTATTCTGACCCAAGACTAGGCTGTCAACATTAGCATACCCCCATAGCTCAGCTCCGTAGAGTATCGAAGCACCAATTTTGGATTTATAAAGCTGGAGCACAGGCGCAGTGGGTTTCGTTTGGGACTGTCTGTGTTCCTTCGATAAGGCTCCCACAAGTTGAGAATGTCTAACCGCTTGTTATGTAACCTGCGCTTTCCAAGTAACCTTCCTGTCTACTAAGATACCCAGGTAAGAGATGGTCTCAGTTTGTTCAAGGATTTCCTCATTCATCCGGACGACACCAACATCTTTGCGGGAGTTCGTCGGTACCATGTACTTAGTCTTGTCGACATTGACAACAAGTTCATGTTCCAGACAAAACTCCTCGAATCTGGCCAGGGCACACTGGAGGCCCTATCTGGTCTTAGAAAGTATGAGGGTGTCGTCCGTGAACATTAGTAGTGGTATCTTGTTCCCCGCTAATGTTGGAGCATCTGTGGGTAAATCCTTGAAATAGTTTACCACCCCGTTTATATATATAGAAAAGAGGGTGGGAGCAAGGACACACCCTTGTCTCACCTCCCTGTCAACCGGGAATTTTAGTGTGGTCTTGCCCCTCTCATCCCATCTAACCTCTGCGAAGTTGTTAGTGTATAGTTTCACCACAAAAGCCAACAGGTCGACCGGCATGCCCAGTTGTTGTAGTGTGCTCCAAATCTTATTGCGCAGGACCAAGTCAAACGCAGACTTAAGGTCCACGAAGGCTGCATAGATGGTACCCTTCCCTATCGTCACAGTGCGCCAGTATAACAGAATGAACTGCATAGCCTGGTCCACAGTGCTTGTGCATTGCCGAAATCCTGCCTGGAGATTCGAAAGAATGGCAGATTCCTCTAACCAGGCCTGGATTCTGCACAGCACCACCCTTGCGATAACTTTTTGGATACAATCTATTAGGCTGATGGGCCTATAATTAGCCGATAAGGATCTATCCCCTTTTTTATAGATGGGCAAAATCACTGCTCCCGCCCAGGTACAGGGTAAGCGAGCGCCTTTGGCAATAGCATTAGCTAGGAATTGGATGTATTCAGCTCATAGTCCTGTATCTTGGAGGAAAGGGTCAGCGGGGATACAATCGAGCCCCAGCGCCCTACCTTTGGGGACCCAGAGCAAGGCATTTTCAACTTACAACTTTGTAATCTGAAGAACGGGGCTTTCTGAAGGCATACCCGTGTAGACAGTGGTTACGGAATCACAGGTGAATTGACCTCCAAAATAGGAGACCCAGTACTGCGGCTCCACATGGTTTGATGGTACATTAGCCGAAACACAATTGCCACACTTCACCAAGTACCAAAATGTGGTCATATCTCTCCTGGCATTTGCCTCCAGCAGGGCTACCCAATGCTCCTCATCCCAGTCCCTTTTGGCTGCTACTTGCGCTGCCTTGTATAAAGACATACTTTTATTTATTAATGCCCTCTCTTTAGACCTTATAGCCGCAGCTAGCGATCTGTAAGCTGTCCGACAGGATGAATTGTACCATTCTGCTGCTTTCGATCGTGCCGGTTTATTGGATATTTTATTTTTGGTGATAAAATACTTTTTAAGATTGTTAAAAAGGTGCTCATGGACATCCACTGCTCTATCGCTTTGTACTTTTTGTGCTGCCTCTGCCAGAAGAGTTGCTACAGCACTGGAAGCCAACTTGTTCATATGGGTCACACTCTTGGCGTTTAACGCCACCTTAGACCATTTGAGGCGACTAGTTTCATTGGTCAAGTGAGCCTATACATGGACTGGACTACCTACCAACCCCTCTGCGTGCATGGAGCCATAATAGCGTAATGAAAGAAGCAGGGGATTGTGATCACTTTCAATACGGACGATTACCTCCATGTCCATTAGGCACGGCCAAAGTTCTTTGCTAAGCAAAGAAAAGTCTATACTACTTGCACTGTGCCCACTTGCAAAAGTTACCATTCCTGATTTATCCGAATTAGTGCGCCCATTTACTGCTCTCACCCCATGTTCCATACAGAAAATATTCAATTGTAATGCGGCGCTGGACCCTTTTTTAATAGGAGGGAGGTCAAGTGTGGGAATAGACCACAATCCATCCTCTTCAGCACTTAAGTACATATCATTGATATCAAGAGGTTCGAAAGTACAATTCAAATCTCCCGCTATGGGGACTGGGTCTTTCCCCTGGTTCTTGGTCAAAAAAGAATCTAGAATGGCAAATGTTTCCGAAGCTTTACCACCCTGGTTTCCTCTAGAATAAACATTAATGAGAAACATACCTTCGAGACTTCCCTTGAACAGCATAATAATAAGGATATCCCTTGATTCAATATAGATCTCCTCCAGCTTGAATTAGAGGGACTGCCTTACCCATATAGCTGATCCTCCTTTGGGCCGAACTCGCTGTCCCTGTTCGGCAGATTTTGAAAAGTGTATATAACCTGGACGAAAAACATTCTCCGTGGCCCAGGTCTCCTGCATAAAAACAATGTCCTGCGCTTCTATAAATGCGGACCATTCGGTAGTGGCCGTTTTACTCGCTAGGCCCGCTATGTTCCAGGAGATCAATTTGGCGCTTGGGTTTTCAGTAGCTCTTGTTATAGAGTTCAGACCACACCCTGATGGAAGAGTATTTTTAACATTGTTTTGGCCGAACTCCACTGGGTCACCAGAACTACGCAAAGGCACGTAAAACCCTGAAAAGGTGAATGGTTGTGAACAATAGACATATCATAAGTACGCAAAGGGGAAGCAACTACAGGTGTTGGGTCTTGCACTAATTCACCCTTTCCTGGCTCAGATTCAGTATGGGAATTATGCTGTGATAGAGGTAAACGACTTAGTCAGTCAATATCCTCATGACTGGAGAATGGGTCAAATCTATTGCAAACGGGCACATTGTAATCATAGTGAATCTGGGCCTGCTGACCACTCCATTGACTGCCCAATTTGGGAATGGGTGCAATAGATTTACGATAGAAAAACCTGAGTGGCATGATATAAATACCATCCCTACTCCAATGCCTAGCCCCTGCCCTTTCCAGGATCGTCCTTACAAGGTTCGTGGACCCGAAGTTCAGAACCACACAATCACCACTACACCCTTTGGGTGGCAAACCTACCCACGGAGTTCTACGTATCATTTTGAACTCTTGAAAGAGGTGCATACCCAAACCAGTTCTGTTATGTAGTAGGTGAAGGGCCTTGTTTTTGAGGGAGGACCAATGTTCCACAGAGTTTATATTAAGTGATGGGACATTGGTAAGTATGGCTGTATATGGTGTGGATTGGGGTGGTAACTTTAAGGATTCCCTCCTATGTGTCGAACCCACCCCCGAGTTAACCGGGTCACTACCCTCTGTGTGCTCTATCGTATTCCGTGCCTTCTCTACTGTAGATTGAAATTTTGTCGAATTACCTATAGAAGTACACACTGTTTTAGTAGTGCTAGCTATGACATCCGAATAGGCAGAGGGTTTGGGACGCACTGTAGCTGGTCTAGTCTCATTAGGGACATTAACACCCTCTAAACTAGGTAAATGTTTGGAATGGGAAGTGTGTTGCTCAATTTACTTGAGCCTTGCATCTATATCTGATAATTTGTTTAGTACGGGCTCAAGTAAAATCGCTAGCCTCTCCTCCAATTTACCAAGGATATGAACCACTTGATCTTCCACTGTTAGGGTAAGAAGGGCCTGGACATTGTCGCCCGGGTGGCTAGAAATATTACCTGTGCTTGGCAATATAGAGTTATTTTTCGTTGCCCTGGACGCCCCCCTTATTTTAGCTATTTTGTCAGCTTGAGAAGTTGCTGTTGGTAATGTGGCCACTTTCCTTTTTTTGCTTGGAATAACACAAACCCTTTCCTTCGCCTGCACCAGCATTTGCTTACAGATGCAAACCTGTCTAGGAGGAGAAGGGGTGGGAGAAGGAGGGTTAAGATCATGGTGTACTGCCACTTCGACAACAATCGGTAATGACCATTCGTCATCGTGCACACTACTATTTAGTGTTGAATCAATAGGTATTGGGGGATTGATTAGGGGGTCTGCTGTTAGGGCAAAACAAGGTTCCATGGATAATCTCCTTTGTGTTAGCTGTATTTCATGATTTAAGACTGACTCAGCCCATAGAAGAAATGCATCTAAAGTACCTACAACCCCTGGACTCCCTGACCCATTGCGGGTACCCCTACTCATGATGGAGTGAACAACCCAATAGCAATACTGTTACAGTCTAATGCGTACACTTATAACCAAAATAGCTATATAGCAATCAGACGAACCAGGTCCAACTAAATCCGGTCCAACGCTGAAAGGGGGTGGCCCAGCCCAGCCTCTGCCTGCCACAGAAGGCCCGCCCTTTGCCCAGAATTGGGAATCCGCAGACATTTAAATGCCCACAGGTGTTGGAAAGGGAGAGGCTGCCGGTCCTCGCACGTCCCCACTGCTCTCTGGGGCTTTGAGTTCTGCTCCCAACTGCTGCTCATGAGTCTCTCCAAAATGCGAAGCATCTCCTTTTGAGTTAGCTCGCGGCTCCTACTGTGATAAAACAGCCTTTCCAATATGCTATGCCTGTGTTTTTGATCCAACTTTCGCATATTCCACCACACCAGGTAAGATTATTGCGGCTTAGGCAGCCTTCTAGTGTGTGGTTCCGTCCACGTTATGCAAACCTCCTGCTTCGTTTAGCAAGCGTTCGCTGCTGAGTAGCTCTCCCCGCTGGGCAGCACACCCCACGGCTTCTGCCGCGGTGGTTAAGCACTTATTTAGCTTGATAAGCTTGATTACACTTGCTTACACTCTTGTGCCCACCCAGCAGACCATTGCAGCTCCAAATGCCCCCCCGTGATAAATTGCTGATCACCTCGCCTCACCTCTGGTGAGGGGGAGCCAGGCTGGGGGCCCGGTTTACTGTCTGCGGGGCTCAATCCAGGTTCAAACCGCTGTTCGGCGTTGCAGTAGTTCTCGCTGTATTCTTCTCGCCGTGTTCCGCTCCTCTCCTTCAGTACTCCTCCTCGGCACCCTTGTGCCTGAGCTCTCCTGTTCAACTGCAGCCTCCAGGACCTCCGGGCCTCCCAAGGCACCAAAACAGCACCAAACGCACCTTCACAGCCTTTTTTGACCGTTTAGGACCGGGTTACGCCTCTCGAAACCCTCGCAGTTCTCTGGACCCACACTGCCGATACCGCTACTCTCCTGCTCACTCGCGGGTCTCGTTGGTCTCACGCAAAACCAGGACAGGATGGGCTTAGCCTCTTTATTCCTATCCCACCTTGGATAAGACGCAATGATGAAGCATGACACCCATAGGGTGTGACAGTTCCAAAAAAAAGTAGGGGCATTGAAATTTAGGTCAGTGAAAACAATTGGACTTTCATCCAGGAGTACAATGTGCTTAGTGGTTGCTGTGAATTATTTGGGAGGTGGTACCCTGAGATTCCCTCTTGGTTCAGAGAAACCTATCCGCCCCTTCTGGAGAGTGTCTTGGAATGCCCCCTAGAAATTATCCAATCACAAATGCATATGTTTAAAAACTCCATATCTCCAGTTCCCCTTAACCTATTTTAATGATCATAGTGCCATTTTGCTCATTCAATTAATTTTTTATGTTTCTAATTTGGTTTGAAAATGTCATCTCATTGCATTAGGTTTTTTGCTTTAAAATTGTTATTACTCTTTCTGTTTAACAAACAGATTATTTTCTACTTGTGCCACATCTGGCAGCGGTTGAGCAGAGATTGTTTTAGAACTGTATTTTTACCTAACCAGAGTGGGATTATTCAGTTTTTAGGGATATCCCCTGAAATAACTGCATTCCTGACACAGTGGGAACAAATGAGAAAGAACTACGCATCCATAAAAGTTCTGTCACAATTGACTAAGTGAGAATTTTGGTCATGGCAGGCACGGGAGTTACATCACTGAAGTAAAACTGTGAGGCATGTGGAAAGCTTTTAGAGCCAATCACCAATAGCCTACTAGTATACTTTTTATACCTTTGCTGGCCAACATACACAAGAGCACATGACTGAAAGCAAGAAGAAGAGAAAGACTTCTTGCCTGCTTCATGAAATATGTTTTATCTTTACAAAAGGAGAAGGATTGGAAGATTGATCTTTTTTCCTTTGCTTTAATTTCTGGCCAAATCTGTGGATATAATTACAGTTAGGAAGACTTGCTTCTTAAGGAGCCTGATTGCAAATGATGTTTACTTAATGTGAAGATCCGAATTCCAGAGAGATTGTTTGCCACTTGATACAGTTTATAGTTGAGTGCATTTGGTAAATCCAGTCCTGGTAAAAATGTTCCCCATTGAAACTACAAACCAGTGCTGATATCAATCTTGTTTTGGAAGCAAATTGGAGAATGATGCTCTTGAGCAGCGGTGGTCACTGAAATGTCATTAGCCCAGTCAGAAAGAAAAGGTTTTTAACTCAGTTCTGGATGGGTGCACTGCCAGTTTATACGCATACAATTCTGTTTATTGTAGATATCTTAGGTGCTATTCGGCGAGTGGACCAACCTAAACCACTCCCTAGAGTAGAGACAACTACTGCTAAATACTTTACAATTTGCCGGAGCACTCTCATGTGAGTATACAGATTGTTCGGTAACAATTTACATAAATCTCAACACCAATTATGACAGAAGTACAAGAAATCCAAAAGATGAGTGAATCTTGGAGTCTTTAATGGAGATTACAGCCAGCCGACACGTGTTTCATCGCCTTCGCGATTCATCAGGGCTAGAAGGCCGTATCGACGTCAAAAAAGGTCGCTTAGCTGGTGATAGTTCCGACCCAGCCGGGCCCGTGACCTATGAAAGCTGGTTCGAGTGCGTCCAGCAACAGTCTAAAATCTTGTTTATGAATAATAAATCAGGGCGTATTATAATGTACTCGGAGGCGACCCAATATGGTTGTTTACGTATGTGTTTGTTTCATCAGACAAGTACTCTCTTTCTCAGAGTTATGGCGATATCAATTTCGGTTTCAAAATATGTACTGCACGGAGCCATGTGTTGGCTCTTGCAGCGCGTTCGGCGGGTGCGCCTCCTCTGAGCTTAGTTCCAAACAGGAACTAAGCTCGGAGGAGGCGCAAACAGGAACTAAGCTCGGAGGAGGCGCACCCGCCGAACGCGCTGCAAGAGCCAACACATGGCTCCGTGCAGTACATATTTTGAAACCGAAATTGATATCGCCATAACTCTGAGAAAGAGAGTACTTGTCTGATGAAACAAACACATACGTAAACAACCATATTGGGTCGCCTCCGAGTACATTATAATACGCCCTGATTTATTATTCATAAACAAGATTTTAGACTGTTGCTGGACGCACTCGAACCAGCTTTCATAGGTCACGGCCCCGGCTGGGTCGGAACTATCACCAGCTAAGCGACCTTTTTTGACGTCGATACGGCCTTCTAGCCCTGATGAATCGGGAAGGCGATGAAACACGTGTCGGCTGGCTGTAATCTCCATTAAAGACTCCAAGATTCACTCATCTTTTGGATTTCTTGTACTTCTGTCATAATTGGTGTTGAGATTTATGTAAATTGTTACCGAACAATCTGTATACTCACATGAGAGTGCTCCGGCAAATTGTAAAGTATTAGCCCAGTCAGAGTTTATCAATGATAGTCACACAGACCAACATGACAGCTTTAGGTAATACGCCTGACATCACCAAGCCACAGGTCGACACTTAGCGGCCCATTAGGATGGCGGTCGGAAAATCACCCCGACTGCCATGGAAGCGGAAAACAACCGTCCGCCGGGACTGTAGATAAACCTGCGGTAAATTAGGATCACCCGCCAAAAAAGACCGACCGCGGCGGTAGCGGTAAAATAAAAACCGCCTGTCGCTGGCAGTGATGTCCAAAATCTGACCGCGGCGGTCTGAAACGCAGTGGAAAATCTACAAACCGCGCAAGCATAGCGGACACACCGCATGGGAAATTAGGATATTCCCGATGCACCCGCGGTATGATCCGCTGTCTCCGACCCCTGCGGTCGCACGCTGGAGTGAATAGGAGAGCCAGCAGAAGAGCTGCAGCATAGCCACCGCACCAGACGATCCATAGAAAACATGGCGGATGATGCAAAAACCCCACAATAATGCCAAACATTGCACAAATCAAAGTAGCCATGCCCCTGAAGAACCAGGTTTTAGAGCCCAACGGCGCCAGGGGCACGCCCAAAGTCTTCCGGTTCACCTGTCTTAGAATACAGAGACATGGGATACTTCTCGGTGGCGTCAAAGATCGAATTTATTGGCTGCAACCAGGAGCAGAAGTCCACGAAATACAACACAGGTATATTCGTAGGAGACTACTCAAATTTGTAAGGTGAGTCATCCTCTTTTATGCCAAAAATCACATTCCGGACAAACACCCACTATTTGTCCAATCATAGGTATTATTACAAAAGGTATTGCATGACGACAAACCCACTTTTCAGTTGTCCGGCCCACCATTAATTATACAGGAAAACCCAACATTCCTTCTTACACAAGCCTGACAAACCCATAATAAAAGGACCACAACCCATGTCATAAAAGAGGCCATAAAAGAAGAAACAGAAACAGATACGAAGCAGGATAAGGGGTGTGTGTGTGTATACAAAACTTTACAAAGTCCTGTGCTCTGATCCTCAATCTTGATCAGCTATCGGGCAAGGAATTGGCTTAGCAAGGTCAGCTTCAGGCAACAAGGTCAGTTCACTCTGTTCATCCAAAAGTCAGCACGAACTCGAGCTAACGTGTACGTGTACTAAGGACACGTTCGGCCACAGTCATCGGCCTATGTGAGGGCAACCACAAAATGGCTGCCATGCACAAAATGGAACCCATGGTTCGGAACGAAATCTCCAAATACATAGTGAATCAGTCGGTCTAACATGACAAAATCACTCGTACTTGCCGAACTCACTAGTTACGGTTCGCTACTATCAAATTCGTAACGAAACCAAGACATTTATAAAACGGGTTCAGAATTCATGGAACCTCAGTCTCTCCTTTTGCCCTTACATAGGCAATCACTCAGTCTACGTCTGAATCGATGTCAATAGTCATCAGATCATCAAGATGCTGCTGGAGCATCATCCTATTACTCAGTACTTCTCTTGAGACAGGTCTCCTTACACACGTAGTAGCACAAAGGCCACATATGGCAGGACCACATTGTACACAGAGACAACACGAGAAAAGAATCACTAAAACCATCCTGATGATCATCAGAATCTTCCATCCCCAAGTGGATAACAGTTCTCAAAACCATCCAGTCAACGACCAATCTCCTTCGTCCACATGTATAGACTCGGAGACCTTATGTAGCCTGGAAATGGCCTGGTGTACTGTAGGAGCATTGTCTGGTATGAAAACGCAGCAACTCGATTGGATCAATTTACATACTCCACCTCGATCTGCAAGTATGACATCTAAAACCATACGATTCTGTAATGTCATAAGGTGATCCGCTTGAAGCTCAGCAGTCAAATTACTAAGGGCACCGGCAGTTTTATTTATGGTGGACTCAACCACTCTCGCCAATTGCCGTATGTTTCTACTATTAGCCATAGGTCCCCAAAATGGTAGGAAACCCTTGAGAAAGTCTCTGACTTCTTGTCCCGTGGTATCTTCCTGATCTAAGACACCTCTAACAACTCTCATTCTGTGGTAATCTGCAGCAGCAGTATACGTAGGGGGTAATAAATATGCAACATAACAGGTTCCCGAAAAATCAGGGGGCAACCATGTGTATGCTCTGTCATAGCAAACAAAATACGTGCCCTTAGCTGCTAAAAACAGTGGGGAAGTCTGGGACGCAAAGACATACGTCCGAGTACAAACACCCTTCCCTAACGGAGCTCTCAGATTCTTGCCATTACCTTGCAGACAAAAATGACCACGATGGGGTACGATCCAAATCAGAGGTGACCTCTTTCGTCTATGCTTTTCACTCAGACTAACTCTATATCCAGTCACGTTCCATCCGATACAAGCTAATGCCTCATCCTTAGGAATAGTCTCATATGTATCAATATCTCTGATCATATTATTCCCTTCACTAAGGCACTATTACTCGAGTTATCTTTCACGGAATGCAGGGGATAGACTTCGTTGGCATAAATAAACATCGTCTGATATGCCCATACAGACCCATTGTAACTGAATGGCAGAACCAAGTAGGGAGTTTCTCTATCCATAGTATGTGGCATAAGACCACACACCCAACAATTAGTGGTGTTCACTACCAACTGGTGTTGATGCAGGAGTTGCACAAAGGAATTATTAATAAACTCTGACCTTCTAATCAGTTCATGTTCAGGTAAAGTATGGAAAGAATGCAAAGAAGTAGTAGTAGGAAAAGACATAGGTTGTGAGGTGGGTGCCGATGTCAATTGGGTAGGAAAAACAATCCAACCCACCAGAGACAACGTCATGCTAAAAAACACTAGAAGACACGTTATTAAAAAACGTTTGCTACAAATTGATTTACACAATTTTGTCTTAAAGTTCATTTTTGCAACAATTCTCTCAATCTCAAAAAACTCCATCCTCTAACCGTGCTGTTCGCGGCAGTTGATTTTCTTTGCTCAGGTGTGCGTCTGTAAGACCAGGAAACGCCCTAGAACAAACCAGAACCGTCGACCTTGCGTCTACACGGTTTTCCACTCCAAGTCTTGAGACCACGACCCTACAGCTGAACCCGGATGGCGGTTCGAAAAAGAAAAATAGAACAAAACAGCTTCTTGGATGAGACAGTGCAGTTTTCAAAAACAGAAAGGAATTATTTCTTTATTAGTCCATTGTTTCTTGGTCGCAAGTTATAGCGGCCTTTACCAGGCACCGTCTGATCTCGGAACAACAATACAGGCTCAGTAGTGTCCAATCTCAAAGGCGGAGGCACAGCTGCTTGCAAGATATCGTCATCCTCTCGCTCAGACCTTGTCCACACCAGATGCGCGTCTCTAAACGGCATAAATTTCGGCACTCCTTCTGTCTCTGAATCACCAATACCCTCACGGATTAACTGGTCATACGGCAGAGGTAAAGGTACCCTCTTACAATGTATGCCGTGGATCCAATTTTTCTTGCCGTGAACTCTCACTGCTGTTCGAGTCGATAAAAGTACTTGATGTGGTCCGGTCCAACGGGGCTGAACGTTCTTGGTCCGCTGGAAGTTGCGCACTAGTACCCAATTTCCAGGATTAATGGTGTGACCTGGATCTTCAGATGCTTGTGGGAGGTTATCATGAACCTGTTGATGTAAGACACACAATTTAGCCGTCAGGTCATACAAGTAATCAACCAACACAGGGTATTCGATATCGCTAAACTTCGTTGGTCTCGGCACTCCCCACACATTAGCCGGGCGACCAAACACAATCTCGTATGGACTAAGTCCTATTCGAGAATGCACTGTAGTTCTAGTTGACAAAAGTGCCAACGGCAACGCATCGGGCCATTTGAGACCAGAACTCGCCTGAATCTTGGCTAATTTAAGCTTCAGAGTGCCATTATACCACTCGACTAAACCAGCTGATTGGGGGTGATTCGCAGCGTGGAATTTCTGCCTTATGCCCAAACCCTCACACACTCTCTTCATGATCTGGCCCACAAACTCACTTCCGTTATCACTCCACACCACCCATGGCAAACCAAAACTAGGGAAAAATTCCTTGAGCAAAACTTTAGCTGTGGATAAGGCAGTATTATCTTTTAGGGGTAAGCCTCTACCCCTCTTGAAAAGGCACAGACAACCACAAGGACGTATTTCAGATTGTTACATCCCTCCATGTGGATAAAATCCAATTGCAACACCTCGAACGGATACGTCGGAGGCGTGAAATGACCAACCGGAGTTGGGGTTCCCTTGCCAGGATTATACATCAGACAAACCATGCAATTCTTTACCAGATTCTCTGCACACTTAGGAATTCCACCATTCTCCCACACTGGAGCCAACAACTTACAAATCCCTTTCACACTGATGTGAGCCATTCTATGTGCCATTGTAACCACTGCAAGCACATACGCATCAGGTAACAACCATTGCTGGTGTTCTGACAACTCAATCCAACAACCAGGCGAATACAACATTCCCGTATTCTCTCTCTACACACTCAATTCTTTCCCAGTAGCTTCAGCCTGAATCAATTTCACACTCTCTATTGTGTCTTCACACATTCCTCTTTCCGGAACTCATCTCGCTGGACCTGCAACATACATTCGACTCCTCACATCTTTCGCCGTTTCTCTCGCTAGTTCATCCGCAAACGCATTACCACGACCAACGTCATCTGTAACCTTCTTATGTGCACTGCATTTCACAACTTGCGTCGGCAACGTAAGTGACTCAAGAAGTTCATTCACCAACTGTCCATGCTGAATCTTCGTACATTGGGAAGTAAGGAATCCACGTTCCTTCCACAAACTCCCAAAGCTATGGGGAACACCAAACGCATATTGACTATTGGTATACACAGTCGCTCTCTTTCCTTTCAACAACACACACGCTCTCGTCAGTGCAATCAACTCTGCTGCTTGAGCTGAATTCTGTCGAATACGTGAAGCTTCAACAATCGTGTGCAAAGTCGTAACTGCATACGCTGCAGTCGTATCGCCATTCGGAAGCTTAAAGCATGAACCATCTACCCATAAGGTACAATCAGAATTCAAAAGAGGAGTATATTTCAGATCAATTCTACCCTTCGTTTCTTCCTCTGTCCTGAGAAAACAATCATGCCGTTCTTGAACATCTGTCTCTACAGAAATCGGCAACAACGTAGCTGGATTCAACGTGTTGCATCGCTTTATGTGCACATGACTCTCCAAAAGTGTCAACTCATCACCTGAGAACCGTGCACTAGTCAAATGCTGAGTCTTCGTCCTGTTCAATAAAGTATCCACTGCATGTGGAACCATCACAACCAACGAATTATCCATCACCAAACCAGCAGACTGTTGAATAGACACAGCCGCTGTCGCTGTAGCTCTCAAGCAACTCGGCAACGCTCTAGCTACCGGATCCAAAGTCGACGAGAAATACGCACATGGATGCTGCTTGTCACCAAACTGTTGCGTCAAAACTGCCAATGCACAACCCTCTCTCTCATGAACATAGAGTGTAAAAGGCTTATTGTAGTAGGGAGTACCCAACCCTGGAGCAGAACACAATGCATCACGTAATTCAGAAAAACCTTTCTGACATTCGTCAGACCAAGGAAGAGGATTCGGAGTATCCTTAAGAGTAAGTGCCAACAGAGGTTTCGCAAGTAACGAGAAATTCGGAATTCATTGTCTACAGTACGAGGTGATACCCAAGAAAGCACGCACTTCTCTCTGTGTGGTTGGCACAGTCATTTGCGCAATCGCTTGAATTTGTTCTGGGGTCAATCTTCTTCCCTCCTTCGACAAGAGATGACCTAAGTAGGTCACTTCGTGTCGACAATACTGCAACTTCGAAGGTGACACTTTATGATGAAGGTCAGACAAATGTCGCAACAAAGAAAGAGTAGCTTCTTTACAAGTTTCCTCATCATCAACAGCAACTAACAGGTCGTCCACTTACTGAATAAGAGCAGCACCTGCAGGCAAAACAATCGTATCAAGCTGTGTTTTCAAAGCCTGACTATAGATGGAGGGACTTTCACAATAACCTTGAGGAGGGCGCTTAAACCGGAAACTTCGGCCTCCTTAATGAGAAGCCAAAAATATCTCTACTCTCCTCGGCAATTGGGATACTGAAAAAAGCATTCTTCAGATCTATAACCAAAAACCAGGCAGCTGAAGCAGGGATCATAGTCAGCAAAGCAGTAATATCCGGAACAACAGAAAACTGTGGCACAACAATCTTATTAACCTCTCGAAGATCGATCACAAACCTATACACAGGCGGCTGAGAAGAGTCAGTACGCTTCAGGACAGGCAAAACAGGACTGTTACACACATAACCGCTCGTTTCTTCAATCACACCTTTCTCAATCAGATCATAGATGATCGCTAAAAGCGCTCTTTCACCATCGCTAGAAATCCTATATTGAGGAATACGTGGCAATTTAGTATTTGCTTTAAGCGTCACAACATAAGGTGGAATCTCCAAAAGACCCACGTCATTAGGATCAGTAGCCCAAAGAGTATCAGGGAGAGAACGCAATTCCAGTGGAAGCCGATCCTTAGACAAATACATCGGAGAGATCACTTTCTTACCCAATGTAAGCTGTACTCCCGAAGGAGAACAATGCAATGTCGCATGCAATCTCTTCAACAAATCCAAACCCAACAAATTCTCACCACAACCTGTCGTTAAAATGAGGGGTGCTTCCAATTCACAAGGCCTGATAGAAAGAGACAAGGGACTAGAAACTGGATTACGAACTGGGGCGCCAGAGAATCCTACCGAAACATTTGTTAAGCCAGACAAAGGTGCGCCAGGGAGTTTAGAGTGCATGATAGAACTCTTCACTGCACCAGTATCCAAAAGAAAAGGCTCTACCACACCCGATGTAACTACTGCAACATAGGGTCCACTCTGGTCTACTGGAACTGACACTACTCCCTCCCTTTGTCCTCGGCTGTCCTAGCAATCATTATAACCAGTACTCTCACTCTCAACATAATAATCATCCGCATAATATTGAGCAGATCTGCCAGTCGGAACATTCTGCTGATCAAAACAATTCATAAAATTCTGTGGGGGAATGGAACGCTCGTTCTGAGGAAACGCACCACGCCCTCTACCCCTTGATACTTGCTGGAAACCACCACGACCTCTCGGACCCGACATACCACTCGCACATTGTCGTAAAACAGCACAATCATTCTTGAAATTACCTTCCTCCCTACATTACGCACACTGATTCGGACCTGTCGGATTGTGGAGAAGTGTGGCTCACTGGTTAGAGGAGGCAGACACTGATGCAGAGGTCAGACCCGGGACCAGGGTTCAATTCCTGACGCGGCAGGGCCTTGAGCTCAAAAATGTCCACGGACTCGTTAATTCTCGCCTCGGTGCCTACTCGAATCATGGTTTCACACTCTGCAACTCTGGGCAATAGCTTGCTTAATCTCCACTATGGCCCAACCACGATGGGATGCCTGGTCTTCACCTTGGGAATGCCCAGTAGGGGTTATCTCACAGGGAAAGCCGGGACAGGTTCCCAAAGCAAGCGCTAAGAGACCTGCCGGTGATTTGGCGCTATATAAATCGAAATTAACATAACATAACTAACGGTGGCCTCGGAGGAAAATACTCAGGCTTCTGTGATATTCTCTGAAACTGTGGCTGTTGCTGGAACTGCGAACGTTGCTGTGATTCTTGCTGAGTCGGGCGAGGCGGATGCGCCTGCTGCAACAGAACCTTTGTCTTTAAATCTGTAGTCTTTTTCTCTACTCTATCTTTCTCATCCTTATCCCTATTCTCGTAGTACTGTGTAGTCTCCAATATCTGGGCCGACGAAGAAACAGCCCATGAACTCTCAGAATCTTTCAACTTGTAACAGAGATCGGGTAGTAAATTAAAGACAAACTTTTCCACAAACAACCTTTGACCACCTTCCGTACTCATATACTGAACACTATGATCTATGAATGTCTCCTCAAACCAAGTGAAGAAATCAGACACACTTTCATCTTTCTTCTGCTTGCATGCAGCTAACTTATCCCAATTCACTCGTAGAGCTGGCATCATCGTCTTCATAAGATTGATAATCCTGCCAGGTAATTCTGCAACTAAAGGCTCGGGCTTAGCTCCACCAACCTGTCTACCATCCGCAGCAACAATATTCAACCATGTATCACCTAACTCTTGCGCATGATCCTCATGACGAATCCTCGCCCACAAAGGTTGAGGAACCACATTACCCAACAATATGTCTATGTCAGCTAAATTCATGATGCATGCGTCAACTGTCTGAGACAACTCCTTGTAATATCCAGCTGGATTCTTACGGGGATCAGGTAAAGACTGTTTAAGAGCCAAGACCTCAACTGTCTTCCACGGTACATGTACCCACACTCTTTGGAAATGTGCCTCTACAGCTGGGGGATTATTATTCACACCAGCAGCTACCGCATCGCGCCATACTGGAGGAACTTCTCTCATTGGATACTGTCTCACTTTTCTCCTAACGGAAAGATCAGGCACAAACAGTGGCTGAGGAGGAAACCCGCTCCTAAACGCAAGTATCGTTGCAACTGCTTTCTCAACACCGGGACCCACTATCGTCCCTTTCGCAAACTCGGACTGTATATTAAGTAACTCCAATGGGATCTGACCCAACTCATTATCTTCCCATTCCTCACGGAGGAAAGTACACATAACATCAAAAACGTACCTTTGCTTCAGTGCTTCCCACTTCGGGAGGACATCCATAACTGACTCTAGATCATAACTCAAGACATTCAAAACCCATCTATGAGCCAAAAGATCTAACACTGCCCATTCTTCAGGACCAGGAAGCTGCCTACGTAATTGTTTATGTGCTGAAACAGGGGTCACACTCAATGACCTAAAGAAAGGAGATAAAAGACCAGTAACAGTATCAGTCATTCTTTGTCGAACAGAAGGAGGAGCTGTCATAAGGACAGGAGACAAAGTATTTTGAGGTGATAGAAACGTAGGAGTAGTAGCAGGAGAAGTCGAAGGTACAGGAGAGTAAGACAAAGAAGTTTGAGGCAGAACTGATAGCAAAGTCGGCGGCCCCAAAGGAGGCTGCGCGTACGAGGAGGAACCAGCTGAGGAGGAGCTGGCGGCTGAGCAACAACAAGAGGTTGAACAGCTGGTGGTTGCGGAGGTGCCGTAGCACTCTGCACATAAGGTGGTGGTAATCTGAACAAATGTGACATCAAAGGATCCTTTTCAGGGTCCTTCGTTGCACCTTGTAGAAGAGGTGGCAAAGCTGGATAACATTTATCGATGGCCATATTATGTTGCCTATGCAACTCCTCAATCGCTTGATCTTCTTCATTTTCTTTAAACTGTCTAGCAGCATGCATTATCGATACACCCTTTTCTCTCTTATCTCTTTTAGCTTGTTTAATTTCTCGTTGTTTGGCTTCCTAACGCCAAAGGCGGAAAGAGTCAAACATTGCCGGACGGGATTTCTTCCTAAATAATACAGCTTCCAAATTATTTAAAATCTCGGTATCAAAACTACCATGTTGGGGCCATCGTAAGACACCATCTTTCCTAGTATAGCGGATCCATACTTCATTAAACGTAATGGGATCCACGCTATGTTTAGAATAGTGCTCATAAGTCGGAGTTACAACCGGAGGTATCGGACACGAGTCCTCCAATCGGGAATCCCTGTTACAACCACAACATAATATCTTCCTAATTTTGCTAAGACCAGGCATCTTCGCTCACTAATCTAGCTTCAAACTTCAAGGGATTATCAAAAGCGATAGTCTCGTAATTGTACGAGTCCCTCAGCTTTGGTAATTGCAAGAACCAAATCAAAGACACAAAGAAACCCAAAACAAAGGACTGGGAGCGACCCACTTATATTTAACTAAGGTATCAGTCACGCCACCAGAAGACCCGTCTATCGTCTCGCCGTACAAATCATCACAAAAAGAGGGGGTCCAAGACAGGGCGACAATTAGGGCAGCAGTCCTTCGTAGCCGTCAGAAAAGCGGGAAGCTTCGCAGCAAAAACCTTCAGTCCACATTCGACATACCGTGTCGATGGAGTGGGGGCCCTCTTCCGGAATTTCCTTACGAAGCTCCTCACGATCTTCAGGCTTGGACCGGTACCGCTGAAGCTGCCCTACGTTGGGCGCCAACTGAAGAACCGGGTTTTAGAACCGAGCGGCGCCAGGGGCACGCCCAAAGTCTTCGGGTTCACCTGTCTTAGAATACAGAGACAAGGGATACTTCTCGGTGGTGTCAAAGATCGAATTTATTGGCTGCAACCAGGAACAGAAGTCCACAAAGTACAACACAGGCATATTCGTAGGAGTCTGCTTAAAATTTGTAAGGCGAGTCAGCCTCTTTTATGCCAAAAATCACATTCCGGACAAACACCCACTATTTACAATTTGTCCAAACATAGGTATTATTACAAAAGGTATCGCATGACGACAAACCCACTTTTCAGTTGTCTGGCCCACCATTAATTATACAGGAAAACCCAACATTCCTTCTTACACAAGCCGGACAAACCCATAATAAAAGGACCACATCCCATGTCATAAAAGAGGCCATAAAAGAAGAAACAGAAACAGATACGAAGCAGGATAAGGGGTGCATCTGTGTATACAAAACTTTACAATGTCCTGTGCTCTGATCCTCAATCTTGATCAGCTATCGGGCAAGGAACTGGCTTAGCAAGGTCAGCTTCAGGCAACAAGGTCAGTTCACTCTGTTCATCCAAAAGTCAGCACGAACTCGAGCTAACGTGTACGTGTACTAAGGACACGTTCGGCCACAGTCATCGGCCTATGTGAAGGCAACCACAAAATGGCTGCCATGCACAAAATGGAACCCCTGGTTCGGAACGAAATCTCCAAATACATAGTGAATCAGTCGGTCTAACATGACAAAATCACAGGGCGGAATTCTGCAGTTCAACGAGATCCAAAGTATTTTTAAGGTAGCAAACAATAGTTTTTTTAAATATCTTCAGATTAGAAGTTATCTCTCAAATGAACAAAGGAAGGCCTCTGGGTTTTGGCACTTGCCGAGAATAGCACTCACTGTACAATCCGGTACCTATATGCAGAACTAGGTAAATACAAAAGTGATGATAGAGACAAATATGAGAGGAAGTGGACGGAAAAAAATGATCTACAACCAGAGGGTTTCCAGCTATCTTTAGACTTGGGTCGTACAGTCTTATGTTCTGCGACCTTACAGTCCCAGCACTACAAGACCTTGTACTCGCTCTACCACACCCCAGCGAGGATTGCACAATGGGGGGGTACTTCAGGAATTACATGTCCCAGGTGTGATGCGACCGATGCAGACATAATTCATGTATTTTCAAAATGCCCACAACTTTATTCCATAAAAAAAGATATTGAGAAATTTATTGATGTATCGCTCTGTCTCAAAATTAAGCTTACTGATGATTTACTACTGCTGGGGGTAGTGATAGGGGCAGAGGATATTCCTACTGAGTTTATGTTTATGGTATCCGCAGTTTATCGTATATGTATTGCAACAAATGTGGATTGCTCGGCTATTGTCAACCTACAACCAAGAAAAAGCAATTTATGATAGAAAAGGTAAAAGAGGTAGAACTCTGGGTAAGAAGATTTGGCATCCAGTTGTAAATTGGAAAAACGGGCCGATAAATCAGCAAGGGGAGGTTGTTGCTAGGGCATATACAGCTGAAGGCACAAGCTGAAAAGTATGAACATTTTTATTATTCTTTGTATTTATGATTATATTTCTATTTGCCTCTAAAAGAATAATGTCAGTATTGTAATGACTTAAAAGGCTGAAGCGTGTTGTTACTTCTATTTGTTTTCTTGAGAAAATGTTGTAAAAAATTTCTTTTATAAAAAAAAAAAAAGAAACAGATACGAAGCAGGATAAGGGGTGTGTGTGTGTATACTAAACTTTACAATGTCCTGTGCTCTGATCGTCAATCTTGATCAGCTATCGGGCAAGGAACTGGCTTAGCAAGGTCAGCTTCAGGCAACGAGGTCAGTTCACTCGGTTCATCCAAAATTCAGAGCGAACTCGAGCTAACGTGTACGTGTACTAAGGACTCGTTCGGCCGCAGTCATCGGCCTATGAGAGGGCAACCACAAAATGGCTGCCATGCACAAAATGGAACCCATGGTTCGGAACGAAATCTCCAAATATATAGTGAATCAGTCGGTCTAACATGACAAAATCACTCGTACTTGCCGAACTCACTAGTTACGGTTCGCTACTATCAAATTCGTAACGAAACTATGACATTTATAGAAACGGGTTCAGAATTCACTGAACCTCAGACCCTCCTTTTACCCTTACATAGGCAATCACTCAGTCTACGTCTGAATCGATGTCAATATTCATCAGATCATCAAGATGCTGCTGGAGCATCATCCTATTACTCAGTACTTCTCTCGAGACAGGTCTCCTTACACACGTAGTAGCACAAAGGCCACATATGGCAGGACCACACTGTACACAGAGACAACACGAGAAAAGAATCACTAAAACCATCCCGTTGATCATCAGAATCTTCCATACCCAAGTGGATAACAGTCCCCAAAACCATCCAGTCAACGACCAATCTCCTTCGTCCACATGTATAGACTCGGAGACCTTAGTAGCCTGGAAATGGCCTGGTATACTGTAGGAGCATTGTCTGGTATGAAAACTCAGCAAATCGATTGGATCAATTTATATACTCCACCTCGATCTGCAAGTATGACATCTAAAACCGTACGATTCTGTAATGTCATAAGGCGATCCGCTTGAAGCTCAGCAGTCAAAATACTAAGGGCACCGGCAGTTTCATTTATGGTGGACTCAACCACTCTCGTCAATTGCCGTATGTTTCTACTATTAGCCATAGGTCCCCAAAACGGTAGGAAACCCTTGAAAAAGTCCTTGTCCCGTGGTATCTTCCTGATCGAGGACACCTCTAACAACTCTCATTCTGTGGTAATCTGCAGCAGCAGTATACCAAGGGGGTAACAAATATGCAACATAACAGGTTCCCGAAAAATCAGGGTGCAACCATGTGTATGCTCTGTCATAGCAAACAAAATACGTGCCCTTAGCTGCTAAAAACGGTGGGGAAGTCTGGGACGCAAAGACATACGTCAGAGTACAAACACCCTTCCCTAACTGAGCTCTTGGATTCTTGCCATTACCTTGCAGACAAAAATGACCACGATGGGGTACGATCCAAATCGGAGGTGACCTCTTTCGTCTCTGCTTTTCACTCAGACTAACACTATATCCAGTCACGTTCCATCCGATATGAGCTAATGCCTCATCCTTAGGAATAGTCTCATATGTATCAGTATCTCTGATCATATCCGTTATTCCCTTCACTAAGGCACTATTACTTGAGTTATCTTTCATGGAACGCAGGGGATAGACTTCGTTGGCATAAATAAACATCGTCTGATATGCCCATACAGACCCATTGTAACTGAATGGACACAGCACACTCAACCTCACATATCAACACCAAACCCACCACCCACACCCCTACACCCACAAACACTTTGTACACCACACACCATGCCCAAATTCACAGAGAGTGAGTTGACAGTCATGGTAAATAAGATAGTCAGAGTGGAACCACAACTGTTTGGTAGCCTGATCCAACAGACACCATTAGCAACAAGTACACAAATGTGGTAGAGGATAGTACAAAGGGTCAGTGCAGTAGGAACTACCCCGCGATCCCCCCTGGCCCACACCCCAGCAGGATGGAGCACTCCCCCCAAACTACCCAGAAGCAGTCGGAAGCCATTGCATTGTTCACCTTCACCTAACAGGTAGGTAGCCATCTTGCCTGGGAGAGTGTTTGGCTTTGGGAGGCCTGCACTACTACTCCTACCATGCCCCCTGGCCCACACCCCAGCAGGATGGAGCACTCCCTCCCACCCAGAAGCAGTTGGAAGCCATTGCATAGTTCACCTTCACCTAAAAAGTAGGTAGCCCTCTTGCCTGGGAGGCCTGTTTGGGGGTGGGAGGCCTGCACTACTACTCCCACCATGGCCCCTGGCCCACACCCAGCAGGATGGAGTACTCTCTCCTACCCAGAATCAGTCAGAAGCCATTGCATAGTTCACCTTCACCTAATAGGTAGGTAGCCATCTTGCCTTGGAGGCCTGTTTGAGGGTGGGAGGCCTGCACTACTACTCCCACCATGCCCTCTGGCCCACACCCCAGCAAGATGGAGCACTCCCTCCCACCTAGAAGCAGTCGGAAGCCATTGCATAGTTCACCTTCACCCAGCAGGTAGGTAGCCATCTTGCCTGGGAGGGTGTTTGGGGCTGGGAGGCCTGCACTACTACTCCCACCATGCCCCCTGGCCCACACCCCAGCTAGATGGAGCACTCCCCCCACACCACCCAGAAGCTTTTGGAAGCCATTGCATTGTTTATCTTCACCTAACAGGTATGTAGCCATCTTGCCTGGGAGGTTGTTGGGGGTTGGGAGGCCTGCACTACTACTCCCACCATGCCCCCTGGCCCACACCTCAGCAGAATGGAGCCCTTCCCAACCCCACCCACAAGCCTGTGTCAGCCATTACATCACCCTCATCACACTAACAGGTAGGTAGCCATCTTCTCTGTGAGGTCTGTTTGGGAAGGGGGCCTGTACCACTACTCCCACCATGCCCCTTGGCCCATACCCCAGCTGGATGGAGCACTCCCCCCACACCACCCAGAAGCAGTTGGAAGCCATTGCATTGTTCACCTTCACCTAACAGGTAGGTAGCCATCTTGCCTGGGAGGGTGTTTGGGGTTGGGAGGCCTGCACTACTACTCCCACCATCCCCCTGGCCCATACCCCAGCAGGATGGAGCCCTCCTTCACCCAACCCACAAGTGTGTGTCAGCCATTACATCACCCTCATTAAACTAACGGGTAGGTAGCCATCTTCCTTCCCAGTGAGGTTTGTTTGGGGAGGGGGGCCTGCCCTACTACTCCCACCATGCCCCCTGGCCCACACCCCAGCAGGATGGAGCACTCCCTCCCACCGAGAAGCAGTCGGAAGCCATTGCATAATTCACTTTCACCCAACGGGTAGGTAGTCATCTTGCCTGGGAGGCCTGTTTGGGGGTGGGAGGCCTGCACTACTATTCCCACCATGCCCCCTGGTCCACACCCCAGCAGGATGGAGCACTCCCTCCCACCCAAAAGTAGTCAGAAGCCATTGCATTGTTCACCTTCACCTAACAGGTAGGTAGCCATCTTGCCTGGGAGGCCTGTTTGGGGGTGGGAGGCCTGCACTACTACTCCCACCATGCACCCTGGCCCATACCCCAGCAGGATGGAGCACTCCCTCCCACCCAGAAGCAGTTGTAAGCCGTTGCATAGTTCACCTTCACCTAACAGGTAGGTAGCCATCTTGCCTGGGAGGGTGTTTGGGGTTAGGAGCCCTGCACTACTACTCCCACCATGCCCCCTGGCCCATACCCCTGCAGGATGGAGCCCTCCCCCACCCCACCCACAAGCCTGTGTCAGCCATTACATTGCCCTCATCAAACTAACTACAATCTGGCACACCTTCCCAGTGCACCTCTGGTTTTGTCCAGGCAGCGGAAACGTGACTTCAGCAGACCAAATGTACGCTCCACCACACAACATGACTTCCCATGGGCCTCATTGTATCGGATATCAGCTGGGGTCCTGGGATTCGGCAGTGTGCTCAGCAGCCATGGATGGCTGATATATGCAGAGTCACCTAGGTATGACAAATACACATTGCAATGTTGCACAGGCAGAGGGCAGTAGGTCACACACCTATGACTAGGCATACTCACCCACTATCCATGCATGCTCGGGAAGCAGATTAGCCATCAGCCGGGGCACAATGCTGTTCCTTGGGATAAAGGAGTCATTGGTTGAGCCGGGGAATCTGGCACACACATGTGAGATGATCATATCTGCCAGGCACACCACCTGCACATTGATGGAGTGGTAATGTTTGCGATTACGAAAAATTTGCTCACTTGCCTGTGGTGGCACAAAACCTACATGTGTGCAATCTATGGCACCAACAACATGGGGGATGTGCCCAAGGGGATAGAAGTCTCCCTTCACAGCTGGTAATTCAGCACTTCTGGGGAAATGGATATAGCTGTCCTTGTTTATCAACATGGTGGACAGAACAACACGCAGCACCATGCTGAACATCAGTTGAGACATCCCACCAGCGCTGGCCACTGTCTCTTGGAATGATACTGATGCAAAAAAATGGAGCGCTGCCATCACTTTATAAGTTGGGGTGAAAGCTGTTGGATATGTCCGGCGAGGCTGCAGATGAGGCTCCAACATATCACAAAGGGTCCTCAGGGTGGCTTTTTCTAGACGGAATTTGCGAATGATCGCCACATCCTCCAGGTCCTCCAGCAGTGTCAAGTGACAAATCAGATTTGGCCTCTTCCTAGTTGAGATGAACGTGGACACATGTAAATGAAATCCATCATGAGATGGTCACCGCATATCCCGTTCTGGATGACACAGAAAAAACAAAGACTGACTTGACAATTGAGTGACACCAGGTTACATGGGTGGACGTTTGTGCCACACAGAGGGCACTCCTCCCAATTTACCATAAACAAGTGCCTCAAACACCACATAGGTTAATGTGAATGCACATAGTTATATGGCCACGTTTCACATGTGTACGCCTGGGAGCGTGGCATCCAGCCAATGTGTGACAAATCAACACCACTGCCTCATACTCATCTGCTGTACCTGTCACACATCAATGCATCATTCTAACTTGGCACACATTCACAATGAACACAGTTGGAGGTGAACTGACAATTGCATGTATGAGCAGACAGATGAGCACTAGTAAGTAATCACATCATAGAGTGAGACAAGCCTTCCCGAGGTCATCACTGCCCCTCAACACATTGATATATGAACACATTATAGAGTCCACTACAACACTGTCCTGCCTCATCAACTATCTAATGCATTTGTGACATGTTAGGGACTACAGACCAATGTACATGTGGCTGGGAGGCATGCCCAAATGGCGGCTGGCATTCTCTGCCAGCCAAATAGTGGTGCCTCATGTCAATGTATGTGCCCCAAATCACGGTAGCTACCACCTGGCCCCGCAGTGCGTCATCGGCACGCCCCCTGACACAGGTGCAGTAGCCATTGGCATAGAGACATGCCCAAATGGAGGTTGGCATTCTCCGCCAGCCAAACCGCGGTGCCTCATGTCAATGTATGTGCCCCATATCGCGATAGCTACCACCTGGCCCCGGAGGTGCATCACCGGCACCCCCACTGACACAGGTGCTGTAGTTATTGGCTTGGAGACATGCCCAAATGGTGATGGGCCTGCTCCATTACCCAAATCGTAGTGCCTCATGTCAATGTATGTGTCCCAAATCGTGGTAGCTACTGCCTGGCCCCGGTGGTGTGTCACAGCCATGTAGCATGCCCTAGAGCCAATGGGAACGATGACTGTGGTGGCATGATGCAATTTTGAAAATCACAGTAGGCGTGCCCTGCCACCGCAGTGGCGTCATTGGATGCTTTTGAAAGATGGACCGTTGTGGTAGCGCACCCCGGGCCCCTGCGGTACATCACCGCCATGAAGTATGCCATAGAGCCAATGGGAACGAATGCGGTTGCATGATGACATTTTGAAAATCGCGGTAGGCGTGCTCAGCCACTGTGGAGGCGGTCATTGGATGCTTTTAAAAGATACACCATCGCGGTGGCGCACCACGGGCCCCTGCGGTGCATCACCGCCATGAAGCATGCCCTAGAGCCAATAGGAACAATGATTGCGGAGGCATGATGCAATTTTGAAAATCGAGGTAGGCGTGCACCGCCACCGCGGAGGCGGTCATTGGATGCTTTGAATGAGGCAGACCTGGAAAAACAATTGTTACAGCTTGGCACCTTTGAAATTACCCCAGGGGGCTATATATGTGTGGGAGTGAGCCTCACATTTCTACTGCTCACAGAGCCTGCTGCCAGAGACCTCTGACCTGCTGCCTCCAGGGACTGCTGCCTGAGACCACTCATCTGCTGCTGCCTCCAGGGACTTCTGCCTGAGAGCCCCGACCTGCTGCTGCCTCCAGGGACTTTTTCCAGAGACCCCTCATCTGCTGCTGCCTCCAGAGACTGCTGCCAGAGACCCCTCATCTGCTGCTGCCTCCAGAAACTGCTGCCTTAGAGCCCTGACTTGCTGCTGCTGCCTCCAGGGACTGCTGCCAGAGACCCCTCAACACCTTATTCCACCACAGGTGTACCATGTCCACAAGGATGGCAAGGACAGAGAAGATCTGTGCCAGTCCATTCACAAGCGAGGAGCTGGAGGTCCTGGTGGACGAGGTGCTCGCACAGTACCCAAGGCTGTATGGTGCCTCAAATGTTGTTTTTAAAAAAAATATATATATTTTTATTTTTTATTCTTTTTGTAATCCTCATCTGCCCGACACTCGTTCCATAGATGCAAGGAAAACACACCAACCACCTCTCTGCCTTCGGGAGCAAGGCCCTGGTAATTGAGCCGCTTCGCGAACTAGGCAGAACTTATTACGAGTTGGCGGGAGATATGCTGCACCTTGTTAACACTCCTCTAGGCAACTTCAAGCCTGTTCGGCCAGTAGATAGATAATGGAGTCAGGGCAAACGACTATACTGAGCCATGGAGTAGATGGGCATAATCATCGGATCTTTGGGGGGGAAAAAAAAAACCCCAACGAGCCGAAAAAAAGCTTCACTTCCAATCTATCAAGAGTTTCCAAAATGTGAGGCACTGGGATCTACAGGATCTATTCAAGTCTATCTTGGATGTTTCATAGAGTGACGTTAGCCAGCCGGAGTGTGCCGGGGGGGTGGTATCTACCCAATGTATACATATCAGCCGTCTTGCCAGAAGGATAGAATAGAATAAGAAAATCCGCGCAACCCCGATGATGTTCTGATCAAAGCCAAAAATGACTAATGATAGGAATGTTGGTCTTGAGAAATTGAATCCAGAGTGACTTTAACCTCTTTCCAATAAGCAATTATGTGGGGACATGCTGGAAGTTGCTATTTGTTACAACATTTCCCATCCTGATATTTAGATAGACGTAAAGGGGAGAGATATGCCCGGTGTAAAGTGAACAGGTGGTTTCGTCTCAGCCAGGCGGGTTTAACAAGTCTATACAAAAGAGAGAAGGATTTTATCCACAAATCCTCGTCCACTAACACGATTTCACTTCCCCATAACTCCATTGGGAGGTTGAAATCACCATCTATCTCCTCCAAGATGGACCAATACCAAAAAGCAACCTCCTTACCTCCTGTCTGTTTTTCGACTAGGTGCTGTTCTAGGGGGCTGGGTCTCCCAATATTAGAATTTTTCCTAATTAGTTCTCTGGCCCAACTGCTGATTTGGATGTATTTGAATCTTGACAAAGTTGGCCCTACTTTCTCCTTAAGCTCCTCCCACTCTATCAAGATACCTCCAGATACCAGTTCAGCCCATCTTGAGAGCCCAGCTTCAATTAGGGGGGCTGCCAGGGAGTCTTGCAAACACAGTGGGAGCCCAGGAGAGTCCCATATCTGAGCATAGTTGGAAAAATATGCCAGCCCCACTCTACGTTTAATTTGCACCCAGGACTTCAATAATGTAAAAAGAGTCTTAAGCCTCACTTTTTAAAAAAACTTTCGGTCCCCGAACTTAAATAGAAACCCGTCTAACGGGAGGTTTGCCCCCACCAGCATTGCCTTAAACAATCTCCCATTTGAAGAGATATCTGGTGACTTCAAGAGCATTCTTGTGTGGGAAAGCTGGAATGCCCACGAATAATACTGCAAGTCTGGCAGGGCAAGCCCTCCTGTTTCCCTCCTCCTCCTTAGTTTTTTCCAGGCCAACCTTTTAGCCTTATTGCCCCAAATGAAGGAATTAATTTCCTGCTGACATTTATGAAGTTGCTTAGAGTCGAAAGCCAAAGGGATGGAATTAAAAATGAAAGTCAGTTTCGGAAGGATAGACATTTTCACTATATTGACTTTCCCAAAAATTGATAGTCGAAGACCAGCCCAGGATTTCAATAGTGGTATGTGTAGAGAGGGGTCCCCGCAAAAGGGAAGTGTTATGTACACCATACACCAGAACTTATTACTTTATCTGTTCTATGGACAAAAGTCAAAAATTACTCAAGAAAGGTATTGTAGTTTATTTTCCAATACCCTGTATCATACATTTAACAACACATTCATAATTCATTTTTAGAAGGCCCCAGAAGTCGGGGGAAGAGGGAAGGGAAGTGAAGGAGGGGATGTGCTCAAGGCAGGGTAAAGTCAAAAGGAATATACGTGATTACAATGGATACAATCATGAATGATAACATCTGAATCAAAACAAATTTGACGCAATCGCCTGAAGAGTTAAGGCATTCAAATAAAGAATTAATGCATAAAAGACCTTCAACGGTCACACATAAAGCCTTAGTACTATTTAAAGGACTAGTGCCGGAGGTCTAAGTAGGAGAAAAGAGCCGTCGACGTTTCGACCCCTGGCCGTAGGCTAAGTTAGGTCCTTTAACGGGGTCTTCATCAGGACAGAAAGGACGAGGGAGGGAGGGGCAGTAGTATCTGTGAATTTAAAACACTAGATCAGAGCACTGTTAATGAAGCCATCATTCATATAAACAAAGTAAACGCAATTTACCATGGGCTTAGGGCCAAAAGGACCTCTAAGTGTGGAAGAGATTAGAGTATGAACAGCCAAAATCATGTTCAGACTCAGGTGATATGATTTCACTAGGACACAGGGAGGAAGAGGCTAACAGATTGTCACAAAGGGGTAAGACTTGTCAGAGATAATGAAAACACACACTCACTTAGTAGGTCTACCAATCAGCCGATTGGTGAGAATTCTTAATGTTAACCCAAACTGCAGTCAGATATTGCGGGGATTTTTGAAAACAGTCAGTTTCCGTGAACTGCAAATGGAACGTTATAATTAGTGATGAGTCTATAATGTTGTCATTGTTAATTACCCCTAAAGGCATGCAAACTTACTTAAAAGAGGAAATAGAGTGACCCTATTCTTCATCATGGATCTCTATCTTGGGCGCTTGTTTCTTCTTCAAGCTCTCATTACTACAGGAGAGAAATGCAGAAGTTGCAAATGGCTACATCATTGTAAACCCCGCTCTGAGGCCACACGGGCGAGCAATCACGCCTATTTACATACCATTAGTGGTCGTCTGTGACACACGCTGTGTTGTCACCGGGATGTACTAGATGGTCAGGATGAGTCAAAATTCCGAACGATTTCGGCAATGTGGACACCTATTGCCTATACTGGAAAAAATTCAAAAGGGTCTATTTAAAAGCCGGTCGGTGAAAAAATACGTTAATGGTAACAGAAAAATAAAATAAAGCCCAACTTACAAGCCGTAGCACTAGTCCATGCAGCAACAACACCTTACTTAGGGTAATTTGGCAGGGTAGGCGCTGGGGTCATGTTAGTGCGATTTAAGCGGGAAACTCCGTTCTACAAAAATTTAAGGGAAACGGGTTTCAGAGTCAAACGAGGCCCTGTACAGGTTGGTGCATATTCGCTTGTAAACGCCCAGTCATTTGAAGAGGACGTTGAATACCTGTGGGAGCTAGAGCTTGCCACCGCCGTCTGTGTACATCCCGTGGAACTCCGCAAGTCCGCTACGCGGAGTTTGGGGGAGGGGTCTACAAGTAAACAGCTTCTAGGACATAGAAGAGTTACTTCTAAAGTTACACAATCGGTGATTTTAAGTTTAAGAGAAGAGTGGCTCATGCGAACTCCGCAGGTCCGCTACGCGGAGTTTGGAGGAGGAGTCTACAAGTGAACAGCTTCTAGGACATAGAAGAGTTACTACTAAAGTAGCACAATCGATGATTTTTAGTTTAAAAGGAACTCATAAGGTTTGCGCAATCAGGGGTTTCTTGTTTGTCAACGGAACTGGCTTATTAATCAGAGTGATAATTTCAAAATAACTTGCGCACCTCTGCAACACGAATGGGTTCAACCCCCCTTTTGTGTAACAGGATTTCAATAGGGCCCTACATTCTTGGAAGACCAGATCTAGGTTAGCCTTAGCCAGGGTGTCAATATCTTGCGTAATTTTAACTCTGAGGTAATGAATTGAGGGTGTCACCACAACGCTTGGATTAGCAATGTTCCACGTCATGAGCTCCGTCTTCTCAGCGTTGATATCATAGCCCGATATATGTCCAAATTCTTTGGCCTTTTCGACCACTAGGAGGAAGGCAGTTGCTGGATCACTAGTGTAAATTACTATATCGTCGGCGTAGAGCCCTACTCTTTTTTCCCAACCACCATATTCAAATGAGGAGATTCTTGGATCATCCCTAAACGATTGTGCAAGTGGTTCAATATAGATATTAAAAAGTAGGCGGTATAGGGGGCACTCAAATGTTGCGATAAGTAATCAAAAGCAGAGGTGTAGGGCCGGGGTGTACACATGTAGCTGGATTGATGCAGTATATGCATGAGGGTGTGGGTTGTGTCATGCACTGACAAAAATGCTGTCTCCAGGGGGGAGAAGTGTGTGTCCCAATGTAACAGGTTTCCCTGCCTGCAGTCATAGATACGAGTGAAGTGTGTTGTACTGTCAGCCATACAATGACACAGTATGTTGGCCATGCAGGTGCCAGGACAGTGATTGCTTGGCTGAATGGCTGTGTGTGCCCCTGTTGTCCTTCTCAGTGTGATCCCAGATGGTCAGCACAGTGCTCGCCCACCAAGACGAGGTCACATCCCTTCACTTACTGTGTCCTTGCTAATGTTTTTTCACAATCAAATTCAAATATGCACCCTCTCAGCTCTGTAAAATTGCACATGACCACACTTGTGTAGATCTATATTTTGTTTGTGAGTCCATGTCCCTCAATGCCACACACATGACATATTAAGATATTCACAGGTTATGGATGTTGAGTGCTGCACTGTCTTGCACACAGTGAGTCTACTCAAAGACACAGGTCGATTTGTGATATATGTTTTGGCCAGACATGCAAAGGACTGGAGATGTGTGCAAGCCACATAGGGGTTCAGTGCTTGTATTGTACACTCGCACTCTAGGAGACCGGCGTGGGGTACGGGTACGCGGAACGGCGGCTCTTTTTCTCAAATTCGGGAGCATATATACAGAGAAACCGAATTAAGCCTGTATTTGCCCAGCAGAGCTTATTTATAATTTTGGAGTTCACCTCACGCCATAGGATTAATGTGGCCTGGAATTATCGCCACATTGGAAATTGCAATACAGTGAAGCCGTTCAGATATTTAGTGAAACCCACTATTGGCACCTATACTCAATTACCCATACCACCAACCCCACTTTAGACTGCAGTTCAGTGCTGTCATCCTGCATGTGTGTGAGATGTGCAAGGACTGTTTACGCCCTCATTAATGCATGCAGTGACATCAGCTTAGCCCATGCAGAGTGCCCATGTGAGATGTACCCCATGGTGGGATGGACAGAGATTAGATCTGGTTATGAGTTTGTGTCCTGCTACTGTACTGATAGATGTTAGCACATGACACTGAGTCACTGATCATTTCTCCCTCTTGTCTCCCATGCCTGCAGCTCAAGGTACACCAGCGTAAGGCAGTGTGGAGGGCCATTGCAGAAAAGGTGCGAGCTCTGGGGGTATCAAACCGACGGCGCACCCACTGCCACAAGAAGTGGGACGACATCAGCCGGCTGGCAAAGAACGTGGCAGAGATTTCCTTGGGCTGCTCCCTCTCACTGGGTGGTTGGCACAGCGCAGCATGACACCACTGATGGGCCCCATTTTGGCAGTGACTCATCCTGAGCTGGATGCACGTCTAAAGGAGTGTCAGCAGCAAGGCAAGGGTGAGTATTTAGGGAGGGTGACTTTGGCTGTGACCAGATGCATGTGTACAGGGCCAGTGCCAGCGTGGCCTATGTGATGTTGGCAGAGTGGTGCAGTGCAGTGTCATGTTAGTGGCTCCTAGGATGGGTGCCAGTGTAATGCATTTGCCCAAACTGTTCTTACAAAGGTGATCCTCCCTGCTGTGCATCCCCATTGCCGTCTGTGTTCTGCTCTTTGTGGTTATTCAGCATTGGGGTAGTCTGGGGAATCAAATTGGGAGTGAACAGCAGTGTTCCCAATCTGAGTGTAACTTCATCTATGGGTACATTGCATGCACCATGAATGTTGAGGCCTACACATCTGACAACAATGTGCACTAGTCTTTGGGCCCCAGAGTACAACATGGTGGTTGGCATGGGTTTTTTGACATTGTGAAATGTCTTGTCATAATCGGTGTCTGTGTTGTCCCCTCCTGTTCCATCCAGGTCTGTCATTGGCAACAAGCGGTGTGCCCACATCATGTCCCTAGGTGTGGCCAGAGGTAGTTGTGCGTCTGGTAGACTTCCGTCACAGGCAGGGTGTTGTGCTCTGTGGGCATGACATGGCTCTGTCATGACAGATAACCAGGGTTACATCCACTTTTGGGGTCTATGTAGTGAGTGTCTGCAATTGGATTGCAGAGTTTGGTGTGCAACATGTCGATTTGCTCCTCTTTTGTACTGCATTGATTGTATACGTGTGTTCTGTTGTGCCCACTAACCTGACCCTGCATCTCTCTCATGCAGATTCACCAGTGGTCGCAGAGGGACAGGAGCCAAACACCAGTGGTGGTGAGACAGCTGCACAGGAACCCAGTGACACAGATGTCACCAGAGCCTCAGAGGGTGACCAGAGTCTGCAGGAGGAATCCCAGCCTGATATGCAAAGTACCACATCATCTTATGCCAGCGGGGATGCATCCTTGTTTGCAGGCACAGGGGATGGAGACTCTGCATCATCTTCTACCACACAGCGGCCAGTGCCCGCCCTCCCATCCACATCCTCTGGTGCTGCCCGTGTCCGTGTCAGTAGGAATGGGACGCGTTTCATTCACACCTGGCACCGCTGCCCCAGAACCTGTCCCTGCCCTCAGTGCAGAGTCGGTTGAGCTTTTGCACCAGCTATGTGTGTGCCAGACAGCTCTCATCAATGCCTTCTGTGACCATGACAAGAAATTAGCCCAGGTGGTTGCTTACATGGAGGGCATACATTTCGACGTGGGTGGGCTGCATCGTACTGTCCAGGCCTTTTCCTCCACAGTGACGTCTGCACTTCAATAGGCACATACTCCCATTCCTGCTCCAGGGTCTTTGTCCACCACCCAGGAAGTGGCCACGTCTGATGATAGGGACCATGGATCACATACATGACACGGAGCACACAGCAAAAACAACCCAAGCAGTCCCGCCCGCAGACACCATCCCCTCAGAAGAGCAAAGCCAGCCCAGAATGCATTGTCAAAAGCCTGTCAGTCAAAAGCAAGGCCCAAAAAGCAAAGTCGCAGAACTCTGGCTTACAGGCCTCGGAGGCATCCCCAGCTAAGGACTCTCCTGTCCCTAAATCATCATGCAAAGAGTGGCATGCAGTTTCTGTCACAACTGAGAAGGTGGTGCATGGCAAGGGTACACCTAAGAAGGGCTCAGAGGCACATGCCCCCACCACCTCGACTCCCATTCCGAGCCCAGCGATGTAGGGGAAGGAGGGCACTGTAGGGGGTATACCTGGGAAACAGGGGAAGGAGGGCCAGAGGCGAAGCCAGGCGAAGCGTTCAGCAGGATCCAGCACTTCCCCAGAGGGAATGCTAGTGTCTGCACCTGATGCTGCTTTGTTGGTGTGTATGCCTGTTGTGTCCACACCACTTCCCATTAATCCCAGTACAGGGAAGCCATTTCAAATCCCCAAGAAGTGGAAAGGCACCCCTCAAACATCTCCCACCCACACTGTGTCACAGATCTGCATGACTCCACCTCCAAGTGCCACTACACCACCTGTTCCAAACAGTCCTCCAGCTTGCCAATCCACTTATAGCGCTACCTCACATGGGCCTCTCTCTCCCCAGTCAAGTGCTCCTGCTATCCCCGACACACAACCAGCTCTCAGCCCGCCTGACAGCCAAGTGTGAGGGGAAGTCCCCCTCACACACCTGTCTCTCACACAGGTGGGCCTGTACTGCCCATTGTTAGCCCCCTGACTGTGTTGCTGCCGATGGAAGGGTACAGTGGCACACACTCCTGTGCAGCTTTTCTTGTACTCACTCTGCACTTTGCCCTGCCCACTGGCCTTGTCATTCACTTCTGTTCTGGCCTTGCCTGTGCAGCTTTTCATGGACAGACTCTGCACTTTGCCCTGCCCACTGACCTTGTCATTCACTGTTGTGCTGGCCTTGCCTGTGCAGCTTTTCATGGACAGACTCTGCACTTTGCCCTGCCCACTGACCTTGTCATTCACTGCTGTTCTGGCCTTGCCTGTGCTGCTTCCCATGGAGAGACTCTGCACCTTGCCCTGCCCACTGGCCTTGTCATTCACAGCTGTTCTGGCCTTGCCTGTACAGCTTCTCATGGCCAGCCTCTACACTTTGCCCTGCTCACTGGCCTTGTCATTCACTACTGTTCTGGCCCTGCCTGTGCAGCTTCTCATGTACTCACTTTGCACTTTGCCCTGCCCCCTGGTCTGGTCATTCACTGCTGTTCTGGCCTTGCCTGTGCAGATTCTCAAGGTCAGACTCAGCACGTTGCCCTGCCCGCTGGCCTTGTTGCTCTGCTGTGTTGGATGATTCCCTGTGCAGCTTCTCATGTACTCACTCTACACTTTGCCCTGCCCACTGGCCTTGTCATTCACTACTGTTTTGGCCTTGCCCGTGCAGATTCTCATGGACAGACTCTGCACTTTGCCCTGCCCACTGGCCTTGTTGCTCTGCTGTGTTGGACGATGCCATGTGCAGCTTATCACGTACTCACTCTGCACTTTGCCCTGCCCACTGGCCTTGTCATTCACTGCTGTTCTGGCCTTGCCTGTGCAAATTCTCATGGATATGCTGTGCTCCCAGGACTGGCCACTGGCCTTGCTGTTTTGCCCTTGCCTGCACAGATTCTCATGGGTATGATGTGCTCTCTGGACTGGCCACTGGCCTTGCTGTTCTGGCCTTGCCTGTGGAGAATCTGATGTTACCACTCTGCACTTTGCCCCACCCACTGACCTTGTCATTCACTGCTGTTCTGGCCTTGCCTGTGCAGATTCTCATGTACTGACTCTGATCCCAGGACTTGCCACTGGCCTTGCTATTTTGCCCTTGCCTGTGCAGATTCTCATGGATATGCTGTGCTCCCTGGACTGGTCACTGGTCTTGCTGTTCTGGCCTTGCCTGTGCAGATTCTCATGTACTCACTCTGCTTCCTGGACTGGCCACTGTCCTTGCTGTTCTGGCCTTGCCTGTGCAGACTCTCATGTACTCACTCTGCTCCCTGGACTGACCAATGGCCTTGCTGTTTTGCCCTTGCCTGTTCAGATTCGCATGGATATGATGTGCGTCTTGTGCCTTGCTCTTCTCTACTGTTGGTGCCTATCTATGCAACATGTGAATAAAGACAGTTACTCCTGTTGTCTGTTTTGTCAGTGTCCTTACAGAATAAAGTTATGTTTGTGTGTGCATATGTTTGGCTGTGCCCAATGCTCTATGTTGCACTTCAACATTGCCAAGGTCTTTGCTTGCCTACTCTTTTTTCACAGGGGTGACAGGGACTTCAGTTCTTTCTGAAACTGATACTTGTGGCATCTGTGGTGTCAATTTTAACAGTGATGCGGTCTCATTTTCAAGATTTTCATTTGTTGGCTACATTTTTCACATGTCAGGTTGGGAGACAATGCCAGCACAGAGTGTGACTCTGTGCACAGGTTTGCATGCAGGCTGGGCAATGTCATCATGTTGTGTGTTATTCCGTTATGTGTTTCCAGCTGTGTATGTATAGGGTCATCTTGTGATGGCCCGTCATCCTGGTCCCATGGCCTACATGAGGCATGTGCTCTTGGGTTGTCAAGAAGTGTACAGTGTGTTAGTAGGTCCATGCTGTTCTGTCTGACTCCTACTTGTTGTTTTAGTCACTTGTGAGTGTGCCGAGTGTGTGACTGGCACATCAGTGTTGTGTTTGTTTGATCATCCATGTGTCTTAATTCTGTTTGTGTAAACTGTGCAGAACTGCTGCTCCACACTACCATTGTGGTTGAGTTTCTCATGCATTGCAGGCACATGGTGCCTTTTATCCTCCTGTATGGCATGGTATGTGTGGTGTAATGCCATCCCTATGTGTGCTTCCTGTCCCTACTCTTTGTGGGCCTCGACTCCCTCTGAATGTGTTTTGTGCATTCCTGCCATGTCCACTAATGACGTGGAGTACACTTCACTTGGATGTCGGCTGTCCCCTTGGTTTGTGTATGTGTGTGTGTGCCTCCTCATTACTTCATTTGATTTGTGACATTGTGCTGTGTGTTGCATTTCCTGGGCTGGGGCTATGTACCACTCAGGCTCTTTCCCTAATTGTTCCTTTGTGGTGTTCTTGTGCTGTTTGGCAGTCATGGTTGTCCATCTGCTGTTCAGCTTTATGTGCTGGCCAGTGCTATATCCAAGTTGATTCCAGCATTGTGTCCCAGATCTGTACATCTTTTGTGGTTGTGTCGGATGCATGTGTGTTGGCTGTGTTGTTGCTTCACTTCCTGGGTATGCTGTTGTGTTTGTGCTGTGTTGATTTTTGTTGTATGGCTTGGTGTTGTGATACTCATGTCTGTGTGTGACTGGTATGCTTGGTGTGCACACACTGCTTGTTGTGCATGCAGTGCTGTGTGTATGTGGACTCAACATTGCCTGATGTGCATCCCCTGATGTCCTGCAGTGTGTGTTCATTTATCTTGCCTGTGCATCTGTATTTGGTTTAACGTGGCTGTGTTGTACTGTGATGGGGCACTTCCTGCGTGATTTGTGGTATGTTGTGTGTGCTTTGTTCCTGAGTGATGAGGTTGTGCACTCCTGTTGTGTCAGTGCTCCCATTGCCTTGCCACAGTTTGGCTGACAGGGTATGTCTGTTTTGTTGGGGTTCTGTGTATGTTTCATTAGTGGAGTGGTGTGGCTCACTGGTTAGAGGTGGCAGACCCGGAAGCAGAGAACGGCCCGGGACAAGGGTTCAATTACCGACGCGGCAGGGTCATGGACCAGGGTCAGCGGACTCGATAATTCTCGCCTCGGTGCCTACTCTAACCAGGGATCACACTCGGCAACTCTGGGCATTAGCTTGCCTCATCTCTACAACGGCCCCCCACATTCGCCGGGGATGCCTGGTTTCACCTTGGAGATACCCAGTAGGGACCATCTCACAGAGATAGCCAGGACGGGTTCCCCAGCGGTCTACAGCGCCACGACGCCTCAGGGCAGCAGTGCGCTTTACAAGACACATACATTACATTCTGTGTTTGTGTGATGTTTTTATGAAGACATTTGCTGTGGCATCCCAGTGTGTGATGTTTGTGGCTACACCTAGGGTGTGTATTTGTTTGTGTGTGTATGGACTGGCAGTTATTGTCAGCCTTCAGTTTGTGTGGCATTGGTGTTGTGGTCTGCTGTTGGGGGGGTATGTGTGTACATTCCTCCTGGTGTTTGTCAGTGAAGGAGTATGTATATGGGCCCTGTGTGTTGTGCTGGTGGTGTATTCCTGTGAGGTGGTTGTATGCATGTGTGGCTATTCCCACTTTGACTTCCAGGCCTTCCTTTCTTCCTTGTGCCTTTACCTGGTATGCCTTACTGTCTCCCTGTGTTGTTGCACTGTGGTGCCTGTGGTTTGATTTCACTGACTGTACCAGCCATGTGTGGTTTTATGGTCTGAGGCGGGTGTTCTGTGTTCCTTGTCTTGCATGTGATGTGCACATGCTTGTTGTGTGTCTCCATGGTCTTCCATTTGTGTACATCCCACTTTGGATTGCTGATTTGTAGTGCTCCATTGCTGCTGGCATTTTGGGGGGTGTCAGTGTGTGGTATGTATGTGTGACTATGCAGGCTGTGTGTCCATTTGTATGTTTGTTCCTTGTATGTGTACATTTGGTGCTTGTATTCATGTTTGTTTCCATTTGTGTGGTTGTGTTGTAGTGTGTGTGTTTCCCTCCCTGGCACTGTGCTTTGTGTTGTGTGTTCCTGTGCAGCCACTCCTACAGTGGCTGTTTCCCTGGTTGTTTGTTGTGTGGTGCAGGGTGTGAATTGACCGGGCTTGTTGTTGTGCATGGGAGTGCACAGGATAGGCACATCGCCTGTGCCATTATGGGGTGTGCTGATGTGTGGTGGGGAGAGGTGTGTCCCTGGGGTCTTTGTGCCCTGCCCATGACTTGGACTGGCCCTGCCTCCTGCATTGTGCGCATGTATTCCCTTGTGTTCACCGCTGCGGTAACGTGACCGAGACATTGCTGCATGATCGCGGAAGATGTGTGTCCAGGATGCAGAGGAGTGACTTGGTGGCAGGTGGGTCATGTGTGGGTGCCCTTGTGGATGTGTTACTTCCCCTGCAGGGTGCATGCTGTGTATTTAGACCCTGTGTCAGCCTGTATGTTGTGTGTTGTATTTGTGTAGTTGCATACCTGCCACGGCATCCGCAGCGGTCCATGAGTTGATAGTCATGTAGCAGGTACAGCACCTGGAACAGGTGTAGAGCGGGGTCCATGGCAGTCGTGACCAGGTGGAGGGGCCCGGGACTCTGGTTTTGCGCTCTGCTATCGAGCTTCTGCCGTCTCTGATTGTGCGGTGTCTCCGCTGCTTGTTTGGGGCGCCCTAATTTGTGGAGCAGGGCGGACGTCATTGCGTTCTGCAGTGAGTCTTCGTTGGTTCACACCGCCGCGGTGGAGGGCACACTTTGATGGCGGTGCCTGTCGCACCGTGGCAGACGGGAATTGACCTATGTTTGGCAATGCTAATTTGGACGACGTGTTTTCCGCTGCTCGTGGGCAGAAAAATGTGTATTTCCACACCACCAGCACTGCAGTGGTGCCACCGTCCGACATCCTAATGGACCCCTAGGTATTGACATGCATTTGACTTCAACACTTTCACCCTTTACCCTGTAAGTCACTCTTATACAACTGCCTGCAAGGTTGGAACACTAACATTTCAGGCCACCCAGGCATGGATACAGTTGCCAATGTTTGCATTTACTGCTAGGTTAACCTGATTTTCTCAGATTAAAATAAAACTATTCTTGTATTTGAAAACATACAATCTAAGTTTTCATCTAAATTCTTAAAGCCAATTACAGTGGTCTTTCTAGGAGGGGTTTTTATGCACACTTCAACCTTTTATAGTACGTCCTTTATACATGTTTTTCTTAGTATCTTATGTTTCTACATTTTTGGGTGATTTTTAGGATCTTTATTTGAGAAATTGGGTTACTGGTTAAGCTGGCAAAACCCTTCTCAAGTAGAAACCACAATACTTTTCAGGATGAAGTTACAACCAAACTCTAAATTAACTGGTACGTAACCCTCGGGCAGTCAGGCTTAAACCAGAGGCAATATGTAAAGTATTTGGGAAACACTTCAAACAGTAATACAGTGTGAACTCGCCACAAAAAGAGTTCACAACAAAGTTAGAACAATAGAGTAATTTAAAGAAATATAACAAGACCAAAATGACAAAATCCAATCAGTAGAAGCAGAGAAGTCCAATTTGAAAGATATCAGTAAAAATATCAACAACAAATGTGGACATCTATATGTGCTGGACCAGGACAAAGTCACATATTCAGTCTGACTACAATGGAGTGCGGCCTGGCTACAAAAACCCAGTTAAGCCTGCTGAACAGAGGAATTTAAATCCTTGCTTGCTGAGTGATGAGATAACTGCGACGAAGATGAGTTGCGCAGCTGAAATGATGCATCAATTCTGAGATGAGGCGAGGATGCCTCTTGAGGTTCTGTTGCACTGTTGTCGAAGATTACTTCTATGAGGGATGCCGATGCGAAGTCCTGAGTCATGGATGTGTTGTGCAGTCGGGGTGATGCATCAGTTCTGAGGAGCTGCAAGTCTGCAATCTGGAGTCGTTAATTGCGGCTACCATTGATGAGGGAGGCAAGGGCCTGAGCCGAGGATGCAGGCTGCAATGTGGGTCTTCGAGTATTTCCAATCCATGCATGAGCAGGTATGCATCAGTTCTGCTCAGGGCTGCACCGCACATCATAGGGGATGTGTTGGTTCTGCGGGACCCACAGAAGTGGGCAGAGGACTGTAGGCCCACGTTCAAGGTTCCAGGACTAGGATGGCACTATTTGGCAGAGTAGACTCACTTTTGGAAGAGTACAGGAGCAAGGATGTTGGATCCTTCTGTCCCTGAGGCCAAGTCAGAAGGCCATCCAACTAGCCCTTCGAGACACTTTGGGGTCCTGGGTTTAGGCAATGCAGGTCAAATCCTTTTAGCCTAGTCAAGTGGACAGCAGGTCAGCACAGCAAGGCAGCAGTCCAGCAGGGCAGTAGTACAGCAGGGCAGCTGTCCAGCAGAGTGGCAGTCCAGCAGCACAGCAGTCCTTCTTCCTGGAAGAGTATCTACAGGTCAAGAAGTGTACTAAAGTGATGGTGCCTGAGGTCTAGCACGTATTCCCAGATGTGGTTTTGAAGCAGGGTAAAAGCTTCTAGAGGTTTCCCTTTGAATCTCCCAGACATCCTACCTTCCCTGTCCTGGCTCCAGACTAACCACAGGGGTTATGCAACCCTTTGTGTAAAGTTAGAGCGCAGTCTATTCATGTGTAAGTGGGGCGTTGGCCAGCTCTTCAGTCCTATCCTGCCAGTGATGGCCCATCCATACATACGTAAGCTATCTTTCGTGTTTTCCTGCCTAGGAGGAATATCCAAAGCTCAACTGTCAGCTACACCCAGTCACGTGACCCAGGTTCAGGCCATAGGCACTAAATGGCTAAGGCAGAAAAATGTTTTTTTCACTAACACTACAAAATGGCACGCTCACATATACAGTAGTTAGACATTGTTTTTCTGTAGTCTGCAGTGTGAGTTTCAGAAACAGATACTAAAACGCAATGTCATTGCTTTGTTTTTTCCTCAGATCAAGTAAAGCTGCTTTTCTGCAACTCATTCAGAGTTAGATATGGTTGTTGTTTTATTATTTAAACAGTGCCTATTTTGAATTTAGGAGATAGGCACTTCACACTGGAGTTATCATGGATGCTGTGGAAGAGATGCATCTTTGCAGACTCCGTCACAGATTCTAAGAAGGAAGATAGATGCACTGGCAGAGATGTGTAGACTTTCAAACAAAGATGGAGTGCGTTCTTTAATGCACTGAGGCATGATTCCTGAGACATTACAGTAAGGTATGGAGTTAGATAATTTCACCTCAGACTGGCAGATGGGTACTCCCACCATGCTCTCGCTAGTGTAGGTTATATCAAAGATCGAACGAGACCCTCGTGGAGGTGACTTGGAGCTCAGATTATCTCAGAGAAAGGCCTTTTTAATTGTCAAATTTGACACGGCTGTGTCAGGTCTAAATGAGATGTCAGAGATTTACAAATTGGAATCATTTACCAGCCTCGATCTACAGACTCCATTTCTGGACTTTTTTCTTACTTTTTTCTTACATGACGACTCTGATTTTACACCATTCTGTCCTGGCTATGTCTTACCAGGTGTGAACTATGATGCCCTTCCATTCTTGGAGAACCCCTCTATCCACGGTCCTTTGTATAAGTGATACACTTTTCACCCTGAGGACATGTTTGATTTCTCTCATATAAAGCCTCCGTATCCATCGCTCCTACCTTGAATAAAGTATTGTGACCCCCTTTGGCACCTGCCAATTTTTATTATTAATACACATTGGATATTTCAGCCGAATACTTCCAGACACTTGGGTTTGATACAATTTGACCCGTAATTCAACATGGAGTCTTATTCCATTTTTTGCGATTTATTGTGGCTCTTTAATTGATTAAAATACCGGTCCGCTGAACCCTGCTTTAGTTTTATAGGTCATACATTTGAACTCGGACGTATATGGCGCTCCATACTACATCACCCAGCAAGCCGACGGGAGGCTTTTGTTTCAGTTCCGATTCCAATCGGAAACCACTACTCCCAGTAAGCTCTCATTTCTCTTGGGGGCAGTTCCATTCACCTTGGAAATTGGAACAATAACTTTTTTCTCCAAACTATCTGTTGCATGTTCCACCTTTCGGGTTGATACATTGTTTATCTATACGGGATCCTGATACACCTTGCGAATTTGCGCATGCGCGTTCTTGGAAACTACACTACTCATCATAACTATGAACCTTGCATGCGACCGCTCCCGGCGTATGCAGTACGCGTTATTGATTCACACCGCGACCTTGTTTCCTGGCTACATTACCCAATCCCGGTAAGACAGTCCTGCCCCCATTATATTCATATTTATATTCCTTTTGCCTCCGCACCGAGTAGTTAGGCTCTGACCTAATTGTTATTATATATTTTTTTGGTTCAGCTCGGTCATTCGTTTACCGATTACTCAGCTAGGAAGAGTTCTTTCCAATCCCGCACGGTGACTCCAGCCCCGGCTTTTCAGCGAGGAACAAGACAAGATTCCCCAGCGCCACTCGGCATCTGGAGGTAAGATGCCACCGGCCCCGATCGTGATTGTTTGGCTATGTTTGTTGCCAACATGTTGGTGTTGTCTGCTTTTTGGATAGGACGGTTAACAACCGCTTTTTTTAAACTTCCGCCTTTTGCTTTGGCAGGCAACCACTACCCCCCTTGGGGAGAGTCGGTCTTACATACTACTAATATAGTCCTCGAGGACTTTGGTTGGACTTCTATTAGGTAAGCCCCTTTTTTTGCCAATATACTATCCAGACATTAGATTTCATTTTAGTGGATACACTCATGGTTCTTCTATGTTTCCCTCCTTTGTCTCTCTTCTCCCTTATTTGTATACAGGAGGACTAGACACTGTTGCACAAGGTTGACAAGATTCTATCATTTGATACTGGTAAGCCGCAGTTACTTTCTGGTGTAGTAGTTCTCTCAGTTTTATTGATTCTAGATTGGCTAAGAGATATAGTTCCCTTTTCGCTTTTCTCTTTCACAGGCTTTTCTTGGTCCTAAGAAGAATCCCATAAGTAGAAGGGATTTGAAATGCATAGACCATTGGGTCTGCCAAGTTGCTCTTTTGCCAATTAATTTCTTTGCAATTTTTTGTGTGGCAACTATACACCTAACCTTGTTGTTATTATTATTATTTTGAATGAATCCAACTGTTTGATGTAATTGGATTTGGTGTATTTTAACCCCTCCCCTGCTGATGACGGAACCACTCCGTCATCAGTTGCGGTGGCGCTGTGCTGATGACGGAGCGGTTCCGTCATGGCCCGCCTGACGCTCATGCGCGGCGCGAATTCCGCGCCTGCGCTGAGTGCTCTATTGAGCAGGCGGGGCCATGATGGAACCGCTCCGTCATAAGCACAGCGCAACCGATGCTGGTGACGGAGCGGTTCCATCACCAGCATGCGCCCGCCGCTCTTCCGCCCCGCCCCCTTAGCACTGCGGCGGAATATCCGCCGCAGTGAAGGGGTTAAACAAATTTATGATGTAAATATTTTGTTGGCAGATCTAGTACTCCTCAATTGGTGTATTTATTCCCCGCTTGATTGAGTACTCTGTATGTGCGAGGTATGATTGTGAAATGGTTGATTTGTGATGAATGAAGGCATGTGTGATTTTTGTTCCCTTTTTGTGTCCACTTCCATTATTGGTATATAATTTCGTTGTAATGTTTGTCTGAATTCCAAATGATTTTCTAAATAAGGATCTTAAAAATAAACAGCTATTAAATAAGTATCATGATAACTCCTAGTTTAATTCTCTTTTTAAGATTTTATGAATATTTATTGTTTTATTGTCTGTGCTGATGCATTTTTATTTGCACTTTTTATGGTCTTTTGATCGAAATAAAAGTTATCAAGCTATTAAATAGCACTTGGTTGCATTGTACAGTGGTCTTTGCATTCCTGATGAACTTTGGTCTAAAGGAAAGTATCAGTATTGGCATTTATTCTTGTTGTTTAATCTCGCTAGTGTAGGGGCATTAGTGATAGATATGGGTAATATTAGGAACAATCAACATGGTTGAAGTGTTCATATTTTTGATCTTACTAACAATACTTATTACAATGATGTGTCTCATCGGATTAGTAATAGCAGTTCATGTTTTATATTCGAGGAATAGTCTTTTCAATAACAATTTGGAAATGTATTATTGTCTCTTCTCTTTGTGAAACCTTGAACATGCCAAAGTGTCAAACAAAAGGTTAAAGATCTGTTTCAAAGAACTCCTGGGAATACGGGTGGTCATGATTGAGGTTGCCACCAGCATCTATAACTCTGGAGGTATAGGAGTTTAAATGCTGTACTGTGAGCTCGCCGGTTCAGCTTTTACTCATGACCTAAGAAGACTCATTCTCTATCTTATAAGGTTTTGTTGATCCAATCCACAGTCCTACTACATTTGTAGGAACAATGTCACAGTACCTCCGATGCCAAGGAGGGACAGCCAACTGACATTTCACAGCCTTGTTATTCTCTATGATAACTGACAATTGTCCTATTGCTCCAACACTACAGGAAGTGATTTCAATGCCCCATGGCAAACCTTTTAGTGCTTCCCTCCTTAACTGTTCGCTGTAGGTGAAGAGCTCCATAATATAAGAGTATGTCACACATTGCGAACAGAGTTTCAGATTTCAGAGGTCTATATATTGTAAAGGCAACCAGAATCCCAGTGACATGCATTGTTTGTTGTTCCTAGAACATAAAGATTCTTCTACTGAAGTGCTGAGCACCTCAATTGTATAATTTAACTGTCAGGGGTTAGTAAGGTTGGACTGTAAAGACATTTCCTTTTTGTGGTGGCGTGCTATTAACTCAAGATAAAGACAACATGTAGCATTTATGTTTTCTACTCAGTGTTCTTTTTGTAAAAATAAATATTTCTTTTTCTCCTGCTAGCTAAACTGCCTAGTAATGTTGGTCTTCTTATTGTTTATTTTAGTTTTACACAAATATATTACTGTGAATTGACATATTATTGTCTGACATAAAATAATACTGGATGCTGTGCTTACCACACACATCTTTTTAATGAATGCAGGTCAACAGTAGCTTCTACAGTTGTCTTTCAACTACTTCCCCCAACTATACATAACAACAGAACTAATGTGATACATCAATTATCATATTGTGGAAATTGCTTCAAAACCCTTTCTATCTCAAGCATTCCAACATGTCAATTTAAAAAGCTCTTTAGTCCAGTCACCTAAGCTAGGAAAAGCGAACTTCTTCAGAATCCACAACATTGTGAGAATTCTGTGTTATATTCAGCACAGGAACATCAAGCTTAACAGAGATGCCAAAGAGCACATATTTATGCCCACCAAGTTTATTCTATCCATTTGCATCTTCCAAAAAACGACACTCTTGTACATTCCAGTAACATATGTAAGTCCCAATACCATTCCCATACTTCCAATAGTCACCAGCTTTCCAACTCAGGTAAATCCAATCTCCCCATTTCATCAATGTCTGCATGGCTTGTATTAGAGTTTTTTTCATGGACACCTTCCAGATATTTCCTAAATTGCAGCGATACACTTTTTCCTTCCTCCCCGGTAGAAGTACTAAAACACTTTGTAGCTCAAGACTCAAAACAAAGCTGCTCTCAGGCACTGGTGGAAAGCAGCAGTCAGGTAACTCACCCTAGGGTTGATACCTTCTCCAGTGAAAAATGTGCAATTAGTTGTTATTCAAAGAGTCTGCATTGCCTGGACCTGACACTAAACAGGACAGAAAACATTTGTTTTTCCTTTGTAACGTGCCATTTCTTTATATATTTACTTTAAGTGTTAGTGACTCATAGATTATCTCCAGAACACTTTTAAAACTGTTTTCTATTCATATTTGTTCTTTGTAGTATGAACAGATAAAATAAAAAAAATCCAGCTTTAAGTGATTTTGCTTATTTTTGTACTGTCCGCAACATCAAAGTATCTGCCCAGTGTTCATTTGATTGCAGCAGGATGTGCTTAGCTGTATTACGGTTCGATAAAGTACAAAGGCACGGGAGGTATGAGATGTTTTAGGATGATTTCTTTAATTGTGCATCTTCTGGGCACACAAATCAGATCAGTATCTTAACTTTCCATTTCAGAAGTTTTGATTCAAGCAGTTTCAAGATATTGTACGTCTTATTTATCGAGAGGGTGTAATTTCCAATATTCATCTCTGTCAATGCACTTCATCGCTTGCTTTCACTCTCGAGAAAATGCCACACTACCTGTCAAACATCTGGCAGTTGTGTCATTCTTAAGTACACAGAAACCATGAAAATGTGAAATATGATATCTAAAATATTGCCAGCTAATAGAGAATGTTTTTTGTTGTCGCCTCTGCTGGAGGTGAGATTTAAAGGCTCTTGCAGCTCATACCTGCACCACTTGCGTTTCCACCGTATATGTCTTTGCTGTTATCTTACAGAGCACATTTTCCTTCTCTCTTATCCCCAGTAATGGGACGCCAGACAACGTCCTGTACTTAATAGCGGCTTTAAGATTCCTTTGAGTTTCTCATTGCTTAAATGGAAGCAATTTCTGAAATTGTTATGTTTCCCTTGTCTTCACTGCTTGATTTTACTTGTGAGAAATTATCACTCATGTCCGTTGAATACAGCTCTGCCAAGTGCCATGTATTGCACGTTATACTAACGCATGTAAAGGAAGGTTTCCGCATTACCGCAAGGCCCGAGATTGCCGCGCAATGAATGGCACTTGGCTGGGCCGTCACAGCATATTCACAGCATGTTAATTAAAGCCGAGTGTTGAGCTGCGTCTTGCGCTGTCTTGAATAAGTGATTGCACCGACATGGCCGATTAGACGCGACAGCATGATAATGGCCTGGTATCATCGAGGCTTCTCCACATCACGCCGCCAACCCGCATCCAAGGTCCCAGGAATAGATGCCATATGTGAGGTGCCCTTGATTTGGGGGGCGCCTTTGCCACACTCAGCCAGTCCTTCTTTTTCAGCTGACAGCGTTAAGAGTGCTGCGAATTGCAGATTTACTTTTCCATTATAAATAGGTTACTCTTTACTCTACAGTATTCGTTCTTCTAACGTTGTTCTGCAGTTGGGTGCCTTACAGTCTCTGGTGTTCCTGAGACTCAGAGCTGGTACCTGGTCGGGCTATCTTAAAATAACTGGTAAGTGTATTACCATTTTGGTATTTGCGTATTATTTTGACTGTATATTGTATTATTTTCATTAGGCAACAGCAAGACGACTAGGAAACTACTCTCATAACTTCTCTTCCACTGGGTTGATGTACTTCCAAGACCAGTCCAGGCCAGAGAGGAGTTGATGTCTCCGTTCCACAGATCGTGGCCGTGCCAACACTTTCTGTGCTTCTCTGATCCGTCCATGAAGCACTCTCATTCTAGCCACAGTCCTGGTTGGGTTAACATCCAACTCTGTGACTTGCTCACTACATTGACTCGAGTCCGCATCCTATCAACTGAGCTTGTGTTTCAGGCGAACAAGAAGCAACATTGATGCTACATGGCATGTACATGCAGGAACAAACAAATTAAGGGGTTTACAGCCTGATTCATCAAGCTGAATTGCGCTCGCAAAGGGCTAGATTCTGAGAATCTGGCCCTTTGCGAGTGCGATTTTTGCATTTGGGATTCATCATCCTAAATGCAAAAATCGGTAATAGCGATTTCGCTATTTTGCGAGGAATTACATTTAAGGAATCTCTATTTGAGATTCCTTAAATGCAATTCATCATCCATTTTTAAATAGTGAATTCGCAATTTCGGCCCGCTATTTACCTCGTGGTAAATAGTGAAAACTTAGAAAAATGCTTTTAAAAGAATTTTTCCAAGTTGCATGTTGCACACACACACATGTCCTTTGGACATGTGTGTGCGCAACACCTGTTTAAATTTGCATTTAAGGGGTGCTACAGGGTGTCCTTTGGACACCCCTGGCACCCTTTAAATCGCTATCTTATTTGCGATTAGCAAATTGCTAATCGCAAATAAGGAATACTCCCCATTCATTCCTATGGGCCTTTTGGCCCATAGGAATGAATGGGGAGTTATTCCTTATTTGCGATTAGCAATTTGCTAATCGCAAATAAGGAATATGTAGGAATCACATTTTTTTTTGCGATTCCTACATGAATCCCGTTTTGCGAGTCCTTAATAGCGATTCCTTATGAATCGCTATTTCAGACTCGCAAAACGGGTCTTTGATGAATCAGGCTGTTATTTACAAGACCCGGATGCTGCAGGTGCGTAACATTTAATATGGGAAAAAGTGATGTCCCAGCAGCGCCTGGGGCTTGTAAATCAGCCCCATAGTTCTAGAAGAAGTAAGCCCAGCCTGACAGCTGTCTCTTGCTTGTCATGCTGTGTAGCTGGCACTTGGCACAGTCACCTTTGGAGCCTAAGTGCAGGGATGTGGTAGGTGAGCAAAGAGGTGGACATTAAGGTTGTTAACATGGTGGCCCTTGTATTGAAAAAGTATTTTTCATGTTGTGAAATTTAGTGTTCTGGTATCACAGTGGTGCTATATATTCCTGTATAATGTTGATCATGGCATGATGAAGGTTTGGTGCCACTGCTCAAACTAGGATAGCAGCAGGTAATCGCAAGGTATGTGCCCTATAATTACCCCCAGCTCTGAGGTCATTGTCATGGCCGCCACTGAAGCAACCCTTCCCTCTCAAGGGGGCGTTGCTTCAGGTCAGTTTGTAAGGAGAAGACACTGGAGCACTTCACACATCTGTATCACCAGCATTTGAAACCTGCATATCTTTACCAGCCCTACCCTGCCCCAATCCCGCTCAGGTGCCGTAGACTTGCATAAAGCACGCTCTGCCTCAGGCTGGGCTGCATCTGTGGCAGGTGCATGAGAAAGGCAGCATCAGTCCTCAGAGGCCCGAAAACCTTTGTGGTGAGAAAAATGAGAGCGAGGTTTGGCTCCACTAGCAGTGGGCAGCTGAAAACCTCTTGCTGAAACTTGCACCCTGGTTCATGGTCCGAGCCTCAACTGGGTGAGTGTACACTGGTAAGCTTGGAAGCATTGCCAAAGAAAATAGCACAGGAACAAAACACACCCTGCTATCACCCGGCAAATATAATAAGGAATCAAAGTAGTGGTTTGTATTTGGATTCCACAGAATAATTGGTTTCATGGCTGAATATTTTTCTGTTCCATTGCAGGAGTTCACTTTTTAGAATGTCTGTGTGCTGAAAGGGGTGTAATTTCGGATACTTATATATTTCCCTCATCTTCGTTGCCTGTTTTAACTGAAAATGTTACATATAGCAATCTGAAACCTTTGCAGCTATGTGAATGTCCATCATAATTCTCCTACACATAAATACTCATTGGCAGCAATGGAAAAGATATGCATTAAGTTCAAAATTGTGCGACTGTTCGGCTGCACCGATGTTCACATAATGAGACATTTTCCACATTTGTCACATAATCCAACATCTGGCGCACAATCTGCAGATTTGAACAAATAAAACCTTGCAGCAACAAGTGTTACAGTATGGTGGAAGGCCATTTGCAAACCTAGAATGGTCACCTGTTAATTATTTTTTTAATTTTGTTTTTTTACAAAGTTTTATATAGCGCGAACTTGACCCGAATCGGGTATCAGAGCTCTTTATATAGGAGCAGTTGCATTACATGAGGACACCTTCACTTTTGTTAGGCAAGGGAAGATTAATTGGCACATGCATCAAGGTAGGTTTTTCAGATTCCTTAATTGTATTAATGAATCGCAAAAGGCTATGCATGTAGGAATCGCTAAAAAAAATGGCGATTCCTAAACATTCCTTAATTCCGACTCACAAATTGCGAGTCGCAATTAAGGAATGCCTTCCCATTCATTCCTATGGGCCTACAGAAAAAGTTACTGGCATTAATGATGACATAATTCAGTGACTGTGTGTTTCTGTAAAGTTTAAATATGTTTTATATATATATATATATATATTAGACAAGGTGTATTGAAGAATGAGTGGGTGTATAAGTGTCTGGATGGAGGATTTAGAAGGTGCGTGACTGACTGTATAAGTGAGTGACTAAATGTGTCTTACTGAATGCATGGGTTAGTGACTAAACTGTGTGAATGTCTGTATCAGTCTGTCTATTGCTGTGTAAGGTGCTGCATCAGTTGGTGAGTAGCTACATGAGTGGCTATAGGGGTTATTGATTGGTTACCTGAGTATTTGTATGGGTGCCTGGGTGTGTGAGAATATGGGTGGGAGGTGTGTGACTCTGTACATAGATGTGTGAGAGCTTCATTCACTGGGTGTATGGGTTCATGAGTGCATGTGGAAACAGCTGTATGGGTGGGTGAGAATGTCTATGGGTGTGTTGGTGAGTGAATGGGAATCTCAGTGCTACATGTATAAGTAACTACATATGTAAAAGAGAGTCAGTGATTGTGAGAGCGACTGTATGGATGAGTATGTACTTGTATCAGCGTTTGTATTTGAGAGTAAGTATATGTTAGTATCTGCATGTATAAGTAAGGTTGTGTGTGTGTAACTGTATAGATGAGCAAATAGAAGTGTGATTGATTCTTTGCTTGACTGACTAGACGTGTAAGTAACTCTGGATGAGTGGCGGTGTGTGAATGTTTGTTTAGGTGTATGAGTGCCTATAATAGTGTTGTATTGATGAGTCACTGCATGTATGAGTGACTGTATATGTGAATGAGTGGAAGTGTATGTAGACCTAGGAATCAGTGAGTGCGTACTTAGTAGCTGGTATTAGTGTCTCTATTGTTTCGAAAATGGTAGTCTGTATTTTAGAGTGGGTGTATCAAAGGTTTTATTAAAGTGTGAGGAGGTGCATCAGATTTTCACGTGGATGATGTCATCAGTGATATCATTTGAGATGTCATTGGTCCTGTCATTAGTGATGTCACTGACCATGTCATGAATGATGTAATATGTGAAGTCATCAGCAGTGCATTGCGGGGGAGCGAGTTATAGTTAGCTCAACTAACTATAACAGTAGAATTTCAATGGTTCTGTACGAGTGAAATGTCCAACTAACTATAACGTCCCTGAAACCTATGTTTTTTCAGTGAATTTCACAGATTTTTTAAATGCTAATTTCTGACTATAACGTCCCTGAAACCCATGTTTTTTTCAGTCAATTTCTAAGGTGTTTTAAATGCTAATTTCTAAATATATCGTGCCCGAAACCTATGGTTTTTTTCAGTGAATTTCAAACCTTTTTTAAATGCTAATTTCCAATTATAATGTTCATTAAACCTATGGTGTTATCAGTGATTTTAAAATATCATTCCATTCTCAACCTAGTGAAAAAGCCGATATTGCCAGTTTTCCAGCAATAGCTTTCGCAAAAAATATTGCCATACATGAGAGTAACAACTTAGCTAATAATATGCAGAGTAGGCATTCCCATGCAAAAATAACACGAAAACACAACTTCCTGATATTTTCAACGAGCAACCAAATCTGAGGGGTGCCTTCCAAAAACAGGCGATAAGCTGTTTTAGAAGTAGGAATTCAATATCTGCCTTTTACTGGTGTAAAGCAGGACGACTACCTACAGTGTGAAAGGGAGCCCAGCTCAGAATCACATCTAAAGACCAACACATGTCATAGAGTTACTGATCATGCAGCTCAAACACCCAAGAAGCCCACAACACCCACTGCCACTACCCTCAGGACCTCCCCCCCTGACCACCCCCCTCCCTGGTACCATCGAGGCAGCGCAGAACAAGACAGCTGACCTTTCAAAAACGGCATGGTTCCTCAGCCACACAATAGCTGAATGTTGGGAGATGTGGTAACCAAGAATGTGTGAAGGACGCAAGTCACCCATGCATAAAAATGCACACAATACCAAGTGTGGCGGTGATGTGCTGGACAGACCTCACTATGCAGAGCACAAACCTCTCCATGTGGACATATACTGCTGGCGCTGGTATTGATGTGGACAATAGATGCAACCATGTTACCTCAGGCAGTGGGGAAGATCTCGGTCTTGTAGCTGTGTTGTCCCCCCTGGAAGCAGAAGCGGAGTGGGATGGTCCAACATACGCCACTCCAGCGTAGGAGTGTGAATAAATAGGCTGGGGCTCTGGGCGTGGTTCACTTGTTGTAAAGCCAAAGCGTCTGCACGGACAGCAGCCCTCACCCTGCCAAGAGGCCTCCTCCAGGACCACCGGACTCCTCGACACAGGCCCCCTGCAAACCCAGCAGCAAAGCACTACAGATGTATGTTTGTACAGACTACTGCCTTTGATCTACACTGCGGAGACCAGAGCTCAAAATTCAGATTGAGTCGTGATAGCAGATGACGCAGTCCAGTAGGCAAGAGACATTGCTCCCAGTGCGGCCCATCCAAACCACACATGATTGCAGACTGGTCAAACACTGAGTGCTTCAGGTGCCACTATATCAGTGCACCACAAGTCAATGCCACGTGGACTTATTAAGGCAGAATTAATTTGGCAAAAGACATTGCTACCAATGCGACCCGCCCGGACCACGCATCATCTCAGGCTCCACACACCCTTGTTGCTTCAGTTGACACTAACTGTGCAGCTCAACTCAACGCCACGTGGCTGTGGGCCCTTGCTCACCGCTGCCTGTGGCTTACACTGAGGTCATCAGGGCTCACATTTAAAATTGACTCTCAATTAATTAATTGCAGACTCAAGTAGGCAACTAAGTATAACGTCCATAAAACCTACATAATATCCTTTTAGTATCCTTGCTTCAACAACTTGTTTTATATTAGTTATAGCTTTACTACAATGACCAAATTTATCTTGCAAGTCCAAAGGAACATGGAATGAGAGTCTACACTGTGGAAAGCACAGCTCAAAATTTGAATTCAGTCTTGATGTATTACTTGCAGACAGAATTGTACTCTATGTTCTCGGATTTTGCCAAGAGGAAGTGACAAAAAGCATTCCTTGATGTCTGTACTGACTACTGCCTTCAATCTGCACTGCGGACAGCATGGGTCACAATTCAGATCAAGTCGCAATTGCAGATGACGCAGTCCAGTAGGCAAGCGACATTGCATCATCGCTGGCTGAGCACATGCTGAGCGCCACACCTACCACTAACTCTATGCAGCTCAAGTCAACACCACAGGGTTGAGAGACCCTTCTGACCGCTGCCTGTGGCCTACACTGTGCTCAGCAGGGCTCACAATTCAAATTCAGTCTTCATTCATTAATTTCAGAGTACAGTAAGCAACTAACTATAACGTCCCTGAAACCTACATATTTCAACAGTGTATTACATAAATATTTCATCTTTTGTTCCATAAATCTACACTGCGATCAGCAGAGCTCACAATTTAAATTGAGACATGATTTATTTATTGCAGATACAATTGTACACTATGTCCTCGAATTTTGTCAAGATAAAGTGACTAAAAGCATTCCTTGATGTCTGTGCTGACTACTGCCTTCGATCTACACTGCGGATAGCAGGGCTTACAATTCACATTGAGTCGCCCGCACCACGCATCATCTCTGGCTGCGCACATGCGAAATGCTTCTGATGCTCCTATCTCAGTGCAGCACAACTCATGGACCCTTTATGATAATTTCTTTTGTGTGTAATTTCACATTTGCTGCCCCTACCTCAGTGTACCACAAGTCATGAACCCTTTACGAAAATTTCTTTTGTGTATTATTTCACATCTGTGCCCCTACCTTAGGTCAGCACAAATCATTGACCCATTATTATTGAATCTCTGTGTCTGATCCAATGATTACTATTGTACTTGTTGCAGGCACCAACCATTCCCGGAGGGCTGGCTTACACTCACCCCACATGCATCCAGCACAAACATCACTGGACATGTGACCCTGGTAATAAAAAGTTGAGCGCACAAGCCCGTACCCAGTTGCACTATCTATCTGCGTACGTTTGTTCATTATGTATGCAATATGCTGCCCCTAGGCCCTACCACATTACAATGTGCTGTGGACAACGTATGCAGCCATGTTACCACTGGAAGTGTGGATAACTTTGGTTATGTAACTTTATCTCAGTCATTGCGCAAGTACGTACGTAGAGACTGGATCGATGTACTGGAAGGAGAGTGTATAGTGAATTTATAAGTGCTTGTGGATTGGCTGAGTGATTGTATAAGTATATATGTTGGTGCAGCCTAACCTGGAACATGAGCTTGGCTCTAATTGGCTGCCCTCCATGTGCCAAAAACTGAAACTTGAACTTTGCATGGCCCTATATTGCTACAGTTGCCGGTCCAGGGAAGGCATGGCTTGGCAGTTCGGGCTGGACTGTTCCCATGAGGCACAGGGTCTGACTGATTTGCATATGGCCATGTCTGAACTGGGATGGTGTGGAGTGCAAAAAAACAATGGATTCAGGCCCAGAACTCTGTACTGGGGTGAATGTATGACATTGTTCTGCATTCTGTCCATCAACTGTGGTTTTTACATTTGTCACCCCGACTGGGATGGGTATGCTCAGACGTGAGTCCCATGCACTCCACACCACTGGATTCAAGCAAGCCGGGCTGAAGATGGCTGGAATGCCAGAAACCGGTCCTCGGAAGCTTGTTTCCGGTCCAGGGAAGGCATGGCTTGGCAGTTCGGGCTGGACTGTTCCCATGAGGCACAGGGGCCGACTGATTTGCATATGGCCAGGTCTGAACTGGGGTGGTGTGGAGTGCAAAAAAACTATGGATTTAGGCCCAGATCTCTGTACTGTATTGGGCCACCTTCCCCTTCAGTGAGGGTCTGGGGCATTCTCCCCTCATCCTATTCCTGACCTCCCTTTCAAGGGGTTGATGAATTTTCCCCACCACATACTCTGCCACTTTGGCATCAGAGGTCCACTCCGCTGACCTGGGATTGTAAATTTGGGTAGGCTCAAACCTGTCCGAGTGTACCATGTCCCCAACAGGGGACTGAGAGGAGTGGGACTCTGGACTCCAGTGATGCCCCGAGTCCTTATCGTCATCGGAGGAGAAATCGTACTCCGATACATCCTCTCCTGCAAAGGGAAAACCGCCGTCGAGGTCTACAATAGTGGTGACAGCGTCGCAATTTTCTCCGGGCTCCTCCTCCTCCCGGCAGCGTGCATGTTTTAGCGTTCGCGCACTCATGAGAAAGGTCTCCGTAAGGTTATCAAATCCTTCCAAGTGCCCGCCTTATGCTTGACGGCACTTTTATTCCCCATCTGGGAGTTACTGGGACTCGCCACCACCAAATCTGGGTCACGGAACACCCCAGGGATGCTTTTTGACAGCTTATCAACTTGATCCCTAAGAGGAGCCAGCACCCTAGAAATAGCCAGAGAGAGGGCTTGGTCCACTCCTGGAGGGAGAAGTTTGGGGGCCATTACTCCTCCACTTCCTGGTAGGAGGAGTAAAAATGGTCTTCTGGAGAACACATGATAGCAGAAGGTGTGAGCACAGAACAAATGCATTTAAAATACTTAAGACAGCTCCATCGCCGGTGCTCCAACATCTGGTCTTTCCCCGAAGCTGTTATAAGAAAAGACTGAGGCACAACACCAATTACCACCACCAGCTGGCACTGGTCACTAAAGTTGCCGTGTGGGGAAATCCAAAATTAGTCGAGGGTTGGTTGGGAATCAAGCGGACACTAAAGGAGTGACTGGATTCCCAAACGTAAGGACCAGCGGGAGCGCTCGACAGAGCTTCCTCGCTTGGACCAGACGCGCCTGACAGGATCTCACAGCATGCAGAGCGCGCAGAGGGAAAAACTGTGAGGGGGAGAACGCACTCGGGCAAGAGTCTGCCGCGCAGGGAATATGAAACAATACCCAGGCAATAATGCTAACATTGTGCACAAGAAACCTCTATACAAACAGCAACAACGTCAGATTAAGCCAGGAATGTAAGGAATGCACTTAACTGACGGGCAGTGAAGAAAGAGGAAGCGGAAGGGACGTCACAATATTATATACAATGGACTGTGATACGATTGGACCATAGTTGCCTTGGAGACTACACCCCTAATGGTTCATGGGTTGTGTAGTGTTTTGTTTAATGATTGTTGTGTTACGTTTTCTTTGAACTGCTATGCAAAGAAAGTGAGGAAAGATATGCATAATCCTCGCCTCTGTCCTGCTATAGAATTAATTAAACTTTTTTCAATCTGATTTAGAAACATAGATCATAAAAGTGTACATAAAAACAGAAAATCCTTTTTCCTGATACATTACAGTGAGAATTAATTAAAACCAGTAGGTAAAAACGGATGTTACAAAGCCCGATTCAGAGCAACTTCAGGTTAACAGAATCATAAAGTTCAATGTTTCGCAAGATCAATCCCAGACCAGTCAGCACTATATAAAACTGCAGAAAAAGTAAAAATAAAAAGTGTCTTGCACACTTCTGTCATTGGGCTATATGTGGGCTACATCTGGGTGATATTTGTGCTACATTTGGGCTATTGTTTCTGTAATGGCCATCTTGGGAGACCTATTTGTTATGAAGTTTCTTAATTTTTCTCATTTACTGCAGTCTCCTCAGTAGGAAAGGCTTTCAGTTTTTGACTTTGATTCCATCAAGAAGGCATTCAGATGTGACACACAATTGCCATAAAATCAGAATGTTAGCTCTCTAGTTGTTCATTGGATCCTTGTAGTAAAGCTACTACTCACCAGGGAGTTACCAGGAAGTCTACTGCTGGTATTGAAAGTGATTGTTTTAGTCTGTATGTGAGAATTTTCTTATGAAATAGAAGAGGATTTGAGATCTCACTTAAAACATGTCCTCATTTTTCTTACTGCAAAACTAACCATAATTTCTATGACAAAATGAACCCCATCATTTTGTTCCTTTTTAAATTAAATGTTTTAAGAGTTACCAGTTTATTCCAATCAAGATGGCTTCGGGTGTGCCATACTTTTGTCATAAGTAAGGCTGTTATTGCTCTAGTTGTTCTTTAGAACACTCTGGGAAGCTGCAGTAGAACAGAAAGGAATCAACTGACTGTCTCGGTCCTTGTTGGATGAACAAGTTTTACTGAGAATGTCAGACTACATTCTCACATGACTGAGAAAGATAATGTAAATTTACAGAAAATATGCTCTTATTTTAGCTTCTGGAGCACCTTCCAAAACTCAATGGAACAAGCATGTGAAAATAGTTTTCTCTCAAACATGATTCATGATATCTCAGCAGAAGGTTTTTCACAGGGTAAAATCACCTTAAAACCCACCACAATTCCTGAAATTAGTATGGTACCATCAACAAATGAATTCTAGTATAACTAAAGTCTGTTATCACCCTCTATAGTTCTCCTTTTGGTAACCCTCAAAATCTGCGATTCACTACAATGCATTTCAATGGGGTACTATCATGTATATTGGTCCCAAGATGGCTGCCAGCAATTCCAGGATGAAGTGCTAACAGCCAATCAGATCTCACGATGACGTGTGTGGTTAGGCTCCGCCCAGATATCAATATTTTTTAATTTTTCAAATTTCTCAGGAACTACTGAACGGATTTACACCATTTAACAAAAAGAGTTCTATCTGAACCAAGGGCTACACTTTTGCCAACTTTGGTGTAATTCCGTTCAGCAGTTCGGGCTGTAGCTAAAGTTTCCAATGGGAAATTGCATGGAGAAAACACGTTTAGGGACCCACCTTTTTTCTCAGCCCCCGCTTGGCGAATCACTCCGAAACTAGGAGCGGACCGGAGCAGGACATAAGTTTTGAAAATTTTGTGAAGATTCATCAATCGGCACCAAAGTTATTGGGAATAGAATGTTGCGATTTTCCTAAGGTAACTAGGTCCTAACTATAACTACCTTCTGGCGCCCGCAAGTAGGTAATATATATAACCTCTGTTTGTGGCACTGTGCCTGTGCATTTAGCCCCTGATCATTGGTCTTCCTACACGAGGGACTGTGACGGTCAAAAGAAGACTCAAGGAGGGTCTTGGTGTTTTGAGGACTGTTTTAAGTATGTCACTGTGTCCTGCTTCAAGTGGATTCCGCAGTTGAACATTACTACATTGATACTCCCCCCATTCCGCCGTCCCGAGTTGCTTTCAACATTGAGCATCTTGGGAGTTGCAGTCCGGTGAACACGAACGCACTGCAACAGGTGAGCAGCATAGCATGGGGAAGGAGTGGACCCTCGTCATCTGTCTAAGAGGCAGCAGGGAGAAACTTACTGTGACGTACTTGTCTGGTGTTGGGCGCTGAGGAAGGCAATGCGCCGAAATGCCTTCGCCGCCTCTGGATCTGTCTTGATTGAATAAAGTCTCCCCAACCAGTTCTCCTCCGGGCTTCTGCTTCTTCTTCGACGGGAGGGAGTGTTCGTTGATATATATATATGTATATATATTTATATATATATATATATATATATATATATATATATATATATATATATACACTCCAACCAGAAGATTCGTGCAGCGCCTTCGCACAAAGCCCAGTACGCAGACACAGGTGAATAAATCCACAGCCAGTCTTACTTCGATATTCTTTTTCCTTTATTGCATTTTAAAGTGCAGAGGTGCAACACACTGCCAAACAGACGCGTTTCGGGCGTGAACGCCCTTGCTCACTGTCAGTATATATATATATATATATATATATATATATATATATATATATATATATATATATATATATATATATATATATATATATATATATATATATATATATATATATATATATATATATATATATATATATATATATATATATATATACAGCATAATTCCTTCCAAAATGCCCAGTTTCCCTCAGCAAGAAAAGAGCACAAACCTCCGTGGCTTCGTCAGGTTGAACTTTTATTAAGGTTCCAAAATCAGCACACCAACAGCCATTACGCATTTTGTCCCTCACGGGGGACTTGATCACATGACGCGCTTCTGGTAAGCCAGTAGGTTTAAATATTTTTGCTATTTTTTTCATTTTTGTGATGCTGAGACCCCGTGATTAATTCATATTAAAGTGACAGTGCTTACTATTGCATTATAAAGTGACAGTGCATACTTTAACACCCGTTTGTCAATTAGTTCATGTAGGAGAGTGGATTGTTGCTTAAATGGGTAACAATAATTCATATATTAATTTAGACAACTGCCTATTTACATATATATAAAAATATAAATATATATATATATAAATAAATATATATATAAATATAAATCTAGATATATGATATATGGATAATCCATAAATGATTTCATTTTATAAACTACATTTGTCTTAGATTATATCCTTCATATATGCCAATGAATAAATCATGTTCAATATATATATACATAATAAATAGTGAACTAAACAATACCAATTTCTAAATACGTTATATGTTGCGGAGCCTTCATTAAATCTTAAAAAAAGCCCCTAATCCATATGTATAATCATTTTTACCACTTATTATCAGTAATATCACATCCTCCTATTATTTCAACAATTAAATCAGTTTAAATACTGTCAATGATTGTTTTTATAGGGTCTTTCAAACAAAGACACATGCATAAAAGTGCAAAAAATATAATAATTACCGAACTGTGCACAACCAAATAAATGATTAATTTAAAAGCAAGGTTTGTAAGCAGCTGCAAAGTTTGTCAAACAGAGATCAGATCCCTTCTTCTGGTATCAAGTTTCAAGTTTATTTATTTATGATATCGGAACTAAATTGAGGTCCACATAAAAATTCAAACAAGCAGTAAACAATAAAATATCATAGAAAGGTATAATGTCAGTTTGTCAATATAACGGTAGGAAGCATTTAAAATAATGAAACAATTTTAAAAAAAAACATTTCATTTGGAGGGTTAAACATTGCTTCAATAAAATCAGAGGCTGTAAGGATGCCCATTTGCAAACACATAGGTCTTAACCATTTGCGTCTAAATACCATAAGTGCCGGACATACAAAAATGACATGATACAAATCCTGGGAATTGGTATTACAAAAGTTGCATATGTCGGAACGGCCATACCATTTAGATAAAAGACAATTCAAAGGGAGTACGTTTTGCCTTAAAAAAAGGATGAAACGCCAAACTCCATGGGGGAGATTCCAGGATATGTATAGCTGAGGTTTTTTCATTAGACAAAAACCACTGGAATGGAGCATTCCTCTCTACATTTTACTCTTCCCTCTGTCTATTCTATAACCTAGCTCCCAGGAAGCCGATTTTAATATCGATTTTAATTGGACAGTGGAAAATGAAAAAAGATCTGATTCATCTAACTGTAATAATGAAACAGCTTGTCGAAAATTCCTTACAATTAGGGAATAAGCATTAAAAGTACCCAACAGTTCATTTTTTATGAGATGCCTCAACGTACCCGGCATTCCTTTAGCTAAGTTAAATACCCAACGCACCACACTCGCAACTGCTTGGGCCCAAGAACTACGCAATCCGAATTCCTGTCTCAAAGAAGACATGGAATTCGCGGTGCTTACTGGGGTGAGGATGCGTAATATTTTTCCTTCAATGGAATCCAGAAACTCCCATCTTGTCATATCCACTATTTCTAGTCCATACATAAGGGACGCGGGGAATTTTGCTCGGAATACCTCGAGCAATATGGAGAAGTGCCTTCTACCTGTCGCCTTGTAAAGAGAAACAAGGCTCTTCCCTCGAGCAAGAGCTTTCCTGCTATTATTCTCAATATGTGCTATGTCACTTAGATTACTCGTGACAACCTTTCCAAGGAAAGGATAGGATTTGACTACTTCTAGTCTTTCACCCCCAACAGACCAGAGATAATTGTCATAATTGGATTTTTTCCTTCCCCGGAAACACATTATTTTACTTTTTGAAATATTTATTTTTAGAAAATGAGCCTCAGCATAGGTATTCAGGGCATGTAGTCGACCTTTCAAACCTTTTGGGGTGAGGTCCAAAATTAAAATATCATCGGCGTACATTAGGCATACTATTGGGGTTCCCCCTAAAACTGGGGAAATGCCATTTTTAGATAATAATAAAGCCTGGGGGAGATCTGCTATGTATAAAGAGAACAACAAAGGAGCCAACAGGCATCCTTGTTTAAGTCCATTAATCGTGGGAATAACCCTAGATAGTCCTCTCTCTCCTCCCATTAATACTCTGCACCAAGTATCTGTATGTAGGGCAATAACTAGTCTTAACATACTAGAGGGCATCCCTAAATCAAATAACTTACTTCACAACAAAGATCTATCCACCTTGTCAAAGGCCGTGGAGAAGTCAATAAAAGCACCATATATATTTCTTCCACGGACTTTGACGTATTTTTCTGCCAGAATCTGGAGAGCCGTGAGATTATCCAGGGTACCATGTTGTTTCCTGAAGCCAGTCTGCTCAAGTGGTAATATTCCTTTAGAAGATACCCAATCATTTAGGGAATTAAGTAAACATTTTGCAAAAACCTTACCAGTGGCGTCTAGGAGGGCTAGTTGTCGGTAGTTTTTAGGTAAATCTCTTACCCCCTTTTTAAAGAGGGGAACCAATAAACTCCCTTTCCAGGAATATGGAACAATGCCACTGGTAAAGCAGAATCTAAAGACTGGGTATAAAATGTTTCCCCACAATGCACTTTGAGATTTTAAAACAGAAATGGGGACTTTGTCAGGGTTCTGGTATCTGAAATGAAGTACATACAAAAAATCTATTCTTAAAATAGTTTTGGTAAGCACGCTTTGATGAAATGAAGAACATTCAAAAAATCCATTCTTAAACTGGTTGTTGTGAGCAAGCTGTGATACTGTTGTTATTTTTTAAGTAACTACTGTAAATTAGCTGTATCTGAATGATTTGACATGGGGTTTTTCCTAAAAACCCTTTACATCAATAAATACATATATAAAAAAATCCTAAAACGTTACATATGAAAAATAAATACCTAAAATTTCACACCACCACATGAATTAGAGTCATTGCTACTTTGAATGGTCAATATTAGGTTCAATTTTAACGTTTGTCATATACAGTTTCAATTTGTTATTCAAGGCTAGTGTACAGCTCCTCCGTGGCATTTAAACCTACCGGGTGTTTAGTATTGAGGTTCAAAATATATGACATTTCCAATCTGCGACGGGCCTTAGCTCTGTCTACTCCTCTTTTATTTATCGGGACAGAGTCTAGTAAATAGTATTTTAGTTCCTTCGGATTGCCACCATGCAGGAGACAAAGGGGGTTGTTGTGTGGAGGAGGAAACATCACCCACCTCCAAAAGCTCTTCTAAGACAATTTCCAATTGGCCTACCTGTTTAGTGTTATCTGCACCGGCGTCTGCTCCTGATAAAGAGGTTGCTTCATCAATTGCCAGTTGGTCAATATCTTCAGACCCATTGTTTTGTTTGAAATATTTTTGTAATTTCAACTTGTTCACACTCTTGTAAATGTCAACTCTTGTAGCCGCATAGTTAAAAGAGCTCTCAGGGCAATATGAAAGTCGAGAGTATAAGAGTTGCTCCTCCACCTTGTTTAGGACCATATCCGTTAAATTAATCACTGTTTTTGGGGTTGATTCCAGGCATTCAGTGTTTATTTGCGCCAAAATTGCTGACTGTTTCCTGCGCCTGCTTGCTTTCCTCCTCTCCCTGCGCTTTCTGCTCCTGTTGCAGCAGGGTTTCCTGGCTGCTTCCGTGGCCGTAACGTTTGCAGGCACTCCTGACATACAAAAATCAACCTCTTCAGTGATTGAAAATGTTCTTGCTCTTTCTCTTTTATTTTTTTTTGTTGGTCTTGCTCATGTTCACTCGCAGCTGCAGAACTCCCCACCGATGCGGAAGTTAAATCTGGTTGCATGCTTGAGATTGTACTTTCTATATTGCCCCTTGGATGTTGTTTAGTACCGGCTTTTCCTGCTTTTATCTCCTCATATTTGCGGGCAAATGTGAAGATCTTACCACATTCATAATCACATCTGTCTCTGTGATATTTGAAGGCCTTACGCTCACGGATGATATCTTCTTCCTTTTTTAATCTTTTTGTCATGTCGTTTTTCATTTTTCCACAAGCTCACCTTCGCCCATTTCATCAAGTTCATGGTTTAGTTTATCTATTTCTTCTGCCAGTTTGATACAGTCCTTCTCTGCATATTTTACTAAGATAAATATATATATATATATATATATATATATATATATATATATATATATATATATATATATATATATATATATATATATATATATATATATATATATATATATATATATATATATATATATATATATATATATATTACCTACTGGCGGTCGCTAGTAGGTAGTTATAGTTAGGATTTTTTTCAATGTTAAATCTCAAAATTCTATTTGGAATAACTTTGGCACCGGTTGACGAATCTGCCTGAAAATTTCCTGAAAATGGCCTCGTCGAGCTCGGGTCCTTCCTTGAAAGTTTGGGGGGGATACGTCAAGCGGGGGCCGAGATAAAAGGGGGGTCCCAAAACGCGTTTTCCCCATGTAAATTTCCATAGGGCGGTCGATTTCACTTTTAGCCCGAACGGCTGAATGGATTTCCAGCAAACTTGGCAAAATTGAAGGGACTGGTAGCCCGATGTGCCTTTGCTATGTCTCAAGATATGTGCTGCAGTGGATTTTGAGTAATTTAGGTTCAAAAAAATATATATATCTATAGGCGCTCTCCGGTGCGCGCACCGGAGTGCGCTCCAGGCGCGACACGCGACTTGCGCGCAGGAAGCTGATTGGCTCTTGGGTGTCTGTAAACATTCTAAACAGTCTGGAGCGGCCGCCATCTTGTGTCTCGGTAAAATCGAGACACAAGGGGTTTGAAAAAAAAAGGGGCAAATGACCATAAGGGGGAAGAGTAGACCCCCTCTGACCCCCTAGGTTTGATGTAGGGGCTAAAATAGGGTCCTGCAGGGCATTACATTTTTTATTTTATTTTTCGTTTTGCGCGGGGGAAGCGCATGGTACGCGCACCGGCGAAGCACGGGGAAAATCCAGGACCATATTTATGAAGGCCTTGCGCTGCTAGTTTTGCGCCTCCTGTGCGTCAATTTTTGTGACGCACCAGCGGTGTAAAAAAATGCGCATTGTTATGCAATATTTAAAAAGTGACGCATCTATCTAGATGCGTCACTTTTTAAATATAGTGCAACGAGGCACATTTTTTTACACTGCTGTTGTGATGCGTCACTTTTCTGTGCGCACTCCTTATGACATTCCAGATGTGTCATATTTAATGTATGAAGGATCATGTTGCAAGGAGTTACAGATACATCAGTATTTCTGACATATCTGTAAACATAAAAGTGATGCGAGGCAGGTGCAAGATTTTGACGCAACAGCATCCTAAAAGTGACGCAGAGAAATCTTATAGATTTCAGTACGTCGTTATTACCAAGCTTTTTGCGGGGGAATGCCCCCTTTGCATACATTATACCTGACGCAGATATAATGTGGCGCAGAGTTTTAAAAAGTGACCCATGTACCTAGATGCGTCACTTTTTAAAAATAGCGTCAGGTATAATGCATGCAGAGGGGGTGTTCTCCCGCAAAAAGCTTTGTAATAGCGACGCAGTGAAATCTTTGAGATTTCACTGCGTCACTTTTAGGATGCTGTTGCATCAAAATCTTGTGCCTGCTTTACAGCAGGTGTTAGACTGACGCAAGACCTTTCACATGGTGCTTTTTCCATGTGAAAGGACACATTACTGGAGTTGCGTCACTTTTGTGACGCACTCCAGCAATGCGTTACTTGGAATGTCATAAGGAGTGCGCACAGAAAAGTGACGCATCGCACCAGTGGTGTAAAAAAATGTGCCTCGTTGCGTTATATTTAAAAAGTGACGTATCTAGGTAGATGGGTCACTTTTTAAAATCAAGCGCCACATTATATCTGCGTGAGGTATAATGCATGCAGAGGGGGTGTTCCCCCGCAAAAAGCTTTGTAATAGCGACGCAGTGAAATGTTTGAGATTTCACTGCGTCACTTTTAGGATGCTGTTGCATCCTTTAAATATAGTGCAACGAGGCACATTTTATTACACTGCTGGTGTGATGCGTCACTTTTCTGTGCGCACTCCTTATGACATTCCAGATGTGTCATATTTAATGTATGACGAATCATGTTGCAAGGAGTTACAGATACGTCAGTATTTCTCACATATCTGTAAACATGAAAGTGACGCGAGGCAGGCGCAAGATTTTGACGCAACAGCATCCTAAAAGTGACGCAGAGAAATCTCATAGATTTCAGTACGTCGTTATTACCAAGCTTTTTGCGAGGGATTGCCCCCTCTGCATACATTATACCTGATGCAGATATAATGTGGCGCAGAGTTTTAAAAAGTGACCCATGTACCTAGATGCGTCACTTTTTAAAAATAGTGTCAGGTATAATGCATGCAGAGGGGGTGTTCCCCTGCAAAAAGCTTGGTAATAATGATGCAGTGCGTCACTTTTAGGATGCTGTTGCGCCAAAATCTTGCGCCTGCTTCACAGCAAACCTTTCACATGGTGCTTTTTCCATGTGAAAGGACACATTACTGGAGTTGCGTCACTTTTGTGACGCACTCCAGCAATGCGTTACTTTTGTGTTTACAGATACGTCAGAAATACTGACATATCTGTAACTCCTTGCGAATTGATTAGTCATATATTAAATATGACATATCTGGAATGTCATAAGGAGTGCGTCCAGAAAAGTGACGCATCGCTGTTTTCACGTAGCGATGCGTCACTTTTCAGAAATGAGGCCTCCAGTTTATTCACTGTGTCATAACTTTCTTTTCTAACACTCACCTTCTTTCATTCCTCCTACTTCACTTCCTTTCACCTCTCATACCTTTCTGTTCTTTCTTACTCATTCTCCTTTCAATTATCAATGCACTATATTTCACTTACTCTTCATTTTTTTAAGAATATAGCTCTTTGATGAGAATTGGAGGTAGTTCTGAAAAGAACTTTTGGTTTTCTTCTTTTAACTGAACAGGAACAAAAACAGGGAATGGAAACTGCTCAATAGGAGCAAAAAGAAAAGAAAAAAATTAGGGGTGGGAAGGGCAGCGATGGTTCTCCAATGCTCGAACCATGAGCAGGACACTTTGCTCCCCATAGGTGAGGAGTTGATTGCAGTATCTGCATTTGACGACCCCATGGTTAAATGCAGGTTGTATGTTTGCCACCTGCTCCTGCGATTGCTCTCTCCCAGAAGAAGTTGCTCCTCCTGTTGATGTAGAGGCCCCATCTCTGGGAACCTCTTGTGCCAGAGCCCTGACACTTTCCCGGGCAAAATTCTGGGGGTGCCTCCTCTCCACATGGCGAATCATGGTGAAGTTGCCAAAAGAATACTTTTTTTGGGGGTTACCCCGTGACAGGACCTGTTTGCAGATCCTGCACTCTACTTTTGGTGCATTCACCTTTTTCTGGTCTGCTGGAAACTTAAAAAATTTCCAGATGAAATGCTCTTTGACCTTCGGCTGAGGAGGCTCTTCATCAATGAAATCATTGGAGTCATCTTCACTGCTGGATGGTCTGGCAGCCATGATTATCCAAGAAATATGCAACAGCAAAAAAGGCAGGTCTTTCAGTCACAAAAGTGAAAGAAGAAGTGAAGGAAATGGGTGGGGATTTCATTCATTGTAAAAAAAAACTGTTAGCAACCAATGAAAAGTGTTATTTTAGGGTCACATGACCCGACGCGTTTACGCTGCGCGCTCCGGAGCACTTCCGGTGCGTTTACGCAGCGCGATCGTAGGCGCTTCCGGGGCGCAAATGTGGCGCGATCGTAGGCGCTTTTGCGTGCGTTTATGCGCCGCGAACGTAGGCGCTTCCGAGGGCACTTACGTTGCGCGCCGAAGTGACGTCATCAAACTTTTACAGAAATGCATAATCATTTTCCTTATTAAAAAAAACTAATTTTATTTGTATGGTACGAAATGTTTTGCATTATTATTAACTTTTCATTCATATTTTTTTTCACGAACGACAGTTGCGCTCTGGGTGCGCTTTCAGATGAGCTCACGGAAAAGCTTACCGGAGAGCTTAGCTGAAAGCTTCCCGGAGCGCGCACCCAGAGCGCAAAAGAAAAAAATTATATTAAAAAAAATGAATACTTTAAAAAAAACAGCAAATTGTAAAAAAAAAAAAAAGGTTAGAAACTCGATATACAAAGGAATTAGCATTTAAAAAACCTATGAAATTCACTGAAAAAACCATAGGTTTCACACCAGTTATAGTTAGGAATTAGCATTTAAAAAACCTATTAAATTCACTGAAAAAACCATAGGTTTCACACCAGTTATAGTTAGCTGGAAATTTTACTGATATAAAACCATTGAAATTCCCACGTTATAGTTAGATGGACTCACTATAACTTGCGCGTGCAATGCACTGCTGATGATGTCTTATTAAGCCAGTTAACCAATCAATTTTTAAAAACCATCCATTTAGACACTTATTTAAACATTTATTCTTCCATCAACTTTTACATATACATATATAAAATATATTTATTTTTCAGAAAGACACACATTCACTGGATGGTGTCATCAGTGATGTCATGAGTGATGTCACTGACCATGTCATGAGTGATGTAATATGTGATGTCATCAGCAGTGCATTGCACGCGCAAGTTATAGTGAGTCCATCTAACTATAACGTGGGAATTTCAATGGTTTTATATCAGTAAAATTTCCAGCTAACTATAACTGGTGTGAAACCTATGGTTTTTTCAGTGAATATATATATATATTTATGACGGGTAATAATTGTGTTTTTGAGTGCATTCTTTGATAGTTCATGAATTTGTATTGTATTTTATTGTCTTTATGAATTTGCAGTCTGCACTTTATCTTTAGCCTCTTTGCACACTAGGCATGGTTGTCCTAGCTTTGTTGTGGTTGTTAGCTATAATAGCTCCGTCAAGCCTTATATTCATGGAAAGATGTTAATTTTTCCGATATTACAATTTCAAGATTGATTTTGATATTAACTTTTACTATCTTCGTTGGATAACTGTTATTTGCTCTTAACATCTACTGTATATATGATGTGCCTGGATTTAACCAGTTAGTAGTTCCTCTTTAGGAATCTATGTGACAATAACACAGTATATGTCAATAATACAAATTTATATTAGCGCATTCATGCCGACATTTGTACAAAAAGGTTTTTATATATAAAACAAATAATGATTAACTTTTGCTTATGTACTTGGAGCCTGCAATGAGATAATTTGTTTTCCCTTGTTATTGGGGTCACGTGACTCCTATGGGATCACGGGTTGTAGGCGGAGCACTTTAAACACTTTAAAAGCACTGTATTGTACACCAATGCCTTGCATGTGAACAAGGGCTGCAAAGCCCGAAACGCGTCATGTTTTGGTTGGAAATTGGGAAAAAGCTGGTGAAATAAAAACACTTACCCGAATGCTGTGGTCTGTCTCCTGCTTCGCCGGTCTTGCTGGACTGGAGGTGGTCGTTTGGAGTTACTGTCGATATATATATATATATATATATATATATATATATATATATATAAACATATATACTCCTCCAATCCCGCCTTTGTTTGAAAGACAGGTCCGACACATGCTCAGGCTTTTCAATTGTGTTTTTATTCCAACCAGTACACATTTAATATGCCTCGTGATATCCACAGTGTTTCGGCGTGTGCCCCTTCAGTGCCGGTTCAGTAGCTGACTGTGCCCAGGTGAAATTGACCACGTTGCTAAGGTTTAAAATACCGCCCAAGTGTTCTCATTGGTTGGGAGTCGATCTTGCACACAGCGGCCAGGGAAAGTTCCTTTGTTCGTATTTACCGCTGTGCTCCCTGCCAGGAAACCTCGGACTTCATGCACCACAATCCCGTGGTAAGGAACCGTTGAAAAACAAAAGTCAGTTTAAGGTGCAGTGACCCAACTTCGCACGCGATAATGCCTCTGTTGCCCCTTCTAGGTTCCTCGGGTGCGGGAGGCAGGTCGGCTTTCTTCACAATTGGGTAACCTTTAAGCGAACATCCTGTTCGCTCCCTCTCCCCAATGCCCTCGAGACACTCCAGATTGGGGGGGCGCCGCACTTGTGCCTTCCAAGCACTATCCAGGAGAGTTTGTCGGTTCTTGTGCGGAGCTCCAGACCGAGGGGCGTGTCAGATACGGTGGAGCCGACCTCCACCTTAACATACTCCTCCAATCCCGCCTTTGTTTGAAAGACAGGTCCGACACATGCTCAGGCTTTTCAATTGTGTTGTATTCCAACCAGTGCACATTTAATATGCCTCGTGATATCCACAGTGTCAGCGTCCGGCAGACGCGTTTCGGCGTGTGCCTCTTCAGTGCCGGTTCAGTAGCTGACTGTGCCCAGGTGAAATTGACCACGTTGCTAAGGTTTAAAATACTGCCCAAGTGTTCTCATTGGTTGGGATTCGATCTTGCACACAGCGGCCAGGGAAAGTTCCTTTGTTCGTATTTACCGCTGTGCTCCCTCCCAGGAAACCTCGGACTTCATGCACCACAATCCCGAGGTAAGGAACCGTTGAAAAACAAAAGTCAGTTTAAGGTGCAGTGACCCAACTTCGCACGCGATAATGCCTCTGTTGCTCCTTCTAGGTTCCTCGGGTGCGGGAGGCAGGTCGGCTTTCTTCACAATTGGGTAACCTTTAAGTGAACATCCTGTTCGCTCCCTCTCCCCAATGCCCTCGAGACACTCCAGGTTGAGGGGGCGCCGCACTTGTGCCTTCCAAGCACTATCCAGGAGAGTTTGTCGGTTCTTGTGCGGAGCTCCAGACCGAGGGGCGTGTCAGATACGGTGGAGCCGACCTCCACCTTAACATACTCCTCCAATCCTGCTTTTGTTTGAAAGACAGGTCCGACACATGCTCAGGCTTTTCAATTGTGTTTTTATTCCAACCAGTGCACATTTAATATGCCTCGTGATATCCACAGTGTCAGCGTCCGGCAGACGCGTTTCGGCGTGTGCCTCTTCAGTGCCGGTTCAGTAGCTGACTGTGCCCAGGTGAAATTGACCACGTTGCTAAGGTTTATATATATATATCACCAAAGTGCCCAATGCTTTAAGAGGCACACGACAGGTCCCCGCCCCCGGGCTTCCAATTGTAACATGCCTTCCTGCATCTTTGTGTTAACTTTGCCGACGCATTTCAGGGAAAAACCACCCCTTCTTCATGGGCTGCTACAGGAAATACTCGATATGCAGCATTGGCATTAGTTGACCTTTTATTAAACAAGCCTCCAATTGGGCGTGTGCAAAGTTCACCGCTCCCAATGATTGATGGGACTTGTGGTCCTTAATGATGCAAATTGAGTTCTTTTACCTTTTAGTAAGGTCAAGTAATCCTGTTCTGTTTATGCATAAGTGTCATAAGCCTTCAGTAGGCTGAGTTTGCAGTCCGACACGTTTATCATTTAATAATGGAGTCCTGTGCTCACAGAGTCCCAAGCAGTTTAGAACTCAGAGCCTCGTGTTGCTGGCTAATCTGTTTCTGTCTCAGCTCACGATGGTGCACTCTTCACGGCAGGGGTGCCGTGCGAAAATATGAAACACCAAAGTGCCCTATGCTTTAAGAGGCACAAGACAGGTCCCCGCCCTCCGGGCTTCCAATTGTAACATGCCTACCTGCATCTCTGTGTTAACTTTGCCGACGCGTTTCAGGGAAAAACCACCGCTTCTTCATGGGCTGCTACAGGAAATACTCGATATGCAGCATTGGCATTAGTTGACCTTTTATTAAACAAGCCTCCAATTGGGCGTGTGCATTGGACTATATATCCCAGCATGCAATACCATTATGCACTAAGCTGAAACCCACTTAGGGTAATTGATTAATTAAGCATGCAGCCATGAAAATAAAAGAGAGCCTCGCTGGTGAAATTTGTGAATAAAAGCCTATGATTAAGATGCTTCAGGCATCGAAACGCGTCAGGCAGCCAAACTAACTTGTGGGTGTGAAGGAGAGTCACAAAAGAAGTCCAGATGGTCGACTTGCAGCCGTGTGCCTTCCTAAAGCTTTGGGCACGTTGGTAAATAACATTTTACACAACAGTCCAGTCGTGAGGAGGAGCACCATCTCCGTGATGAAAGGAGAGGCTGTGTCAAGGAACTGCTACGTGGCGAGTGCAGCACTGCAAGTCTCATGTAAACAGACTCACCAGAACGCCCCGAGACCTACCAAGGAAAAGAAGTTTTAAAAAATGCAAATATGAACAGCAATCCACTAAGGATAGATAAAAGCTGCTCAGCATTTGGAATATATATCCCAGCATGCAATAACATTATGCACTAAGCTGAAACCCACTTAGGGTAATTGATTAATTAAGCATGCAGCCATGAAAATAATAGAGAGCCTCGCTGGTGAAATTTGTGAATAAAAGCCTATGATTAAGATGCTTCAGGCATCGAAATGCATCAGGCAGCCAAAATAACTTGTGGGTGTGAAGGAGAGTCATAAAAGAAGTCCGGATGGTCGACTTGCAGCAGTGTGCCTTCCTAAAGCTTTGGGCACTTTGGTGAATAATATATATATATATATATATATATATATATATATATATATATGTTCCCAAAAAAGTGCTCAGATTTAAGGTTGCACTCCGTTGCAGTATAGGTGAGCAACCTTTTATTTAAAAGTATGCCATTTCTCCTCCAGTTCGTAATTTTCAAGCCTTACGCGTTTCGAAGGTTTTGTCCTTCTCTTCAGAGGCTCCACACACAGCGAGTCGTTCATCAACGCTGCACCACCTGCTGCCTAATTTGAACTGCTCTGATGAGCCTTCAATGTGCTCGTCATTTCACTTCCACTCAGAATTGCAGTCTGGGTGATGTAGTTTATTTACTGACTCTTTTTTCCCTCCAATGGGTAACTCGCTGCGTGCACTTTTCCAAATAATGTTTTTACCCTCCAATGGGTCTCAGGTAGGAATCAGTATACATAACTGCAGCGCCATTCTCGAGCGGGTTTAGTCCCCCCCGCCGGGTCCTTAATTACTTCAAGGATGTTGCGTGGCCTCCACGGCCGAAGCCGCCGTGATTAATGTTCCCAAAAAAGTGCTCAGATTTAAGGTCGCACTCCGTTGCAGTATAGGTGAGCAACCTTTTATTTAAAAGTATGCCATTTCTCCTCCAGTTCGTAATTTTCAAGCCTTACGCGTTTCGAAGGTTTTGTCCTTCTCTTCAGAGGCTCCACACACAGCGAGTCGTTCATCAACGCTGCACCACCTGCTGCCTAATTTGAACTGCTCTGATGAGCCTTCAATGTGCTCGTCATTTCACTTCCACTCAGAATTGCAGTCTGGGTGATGTAGTTTATTTACTGACTCTTTTTTCCCTCCAATGGGTAACTCGCTGCGTGCACTTTTCCAAATAATATATATATATATAATCGCTCCAGAAACACCAAACGCACGAGTCACTCTGAAAGCGGGTGCCAGTAACGCGATGGTGTTCGCGTTTACAGATCCAAGCTCCAATTCCCTCACAAATACCCAGCCGGGTTGGAAGGAAAGCCAGCACTCACGAAAACAGCAGCAGCAGTTTCAGCAGAAAAGTTTTATTCTTCGAACAAACGCGTTTCGGGAATGAAATCCCTTCGTCAGTGTTAACATCGGAATGCACTGCGCGGCACCATTATCTGTGTTTGCAACCCTTATTGACACAAACAACGGACTTAGGTGGTTACACACAAAATGCGCGCCATCTTGAAATGTGTTAAGATTTCACAAATGACCATAGAAACATATCGCATTTTTTTGCTGCATCAACATGTAAGTCATTTCTAACCATTCACTGTTTCTTCGACATAATGCACATTAAGGCAACACTTGTCATAAAAACGGTTATTTGATAAACAATTGTGCCGTGAATCGGCTACCCATGACTGCATCTTATAAAATATCATGTCCTAACTATTTAGTAGGTACAATTAATCACAAAACATCTCTCTGAGCAAAAGTAGCATTGCACAAGACAATGCTCATTCTATACTAATGTATCATATTTATATTGTTATATTAAACAAAATCTAGCCGTGGATCGGCAATTGCAGCCTTAATGGCTGCTAACATCTCAGAGTAATGTTTAAGAAAAAATGACAAACTTTACATGTAGTTTCCATGGTCGTCAAAAATTACATTGGAGTACATCCTCAATTAAAGATCAGAATTTACATCACTCTTGTGTTTAGAATATAAGACAAGCTAATATACATTCTAAACATGTATCATTCAACCCAAGTGAGTTGACAATTCTTCCCCAATATTCAGTCTCTTCGGAGTCCTAGTTTCTAGGTCGATAATGAAACGGGACTCCAATCTTCTCAATGTCTGTAATCTGTTACCCCCTCTGGGATTTTCTATAACTTGGTCTAAACAGAAATATCTGAGGAGATTCCTGTCACTATTGTGTTTGATTGCAAAATGCCTGGCTACCGGGTATGTGAAATCCTTGTTCAGAATAGCCCGCATGTGCTCCAACACTCGAAGTTTGACAGGATTATTATTATTATTATTATTATTATTATTAATAGTGTTTTGTTGAGCGCAGAAAACCCGGAGGCCTCGTAGCGCTATATTGTCTGAGTCAAGAGAGGGCCAGAGAGTGTTTCCGGAACTTCAGCAGGTTAGATTCGCAGCGAAGGGTATCAGGCAGGGAGTTCCAAGCCTTGGCGGCATTCCAAGAGAAGGATCGCCCACCCCATCTGGCCCGTTTGGTTCTGTTTACAGTGGCTAAGAAAGCTGAACTAGATCTCAGGGATCTATAAGGAAGATAAGGGGTTGCCAGAGAACAGATCATGGATGGAGCAGTCCTCCACATGGCCTTGTGCATAATGCACATAGATTTGAACAAAATTCTGGCCTTGATGGGCAGCCAGTGCAGTTCCTTCAAAGCTGCTGTAGCAGATTCTCGCCGGCTCAGGCCTAAGAGGAGGCGAGCAGCTGCATTTTGGGTGATCTGGAGTTTTCTTGTGGTGTAGATGGGAGCTCCCAAGTATAGAGAGTTTCCATAGTCTAATCGAGATAGAATAATGGCTTGTACCATGATTCTGCGTGCTTGGAAAGGTAGTAGTGGCAACACTTTCCTAAGAATCCGCATCAGGCCAAAGCAGGTGGCGGACAGGACAGTAGCTTATTGCTTGAAGTTTAGCTTTGTATCCAGCCACATGCCCAGACTCTTTATTTGGGTTTTAGGTTGAGGCGGGTTTCCCAAGCTAGGGGGCCATTCTAACATGGGACCAGGAGTGAGTGAGTTGCCCAGGATCATAAGCTCAGTTTTCTCACCATTGAGCTTTAGGTGTGAGGAAGTCATCCACTGATTTACTGCAACTAGACATTTGGTGAGGTTAGGGGGGGAGGTATTAGGCTGGTTCATAGATACAACCAGTTGTGTATCGTCGGCGTAGGTTACAATGTCTAGGCCAAACGAATGCACAATTTCAGCGAGGGGTTGTAGATACACATTAAATAGGGTAGGCGCAAAGACGAGCCCTGTGGTACGCCTTGATCAAGGGGCCAGATTTTTGAATGGGCATTGCTCTCGACTACCTCAAACGAACGATTCTTCAGAAAAGATTGGAGCCAAAGTATGGCCTTCCCTGAGATACCTATTTGGCGTAGGCGGTGGAGAAGAATGCTGGTATTGATGGTGTCGAAGGCGGCACTAAGATCAAGCAACATGGTTGCTACGGTGCCGCCTTGATCCATCTGTTTCCTTGCCATCTCAGTCACTGTCAGAAGAGCCGCTTCCGTTCCTAACTTTGGGCGGAAACCTGCTTGGGACTCATGAAGCAGGAGATTATCTTCCAAGTATTGAGTAATGGAGGCATTAATATGTTTCTCCAACAATTTGCTGACCCAGGGAAGAAGTGAGATTGGACGATAATTGGCCATGTTATCTGGGTCCAGGGTGTTTTTTTTTAAAAGTGCTCTGACTTGGGCACGTTTCCACGCCGTTGGAACTATGCCTGTGGTGATAGAGGAGTTTAGGACTTTAAGAATAACAGGCCTAATGATGTCAGTGATCTTAGTTAGATAATAGGGGGGGGCAGGATCACTAGGTGACCCAGATTTGACCTTCCGCATTAAGATATCAAGTGAGTCCTCATTGAGTAGAGGGAATTCATCCAGTGTCTGAGGCGTAGAATGTGATGGAGTAGTTCCGTTATCAGTGGCCCCAGTAGGATTGATGGTACTTCCACATATCTATAAGAACAGGGACATATCAGGCAATATACGGCATGGTCCGTATGGCAGGACATAAATTTGGTGATTTTTCTCCCACCTTTACAGCCTGTAACTTCATACGACAGAGTTCTGTTACTAACAGAACAGGCTTTACATTTTCCGCAAGGAAAAAAGCCTTTAACATCCTTTAGTGTCCCTATCTGTTTCTCCTGTGGTTGTAGAAAACTGTGAACCATCTCATCACGCAGTGAACGTGCCTTCCTGAAGATAATTAATGGTTTCTCAGGAATATCAGACCCTACTATTGGGTCAGATTTGAGAATATGCCAATGCCTTGATAAAATAGATCTTAGTTTAAAGGAATCCGCAGAAAAAGGTGTAATCATGCGGAAGTTCATTTCTTCAGGGGACTCAATTTTTTTTTCTTCAAAGAGGGTCCTGCGAGGTATCTTTCTAACTTTCTTTAAAGTATCTTGAAGAAGGTTCTAGTTATATCCTCTATTGCAGAATCTCTCTATACTGTCAGCGGCTGCTGTTTCAAAATCTTCATCCTGTGTGCAGTTGCGCTTGAGTCGCAAAAACTATCCGTAAGGGATATTCTTAATGAGTCTACGGGGATGACCGCTGTGTAAAACGCTATTGCCAGCGGTCGGCTTACGATAAAGCTGGGTGCAGATATGCCCATTTCTTACAGTCACTTGAAGATCAAGATAATTCACCCTTTCTTTATGTATTTCCCCTGGGAATTTAAGATTGCACTCATTTTCATTCAGCACTTCTATGTACCGGTTAGCCTCATCAATAGACCCATCCCACACTAGGAACAGGTCATCGATATACCTGCTCCATAACACCACCTTGTTGTTCCAGGTGGTGTTCCTGGGGGCCTAGGCAACCTGCTCCTCCCACCAGCCTACGAATAAATTTGCATAGCTGGGGGCAAAGCAGGAGCCCATCGCCGTACCAGAGCGCTGTTGATACAGTACATCCTGAAAAAGAAAGATATTATTGTATAGACAGAATCTTATAAGTTCCAATAACATCTTATTATGACTGGCAAATTTCAATTCTCTTTGATTCAGGAAAAATTCAACTCCTTACAACAAGCAACTCCTTAACACAAAGATTGGTTGGTGTGAACATTGTTCAAGAAGCACCTAAGAGTGACTTTAAACTTGCTTCTAGATTTGTCCCCCAAACTGCCATGGATGCTATCGACATCTTTTCGGATGTAGTCATCAGGGATCTGATGACGATGAGGATTGGATCCAATCATCAGAACAAGCATCATAATATCACGAAGGAACAACAAATGGCGATCAAGGGTTTGACAGAGGATAAAAAGATTGTATGTAAACCCTCCGACAAAGGAGGCAACATTGTCATCATTCAGACCACAATACGTTGCAGAAGCCATGCGCCAGCTCCAAGACACGTCATGCTATGCTACCATCACGAAAAAGGAGTACTGGGCAAGTATCGAAGAACTACACAACTTGCTCAAGAAATGGCACGATAGACAGATGATCGATCTTGATGAATACCTTTTTCTAAAAACAATGAACCCTACTCTTCCTTGTTTTTATCATCTGCCCAAGGTGCATAAGAACATTGAAGCCCCTCCTGGCAGGCCCATCATTTCCTCCATTGGAGACCTCACAGAGAATCTCTCAAAATTCTTGGACCACTTTTTGTTCAGCTTCGTATTATCTCTGAAATCTTACATCAGGGACACTACGGACTTCATAAAGAAAGTGGAACCTCTTGTCTGGCAACCCTCATATGTACTAATCACCTTAGACATAACAAGCCTTTACACCTGCATAGACCATGAGCAAGGTCTTAGAGCTGTTGAATTTTTCCTGAATCAAAGAGAATTGAAATTTGCCACTCATAATAAGATGTTATTGGAACTTATAAGATTCTGTCTATACAATAATATCTTTCTTTTTCAGAATGTACTGTATCAACCGCGCTCTGGTACGGCGATGGGCTCCTGCTTCGCCCCCAGCTATGCAAATTTATTCATAGGCTGGTGGGAGGAGCAGGTAGCCTGGGACAACAAGGTGGTGTTATGGAGCAGGTATATCGATGACCTGTTCCTAGTGTGGGATGGGTCTATTGATGAGGCTAACCGGTACATAGAAGTGCTGAATGAAAATGAGTGCAATCTTAAATTCACAGGGGAAATACATAAAGAAAGGGTGAATTATCTTGACCTTCAAGTGACTGTAAGAAATGGGCATATCTGCACCCAACTTTATCGTAAGCCGACCGCTGGCAATAGCGTTTTACACGCTTCTAGCGGTCACCCCAGTAAACTCATTAAGAATATCCCTTACGGAGAGTTTTTGCGACTCAAGCGCAACTGCACACAGGATGAGGATTTTGAAACAGCAGCCGCTGACAGTATAGAGAGATTCTGCAATAGAGGATATAACTGGAACCTTCTTCAAGATACTTTAAAGAAAGTTAGAAAGATACCTCGCAGGACCCTCTTTGAAGATAAAAAAATTGAGTCCCCTGAAGAAATGAACTTCCGCATGATTACACCTTTTTCTGCGGATTCCTTTAAACTAAGATCTATTTTATCAAGGCATTGGCATATTCTCAAATCTGACCCAATAGTAGGGTCTGATATTCCTGAGAAACCATTAATAACCTTCAGGAAGGCACGTTCACTGCGTGAAGAGATGGTTCACAGTTTTCTACAACCACAGGAGAAACAGATAGGGACACTAAAGGATGTTAAAGGCTTTTTCCTTGCGGAAAATGTAAAGCCTGTTCTGCTAGTAAAAGAACTATGTCGTATGAAGTTACAGGCTGTAAAGGTGGAAGAAAAATCACCAAATTTATGTCCTGCCATACGGACCATGCCGTATATTGCCTGATATGTCCCTGTTCTTATAGATATGTGGGAAGTACCATCAATCCTGTCAAACTTCGAGTGTTGGAGTACATGCGGGCTATTGTGAACAAGGATTTCACATACCCGGTAGCCAGGCATTTTGCAATCAAACACAATAGTGACAGGAATCTCCTCAGATATTTCTGTTTAGACCAAGTTGTAGAAAATACCAGAGGGGGTAACAGATTACAGACATTGAGAAGATTGGAGTCCCGTTTCATTATCGACCTAGAAACTAGGGCTCCGAAGGGACTGAATATTGGGGAAGAATTGTCAACTCACTTGGGTTGAATGATACATGTTTAGAATGTATATTAGCTTGTCTTGTATACTAAACACAAGAGTGATGTAAATTCTGATCTTTAATTGAGGATGTACTCCAATGCAATTTTTGACGACCATGGAAACTATATGTAAAGTTTGTCATTTTTTCTTAAACATTACTCTGAGATGTTAGCGGCCATTAAGGCTGCAATTGCCGATCCACGGCTAGATTTTGTTTAATATAACAATATAAATATGATACTTTAGTATAGAATGAGCATTGTCTTGTGCAATGCTACTTTTGCTCAGAGAGATGTTTTGTGATTAATTGTACCTACTAAATAGTTAGGACATGATCTTTTATAAGATGCAGTCATGGGTAGCCGATTCACGGCACAATTGTTTATCAAATAACCGTTTTTATGACAAGTGTTGCCTTAATGTGCATTATGTCGAAGAAACAGTAAATGGTTAGAAATGACTTACATGTTGATGCAGCAGAAGAATGCGATATGTTTCTATGGTAATTTGTGAAATCTTAACACATTTCAAGATGGCGCGCATTTTGTGTGTAACCACCTAAGTCCGTTGTTTGTGTCAATAAGGGTTGCAAACACAGATAATGGTGCCGCGCAGTGCATTCCGATGTTAACACTGACGAAGGGATTTCATTCCTGAAATGCGTTTGTTCGAAGAATAAAACTTTTCTGCTGAAACTGCTGCTGCTGTTTTCGTGAGTGCTGGCTTTCCTTCCAACCCGGCTGGGTTCAGCTATAACTATAATTTTTGGGGAGGGGGGCCATGTGGCCCCCTCCTAGGCTACTTCTGGCCCCGGGGACCCCATCCTCTGGGGCCTGGCTTCTCGTTGGGGACCGTGGGGGTTTCCCAATGCCCCCACAGTTCCTGCCGGCTCCCCGCATCTTGCGGGAGCCGGCATTGCTTTTCTACATGGGGAGCAGCTAACATGCTGCTCCCCATGTAGAAAAGCAATAGTCTTTGGTTTTTGGACGAGAGAGCAGGTTTCATGCTCTCTCTTCCAAAAACCAAAGCAGTTTGCTTTAGAAGGGCGAGAGCTACGAGGCTCCCGCCCTTCCATAGCAAACTACAGTTTCCTCGGGGTGGGCACCCCGGGACACTGCAGGAGCCCGCCCTGGGGGGTGTCGGTCCCCAGGGCCACCACAAGGCTCCAGGAAGGGGCCACGCGGCCCCACTTCCAACATTTAAAAGCACGGGGGTGGTGGTCCCCGAGGCTGGGGGGTCCATCACGGACCCCCAATTTAAAAATGTAGTGCCCTGTGGAGGTGGCGGTCCCCGGGGCGTGTGGGGGGTCTTGAAGCCCCTCACACAGGTTTTTTTCTGTTTGTTTAAAAAGAAGCCATGGGGGTGGCGGTCCCCGGGGCTCGAGGGGCCTTAGAGGCCCCCCCATCATTATACTTTTAAGCCACGGGGGTGGTGGTGCCCGGGGCTGCGGGGGTCCATGTGCCCAACGCTATTATACATACTGTGCCCCGGGGGTGGCGGTCCCCGGCAGTGTTGGTGGGGATTGGCCCCCCACTTTATTTTTACATTGCCCACGGGATTTGGCCCCACCGGGGGCTAATTAGCATTAAAGCTGGCTTCAGGTTTTTTTTTTCACAGGATACGCGAATCCTACGTGCATCCCGCGATATAAAAAAAAATGGTTTGGGCCTTGGGGGTCCTTGTGGGACCCCCTGAGCAGGCCTAGGGTGTCAGTGTGTTTCTACCCTGCCCCCTTTGCGTCTTTTGCGCATTTGTTTTTCAGTTTTCTTGTGCCTTGGTTCTACCTAACTAACAATTAGCATGCAGCTCGTGCTCGTAAGGGTATGCGTATGATCCTCGGCGGATACGCATATCCTACTTCGTCCATAGATATATCTATGAATTTACTTTAGATTGTCTCAGGAACTACTGCATGGATTTGCGAACTAAACTCTACCTTTTTGCCAAATTTGTTGTAATTCCGTTCAGCAGTTTGGGCTGTCTCAATATATTGATTTTTACCTCCAGGATCATGTTAAAAATCTTCCTAGTTAAGTGAGAGATACAGGAGATTTTTTAAATAAACTTGGCAATGTTAAATGGAGTAGTGATTGGTGTCTAATTACATTAGACATCGAATCACTTTACACAAGTATTGAACATGAGGAAGGCCTACGTGCGGTTGGTTATTTCTTAGGGACCAAATCTTGTGAATATTATAGTCACAACAAGATGATTTGTGAACTAATCGCATGGTGTCTGAACAATAATTACTTTTTGTTCAATAAAGAATATTGGAAGCAAGAACGAGGAGTGGCAATGTGATCCTGTTTCTCCCCCAGCTACGCGTGCTTGCACGTAGGCTGGTGGGAGAAACAAGTCCTAGAGAATACACCAAACAAGCACAAAATTAAACATTGGCTTCGCTTCATTGACAACCTTTTTGCAATATGGGAGGGAGATGTAGAGAGTGCAGAAAAGTTTGTAGAAAGTTTAAATGTAAATTCCTGCAATCTATACATCACATCTAACATCAAAATGTCTACTGTTGAGTTTCTAGATGTAAGTATTGCAGTTACTGATAACAACTTTGAAACAACTCTGTTCAGAAGGAAAACCGCTGGTAACAGCATTTTGCATGCCAGCAGTAGCCATCCCCGTCATCTTATTGAAAGCATTCCTGTAGGTGAGCTGCTAAGATTAAAACGTATTTGTAGCTCCCAACAAAATTATGAGGAATGCGCAAAGGAAATGATGGAAAGATTAAGCTCTAAAACCACCCTCTTGAGAGCATGGTGTAAAACTGAGGATCGTTCCCGTGGTTCACTATTGGCTGATAAAAATACAGTGGTTAATAATGATAAAGAAAGTCTTAGACTTATAACCACATATAGTAAGCAAGAAAGAAAAATTAAAACCATCATTAAAAAGAACTGGCCTATTGTATTAACTGATGGTGTACTTGCTAGTAGATTACCAGAATTTCCTTCAATTATTTTTAGACGAGCAAGATCAATGAGAAACAAATTGATTAAATCGAGCCCGGAAATCAAATCTGACGGGACCTGGCTCAGGCAGAGAAATGGATTCTTTAAACGTTCAACATGCAGAGCATGTAGATTCGCTATAAATACGACCCATTATACCACCCCATTTTCAAATAGGAGTATAGCCATCAAGGGAAATTATGGATGCCACACTGAGCATGCTGTATATGTTCTGACGTGCACCTGTGGACTTCGCTACGTGGGTAGTACGAAGCTGCAGGTGCATGTCAGAATACTGTAGCATCTCAGGGCAATCGTTAACAACGATGCAGCTTACCCAGTGGCGAGACACTTTTGAACAACACATAACAATGACCTAAATTGTCTATCCTTTTTTGTTATCAACGCAGTAGCACCCCTACGTAGAGGTGGAGATAGGGAAAAACTATTAAGGAGGCTGGAAACTCAAATGATAGTTGAGTTAGACAGCAAGAATCCCAATGGGTTAAATAATACAGAAGATCTGCATCATTATTTATAGGAATCCTAAGACAATATAAGTTGATTCAGGAGATAGCACAATTAAATGAAAGACTTTCCAGACAAACAGATAATGTAAATATTTAATTAATGCATGAAATAATCAGTTAGCCTCCTATCCTGTTCAGGAATTTTAACATAGTATGTAAAATTATATTTTTTTAGGGTATGTTTCTTTAAGATCATAAATTGTTCGCCACTTTTAGCACTTTAAAATTCACTAGCACTTTAAGCAGTCTCTTAGTATGTTTTAATAATGTGCAACATATTGCATTTATGCAGTAATATTAACTCTTGCGATATGTATAACAGGCTTAATACTCCAAAGCATTAAGGTTTTGTGACAAAATTGCACTTTGTAACATGTTTTAGATACATAAGGATGTATCGCAAAACCAAACCAACTAGCTAACATAATCTTATAGAAATGTGTATATTTATGGTTTTATTAGATTAACTATATTTATAAAATGTAAACGTTTTTAGTGTTAGGCTATCCTGTACATATTTTAAAGTATGGGGGAACGCTGTAACAAAGTGCACTGATATATTTATTGCGGTTTTTTGCACAATAATTATTGACTTAAGATGGAGTCAAAATGCAAAGTTAAAGGCATTTATGCTGAATACAAGAGTTTATGTTTACACATGTTTGTTATTCACTGCATTGAGATAAGTTGAGGCCAATTTGCACTAGTATGTCTTCAATGTCCATGCTTGAAAGTATCATGTGACCACGTACACAATGGGCGGGCAGTTGAAATGTAATTTAAATGTACCACATTGCTGCTTTAACTTTGTGTGAGCAAGAGCATGGCTGTGCTTGAAACGCATCGCAGCAGAGCGAGGGGAAAATAAATTACCTTCTGTCTGGTTTCTCGTGGTCCGCCTCCTTCATTTTCCTGGAAGGATTTGTTTGAAGGATTGTTTGCTACATATATATATATATATATATATATATATATATATATATATATATATATATATATATATATATATATCTATATATATACATATATAGATCTATATATATATATATATATATATATATATATATATATATATATATATATATATATATATATATAGATCTATATATATATATATATATATAGATCTATATATATTTCAACACACTCCTGGTTGCAGCACTTCATCAATCGAAAAACCAGAGTCGGAGCCCAAATCAGATGCGGTGTTGTGAAGTTTATTCGGCAAAGGAAACACCCAACGCGTTTCGTGATCCGCTGATCACTTTCTCACGGGTGGAGTTTACCTGGGTCAACATTCATTTAAAGCAACATACTGTTTTAGGATTTTGCACACGTGATCATAGACATAGAAAAAATAATAAATAAACAAATTAGAGCTATGTCGGCAAAATTAGAAACAATGTTTCAAGTGAAAGTTTGTATCACATCCAGGAATAACGGATACATATAAAGGCCATAATAATAATGTGCAGTTCCCCTGGGTATTACACAGTTTAAGCCTATTTTGCGAACTGAAACCAGGTAATTTCATATGCGCCAAAGTTGGCCAGCCCCATTATGCAGTACCATGTTACACATTCACATCAGTACTTATGATGGGTTAGTCAGAGGTCGTGTTGCCCCAGTGGGCAAATTCAGTCCATTACACAACAGCCAGGGTTTTCAATGAGCTCCAAGTGGACAATAGTTAAGGCCATATTCCTGGAAAAAATGAAAAAGGATATAGCTATAGGTGATAGTGATTACATTTGGATCAGTGCATAGTTAAAACCAATTAAAAAACTTTTGAAATTGTTACCAAAGAAGCAGCAGCATTACAGTTTCACATGATTTAGTCACAATCTTTTACGTATGAAGATGGATTGCAAGTTCCTCCCCCAAGTTATGACCTGTCGGTTGCAAGGTGTTGTACATAATGATATATTTAGATTCCAGTTTCCTTAAATCTAACCACCTGTTACCTCCCCTTTCGTTGCTTTCAATGCTGTCCAGAACACAGAATTTCATGACATTTGGGTTTTTGTTGTGTACATCAGAGAAATGCCTCGCTACAGGGTATTGCTGATTTTCATTTCTTATTGCCCTTTGGTGTTCCAAGATTCTGAGTTTAGCTTGTTTCGTAGTGCACCCTATATAAAACTTGTTACAGGGGCATTCAAGGGCATAGACAACATACTCGGTAGTACAAGTTAGGTGTTTTGTAATTTTGTGGGCCTCTCTTTCCGTTGACAATTTTATTGACTTGCGGTTGTTGCTGTACTTACAGGCTTTACATTTATGACAAGGGTAGAAACCTTGGATTGGATTGATTTTCTTTTTGTCTTTTATGAGTGTACTACTCAATATGTCTTTTATTGATCTCGCCTTTCTAAAGGTCAGTGAAGGATTTTCATGGATCACATCCTTCACATCCTGATCAAGTTTCAGAGTTTCCCAATATTTAGTCAAAGATTTACGTAGTTTCCATGATTGATTGCTATAGGTGGTGATGAAGCGTACCTTCTCATCAACCGTATGTTGCTTAGGGACCAATAAGTCTTCCCTGTCCATGGCATTAACTTTTGTGAGGGCCTGCTGTATTACCTTTTTGCTATATCCTCTCTCAGAGAATCGTTGTGTCATAACATGGCTTTCTTTGGTAAATCCCTCTACCGAGCTGCAATTTCTCTTGGCCCTGATAAGTTCACCCATCGGGATACTACGTATAAGACTCGGGGGATGTCCACTCCCTGCATGTAGCAGGCTATTTCCGGCTGTGGATTTGCGGAATAGAGTACTTGTTAGTTTCCCCTCATCAACCTCAAGTTTGATGTCAAGGAACTCTAGTTCTTTTTGGCTGATTACACTAGTAAATTTCAAATTCAGTGAATTGGTGTTAAGGATAGTTTCAAATTCGTGTATCTGGTCGAGGGTGCCGTGCCAGACACAGAAAATGTCGTCAATATACCTCTTCCAGAGGATGACGTGGGCACTGTAGTGGGAGATCTCCTTCACCACTAACTCCTCCCACCAGCCTAGGTATAAACAGGCCAGGCTGGGGGCAAAGCAAGTACCCATCGCCACCCCCTGGGTTTGTCTAAACAATAGTTTATTGAAAATGAAGTAATTGTTACTCATACATTCCCATATCATGTCCAGCAGCATGTTAGTATGTGACAAAAATGAAACCGATCGGTTCCTAAGATAAAATTTGCATGCTTCTACCCCCAATTCCTGAGGAATGCTGGTGTACAGGCTGGCAACATCAAAACTTACCAGCCAGTACTCAGGACTCCATACAAGGTCCTTGATAATACCCAAGAAATCTGAGGAGTCCCTGACATAGGATGGCAGACTGGTTACAAAGGGCTGAAGGAAGTGGTCTATGTATCTGCTAGTGTTCTCGTACAGGCTACCAACCGAAGAGACGATATGTCTGCCCGGAGGTTCCTGAAGATTTTTGTGCACCTTGGGGAGCAAATATAATGCGGGTGTTTTGGGATATTTCACATAGAGGTAAGAAAACTCTTCGTCCTCAATTAGACCCCTTGCTTTCCAATCCCGCAATTTATCCCCATATGTATTTTTTGACATATTGTAGTCCTCTTTATTCGCTCTGGCATAGTTACGTTCATCGGACAATTGTGCCATGCCTTCTTTCAGGTACATATCAATGGGCCAGACCACAACGTTCCCACCTTTGTCACTATTCTTGATAACCACGTCTGCCCAATTCTCCATTTCCTTTAAGGCAAAATACTGTTTTTTGTTAAGGTTCCAAATCATTTTAGGCTTCACCTTGTCCATATGTCTCATTTCGTATATCATTCCCTGTTCAAAACTGTCAATGTAGCTATTGGCAATTTGTGGAACAAACACCGATCTTGGTTTGAAACCACTGCCACTACTCATGCTCACCGAGTCCTCAGTACTAACTAGATTAAACAAGGCATCATCATGTACATCTTCACAACCTGCCAATATTTGAACTGATTGCAGCAATTCTGCATCATTCACAGTTAGTGTACTGGGTTTCTCAGTCAAGCCCTCCTTTCTGATTCGAGATTTGTTCGCAAACCATTTTTAAGTTTTAATTTTCGTGTGAAACAAAAAAGATCAATACGGGCATTGGTAAAATTAAAATTAGACGTAGGACAAAAGGAAAGCCCCCTCGACAGTACCTCAATTTGTACAGGTGTTAGAGTACGGGAAGAAAGATTTACCACGGTCTTGGAGTTTACTTCCGCGCCGCCTTGCCTCGAGTAACCACTCCTACTGGGCTTGAGACCGCGTCGAAGGGTTTGCTGCCTCTTCCGCGTCCTCCTCTGCCTGCTCTTCCACGCCCTTTTGATGGGGTGCCTGTCTGACGTTCCTTGGTCATCAGGGCTACTTCCTTTAAAATTCGGTCTTTTGCTGGAATCACTTCCACTGTGTCTGAGATGTCACTTTCAATTGATTCCGTGTCATCCACCATTACTGATTCCGCCGAAGTTGTCGCACCCTCATTAGGTACCGTTGGCTTTTTTCCGGGCGTGGTATTCTTCTTAGTATTCACTTTCTTTGTGGCATTTCTTATTTCATCATATCGCTTAGCAAAGGTTAGGATTTGGCCTTTGCTATAGTCGACCTCGTCACGATGAAATTTACGCTGTTTCTTCTCTTTGATTTCTTCCTCAATTTTATCAAGGCGCTTGTGCATTTTATCCATTTCCGTGGTGAATTCGCTCTCCGTATATTTGCCTTTTATTTTTGTGATTAGTTCTTCATTCTCCGTGTTAAGTTTGGCACACTCCTTTTCAGCATTCTTTATTAACATCTTTAGCATGTTAACCGAGCAGACGTGATTATTGTCCATCCACTCGCTGATTAACTCGGGGTCAGGGTTTTGGAATGTGGGTATGATAAAGATCCTCAAACCGCGCGGTATCCTGTCGCATTCAAGATACTTGGTTAAGGCAGCCGCCTCCCACCAGCGCGATTGCTCGCGTTTGAGGTTCTTCCATAACGTGTCCCACAACACTTTCAGTTCATTAACTTGTTTGCCAGGTGGTCTAGTATCATCCCCCACACTGGGTTCCGTTGATGTGAAAAGTTTCGCTGCTGCTTCAGCTCTCCTACTGTTTCTTGATTCTGCCATATTATTTGACACAACACAACCAGCCGGTCTTGTGTTGTTTGCACCGCTCTTTTCCGTCAAGCACTGCTGGGCTGGCTGATCGGACAATCCAGGTATGGGCGGGAACCTTTCCAATGTTCAATTCACAAAAACTCCAATCCAATCTGATCCCAGATATCGGAGTAATCTTGTAGCGAAAATACGTGAAGTTCAAAGGGTTTCGCTGAAATTGTATTACCTTAGGTTCCCGAGTCTCGTACAGCCACAGAGCAGGCGGGCAAAAGCTTATCTTGAAATATAAACACACACAGGTTTGGCGTGCTTAAGCCGTCTTCCACGGCGGGCTCTCGACGGGGAACGCCAACCCCTATAATTCAACACACTCCTGGTTGCAGCACTTCATCAATCGAAAAACCAGAGTCGGAGCCCAAATCAGATGCGGTGTTGTCAAGTTTATTCGGCAAAGGAAACACCCAACGCGTTTCGTGATCCGCTGATCACTTTCTCACGGGTGGAGTTTACCTGGGTCAACATTCATTTAAAGCAACATACTGTTTTAGGATTTTGCACACGTGATCATAGACATAGAAAAAATAATAAATAAACAAATTATAGCTATGTCGGCAAAATTAGAAACAATGTTTCAAGTGAAAGTTTGTATCACATCCAGGAATAACGGACACATATAAAGGCCATAATAATAATGTGCAGTTCCCCTGGGTATTACACAGTTTAAGCCTATTTTGCGAACTGAAACCAGGTAATTTCATATGCGCCAAAGTTGGCCAGCCCCATTATGCAGTACCATGTTACACATTCACATCAGTACTTATGATGGGTTAGTCAGAGCACGCCAAACCTGTGTGTGTTTATATTTCAAGATAAGCTTTTGCCCGCCTGCTCTGTGGCTGTACGAGACTCGGGAACCTAAGGTGATACAATTTCAGCGAAACCCTTTGAACTTCACGTATTTTCGCTACAAGATTACTCCGATATCTGGGATCAGATTGGATTGGAGTTTTTGTGAATTGAACATTGGAAAGGTTCCCGCCCATACCTGGATTGTCCGATCAGCCAGCCCAGCAGTGCTTGACGGAAAAGAGCGGTGCAAACAACACGAGACCGGCTGGTTGTGTTGTGTCAAATAATATGGCAGAATCAAGAAACGGTAGGAGAGCTGAAGCAGCAGCGAAACTTTTCACATCAACGGAACCCAGTGTGGGGGATGATACTAGACCACCTGGCAAACAAGTTAATGAACTGAAAGTGTTGTGGGACACGTTATGGAAGAACCTCAAACGCGAGCAATCGCGCTGGTGGGAGGCGGCTGCCTTAACCAAGTATCTTGAATGCGACAGGATACCGCGCGGTTTGAGGATCTTTATCATACCCACATTCCAAAACCCTGACCCCGAGTTAATCAGCGAGTGGATGGACAATAATCACGTCTGCTCGGTTAACATGCTAAAGATGTTAATAAAGAATGCTGAAAAGGAGTGTGCCAAACTTAACACGGAGAATGAAGAACTAATCACAAAAATAAAAGGCAAATATACGGAGAGCGAATTCACCACGGAAATGGATAAAATGCACAAGCGCCTTGATAAAATTGAGGAAGAAATCAAAGAGAAGAAACAGCGTAAATTTCATCGTGACGAGGTCGACTATAGCAAAGGCCAAATCCTAACCTTTGCTAAGCGATATGATGAAATAAGAAATGCCACAAAGAAAGTGAATACTAAGAAGAATACCACGCCCGGAAAAAAGCCAACGGTACCTAATGAGGGTGCGACAACTTTGGCGGAATCAGTAATGGTGGATGACACGGAATCAATTGAAAGTGACATCTCAGACACAGTGGAAGTGATTCCAGCAAAAGACCGAATTTTAAAGGAAGTAGCCCTGATGACCAAGGAACGTCAGACAGGCACCCCATCAAAAGGGCGTGGAAGAGGAGGCAGAGGAGGACGCGGAAGAGGCAGCAAACCCTTCGACGCGGTCTCAAGCCCAGTAGGAGTGGTTACTCGAGGCAAGGCGGCGCGGAAGTAAACTCCAAGACCGTGGTAAATCTTTCTTCCCGTACTCTAACACCTGTACAAATTGAGGTACTGTCGAGGGGGCTTTCCTTTTGTCCTACGTCTAATTTTAATTTTACCAATGCCCGTATTGATCTTTTTTTTTTCACACGAAAATTAAAACTTAAAAAATGGTTTGCGAACAAATCTCGAATCAGAAAGGAGGGCTTGACTGAGAAACCCAGTACACTAACTGTGAATGATGCAGAATTGCTGCAATCAGTTCAAATATTGGCAGGTTGTGAAGATGTACATGATGATGCCTTGTTTAATCTAGTTAGTACTGAGGACTCGGTGAGCATGAGTAGTGGCAGTGGTTTCAAACCAAGATCGGTGTTTGTTCCACAAATTGCCAATAGCTACATTGACAGTTTTGAACAGGGAATGATATACGAAATGAGACATATGGACAAGGTGAAGCCTAAAATGATTTGGAACCTTAACAAAAAACAGTATTTTGCCTTAAAGGAAATGGAGAATTGGGCAGACGTGGTTATCAAGAATAGTGACAAAGGTGGGAACGTTGTGGTCTGGCCCATTGATATGTACCTGAAAGAAGGCATGGCACAATTGTCCGATGAACGTAACTATGCCAGAGCGAATAAAGAGGACTACAATATGTCAAAAAATACATATGGGGATAAATTGCGGGATTGGAAAGCAAGGGGTCTAATTGAGGACGAAGAGTTTTCTTACCTCTATGTGAAATATCCCAAAACACCCGCATTATATTTGCTCCCCAAGGTGCACAAAAATCTTCAGGAACCTCCGGGCAGACCGATCGTCTCTTCGGTTGGTAGCCTGTACGAGAACACTAGCAGATACATAGACCACTTCCTTCAGCCCTTTGTAACCAGTCTGCCATCCTATGTCAGGGACTCCTCAGATTTCTTGGGTATTATCAAGGACCTTGTATGGAGTCCTGAGTACTGGCTGGTAAGTTTTGATGTTGCCAGCCTGTACACCAGCATTCCTCAGGAATTGGGGGTAGAAGCATGCAAATTTTATCTTAGAAACCGATCGGTTTCATTTTTGTCACATACTAACATGCTGCTGGACATGCTATGGGAATGTATGAGTAACAATTACTTCATTTTCAATAAACTATTGTTTAGACAAACCCAGGGGGTGGCGATGGGTACTTGCTTTGCCCCCAGCCTGGCCTGTTTATACCTAGGCTGGTGGGAGGAGTTAGTGGTGAAGGAGATCTCCCACTACAGTGCCCACGTCATCCTCTGGAAGAGGTATATTGACGACATTTTCTGTGTCTGGCACGGCACCCTCGACCAGATACACGAATTTGAAACTATCCTTAACACCAATTCACTGAATTTGAAATTTACTAGTGTAATCAGCCAAAAAGAACTAGAGTTCCTTGACATCAAACTTGAGGTTGATGAGGGGAAACTAACAAGTACTCTATTCCGCAAATCCACAGCCGGAAATAGCCTGCTACATGCAGGGAGTGGACATCCCCCGAGTCTTATACGTAGTATCCCGATGGGTGAACTTATCAGGGCCAAGAGAAATTGCAGCTCGGTAGAGGGATTTACCAAAGAAAGCCATGTTATGACACAACGATTCTCTGAGAGAGGATATAGCAAAAAGGTAATACAGCAGGCCCTCACAAAAGTTAATGCCATGGACAGGGAAGACTTATTGGTCCCTAAGCAACATACGGTTGATGAGAAGGTACGCTTCATCACCACCTATAGCAATCAATCATGGAAACTACGTAAATCTTTGACTAAATATTGGGAAACTCTGAAACTTGATCAGGATGTGAAGGATGTGATCCATGAAAATCCTTCACTGACCCTTAGAAAGGCGAGATCAATAAAAGACATATTGAGTAGTACACTCATAAAAGACAAAAAGAAAATCAATCCAATCCAAGGTTTCTACCCTTGTCATAAATGTAAAGCCTGTAAGTACAGCAACAACCGCAAGTCAATAAAATTGTCAACGGAAAGAGAGGCCCACAAAATTACAAAACACCTAACTTGTACTACCGAGTATGTTGTCTATGCCCTTGAATGCCCCTGTAACAAGTTTTATATAGGGTGCACTACGAAACAAGCTAAACTCAGAATCTTGGAACACCAAAGGGCAATAAGAAATGAAAATCAGCAATACCCTGTAGCGAGGCATTTCTCTGATGTACACAACAAAAACCCAAATGTCATGAAATTCTGTGTTCTGGACAGCATTGAAAGCAACGAAAGGGGAGGTAACAGGTGGTTAGATTTAAGGAAACTGGAATCTAAATATATCATTATGTACAACACCTTGCAACCGACAGGTCATAACTTGGGGGAGGAACTTGCAATCCATCTTCATACGTAAAAGATTGTGACTAAATCATGTGAAACTGTAATGCTGCTGCTTCTTTGGTAACAATTTCAAAAGTTTTTTAATTGGTTTTAACTATGCACTGATCCAAATGTAATCACTATCACCTATAGCTATATCCTTTTTCATTTTTTCCAGGAATATGGCCTTAACTATTGTCCACTTGGAGCTCATTGAAAACCCTGGCTGTTGTGTAATGGACTGAATTTGCCCACTGGGGCAACACGACCTCTGACTAACCCATCATAAGTACTGATGTGAATGTGTAACATGGTACTGCATAATGGGGCTGGCCAACTTTGGCGCATATGAAATTACCTGGTTTCAGTTCGCAAAATAGGCTTAAACTGTGTAATACCCAGGGGAACTGCACATTATTATTATGGCCTTTATATGTATCCGTTATTCCTGGATGTGATACAAACTTTCACTTGAAACATTGTTTCTAATTTTGCCGACATAGCTATAATTTGTTTATTTATTATTTTTTCTATGTCTATGATCACGTGTGCAAAATCCTAAAACAGTATGTTGCTTTAAATGAATGTTGACCCAGGTAAACTCCACCCGTGAGAAAGTGATCAGCGGATCACGAAACGCGTTGGGTGTTTCCTTTGCCGAATAAACTTGACAACACCGCATCTGATTTGGGCTCCGACTCTGGTTTTTCGATTGATGAAGTGCTGCAACCAGGAGTGTGTTGAATTATAGGGGTTGGCGTTCCCCGTCGAGAGCCCGCCGTGGAAGACGGCTTAAGCACGCCAAACCTGTGTGTGTTTATATTTTAGATCTATATATATATATATATATATATATATATATATATATATATATATATATATATATATATATATATATATATATAGATCTATATATATACCATTAATATGTATTAAAAGTGATTAATACAATTAATTAAAGATTAATTCATTACATTTTATTAAAATCATGACATTAATTTATATGTGCAAAAAAGTTTTTTTTAAATTAAATAATATTTTTTTATTTTTATTAACTATTCTGAATAATTGTATTTGGTATTTTTTCCTATTTGAAGGCTATATCCCCAATATTTTCTTTGGGATGGTGTTGGAGTACCAATGGTTGGTGCTGGGCAAACTTCTGTTTCTCTTTTGCCAATAGTAATGTATACTCATAAATTTGAAAATGTTACCCAAAAATGTCAGAGTAACGTTACATGTATAAATTACTCACAAGTTTATGATACCATTGTAAATAGCACAGATAGTGTAGTTATATATAAACAACACCTTTACATGTTTTTATATGGCCATGCAATGGACATCCTGAGAGTCTTGCAATATCAAATGTATATAATGTACATCCACAGTGGCGGTGCGTCCATTGGGGGCATTGGGGCATTGCCCCACTAAGCCACATGGACGACCATCACACAAAAATGTAATTCTATCCCTGAGTCAGTCAGTAAAAAAACATAAAAGTTATCTGGCGGCCCGATTCAATCGGAGGGGCCGGCACAGAAAAGGAAGGGGGCGGGCTGCGGCTTGAGTGAGCGCAGCAATAATAGTGCAGCAATGCAGCAGCAGTGCGCATGTCCGTTTTTGGGCTGGTCATTTTTATGACCAGCCCGAACATGCGCACAGTAGTACCTTCCCTTTACAGTTGTGACTGGCGAGGGACCCAAGGGTGCTGCTTCATACCGCAGTCCATCAGGTCTCATTATGGGCGGGGAGTAACCCTGCTCGTAGCCAATCCTGGCGCTGCGCTGCAGTGGTGCTGCTAATGCAGCGCCAGGATTGGCTGAGACGCCGGGCAACCTGTATGTATGGGTGCCGCGCGTGGGTGGTGGCACTGCCACACTTGTATGGCCAATCACTGTGGCTTATGTGAAGCCATGCAGTAGTGATTAGCCATACTCGCAGGTCAATCCAGCACGTCGCGGCGCCACTGCCGCACGACAAGGAGTCATGAGTTGCACGGCACGTAGACCTCATGCCTAATCAATAGCAACTTTTCCTGGTTGCGTGCTGGGAAGAGCAGTGGGTGGCTGGAGAACATCCGTCCAGCCCATGTCAGCCTCCTGTTCGTTCGAAGTGAGCGCGTCGAGCAGGTGGGCACTCTGTGGTGGAGCTGCGGTCTGTGGTGGAGCGGGGGTGTGAGAGACCGCAGGCAATGCAGTGCACACATGTGTCTGGACACAGGAAAGGCTCATAAGCCAGTCCGAGAGGCGCCTTGACGAGGCGTGTGTGCTATTTTCAAAGCCTGGCAACCCAAGGCCTTGGATTGCGTCACGTAACTATGCAATATCAAAGTCAGAGCAAAACTAAACTTGTTCGCTAAGCTGTTAATGTTCAATCAGAAGTGGCAGTAACGTCATGTGGGGACCCCCCCCATCCCTCTGCCCCATGCAAGCAACGAAAGGCAGCGCCCCCAGGTCATGAGTTGGTTAGTAAAAGACATTAGTTGGATCCCGGTGCATCTGCTCCTGCTGCTCCCCATGGGTACCTACGCCCTTGGCAAGTAGCCCTCAGAATCCACCCCTCCCCGAACCATTCCCTGTTTAAGCCACTGCTGTGACAGTTATGTGGTCGGTAGTTATCAGTAATACAGGTGAGACTTTGGTAGTCGCAAAAGCACTCCCTTTAATGAGTGCCTTCAGTTACTGCTGCTCAGATGTACATCACTCCTTTGTTAAAGCACAACACGTCTACGAGGCAGCAACTTTCAAAAGGGAGGGAAAGAAAACACTGAGTGACAGCAAAAAAGAGAACCAACAGGCAACTTTACACTATTCTATACAGTAGGTCCCAGTTACACAATCGTAGTTAATGGGCCAAAGTTACATTAAACCACCCTGACCTTTGAACTTATGGTTTGTGAGGTCACTAGACTCTCTCAGGGGCCCAATAAAAGAGAGTTCAGGAGCTCCGCCTTTACCAGTAGGTTTTATTTTCCCTCAGGTGCACGGAGCCAGTGAGGCACCCACCTCTACCACACACACTTACTTACACAGTGCCACTTATTACACACAAGCTTGACAAGCACAGAATCCAAATTGTGTAGGTCAGAGTGTGTAACTACGTTCAATAAACAAAGTGTTATCTCGCACAGGCACTTAATCTCGACCCTTGCATTCCAACTGCTTCTAGTTTCAATTGTATAATGTTCATGCGTGACGTGGACGGACACACAAGCAACAAAAAAAATCGGAATGTTTTGTGTGATTTTTTTTTTTTTTTTAACGAAAACTGATTTTCTGCCATAGTGTAGTGGATGCAAAGTGCACTGCCCTGCAGAGGTGATGCAAGGAATATGAACAGTCAGTCCACCGCATAAAAGCGGTTAAAGCGGAAATACTAACGACATGCTGTAACATCTTAGGAAGGATCGTAGCAAAGAAATATGTCCTCTGTGTCAGACAATTCCACAAATAAGCAATACTTTCATAAAGGAACAGTGTGATCACCATTTAAATTCAGTGACAACCCAGATAGTCACACAGCCACCACACTTATACACTCACCAATTTCGTGTGGTTTAGATTTTGTGGGGGACCCACTGTATGCACCTGTCAACCTTCCGCCACCATTAACTTTCATTTTTCTGGGAGCACACCATTACATTACATGTTCTTATGCACACAGTCCTAACTTAACATTAACTCCAAAAATGAATCCACACGTGACACATAGCGCCAAGAGACTGACTGGCTATGTGAATGTCGGAAACGTCCTCACTCATAAAGTTGGTACGGCCAGTGGAATTGTAGGGCGAGGCTGGGCATCGGTGTGCTGTAGCGTTGCCTTGAACCGTGTTTCAAGATTACAAGTACTCTCCCAGACCTGCTAATCAGAAATATTGTCAAATCCTGTAGTGAAGCAGACCGAACCAGCAGGAGACTTATGGCTGAGTCGCCAAATGGTTAATTTTTGTTGGAATGGATGTTCCCTCTTCAGACAGTTTGTACAAAGGCAGCTTCCATCTTGCATCGGTGATTTGAACTGTCTTGCGTCATTAATAACAAGTATGAAGGAATATGTTTTTATCAGGCATTGTATGGGAGAGCGTGTCAGTTCTTTCTAGTCTGCAAGGGCAAACAAGGCTTCTTAAAATCCCTGATTTACCAGAGTCAATCCCTTTAATTTCGACTCCATTTTACATTCGCCGCCATTTTGTGTTTCTTTGGAAGACACAGTAGGACAAGAAGGAGGTGACTTCCTTAAAGGATTCCTCCCATTTTGGGGCCCCATGGCCAATAGTAGAAATATCAGGCATCTCATTTGAGTAGTTGAAGCAACAATATATGAAACAGTTGGAGCACTGGGTAATATCACAGCTGAGTTTCAGGCGGATCGCCTTATGACATTACAAAACAGAATGGTGTTAGACATCATTCTTGCAGATCGTGGTGGAGTCTGTAAATTGATTGGATCCAGTTGTTGCATTTACATACCTGACAACGTCCCTACAGTATACCAGGCCATCTCTAAATTACACCACATTGCAGAGTCCATCCACCATGACGAAGGAAATTGGTCTCTGATGGGATGGTTTGGGGGACTACTGCCCACATGGGGTTGGAGGGTATTGACTTTTGTTGGAGTAGTTTTGGCCATCATCTTTTCGTGTTGCCTTTGTTTGCAATGTGGCCCCGCAATCTGTGGTCTTTGTGCTACTATGTGTGTCCCAAGACCCATGTCACAGAAAACAGAGAATAAGAAGATGATGTTGCAGCAACAGCTTGACGACCTCATGACCATCGACATTGATTCAGATTAGCGTGAGTCTTTGTGTATTGCCTGTGTAATGGCAAAAGGAGGGGCTGAGGTTCTTTAATTTCGACTCCATTTTACATTTGCCGCCATTTTATGTTGCCTTTACACAGGCTACTCGATTCACGAAGTGTCTCTGCACCGTGGACTGCAACATGTCAAAAACCCCTTCTGTCCTTGTCTTGAAACCCATCTCAGGCACCAGCTGGCCTAACTAATCCTTGTCTGGACTACCTAATCGCTATATCAACTATCTGTTAGCCTTTAGTATTCTTCTTTTGCCGTATCTTATCTTTTGGCCTTTGCTATTCTCTCTCTGTGTTTTCCTATTCCACAACCTTTATTTTGAAGCATATAGACATGTCCTGCCATTACAACACTAAACCATGGGTACCAGTATTGATTAACTTTGGGGGCTGGATAACACACAACATGTAAGCAGAAAGCATTCTGGTTGCACAACACCTTGTTTTCAAACTCTTCTAATTGGCTAAAACTTTGTGCATTGGGTGTATGTTTGTACGGATGTACTTTGGCTATACAAGACTGTGAGCCACGGAGTAAACTGGCAGTCTCCTGAGAACCTACTTGGTGTACTTCTTGGACAACTGTGCCTAGCTGCAGCTAATAAACTTGATTTTCTACGTCAGCAGAGTATTCCGTGTCTCTGTGCAACAAGGCAGGTGAACTCGAAGATTTTAGGTGTGCCCTGTGCCGCCAGGCCCAAAGGCTTGGTTCTTCAATTGGCGCCCAACGTGGGGGTGGCTTCAGAGGTAGCGGATGAGCCCGAGGATCGCGAGGAGCCCCGCAGGAAAATTCCAGAGGAGGCGCCCCCACACCAGCAACCCCTGTATGTCGAAAAGTGGACCGATGGTCTTTTGAAGTGTGGCTTCTCCTTTCCAACGGCTGCTGGTGACTGCCGCCCTGACTGCCACCTTGCCTTGGTCCCTTTTGGGGATGACTGGTATTGCGAGACTTTAGACGGACCTCTGTTGGCGTGAGAAGACATTTGGTTTTTTTGGTTCTTTGATCTGATTATTGCAATAACCAAAGCCAAGGGGTGAGTACGTGTGTGCTGTTTTATTTGATTAGCCCCTTGTTGTTTGTAGGAAGCCAGTGAAGTAACGATGCCTGGTTTCAGTAAGTTTAAAAAATTGTGTTGTTTTTGTTGCGATGTGGACTCCCGACTGGTGGACTCTTGTCCAATTCCTCTGGCTGGAACTCCTACTTATGAGCTCTATTCTAAACATGGTGTGTGCCCCATCACCTTTAATGAAGTGTGGGTCCGCTATACAAAGAAAGATGGTGTTTTACAGTGGCCGCATAATGGTAGTTTTGAGCCTGACATTCTAGATAATTTAGAAGCTACTTTGTTTAAAAGAAAAGCCCGGCCGGCTATGTTTGACTCTTTTCGCCTTTGGCGCAAGGAAGCCAAACAGACAGAAATTAAACAGGCAAAAAGAGATAGGAAAGAAAGAGGCATGACTATTATACAGGCTGCCGAACAGTTTAAAGATAATGAAATAGATCATGCGATAATGGTCTCAGATAGGCAATATCGCATGGCAATCGATAAATGTTACCCTTTGCTGACAACTTCTCCCCAAATACTGATGCTGATCTTGAGAAGGATCCTTTAATGTCCCATTTGTTAAGATCGCCCCGCCCTATGTACAAGGTGCTAATGCACCCCCGCTTTTGTTACCCGACCAGCAACCTGTTATTCCCCCAACAGCTCCAGCTCCTGCACCTCCACCACAGCCCCTTGCGGCACTACCACTACCGTCATTTCCTTTGCCTCCAGCTCCCTCGCTTCCAGCTCCTTTGCCACCGACTTCTTTGCCTCAGCCGCTTTTGCCCTCGACCTCCGTTCTACCCATTGCCTCTTCTCCTGCTCCGTCTCATACTTTATCCCCTGTCCTTCTGTCAACTTCCTCCTCAGTTTGGTAGATACCGTTTATGGTGTTTTATCTCATTTCTTTGGGTCAGTAAGCATGACCCCTGTCCTTCCCCGCAGGCAGACCCGTAGTTTACTCCCAGGTTCCCAAGAACGAGATGCGTTAGATCTCCTTGCCCGCAAGTGGATTATGAATGGTCCCGAGTATACTGTACGAGATATTATGGATACCTTTGAGCAGTGGGATGCCCCTATACAAAGATTCGTTTTTGATGGCATGTGTGGCATTCTAGGTCAGGAATGGGAGGCCATAGGATTGGGGTTGGCTCCACAGGGTTTGCTGGATGTTCGGGCTGACTTTGATAAAGGAATTATTGTGGGTCCTCAGGTTGAGGATGCTATACAGACACTTGTCACCTTCAGATCAATGTTCTTTTCCCGGTCTTTGTCTGAAATTGATCCTTTTGTTAGGTGCAAACTGAAACACTACCCTATGCGAGAGGTTCCTCCAGTGTGGAGAAAAGCGGTTGGAGCCCAGGATGGTAATCAGCCTATACCAGCTCACTTCCAACGTATATGGGTACATGTACCTTAGAAGAGATCTGAGGTGCTGGACCTTAAACAGTCCTTACCTGACCCCCGTAAAAACCCTACTGGTTACTACAAAGAATTATCTCAGACTGTTGATGCTTGCATTATGAATTTGGCTGACATAGATATGTTGATGGGAAATGTTGTCTCACAACCATTGTAGGCTAGGATTGGGAAAGAGGACCACGTCCAAGACTTAGGAGGTGATTGGAATGCTCTACCTGCTGCTGATAGACTCCAGGTGGGTGGTGCTAAACCCGATGATTTAGTTGAAGAACTTCCTGGTAGAATAATCACCTTAATGAAAACTATGATGCCCGCTCTGCGAGTTAATTGGGATAAGTTAGCTGCCTGTAAGCAGAAGAAGGATGAGAGTTTTTCTGACTTCTTTACTCGTTTTGAGGAAACGTTCCTTGATCACAGTGGTCAGGATATGAGCACAGAGGGGGGACAGCAATTGTTCGTAGATAAATTTGTATTTAATTTGCTTCCCGAACTCTCTAATAAATTAAAAGATTCTGAAAGTTCATGGGCTGTTTCTTCTTCAGCCCAGGTATTGGCTACTGCCTAGTATTATGAAAATAGGGATAAGGAGGAGAAGGACAAATTGGATAAAAAGACTAAAGAGTTCAAAACAAAGGTTCTTTTGCAACAGGCTTATCCTCCTCGTCCTGCTCAGCGCCAGTTTCAGCTGACTCCCCAGTTTCAGAAGGTGTTTCAGAAACCTGAGCCCTTTGTCCCACGGCCTCCACTGGGTCCTAATCAATGTGCCTATTGCAAGGAAGAAGGTCACTTTAAGAATAATTTCCCGGTTTTATTGTAGCGTGCTGGTGGTACGCCTGGGCCGCGAGGCCGAGGTGGCTTCCAGTCAACACCTAGGGGGATGGGGCGAGGTACAATGTCCCGGGATCAACGTTCCTGTCCGCCACAGAATTCCATACATTATTTTGATCAGCAAAATACTCAGTCTGCCCATTATTATAATGATGATTATTATATGGAGGATGAGAATCAGGATTTTAATTCTAGCTAGGACAGACGTGCACAAAGTGAGGGAGTCATATCAGTTCCAGTGGACCAAAATGGGCCTTATGTTGATGTCGTTGCGCTTGGTGTGTCAGAGCCATTTCTCTTGGATACTGGTGCAACGAAGAGTTCTATCATCCACTCTAAACTCCCTGGGGCATCTTTGTCTGGCTTAACAAATGTTTCTGTAGGATTTTCTGGTGCCCCAGTTCGTAACTCAGATTCTCGTCCTTTGCCTATCTCAATTGGTCCTTATGATTTGAAGGCTCCGCTTATTTTAACGATGGTTGTGGTGAAAATTTGTTGGGTTTGGATTTGTTGAAAAAACTGTATGCGACACTGCATTGTTCTCCTTCTGGTGTACACCTTACTTTAGGTAAAAGTTTGATTTCCCCGACATATTTGTCTAGAGACCAACTACCTTCTGAATTATGTTCCCTGCCTGCCACTCTTTGAGCTACAGGCCCCAATGATGTTGGCCTCTTGCAGATTCCACCCTACATTGTCACCCTCAAATCTAATGTTAAGTTACCTCGCATTCCTCAGTATAAGATTTCTAGTGATGGTGAGAGAGCGCTGATGGCTATCATTTATGATTTGGTTGAGAAAGGAGTGGTTGCAGAGACTAGAGGAAATGTATGTAATAGTCCTGTCTTGCCTGTTCTTAAATGTACTGACTCTTCCCAGTCACCTGTTTATCGTTTTGTGATCGATCTCCGGGAGGTCAACAAGATTCCGGTCGTCCCAGATATCACTGCTTTATTGACGATTGTTAGACCTGGCACCTTGGCGTGAGTCTCCCTTCCACTTTTTGCTGATGTGCCTCCGATGTTTTGCTGGTTTTCCGATACTCAGGGCACTGCGCCACGGCTGATCCGTGCCGCAGTGCAAGTGCTCCCTACTGTAACCTGTACATACGATTGGTATCCATGATTGGTGCATTGGATTTACTGTTAGTCCCTAGTAGAGCGCACGAGAGAGTGCCGGGGCTTGTAGATGCCAATACTGCTGGTGGGCCTGCAGCGCTGGTTGCGCCACCCACCAAAGCAGCCGTAAAAGATGTGTCTGGGAACTGCGACCGCAGAACCCGCGTGCGGTCTCGTGCTGTCACGCTAGCTGGGCAAGTGTCCCCACTTGCCCGCACCGACCCTTCCCTTAACTACATATTAGTCACCCCTATGGTAGGCCTGCGGGCAGGGTGCGTTGTAGGTGTAAGGTAGGACAAGCCCTGATGTGTGTGGCATGTCCTGGTAGTGACTTACAACGAAGACCGTATTTCACTACTGAAGGCTACCTGCTCCATTAGGCCAGACTGAGCTGCGAGGATTATTACGACCTATAATCCCCGCAGGCTCAAGGAGCATGGTAGTGAGTCATGTTTAGTATGCCTGAACTCAGGATGATGAGATATTTCTTGTAGACAAGTTTATTTCAATATCCTGGGTTTGCAAATGCTACTTTTAGAAAGTTAGCATTTGCTTGCCTAACCATTTCAGTTGCCTCTGCCAGTATGTGTATCCGACTGTCTGGGATGTGTGAGTGACAGGGCTGGAGGGATGACAGGTGGTGAATGCGCAGATTACACCTTAGTGGGAGGTAGGAGTGCCTCTTGACTCGAACTGTCACTGTGCTCGGCCACCACAATGCTGGCTCCACCCTCCTGGGGAGCGGCGGATGACTCTGCCGGCACCTGGCCCAGGAAGGGCGAAGCCCCCATCAACAAGGTACTCTGGCCACCCCTGTCAGGACAATACTGGCTCCACCTCCTGTGGGGCGTCTGATGCGCCTGCCCCTCACACTGAAAGCAGGAGCCGGAGTACACCCGCCGGGGTACTCCAGAACTGAGAGTGGCTATGCAAAGGCCCCCCTGGCCTGCGAGAACAAAGGAATTGGCCTATAAAAGACGGAGCCCTGCTCCTTGAAAATTAGATCCAGTTTGGGCCACAGAACGACTCTGCCCTACGAGAAGGACCGCGAGAAGACAAGGAAGGGTGCTGACTCTTGCCTGTGTCTGGTGCCTTGCTGCTGAAGGAGAGGAAGACAAAACGACTACGAAAAGACTTGTTGTGCTACTTTGTGCCAAACTCTGCCAAGAGATCTCCGAGGGCTTGGAATTGAACTTGCCCCCTGACCAGCGTCCCAGGACCAGTGGATGCTAACCCCCTTGGAAGAAAGCGACTGCGGGTGCTGACCATCGCCGCAGCACCGACAAAGAGGAAGCTCCTCTAAGGCGTCCACACCCTCCCGACCACCGTGACCGGGGCCCAAAGCAACAGCGGAAGCACAGTGAGGACCAGCCGCCGCTGGCCCGAACATCGTGACCACAACTGCGCTGGGAGCCCGAGAGCAAAGTAAAGGAGGGCCCGTCCGGTCCGAGCTATCGAGGCGACTGCATAGCGAGCCGTCCCTCACCTGCAAGGACAGACTATTGCCCTACGAGAATCCACAAGGTCGGTAGCCTGCCCGACAGCCCAGCTGTGAGCCCACAGCTGCATCGACATTTGGCTGGGTACGTCCTGCACTTGGGGACCGTACTGCCACTTGTCACCGCCGCACAGCCGCCGTCTCCAAGGTCGGAGCAGACGACGAAGAGAGGACCGTGCCGCCACAGAGCACCGCTGCCCCGGACGACCAGTGACCTGCTCGGCCGAAGAGCCGCAACGATCAGCGACACCGGGAAGGCAACGCGACGTGGGACAGATCCCCTGGAAGCCGCTGGCTCCACAAAGAACTTTGTTTAACGCCGGCCTACGGGCCTCACAAGAACTACGATAAGAACTGTGGTAACCTAAAGCTAATATCCTGCAACCGTATCCATAAAGTTATTGACTGTATTCACAAGCCTGCGTAAAGTCTATATAAAGAGATATATTTTTACAAGAATACAGTCTGGTCTCGTTGTGTGGTGGGTTGGTTGTGAAGGTGTACTGTTGCAAGTGTTTAACCCTATGTGCCCCAAAGATTAGCCTACGACTGCTTAAGCCACACTACCTAGAGGGTAAGCAGAGGTTGTCTGGAAGGTAACCCTCAGCCCTGACGAGGAAGAGAGAGTCCCTGCTTGTCGCTAGTGTTGCACTGCGCCAACTAGAGCCTCCCCCTTCCTACATTGGACGCAGCGGTGAGGATTTTCGAATTTACACTTGCGATAGTTATACCTGAGCTTCTGACCGCTACACAAGGATTACGGTATAGTTACTAAACCACAGACTTTGCCTTTTGAAAGAAGATTCCGAGTGCCGAAACCATGCCGGGCACAAAGAGCCTGGATGGAGCGGAGTCCACGACCTCCGAGGTCTTGGAGATAGAATGGGACGCCGCGAAGCTGGACAAATACTCAAAGATGGAGCTGAAGTTTTTTTGTAGGAAACTAAAGGTTCCGCACGCTGGTTGCAAAAACAAGCCGGAGCTCTACAAGGCCCTGAAAGCCTGGGTGGAGTCCAGAAAGACCCCGGAAGAGCAAGACGTCCTCGCCGAGCAGAATGCAACAGAGGAGCAGAATGCAACGGAGGAGCAGAATGCACTTGGGGATCTGATCGATCTCGAGCGACAAGACAGCGAGCACAGCTTGGGTAAAGGCCTGTCGCCAGAGGAGCTGGCGGACAGGAAGGAAACCCGGAATCACAAAAGGAAATTGGCAGAATTGAAAATCCAGCTGGAGCTGGAAACAAAAAGAATGGCGCTGGAAGAACGAAAGCACCAAATGAATTACGAAATCAAGATGAGGGAGATGAGTCTCAAGGAGAGAGACTTGGATCGTCCTCCCTCTGGTGGCAGCACATCGCCAGTGCAGGTAGAGTCAAGAGTGCATATCCCGAAGGACGTAGTCAAGGAGTTCTTTAAGGGGGATGACATAGGACAATGGTTTAGGGCATATGAGGTAGCCATGTCCTCCCACCGGGTCCCTGAAAAGGATTGGGGAGCGGGGTTGTGGGGAAGGTTCCTTAGCGAAGGGAGAGATACCTTGCTAGATTTGCCCGTTGAGAATCAGAGGTCCTATATCCACATGAAAGAAGCTTTGTTGAACAGGTACGGGCTTACCCCTGAAATGTATAGACAGAAGTTTAGGGGATGTACTAAGCGGCCTGGGAATACGTATGTGGAGTATGTGACTTACTTTTGCAGAGCACTGGATGGTTGGGTGAAAGGTAACAAAGTGAATGATTTTCAAGGTCTCCTTGACTTAATTGCATGGGAGCACTTGTCTGATCACTGTTTTCCTGAGTTGCGCCAACACCTGATCGATAGCAAGCTGTCCAACCCGAGGAAGCTTGCTGAGGAGGCGGACCGCTGGCTCTGCACCAGGGTCCACAAGGGTCCCGTGGGAGATTCCGCCAAGAGTGGGCAGGGTCCCCAGCAGAAGAGTGGGGGGGACAAAGGGAGAAAACAGAAAGGGTTCCAAAAAGGCCCCAAAGTAGTTCCCAAGGGAATCCGCAGCAGGGTTCTCAGCCTCCCCCACCCCCGAAGCAGAATGGGGCCCCGACAGGTAAACCTGTTCCAAAGGGGCCCTTCAATTGTTTCAAATGTGGCGAGCCTGGGCACATATCCAGTGACCCCAAGTGTCGCCTATTTGGAAAACCCGCACCCACTGGTGCTCCGCCCCGACAAGTGGCTAGCGTTCACCTGGGAGAAGAAATGATGGTCCCGGGGGGTGGAGATCCCGTTCACATGACCCTGGTCTCGTTAGGAGACAGCGAGATGATCCCTACGAACTACCTGCCCTCTAACACTAAAAAATATGGGCAGGTGGTGATCATCAATGGTAAGGAAGCCGAGGCTCTTAGAGACACAGGAGCCAGTGTGACTGCAGTGAGGCAGCACCTGGTGTCTCAAGAGCAGGTTGTACCCCATGCCTACTGTAGGGTTATCAATGCTGATAATTCCGAGAGCCAGTGTCCGATGGCTCAAGTTCCCTTCGAGTGGGGGGGGGTCTCTGGTACTCTGCAGGTCTGTGTGAGAAAAACCATGCCTGTTGACTGTTTGCTAGGGAACGACTTGGAGCACTCCCCTTGGGAAAAGGTGGAGAAAACGACTCACCTGCGGATGGTGGGTCTGCCTGACTGGGCGTGCGTGACCACACGGTCGATGGCAGCCAGTAAGGGTGATCGAGAGGTCCTGGGGCCTGATGGAGAGGCCCAGGAACCGGCCTTAGGGAGAAGGCGCAGGGGGCGCGGGAAACCGGCCCCTGAAGTTCCTACGGTCCAGGAGGAGGCAGACCTTGAGGGGGATGCCCTGGAGCCTACAGGGGAACAGATCGCTGAACTGGGGGACCTGCCTGAGCTGACCCATTGGCAGCAAGAAGGAGGACCCTCCAGGGAGGAATTCTGCAGGGAGCAGAAAGAATGCCCTTCTCTCGTAGGTATGCGGCAGCAGGCTGCAGACCAGGCCAATGGTGTTCAGGCCAAAACACATTACGTGTACTGGGAGAACGACCTCCTGTATTCGGAGCCTAAGGCTGCTGAACCTGGGTCAGCCCGTGTGCTGGTGGTACCCCAGAAGTTCAGAGCCTTCCTACTGGGTCTGGCTCATGATGTGCCTTTAGCAGGACATTTGGGGATGGACAAGACCTATGACAGGCTTGTCACCCACTTTTACTCGCCCCAGATGCACAAGAGTTCCGATACGTATTGCAGAACCTGTCCAACTTGCCAGGCAAGTGGGAAGACGGGAGGGAAGAACAAGGCTCCCCTCCAACCCTTCCCTGTGGTCGGTACGCCATTCCAGCGAGTGGGTATTGACATCGTTGGGCCTCTGGACCCCAAGACAGCCATGGGCAACAGGTTCATCCTGGTCTTGGTGGACCATGCCACCCGGTACCCTGAAGCCATACCTCTGAGGACAGTGACGGCTCCCGTGGTGGGGCGTGCACTGATGGGAATTTTCTCACGAGTAGGATTCCCTCTAGAGGTAGTGAGCGACAGGGGGACCAATTTCATATCGAATTATATGAAGTCCCTTTGGCAAGAGTGTGGCGTAACGTACAAGTTCACCACACCCTACCATCCCCAAGGTAACGGGTTGGTTGAAAGATTCAACCGAACCCTCAAAGGCATGATCATGGGCCTGGAAGGTCCGATGAGGCGTAAGTGGGACGTCCTCTTACCATGCCTACTGTTTGCATATCGCGAGGTACCACAGAAGTCCCTAGGGTTCAGCCCCTTTGAACTGCTGTACGGCCACCCCGTGAGAGGACCACTGAGTTTGGTAAAGGAAGGCTGGGAGCAATCTCCCAGGAAACCTCCCCAGAATGTATATAGCTACATGCTGGCCTTCAGAAACCAAACCAGGCGCTTCAGACAACTTGCCGAGGCAAATCTGGAAGCGAGCCAGGAGGAAATGAAGCGGTGGTACGATCAGAATGCCACTCTGGTCGAGCTTCAGCCTGGACAAGAGGTGTATGTCTTAGCCCCGGTGGAGCCCTGTGCCCTTCAAGATAAGTGGACAGGACCATTCGAGGTTGTGGAGCGGAAGAGCCCCGTGACATACTTGGTGGACATGAAAACGGCCAGGAACCCTTTGCGGGTCCTACATGTCAACCGCCTCAAGCCCCACTTGCGAAGGTCCGAAGTGGGCATGTTGTTGGCAACCGGTGACGGAATGGAAGAGGAGTCAGAGCCTCTACCGGACCTCTTGGTGGCCTGTGAGAAGGATGGGTCAGTGGATGGAGTTAACCTCTCACCCTCCCTGACCGCCGAACAACAGGAGGATTGCCGCCAGTTGCTGGGGCAGTTTCCAGACCTGTTTTCCCTGGTTCCGAGTGTCACAGATTGGTGCGTCCATGATGTGGACACTGGAGACAGCTTACCGGTGAAGCATAAGGCTTACCGGGTGACTGACAGGGTACGGGCCTGCATCAAGGAGGAGGTCTCCAAGATGCTTGCCCTCGGAGTGGTTGAGTCTTCCAGCAGTCCTTGGTCCAGCCCCGTGGTCTTGGTTCCGAAGGCCGCTGCGCCGGGAGCCGCACCCGAACTCCGGTTCTGTGTGGACTACAGCGGACTCAATTCAGTCACGAAGACTGACGCGCACCCCATCCCCAGAGCTGACGAGCTCATTGATCGGCTGGGGGCTGCCCGGTTTCTCAGCACGTTTGATTTGACGTCTGGGTACTGGCAGATCGCCTTGACCGATGGGGCAAAGGAGAGGTCGGCATTCTCTACACCAGATGGGCATTTCCAGTTCCGGGTTATGCCATTTGGAATGAAGAATGCCCCTGCCACCTTTCAGAGATTGGTCAACCAGGTGTTGGCTGGACTGGACGAGTTCAGTGCCGCCTACCTGGATGACATCGCGGTGTTCAGCGGCACCTGGCCCGAACACCTGCGACACCTCTGGGAAGTGTTGATGGCCCTGCGCAGAGCAGGCCTCACAATCAAGGCAAGCAAGTGCCAGATTGGGCAGGGTTCAGTGGTGTACTTGGGACACCAAGTTGGGAGTGGCAAGGTAGCCCCCTTGCAGCCCAAAATCGAAACCATCCTGGCTTGGGAACCCCCCAAGACCCAGACTGCAGTGAGAGCCTTCCTGGGGCTCACTGGGTATTACAGGAGGTTTGTCAAGGGCTATGGCACGATCGTGACCCCCTTGACAGAGCTGACTTCGAAAAAGCAGCCCAGGAATGTGATTTGGACTGACGCCTGTCAGAGAGCTTTCGACACCCTGAAGACTGCCATGTGCACGGCGCCCGTGCTCCTGGCCCCTGATTTCTCCAAAGAGTTCATTGTGCAAACAGACGCTTCAGAGCATGGTGTAGGGGCTGTTCTTTCACAGATGACTGAGGAGGGCTTTGACCAACCCGTAGCCTTCATAAGTCGGAGGTTACTTCCACGGGAAAGTAGGTGGAGTGCAATAGAGCGTGAAGCATTTGCTGTGGTCTGGGCGCTGAAGAAGCTAGGACCCTACTTGTTTGGGTCTCACTTCCGAGTTCAGACGGACCACAGGCCCCTCAGATGGTTGATGCAAATGAGGGGTGAGAACCCGAAACTGTTGAGGTGGTCCATTTCTCTACAGAGTATGGACTTTACGGTGGAACACCGCCCTGGCACCGATCACGCCAACGCTGACGGTCTGTCCAGATTTTTCCGCCTTAGTGATGTGGAACTCCCTGGGGAAGGGTAGTTCCCCCCACATTTCAGCTGGAGGGGACACATGTTAGACCTGGCACCTTGGCGTGAGTCTCCCTTCCACTTTTTGCTGATGTGCCTCCGATGTTTTGCTGGTTTTCCGATACTCAGGGCACTGCGCCACGGCTGATCCGTGCCGCAGTGCAAGTGCTCCCTACTGTAACCTGTACATACGATTGGTATCCATGATTGGTGCATTGGATTTACTGTTAGTCCCTAGTAGAGCGCACAAGAGAGTGCCGGGGCTTGTAGATGCCAATACTGCTGGTGGGCCTGCAGCGCTGGTTGCGCCACCCACCAAAGCAGCCGTAAAAGATGTGTCTGGGAACTGCGACCGCAGAACCCGCGTGCGGTCTCGTGCTGTCACGCTAGCTGGGCAAGTGTCCCCACTTGCCCGCACCGACCCTTCCCTTAACTACATATTAGTCACCCCTATGGTAGGCCTGCGGGCAGGGTGCGTTGTAGGTGTAAGGTAGGACAAGCCCTGATGTGCGTGGCATGTCCTGGTAGTGACTTACAACGAAGACCGTATTTCACTACTGAAGGCTACCTGCTCCATTAGGCCAGACTGAGCTGCGAGGATTATTACGACCTATAATCCCCGCAGGCTCAAGGAGCATGGTAGTGAGTCATGTTTAGTATGCCTGAACTCAGGATGATGAGATATTTCTTGTAGACAAGTTTATTTCAATATCCTGGGTTTGCAAATGCTACTTTTAGAAAGTTAGCATTTGCTTGCCTAACCATTTCAGTTGCCTCTGCCAGTATGTGTATCCGACTGTCTGGGATGTGTGAGTGACAGGGCTGGAGGGATGACAGGTGGTGAATGCGCAGATTACACCTTAGTGGGAGGTAGGAGTGCCTCTTGACTCGAACTGTCACTGTGCTCGGCCACCACAATGCTGGCTCCACCCTCCTGGGGAGCGGCGGATGACTCTGCCGGCACCTGGCCCAGGAAGGGCGAAGCCCCCATCAACAAGGTACTCTGGCCACCCCTGTCAGGACAATACTGGCTCCACCTCCTGTGGGGCGTCTGATGCGCCTGCCCCTCACACTGAAAGCAGGAGCCGGAGTACACCCGCCGGGGTACTCCAGAACTGAGAGTGGCTATGCAAAGGCCCCCCTGGCCTGCGAGAACAAAGGAATTGGCCTATAAAAGACGGAGCCCTGCTCCTTGAAAATTAGATCCAGTTTGGGCCACAGAACGACTCTGCCCTACGAGAAGGACCGCGAGAAGACAAGGAAGGGTGCTGACTCTTGCCTGTGTCTGGTGCCTTGCTGATGAAGGAGAGGAAGACAAAACGACTACGAAAAGACTTGTTGTGCTACTTTGTGCCAAACTCTGCCAAGAGATCTCCGAGGGCTTGGAATTGAACTTGCCCCCTGACCAGCGTCCCAGGACCAGTGGATGCTAACCCCCTTGGAAGAAAGCGACTGCAGGTGCTGACCATCGCCGCAGCACCGACAAAGAGGAAGCTCCTCTAAGGCGTCCACACCCTCCCGACCACCGTGACCGGGGCCCAAAGCAACAGCGGAAGCACAGTGAGGACCAGCCGCCGCTGGCCCGAACATCGTGACCACAACTGCGCTGGGAGCCCGAGAGCAAAGTAAAGGAGGGCCCGTCCGGTCCGAGCTATCGAGGCGACTGCATAGCGAGCCGTCCCTCACCTGCAAGGACAGACTATTGCCCTACGAGAATCCACAAGGTCGGTAGCCTGCCCGACAGCCCAGCTGTGAGCCCACAGCTGCATCGACATTTGGCTGGGTACGTCCTGCACTTGGGGACCGTACTGCCACTTGTCACCGCCGCACAGCCGCCGTCTCCAAGGTCGGAGCAGACGACGAAGAGAGGACCGTGCCGCCACAGAGCACCGCTGCCCCGGACGACCAGTGACCTGCTCGGCCGAAGAGCCGCAACGATCAGCGACACCGGGAAGGCAACGCGACGTGGGACAGATCCCCTGGAAGCCGCTGGCTCCACAAAGAACTTTGTTTAACGCCGGCCTACGGGCCTCACAAGAACTACGATAAGAACTGTGGTAACCTAAAGCTAATATCCTGCAACCGTATCCATAAAGTTATTGACTGTATTCACAAGCCTGCGTAAAGTCTATATAAAGAGATATATTTTTACAAGAATACAGTCTGGTCTCGTTGTGTGGTGGGTTGGTTGTGAAGGTGTACTGTTGCAAGTGTTTAACCCTATGTGCCCCAAAGATTAGCCTACGACTGCTTAAGCCACACTACCTAGAGGGTAAGCAGAGGTTGTCTGGAAGGTAACCCTCAGCCCTGACGAGGAAGAGAGAGTCCCTGCTTGTCGCTAGTGTTGCACTGCGCCAACTAGAGCCTCCCCCTTCCTACAACGATGATACCTGCTTCGGCTGCCTGGTTCTCGGTCATTGACCTTAAGAATGCTTTCTTTAGCATTCCCATTGCTGAGGAAAGTAGGGATATTTTTGGTTTCTCTTTGGGAGGACGAAGTTTCCAGTTCAAGCGCGCACCTCAAGGCTATTGTGAAAGTCCCTCTATTTATAGTCAGGCTTTGAAAACTCAGCTCAATGCTTTTACTTTGCCTCCAGGTGCCACCCTTATTCAGTACGTAGATGATATGTTGGTTGCTGCTGATTTTGAGGACATTTGTAAACAAGTTACTGTTTCACTGTTGCATCACTTGTCTGACCTTCATCAAGGTTTCTCCCTCTAAATTACAATATTGTCGCCAAGAGGTTACCTACTTAGGTCATCTCTTGTCGAAGGAGGGACGGCGATTGACCCCAGAAAGAATCCAAGCAATTGCACAAATGTCTGTACCATGCACACAGAGAGAGGTGTGTGCCTTTTTGGGCATTGCCTCTTATTGCAGACAGTGGATTCCGAATTTTTGTTTGTTAGCAAAACCTTTGTTAGCACTTACTCTTAAAGATACACCCCAACCTCTCCCTTGGACAGAGGAATGCCAGAAAAGTTTTACTGATTTGCAAACTTCCTTATGTTCTGCTCCTGTGTTTGGTACTCCGGATTACAGTAAACCTTTCACACTTTATGTGCACGAGAGAGAAGGTTGCGCGTTGTCAGTTTTGACACAACAATTTGGGGACAAGCAACGTCCATGTGCTTATTTTTCGGCTACGTTAGATCCCATGGCTAAAGCATTACCTAGTTGTCTGAAATCTACAGCAGCAGCAGCAGTTTCTATTCGCCAATCTGCTGGATTGGTGCTAGACAATACGCTTATTGTCATGGTGCCACATGCAGTGGATACTCTCCTAAACAGGACAAAAACTCAGCACCTTACGAGCGACTGCTTACCGGGGTATGAGCTGACGCTCTTGGCTAGTCACGTACACATCAAACGATGTAATACCCTAAATCCAGCTACACTGTTACCGATCCCAGTAGAGAAAGGCATTCAAGAGCAACATGATTATTTTCTCCGTACAGAGGAAGAGACGAATGGCAGAATTGATTTGAAGGATACGCCTCTCCTGGACCTGGATGGGATCCTATGGGTGGATGGTTCGTGTTTTAAGCTCCCCAATGGTGAATCGACTGCAGCCTATGCTGTTACCTCTTTGCATACAATTGTGGAGATAGCACGCATTAGGAAGAATTCAGCCCAAGCAGCTGAATTGATAGCTATGACTAGAGCTTGTGTATTGGCTAAAGGGAAGAGAGTGAATGTGTTCACCGACAGCCAATATGCATTTGGGGTGGCCCACAGTTTTGGCCGCCTTTGGAGGGAAAGAGGATTCTTTACCTCACATGGTACTAAAATACAGCATGGTCAGCTAGTGAATGACCTTTTGGAACCACTTGCTTTTCCCACTCAGATGGCAATTGTGAAGTGTAGTGCGCATAAGAGGATCACTGATAATGTGGGTGAAGGAAACGCTTTTGCGGATCAGACAGCGAAAGAGACAGCGAGAGATGTGACGAGTCATATGTATGTTGCTGGACCTGCTAGATGGGTCAGTCAAGGAGGAATGTGTTGAGGACACAATAGAAAGTGTGAAAATGATTCAGGAAGAGGCTACAGAAAAAGAATTGAGTAAGTGGAGAGATGGGATGGGAATGTTGGATGCGACGGGGTGTTGGATAGAATTGTCGGAACACCAATGTTGGCTGTTACCAGACGCCTATGTACTTCCAGTAGTTCCCATGGCGCATGGTCCAGCCCACATTAGTGCGAAAGAAATATGCAAGCTTTTAGCTCCTGTATGGCAGAATTTGTGGATCCATAAATGCGCAGATAATCTTGATAAGCATTGCATTGTTTGTTTAATGCATAAACCAGGAAGGGGCACACCAACCCAAGGAGGCCATTTTGCTCCCCCAACGTATCCTTTGAGGCGTTGCAAATAGACTACATTCACATGGAGAGATGCAATAACTTGAAGTATGTCCTTGTGCTGGTGTGCGCCTTTTCTAGATGGATAGAGGCCTACCCCCTAGAGGATAATACTGCCTTGTCTACAGCCAAGGTCCTTCTGGAAGAATACTTCCCGAGGTTTGGTTTACCTCGAAATGTCTGGAGTGACAATGGAAGCAAATTTGTGGGTCAAATCCTGCAGAAAGTATGTGCAGGTCTTGGTATTAGGCAGAAATTGCCTGCGGCAAACCATCCTCAGTCAGCGGGTTTGGTAGAGTGCTATAATGGCACTCTCAAGCTTAAACCTGCGAAGATACAAGCCAGCACAGGTCTTGCCTGGCCCAATGCTTTACCTTTGGCCCTCTTGTCAACTTGAACAGCTGTTCATTCTCGTGTGGGACTTAGCCCATATGAGATTGTGTTCGGACGCCCGGCTAATGTCTGGGGTGTCCCTAGACCCAAGAAGTACTCTGACATAGAATACCCAATGTTGATCGACTATTTGCATGACCTCACCACTAAATTGCATGTTCTCCATCAACAGGTACAAGACGCTTTGCCTCAGGCTTCTACGGATCCTGGTCACACCATACAACCCGGTGACTGGGTTTGTACTAAACATTTTCAGAGGTCAAAGAACTTGGAACCTCGCTGGAGAGATCCACGTCAACACTCACAGCTGTAAAGGTGGTCGGAAAAAAAACTGGATCCATGGTGTGCTCTGCAAAAAGGTACCCTTGCCTTTGCCTTTTGACCAGTGGGTCCGCGGAGGCATAGGTGAAGGAGAGAGGGTCCCCCGGTTTGTACCTTTTGGTGATGCACACCTAGAATGGACTCAGTCTGAGAAAGAAGATGATGACGTCTTGCAAGAAGCTATCCCACCACATCTGAGATTGAACACAACTAATCCAGAGACACTTTTCCAGGATCAGACTGTACCAAACAAAACTAGATACAATTTGAGATCTAGAGCAACTAAGGACAATTAGAGAACTTTTTCTTTTGTGCTTTTTTTGTGACGTTGCCCATCTAATTAGGTTGCAGGGTCGTGGTAATAGCCTTAGTTAGTGACCCGAATTGTGGCAATAGGTCTGCGGGACTTGCAGTGTCATAGGACGGCTAATAATCACGGCTAAGTGAAGAAGGAAGACGGCCACGAGCAACATCTAGAAGATGGATTCTGCTAAATATTGTAAATTATTATTTAATAGATGTGACGTAGTACTATGTGTTTTAACTTTGCTATGTGTTTTATTAGCTTGTGTGGGTTGGGTTATTCACACTTGGCAGCCAACATCTGTACCTATATCTACCTCCCAGCCCATACCTTTTCGCACTACTGTTTCCCCACACCAATTTCATACGCAACCAGAGCATGAGCAAAATAGTAGAATGGAGTATTTCAACAATTCCTTCATTCAATTGTTACACCAGCATCAATTGGTGATCAATACCACTGATTGCTGGGTTTGTGGACTTTTACCCCATAATACAGATAGAGGAATGCCATATTTAGTTCTACCCTTCTCCCTAAAAGGATCTGCTTGGGCTTACACCTCTATGTTTGCCAATGCCTATGAGAACCAACATCGACATCCTGTTGGTCCATATAGAGATGGAATTGGCGTTAGTCATGACGCACTAATAAAAGGAATAGTGGCTATATCAAAACATTATAAGAAATGTAAGGAATTCCCCACTGACGAATGACAAGCATACATTGATTGGAATGTGACACATTATGTCACTAGTCTTACAGACAAAGCCAAAAGGAAATGATCCCCACCTATATATACTGTACCCCACCAAGGTCACTTATGTCTCCAAGGAAATGGTCAAAGTCCTAAGGCCCAATTGGGAAAGAGCACTTGTAACATCACATACACCTATGCATCCAAAACATCTCCACCACTGGTAGCGTCTCAAGGAACATATTTTTTTTGCCATGACAGAGCCTATACATGGCTACCAGCCGATTTCTCAGGAACTTGTTATATATCTTTTCTTCTCCCTCCAACATATACAGCTCCTTCGGGACATCACAAGACAAGGTACGGTAGAGGGGTTATTGCTTTGGAAGACACAGTAGGACAAGAAGGAGGCAACTTCCTTAAAGTATTCCTCCCATTTTGGGGCCCCATGCCAATAGTAGAAATATCAGGCATCTCATTCGAGTAGTTAAAGCAACAATAAATGAAACTGTTGGAGCACTGGGCAATATCACTGCTGAGCTTCAGGCGGATCGCCTTATTTGATTTGATTTGATTTTGGACTTATAGAGCGCATGGCTGCCCTGAAGCGTCCCAGCGCTGATCCTAATCTGAACCTAATGAACTCAAGCGAGAGGCAGAGTTAAGGGATGGTAGGGAAGAGAAAGGTTTTGAGTGCTCTTCTAAATTTCAGGTGACCCGGTTCCATTCGGAGTTCCCTAGGGAGGGCATTCCATTTGTTTGACACATTCAGTGAGAACCGGCGGCCTCCTGTGCGTGCCTTCCTCACTCTTGGAATGATGGCCAGATTTTCTCTATCTGAGCGAAGGGCCCTGGTCGACTTGTAGGGGCGGATCAGTCCTCTCAAGGCCGGAGGGCCTTTGCCCTGCAGAGTTTTATGGGCGATGCAGAGTGACTTAAAAGTGATCCGCTCTTGGATGGGGAGCCAGTGCAGGGCTTTCAGCAGTGGTTTGGCTGAGGCCCGTCTCGGCGCCCCCATCAGCAGCCTGGCTGCGGCGTTCTGGGCTCGCTGAAGAGTATTAATAGTGGCACGGGGGGCAGCGAGGAAAAGGGAATTGCCATAATCCAGTTTGGACAGGGTCAGACCCTGGATTAGCAGCTTTCTGGATTGAAACGGAAGGAGGGGGAGGACCTTCCGGGCTGCTCGTAACAGGCCGAAGCACCCTCCTACCACCTTCTGCGCATGGGTCTTGAAGGTTAGTTGGGGTTCGAACCAGATCCCTAGGCTTTTGATTTGTTGCTTGGGGGGAGGAAGATCTCCCATACAAGCAGGCCACATCTCAGGGGGCAGAGAGGTGAATTGATTGCCTAAGAACATGATCTCAGTCTTAGTTCCATTTAGCTTGAGTTTCGAGCTAGACATCCAAGAGGAAATGGCTGTGAGACAATTCGGGAGGTCGGCCGGGCGGCCCCCTTGTTGTGACAGCGAGACGACGAGCTGGGTGTCGTCTGCGTAGCTAATGGATTTAATCCCGAATGGGGCTACTACCTTCTCTAACGGGGCCATGTAGACATTAAACAGTGTGGGGCTGAGGGAGGAGCCCTGCGGCACCCCACACTGAAGAGGGATGGCCTTAAACATGGACCCATTTTCCCAGATCCTGAAGGATCTCTCCTCCAGGTAAGACTGCAACCATTTGAGGGCTGATCCTGTAATGCCCAGCAAGGCCAAGCATTGGGCCAGGACTGCATGATCTACGGTATCGAATGCAGCACTTAGATCCAGGAGGATCAGAGCTACCGATCCCCCTGAATCCAAGATGCATCTCACCTCTTCAGTCACCGCCAAAAGGGCGGTGTCTGTGCCCTGACCCGGGCGAAAGCCAGTCTGAGAATCACTGAGGAGGTGGTTAGACTCCAGGTAATCTGAGATCTGCCTATTCACCACTTTTTCGGCCACTTTGCTCAATCCAGGTAGAAGAGAGATTGGGCGAAAGTTGGCCAGATCGGAGGTGTCTAGTCCCGGTTTCTTCAAGAGCGTGTTGACTCTGGCCTGCTTCCAGCTCGGGGGCACTGTGCCCGAGGATAGTGACGCATTGAGTAGCTCGGTGGCTACAGGGGCAATGGTGTTCAGGGTTTGTTTTAGGATGTGCATCGGGACTGGGTCTGAGGGGGAGCCACTTTTTATAGAGGAGAAGATGTTACAAAAGTCTTCCTTGGATATAAGACTGAATGCCTCAAATTGAGGGCAGGCAGGGTCAGGAGAAGGGGTCTCGGTGGGTCCAATGGCAGAGGATTGAGGGAGGCTGTCTAGGATTTTCTGAATTTTGGTGTCAAAGAATTCTGCTAACTGATTGCATTTCAGTACCGGGTCATTATGGACCAGAGTGGGGGCTGGGACTTTAAGGAGCTGGTTAACAATTTTAAATGTTTCTCTGGCAGAATTAGAAGAAAGACAAATTTTTTCTTCAAAAAAGGCAGCTTTGGATTTTTGCCGTGCTAATTTGTAGAGTTTTAGGGCAGCTTTATATGCAGATTTATTAATAGGTGCCCAGTCTTTCCGCCATGCGCGCTCCGCTCTTTTACAATCTTTTCTGAGTTCTCTTAGTTCTTGCGAGAACCAGGGGGATTTGAAAGTATTGCTCTTTTTAGTGCAAAGTTTAAGAGGCAGAACCGAATCCAGGGACTTAGTCAGCCAGTCTTGAAAATTTGTATCTGCCTGTAGGACGTCGGGTTCTACGGGGGGAGTCGATTGTTCGAGAGCAGTTATCAAATTCTCTATTGACAGCCTTGGCCATGGCCTTTGAAGTGTGCGGGGGCAGGAGACCTTAGTTTTTTCATTGTAAAATTCCCACGAAAAAGGTATTAGGAAATGGTCTGACCATAGTAGGGGCAGCGGGGGATTGGCTGCGAGCTGGGGGATGTTGGAGAAGATCGGATCCAACAGATGGCCTTTGTTGTGGGTGGCTTCCTTATTTGCCAGCTCCAGGTCAAAGGAGTTGAGGTTGGTAATCAATTCAACAGCAGAGTTATCCTTGGGGTCGTCGAAATGTAAATTCAAATCGCCCAGGATCAGGAAATTCGGGGCCTGAGCGCCAGCTGATAAGGTAATTTCTAAAAGGGAGTCAGAGAAGTGTTTTAAGCTCCCCGGGGGTCTGTAGATGAGGAGACCTGACAGGGAGTGAGTGGGTGAAAGCTGAATATTAAAGCTAGCGCTTTCAGCGTCTGAGATTCCACCCTCCTGTAATCTGCAGGTCAGAGACTCCCGGTGGATTATGGCGAGTCCCCCCCCTTGCCTTTCTCCCTATTCAAACATTGAACATTAAAACCACTGGGTAGCGCAGAGATAATATCAAAGTCTGTATGAGGAGTTAACCATGTCTCCGTCAGAAAGAGCAGGTCGAAGTTGCTGTCTTCTAACAACAGGTTGATCTCGACCGCATGCTTCGGCAGCGATCTGCAGTTAAGGAGCGCCATCTGCAGTATTCTACCCGCCTTCTTACCATCAGTCTCCCCACTGATGGGGACCGGACAGGCAGGGCATCGGCAGAAAGGGAGGCTAGAACCGACCCAATGAGGGCATCCAAGGTCACCAGAGAGCTGTATTGATAGAAGTTCCTCCCTAGAGAACCTTGTGGGTCTAAGGGGGAACACAGGCATAGTGGCTGGCCCTAGGCCCGTTCTGGCCCGGACGGGCCCAGACGGGCTTGCCTCAGGCGCGCCTCCGGCGCGCCATCGGCGCGCCCGCTGCGCCCGCCCCCTTACAAAACAGAATGGTGTTAGACATCATTCTTGCGGTGGAGTCTGTAAATTGATCGGATCCAGTTGTTGCATTTACATACCTGACAACGCCCCTAGAGTATACCAGGCCATCTCTAAATTACACCACATTGCTGAGTCCATCCACCAGGACGAAGGAAATTTATCTCTGATGGGATGGTTTTGGGGACTACTGGGGTTGGAGGGTATTGACTTTTGTTGGAGTAGTTTTGGCCATCATCTGTTTGTGTTGCCTTTGTTTGCAATGTGGCCCCACAATCTGAGGTCTTTGTGCTACTATGTGTGTCCCAAGACCCATGTCACAGTAAACAGAGAATATGAAGATGATGTTGCAGCAACAGCTTGACGACCTCATGACCATCGACATTGATTCAGATTAGCCTGAGTCTTTGTGTATTGCCTGTGTAATGGCAAAAGGAGGGTCTGGGGTTTTTTAAATTTGACTTCATTTTACATTCACCGCCATTTTGTGTTGCCTTTACACAGGCTACTCGATTCAGGTAGTGTCTCTGCCCCTTGGACTGCAACGTGTCAAAAACCCCCTCTGTCCTTGTCTTGAAACCCATCTCAGGCACCAGCCGGCCTAACTAATCCTTGTCTGGACTACCTTATCTCTATATCAACTATCTGTTAGCCGTATCTTATCTTTTGGCCTTTGCTATTCTCTCTCTGTGTTTTCCTATTCCACAACCTTTCTTATCAAGCATATAGACATGTCCTGCCATTACAACACTGAACCATGGGTACCAGTATTGATTAACTTTGGGGGCTGGGTAACTCACAACATGTAAGCAGAAAGCATTCTGGTTGCACAACACCTAGTTTTCAAACTCTTCTGATTGGCTAAAACTTTGTGCATTGGGTGTATGTTTGTACAGATGTATTTTGGCTATAAAAGACTGTGAGCCACAGAGTAAAGTGGCAGTCTCCTGAGAACCTACTTGGTGTACTTCTTGGACAACTGTGCCTAGCTGCAGCTAAAAAACATGGTTTTCTACGCCAGCAGAGTATTCTGTGTCTCTGTGCAACAAGGCAGGTGAACTCGAAGATTTTAAGCGTGCCCTGCGCCGCCAGGCCCAAAGGCCCGTTTGTTCAGGATTCAATATTACAATAGAGGTGAGCTATTTCTGGTTGCTTGCCGCTGCGCACAGAAGCACTGTACTGCTGCAGGTTGCTGTCCGGAGGAGTACTAGGACAGTGGGACTATGACTACTTTGAACTCTGCGGAAGTTGGGCAGTTCACAAGGTAGGGCCCAGGCGGGCATTTTTTAACTTAAGTAGGCCCGTTTAGCCTTAGGGCCTTGTCGCATGGATTGATGTTGGGGTGGGGAGGGGGGTAGACAGTACATTGCCAAACATTTTAGTTCAGTTCTGAGTTCAACAATCTTTCCTTTGCCCTCCATAAATGGAACAAAACATTTATTCAAATGCTGTATTATTTCTGTGCATTGTAAGAAATCTTTCACTCTGACGCTAATCAAACCATGGCGAATGTATGCAGGATGTTTCTCTGCAAGTATGAGATGTAGTGTAGGGCCCAAAGTTGTTTCTAATATATGTGCTTGATGTAGCAAGACCATTTGTTATATATGTATTTATTGTGATTTTATGTGCAATCACTTGTGTTAGGCTGATGAGATCATCAATTTCGGTTAAAAGGCACCTAATGGACCCTGGATGGTGGAAGAAAAATCCTTTATAGCAATGCAATGTTTCTCTGAGGTGTCATGCAATCTAAAATGTACTTACTGTTGTAGAGTGCATTGAGAAGACATTTACGATCCTTTGTGAAGGGACAGATAGCAAGCCAAACATCTTTGGTCACTTGTGCGTAGGAAATATTTGAAAATCTAAAATGTAAATGTTCTCGTGTTGCATTTTGAAAGTAATGTATTGCATTTTTATGTGTTACTTCATACAAGACCTTGCATTTCCTTTAACACAGCATATTATGTAGGCATACAGTTCAGGGCTCTACGTGAAATAGTTACAATGAATCCACATTGCCAAGAAATGGTGAAATGTACAAAGAATTTCTCTACCATCTATTCTGCCTTTAAAAACAGGAGAATACAGTAGATTTTATGTTCATCGTTCTCAGCTCTGCCTGAAAGTGCAGCTGTACGCAAGTCAGTAGTACTAAACCTCAGCAGTGTTAAGATCCCACATCACTAGCAGGAAAACTAAAGCTCCCTCATTTCATTGGCCAATTTGCACCTCAGGCCACCTATGGAATATGCTTAAAAGCAAATATGACTATTTGAACACCATCTGTAGTTTATATCTCGCTTCTTCTAGACCTGTACACAGTGTTATTTATCTGTGTTGCTAACCAGTTTTGTGTAATCTTGTTTTATATGAGGCACTCCGCTACTCCAGTCCTGGCTATATAAATACAGTAACAATAATTAATAAAAGTTCAGCAACCATAAATAAGCTGTGCTGAGCTAAATCGTTAGCTTCTGTGTGATTCCCTTCAGCATTGTTGCCAGAATCTCTTTGAGACATATTGGACCACAAATTAACAGCATCCAGACTATGCATAATTTTTTGAAAACAAAATGGTCCCCACCCCACTGGGAATCCTGACATAAGGCTATAACAATGGTTTTAAAAACATATAAGCTGTTAAGGTGATATGACTGAAGTAAATGCTCATATGCTACTATCTAGATTTTGTTTAAATATCTTTGTCCATAGATGAATTTGGGAGCCATTATGACAGATACTTTTGGAAAAATATAATAAATAAAGAATGCAGTGGGTTTAGTGTGATGGGAAGGAAGTGGGGATGAGACAAAAGTGTGGTTGTGAGTTTAGGCGGCAGGGGCTGAAGAACGAAGGCAGCAGTGGGTGGGTGATAGCTCAGCATTAGTACATGTGAAAATAAATAGATTAATTTCCACTGGTGAAACAAAGCAGATTGAGGCACATCCTAATTGAAAGAATTTCATGTAATAAGGAGTGGTAAAAATGGTCTGAAAGAGCAGTAAATTAACAATAAAAATGGAAGTAGGAGAACTCTATTTGGGCTCACTTCAATGTTTGCCCACTTGCCCAGAATGTATATTTTTTTTTTTATTAAATTATATTTTTATTGCAGAATTATAAACCACAGGATAACAGTAAACAGCCAACACACTCGTGGCCCCCCCCGTCCAATGACAATTCACAATGGTACACAGCCATTCAGCCCGCATCCCGGAGGCCGGGCGGCATATCACTTCGCTCGAAAGGAACACAACACAGTGTACGTCCCATTGGGACCCTGGCGATAGATCGTTTTGCGTATCTGCTTTTACCCCCCCACCCGCAACAACATTCCCATCAGCCATCTCCGTGCAAGTAATGTGATCGCCCCTGTCGGGGCCTGCTCTAGGCCATGCGGCCTACTTACCAGGCCGTTCCACCCATTCAGTCGATCCACCACTCAATACCCCCTGTCCCAGTAGGTCCAAGGCCTCAGCCCGCAACCCTCCAATGGCTTCCGGCCCTCCCCAACCCCCCCACAACTAACCCCCCCAACTCCCCTCCCCCCCCGGGCAACTGCTAAGGTGCGCGTTTCGCTCCGCTGAACTGGATGGGTCCAATACAGTGCGTGGTTCCGTATTCTTGTATACGCCCCGTGGTGTCCAGTGGATTAGTTCTCGCCGTCTTCACCCTCAACCAAAGCATCACGCAAAGCCTGTACCACCAACTCCCATGCACGCGCCGCATCCAATACCTTCTCATTCCCCAACTTTACCGCTTGCTTCATCCGGAGCACGCTCTCGCAGTCAGACCACCGCAGCAACTCATTCTTCCATCTACGCAGTGAGGGACCGCCCCTAGACTTCCAGTGCCATGATATTTCCCTCTGTGCCAATATCAGAGCCAGATCTATGAATTTGCTTGTCACCTTGGTGCGCTTAGTATGCGGGAACCAAAGCAACAGGCACGCTGCCATGTCGAATTCTACCTCCCTGTCGGTCACTTCATTCAGAAGTTCCCCTACCTCTGCCCAATAGGTTCCCAGTTGTGGACACCCCCAAAACAAGTGGTCCATATCCGCCCCTGGGGACGAGCACCGGGGGCAACATGCATCCGGCACCCGAAAGTACCGTTGTAATTTCTCTGGGGTCAAGTAGGCCCTATGAAGCACAAAGAAATGGACCTGCTGAAAGCGGGCGTTCCTGGTGCCCTTCCACGTGCGTCGCAGGATGTGGCCCCATGCCGTATCCGGTATGGGCCGACCAACACTCGCCTCCCATTTAGCTTTGAGCCCATGGAGCGGTTCCAGCCCTTCCGTCAGCATCCTATTATGGAGGCATGTCACAGCTTTGAATGTGCCAGCCGCCATCACCACATACTGGCACGCCATGGTCGTCGTGGGCTCCAGGAGCCCCTCTCTCCAATGCTTTTGTATGGCTGCCACCACCGCCGCGTGCAGGAGGAAGCCCCCCTCAGGCAGGCCAAACTGGTCCCGGAGCACGTCAAACGGCGCCAGAGCCCCATCTATGTACAGATCGCCCACCACCTGCAACCCCGCCTCTTCCCAACCCAACAACGGGGACCAATCTCCTCCGTGCGGCAAAGCCGTCAACATCCCGATCGGAATCTCCGGGGCGTAAGGCCTTGACGCCCGCGCTCTCCGAAGGCTCCTTTGCCAGCACAGCCGGAGCGTCCGCTCCTCCATGGAGAGGGCCCGCAGCTCGAGCCGTTGCTGCATAACGATGTACGACAGCACGTGGCGCTGTATCCCCCGATCCCGGTCGTCCTCCGGCCCCCGGAACACCCTGGCTACGTTCTGTGTAAGGACCTGCAGCTGCGCCGCTAGGTAGTACAGTTCTAGGTCGGGCACAGCCATGCCCCCTTCCACCTTGGGGCGAAGTAACGTGCTCAAGGCTATTCTGCGACGGCCATGCCCCCAGAGAAAGCCAGTAATCATAGATCGCAGTTCCCTGAACACCCCCTGAGGAATCCAGACAGGTAGCGTTCGGAAATAGTAGAGGAAGCGGGGGAGCGCCACCATTTTCAGCAGTGCTATCCGGCCCAGGACTGTCAGCGGGAGGGTCGACCAGAAAGACAGGCTGCCCCGCAGTGAACGAACACAACGGCCAATGTTACCCTCCAAAAGGTCAGCAGCCGAGTGGTAAATGCGGACACCCAAGTAGGTGATGCAAGAGGGTTCCCATGCCACACCCAAGTCGCTGTCGGGGGCTGGCGATCCCGCCCTCAGCGGGAACACGCAGGTCTTCGCCCAATTGACCTTAAGGCCCGATAGCCGGCCGAATTCGGACAGCAGAGCCATCGCTCCAACCAGGGCCCCGAGGTATCAGCCAGGTACAGGAGCAGGTCATCCGCATAAAGCGAAATATGATGCCACTGTCCATCACCCTCAATACCCGAGTATCGGTCGCCCGACCTCGCATGGACCGCCAAGGGTTCCATCGCCAGGGCAAACAACAGAGGGGAGAGAGAGCACCCCTGTCGCGTTCCCCTGCTCACCGGGTACGCCGCTGAGACCAGACCGCCCAAACGAACTCTCGCCGTCGCTGAATTATACAAGACCCTCGTCCACCTTCGAAACCCGTCACCCATGCCAAACCTCTCCAGCACTCCATCCAAGAAGGGCCATTCCAAGCTATCGAAGGCCTTCTCGATATCCACGGACAGAACCGCCGGCGCTCCTTCCCCACCCAAGATGGCGTCCATTATTCCCACCAGGCGGCGAATATTCATCGCCGTGCTCCTCGTGGGTATAAACCCGGCCTGATCCCTGTGTACCAGGCCCGTCATGTGCGGAGCCAGTCTAGTAGCGAGGATGCGACTCAGGATCTTATAGTCCACCGTCAACATGGACAGCGGGCGATAAGACCTCACGTCCGCGGCATCCCGGCCAGGCTTGAGGAGCGGCACTATCAAGGCCTCCCGCATGGAGCCAGGCAAGGCCCCCTTCTCGAAGGCTTCCGTGTACACCACCAGCAGCCTGGGCGCCAGAACGTCCACATAGTGCTGATAGAACTCGATCGGCAATCCGTCCACCCCGGGCGTCTTGTTACGGGCCATATGTTTGATAGCCACGCGGATTTCCGTAAGCGTGACCCAGGTCCCTCGCGTCCTCCTCATCAAGGACCGGAAGCGGCCTCTCCCCCAGGTACTCCACGATGTCCTGCATCCCCACTTCCAACTGACTCCGGTACAAGTCCTCATAATAACCCCTGAAGCGGTCCAGTACAGCCGCCTGGGAGTACACCAACTCACCTTGCGCATTAGTGATGCTGAGGATCGGGCAACCCCTGAGCTCCGGGTTCGCTAGTCTGGCCAAGAGGGTTCCCACCTTGTCCCTTTCCGCGTGTGCCCTGATAATGTACTGCCTATAATCATAACATCTCAAGCGTTCCGTCCCAGCAGCTACCACTTCCTTCGCCTCCAATAACTGGGCCTGTAAACCAGGCCTGGTCGGCCTGCGGCGCTCCAGGTCCCTCAAAGTGTCTTCTGCTTTCATCAGATCATTCAGCACAGTCGTTCGAGCATTCGAGAACCTGCCCAGGCACACCCCTCTCACCACCACTTTCATTGCATCCCATTCAATAGACCTACTCACTGCCGTGCCCTCATTCACACCAAAATAACTAACAATGCCCTGCCGGACCGCATCCTCAAACACAGAATCCTCCAGCGTCTCCGGCCGAAGCCGCCATGTTGGTATCACTGAGCGCTCCCTCTGCCACTGAATGTGCACCAATAGGGGGTTATGATCGGATATAGTCCTAGCTAGGTATTCCGCATGGGTAATCAATGGGGATAGAGCGCTCCCGCAAAGCACCGAATCGATCCTGACATGCAGATCATGGAGAGCGGAATAAAAGGAGTAATCCCTGGTTCCCCTGTGCCTCTCCCTCCAGACATCCAGCAACCCCCACCGTTCTTGCCAGTCCTTCCTGTGCGCGGCCAGCCTGCGCACAGGAGAGTCCACTAGGGGGGGATGGGACCTATCCAGAGCCACATCCGTAATCGAGTTGAAATCCCCCCCTAGCACTATCGGACCTGCCAGGAAAGAGGCCAAGGACCCCGAGAGGCCATCAAAGTACCGGCCTTGGTCAGTGTTCGGTGCATAAACACAACAGAATACCACATCGCGTCCATATAACCTCCCCTCCACCGCTACAAACCTGCCCTCCGGATCCACCACCTGGTTCAGCACTTGAAAGGGTATCCCCGCCCTCACCCAGATCAAGACCCCCCTGGCGTACGCCGAATAGGTGGTGCCAAAGACCTGGCCCCGCCATCTTTTTTGCAGGGCAGCGCACTCTTTTTTGGTGAGATGGGTTTCCTGGAGCATAGCTATCTGAACCCCCCTGCGTACCAGGAATGCATGCACTTTGTGACGTTTTACCATAGTCCGCAACCCCCGGACATTCCACGTTAGGCACTTCAGATTAGGTAATGTCCCCATTCCAGTCCCGTGCAGTCCGAATCAAAAGACAACGGTCAATGCCCCCCCAATGCAGTTGCCCCCCCCAAACAGCCCCAAAACCGAAACATACCCCAAACCCCACACCCCAGGACAGAGCACACGAACCCGATGGCCGCCCCCATCCAAACCTTAACCCAATTTCTCGCACACTTATCCTGTGGTCTCCACCACAGTCGACCTTAAGGGCCTAGGGGGGTGAGTCGCCGCCGACCCCAGCAAGCGGAGCCCGCGTCCGCCCATCATCCCCACCAAGTCACTCAGCTCCCCCACCCGGCAACCCGCCTTCCAGCGACAGGATATCATCCTACCATGAAGTCCCGATCTAATCCCAAGTCTATCTCAGCCGCAGATGATATCATCCGAAGTCTGTGGGGTAACATCTGGCCCCTTCTGGCTCTCCGCCTCCGAAAGTTCCCCTCCTGTTCTGCTGCCTTCCCCACCCGAGTCCGTTTCGGTCCGTTCACTGTTCTGCTGTGACCCTGTTATGGCCGCCGTCGCTGCAAGGGCATCCCTCTTCTCCGCCGCCATTTGAGCCTCCCGTTTCTCCCGCTGGCGCCTGTTGCGGGACCTGATGCGTTGCGATTGCCGCACCCGGGGCTGCTTGGGCTGGTCCCGCCGACTTTGGTGCGTTCTGTCCGTCCCCGCTCTGTACAACTCTAGCCATTGCCAGACCTCATCCGGAGTCTGGAAAAAGTGTGTGGTGCCATCCATGATAATCCGCAGCTTGGCCGGGTAGAGCAAGGAGTACTGGATGCCTTCCTCCCTGAGCTCCTTCTTCACAGCGAGGAACGAGGCCCTGTCCTTCTGGACCGCCTGTGTATAGTCCGGAAAAATCGTCACTTTGCTGTTCTCCACCTCATAAGGGCCCGACATCCTGGCCCGCTGGATGAGGAGATCTCGGTCCTTGTAGTGGAGGAGCCGTACCACCATCGGTCGGGGGGGGCGGCCAAGCCCCGGAGGGCGAGCGGGCACCCGGTGAGCTCGCTCCAAAGTGAAAAATGGAGTAAGCCCCTCCGGCGCCACCACAGTACGGAACCAGTTCTCCATGTAGGCCACCGCGTCCTCCCCCTCAATCCGTTCCGGCAGGCCTACGACCCGCACGTTGTTCCGCCTATTACGGCCTTCGGCATCCTCCGCCCTCCGCTCCAGAGTGTCCAGTCGAGCCAATATGTCTGTGATCCTGTGCTCCGCGGTCACCACCGAAGGCTTCAGGTCCAGCAACAGTTGGTCATGGTCCTTGACCCGATCCGCCAGCTTCGCGTGATCCGCGCGTAGCAGCCCCAGGCCCGTGGCCACTTGGGCAATGTCATTGTGTAGCGCCTCCTTCGTGGAGGTGATCGCCTCAAGGATGGCATCCAAGCGCCGGTTCAGCCGCTGTTCCTGGTCAGGCTCCGGGGAGGGACTTCCATTCAGTTGGGTCGACGTTGCCGAGTCCCCCTCGCGGCTCCCGGGCATCGATCCTCCGATCGCCGCCATGTTAGGGCACTGCGTCACAGATCCAGTCGTCCGTCCTGCTGGCACGCCCGTGGGTCCGCCCCGGTCTCCAGTCACCAGACAGTACTACGTCCCCACCGACGGTCTCAGGAGCAATGGCCAGGTGGATGGGCTCCGTTCCGTCACCCCCCTGCAGCCTGCGGGGGGGGAGGGTGAGTCTTAGGGCGGTGGCCAGCGAGGGTCCCCGAGCTCCTGGGTGGATCAGGTCAGCGTCCCCTGATCTCAGTGCACAGCACCGCCAATTCTAGTGCTTCGGGCAGCCGAGTGCTGGATCTCTTGCCACTCGGTGACAACTTGGCTCAGGGCTGGAGTACGGGACCGTCCGATCTCCTCGCCGCCATTTTCTTCTCACCCTCGGCAACACCTCGGCCGCCTCTTCTCTCGATCTTCTCAGGGCCCGCAGTCCCCCAGCGATTCTCCGATTATGCCCAGCTGTCCCCTTACACTTCAGGGGGCAGGAACGTCGTTTTCGGGTCGCCTAGGGTCCCAAAAACAGGAGAATTAGCGGGATTCCGCGCGGAGCTGCGAGCTCACGCCGCCATCCCGATCGGCGTCCAAGCCACGCCCCCCCAGAATGTATAGACATTCATACTAGCAGGAAGGGGGCACAGTACAACTTTGCTTTCTAAAATTTACTTTAAAATGCACCATTTGCCCACTCTTTTTTTCAAACATTTCTCAGTGGAGAACGCCCGAAATCTCCTTCGGTTGTTGGGGCTTGCTCGCTACGCTCGCACGCCGCGGTACACTCCATCTAAAATTTTACGCCTCCCCACTTTCAAATGTCACCAGCCGCCACTGTACATCCATTTCCCTATATATTAATTAATGTGTATTTTGAAATTCAGCGTAAACTAGTCCAAAAACTTTGAGTCAGAGCATAGTGGGACCAGAGGGAACATATATGCATTCGTTGCTCAATTACTCCTAAAAAGATCAAATTATGCTTAAGTCATAAATCAATGTGGGGGAAGACCTTTCATTCACAGAACTTAGTTTAGGAACTGCATAGAGAAGTGGCATCACAAGCATGCAGATTTCTCAATATGACAAGAATAGAAATGTTTTTTTTGTCCCTGACGTTTGAACCGGTGAAGATAGTTGAATAACAGGGTGTTAATCAGACTGCCTCCTGTTCTGGCTGTTCCTTTGATGTTCTCTACACAGTGTGAACATTAAAAGCTCATGTACATGCGTAGTGTACAGCTACTTTTGAAATGAGTTATGCTGGCAGAATATGTTTTCCGGCTCTTTGTTCTAGGAAATTGTCATTCGCTCAAAAGTTAATACTTTTCACGCTGTTTTAGCAGCAGTCGCTCGGGCACCAAGAGGCATCTATCAAAACAAGAGAAAAGCATGTCACATTCATCACACTCAGCTCAGTCCATCTTTCAAGGTCGCGTTGTTCACATTCTCCATGAGGCCAAGGGGGGTGAAATGCGTGGCCTCGAAGGGGCCCCTTTAATCTGCTTGTCATAGAAATGAACTCCATATGATGCAGAAAAGCTGTTGAATAATGCACTTTGGCATGTGGGGGAAAAACCTAGAATCCCTGCTCCTTGAGCTGTGTAGCATGATGTCCTAGTATGAAAAAAGGAGAAGAAGTGAAGCTGTGGTACCACTCAGAGAGTGTCCATCACTGATGCTTTCCTTTCACTCTAACATTCAGGTTAAGTTCCAGTTGAGCATTGTTGAGCCCATTGCCATCAATGGAACAAAAAACAAACCAAAAAACTGCAAATACAATAAATGGCCACTTTAGTCAAATCAAAGAATAATTTGAAATGTGTTATACAGTAATAGAAATACAGAATTATAGTATTTTAAAACTATGAGCACCAGGCATATATTTGTGAGTAATGCCCCGGTTACTTACCGGTAATCTTCATTACTCCGAGTATAGTCTTCCTCGCCACATGAGTTACATAGGGAGCTTCAGCTCACTATGTAAGTCATGTGGCGAGGAAGACTAACGAGGAGGTAATGCCCCGGTTGCTTACCGGTAATCTTCATTACTCGGAGTATAGTCTTCCTCGCCACATGACTTACATAGGGAGCTGAAGCTCACTATGTAAGTCATGTGGCGAGGAAGACTAACGAGGAGGTAATGCCCTTATCTGGAAACAAGGTGTAACAAGACATGCACCAGCAATTAAGAGATTTCCTGCCTATCCCAAGTTCTTTTCCCCTAACAGTTTTAAAAGCAGAAAAACATGAGGTTGTATGTACAAGGGGAATGAGCCACCATAACGTCACTTTATTGGGCGTTCCAATATTGCAATGCCCTGCACCATATTTGCAAAGTGGCGTTCAGCCACGTTGAATGGCATAATGCCACTTTGTAAACATGGTACCCTTTCATTTCACACAAGTATCTGTGTGAAAGGGGCATGCAGTGGGGGTTGCTTTGGGTGTCCCACTGCAACACCTGTTGCTATTTGACATTGCCCCAGATTTCTAAGGATGTGTACATCTGAGGCAGGGTAAAAACCTAACACCATGCAAAAGCGGGCATTATATTGGCGCAACAAGGAGAAATGCTTTTTTATGGTGCTGCATTCTGCAGCACACATAGAATAATCAAAACGTAATTAGCGATTGTTTAGGTGCGGGAAGGGACACATACTATGTATAAACAATCATTTCTGCAATGCAGGCACCTTTGCACTTTGGCGCGTGCGTGTCTGTGTGACGCGGGGCAGCCATTTTTAGAGCCAGCACTAGAGAAAATACAGGGGTGTGCATTACTCTTGGAAATACGATGCATTCCTTAACCCCTTCGCTGCGGCGGCTATTCCGCCGCAGAGCTAAAGGGGCGGGGCGGCCGCGCGGCGGCCGCATGCTGGTGACGGAGCCGCTCCGTCACCAGCCGCGTTGAGCTATGCTGGTGACGGAGCGGTTCCGTCATGACCCGCCCCGGACATTAGAACGCCCGCGCAGGCGCAAAATCAGCGCCGCGCAGGCGCGGCGGCCGGGCCATGACGGAACCGCTCCGTCATCAGCACAGCTCAACTGTAGCTGATGACAGAGCGGTTCCGTCATCAGCATGGAAAGGGTTAAACATATGCCCCACAGTTTTCTTGACAACAAAGCCCAATAGGTCAATATTGTGCAGATCCAATGCTAATGGATCATGTCAGAGGGCCTGCCATATTTAGGGAGGACCCTCTTACACCATTCCTGATGACATTTTTACATTCAGGAATCGCCATAACGGTCATAGAGGTTCCAGGCAAAAACATCCACACATTTCTACTCATTCTCATTAATTCTTTATTTCGGCAATTTGCCATAAAAGATTGCACAAATACATGCATAAAAATGCATAAATAGAAAGGAGAACATGCCAATTTTACTAATGTACAATCATTTAAAATTTGACACAATGAGTAGGATTAATAACAACACATGCCTGCATGGTTGGATATGCTACTGTTGGATCATGCAAGTAAATGGTAATGCATTTTTAGTTACAGTTTTAGACCTATTTTGCTCCTGGCAATATAAACAGAATGAAGGAATCTGCTGACACTAAAAACAATGATCTGAGAAGTAGCGGACTTAATCATTCTATATGCCAAATTACATGACCTAATTCCCAAAATGTTACACAAAGGTTTGATCAATTTTTTCCTGGCTTTGGAATGTGCTTGGCAGAAAAACAATATATGAACTTCATCCTCCTGATGACATTTTAACATTCAGGAATCGCCAAAACGGTCATAGAGGTTCCAGGCAAAACATCCACACATTTCTACTCTTCACGGGAACAAAATTGCAGCATGCTAAGCCATTAGTTAATTTAAATGAAGAAAGACATATGGTTTGGGGTTCTGTCTTTGGGGGATAACTGGTAGGTCTACCAAGCCGCCAGGGTTTTTGAATTTTACATACACACTGATTACAACTATTCGCTTGAATAATGCAAGTCTCTAATTATCGCTCAGGAATCTTAGACCACTGAGCTAATAATGCAAAATCTATTTTAATTACCCTCACAGCCTAGCAGTTTGCACACCAATATGCTAAATGCTGTTTTAAATGTTTGAATAGTCTTTGTGCTAGATGTCTAGGACACTTCCTACGACAATATTGTGTTCACCAACTGAATAGAAATTTCGGTGCAAGATTTGAAAACTCCGAACCTCCTAGAAAGTCCCCCTTAGGCTTCCAAAAAGCACTGTAATGCCCAAATAGTGCCAAATGTGTGCAAATGTCATATACAAACAATAACGACAGTGGCATACAATAAAATATATATTATGACTTATATTTACATATTCCCATGTCATTAAGGCAGTGAAGTAGTAAATAGCTTTAAAGAAACCTGCAAACATCCCTCCCAACTTCTTCCTTATTTACTGTTTATTATTTGCAATTAAAGGTATATCTGTCAAGCGTCAATGATGTATATATTGGGCAAAACCAACCGTAAACTATATTAAACCACATGCTTCAACCATTATTGATCACTAGTTCGACATTTACAGCCAGGAGACTTGTTAATCTCTGACAGCACTCATGAATGAGGATTATGTTCTACCTGTTGCCATTGTTTTTCTATGAGCACTCGAAAAATGGATGAGAAGTGTATAAAAAGGAGCACGACTTGCTTAATGTCACACTCCATCTTTTTAATTAAGAGTCACTTGGGACAATAGTGCAGTGGGTGATAGCTTTTTCATGGTGAAAGTTTTGACCACCTGATGTACATTTCTTTTTAATTGTATATATTGTTGATGGGCTCAATAAAATATAGCCTTATAGCACGCTGTAGCGGGCTATACCGGCTATAACAGGCCTGCTACCGCGTTAAAGGCCCGAGGCGAAAGGCGAGGGACTTTACAAAGGTAACAGGACTTCAATAGCTGGTATAGCACTGCTACAAAGGGCTATAAGGCTATTATAACTTTGTGCCACTAGAGAGCAGAATGTTCCAACAAATAAAACAAAGGCCTATCGAACCTCAAGGGGATTAAAATCCCCTCGAGCTCCGACAGGCCTCTGTAAGACATTGGAATGTTGCTCTACAGGCCTTTACCGGCCCGTAGAAGCAGGGAGCTCTCCATTGTCTGCAATGGAGATCCCAACATTTTAATGTTCTAATATTTAATATGATTGCAGGAACCTACTATGGTCTGTAGTGATGGTGACTTTCCTGATGAAGGCTTTGATTTGCCGAAACGTCTGTAGAAGACACAGGATGACTGAATATTTAAGCCGCAGCTGCTGTATCCACACAGAACATCAAGTGTCGGAAACAGACTACAAAGATAGAGAAGGAAGATGTATTGAACTATGCCGGTGTTAGTATGAAGGTAATTTAGAAGTCCTTTACTGACTTTTTTAGGTATTGTGCATTCTTAATGTACAGATGATATACCTATTGTTGATATCCTAATCGTGAGAGATATGGCTAAAGGAGTGATTGTTGTGCTATATTTAGGATGAAAATGACCTTACATTTAATTGTGGATCCCATTATTGATATACTGGAACACCTTGACAATACTTGATTAAATTGTATTTTTTTTATTAATCATTTTATCAGTGTCAATTGTTATTAAAACGTTGTTTTCACCCCAGATTTATGGTCTGCTGAGCTCAATATCTTAAAGGGAAACTAGCAAATTACTCATGAGTTGCCAGGGGGTTGTTGTATACTATTTAATATTTCCCTGCCCTTGCAACAGCCGCATTAGGAAGAGGGTCCCCTTTTTCATACTATGCCGCTTTGTCTTACTCCATATCTATAAGGGCATGCAAAGCCACTCAGAGTGGCTTTTAGTCGCCTTGTAGATATAATCGAGAGGCTTCAACTGCCAGGGCGTCAACAAAAGTGACCCTCCAGTGGTGCAAACCTTTTCATAAATAAGCTCCTTAGTGCACTAGGCACCCTGTGAATTGCATCATAGCTTTTGGGACATTTTGCACTGGTTACTGGAACATTTGCATCACTCCTGACTTTTACACTGACCAACTTGTGAAAAGCATAGTTTTTGCACTGGTCAGTCAAGAAAAATGTCACTGCAAAATTACCTAGCCTTGTAAAACCTGCAAAATTACCCAGAAAGGTTCATATGGTGTGTCCCTACATCTCTGTACTTCATCCCGGATAAAATGCAGGTTGATTAAAAGCTGTTCATTGTTTATCATTGACTTTCCTTGTTTTCAGGTGATACCAGGAGGCATTGACAACTTCAATGTCCTATGTTCTGCATTTAATTTGTACGATTAGGTCCAACACCCATATGCTAACACTGTGAGTAGAGCGTTCATCAAGCCTTGCAAACAAGTTGAAGCTGAAATTTGCAACTACTCAGTAATTGTTTACTAACTAAATTATAAAGACAATTACAGAGATTACATAATTACTACTCGTTTAAAGTGGTGGATAACTATGCTGTGTAGGATATAGAGCATGGAGAATACATTATTCTACATTGATCAGTTAATGAGGTGTAAGGATATCATTTCTGTGTATAGCTCCAATCAAACTTACCTCTGAAAGGAAAATATTGGCGAAGTCAAAAATAATCTTACTGCACAATGTTGTGGTGCGTTAATGCCTTGAATCTAATTATAATGTAGGTCGAAATTGTCAGTCTTGATATAGTATCTTGCAAACTCTTATAAAACAGTACATGGCATACCATGATGGGAATCATACTTGATTATCTTCTTAGTTCCATAGACATTTCTCTGAATGGAATTCTCTCAATTTGTTGCGTTTCTTTGACTTATCCATCTTGTTTTAACTGTATCTGTGTTTATCTACATTTACTTTTCCGTCTGTGAAACAACAAAGTTAAAATGAGCATTTTACAAAAATGTGCACTTCTGCTTGAATGCATATTGGATTTCAGGCTACATTAGGAAGATGTTTACATTAAATATTTTCCATAATGTTCGATTGACATGCCTAATGTATCCAACAGCAGCAGGAAACATACGTGCTGAAGTCCTGACTAAGGCAGTAAGAGCAACAAATATATTTTGCAGTTTTTAGATAATCTTAAAACTAAGTAGACAGGTAAACTGGTTGTTTTATACCATTTATTGTGAGGAAAAAATGAAGATTTTGAGTCCTAATTTGCCAAAAAACGAATACAGTCATAATGAGTCTGCTTAACAGGTTACAAGTCTTACAGAAGGGAGCAAAGCCCTTACAAGTGGGCGCTAATGAGCCTTGGGTAGCGTCCATTTCCACTGGCATACCGGCAGTACCTTTTTTTTTGCTGCTGTAATTGCTTAGTTGAAACACGGCCAGAACAGGGAAGGATGGCTCAGCCAATCACAGCACAGGAGATAAGAGGTCTGCAGAGTGAAGTCTGCATAGAATTAGTAAACTGAACGCTAGCACTGACTTGAGCTGAGCCATCTGTGTTCAATTGAAACATTTTTTTCTGAAACCGCATGCATTAGAAAGCCTCGCCAAAAAAGATATCCATGCTCTGAGAGCATTAATGGCCCTAATCTTTCCAGGAAACACTTACTATAGCCGTGCAGCAAAGCCAGGTGCTCAAGGCTGACACTTAAACACCTACCATTCCTCACCCTGGTATGTGTTAACTGCATTGTTTTATGTGTTAATTATGGCTAATAAGCCTTCCAGATTTTAGAAACCTTAATTGACATAATGGCAGTCAAGCAGGCACCAACAGTATAAAAAGAATATAAAAAAAACAGCCCATTCATTCTGTTCACGAATTCCTCAACAAAACACAGATTGAATGGGTAATTGCTAAGGCATGCCTGAAGGCTCAAACAATATGTTCCTTCTAAGACCTATCAATAACATAGCCTTGAAGTTAACAGGAGTAATAACAGGTTTTATATTATTGTATGGCGCAGTCTAAAATTGCGAGTGATGTAGCAAACACACCATTACATGGTAAACAATGTAGCTGAAACGTAAATTTACAGGATAAAGTACTGCATGCCCATCTGGAGCTGCTTAGTAATTGCAGAAGTGAGCTACGAAGAAATTACTGCTCTCGACAACATTGGATTTATTGATAGATGGTAACACATTTGAGCACATGTTTACCTTACATGGGTTCAATCAGCAGAAGGTTAAGCTCCACGTTTATTTGCACTAACCTCTACATTTTTTAGTTAATTTGTAGTGATAAAATTATTAGTCAATCAGTTAGGCAAAACACTTTGGGGCATATTACCAACAACTAGCAATAATTATCGCTATGTTGGCTTAGCGGCAATATTTTTACCGCCGAGCTGCGGCGATTTTTATCACTGAGGAACCTTGCTATTATCAAGGTTTATCTCCTAAGCGATAAAAATCGCCCGAAATGCATGAATATCGCTGAAAAGTCAGCGATATTCATGCATTACCGAGCTAATACTCTTAGCCTTGTTCTCCACCTACCATTGGGACAAGTGTTAGATTTTGGAGATATTTGCGCTTAGCGCGAATATCTCCAAAAGTTGGTAATAGGAGATAGCGATGTTAGCGACTGTTTCCAGTCGCTAACATCTTGGCACGCCCACTTTGCATGTCATTAGTGATAAATTTCACTGACATGCAAAGTGGGGCCCAAGATGGTCGCTATCTCCTACTAGCTGTCGCTAACTGGTGTTAGCGACAGCTAGGTAATAGGGAGATAATTTTATCTCCGCTTTCTTGGCTTTTAAAGCCAAAAAAGCGGAGATAACCCCCTTGATAATATGTCCCTTTATTTCGGCAATTTCTGCAATAAAAGTACAGTAATATGACTTTATAATTTCATCATCATAAAATGACAGACTAATGAAATAAAAGAAAAAGAAGATATAAAAGAGAAAAACAATTACAATTTATATAAATTAACTTATTGACCCCAAGTATCAAAAAGGAGGTAGATATGAGAGGGCCGGCCCCCTCAGGTAAATAACCCATTAAGAGTATTAAGCATAAACAATTATCTCATTTGAGGGCAACATTAGCAACATATTGCACAACATCATCCTATGGGACAGACTATTTAAAGATATAAATAAACGGAAATAAAGGTTAAAAATATATAAGATTCAATTAATTACATCTAAATTCTCTACTCTAGCTGATCACAAAACATCTGCGTTTGCACCACATTGCAAATAAAAATTTTGCGATTGCAACGACAAAGACTGGATAGGTATCATATTTTAGTAACCTATAGACCTCTCTATGGTTTCTTATACCCAGATTCCTGCAAAGTTGGAGAACCCATTTAGATCTAGCAGCACTATATGCAGGACAAAAAAAGATCACATGGATTTCCGTTTCCCCAACAACATTGCACCAAGGACATAGCAATTTTTTTGCACCCGCCCAATTGTTGGTAAATGCATAGAGGGGAGGATCCCGTGCCTAAATTGAAGAAACAATTTCTTGGCTGCAAGAGGTTGAATAATATCTAAAGCATGTTCCAAGCTATAGTGCTGCTTAACATTCAGGAATCTGGAAGTGAGACTTGATGAGTCTATTGACTGAATGATATATACTAGTCCATGTTCATTCAAAGTAAATGTTAAAGATTGTTTAGATATAGCAAGAACGGTCTCTTCAGGTGCAGACCACAAATCATTTCACCCTATTTCTCCCTATTTTATGAAATGCATCACGAATAAAAGACAGCCAAGGAATTTTCCCCGCCCCCCGAATGGACATAACTGTTTTTATTTCCTCTCTATAGTTTTCCAACTCAGGCATCCTCCATAGCCGTCGCCAATACAGAAGTGGACGGAAAGCAATCAGATCAGCAATAGGAGCAATGCCAGGTCCATCCTTAGAGGAATTAGGGGGGTACTTTGTTTTTTCGGAATGAGCCTGTAGGATTAGCATTTCGTTGGGATTAAAGTACCATGCAAAACCCAAAAGCGAATCACTCTGGGGTAGATTTACTAAGACTGGGGCTGCACAACTGACAACATGCCTGTTTTAATTTGCACCACTACCATTCATTGCATACCCCCAGACATATGAAACATGGAATAGTCTCTGTCTTGGAACATGCCATGTCTAGCCCAGCACAAACCTTACATATAATAAAGCCCTGTGTCACGGCACACAATCCAACACTTTCCAAAAAGCCCAACAAAGCCAAGCAATGTATTCCACAGCTGGAGAAGTGAGTGAGGACCGAAAATAGCACAGTCTGCATGACAGCTACAGTCTGTGGTCAGAAAGCAGAGGACCAAAAGTGAATATAAGGCAGGAAAAGATAACTTCAATCCCTTCAGTTGTACACTTGGGGCAGTAGAGTATTTTGTGAACAATGAGAAGACACATGTACTGGTCTCACTTCAGTCCTAAAGTATTTGTGGAAAATGCAATGTTCCCCAAAATAGTACAGGAGGTTTATTTTCTATTCTAACTCCAGCACTAGAATATTTAAGGGAAAGTGAAAAAGTCCCTAAGCACTTTAAGAAAGGGTTCAAAATCACTAATGACATTGCTGATAGCCTCATAGTGATATGTTATGTTATGTTATGTTACGTGTATTTGTACTGCGCACAGCTGCCCCAGCTAAGGGGCGTCCTGGCGCATGGCAAGGTAACACGCAACAGCCACAAGAAACACAACAGCTAAAAAGAAGGAACCAGGTTAAAATAAGAAAGTTTTAATAGCCTTACGAAAAGAAAAAAGATCCTCCAACAACCGAATCTCCACCGGAAGGGAGTTCCACAGTTTGGCTGCTTTGACCCAGAAGGAACGACCACCAACACGGCACAGCTTGTATCTGGGAGTGATAGTGAGAGCTTGGCCCAGAGATCTTGAAGGACTGGGTTCTTTAAGACCCAGCGGTGCCAGGGCACAACACCTGAAACCTTCGTGGGTAACCTGCTCCGGCGTACGAATGACAGAGACACGGGACACTTCCTTCGGCGTCAAAGATTCAAGGTTTATTTACTGCAGGGAACACAGAAGTCACGACAAGTACAACACGTGCAACTTGGGGAGACTGCTTCAAATTGGTTCTGTGGATCGCTCCTTTTATACAGAATTTACCCATAGGACAACATGATACACAAAGGTTTACAACCCGGTTCCCACAATTATCCCCCAGAGGGGTCGCTTTGGTCACTTTGATACACACAAGGTCCGGAACATAAGTGCGGAAACATTTGGCGGTTCCCAACTGTAAAAACCCATCTTCCCAACATAAGTGCATTCCAATCGGCAGTAAAACAGATCGAAATAGGAACAAAGACAGGTGCAGAGGAAGATGGAGACAGTGGGGAGATCGGAAAGGGTGTAAAAGGGGAGGTATCAGGAAACACGAGATGCAGGCATCAAAGGGACGTGCCTAATGAGATGCACGGCTGAGACAATAAACCGGCACGGCAAGATGAGCCTCGAGCGGGGCCATCTGCCTTACAGTATCACCCCCCTCGTCATAAAGACACTTACAAAGAACATGTGTCTTCCGCAAATATCTTGGGAGTCCCAGGGTCGCGAAGCGGACAACGTCCGTTCGCTGGCTACTTGAGGGCAAGAAACAAAATGGATGCCGTATCTAAGATGGAACCCGTGGGTACAGATGAAAAACCCACATAACAAACGAACGGTTTAAGTTAGCACAGCGAAACTGCGCACACTTACTAAACTCGTAATTTGCGGTTCGTAGATACCAGACTCGACCATATTCGTGCGAGTCGAAAACACCACTTACAATTGTCACGGAACCTCAGACGCTCCTTTTGCCCTCATGTAGGCAAGCACTAGTCGGAATCATATTCGATATTCATCAGACCATCGAGATGTTGCTGTAGCATAGCTCTGTCCAACCGAGTCCCCTTGGTAACAGGTGGCTGTCTCATACACGTTGTAGCACAGAGGCCACATAAGGCAGGACCGCACTGCACACAAAGGCAACACGTGAACAGGAACGCCACAACGACTCCGATGATCATCAGAATCTTCCAACCCCAAGTCGACATCAGGCCCCAAAACCACCCAAGTAGCGTCCAATCCCCTACATCCACGTGTTTGGATTCGGAGATCTTATGCAACTTTGAGATGGCTTGATAGACAGTCGGAGCATTATCAGGAATGAAAATACAGCAGCTCGAATGGATCACCTTACATACCCCACCTCGATCTGCTAAGATCACGTCTAAAACCATACGGTTTTGTAACATCATAAGTCTATCCGCCTGAAGTTCTGTGGTGATATTACCAAGGGCACTGGCAGTAATATTAGCTGTCGATTCTACCACTCGAGTCAACTGTCTCAGGTTCCTACTATTAACCATAGGTCCCCAAAACGGGAGGAAACCCTTGAAAAAGTCTCCGGCCTCTTGACCGGCAGTATCCTCTTCGCTAATTACGCCTCTCACAACTCTAGTCTTGTGATAATCTGCATCTACAGTAAACGTCAGAGGCAACAAGTTTGCGATAAAACATGAGCCCATGAAGTCAGAGGGCAACCATGCATACGCACGATCATGACAGATAAAGTAGGTACCCTTGGCAGCCAGGAACACAGGGGACGAGACCATCGGCAGAATGTAATTTTCAGTGCAAGCACTCTCTCCAAGTTGGGCTTTCGATCTTCGGCCACGACCTATTAGACAAAAATTACCAATGTGGGGTACGACCCATATCGGAGGCGAGCTTTTAAGCTGTTTTTCACTAGTGAACACACTATATTCGCCTCTACTTAGGACCCTATAGGCTTGTACCTCTTCTTCAGGAATAAGCGAGGGATCATAGATATCGCTATCTAAATCCTCTATTGCTATAGACAAAGGTTTCTGGTACGAGGTAGGACCAGAGTAGGGGGAACGTGGTTCTCGAATGGGGTGGAAACCCAGTGCGCTTCGAAACATTGTTTGGAATGCTCGAGCAGACCCTTGGGAACTATACGGTAACACCAGATATGGAATTCCCTTATCCGTAGTATGTGGCATCAACCCACACACCCAACAATTAGTAGTGTTAACCACTAACTGATGCTGGTGAAGGAGCTGAATAAAGGAATTGTTGCGGAATTCTGCACGTCTAGCCTGCTCGTGTTCAGGTAAGATATGAAAAGAATGAGGAGAAACAGTGGAGGTGAGTTTAGGGTCGGGGGTAGGAGTAGGTATGGCAGAAGGTAAGAAGTAAGACATCGTGTAATACACCCCACCCGCCAATAATGCAGAAACAGTCAAAAACAATACGAATATTTGGAACATAAAACATTTGGTACGACTGAGTTGCTGCAGCTTGAATCTTTGCGCTTGAGCTCCTTCCAAGTCCGTCAGCTTCGAAAATGCCATCCCCTACGACCGTCCGCAACGTTTCTTGACGCACTTCGTTCAGTGTAGCAGTAGTCAATCCCTAGGAGTTCCCAGGAACCGACGGTCTTTAACCTAGTGTCAAGACCTACTAACCAGAAGGAAGTACGCGCGCGGCCCTACGGTCTTTATTTCACAAATATATATGCGAAAACAATGTTTCTCAGCTGTGGAAGCAAAAAGTATGAGGAACGAAGCTCAATGAATATGTACAAAATAATTACAATGGTACGAGTGTTCAAACTGATCGTGGAAAACGGGGTAATGCAATTGTCAAGAGACAGAACAGGATCTTTTATTAGTCTCTGGTGCTGGATCGCAAAAAGTATCGGGTTTTCCCAGGACGTGTCTGTTCGTCAAACAAAGGATCCGTTGAAGGGACAGCGTCCTGTTGATCAGCTGAATGTTCTGGTCTTGAGTCTTTTGATGACAAATGTTCAACAGTGTCTTTTTGCTGCACTGAGGATTCTCCGACAGGTTGTGCGTCACTGAAAGGTACAAACGCCAGCAATCCTTCGGTTTCAGTTGATGCAATGCCTTTCCTCACCCACGAGTCTGCTGGCAACGGGATAGGGACCTTTTTGGTATGGGTGGCATGCACCCAATTCTTCCGACCCTCTAGACGAACTGCAGTTCTCGTGGCAAGGAGGACCTGGTAGGGTCCAGTGAACCTGGGATCCAAGTTGTTCTTGCGCGAAAAGTTTCGCGTTACCACCCAATCTCCGGGCTGGAGCTGGTGGCCTGGACCCTCCGTCTGCGTCGGCAATGCTTCGTGAACCTGTTGGTGAATTAACCTCAGTTTAGCAGTCAAGTCATGAAGATAATCGATCAACATTGGATACTCAAGATCACAGAAAGCACCCGGTCTAGGGACCCCCCAAACATTGGCAGGACGACCGAACACTATTTCATAGGGACTGAGCCCTACTCGGGAGTGTACAGTTGCCCTTGTTGACAGTAATGCTAAGGGTAAAGCGTCAGGCCACGAGAGACCAGTCGTAGCCTGAATCTTTGCTAATTTTAGTTTAAGGGTGCCATTGTACCCTTCAACCAAACCAGCTGACTGGGGATGGTTGGCACTATGGAATTTCTGATTAATTCCAAGGCCCTTACACACACTCTTCATCACACTCCCCACGAACTCACTTCCGTTATCTGACCACACAACTCTAGGCATTCCGTACCGAGGAAAATATTCCTTCAGTAGGATTTTCGCAGTGGACAAAGCAGTATTGTCTTTGAGAGGATAGGCCTCGATCCATCGGGAGAATGCGCAAACCACAACTAAAACGTATTTCAGGTTATTGCATCTCTCCATATGGATGAAGTCCAATTGGATCACCTCAAAGGGACATGAAGGGGGAGCAAAACTACCAGGAGGAGTTGGGGTTCCCTTACCAGGATTGTACAATATACATACCATACAATTCTTGACCAATCGTTCAGCACATTTCGTAATACCATCATTCTTCCACACAGGAGACAGCAACTTGCAAATACCTTTCGCGCTAATATGTGCTAACCCATGCGCCATAGTCACAACGGCCAGCACATACGCATCAGGCAGCATCCATCTTTTCTGATCCGATAAGTCAATCCAACAACCATTCGCATCCAACTTTCCCGTACTTTCTTCCCACTTCGTCTTTTCAGTCTCGGTGGCCTCATTCTGAATTGCTTTCACACTCTCGATAGTGTCCTCGCACATACTCGATTCTGTAGGCCACCTAACCGAACTCGTCACATACATTCGAGTGCTAAGGTTTCGTGCAGTCTCCTTAGCAGTCTCGTCCGCAAAAGCATTACCACGACCAACATCATCCGTCACCTTACGATGCGCACTACATGTGACAATCGCCACTTGCTTAGGCAACGTAAGTGCATCCAAAAGATCATTCACAAGCTGGCCATGCTGAATCTTCATACCATGCGATGTTAGAAAACCTCTCTCTCTCCACAACCGTCCAAAACTATGTGCGACGCCAAAGGCATATTGGCTGTCGGTAAACACATTCACACGTTTCCCTTTCGCTAACACACACGCTCTAGTAAGAGCGATCAGCTCTGCAGCTTGGGCAGAATTCTGATTTAGTCGTGCAGTCTCAACAACAGTATTCAACGTTACAACAGCATATGCAGTAGTCACATCGCCATTCGGCAACTTGAAACATGAACCATCCACATACAGTATTCCATCTGGGTCTTCCAATGGGGTGTTTTTAAGGTCCACTCGACCTTTTGTTTCCTCCTCCGTCCTCAAATAACAATCGTGTTCTGTTATTTCATCTGACTCTGAGCTAATTGGTAACAAAGTTGCCGGGTTCAGAACATTACAACGTTTTATTTGAATGTGGCTTGCCAACAGCGTCAACTCGTACCCAGACAACCTCGCACTCTTCAAGTGCTGAGTTTTCGTACGATTCAAAAGGGTGTCGACTGCATGCGGAACCATCACCGTAAGCATATTATCCATGACCAATCCTGCTGATTGTCGGATGGAGACCGCGGCTGCCGCCGTTGCTCTCAAACAACTCGGCAATGTTCTAGCTACCGGGTCCAAGGTCGAGGAAAAATATGCACATGGACGTTGCTTACCACCAAAAGGTTGCGTTAAGACACTCAAAGCACAACCTTCCCTTTCGTGAACATATAATGTAAACGGCTTGCTATAGTCAGGAGTACCCAACACAGGAGCCGAACACAATGAATCACGTAATTCAGAAAAACTTTTCTGACATTCTTCCGTCCATGGTAAAGGAGTCGAAACATCCTTGCACGTAAGAGCCACTAATGGTTTCGCTAGCAATGAAAAATTAGGAATCCATTGCCTGCAATACGACGTGATACCTAAAAAGGCACGCACATCTCTTTGGGTTGTTGGCACAGCCATTCGTGCAATCGCTGCAATTCTCTCTGGGGTCAACCGTCTTCCCTCCTTTGACAATAAGTGACCTAGATAGGTTACTTCTTGACAACAATATTGGAGTTTAGAAGGTGACACCTTGTGATTTAACTCGCAGAGATGTTGCAGCAGCGATACCGTAGCAATTTTGCAAATGTCCTGAGCATCTGCAGCCACCAATAGGTCATCAACGTATTGGATTAAGGCCGCACCAGCCGGCAACCTAAACGCATCCAGTTGACCCTTCAAGGCTTGACTGTAAATCGATGGACTTTCACAGTAGCCCTGAGGAGCGCGTTTAAACCGGAAGCTGCGTCCACCAAGAGAGAAACCGAAGAGGTCTCTGCTCTCTTCTGCAATCGGGATGCTGAAGAACGCATTCTTCAAATCAATCACCAAAAACCACGATGCAGAAGCTGGAATCAGAGTCAGTAATGCCGTGATGTCAGGCACAACGGGGAACTGAGGAATCACAATTTTATTCACCTCCCGTAAATCGATAACAAAACGATAAACAGGTGGTTTCGAAGGATCAGTACGTTTTAGAATGGGCAGTACAGGGCTGTTGCACACGTTTCCCTGTGTTTCCTCAATAACGTCTTTCTCGATCAAATCATAGATGATCGCTAACAATGCTCGTTCACCATCAAGAGAGATACGATACTGGGGAATACGTGGCAATCGCACATTAGATTTCAACTGAACAACATAAGGTGAGATGTCAAGCAGGCCTACATCATTGGGACCTGTTGCCCACAAAGATGTAGGAAGAGAACTCAATTCCGGTGGAAGCTTATCGAGAGACAAGTACATGGGAGAGACAACCCTCTCTCCTAAAGTAAGCTTTACACCCGCAGGGGAACAATACAAAGTTGCATACAAACGTTTAAGCAAAACCAGGCCCAAAAGATTTTCACCACAGCCAGTAGTCAAAATCAATGGAGCTTCTAGGTCACGAGGCCCAATAGTAAGGGGCAAAGGGCGCGAAACTGGATTGCTAACGGGGGCGCCAGAAAATCCAACGGAAACATTTGTTAAGCCAGACAAAGGTGCGCCAGGGAGTTTCGAATGCTTAATGGAACTTTTCGCTGCACCAGTGTCCAACAGAAAAGGCTCAACGACGCCCGATGTAGCAACTGCGACGTAAGGCCCTCTCTGATCAACCGGAACTGATACTACTCCCTCTCCTTGTCTTCGGCTGTCCTAGTAATTACTGTCGTCAGTTCCCTGATCGACGTAATAATCGTCTACATTGTACTGCGCAGATCGTCCTTGCGACGATCCACGTTGATCAAAACAATTATCGGAATTTGATGAGTTATCTGAGCGATCATTCTGAGCACCACGACCTTTACCACGTGGTGCCTGCTGCGAACCACCACAACCTCCTCTAGATGAGTTACCACTATTACGTTCGTTTAGAACAGGACAATTGAATTTGATATGACCCTCCTGTCTACAATAAGCACATTGATTGTACCCTAACGAGGATCTTTGGGAAGAGGAGTCATTACGAGATTGTGATCTGTTCGATTGCGGCTGCGATCTATTTTGTTGCGAAGCATTCTGATTTGTACGTGGAGGATACGCTTGCTGAAGCAACACTTTAGTTTTAAGCTCTTTCGTCTTTTTATCAGCACGATCGTTTTCTTCTTTCTCTCTATTCTCATAATATTGTGCCGTAGCCAATATTTGAGCTGAAGTAGAAACGGCCCACGCACTTTCTGAATTCTTTAATTTATTGCTCAAATCGGGCAATAAGTTCGACACAAATTTATCCACGAACAACCTTTGACCACCCTCAGTGCTCATATCCTGACCACTATGATCAATGAATGCCTCCTCGAACCTCGTAAAGAAGTCGGAGACACTCTCGTCCTTCTTCTGTTTACAAGCTGACAATTTGTCCCAATTTACCCTCATAGCTGGCATAAGAGTTTTCATTAACGTTATTATTCTTTGAGGAAGATCAGCAATCAGCTGGTCGGGTTTAGCACCACCAGTTTGTCGGGCATCCGCCGCTACTATGGCAGCCCAAGCACCACCTAATTCATTCGGATGATTTTCCTGACGAATCTTAGCCCATATCGGCTGCGGTACGACATTGCCAAACAGCATGTCAATATCGGCAAGATTCATTACCGTAGCATCTACGAGCTGCGACAATTCTTTATAATACCCTGCAGGATTTTTGCGAGGGTCAGGCAAGGATTGTTTCACCTGCAACACTTCTGATCTTTTCCATGGGAGATGTATCCATACTCTCTGAAAGAACGGCAAGATCGGCGGAGCAGCGTTAGGATTACCTGGCATCCACACTGGTGGAACTTCTCGCATAGGAAACTGACCAGACTCATCTGGCTGTCTTTCAATATCCTCAACAAACAAGGCTTGAGGTATAGGAGTGGGACGAAAAGATAACAACCGTTCAACAGCACGTCGAACATTAGTATCCACTATCAGTCCAGTCGAGAACTGAAGTTGTAGATCAGACAAAGTGGTCAGCACCTCGTCAGGTGCGTCGGCCGATATCTGATCACGAAGGACCTTACACATTTCCTCGAACACAAATCTTTGGGTTGGTATATTGAATTGACAAAACGTGTCAAGCACAATACGTGGTGGATTTCTAAGGGGATGCGTCATCCAACCCATCGCCATATTATATAGCGAAGCGCGTTCCCTGTTACCTGGAAGCTGACTACGTCTCTGAGGACCATCAGAACCAGCGGACCCAAGAACAGGTCCGAGCGAATGGAAGAAGCTAGCCGCAAGGGGAGAATTACGACTACGAGTAGAAGGAGAAGTATAGGACACAGGACTAACAAGTGAAGGAGTAGAAACAGAAGCAACAGCAGGAGTTAACAGAGCAGGAGCAGTAGCGGGAGCAGGAGTATGTGGAAGCGGAGGAGCAGTAGGGATAGCAACAGCCAAAGGAGCAGGAACAGTTGGGAGAACGGGTGCAGGTTGAGGAACAGGCAAAGGAAGAATAGGTGCAGGAACAGGTACAGGGGGAATCACAGGAGCTGCGACACCCTGTACATACGGAGGTGGCGACTTCATAAGATAAGACATTAAAGGATCCTCAACTGCCTCTTCCTTCTTTTCCAACTCCGTAGGCAAAGTAGGATAGCATTTGTCTATAGTCATACGCTGTAATCTATCAAACACTTCCTTTTCCTTAACCTCCTTATCAAGCTGAAATTGCTCCGCTTTCTTTACAATAGTAGCAACATTATGTCTCTGATTTCGTTTAGTCTGTCTGATTTCTTTCTGTCGGGCTTCTTTACGCCACAACCGAAAGGCATCAAACATGGCCGGCCTTGATTTTTTCTCGAACAATTTAGCCTCTAGGTTATCTAGGATCGGGGTCTCAAAGCTACCATGAGGTGGCCAACTAAGGACACCGTCCTTCTTTGTATAACGAATCCAGTAATCGTTAAAGGTAATCGGGCCTAGCCCATGTTTACTGTACAGTTCATAAGTCGGAGTTCCAACCGGAGGTATCGGACATGAGTCCTCCAGTCGGCAATCCATACCACAAGGTCTGAAACAACTAAACAAAGTACTACGACCAGGCATCTTGCACACTAGCCGAGTTTCACAAACTTCAAGGGTTACGGGATTTACCAAGTCCCAGCAAAGAGCAAAAACCCTCGGTTTTTGGCGGCTGCAGTCGTCAAATAACACAACAAAGTACGCTAGTAAAGTGTCACCGACAAAAACACTCACACAGCGTCAACAACAAAAACACTCGCTAAAGTGTCAACAACCAAGGACTCTGGGAGCGACCCACAAATACTTAACTCAAAGATCGATGGCGTCACCAGGAAGGCCCGTCAATCGTCTCGCTATACCAAGGTCTACACCAGGCGCCAAAACAGGTCTACAGTCAGGGCAGCAGTCCGTCGCAGCCGTCAGGAGGCGGGAATCTTCGCGGGAAAAGTCTTCGGGCCACTTATTTCGACAACAGGATCGATGAAGCGGAGTGCACCTTCCCTCGGAGATTTCACACGAAGTTCCTCACGATCGTCGGGCTTGGACCGGTACCACTGATGCAGCCCGACGTTGGGCGCCAACTGAAGGACTGGGTTCTTTAAGACCCAGCGGTGCCAGGGCACAACACCTGAAACCTTCGTAGGTAACCTGCTCCGGCGTACGAATGACAGAGACACGGGACACTTCCTTCGGCGTCAAAGATTCAAGGTTTATTTACTGCAGGGAACACAGAAGTCACGACAAGTACAACACGTGCAACTTGGGCAGACTGCTTCAAATTGGTTCTGTGGATCGCTCCTTTTATGCAGAATTTACCCATAGGACAACATGATACACAAAGGTTTACAACCCGGTTCCCACAATTATCCCCCAGAGGGGTCGCTTTGGTCACTTTGATACACACAAGGTCCGGAACATAAGTGCGGAAACATTTGGCGGTTCCCAACTGTAAAAACCCATCTTCCCAACATTAGTGCATTCCACTCGGCAGTAAAACAGATCGAAATAGGAACAAAGACAGGTGCAGAGGAAGATGGAGACAGTGGGGAGATCGGAAAGGGTGTAAAAGGGGAGGTATCGGGAAACACGAGATGCAGGCATCAAAGGGACGTGCCTAATGAGATGCACGGCTGAGACAATAAACCGGCACGGCAAGATGAGCCTCGAGCGGGGCCATCTGCCTTACAGTATCATCCCCCTCGTCATAAAGACACTTACAAAGAACATGTGTCTTCCGCAAATATCTTGGGAGTCCCAGGGTCGCGAAGTGGACAACGTCCGTTCGCTGGCTACTTGAGGGCAAGAAACAAAATGGATGCCGTATCTAAGATGGAACCCGTAGGTACAGATGAAAAGCCCACATAAAAAACGAACGGTTTAAGTTAGCACAGCGAAACTGCGCACACTTACTAAACTCGTCATTTGCGGTTCGTAGATACCAGACTCGACCATATTCGTGCGAGTCGAAAACACCACTTACAATTGTCACGGAACCTCAATCTCAGATGCCGAGTGGGGACATACCAGGACAGGAGGTCCATAAGTATTTGAGGAGCCGTACCATTTAGAATCTTGAAGGCTAAACACAGTACCTTGAATTGGATTCTAGCCCTGACTGGCAACCAGTGCAACGCTTTCAAAGTACTGGAAACAGGGCAAGATCTAGGAAGACCAACAATTGCTCTAGCAGCGACGTTCTGCACACGCTGGAGGCGGGTGACTTCGGCCAGGTTAGCGCCCACCAGGACAGAGCTGGCATAATCTAGGCGCGATATAACAGTCGCCTGTATTACCAGCTGCCGGGTGCGGGGGTCGTAGAACTTCAAGACTGGACGCAGAGCCCGGAGGATTCCAAAACAGCAGGCAGCCGTTTTCTTCGTGTGCCCCACAAAACTGAGAGGGGGATCCATCCACACTCCCAAGTTTTTCAATTCCGTCACCGGAAGAGGGGCCGACCCAAGCTCCGAAGGCCACCACCTATCCCCCCAGAGATCCGCCCTTCTACCGACGATCATGATCTCGGTTTTCTTCGCGTTGAGCTGGAGACAGTTGGCCTTCATCCAGCTTGCCACCGCCCTAAGTCCACTCTGAAACCTGGGGGCATCCTGATCCGAATCCCCGCTGATCGTAACCGCTAGCTGGGTGTCATCGGCATATGACACCATGGTCATTCCCCAGTCCTGACAACCTCAGCCAGCGGTCTCACGTATAGATTAATCAACGTGGGGCTCAGCGAGGATCCCTGCGGCACTCCCTGTTTCAGAGGATGGAACTTGGACTGGAACGGTGGCACCGCAACGCTGAAGAAGCGACCATCGAGGAAGGACCGGAACCACTGGAGGGCGGATCCCCCCACTCCTATCTCATCCAGGCGATGCAACAGGATAGGATGAGAGACAGTATCAAAGGCGGCGCTTAGATCTAATAATACAAGCGCCGCCGTCTGTCCTGCATCCATCACTGTGCGAAGATGTTCAGCCATGGTGAGAAGGGCGGTCTCCGTGCTGTGTCCAGCACGGAACCCGTTCTGGGTGGGGTCTAGGATGTTAGCTCGAGTGAGGTGGTCGGAAAGAACCTTGTTCACATGGGCCTCCACGACTTTGGTCGGCCAGGGGAGCAGGGAAATAGGCCGATAGCTTTCCGGCTTTTCCGGGTCCAAGGAGGGTTTCTTTAAAATAGGAGAAACCACAGCCCGCTTCCAACTTGCTGGAACCGTACCCGAGGCCAGCGAGATGTTAATCAGGGAGAGTACTGAAGTACGACCCATAAACAGCTGGTCTCTAAAAAGGGCTGGCTTAAGCGGATCGGCGGGCGACCCGGATTTCACCTGCTGAGCCAAGATGTCAAATCCCTCAGATGTCAACGGGGGCAACACATGCAGCAGAGAATCTCCAGAGATGTTACATAGAGTACCTGCCGGTGGCCTAGTATCAGGGAATGTTAGGTAGATTTTCTGAACTTTTTCTAAAAAGAACAGGGCAAGGGCCTCACAATGCGCCGTGGAGCTCGTTGTTGTTGCTGAGGCCCGCTTTGCCACAAGGTCCTTTACCACTTTGAAGATGGTTTTTGATGGATTAGGGCTATTGCCGAACTCCGCAGCGTAGAAAGCTGCCCGGGCCCGGCATATAGCACGATGGTAAGTTTTAACGGCAGCGAGGTAGATGACCTTCTTCCCGCTGTCGTACACCTTCCGCCATTCCCTCTCTGCTCGCCTACAACTGCCCTTGAGTGCACGTAATGCACTATCATATACAGCATAGAGTTACTGTGTGAACACATGTTGGTGCAGAGCATGGAAAAAGCAGAAGTACAAGAGTAAGTGTGGCTGTTCCACAACATGTGAGAAAGGCCAAAGCCCCTGTTAACAATAGATTATTCTCCAGTAGCTACCTGGGCAAAAGGCCAGTTTAAATATTTGCAATGCAGTGCTACAGGCAAATTGTATGTAGCAATAACATGTATTAAGTGTGGTTGGTTATTTCCAGAACATCACTGAAGATTTTGTGGGATTGTAGATTTCCAAATAAGTTACACTATAGCAGTGTCCCACTTAAAGGTGTTTTATCTCACACTGGCATTATAAGCATGGTTTTATGGTTTTATGTCATGGTAGCTGACTCAGGAATGTGTGTAATATATTTTACCAAACTACAGACTTTTGTCCATTGTGCCTGACAAAAGGTGTATTTCCAATGACAAATACATGTCTATCAACCTCTTTACCTTATCTTTCAGGTGATGTGAATCCTTAAAGAGGCATAATTCTTTTAAGGTTTAAAAGAAATTAGCCATAGCTGTACCATGTTGAACACTTAAAGTTCACAAACTCTACAGAACGCTGTAACAAAAGCTGGATGATGTTATCAGTGATGCCATCAATGATATAATTTAACATGTCGTGAGTGATTTAATATTGTAGGTGATAAGCAATGCATGCAGGGGCGGACAATAGAGATTGCACAGTGATGTATAACTGATGAATTTCAGTATTTTGTTTGGTTTTTAAATGTTAGTATTTATGTTATTTGACCACCCATAGCATCACTTTAATCTTTTGTTATTCCAATGCATTTCCATGTTTTTGATTAACATAATGTAAGATCTTATTACCATACCTAACAATATTGTAACTTTAACCTTTGTCTTGTTAGTGAATTTCAGTTTTTTTAATGATATTTAGCCTCACTTCGGACAGCGTTCAGCAACCTTGGCAAATCAGACGGTTCTATATTTTTTATTTTCTTTACTCTGGGACCAACCTTATAGATTATACCTATTTTTTCATCCCCTTTATAACCACTGCAAGCTCTTTTATAAACACACATTTCTTTAAAATAGCTGAATGAATTTACACCAAGACAGCAGACTGTATGCTCAAAATTCTTGATATCCCTCGGCAGTCAAATTAGCTTATGTACACTATAAATATTATTTACTTGCATCCATCATCAAAATGGTGTCAGAACCGTTGAACAGTATTTAAATCAAAGACTAATTCAGTTTGTTAAGCATTGTAAAAATCTGGTTATTGGTTGAGGTAGGTAACTACCCACCTCAAGTAATAATCGTAATCTTTGTCAAAGTGAAGATCATTAAATTAACCTGAGCTCATCCCCCTAGTAGCTCTAGCACAGATTAATTGAGAGGCAGTGTGTAAAGTAGTTATGCAATATTAAAACACTAATAACGTTTCAATGCAATGCAAAACAAAAATCACAAAATAAATTAGAAAAATAGAGTATAATTTAATAAACAAAATGGCACCAAAATAAGGGGACATGAAGATATTGATTTTTTAAACTTTTAAATAAATGTAGTATAAAAAATCCCAAGTGGCAACGATGGAATTAGCGCTAAGAAAGAAACACAACCTGCCAACGACTGTCACTGGCTTTGGTAGAACAAGAACTCGGTGCACTTTGACTCTGACAAAAATGGAAATCAGGTCAGGCCCACTAAGCAGTTTTGTCCTGGTCAAAGATTTTACCTTATGACTTTAGCCTGTTAAGTTTCAATGAACCTAAGGACTACACTTTCTAAAGCTCCCCAGGACCTCTGATTAGATACTCTTGTAGATTTTTGTATCCCTATAGCTTTAACGAAAGTCAGCCTTATGCCTCTTGGAGCCGACTTCTTTATCCTGTTTCCATGAGGAAGGGCAGGTCCAGTCTTCAAGGCTTTTCTCAGGTCTCATACTGCAGGTTCACTCCCCTTCTGATCTTCTATAACTCCTGGAGTGTACTGAAGTGGGTACCTGTAAATGCCACATTTATGCCTGGCACAAATGTGTGGCTGGGATTGATCCCTGGGGATTCCTTAACCATTGAGGTAAGGTTCTCAGGGCTAACCTTACCCACTTTGGGCATTTTCTAGATTGCTGAAGTCTTTGGCCACACTAACCTTAGGCTCTGAGTGCTGGGGGTGTGGGTATGTAGTGTGATATGATAGTTGTTAGAAATTGGGTTGTTGGTTAACTGGGGGTGAGCTTTTGTAAAACAGCAACCACAATCCCAGTCAAAATAAGTCACAAACACACTCTAAATTAACCTGGCTTCAACCTCCAGTAGTTTTGCACAGAGAAGTCAAGCTTAACTTCAGAGGCTATGTGTAATGTATTTCTGCAACACTTCAATCAGTAACACAGTGAAAACACCACAAAAGACGCCGCACCAGGTTGGTAAAATATAGCTCAATTTTATACCAAAATGACAACAACATTAGAAGTAAACCGTCAAATAGCATTTGACAGCTTAAAGCACCAACAGGGAATATCTGGTCATGCTTAACCAGGTCAAATATGAAATTTCAGTCTGACTGTGATGGAATTTGAGTCGGATACAGTTACAGGTCAGTCCCACTGAAGTTTTACCTTCTCAAAAATTCTCAAGAATAGTACCAAGAGTCCCATTGGCATGAGAGATTTTTGCCATGAGCAAGGAGAGCGTTGCTGGTGGTGGTTGGTGGGGTGGAAAGAGCAGGCCGGGCATCGTGGATGGATGGGCTGGAGCCCACATTGGTGATCCATGCTGGTGGACAATGCTTGCTGTGTGAAGACACAAACTTGTGGTGGTTCACGCTGATACATGTGGCAAGTGGCACAGTTCTAATGCGGGCAGACCTGTTCGCATTGGCAAAGAGCCCAAAAGCTTGATTCAAAGAGCAATAGATCCAAGCAAGCGCCCAGGGACCTAAAAAGCACCTCTTCGCGGTCAGCACTCATAAGAAACAGGTCCAGAAGCCTATTATGTCCCAGCAGACAAGCCCATTGGGTCCCTTTGGGGTCCTGGGTTCAAGATGGGTTCCAGGTCCGGTTCTTCCTCTCCGGGCAAGAGCGTAGAAGGCATCAGCTAAGCACAGCTAGACAGCAGCTCCTTTAGAGTGGCAGTCCAGCAGAGTGACAGTCCTTCTGGCAGCACAGCAGCCTTTCTTCCTGGCAGAGAATCCACAGGTTCAGAGGTGTACTGTAGTGGTTATGTCATAGGTCCAGTACTTATACACAGTTGTGCCTTTGAAGTAGAGGAGACTTCAAAGACATGCCTTTGAAGTGCACAGAGTCCCTGTCTTTCCTACACTGCCTCCAGACTCACTACAGGGGGGCTATGCAGTCCTTTGTATGTGTAAAGGACACAGCCTAATCAGGTGTAAGTTAGGCTGTGCCCGGCTTCTCCCTCCCATCCTGCCAGAGCGGCCTCACACCTAATCTCCCATTGTGTGAGGCTGTCTAGGAGGAATACACAAAGCCCACCTGTCACCGACCCAAGAATTGCGATCAGAGTTAGGCTGCAGGCACCAAATGGCTAAAGTAAGATAATGCCATTTTCAGAATTGCAATTTAAAATCTGACTTCACTATAAGTTGTGATTTTCCAGAGACACCGGACTTGGGAGTCTTATCTCTTCCCAGTTAGAAATTATACTTATAAAATATAATAAGGGAATACCAATAAGAGAGCTAGGACAACTAAAAATTAAAAGTACATGTTCTACTTTTTAAATATGAACGGACAAAAAGGAACCTCATCAGGTCCCAATTCAAGCTGCACAACGGAGTGCAGAATACCACTACTGTTTTGCATTTACAGAATTTTCGGTCCATTGGTGAGACTGCACCCATGATAAAGTGGAGTCACGTAACAGGAAAAGTGAAAATGGGACAACCTATAGGGCGTACAATGATAAACAGCACAGGTGATGTGTTTCCGGCCATGGGAGACAACTTTCAGCATGGCAACAGAATAGGATTTAAATTAATTGTCATTTTGCTATACCATATGTGAATACAGACCTTTCACTAAACTGACATAGCAATAGAGGAAATATCAAGTCTGTATTACTTGTGTTATTATGTATTGCATGTCTATTATTATGTAGTTCTGGTGATGCTAGACTAGTTTGTTGGTATTTGGGGTATTGGGGAGCCAAGAACATCGAGTGGGAGAATTAATAAAGCATGTTGGGAAATGTAGTGTAAATAGACAATTAGTGGGGAAGAGGGCTTGCGTTGAATATATAATGTCCGTTGTTTGTTTTCTACAAACACACATGGCAGATCACATTTGGTTAGGTGGAAGGGTGATAAAACAACCGAGCAGGCTTAAAACTGTTTATTTACTCACCTGCGAGAATGGAACTGGGTGCCTCGGGACTCGATGAAAAATGTACATGATGGCAGGGAATTAAATATCTTGAAACCGTTTAAATTAGCTTGTACTGAGTAAGAATGGTTCACGAGATGAATGCAGTTAAACATTTGTCACGGTAAGCGCACTTAGGACTTTTGCTTCAAAGAGGATAGGAAAGGGTAAATATGGGTTACACTGGTTATTAGCTAAATAAATAACAACAATAGATACTTTTACTTTCATCTTGTGGTTTTGACCAACAAGTAGCTCCTTCACGCACACTTGCATAGAATCCCAACTGGAATGCAGGACCATTGCTCGTTGTGCTCTGCAGAGAGGCCATATTTTGAATGATCATGTAATCTGAACACATTTTTGACCCACAGACTGGCACAGTGTGAAAGTTGTACTGCCTGCATCCTCAACTACAAAGTGCTCAACTGGACCCTGTTATAAACACCTGCAGGTGAGTCCTTACAAAGGGAGCATCATCCAATGGTGATATGCTGTGAAATAAAATGCAGAAACACACATGCCGGAAATAGCTACCACTCTTGGGGAATGCAAGATTAAGTAAAGAATAGGAAATATAAACAGGAACAAAATCACTGCCATGGATTACCCTAACATCAGGACCGCAGGAATAATGCTGCAGGAGAGGGATAAATTATGTGGCAGGGTGCGTAATTTATGTGGCAAGAAAAGGCAAATTATGCGGCATAATTCAGCACATTTTGAAATAGAAGTTACTTCATTTTTTGCCATTTTTAAACTTGGTAACACTGTTTGGGGACTGGTTGCACCCCATCAGTACCAATGTAACACCCAAATTTAGCAGTGGGAAGCAGAAAGTTGACTATTGCAGCATTTGAAAGGGCCTTCCTACAAAAGGCAAAATGTGTCACTGCATTTCTAGTAACTTTTGAACTGTTGAGATAGAAAGCATTTTGTTGTTAAAAACCGTAGATTATGCATCAGCTGATGGACTATGTGGTAAATGCGACAAATGCATAATCATGCAGAAATCACCACCACCGCACAATCACATAATTCCAGTGGCCCTGCCTAATATGCAGCAACAAACTGGGACAGAAAATAGGCCCAGGGAGTTAGTGAGCTAAAAAAGTGTCCTATGTTTGCAAACTAGCGCAGTTTTCAACTTGCAAACACATGCTGTAAGGTATGGAAGGACAGCACTGATTCGAGTTTGCTGCAGGCAATGTTTGCTTTAATGTCATAAAAATCAACACTAGAAACCGGCTCACTTGACCATAAAGCAGGTCAACAAATATCCAAAACATAGCCTACATACTGACCTGACAGCAGGGCTTTAAGTGGATCAAAAAACCTGGGGGGGTCTTTCAAAGGGGCATGGCTGATGTAATTAAGGGCGTTGCTTAAAAACATGTAGGCTATATAATCTGTGCATAGCATAGCGTGCCGCCCGACTAGTATTTTTCTGCTTCTGACATTGCGTCCAGATAAATATTACAACAAGAAAAAGTACACCCACAACAAGCCAGGACTATTGGCTTTGTCAGTGGTTATTAGTTGCATAAGATGAATAAGCAATATCTACAGCTTCCTTGTATATAATATTGAAAATGTTTCAGTTCTGAATTGATGAGACTGAAAGAACTATAACAAGTGTTCTTGAAGTTGCATTGAAGGTACTGCATGCAGGCACTGCTAACTGAGTTAAGAATTATTTATTCACTCTAAGGGTGAGGACAAAAATGGAGAGCGGGCCTCCTGGACCTCTCAGCCGCCTTCGACACCGTCTCCCACTTCACCTTACACACCCGCCTCCACAAGGCAGGTATCCGAGACAAAGCTCTGGAATGGACCACCTCTTTCCACACCAGCAGAATCCAGAGCGTCCGCCTCCCCCCTTTCCGATCCAAAGCTACCAAGGTCATTTACGGCGTACCCTAAGGATCATCCCTCAGCCCGTCCTTGTTCAACATCTACATGGCACCGCTCATTCACGTCACCCGACTGCACAACTTCAACATAATCTCCTATGCCGACGATGCCCAGCTGATAATCTCCTTCACCAAGGACCCCCTTGCCGCAAAAGCCAACCTCCACGAAGGAATGAAAGCCGTTGCCGAGTTTATGAAGAACAGCCATCTGAAGCTGAACTTGGACAAGACAGAGGTCCTCATCCTCGGCTCAACCTCCATGGCCTGGGACAAATCCTGGTGGCGGACCGCTCTGGGAGCAGCACCAGAACCCACCGACCACGCATGCAATCTGGGGTATATCCTCGACTCAACTCTCTCCATGACCAAGCAAGTCAACACCGTCTCATCCTCCTCCTTTAACACCCTCCGCATGCTCTGCAAGATCTACAGGTGGATCCCCACCAAAACAAGAAGAACGGTCACCCAGGCCCTCGTAAGCAGCAGGCTGGACTTCGGAAAGGCCCTCTACGCAGAAGCCTCGGACAAACTCCTGAAACAACTACAATGCATACAGAGTGGGCAATGTAGAGGTAAAGAAAGGAAGGGGGTGGGGAAATCAGGGGAGGAGAGAAGAAAAGGGTTGGGTTGGTGGAGGGAGGAAAAGAATATAACAAGTCAACTAAAGTAAGGGAGTATCCTGGAAGGGAAGCAGTAAGAGAGCAGGGTCTATGTTAGAGGGCATACATGTTGGTACTCTTGGAAAGTGCCAAAGAGGGAGTGCAAAGAGGGAGTGCAATCACTGGGGTTACAGGGAGAGGGAGGTCAGTGCTAGATGGGAGAGACAGAGGAAAAGACAAGTGAGTCAGATTAGGCATTGGAACAGTAAATTACAGTAACTAGACAAAAGATTTCAAAAGGCATAATTTATATTAAGATTAGATTTGGAGGGCCTGGTAGATCACTACCAGGGAGCTACTGTTATGGTTTGTCAATATACAGGGCAGAGGGGCTCAAGGATATAAGGATGTAGGACGTAGAGTAGCAGAAAGCTGTTTAGGGCAGGAAAACACTCTAGAGGTGCAATGGAATAATTTCAAGGACTCTGGCGAGTTAATGGGGGCTATGTTAGTTAGGCATGGAATTGCGGAGACATAGAGGCATCTTGTAAAAACATTCATAAGCATAGAATACAAAGAATTTGTTTCAGAGGGCCTAGTAGATAACTCACTGGGAGAAAAGTTTTGGTTTGTCAATGAACAGAGCAGAAGGGCTGTAGGGTGCACAATTGTTGTGCGTGGTACAGTGGAGTGCTGTTTCAGGGTGAGAAAACTCTATTGCCGTTATGTAATGAGTTAAAAGGGCTCTGGAGGACTAGCGGGAGTGAAGAACGATGGCAAGGAAGCGTAACAACACATAAAGAGGTCATTTAAAAGGTATCATTCAAAACCACTTTAGTTTACGTATGATATGATATATTTGTGGCCAGTTAGGTCAAGGTCAGTATTAACAGCGAAAAACAAGGTTGATCAATTCAATTAGGGCTCAAGTAACACAGGCGTTGGAGAGGGCGTGGATAAAGGTTAAACACTTGTTGTTGGGGGTGGTCCCAGGGTTGGAGAGAAAGCATTAACTCAGGCGCTTATTGTAAGGTCGTAGTGTGAGCCTTTTTGCAGTGTGATGACACTTTGGGGATCGCCGCCATTTTAGACCAGGCGGAACACCGCCATTTTAGGAGTAAAACTTGTAGAAGACATTTAGTGCATCAGCAGTCTTACACTGAAAACGCTACACCGGTGTTAAGAGGAGGGTTCACAAGGGCTTAAAACTGTCGGGATTAGGATTACAGAAGCTTAATTATTACATTGAGTGGCTGCATGGGTCATGTAAAGTGAACCAGGCCTCATTTGTCTTCAACGGTGGTCGGGTGAAAGGCAGGGAAAAGATCATTCATAGATGCCTACTCCAGAGTTTAGGGAGAGGCAAGGGGAGGGTACCAACGATATCAAGGGCTGAGTGGCGATACAGCACCAGTCCAGATTCAGCCCACAATACCTGTGTTCGGTAGGGGGAAACAGTGTTGGGTGGCTGAATCGGTCAAGGTTTGCAATACGAACGTCTCATCAGTCTGGGGCGCTAGTGTGCTCATACGTCTCCAACAGTGGGCAATGAGAAGGCAAGAAAAGACTCACACAACATAGCCACAACAGCGTCCTCTGGAGTTCGGGGAGAAGGCACGAGTCACCGCAAGGACCAGGCCACATCAAGGAGAGGTGGTCCCTGTGGCAGTGTTTGAGCCGAGGAGAGGACGCAGGTTCAGCAACGTCGAGGCGGGCGCTGACCACCCCGAGGAGATGTGCCTGGTCCAGATCAGCACCAGGGTGGAATATTAATCAGTAGGTCCCCCGTCATCAACTAGTCCACAGTAACAAGAGGCGACAGGGCACAGACCAGCTTGGGGAGCTCCACCAAGCCCTCAATTTAAACGGGGGCTGTACACCAGCAGTGGTGTAAGGGTGAAGGTGGCTCTGAACACTCAGCCATGGGTGATGTTAGCAGCTGCTGGGGGACTCGCCTCCAATTCTGGCAGGAGGGTCTGATCTTCACGGGGAGCAGCAGGTCAGATGAGGCCAGAGGTTGTCATGGCGTCTGACAAATCAAGCAGCAGAGGATCAATGCGGCGGTCAGTGGGGGGGCCTCCCAGCACAGCAACGAGATGCGGTGGACTCGCCTCAAACCAGAGTGGAGGGTCAAGTCCTGGTAAGGAGCAGCTTGGTCAGCGAGTTGGTGAGTCATCAAACTACCCACCATCGTCTTAGCGTGTTAAGAAATGTTGCAATCGCCTTAGTTTGTACGGTAATTAGATTGTTTGCTGGTAAGTTTAGAGTACAGTGGTGGATGGCAGAGTAAAAATGGGATATCTAACAATGTGTTAGTCCCTAACCCAGGAGCTTTGGAGGGGAGCTCCTACTAAGGTGGCCATCTTGTCTTCCATTTAGGTATGGTTTCTAAAATGTCTTGCCCTTCGGGACAGAGACAATGCAGTAATGTGGATGCTTTTTTAACTGGAGATAGGTCTGTTCCTCATACTCCTAAATACTTAAAAACACCTTTTTCCATTTTGCCAACAGGAGAAGTGGGCCACATCGGGTTGATAAAATGAACAGAGGAGGAGATATGTTCTGCATGACACCAACAATGACAGAGAAAGAGAATACTAACTGTAAAATACATTATTAAAATATAATAAACAGAAAAGGAAACAAGATAAATGTCACCACACAAACAAAAGAACACAGGCACAACAACAGACAAACACCAAGGTACACCAACTAGTACCCAACCTCCACCTGAGGAAAGACAAATAATTAGAGAACAGAGCAAACTGTTAGCAATAGACTAATGAAGCCGTAGTCATATTTCTATCACATCCAAAGCAGTGCATGAAGTGCAGTAGCAATTCATCTATTTTCAGTTAAAAAAAAGTCCCTGGGAGGGGAAAAGTGTCATTCAGTAAATTTGGAGGAATCCAGCAGAAGAAAGTGCGGTGTAGCTTCCAGAGTTAGAAGGAAAATGTTAAGCTGTAAATACCACTTAATCCAGCTGAAGGAGTTGATGCACAGTGGCATGCTGGTGGGGACTCTACTGTTACGGTATGTTTTGTCAGAATAATTTATAGAGCGCTCAGCTACTCAGTAGAGTATCCCGGCACTAAGATAGAAATAAACAGAGGCAGGGGAAAAATAGAGAGAAAAAGAAACTCAAAGAAGAAGAGACAGATTATAATGTTTGTTGGAACAACCAGGTTTTCAGTTGTTTCCTGAAGGTGAGCAGGTTAGTGACTTGCTTAAGTGGAGGAGGCAGCTTATTCCAAAGTATAGCCACTTGCACTTGAAAAGAGCAACTGTCTTTGCGGGCTCTGACATACTTAGGGGTGACCTAAGGTATTGATAAGCATATCTAAGAGATCTGCTCCATAAAAAGAGACTCTCCTACAGATGTACTGTGCTCGCATACCATGCAGAGCTTTGAAAGCCAGGACCAGAGTGCTGGACCCGGCCTCGTGGCGTGGTCCTCGCTGATCTCCGCAGCTCCAGATCAACGGATGGAACTGATTCCCGTCCACCCAGAACTGTACCTGACACTCCTACCCCGGACCTGAGACGATCCCCAGACCGCGTGCCTGCACCCGTGCACGTGACCATCAGACTCCATGTTTGGCCACCCCGGCTGGCCGACCGCCTTCTTTCCTTTCGGCAGCCCCTGGCCACTCCTGGCTACAGCCAAGCCTGCGCGTCCGGCGCGCCCAGATCCGCCCGGGGGGTGAACGACTCCCCAAGTACCAGGACCCCCGGGGCTCCGCCCCAGCTCCACATGCTTCAAGGGTCAGCAACCCGGGCACTATGCCGGTGACCCCCGATGTCCCCTGACCCCGAAATCCACTCCCACTGGGCCCTCCACTAGACAGATATCCTCAGTAGCCTTAGAAGAGGAAGAAATAGAAGAACAGGGGGAGTGGGAACCCGCAGCCATGGTCCTAGCCTCCCTGGGGAATAGTGAGATGATCCCGGAGATTATCTGCCCGACAACACCGAAAAGTACCGTCAAACAGTGAAGGTTAACGGGCGCAGCATAGGAGCCCTTCGGGATACAGGAGCCAGCATCACGTCTGTTAGGTACACGCTAGTTTCTGAGTCCATGATCATCCCCCACACCTCCTGTCAAGTGATAGCAGCCGATAATTCTGTCCGCACCTGCAGGATAGTCCAGGTCCCGTTTGAGTGGGAGGGGGTCTCGGGCGATCTGCGGGTCGCAGTCCGCACAGACATGCCTGTAGACTGCCTCCTGGGGAATGACCTAGAGAGTTCCCAGTGGAAAGAGGTAGAGAGAGGGACCCATTTAGCCATGGTAGGGCTGCCCCAATGGGCCTGTGTGAGCACCCGGGCCATGACCGCCAGAATGCCCAACCCCGAGAACGAAGAGCCTGAGTCCCCAGTTCAGCCCCTGATGTCCCCGAGGGCGGCGAGCACCCTACGGTCCTCGACCAGCCCTCCCTTGAAGAGAACGCATCCGACGAAGGTCCCCTCGGACCAGTTGTCGGACCAGTCCCGACCCTAGCAGATCTCCCCGAGTTGGCCCAGTGGCGCCAAGAGGGAGGACCGTCCTGAGAGGAGTTCTGCCAAGAGCAGACCTCCTGCCCTGCCCTAGAGGGGCTCCGCCGACAGGCCACAGCCCAGGCCGCTGGAGACCAGTCCCGCTCCCATTACCTTTACTGGGAAAACGGCCTACTGTACAGTGAACAGAAGACCGCGGAACTAGGATCAGCCCGTGTGCTGGTGGTACCCCTACCTTTCCGCGGACTCCTCTTCAACCTGGCCCATGATGTGCCCCTGGCAGGGCATCTGGGCCAAGATAAGACCTTCCAACGACTAGTGACCCATTTCTACTGGCCCCATATGCGGGCTGATGTAGAACACCACTGCAAGTCCTGCCCCACGTGTCAGGCTAGCGGCAAAAGCAGAGGCAAGCGCAAGGCTCCCCTCCAGCCCTTTCCAGTTGTCAGTACCCCCTTTGAGAGGGTGGGGATCGACATCGTCGGACCTCTGGACCCCCGGACCTCCTTAGGCCACCGGTTCATTCTGGTTCTGGTCGATCACGCCCCCCGATACCCTGAAGCCACCCCCCTCCGGACCGTGACGGCCCCAGTCGTGGGCCGGGCCCTCATGGGGATCTTCTCCCTGGTGGGATTCCCCCGAGAAGTGGTAAGCGATCGAGGTACGAACTTCATATCCCGGTACATGAAGTCCCTCTGGCAACAGTGTGGGGTGTCCTACCGGTTCACCTCCCCCTACCATCCCCAGGGCAACGGCCTGGTTGAGCGGTTCAACCGCACCCTGAAAGGGATGATCATGGGTCTTGAGGAGCCCTTGCGACGCAAGTGGGACGTCCTCCTACCCTGCCTCCTGTTCGCCTACCGAGAGGTACCCCAGAAATCCTTGGGGTTTAGCCCTTTCGAGCTGCTATATGGGCACCCCGTCCGGGGTACCCTCAGCCTGGTCAAGGAAGGCTGGGAGGCAGCCCCCCCAAGCACACCCCCGACGTATTCTCCTACGTCCTGGCCCTCTGGAACCAGATGCGGAAGTTTCGCGAACTGGCCGAGGCCAACCTGGAAGCCAGCCAAGAGGAGATGAAACGCTGGTACGACAAGAATGCCACTCTGGTCGAGTTTCAACCAGGCCAACAGGTTTGGGTCATGTCCCTAGTGGAACCTTGTGCCTTGCAGGACAAGTGGACTGGGCCCTTTAAGGTGATAGAGCGCAAGAGCCAGGTCACCTACCTCGTTGATACGAAATCAGCCAGAAATGCCCTGAAAGTGTTACACGTAAACCGGCTCAAACCCCATTTTGTGCGGTCTGAGTTGGGGTTACTCCTTGCCACCGACGACGGAGAGGAAGAGGAAACAAATCTCTACCCGATCTCCTGTGTGCATAGGATCAGGATGGCTCCGTAGAGGGAGTGAGTCTCTCCTCCTCCCTCACCCCCTTACAGCGGGAGGAATGTCGCCACTTGCTGGGACAATTCTCAGACCTCTTCTCCCTCACTCCCGGCGTCACCAGTTGGTGCGTCCATGACGTGGACACCGGGGACAGCCCTCCAGTACGGCACAGAGCCTACTGAGTCCCGGACCAAGTCCGAGCCTGCATCAATCCTGAGGTCAACAAAATGGACCTAGGAGCGGTGGAAGCCTTCGACAGCCCATGGGCTCGCCCCGTGGTCCTGGTTCCGAAGGCAGCCGCCCCCGGCACCGTTCCTGAGCTGGGGTTCTGCGTCGACTACCGCGGACTCAACGCAGTCACCCGAACCGACGCACACCCCATCCCCCGAGCCGACGAACTGATTGACCGCCTAGGGTCGGCTCAGTACCTCAGTACCTTCGATCTCACCAGTGGCTACTGGCAGATCGGCCTCACGGAGAGGGCCCAAGAAAGGTCTGCTTTCTCCACTCCGGATGGCCATTTCCACTTCCGAGTCATGCCCTTTGGCATGGAAAACGCCCCCGCCACCTTCCAGCGACTGGTCAATCAGTTCCTGGCCGGGTTGGAAAGTTTCAGTGCCGCCTACCTAGATGACATTGTGGTGTTAAGTGCTCACTGGCCCGAGCACCTGCACCACCTCTGGGAGGTGTTGGACGCCCTGCTGTGGAAATTAGCAAAATTAATGTACCTAAGCGGCGTTCATTTGCCCTCTCCCGTCCCCCTCCCTGTAGGCACCACGTATACCCTGAAATGTTGACCGCATCATTCTGCCAATGAAAGCCCGTGCCCATATGTACATGACAGCCATTTTAGGCCATGGCCTCTCTGTCCGTTTTTATAAAATCCCCGGCTTCCCTCCTGCGTGCATTTGAGCACCCCCCTCCCACTCTCACATGCATAGACCATGAAACCCAGCACTCTGCGCGACCCTGCTATGAAAGGCAACCCTCCTGCTTGACCCAGGCACCCCCCCCATTTCCCTCTTGAAGAGGCATCCTTCGCCTCAGCTGACATAGCCCCCCAGCTGTATCTGACTGCCCCTGTTCTCTCATGTACGGGTCATAAGACCTCTCTCTCTCTCTGTGCGACTCTGACCCTGCGCGCACCCTGACCCCCTCCTTCTCCCTCACATGGACAAGTCATAAACCTTCTCCTTCTGCAAGACCCTGTCCTTGGGAGTCACGGCCGCGCCTGACCAACACCTCCTTTCCTTCCATGAATGCCCCTCTGTTGACAAGCCTTCCCTCCGCGCTCGATTGTCCACGCGGCATGAATACCACTCCTTTGATGACCCCTTCCCCCGAGTCCGACTGACCACACATGTCCGAGGCCATCGCCTAAGCCAGAGGATACCATTTACTGCACTTTATTGTATGAAGTCACTCCTCTTCAAAGGACCCACTATTGATCCTGGTCTCCCCACCCCCTGGGCTACGATCAGGCGCACACATCCTAATAATCAGCGGAACATTCAGCTGCGTCATTGCCCCCTCTCTTATCAGCAGGTCAAGGGTCCCTATTATGAACACATGTGGGGTAGGATTGACACGAGGATTATGGGGTTATCTTTTCTTTGTTTCACAATGCTGTGACTGTAATGCCAAGTGTTTTGTAAGGTATAAAAGGCTGAGTCTCAGCTCAGTTGTTAGAGCACCTCGAGACGATACCTTGTTGTCTGATCTGATGTGTTCTGCTCCGTCGGAATAAACTTCTGTTTCCTGCCTTCTGGTCTCCGGCGCCTGCCTCATTGCTTGGTAATTTGAATGGTACAAGGGCGGTTAGCGCCGGGCAAATCTTGAGAAAGGTCCTAGCCCTACCTTTTTCTACAATTGGCGTCCCAAAGCGTGGGGCCCATCAGCGACACGTGGATCCAGTGGGAGAGGTCCCGACGACAGAGTGAACGACTGCAACGATCGGGAAGAGCTCGTGTCCGATAGACCCTCGTCTGACAGCCGATCATCCGACCTTCACTAGTTCTGAACAGACCTCTCTCGAGTGATCTACGGTCCTGACTGGGAACCATCAGGAGTGCCACGGGCATCACGAAGAAGAGAGGACGATCGGGCGCTGGATCCAGAAGACAGGAAACCGTCCATGCGGTCCGGGTAAGGTCGTGTAAACACGACAAATTAAGAAAAGATTGTTTTGTTTGGATAATACTAGTATTACGCTTTGTTGAAACCTCTGGAGATTCACTGTCTGCAAACGGGGAAAAACAAACAGGCTCTCTCTTTGCAAGCAGTGAAGGATAGGTAACGCAGACTTTTGTCCCCGTTGTAATCCGTCGTGCCTATCTTCCTCCCCCACTGTTTCCCGAACTGTCGTTCGTGGATTATTGTCTGGAGATTCTTTGTCTGCAAACAGGGAAGAACAAGGTCTCTCTTTGCAGGTAGAGAAAGAGTGGGTAGCGATAACTTTTCGTGCCCACTTATTCTCCCCACTGAATTGTTTGATTGGCCGATTATTCGGTATTGGTTCGTTTGAGGTATTCACCGCCGGCAAACAACGGAGAATAGAAATATTCTGTCTAGTCTTTGCCCGCCGTGATAAGATAGGTAGTGCAGACTTTTGTCCCCGTTGTAATCCGTCATGCCTGTCTTCTCCCCACTGGTTGGTAGCCTGTTTAGCCCGGACCGCTTATTAGAGATGAACCATCCAGCTCCACTGGAGGGCACCCCTAATAAGGACATGTTCACTAAGCATGGACTAGTCGCTATAGCTTATAATAGGTTATGGCATAAAAATACAAGAAAAGGAGTTGAGCGAAATCAGTAGGCCACTGAGGAGTTATCAACTTCGCTAAAAATAAAATAAGAAACGCTAGAAACAACCCGTAATAAGAAACATACAAATGGCGAGGGAAGACAAGTTTGACAGCAGGCAAGCCACGAGGTAGCTAGGTTCCGTTGCCTATTCCTGCACTAAACATGTCTGCCTCATTGCCCACCACGCCCAAATAACGGTCGCGTGAAATAGATACAAATCAATAGGTACCTACCCCCATCCCGGAAACTCCCGAAGTGCCACAGGTCCGCGGTTACGCCCATCCGGTAGGCGAGGCCTCGAGGCATGCGGGGCTCGCCTGGACGCAGTCGGAAGGGGAGGCTGTGGGGCGGACGGCCCAGAAAACCGTGATGGCCTCTCCTTCTCTCCTCCTCTGCTGCCCTGCAGGCCACGGGGGGGGGGGCTGTCTTGCCTCAGCCACCGACCACCCCCCCCCCCTCTGTCTCTCGCCTGGTCCGACCCGCAAAGAAGGCCGAAGCCAAAAGCGAGAACGGCGCCGCTTACAGGTAGTCCCGCCACATGTCAAATTCCTGGATAGTTACAGGTAGTGCCGCCACATGTCAACGCCTGGACAAGCGCAAGTAGCCCCGCCACATGTCCACCTCTGGAGAGTTGGAGGTAGTCCCGCCACATGTCAAAAGGGGGGGGGGGCTGTCTTGCCTCAGCCACCGACCCCCCCCCCATCTTCAATAGCCAGCACGGCCAATATCGAAGCGGCGGAGCCGAGGAACGGCGCGGGGTCGCTGGAAGGGGGAGGTGACGCGAACGGGCCTCCCCCACCTCCCTCCAGGTGGAGGCTTCCAGCGACACCCCAACGCTCTTTACTTAAAGAGGGTCCACATCGAAAAGCGGTCTTTTTTTTTTTTCCCGGGACGGGCACACGCCCCATGCCTTCTCTCCTCGACTTTGAAGATTCTATGAGAGCCGGGGGGGGCCCCGACCCCTCCGCATGGGTGCCCCCGTCCCCCTCACTGGGAACCGCGACATCGACGCACTCCTGCCGGCGCCAGCCTCAGTTTGGAAATGGCTAAAACACAGCCAAGGTACAGACTTGTTCAGTTCCGGTGGAACACCAGAGTGACCCGGTAGGAAAATTGTTGCCGCCCTCCCCACTCTTTGACTGATGGTCCATATTGTTAGACTGTTACCACATTACGCAAAACTTTTTGAACTACCAACGGAAGGTTCTGGTCCAACCATGAGTCATTGAAGACATTCTGACTATACCGGAACCTGCCTGACCTCGCCCAAAATGGCGTCGATACACGAAACAAAACTTTCGAACTCCCTGTTCACCCGGATTGCTCGAATATTGATGCACTGAGATATGTATGCATTTTTTGGACAATGGAAGTCGATAAGATGGATAATGAGTATGTGTTTAAAGAAAGAAGCAATGTAAGACAGATATTGACCATGTGTTTGGACAATGAACTGATCTAGGGTGGGTACTAATTATGATTGGGAACAATGAAATGGTGTAATTTGGGAACCGAGTGAGCATCTGGATAATGAATTAATGAATTAATTGAGAACTGACTTCTTGACATGCATCATGCTTGCTCTGTAGGGAAGTTTGATACGATTTTATTGCACTGCTGCACTTTATGCAATGAACTGCCCCCAACTTCGTTCTTCTTATGTACAGTTCCAATCTGCTCCGTGGCCGGTCCACTGGGTTGTAGGCCTGTATTTATACATCAACACTTTTTTATTAAAAGTATTTTGAAAAAAGACAGCATAGTTGTAGCGGTTGCATTAATGAGTTTTGGATGATTTTACTACTATGAGCAAAGAATAAGTATGATGAAGGCTGAAGGTTAAAAAGGACCCGATATTTAGCAGCTACATTATGTGTGACAGGCAGCCGGAAAAGTGTTTTAGACGCTTTTTAACGACACCACAGAAATGCCACCTGACCGCCACCCTTGCACGCAACCTAAAGGGGTCGCGACCAAGTAACTCATGTAGATACGCAGATCATCAATGATTATCTATCTGACGCTACTGGTCCCTCTGGGCTTAAACGCCGAGATGGCAAAGAAATGCACTACGTGGAGATAGGTCGAGTATGTGGTAGGTAAAAACATTTCCGGATTACTGCATGCTGATGAGGTTTGAATGCTGCCCCCCACCCCTTCTTTCTCCTCCCTTCTGCAGGTCGCGTTGGAACATCGGCTGAAGTATGGGAGAACGATGATCGAACAACCGACGAAAAAGGGAAGGAGGGAATATGAGCATAGTCCTTATGACGATAAGTTTTTAGAGACATAGACTTAAATATGACTGTTCCTCCATTAGAGCATAGCGACTGAGAAAATGGACTGACATAGAAACTCGACGGGTACTGTATGACGGAAATTGACTGGAAATTAGCACGTTAGAACAGCTGGGAGGATGGACTGACATAGAGACTTGACGGGTACTGTATGACGAAAATTGACTTGAGATAACACGTTAAAGAATGTAACTAGACGTTTGACTAGGTAGGGAAAGGACAGAAGAAAAATGCAAGAGTTAGGGTTACCAAGGCTGCTGCCGTCTGGGAAGTTAGAAATGTTGCTGATGTTCAAAAATACTGCTCCCCCCCCCCTTCTCACATTATAGATCTAGCCAAGCTGTCCGACTGTTCTCCCGATCAATACTTGCCGTTGCCTCAGCCTGGAGAACTTCCCACCAAAGGAAGAAACTGAAAAATGATTTAAGATCCAACCATGGGTAAATAGCGCGACCAGGTTAATTTCTGATCAACTAATCGAGGTGTAAGTATTGGCAAATGAGAAGGCTCGAAGAAATAACAAACGAAAAGGGAAATGAGAGGAAAAGGAGGAAAAAGGTAAAAAGAGCTCAGCACGTAGATAAATAGGATACTAAAGATGCGCAGCATGCAGAAGTTCTGTTTGGCCAATAACTGTTTTGTGTTTTGTCGTGAACTCTTTTGTATGTAACACATGTACTGTCTTCCCTTGTCTGAGTTTGTGTGTATGTAATGTACGGGTTTATGTCTTCCCTCTGTCTGCGTTTGCGTGTTACCTGACCTCTGTCGTTCTGTGTTGTGAGCACACTAAATGACCTATTTTCGTACACGTCTCTCTCTCTCTCTCTCTCTCTCTCTCTCTCTCTCTCTCTCCCTCTCTCTACATGTCATACGTGTACCGAATGGCTCGTTTAGGTTGCGGACGACTCTCACTCCCTACGAGAGTCCCCCTGTCCCATCCTTTTTGTATGGTAATATTGTGCCCCGTCGGCACCAGTCTGATTGGATACTTATTGAACGCGAAGGTGTTCAGCGAAATTGACCGAAACTAAAATGATTGTATCTCGCCATATTACTACCTCTCCTTTCTACAAAATGAATGAACTCGAATTGGCTGAGAAGGAAAGGACAGGTGAGACGACTAAGGTCCCCTAATCTGGCCCTCTTAAAAAGGGGACTATATGTCAATGGCATCCTAATTTTTATTGTTAGAGACAAGCGCCAAGGTCCAGATTGACCCCCAATGCCCAGATTGCCCCACCCCCTTTGCACCCAAGCGCGAATGCCCGAAGCGTCCCCGCCCCACTTGATTGACCCCAGCTACTGTCCCCGATATATATATCTGATGACCATGAGTAACTGCCGCCCCTCGAGAAAAACATGTTTGACCCTGTCTTTCAATGATTGCACCCCCGCTCTGTTTGAAAGAGTTAGCCAGCTCTAAAGGGAAATGTAAGACTGTTAAGGCTCGGGTTAGAAGGACGAGTCTCCCCTGAATGTTGTCAATCTTGGGGTTTTTGTTGAAATACGCAGGTGATAAGAGTCTGACCTCTGTCCATATATGTCATGAACGAACGCCGATTAGACTTGGTGCGAACGCAGTAGAAATACCCACCTACTTACTTCATGGTAATAGACTTCTGACTATGACCAATGAGCATAACGCCAGGTGCTAGGATTGCGAGTGGAATTCAAATGTAAAAATCTCTTCTCCTGCCAGGTCTCTAAAACTTGTTTTTACCCATTTAAAGATACTCAATCACCGGAGGAGAAGGGCCGGACGTGACGCACAGCGTGGCTGCAGATCATGAGACACATGCGACCTCGACCAAAGGTGGAGCCGCAGCACAACAAGAAACGGGACGAGGCAGCACTTTCAAAGGCGGTAAAAGAAAGGATGAAGGGCTGTCCTGAAGCTCGCCGTCCGCCAACCCACGTGTGCCTGGAGCCTCCGTCCCCCTTTTCAAGCCCGATTGATGGGCCTGCTTGCTTGTTATCCATTGCTCCCTTGGTCCCTTTGGTGTGTCCCAGGAAATCTGCTCCCACTCCGCCCTCTCACTCCCATCGACTATTTGAACGACACACCCTCTTTTCCATGTGACCTCTTGCCAAAAAGGAAGAACAGCCTTCGGGTGGGAATAGGGTGTTGCCACGGAAATATAGGTGCCGAGCATAAGGCACCACTAAACGGATTGGTTAGGGAACAGGACTGTGGTCTAACAGCAGAGGACTGACTGCACCCTGCAACGCGTAAGGATAAGACCCGAGCTGGACCTATAGCTCCACCGCCGGTGCTCAACAGCGCCAACGAAAGGACACGGACTAGAGCCTACCAGTGATGGCTCACTGCTAAAAGACACTGTGACGAAGAGATCTTGTGTATTGAACTGAATTCCGCCCTCAACTGCTTGGTCAAAATGTTCATTGGTCACATTTTTTAAGTCAGAAACATTTATGCTATGTAGTGCTTTTGAAATGATAGGAACTCGACAAATGCAATTTCCTATGTGCTGCATTCTGCCCATCACATCAACTGTTCATGATTTTTATGCAATATGTTAGTATTGACAAATGCTATTTCATCAACCACAGGTTTATATGTACGCCCCTTAACTAGGAAGGATAGGAAAAAGAACTGTTGTTGTTTATATGTACGCCCATCAACTAGGAAGAATAGGAAAATGAACTCGCTTATGTTAAAAGCGGCGACTGTGGAAATTAGCAAAATTAATGTACCTAAGCGGCGTTCATTTGCCCTCTCCCGTCCCCCTCCCTGTAGGCACCACGTATACCCTGAAATGTTGACCGCATCATTCTGCCAATGAAAGCCCGTGCCCATATGTACATGACAGCCATTTTAGGCCATGGCCTCTCTGTCCGTTTTTATAAAATCCCCGGCTTCCCTCCTGCGTGCATTTGAGCACCCCCCTCCCACTCTCACATGCATAGACCATGAAACCCAGCACTCTGCGCGACCCTGCTATGAAAGGCAACCCTCCTGCTTGACCCAGGCACCCCCCCCATTTCCCTCTTGAAGAGGCATCCTTCGCCTCAGCTGACATAGCCCCCCAGCTGTATCTGACTGCCCCTGTTCTCTCATGTACGGGTCATAAGACCTCTCTCTCTCTCTGTGCGACTCTGACCCTGCGCGCACCCTGACCCCCTCCTTCTCCCTCACATGGACAAGTCATAAACCTTCTCCTTCTGCAAGACCCTGTCCTTGGGAGTCACGGCCGCGCCTGACCAACACCTCCTTTCCTTCCATGAATGCCCCTCTGTTGACAAGCCTTCCCTCCGCGCTCGATTGTCCACGCGGCATGAATACCACTCCTTTGATGACCCCTTCCCCCGAGTCCGACTGACCACACATGTCCGAGGCCATCGCCTAAGCCAGAGGATACCATTTACTGCACTTTATTGTATGAAGTCACTCCTCTTCAAAGGACCCACTATTGATCCTGGTCTCCCCACCCCCTGGGCTACGATCAGGCGCACACATCCTAATAATCCGCGGAACATTCAGCTGCGTCATTGCCCCCTCTCTTTTCAGCAGGTCAAGGGTCCCTATTATGAACACATGTGGGGTAGGATTGACACGAGGATTATGGGGTTATCTTTTCTTTGTTTCACAATGCTGTGACTGTAATGCCAAGTGTTTTGTAAGGTATAAAAGGCTGAGTCTCAGCTCAGTTGTTAGAGCACCTCGAGACGATACCTTGTTGTCTGATCTGATGTGTTCTGCTCCGTCGGAATAAACTTCTGTTTCCTGCCTTCTGGTCTCCGGCGCCTGCCTCATTGCTTGGTAATTTGAATGGTACAAGGGCGGTTAGCGCCGGGCAAATCTTGAGAAAGGTCCTAGCCCTACCTTTTTCTACACTGCGTCGAGCCGGGCTCACCATTAAAGCTAGTAAATGCCAAATAGGACAAAGCTCAGTGGTATTCCTAGGGCACCAGGTTGGCAGCGGCCTTGTGGCCCCCCTCCAACCCAAGATAGTCGCAATCAATGCCTGGGAGACCCCCACGACCCAGACCGAGGTGCGGGCTTTCCTAGGGCTCACAGGGTACTACCGTAGATTCATCAAGGGGTACGGGAGTATTGTAGGCCCCCTCACCGAGTGGACAGCCAAGGCCAACCCCAAGAAGGTTATCTGGACCCCCGCCTGTCAGAAGGCCTTCGAAGAATTGAAACAGGCCATGTGCACCGCTCCAGTACTACAGGCCCCTGACTACTCCCGAGAGTTCGTGGTCCAGACCGACGCCTCCGAGCATGGCATCGGAGCTGTGCTCTCCCAAGTGGACGAAAAGGGGATTGATCATCCGGTAGCCTTTATCAGCCGGAGGCTACTACCCCGAGAGCAGAGATGGAGCACCATCGAGCGAGAGGCCTTCGCAGTAGTCTGGGCCTTGAAGAAACTGAGGCCCTACCTGTTCGGGACCCCCTTCCGGGTCCAGACCGACCACCGTCCTCTCCGGTGGCTCATGCAAATGAGAGGAGAGAAACCTAAACTGCTACGCTGGTCCATCTCCCTCCAAGGGATGGATTTTACTGTGGAACACAGGCCTGGTGCCGACCACGCCAACGCCGACGGCCTGTCCCGCTTCTTCCGCCTCAGCAAAGAGAACCCCCAAGAGGATGGGTAGTTCTCCCCGTCTTTCAGCTGGAGGGGACGCATGTTGGACCCGGCCTCGTGACGTGGTCCTCGCTGATCTCTGCAGCTCCAGATCTACGGGTGGAACTGATTCCCGTCCACCCAGAACTGTACCTGACACTCCTACCCCGAACCTGAGACGATCCCCAGACCGCGTGCCTGCACCCGTGCACGTGACCATCAGACTCCATGTTTGGCCACCCCGGCCGGCCGCCTTCTTTCCTTTCGGCAGCCCCTGGCCACTCCTGGCTACAGCCAAGCCTGCGCATCCGGCGCGCCCAGATCCGCCCGGGGGGTGAACGACTCCCCAAGTACCCGAGACCAAGACCTCCATCACACCTCCGGCCCCCTTCCGAGGAACTGATTTCCCTCACACCTCTGAACTATCCCTGGGGGCTGGTTTCGATCGCACCTTGGGCCTCCTAGCGAGCTGGCTCCAGGCCTTGATGGGCGACTGGGACTCCCTGGACGCATGGTCCAAAGCATCAAAAAACCAACCGCCCAGACAATCGTGCGCCTGGCCCTCGGAACTCCGGCCTCCTGCCTCTGAGGGTCCGGACATCAAAGAGCTCCAGTACTATAAGACAGCCTGCCTTCCATCTAGCCGGCAGTTGTATCTTGGACAAGAAAGCCCTGCTGATCTGATCGTGGCTGACTTTGAGGAGAACAGACTCTGACCCACTGAGCCCTGCTGACGTCGTCGCGGCTCATCCTCGAACCTACGGGTCGGAACCATCGGGGCCCTGCTGACGCTGTTGCGGCCCCCCTCCCGAAGGACAAGAAATCTGAACCATCGGGGCCCTGCTGACGCTGTCGCGGCCCCCTCTCGGAACACGAGACCTGAACCATTGGAGCCCTGCTGACGCTGTCGCGGCTCCACCTGCTTACGAGTCCGACGGAGTACCCCTGACCAATCCCTGCTGACCTCGTCGCGGCTTGACGAACACTCTGGTCCGGCTGGACCATCGACGCTACCCTCTGAATCATCTTGAATCATCGCCAGCCCCCGTACCCCCCAGTTCGAGGATTGAGAACTGTCCTCAGGGTGCGTTGCATGCCAGCTGGCCTCCTAAGACTGTCCCGCTTCCCCGATCCATCGTTACGAGACTTCGCGATCCCTCAATCGCTGTGTATTGCTCCTTACTTTTAATATTGATAAAGTCTTTCTTGATAAAGAATCAAGGTGTGGTGTCCGTTCATAAGCGTGGTGTGTCGACAGTATGTACGATCAGTCCTCCCCGGCGGGGACACCCCCCTCGATAAGACTCGGCAGTAATTGTGGGAGAGGAGGTTCCAGGTGGTTAGGAGAGTCCTCTTGACCCCTGGGGTCACCACCTTCCAACACAGAGCTTTGAAATGAATTCTGCTGCGGACAGGTAAGTAATGCAGATTCTTAAGATGGTGGGAGGTCCGCCCTCTGGGCCCAAGACTCAGAACAGCCCTCGCTGCCGCGATCTGGCCCCCCTGCAGTCTGTTGAGTAAGAATGATTAGGGACTGAGTGACTGTTTTTCTATGCGAGGTCTGTAGTAAAGATAAAAACCTCCAGAGGATCTTCAGGAGACCGAAACAGGTCCCGGCTGCCGACTGAACCTGAGCTACCATGGGAGGGCATCATCCATTTTTACTCCCAGGTTCTTTACAGTCCTGACTGCAGCCAGGGGAGGGGACATGCCTCAGGGCCACCATTGTTTTCAGGCGTCCAACGGGGGGAGCCGAAGAAAATGATTTCGGACTTGCCTGTTTTGCATTTCAGATGATTATGTTTGAACAAGGCAAAAGTTTCTTTCAGGCACTTGTTGATCTTCTCCCCTTTGAACTCCTCTCCCTTCCTACAGGTGAACAGCAGTTGAGTGTCATCAGCATACGATATTATTGTGATCTTGTTCTCTTCAGCCATGGTAGCCAGGGGGCCATTTACAGATTGAAAAGTACAGGGCTCAGGATAGAGCCCTGTGGCACACCCACTTTCAAAGGTGGCATACTGGTCAAAAAAGGAGGTGACCAGAACTCCTGATTTCTATCCTCTAACAAGGAGGCGGACCACTTCAACACTGTGCCCTCAAACCCACACTCCCTCAACCTCTGCCGGAGGTGGCTGTGGGGAACGGTGTCAAAAGCCGCAGAGAGGTCTAAGAGGACCAGGACCGCTTTGCCGCCTGCATACAAGGTCTCTTTGATGGATTGAGATACCTCCAGCAGTGCCGTCTCTGTACTAAGATTCTACCTGAAGCCATGCTGACTAGAATGAAACAGGTTGTTAACCTCTGCAAAATTACTGATCACTGTGTGAACGTGTTTCTCAACTGTTTTTGCAAAGAAAGGCAAAAGAGAAATTGGTCTGTAGTTAGTTAAGACCCTGGGGTCAGCCGTAGGTTTTTTTAATAAAGGAATGATTTTCGCAATCTTCCAGCACACTGGGACCTGGCCGTTAAGGAGGGACGTGTTTAAAACACAGTAAACAATGGGATTCAAAATCTCTGCCATGGATGCCCAAAATGTTGCCTGGCATGGATCTATGGGCGAGCCAGATTTCATTACAAGACCGGAGGGTACCATTATTGTTGGGTTTTACCTTTCTTGCCCTGCCTGCCATGGTTTGTTCTTAGAATGTTCCCTGCGTGGAACACTGTTTTCATTCTCTTCTTGGCAGTTGCTGCCGGGGAGCTGCTGTAACTGGACGTGTATTAAACCCTACCTTCTCACCATCCGTGTGGACCCATCTTCTTTTCAGTGGCGACGATTGTTCCAGTCTCCAGTCTCCCCAACTCCATGCAGGATCTCTGTGCCATTCCTGTTTCATGGCAAAGTTTCGAAGAAATCGTGGAAATCGGAATTTCAAGGAGTAAGGTGCCATTCAACACTGTGCCCCTTCCCGTGGCTTCCGACGCTGTCCTGGTTGATGTTGATGCTTCGTTTCTTCAATTAAAGGTACTGTTTGCCTCCTTCCCCTTCGCGATCGAGCTCCTGCCGTGCTCTCGCGCTACTACGCATTGGTGCCTGACCTGCCTGACGAAGCGGGTGAGACATCCAACGTTGCGTGAGGCGGCCATTTTAGGTTTATTCGTAACCTAGCAACCTCACAGCTGATTCGATCCTTCGCTGATGCGCACAGCACTGCATTGCCGTTTTCGAGCGCACAGCCGTTTCATGTGATTTACCGCTGATGCGCACAGCTTGTCCCTAGTTTAACATCGATGCGCACTGCAAGGTGGAATAAAAGTCAATTCGACGTGCATGCACAATTCTACTATCTGGCACAACGTATTTTGACACACCTTTTTTTATACAAAAAAAAAAGACTCTTTTTTTTTGTTGTAAAAAGGGTATAATTCTTCGTACTTATCTTTTATGCATGTAGTGTTTTTGGGAAACCTTTTCATTTGTGTGTACTGAGGCAGCAACTCACCCACGCAATGGATCGTATCTTGGCCCCTCCTCCTTTCTTGCAAACTGCTGGCACTCCACCAGTACCATGGGAACAGTGGAAGGACACGTTTGAGGCGTATTTAGAGGCCATAGAAGGCGACACTTTTACTAGTAAAAATAAAAAAGCCCTGCTTGTTTACAATCTCGGCAACGAAGGAAGGAACATCCTAAAGACTTTGACATTAGAAGTGGTGAGCACTACGGTGAGTGGTGGTGATAATGGCGATTCCCTTCTTATTGACGAGTATGCTTCTTTGATCAAAACCCTTGATAAAAGATTCTCTCCTAAAAGGAACGTTGTGTTAGAACGCCATAAATTTTTACAACGCGCTCAAACACCTGGGGAATCTATTGATGATTTTGTGGCTGCGCTTCGCATTTTAGCCATTAACTGTAACTATAGAGAATTTAGAGATGAAATCATACGTGATCAGCTCATTGAGAGAACTTCCAATAAGAAAATTCAAGAGAAGCTACTTGCTTCAGGTGATCCTGACTTGGAGACTGCTCTCACTCTGGCTAAAAGTATTGAGCATTCCCAGTTTTGTGTAAGAGAAATGAGCCTTTCCTCACCATCCACATCCTCGTCTTCAGTAGAAGTGAAACTCTTAAATTACAAACCTGTACCTAAGCCCAGAGCTAGTGCTTTGCCAAATGTTATTCATTCTGCTCCAACCAATGTTTCCTTGCAAAGCAAGTCTGTACAAAATGATTTGTTATGTTTTCAATGTGGTAGCACGTCTCATTTAGGTTCCGCCAAGTTTTGTTTTGCTCTCAATCAAACCTGCTACAAATGTGGTAACAAAGGTCATTATTCACGCATTTGCAAAGTTGTGGTTACTAACAAAGCCAATCGCTCTGTAAAAAACATCTCTGGGGAGCCTGATGAAGAATATTACGAACTATTAATGCTGTCTTCTGCTTCACAAGAGGCCGGAGTAGTTGAACTGTCTGCTTTGTCTGGGCTTCGGAAGAGGAAGTCTCCTTCGTGTTTTATAACTGTGAATGGTGTTGTCTGCAAGTTTCTTGCCGATTCTGGTTCTCCTTTCACCTTGTTGAATTCTACAGATTTTAGCAAACTATCTGACTTACCAATGGAACCTTCTTGTATAACAATTTTTGCTTATAACAGCAAAAGAGTCGAAGTTTTAGGAAAGTGTTCTGCCAAACTAGAATTTCACTCCAATCACACTACTGGAGTAGTATTCATAGTCAAGGAAGGCACCAACCTTTTGGGGTGGGATGAACAGGGTGACCTGAACATAGTTCTGGATCCTAACCATCCCGATAAGGTGATATCTCGAAAAGAACTATGTGAGTTTTATGCCTCAACTTCTACACCTACTAGAGCGACTACTGTGTCTCTAGTAAACAACTCCAAGTGGGCACTTATGTTTCCAGAGGTATTCAGTGGGAAGCTGGGGAAACTCAAGGGTTTTCAGCATCGTATAATTTTAAAGGAGAGTGCCATGCCTGTAGCGCATAAAGTGCGGAAAGTGCCTTTAAGCTTGCGGGAGGAGTTGAAAAAGGAATTGGAGCGGTTGTGTGTTGCTGGTGTGATCGAGCCAATTGAGGGTTCCGAGTGGCTCGCCCCCATAGTTTTGGCCAGGAAATCCGACAAATGTTTGAGGATGTGTGTCGATCTACGCGATCTCAATGGCAACATTTGGATCGACCGTCAGCCCCTACCCAACATAAACGAGATGTTAGATACCCTCGAGGGTGCCACATTTTTCACATCCCTCGATATTTCATCTGCTTATCACCAGATTGAATTGTGTCCCAATTCTAGACATCTTACCTCATTTGTAACCCCAGAGGGAGCTTATCGCTACATCCGCATGCCTTTTGGGTTGGCTTCGGCTTCAGCCGTCTTTCGGAGACTAATGAACAATTTATTCAAAGACATTCCTGGGGTTGTGTTTTTCCAGGATGATATATTGGTCCATGGCAAATCTGAACTTGAGCATGACGAGCGTGTCAAACTTGTCCTGAGCATCCTTAATTCCAGTGGCCTAACTTTGAGGGAAGATAAATGCAAATTTCTTCAAGATGGTGTAGACTACCTTGGTCACCACATTTCCCAGAATGGGGTTGAACCAAAGGTTAAAATAATTGATGCTATTCAAAATGCTCCTGTTCCCGAGAACAAGGATCAATTACGCTTGTACCTTGGTTTGGTGGAGTATTACTCCAAATTTGTCAAAAACTTTTCTTCCAAAACTGCTGCCATGCGTAATCTCTTGAAAAAGAATGCTAAGTTTGTTTGGGATGATGCTTGTAACCTGAATTTTAATGATATCAAGCGAGAGATTATTGGTGCCCGTCCTTTGAAATTGTTCCACATCAATGACTTATGTATCCTTTCCACCGATGCCAGCAATGTGGGTTTGGGAGCTGTTCTTATGCAGAAGAGGAGCGATGGTCGCGAGGAAACCATTGCTTTTGCCTCCAGGACTCTGAGGGGTGCCGAGGGAACGTACTCGACCATCGAAAAAGAGGCTTTGGCAATGTGGTGGGGTGTGATGCATTTCAAAAATTTTCTTTGGGGGAACAGATCATCTTAAGGACTGATCACAAGCCCCTGGTTGATTTGTTCACAACTAAAGGGGGTGGAAAGGCAATTCCACGAATTTCTAAGTGGCAGTTCAGGTTGCAGGAATTTCAGTATCAGCTTGAGTATGTCAAACTTCACAAGTTGACCTCGCACACCAAAAACAGTATAATAAACACGATATTAGTGCTTGGTAAACATTTGTTTTGTGACAAAGATGGAATCCAACAGTTCTCCCAAGAAAATTCCAAGTCAATTTTCTTCATTTTATTCTTTCTTTTATTATTCAAAATTCGCAGATAAAAATATCCCAGTAAGTCATGTGCCGACCGAAAAAAGACACGAGAACGTGCCCGCCATCTTAGCGCGTATAGCCTGCATAGTCAGTCAGCTACAAAAGTCCATACACAGTAAATATTATGATAGAATTAGACCAAGTGAGGCAGCATAACTGTCAGAGGGTTATAAAAAGTATGTCTAAAAAGACAATTTAGGAACCCATATAGCGTTTTCCTTTGGGACTCACCATATATTCGGCGGCGTCGTCTTGTGCGTATGTGGTCGTCTGGTCTGCCGGTGAATAATGAAGCCATTTTTTGGAGGGTATATATATCCTCCAGAGGTGTATAATTAATCAATTGAGATCACTAATTAGTCAAACAAAAAAAGCGCGCAGTCCCTGATGACGTGAAGGACAATGCTAACATGGCCGCCATCTTAGTCTAGTCAAGAAAAGACGGAGAAAGTAATGAAAACGGATGAAGAGACGGTTTTTTGTTCTTTTAAGCAAAAAGCAAGATTGTTTAGTGGCCGATAATATTGCTAGGGATGGTTATAATTAGAAATCGTGCTAGCAAGTTAAAAAAGGAGCCTATTTATGGAATATTTATGGACGGTAAGACAAATATGTTAAGGTCCCAAAAGACATAAGTGCGAGCAGACATCTTGTACTGGTAAAAAATAGGCATGAGAAGCCATAGACACTTAGAAACAAGAGTCATACATATCGTTATTGGGCTTACAATTATATACTGGCGTGATGTGAACAATTTGAAAGCAAAATAAGCGCAATTGAATATTTTGCACATATTTATCAAAAAGTCCCGAATTATATCCCGTTTGAGGAATCTTTGCTCACCTCAAATATTGGCGCTTATATATGCACGATTAAAGGTAAGGAAGCTAAATAACGCACATACATTTGTACTCACAGACCAGGCATGTATAATGGCCAGCAGTCTGGAAAAAGGGTCAGATGTTAGTTTAGAGAGAACGCACTCAATGTTGTACAAAGCTGGCCATTACGTTTATGGCCAGATATATATGAGAATCTAATCGATATGGCTATACAACACAAATGTAGTCATGGTCATCAACCAGGCCAATGTATTGGCCAACAGACTAAATATTAGATCATGGCATTGTAAACACATGTGACAAGTAGAAATTATTTGATACTTGAGCAAATGATTGGTGTAATAGTAACAGAAAATGTTAGGTCTAAGTTCAAAGGAATAACTCAACAAAAAGCTCACATCAGTTACCCAGATGTGATACTAAAAAAGCCCCAGTCATTACACAAAGTTCTAACTTTATGTACTTGAATTTAGACAGAAAACGACCAAGGACAGATGCAGTTGATCTAATGTGAAAATAACATGCAATGACATACACATCAAGTCTCTAATGTATTTGTAAGAGACCGACAAAAGAATTTCTGGGTCAGCAGTAATCTTACAAGGAAACCTCAAAAAGATAGGATGGGATAAGCTGATTCACAAAAAGTGATGGAATTCATTGTTCGCATTTAATCCCTGATCTACAGGAAGGGAAGCAGTAAGAGAGCAGGGTCTATGTTAGAGGGCATACATGTTGGTACTCTTGGAAAGTGCCAAAGAGGGAGTGCAAAGAGGGAGTGCAAAATCACTGGGGTTACAGGGAGAGGGAGGTCAGTGCTAGATGGGAAAGACAGAGGAAAAGACAAGTGAGTCAGATTAGGCATTGGAACAGTAAATTACAGTAACTAGACAAAAGATTTCAAAAGGCATAATTTATATTAAGATTAGATTTGGAGGGCCTGGTAGATCACTACCAGGGAGCTACTGTTATGGTTTGTCAATATACAGGGCAGAGGGGCTCAAGGATATAAGGATGTAGGACGTAGAGTAGCAGAAAGCTGTTTAGGGCAGGAAAACACTCTAGAGGTGCAATGGAATAATTTCAAGGACTCTGGCGAGTTAATGGGGGCTATGTTAGTTAGGCATGGAATTGCGGAGACATAGAGGCATCTTGTAAAAACATTCATAAGCATAGAATACAAAGAATTTGTTTCAGAGGGCCTAGTAGATAACTCACTGGGAGAAAAGTTTTGGTTTGTCAATGAACAGAGCAGAAGGGCTGTAGGGTGCACAATTGTTGTGCGTGGTACAGTGGAGTGCTGTTTCAGGGTGAGAAAACTCTATTGCCGTTATGTAATGAGTTAAAAGGGCTCTGGAGGACTAGCGGGAGTGAAGAACGATGGCAAGGAAGCGTAACAACACATAAAAAGGTCATTTAAAAGGTATCATTCGAAACCACTTTAGTTTACGTATGATATGATATATTTGTGGCCAGTTAGGTCAAGGTCAGTATTAACAGCGAAAAAGAAGGTTGATCAATTCAATTAGGGCTCAAGTAACACAGGCGTTGGAGAGGGCGTGGATAAAGGTTAAACACTTGTTGTTGGGGGTGGTCCCAGGGTTGGAGAGAAAGCATTAGCTCAGGCGCTTATTGTAAGGTCGTAGTGTGAGCCTTTTTGCAGTGTGATGACACTTTGGGGATCGCCGCCATTTTAGACCAGGCGGAACACCGCCATTTTAGGAGTAAAACTTGTAGAAGACATTTAGTGCATCAGCAGTCTTACACTGAAAACGCTACACCGGTGTTAAGAGGAGGGTTCACAAGGGCTTAAAACTGTCGGGATTAGGATTACAGAAGCTTAATTATTACAGTGAGTGGCTGCATGGGTCATGTAAAGTGAACCAGGCCTCATTTGTCTTCAACGGTGGTCGGGTGAAAGGCAGGGAAAAGATCATTCATAGATGCCTACTCCAGAGTTTAGGGAGAGGCAAGGGGAGGGTACCAATGATATCAAGGGCTGAGTGGCGATACAGCACCAGTCCAGATTCAGCCCACAATACCTGTGTTCGGTAGGGGGAAACAGTGTTGGGTGGCTGAATCGGTCAAGGTTTGCAATACGAACGTCTCATCAGTCTGGGGCGCTAGTGTGCTCATACGTCTCCAACAGTGGGCAATGAGAAGGCAAGAAAAGACTCACACAACATAGCCACAACAGCGTCCTCTGGAGTTCGGGGAGAAGGCACGAGTCACCGCAAGGACCAGGCCACATCAAGGAGAGGTGGTCCCTGTGGCAGTGTTCGAGCCGAGGAGAGGACGCAGGTTCAGCAACGTCGAGGCGGGCGCTGACCACCCCGTGGAGATGTGCCTGGTCCAGATCAGCACCAGGGTGGAATATTAATCAGTAGGTCCCCCGTCATCAACTAGTCCACAGTAACAAGAGGCGACAGGGCACAGACCAGCTTGGGGAGCTCCACCAAGCCCTCAATCTAAACGGGGGCTGTACACCAGCAGTGGTGTAAGGGTGAAGGTGGCTCAGAACACTCAGCCATGGGTGATGTTAGCAGCTGCTGGGGGACTCGCCTCCAATTCTGGCAGGAGGGTCTGATCTTCACGGGGAGCAGCAGGTCAGATGAGGCCAGAGGTTGTCATGGCGTCTGACAAATCAAGCAGCAGAGGATCAATGCGGCGGTCAGTGGGGCGGCCTCCCAGCACAGCAACGAGATGCGGTGGACTCGCCTCAAACCAGAGTGGAGGGTCAAGTCCTGGTAAGGAGCAGCTTGGTCAGCGAGTTGGTGAGTCATCAAACTACCCACCATCGTCTTAGCGTGTTAAGAAATGTTGCAATCGCCTTAGTTTGTACGGTAATTAGATTGTTTGCTGGTAAGTTTAGAGTACAGTGGTGAATGGCAGAGTAAAAATGGGATATCTAACAATGTGTTAGTCCCTAACCCAGGAGCTTTGGGGGGGAGCTCCTACTAAGGTGGCCATCTTGTCTTCCATTTAGGTATGGTTTCTAAAATGTCTTGCCCTTCGGGACAGAGACAATGCAGTAATGTGGATGCTTTTTTAACTGGAGATAGGTCTGTTCCTCATACTCCTAAATACTTAAAAACACCTTTTTCCATTTTGCCAACAGGAGAAGTGGGCCACATCGGGTTGATAAAATGAACAGAGGAGGAGATATGTTCTGCATGACACCAACAATGACAGAGAAAGAGAATACTAACTGTAAAATACATTATTAAAATATAATAAACAGAAAAGGAAACAAGATAAATGTCACCACACAAACAAAAGAACACAGGCACAACAACAGACAAACACCAAGGTACACCAACTAGTACCCAACCTCCACCTGAGGAAAGACAAATAATTAGAGAGCAGAGCAAACTGTTAGCAATAGACTAATGAAGCCGTAGTCATATTTCTATCACATCCAAAGCAGTGCATGAAGTGCAGTAGCAATTCATCTATTTTCAGTTAAAAAAAAGTCCCTGGGAGGGGAAAAGTGTCCTGGTTCCGAAGGCAGCCGCCCCCGGCACCGTTACTGAGCTGGGGTTCTGCGTCGACTGCCGCGGACTCAACGCAGTCACCCGAACTGACGCACACCCCATCCCCCGAGCCGACGAACTGATTGACCGCCTAGGGTCGGCTCAGTACCTCAGTACCTTCGATCTCACCAGTGGCTACTGGCAGATCGGCCTCACGGAGAGGGCCCAAGAAAGGTCTGCTTTCTCCACTCCGGATGGCCATTTCCACTTCCGAGTCATGCCCTTTGGCATGGTGGAAAACGCCCCCGCCATCTTCCAGCGACTGGTCAATCAGGTCCTGGCCGGGTTGGAAAGTTTCAGTGCCGCCTACCTAGATGACATTGTGGTGTTAAGTGCTCACTGGCCCGAGCACCTGCACCACCTCTGGGAGGTGTTGGACGCCCTGCGTCGAGCCGGGCTCACCATTAAAGCTAGTAAATGCCAAATAGGACAAAGCTCAGTGGTATACCTAGGGCACCAGGTTGGCAGCGGCCTTGTGGCCCCCCTCCAACCCAAGATAGTCGCAATCAATGCCTGGGAGACCCCCACGACCCAGACCGAGGTGCAGGCTTTCCTAGGGCTCACAGGGTACTACCGTAGATTCATCAAGGGGTACGGGAGTATTGTAGGCCCCCTCACCGAGTTGACAGCCAAGGCCAACCCCAAGAAGGTTATCTGGACCCCCGCCTGTCAGAAGGCCTTCGAAGAATTGAAACAGGTCATGTGCACCGCTCCAGTACTACAGGCCCCTGACTACTCCCGAGAGTTCGTGGTCCAGACCGACGCCTCCGAGCATGGCATCGGAGCTGTGCTCTCCCAAGTGGACGAAAAGGGGATTGATCATCCGGTAGCCTTTATCAGCCGGAGGCTACTACCCCGAGAGCAGAGATGGAGCACCATCGAGCGAGAGGCCTTCGCAGTAGTCTGGGCCTTGAAGAAACTGAGGCCCTACCTGTTCGGGACCCACTTCCGGGTCCAGACCGACCACCGTCCTCTCCGGTGGCTCTTGCAAATGAGAGGAGAGAAACCTAAACTGCTACGCTGGTCCATCTCCCTCCAAGGGATGGATTTTACTGTGGAACACAGGCCTGGTGCCGACCACGCCAACGCCGACGGCCTGTCCCGCTTCTTCCGCCTCAGCAAAGAGAACCCCCAAGAGGATGGGTAGTTCTCCCCGTCTTTCAGCTGGAGGGGACGCATGTTGGACCCGGCCTCGTGACGTGGTCCTCGCTGATCTCCGCAGCTCCAGATCTACGGGTGGAACTGATTCCCGTCCACCCAGAACTGTACCTGACACTCCTACCCCGAACCTGAGACGATCCCCAGACCGCGTGCCTGCACCCGTGCACGTGACCATCAGACTCCATGTTTGGCCACCCCGGCCGGCCGCCTTCTTTCCTTTCGGCAGCCCCTGGCCACTCCTGGCTACAGCCAAGCCTGCGCAACCGGCGCGCCCAGATCCGCCCGGGGGGTGAACGACTCCCCAAGTACCCGAGACCAAGACCTCCATCACACCTCCGGCCCCCTTCCGAGGAACTGATTTCCCTCACACCTCTGAACTATCCCTGGGGGCTGGTTTCGATCGCACCTTGGGCCTCCTAGCGAGCTGGCTCCAGGCCTTGATGGGCGACTGGGACTCCCTGGACAAATGGTCCAAAGCATCAAAGAACCAACCGCCCAGACAATCGTGCGCCTGGCCCTCGGTCCTCCGGCCTCCTGCCTCTGAGGGTCCGTACATCAAAGAGCTCCAGTAGTATAAGACACCCTGCCTTCCATCTAGCCGGCAGTTGTATCTTGGACAAGAAAGCCCTGCTGATCTGATCGCGGCTGACTTTGAGGAGAACAGACTCTGACCCACTGAGCCCTGCTGACGTCGTCGCGGCTCATCCTCGAACCTACGGGTCGGAACCATCGGGGCCCTGCTGACGCTGTCGCGGCCCCCCTCCCGAAGGACAAGAAATCTGAACCATCGGGGCCCTGCTGACGCTGTCGCGGCCCCCTCTCGGAACACGAGACCTGAACCATTGGAGCCCTGCTGACGCTGTCGCGGCTCCACCTGCTTACGAGTCCGACGGAGTACCCCTGACCAATCCCTGCTGACCTCGTCGCGGCTTGACGAACACTCTGGTCCGGCTGGACCATCGACGCTACCCTCACAATCATCTTGAATCATCGCCAGCCCCCGTACCCCCCAGTTCGAGGATTGAGAACTGTCCTCAGGGTGCGTTGCATGCCAGCTGGCCTCCTAAGACTGTCCCGCTTCCCCGATCCATCGTTACGAGACTTCGCGATCCCTCAATCGCTGTGTATTGCTCCTTACTTTTAATATTGATAAAGTCTTTCTTGATAAAGAATCAAGGTGTGGTGTCCGTTCATAAGCGTGGTGTGTCGACAGTATGTACGATCAGTCCTCCCCGGCGGGGACTCCCCCCTCGATAAGACTCGGCAGTAATTGTGGGAGAGGAGGTTCCAGGTGGTTAGGAGAGTCCTCTTGACCCCTGGGGTCACCACCTTCCAACACAGAGCTTTGAAATTAATTCTGCTGCGGACAGGTAAGTAATGCAGATTCTTAAGATGGTGGGAGGTCCGCCCTCTGGGCCCAAGACTCAGAACAGCCCTCGCTGCCGCGATCTGGCCCCCCTGCAGTCTGTTGAGTAAGAATGATTAGGGACTGAGTGACTGTTTTTCTATGCGAGGTCTGTAGTAAAGATAAAAACCTCCAGAGGATCTTCAGGAGACCGAAACAGGTCCCGGCGGCCGACTGAACCTGAGCTACCATGGGAGGGCATCATCCATTTTTACTCCCAGGTTCTTTACAGTCCTGACTGCAGCCAGGGGAGGGGACATGCCTCAGGGCCACCATTGTTTTTAGGCGTCCAACGGGGGGAGCCGAAGAAAATATTTCGGACTTGCCTGTTTTGCATTTCAGATGATTATGTTTGAACAAGGCAAAAGTTTCTTTCAGGCACTTGTTGATCTTCTCCCCTTTGAACTCCTCTCCCTTCCTACAGGTGAACAACAGTTGAGTGTCATCAGCATACGATATTATTGTGATCTTGTTCTCTTCAGCCATGGTAGCCAGGGGGCCATTTACAGATTGAAAAGTACAGGGCTCAGGATAGAGCCCTGTGGCACACCCACTTTCAAAGGTGGCATACTGGTCAAAAAAGGAGGTGACCAGAACTCCTGATTTCTATCCTCTAACAAGGAGGCGGACGACTTCAACACTGTGCCCTCGAACCCACACTCCCTCAACCTCTGCCGGAGGTGGCTGTGGGGAACGGTGTCAAAAGCCGCAGAGAGGTCTAAGAGGACCAGGACCGCTTTGCCGCCTGCATACAAGGTCTCTTTGATGGATTCAGATACCTCCAGCAGTGCCGTCTCTGTACTAAGATTCTACCTGAAGCCATGCTGACTAGAATGAAACAGGTTGTTAACCTCTGCAAAATTACTGATCACTGTGTGAACGTGTTTCTCAACTGTTTTTTGCAAAGAAAGGCAAAAGAGAAATTGGTCTGTAGTTAGTTAAGACCCTGGGGTCAGCCGTAGGTTTTTTTAATAAAGGAATGATTTTCGCAATCTTCCAGCACACTGGGACCTGGCCGTTAAGGAGGGACGTGTTTAAAACACAGTAAACAATGGGATTCAAAATCTCTGCCATGGATGCCCAAAATGTTGCCTTGCATGGATCTATGGGCGAGCCAGATTTCATTACAAGACCGGAGGGTACCATTATTGTTCGGTTTTACCTTTCTTGCCCTGCCTGCCATGGTTTGTTCTTAGAATGTTCCCTGCGTGGAACACTGTTTTCATTCTTTTCTTGGCAGTTGCTGCCGGGGAGCTGCTGTAACTGGACGTGTATTAAACCCTACCTTCTCACCATCCGTGTGGACCCATCTTCTTTTCAGTGGCGACGATTGTTCCAGTCTCCAGTCTCCCCAACTCCATGCAGGATCTCTGTGCCAGTCCTGTTTCATGGCAAAGTTTCGAAGAAATCGTGGAAATCGGAATTTCAAGGAGTAAGGTGCCATTCAACACTGTGCCCCTTCCCGTGGCTTCCGACGCTGTCCTGGTTGATGTTGATGCTTCGTTTCTTCAATTAAAGGTACTGTTTGCCTCCTTCCCCTTCGCGATCGAGCTCCTGCCGTGCTCTCGCGCTACTACGCATTGGTGCCTGACCTGCCTGACGAAGCGGGTGAGACATCCAACGTTGCGTGAGGCGGCCATTTTAGGTTTATTCGTAACCTAGCAACCTCACAGCTGATTCGATCCTTCGCTGATGCGCACAGCACTGCATTGCCGTTTTCGAGCGCACAGCCGTTTCATGTGATTTACCGCTGATGCGCACAGCTTGTCCCTAGTTTAACATCGATGCGCACTGCAAGGTGGAATAAAAGTCAATTCGACGTGCATGCACAATTCTACTATCTGGCACAACGTATTTTGACACACCTTTTTTTATACAAAAAAAGACTCTTTTTTTTGTTGTAAAAAGGGTATAATTCTTCGTACTTATCTTTTATGCATGTAGTGTTTTTGGGAAACCTTTTCATTTGTGTGTACTGAGGCAGCAACTCACCCACGCAATGGATCGTATCTTGGCCCCTCCTCCTTTCTTGCAAACTGCTGGCACTCCACCAGTACCATGGGAACAGTGGAAGGACAGGTTTGAGGCGTATTAGAGGCCATAGAAGGCGACACTTTTACTAGTAAAAATAAAAAAGCCCTGCTTGTTTACAATCTCGGCAACGAAGGAAGGAACATCCTAAAGACTTTGACATTAGAAGTGGTGAGCACTACGGTGAGTGGTGGTGATAATGGCGATTCCCTTCTTATTGACGAGTATGCTTCTTTGATCAAAACCCTTGATAAAAGATTCTCTCCTAAAAGGAACGTTGTGTTAGAACGCCATAAATTTTTACAACGCGCTCAAACACCTGGGGAATCTATTGATGATTTTGTGGCTGCGCTTCGCATTTTAGCCATTAACTGTAACTATAGAGAATTTAGAGATGAAATCATACGTGATCAGCTCATTGAGAGAACTTCCAATAAGAAAATTCAAGAGAAGCTACTTGCTTCAGGTGATCCTGACTTGGAGACTGCTCTCACTCTGGCTAAAAGTATTGAGCATTCCCAGTTTTGTGTAAGAGAAATGAGCCTTTCCTCACCATCCACATCCTCGCCTTCAGTAGAAGTGAAACTCTTAAATTACAAACCTGTACCTAAGCCCAGAGCTAGTGCTTTGCCAAATGTTATTCGTTCTGCTCCAACCAATGTTTCCTTGCAAAGCAAGTCTGTACAAAATGATTTGTTATGTTTTCGATGTGGTAGCACGTCTCATTTAGGTTCCGCCAAGTTTTGTTTTGCTCTCAATCAAACCTGCTACAAATGTGGTAACAAAGGTCATTATTCACGCATGTGCAAAGTTGTGGTTACTAACAAAGCCAATCGCTCTGTAAAAAACATCTCTGGGGAGCCTGATGAAGAATATTACGAACTATTAATGCTGTCTTCTGCTTCACAAGAGGCCGGAGTAGTTGAACTGTCTGCTTTGTCTGGGCTTCGGAAGAGGAAGTCTCCTTCGTGTTTTATAACTGTGAATGGTGTTGTCTGCAAGTTTCTTGCCGATTCTGGTTCTCCTTTCACCTTGTTGAATTCTACAGATTTTAGCAAACTATCTGACTTACCAATGGAACCTTCTTGTATAACAATTTTTGCTTATAACAGCAAAAGAGTCGAAGTTTTAGGAAAGTGTTCTGCCAAACTAGAATTTCACTCCAATCACACTACTGGAGTAGTATTCATAGTCAAGGAAGGCACCAACCTTTTGGGGTGGGATGAACAGGGTGACCTGAACATAGTTCTGGATCCTAACCATCCCGATAAGGTGATATCTCGAAAAGAACTATGTGAGTTTTATGCCTCAACTTCTACACCTACTAGAGCGACTACTGTGTCTCTAGTAAACAACTCCAAGTGGGCACTTATGTTTCCAGAGGTATTCAGTGGGAAGCTGGGGAAACTCAAGGGTTTTCAGCATCGTATAATTTTAAAGGAGAGTGCCATGCCTGTAGCGCATGAAGTGCGGAAAGTGCCTTTAAGCTTGCAGGAGGAGTTGAAAAAGGAATTGGAGCGGTTGTGTGTTGCTGGTGTGATCGAGCCAATTGAGGGTTCCGAGTGGCTCGCCCCCATAGTTTTGGCCAGGAAATCCGACAAATGTTTGAGGATGTGTGTCGATCTACCCGATCTCAATGGCAACATTTGGATCGACCGTCAGCCCCTACCCAACATAAACGAGATGTTAGATACCCTTGAGGGTGCCAAATTTTTCACATCCCTCGATATTTCATCTGCTTATCACCAGATTGAATTGTGTCCCAATTCTAGACATCTTACCTCATTTGTAACCCCAGAGGGAGCTTATCGCTATATCCGCATGCCTTTTGGGTTGGCTTCGGCTTCAGCCGTCTTTCGGAGACTAATGAACAATTTATTCAAAGACATTCCTGGGGTTGTGTTTTTCCAGGATGATATATTGGTCCATGGCAAATCTGAACTTGAGCATGACGAGCGTGTCAAACTTGTCCTGAGCATCCTTAATTCCAGTGGCCTAACTTTGAGGGAAGATAAATGCAAATTTCTTCAAGATGGTGTAGACTACCTTGGTCACCACATTTCCCAGAATGGGGTTGAACCAAAGGTTAAAATAATTGATGCTATTCAAAATGCTCCTGTTCCCGAGAACAAGGATCAATTACGCTTGTACCTTGGTTTGGTGGAGTATTACTCCAAATTTGTCAAAAACTTTTCTTCCAAAACTGCTGCCATGCGTAATCTCTTGAAAAAGAATGCTAAGTTTGTTTGGGATGATGCTTGTAACCTGAATTTTAATGATATCAAGCGAGAGATTATTGGTGCCCGTCCTTTGAAATTGTTCAACATCAATGACTTATGTATCCTTTCCACCGATGCCAGCAATGTGGGTTTGGGAGCTGTTCTTATGCAGAAGAAGAGCGATGGTCGCGAGGAAACCATTGCTTTTGCCTCCAGGACTCTGAGGGGTGCCGAGGGAACGTATTCGACCATCGAAAAAGAGGCTTTGGCAATGTGGTGGGGTGTGATGCATTTCAAAAAATTTCTTTGGGGGAACAGATCATCTTAAGGACTGATCACAAGCCCCTGGTTGATTTGTTCACAACTAAAGGGGGTGGAAGGGCAATTCCACGAATTTCTAAGTGGCAGTTCAGGTTGCAGGAATTTCAGTATCAGCTTGAGTATGTCAAACTTCACAAGTTGACCTCGCACACCAAAAACAGTATAATAAACACGATATTAGTGCTTGGTAAACATTTGTTTTGTGACAAAGATGGAATCCAACAGTTCTCCCAAGAAAATTCCAAGTCAATTTTCTTCGTTTTATTCTTTCTTTTATTATTCAAAATTCGCAGATAAAAATAGCCCAGTAAGTCATGTGCCGACCGAAAAAAGACACGAGAACGTGCCCGCCATCTTAGCGCGTATAGCCTGCATAGTCAGTCAGCTACAAAAGTCCATACACAGTAAATATTATGATAGGATTAGACCCAGTGAGGCAGCATAACTGTCAGAGGGTTATAAAAAGTATGTCTAAAAAGACAATTTAGGAACCCATATAGCGTTTTCCTTTGGGACTCACCATATATTCGGCGTCGTCGTCTTGTGCGTATGTGGTCGTCTGGTCTGCCGGTGAATAATGAAGCCATTTTTTGGAGGGTATATATATCCTCCAGAGGTGTATAATTAATCAATTGAGATCACTAATTAGTCAAACACAAAAAGCGCGCAGTCCCTGATGACGTGAAGGACAATGCTAACATGGCCGCCATCTTAGTCTAGTCAAGAAAAGACGGAGAAAGTAACGAAAACGGATGAAGAGACGGTTTTTTGTTCTTTTAAGCAAAAATCAAGATTGTTTAGTGGCCGATAATATTGCTAGGGATGGTTATAATTAGAAATCGTGCTAGCAAGTTAAAAAAGGAGCCTATTTATGGAATATTTATGGACGGTAAGACAAATATGTTAAGGTCCCAAAAGACATAAGTGCGAGCAGACATCTTGTACTGGTAAAAAATAGGCATGAGAAGCCATAGACACTTAGAAACAAGAGTCATACATATCGTTATTGGGCTTACAATTATATACTGGCGTGATGTGAACAATTTGAAAGCAAAATAAGCGCAATTGAATATTTTGCACATATTTATCAAAAAGTCCCGAATTATATCCCGTTTGAGGAATCTTTGCTCACCTCAAATATTGGCGCTTATATATGCACGATTAAAGGTAAGGAAGCTAAATAACGCACATACATTTGTACTCACAGACCAGGCATGTATAATGGCCAGCAGTCTGGAAAAAGGGTCAGATGTTAGTTTAGAGAGAACGCACTCAATGTTGTACAAAGCTGGCCATTACGTTTATGGCCAGATATATATGATAATCTAATCGATATGGCTATACAACACAAATGTAGTCATGGTCATCAACCAGGCCAATGTATTGGCCAACAGACTAAATATTAGATCATGGCATTGTAAACACATGTGACAAGTAGAAATTATTTGATACTTGAGCAAATGATTGGTGTAATAGTAACAGAAAATGTTAGGTCTAAGTTCAAAGGAATAACTCAACAAAAAGCTCACATCAGTTACCCAGATGTGATACTAAAAAAGCCCCAATCATTACACAAAGTTCTAACTTTATGTACTTGAATTTAGACAGATGCAGTTGATCTAATGTGAAAATAACATGCAATGACATACACATCAAGTCTCTAATGTATTTGTAAGAGACCGACAAAAGAATTTCTGGGTCAGCAGTAATCTTACAAGGAAACCTCAAAAAGATAGGATGGGATAAGCTGATTCACAAAAAGTGATGGAATTCATTGTTCGCATTTAATCCCTGATCTACAGCTCTAAGTCTACATATCCAGCGGGCCTCAAGTTGTCTGAGGCATGTGATCCTGTCACCACCACGTTTTCCTGGCGCCACCCTATCAATTGCATGGAATTTGATTTCTTTTTCGTCCGGGTGGTTGCCTGTGATATGTTGTGCCACTGGGCTACGGAGATCATTGCTTTTGATGTTTCTAATGTGTTCCTGAATACGTGTTTTTAAGCATCTGGTGCTGCTACCAACATAGATCATGTTACAGTGGCAAATGATTACATAAACTACAAAGGTAGTATTGCAGTTAATAAAAGAAGTAACCCTATGTGTCCTAGGGCTGTTATAACTGTAGTCAACCAATTTGTTTATGCCGTATTCACACACTGTACAGTTACCACATACAAAAAAGCCAGCCGGCTTCTCTGTAAGCCATGCAGAGCCACTTGTCTTTGGGGGATCTACATGACTGGGGCAGAGAATGTTCTTAATGGTTCTGCCCTTTTTGTAAATGACCTTAGGTTTGTCAGGAATAATACCTTTCGGTAGTGTGTCAGATTTTAAGAGGTGCCAGTGCCGCCTCAAGATGTTGTATATATGATTACTATACATCCCGTATTCAGTTATGAAAGCACATTGATCATGGGGTACACTGGTGTTCTTTTTGGGTTGTTTGAGCAAGGTTTCATGGCGTTTCTTTTTTCTAATTTTACTCTCTGCCCTGTCAACATCTTTCTCAACATACCCCCTCGCCAAAAAATCATTCTTCATTCTTTGTATGGTGTTTTCAAAGTTGGTATCTTCACTGCAATTTTGGCGAGCACGTATCATCTCACCATAAGGAATAGCCACTATGGTGTTCCTAGGATGACAACTTTCAGCATGAAGTATGCTGTTGCAGGAAGTAGGCTTTTTGTTCATTTTGCTCTGGATGCTGCCTTCTTTTATATAGAGATGCAAGTCAAGAAACACAATTTCACTTTGGGAGGAGCTCATGGTGAGTTTAATATTACGATCATTACTGTTAAGGAAGCGAAAGTAATTGGTCAACCCATCAGTACTGCCCTCCCAAATAAGGACAATGTCGTCAATGTAGCGTACATAAAAAATTATGTCATCTATCCATTGACTTGCACCATGACCCCAGGCATGCTCCATCTCAAACAGACCCATAAAAAGGTTTGCATAAGATGGAGCAAACCTGGAGCCCATGGCAGTCCCCTGTATCTGTAGGTACCAATCGTCTTCGTGCAAAAAGACATTGTGAGCACAGTTCCCAATAAGCCGCGCGGGTGGGCGCGCGCGCACATAAATTACCTGAAGCGCGCAGTGTGCTGAATTTAGCGCGCACACAACGACATCTAATCCTGCAGGACCATATCCATGTTAATTGCGGCGCCCGTGTGCGCTACAATTAACATGAAAACTACCTCAAAGAGTCATAATCAGCCCCGCAGCTTGCACTAATGAAAAGAAAAACAGTGTCTCCAACACGACGTGCGCTTTAGCACACGCTGTGTTGGAGACTCTGTTTTTTCTTATCTTAATTGTGCACAGCTACGGGGGCCGATTGTGACCCTTTGTGTTAGTATTCATGCTAATTTCGGCGCCCCTGTGCACTGGAATAAACTTGAATACTACTTCAAAGGGTCACAATCAGCCCGCAGCTTTAATTAAAGAAAAGACAAGCCGGAGTGGAGTGAAAAAAAGATGATAGCCGTCGATGCTTCCTGATGCCATCCCGTGACTAAGGAAGTAAAGGGTGACGAATCGGTCTTTGTCACTCTTAGGAGAAGCTACATACACTTACATGTAAAATGTTCTTTTCTGCTTTGGATAATATATTACTTTCTCCTCCTTTGCATCCACTACTGTTCCAAATGTGTACTTGCTATCCTATTAACTGTACTTACATTTTGCCATTTTGTACTGTTCTTGCGAGTTTTGGAATATTAAACTGGAGATATTGCATTAACATTATTTCCCTGCCCAAAATAGCCCTGCCTCTCCCCTCTTTTTCATCATTACTTAAAAAGTCTCATTGTGATGTGTTACGTATATATACTCAAACTTTGCTAATCTGCTGCGCGACCGTACCCTTCACCCCTGCACTGTCAACCACGGCCTATGATGATTGGCACGGAAATTATGTGATTCTGCTAACATGAAAAATTCCACATACTACATTATTATCACGATTTTGATGCATAGTCTACCATCTGCTACATCATTAGCAGATTTAAACAGAAATGTTGGCTCCAACAGAGCCGGGTCTGGTGGCAAAGTAGACTAATGTGTGGCTGTAGGGCCGTGTTTGACCTGAAGGTCACAAGTTCAAACCCCGGCGGGTCCACTCACGTTCATCCTTCTGAGGTCGATAGAGTGAGTACCATTAAGTTGGGTAACAATAAATATCTGTTGTACAGCGCCAAGATATCCACGGCCAGGGGTGAACGTGCACTTTACAAATAAATGGTTTAGAAATACCCGTTACATCAAAAGCTATTTAAAAAATGTGTGTGAGTGTTCAAGGGCATGCTCGCATGTCTGGTCTTTGCACAAAGGGTTTGTAGGGGAAAATATCTGTGTGTGTGCATGAGTATATGCAAACTTCAAGGTCCACTTTCAATATAACACTACATTGGTCTGCTAATCCTAATTTTAAATGCTCCCCAATTAGGGAGAGACATTATTTGAAGTGCATAAGAGTAAAATGATTAATCCAGGATCACACAGTTTATGCACCTGGGAAAGCCAAAATTAACATACTGGTCTCCGGGTCCCATACATGTAAAACAAGCCACTAGATCACATCAGTGAGATCAGTGCTCACATAGGTTTGCCACACGAAGGTGATAAAGAGGCTATACTCAACAATTCCACTCTATACTGCAGGGGCAGATGCTACACAACAGTGGCCCCAGCAGTGTAATCGAAGGTCTTCAGTGCCAGCACTTCTCTTTCGCAGATGTTTCAAGTTTCCGAAGGCATTGCATGAATAGCTCACCCAGTTCAGATTTTTGCTGTTTAATCTGGGGTCTGTAGTCCTGTTTATCCCATTAAGAAAACAGAACTGCAAGTCCCAGAATCCAATGAATAAACCTGGAATGGATGACCTAATCTTGTATGGGCCTGAGGAACTTGAAAGCTCTACCTTGAGTAGCCGCAAACAAAGGGCTTGGATACGCCTTCATACCACACCCTCCGTGAAGATGACAATACTTTGGCAGAACAAAACATTCTACTGAGTGACCATCAGTTTTAGTGGTGCCAGATAAAAATGTGGGTTAGCTCTGCTACGGCCCTGAGAGAAGGAGATTTAAAGGATGGAAAGAGAAAGGTTGCAAGAGGAGACAAAAAGAGTAGGGCTGGTTTAAGCTTTTTCCCAGGGCTACTTTTGGTTCCCCTGTGGGCCAATTCGACAATGGTCACGTGCTATACACCCTTCTTGTCTTACTGCCCTCTTTTTAATGTATCTGCAGGCTTACCTGGGCAGGATTTTATGTCACTGCCTAGATTTAACTCTTTACTTAGGTTTTACTACTACTGTCTCCCTGCCTCTGTCTCCCTCACCCTGTCTACCTCTCCCTGTCACTCTGCCTCTATCTGTCTGTTCCTGTCCCTGTCCCTGTCTGTCCCTGTCTCTGTCTCCCTCCCTCTATCTCCCTCTCCATCTCTCTGTCTCTGCCCATCTCTGCCTCTATCTGGCTTGGTCTGTCCGTGTCTCTGTCTGTCTCTACCTCTATCTCTCTTTGTCTCTATCTCTGTCTGTCTCTGCCTCTGTCTGTCTCTATCTCTGTCTGTCTCTGCCTCTGTCTGTCTCTGTCTCTGCCTCTGTCTCAATCTGTCCCTGTCTCTATCTCTGTCTCTCTCTCTCTCTGACCCTATCTAGCTCTGTCTGCCCCTGTCTCTGCCTCTATCTGTCTCTGCCTCTATCTGTCTCTGCCTCTACCTGTCTCTGCCTCTATCTGTCTCTGCCTCTATCTGTCTCTGCCTCTACCTGTCTCTGCCTCTATCCGTCTCTATCTCTATATGTCTTTATCTGTCTCTTTCTCTATTGAAAGCACACGTCGTGTTTGAGACTCTGCATTTCTTTTTAGAACGCGGCTGCTGGGCTGATTATGTGCCTTTCCAAAGTATTCATGTGCAGCACCTTGTACATGCATAACTGCTGCAGCAAATAGCATAAATACTTTCAAAAAGGCTCACAACCTTCCCCGCAGCCATGCTCCTATTAACAGTGATGGCACTTGACTTGTGTGAATGGCACTCTTCCACACTACATGTTTTCCTGGATGTCACATGTTTCACAAACTATCTGACGGGATATCCACACATTACTCTGTAGCTTGCACATCAAATATGAATATGTTATTTAATTATGTATATGTGCGATCTTGTATAGGCTCCTAACATTTCCCCACCCTATGAACAGTGCTTGAGTTGAGGATCTTTAGTAAAATCGTATTACGGTACCACCATTGGAGTCCTGTGCTTTTCTGAACCTGATTGTACTTGCCTGTGTAACCAATTCATGCCTTGGCATGTGTATCTACATTGAAAACCTGCTTTAAGACCATTCATGTGGTGCTGCATGTGTGGAAATGCACTGTCTTTTCACTTTTTTAAGCAAAAGTTTGGAGTGATATTTGGCGCTGCACCTCCCCGCGAGGTCTGGTTCCTGGCGCACATAGTCTTGGTTGCAGCGCACAGAGACCTTACACTGCCGCACACAGAGGAAAAAAATTAGAGGGAACATTGATTGTGAGTCAAAATCAATTTGGCCATGTCCAGAAGCATCTGGGTATGCTCAAGGTGACAAGCATTACGTTTGAAAAGAAAGTACTTCAGAGATCTCATCCCATTCTCCAGTTCTATACAGGTATACAAACTTTCCACGTCCATAGTTACAAACGTGAAAAGCTTGTCCTCCCAAATTACATCCTCTAGTTTGCGGAGAAGTTCCCTGCTATCTTGCAAGTATGAAGGCAGGTTCCGTACAAAAGGTTGAAGAAAGGAATCCACGTATTCAGCTAGATGTTCAGTGGGACCTCCGTTGCCCGATATAATGGGTCTTCCAGGAGGAAATGCACCGCCCTTATGCACCTTGGGAAGGGCATAAATGCATGGGAAACGTGAGTTGTCCGCCCTCAAATATCTGTATTCTGGTTCGGATATCAGTCCTGATTCCTTCCATTCTACTAGTCTCGAGTTGATCTTGCTCTCAACATCTTTAATGGGATTTTTTCGCAATGGAGTATAGCAGGCAACATCATTCAACTGTCTCTTTATTTCATTGGAGTAGTCCATGAAATCCATTATAACAATATTGCCGCCCTTATCAGCCTCACGAACTACCAAGGACGAGTCATCACGTATGGTCTGCAAAAACAATTTATCAGATTTGCGGAACCTGCCTTCATACTTGCAAGATAGCAGGGAACTTCTCTGCAAACTAGAGGATGTAATTTGGGAGGACAAGCTTTTCACGTTTGTAACTATGGACGTGGAAAGTTTGTATACCTGTATAGAACTGGAGAATGGGATGAGATCTCTGAAGTACTTTCTTTTCAAACGTAATGCTTGTCACCTTGAGCATACCCAGATGCTTCTGGACATGGCCAAATTGATTTTGACTCACAATGTCTTTTTGCACGAAGACGATTGGTACCTACAGACACAGGGGACTGCCATGGGCTCCAGGTTTGCTCCATCTTATGCAAACCTTTTTATGGGTCTGTTTGAGATGGAGCATGCCTGGGGTCATGGTGCAAGTCAATGGATAGATGACATAATTTTTTATGTACGCTACATTGACGACATTTTCCTTATTTGGAAGGGCAGTACTGATGGGTTGACCAATTACTTTCGCTTCCTTAACAGTAATGATCGTAATATTAAGCTCACCATGAGCTCCTCCCAAAGTGAAATTGTGTTTCTTGACTTGCATCTCTATATAAAAGAAGGCAGCATCCAGAGCAAAATGCACAAAAAGCCTACTTCCTGCAACAGCATACTTCATGCTGAAAGTTGTCATCCTAGGAACACCATAGTGGCTATTCCTTATGGTGAGATGATACGTGCTCGCCGAAATTGCAGTGAAGATACCAACTTTGAAAACACCATACAAAGAATGAAGAATGATTTTTTGGCGAGGGGGTATGTTGAGAAAGATGTTGACAGGGCAGAGAGTAAAATTAGAAAAAAGAAACGCCATGAAACCTTGCTCAAACAACCCAAAAAGAACACCAGTGTACCCCATGATCAATGTGCTTTCATAACTGAATACGGGATGTATAGTAATCATATATACAACATCTTGAGGCGGCACTGGCACCTCTTAAAATCTGACACACTACCGAAAGGTATTATTCCTGACAAACCTAAGGTCATTTACAAAAAGGGCAGAACCATTAAGAACATTCTCTGCCCCAGTCATGTAGATCCCCCAGAGACAAGTGGCTCTGCATGGCTTACAGAGAAGCCGGCTGGCTTTTTTGTATGTGGTAACTGTACAGTGTGTGAATACGGCATAAACAAATTGGTTGACTACAGTTATAACAGCCCTAGGACACATAGGGTTACTTCTTTTATTAACTGCAATACTACTTTTGTAGTTTATGTAATCATTTGCCACTGTAAGATGATCTATGTTGGTAGCAGCACCAGATGCTTAAAAACACGTATTCAGGAACACATTAGAAACATCAAAAGCAATGATCTCCGTAGCCCAGTGGCACAACATATCACAGGCAACCACCTGGACGAAAAAGAAATCAAATTCCATGCAATTGATAGGGTGGCGCCAAGAAAACGTGGTGGTGACAGGATCACATGCCTCAGACAACTTGAGGCCCGCTGGATATGTAGACTTAGAGCTGTAGATCAGGGATTAAATGCGAACAATGAATTCCATCACTTTTTGTGAATCAGCTTATCCCATCCTATCTTTTTGAGGTTTCCTTGTAAGATTACTGCTGACCCAGAAATTCTTTTGTCGGTCTCTTACAAATACATTAGAGACTTGATGTGTATGTCATTGCATGTTATTTTCACATTAGATCAACTGCATCTGTCCTTGGTCGTTTTCTGTCTAAATTCAAGTACATAAAGTTAGAACTTTGTGTAATGACTGGGGCTTTTCTTAGTATCACATCTGGGTAACTGATGTGAGCTTTTTGTTGAGTCATTCCTTTGAACTTAGACCTAACATTTTCTGTTACTATTACACCAATCATTTGCTCATGTATCAAATAATTTCTACTTGTCACATGTGTTTACAATGCCATGATCTAATATTTAGTCTGTTGGCCAATACATTGGCCTGGTTGATGACCATGACTACATTTGTGTTGTATAGCCATATCGATTAGATTCTCATATATATCTGGCCATAGACGTAATGGCCAGCTTTGTACAACATTGAGTGCGTTCTCTCTAAACTAACATCTGACCCTTTTTCCAGACTGCTGGCCATTATACATGCCTGGTCTGTGAGTACAAATGTATGTGCGTTATTTAGCTTCCTTACCTTTAATCGTGCATATATAAGCGCCAATATTTGAGGTGAGCAAAGATTCCTCAAACGGGATATAATTCGGGACTTTTTGATAAACATGTGCAAAATATTCAATTGCGCTTATTTTGCTTTCAAATTGTTCACATCACGCCAGTATATAATTGTAAGCCCAATAACGATATGTATGACTCTTGTTTCTAAGTGTCTATGGCTTCTCATGCCTATTTCTTACCAGTACAAGATGTCTGCTCGCACTTATGTCTTTTGGGACCTTAACATATTTGTCTTACCGTCCATAAATATTCCATAAATAGGCTCCTTTTTTAACTTGCTAGCACGATTTCTAATTATAACCATCCCTAGCAATATTATCGGCCACTAAACAATCTTGCTTTTTGCTTAAAAGAACAAAAAACCGTCTCTTCATCCGTTTTCGTTACTTTCTCCGTCTTTTCTTGACTAGACTAAGATGGCGGCCATGTTAGCATTGTCCTTCACGTCATCAGGGACTGCGCGCTTTTTGTGTTTGACTAATTAGTGATCTCAATTGATTAATTATACACCTCTGGAGGATATATATACCCTCCAAAAAATGCCTTCATTATTCACCGGCAGACCAGACGACCACATACGCACGAGACGACGACGCCGAATATATGGTGAGTCCCAAAGGAAAACGCTATATGGGTTCCTAAATTGTCTTTTTAGACATACTTTTTATAACCCTCTGACAGTTATGCTGCCTCACTGGGTCTAATCCTATCATAATATTTATGTGTATGGACTTTTGTAGCTGACTGACTATGCAGGCTATACGCGCTAAGTTGACGGGCACGTTCTCGTGTCTTTTTTCGGTCGGCACATGACTTACTGGGCTATTTTTATCTGCGAATTTTGAATAATAAAAGAAAGAATAAAACGAAGAAAATTGACTTGGAATTTTCTTGGGAGAACTTTTGGATTCCATCTTTGTCACAAAACAAATGTTTACCAAGCACTAATATCGTGTTTATTATACTATTTTTGGTGTGCGAGGTCAACTTGTGAAGTTTGATGTATAGAACAAATTCCTATTTGTTTTATGTTGGGATCTAGGGGGTTGTATCCCAGACCATTTGCACCCATATTATAGTAACAATAGGAACTTGACCCTCGGTGCGGCCCTTAAAGCCACAATCCCTTTTTCTGCTTTGACGAATATAATTTGGGCTAGCCTGCACGTTAGTGTCATCCGATAAATTCTACCACCTATATTGCTCATCTAAACACAAATATGTTTGAGGACAATAGAGAGGAGTTATTAGGTGATCTCTTTAATAAAGAGAAAACCACTGCCCGGCCTCCGGCTCCCCCAGTCCAACGGGATGGTCTTAAAAATAAGTTTATCCGACTAGAAAAACTACGTAAACAAGAGCTCGCCAAATGGTGGGATGGTGCGACACTCAAAAAATACTTAGAGAACAAATGCATCCCCAGAGGACTCCGTATTCTTATCTTTCCAAACTATGAGGATTTAGAATTGGACCTTTTGGGTGAATGGGAGGAAGGTTTACATGCCGCATCATTCAAAATGATGGACATATTGGTGCGTAATGCTGAAAGGAGAGGTAAAAAAATAAGGGAAGACATACTGGCACTAGAAAAAGAAATTAGTGAAATGAACTTACCTGACCTGACCCAAAAAAACTATGAGATCTTAAAAAAGGAATTGACTAGTTACCAACTATACATCAAGGGTAAGAAACAACAAAAAATAGAGCGAGATCGCGGGGACTATGAAAGGGGACGTATATTTACCTTTGCGCGAAAATTTGATGATGTAGCCCCAAGAAATACCACGCCCCCTAGTGCTGTAATACGTACACCAAGTATATCATCAAGCAGCACGTCTATCTCCTCTATTTCATCAATTGAAACTGACCCAGGGGAGGGAACTAGTACTGCTACCTCTAACCCAATCCCAGAGTCGGATTTTTTAAAAGAGGTACAGAGGTACCGCCTGGGGAACAACAAAAAAAGAGCACAAAACGAAGAACCAGGCGGGGTGGCCAGAAACACAAGATCCACAACAAAGGCAAAAATGGGAAACAACCAATAGGCCATTGTACTCAGATTGTGAACCATGAAATGGACAGGACTATGGTAAATGATAAAGGTAACAATGTGAATGTGATTAATTTGTCCTCTAAAACTTTTTCTGATCCAGAAATGTCTATTCTGCAAAAAGGTTTGAACTTTTGTGTAACTGAAAAACAAATGTTGGACAAAGTACATGTTGATCTTTTCTGTTTCACCCGCAAGTTGAAATTAAAAAAATACTTTGCTGAGCAACCTGATATACATGTTCCTGTTCAATCTGTAAAAAATGTTTCAGAATTTACAATTGCTGAAGTTGACACTCCCCACACTATTGCTACATTGGATGAACATGATATGGTGGGAGATTTGATCATGCATGCCCGAAATCTTGATATCTATGAGGACACGACTATAGATAGCGGCTTAAAAAATCGCTCAAAATTCATACCACCTAGTTCTAAAACTGCCATCGATGAGTTCTCCATCAGAGTGACACAGGACCTTTACAAATTAGAAGACGTGCATTATTCTAATAACAAATGCAAACATCCTTATACCATCAGCAAATCTGATAAATTGTTTTTGCAGACCATACGTGATGACTCGTCCTTGGTAGTTCGTGAGGCTGATAAGGGCGGCAATATTGTTATAATGGATTTCATGGACTACTCCAATGAAATAAAGAGACAGTTGAATGATGTTGCCTGCTATACTCCATTGCGAAAAAATCCCATTAAAGATGTTGAGAGTAAGATCAACTCGAGACTAGTAGAATGGAAGGAATCAGGGCTGATATCCGAACCAGAATACAGATATTTGAGGGCGGACAACTCACGTTTCCCATGCATTTATGCCCTTCCCAAGGTGCATAAGGGCGGTGCATTTCCTCCTGGAAGACCCATTATATCGGGCAACGGAGGTTCACTGAACATCTAGCTGAATACGTGGATTCCTTTCTTCAACCTTTTGTACGGAACCTGCCTTCATACTTGCAAGATAGCAGGGAACTTCTCTGCAAACTAGAGGATGTAATTTGGGAGGACAAGCTTTTCACGTTTGTAACTATGGACGTGGAAAGTTTGTATACCTGTATAGAACTGGAGAATGGGATGAGATCTCTGAAGTACTTTCTTTTCAAACGTAATGCTTGTCACCTTGAGCATACCCAGATGCTTCTGGACATGGCCAAATTGATTTTGACTCACAATGTCTTTTTGCACGAAGACGATTGGTACCTACAGACACAGGGGACTGCCATGGGCTCCAGGTTTGCTCCATCTTATGCAAACCTTTTTATGGGTCTGTTTGAGATGGAGCATGCCTGGGGTCATGGTGCAAGTCAATGCTAGATGACATAATTTTTTATGTACGCTACATTGACGACATTTTCCTTATTTGGAAGGGCAGTACTGATGGGTTGACCAATTACTTTCACTTCCTTAACAGTAATGATCGTAATATTAAGCTCACCATGAGCTCCTCCCAAAGTGAAATTGTGTTTCTTGACTTGCATCTCTATATAAAAGAAGGCAGCATCCAGAGCAAAATGCACAAAAAGCCTACTTCCTGCAACAGCATACTTCATGCTGAAAGTTGTCATCCTAGGAACACCATAGTGGCTATTCCTTATGGTGAGATGATACGTGCTCGCCGAAATTGCAGTGAAGATACCAACTTTGAAAACACCATACAAAGAATGAAGAATGATTTTTTGGCGAGGGGGTATGTTGAGAAAGATGTTGACAGGGCAGAGAGTAAAATTAGAAAAAAGAAACACCATGAAACCTTGCTCAAACAACCCAAAAAGAACACCAGTGTACCCCATGATCAATGTGCTTTCATAACTGAATACGGGATGTATAGTAATCATATATACAACATCTTGAGGCGGCACTGGCACCTCTTAAAATCTGACACACTACCAAAAGGTATTATTCCTGACAAACCTAAGGTCATTTACAAAAAGGGCAGAACCATTAAGAACATTCTCTGCCCCAGTCATGTAGATCCCCCAAAGACAAGTGGCTCTGCATGGCTTACAGAGAAGCCGGCTGGCTTTTTTGTATGTGGTAACTGTACAGTGTGTGAATACGGCATAAACAAATTGGTTGACTACAGTTATAACAGCCCTAGGACACATAGGGTTACTTCTTTTATTAACTGCAATACTACTTTTGTAGTTTATGTAATCATTTGCCACTGTAACATGATCTATGTTGGTAGCAGCACCAGATGCTTAAAAACACGTATTCAGGAACACATTAGAAACATCAAAAGCAATGATCTCCGTAGCCCAGTGGCACAACATATCACAGGCAACCACCCGGACGAAAAATAAATCAAATTCCATGCAACTGATAGGGTGGCGCCAGGAAAACGTGGTGGCACAGGATCACATGCCTCAGACAACTTGAGGCCCGCTGGATATGTAGACTTAGAGCTGTAGATCAGGGATTAAATGCGAAAAATGAATTCCATCACTTTTTGTGAATCAGCTTATCCCATCCTATCTTTTTGAGGTTTCCTTGTAAGATTACTGCTGACCCAGAAATTCTTTTGTCGGTCTCTTACAAATACATTAGAGATTTGATGTGTATGTCATTGCATGTTATTTTCACATTAGATCAACTGCATCTGTCCTTGGTCGTTTTCTGTCTAAATTCAAGTACATAAAGTTAGAACTTTGTGTAATGACTGGGGCTTTTTTAGTATCACATCTGGGTAACTGATGTGAGCTTTTTGTTGAGTTATTCCTTTGAACTTAGACCTAACATTTTCTGTTACTATTACACCAATCATTTGCTCAAGTATCAAATAATTTCTACTTGTCACATGTGTTTACAATGCCATGATCTAATATTTAGTCTGTTGGCCAATACATTGGCCTGGTTGATGACCATGACTACATTTGTGTTGTGTAGCCATATCGATTAGATTCTCATATATATCTGGCCATAGACGTAATGGCCAGCTTTGTACAACATTGAGTGCGTTCTCTCTAAACTAACATCTGACCCTTTTTCCAGACTGCTGGCCATTATACATGCCTGGTCTGTGAGTACAAATGTATGTGCGTTATTCAGCTTCCTTACCTTTAATCGTGCATATATAAGCGCCAATATTTGAGGTGAGCAAAGATTCCTCAAACGGGATATAATTCAGGACTTTTTGATAAATATGTGCAAAATATTCAATTGCGCTTATTTTGCTTTCAAATTGTTCACATCACGCCAGTATATAATTGTAAGCCCAATAACGATATGTATGACTCTTGTTTCTAAGTGTCTATGGCTTCTCATGCCTATTTTTTACCAGTACAAGATGTCTGCTCGCACTTATGTCTTTTGGGACCTTAACATATTTGTCTTACCGTCCATAAATATTCCATAAATAGGCTCCTTTTTTAACTTGCTAGCACGATTTCTAATTATAACCATCCCTAGCAATATTATCGGCCACTAAACAATCTTGCTTTTTGCTTAAAAGAACAAAAAACCGTCTCTTCATCCGTTTTCGTTACTTTCTCCGTCTTTTCTTGACTAGACTAAGATGGCGGCCATGTTAGCATTGTCCTTCACGTCATCAGGGACTGCGCGCTTTTTGTGTTTGACTAACTAGTGATCTCAATTGATTAATTATACACCTCCGGAGGATATATATACCCTCCAAAAAATGCCTTCATTATTCACCGGCAGACCAGACGACCACATACGCACGAGACGACGACGCCGAATATATGGTGAGTCCCAAAGGAAAACGCTATATGGGTTCCTAAATTGTCTTTTTAGACATACTTTTTATAACCCTCTGACAGTTATGCTGCCTCACTGGGTCTAATCCTATCATAATATTTACTGTGTATGGACTTTTGTAGCTGACTGACTATGCAGGCTATACGCGCTAAGATGGCGGGCACGTTCTTGTGTCTTTTTTCGGTCGGCACATGACCTACTGGGCTATTTTTATCTGCGAATTTTGAATAATAAAAGAAAGAATAAAACGAAGAAAATTGACTTGGAATTTTCTTGGGAGAACTGTTGGATTCCATCTTTGTCACAAAACAAATGTTTACCAAGCACTAATATCGTGTTTATTATACTGTTTTTGGTGTGCGAGGTCAACTTGTGAAGTTTGATGTATAGACCAAATTCCTATTTGTTTTATGTTGGGATCTAGGGGGTTGTATCCCAGACCATTTGCACCTATATTATAGTAACAATAGGAACTTGACCCTCGGTGCGGCCCTTATTCAGCTTGAGTATGTGGCTGGGGCGAAGAATTTGATTGCGGATTGCTTATCCAGGCTACCCCTTTCTGATTGTGACGACTGTTTTGCAAATGACGATTTGGAGGTGGTTTGTGCGATTGGTTCTTTGAGTGACTCAGTTGGTTGTGCTCTTTCTGAGTGTGAGTGGATGGAGGGCATTGCTTCTGATGGAGATATGCAAGTCGTTATTGATCTTCTCTCCAAATCTTGGCCGTGCGAAAAGAATTGTCCTTCTGAAATAGTTCCTTACTGAAGAGTTAGAGATGAACTATCTCTTGTGGATGGCATTTTGAGAAGAGGTGGTTTGCTCGTTGTTCCTTTTTCCATCCGTGGCTAGATTCTCCGTCTTGCTCATGAAGGCCATCCTGGCATTCGTTCAATGAAGCGTAGAGTGAGACAAGATTTTTGGTGGCCGTGTGTAGACAAGGATGTGGAGCATTTTGTTTGTGAGTGTTGTGAATGTGTTGTGAGCGATAAATCTCAAGTCAGGCATCCTCTACCTGTTGCACCTGTCATTGTGAAGAGTCCTCCTTGGTCCAAGCTGGCTTTGGACATTGCTGGTCCCTATGGTCTTGTGGGCTCATCTCCTAAGTTCATTTTGGTGTTGATTGATTACATGACCAAATGGCCTGAAGTTAGGTTTGTTGATTCCGTCAGTTCTTCTGTTGTGATTGCTTTCTTGCGTGATGTCTTTTCAAGGGAAGGTTTTCCCGAGGAGATCGTTTCTGACAATGGCACACAATTGGTATCTGCTGAGATGTCAACTTTCTTCAAAGAGGCTGGTATCAGACATATTGCACCTCACTCTATCATCCCCGCAGCAATGGCTTAGTTGAGCGTTTTAACCGGGTGGTCAAGGAGCATCTTCAACTGGCCTTAGTGAACGGTTTGCATTGGCGTCAGGTTGTGGGGGACATGTTATGGGCTGTGAGGACCACTCTGCATGTGTCTACTGGCGTTGCTCCTTTTACTTTGCTACGCGGTAGGGTTGCTGGAACTAAGTTGAACAAAGAATGGATGGCTAGGAAAGCTGTCGATGCTGGTTCTTTAGCTAGTGTTGCTGATGTCAGGGCTTCTCTACAGGCAAAGTATGGTACGCGATCTGGTGTTTCGTCTTCCAAGGTGAAGGTTGGTGACTGGGTTAGGGTAAAGAGGCCCGGGTTTATTCGCAAGGGTGAGTCGCGTTTTTCTTCTCCCAAAAGAGTGTCTGTGGTGAAGGATTATGTGATCGTGTTGGAGGATGGAAGGATTTGGAACAAGTCTTTTGTTTCGGTTGTGCCTGATTCTATGGTTGAACGTGTCCGTAAGCGTTTGGGTGATGGTGCTTTCCCAGTTTCCCCCAGGGTGGGTGGTGTTGGTGGTTCACCCATTCCTCTTCCTGGTTCACCTATCCCTACCCCTGTTCCCGGGAGAGTAACTTCTTCCAGGGTCAGGTCTGTTCCGGTGAAGTTCCAAGATTATATGTTGGGGTGACTCTGATCATGATCTGTCTTCTCCTCGTTTTCTCCATGGTCTGTTCCTCTTCTCATTTTCTTCTGTTCCTCTTCTTATTTTCTTCTGTTGAACGTGCTTCCTTCATTCCTTTCTGTTCTTTTGGGGTTTATTTTGTTTTTGTCTTCCTTTCTCTTCTTCTTTCTTTTTCTTGTGAAGAAAGGGAGGTGTGTTGGGTTTTACCTTTCTTGCCCTGCCTGCCATGGTTTGTTCTTAGAATGTTCCCTGCGTGGAACACTGTTTTCATTCTCTTCTTGGCAGTTGCTGCCGGGGAGCTGCTGTAACTGGACGTGTATTAAACCCTACCTTCTCACCATCCGTGTGGACCCATCTTCTTTTCAATTATGCATACAACTTTTAATGCAGTCCAAGCATAGCCGCATATGTCACAAAGCAAAAGTTCCAACTTAGAATACATATGAACCAACAATGCCATGAATCACTAGGCAATCAGCCTCTTTTAAATGTGGTAACAGTGAGAAAGGAAATGTCCAAACAACTCCAATGAAACATAAAACTTGAAGAAGGATGACCGAAGAATACACCATCCACGATTGATCCACCAGATGTGGGATCAAGAAGACGAAATCAAGAGAGGTTATCTGCAAAGCAAGGGGTATAATCTGCATATATCATCTGGTGAATTAATTATCGGAATGTACACATCAATACACAAGTAGTATTACAGGTTAGTACACAAATCTAGATTGCAGTAACACTAGCTCTCACAAAGGATAGATTATAATTTATTGGAGCATCTCAAAATTCAAAAGATGAGAAAGACTACAGCGATAAGGCACTTAGCCATTAATGCTCAACCTTATACAACTTCATGAGTTTGTATAAGACAATAGCTCCATTAAAAGAATCCTTTAGAGATACACAAAACTGTCTATTAGGGGCACTCAGCCCACTATTTGGGTAGTATCACACATATATTCAAAGCAACATGTGATATATGTATATAAGTACAATATAACTGAAAAATAGCAATCATCAATCATATAAATGTAATGATAAGAACCATGCCATCATAATGTTGCTTATGTTGAAATGTACATTTCTAAAAAAGCTAGCAGTTGTTGCGTTACTATATATATCTATAACTACATTCCCCAGAATGCATCTTAACCCCTTCGATGCTGATGACGGCTCCCGGCTTTCATGAGTCACGTGGGCGTATGCTGATGATGGCCGGGAGCTGTCATGACAACGCCCGCGATCGGAATGTTCAGCACCGCGGCGGAATTCCGGCCGCGGTCAAGGTGTTAACAAGCAGGATGGGCAATGTGTATAAATGGTAACACAGTAAAGAGACTCACTGACTGTAAGCAGGACGCATAGGTTTTTGCTACTCTTTAATAAATATGAGTGGCAAATTCTTACCGGAGACTGGATGCAATGTTTCTTTCATCTATCTGTGAAAGTGGATGTACGATATATAAAACTGTGTAAAGCAAGGATTGGTTGACTGATGGTGCTACATGTGGCTAACATGTTCCAAAACATGTAATGTATATCTAGCCACTGGATATGTTTCATCATTATTAGTAAAGGCATGCTTGTGTTATAAAATAATTTTTTTCACAGGCCCAATAATATCACAAACATATAATTTTGGCCAACGATATTCAGTCTTGCAAGGAAATAACAGCTTATGGTATTAGGTTTATTCTGGTATGGCACTTAACACTCTTTTTATCACTGATATTTTTGCATTTGTTGCAGGGATAACATCTGTTAGGTTTGCTCAGTCAGTCTGTTGCTTGTTTAGCCTGCAGGTGGCTTTGGATTAGTTCATCTTTTAAAGATTTTGATTTTCTATTAGACATGTTAATCTGATCTTTTGATAATGCTATGTTATTTAATTTGGTTATTTGCTTATTTTCCTCTATTGTTATATTGGTATGCTCCTGTGGATTGTATATGTTCAAGTGGGAAACTGAGAGGCACACAATATTGGAATCAATGGAAATTTTAACTACTTAATGCTGTTTTTTAAATTAATTGTGATAACATCTCGACTTTAAAAATGATAGTTATGTATATGTATATTAAGATGGAATATGTTTATCGATACCGCCGTGCTAGGTATTTTCTGTTGCTTTTATTTTTCCTGTTTAGTAAGATAAGATGCAAATTGTACTTTTATGGTTGTAACAAACCAAATAAAGTTTGTTTTGACTGACTGACAGTTATATTGTACTTATATACATATATCACATGTTGCTTTGAATATATGTGTGATACTACCCAAATAGTGGGCTGAGTGCCCCTAAAAGACAGTTTTGTGTATCTCTAAAGGATTCTTTTAATGGAGCTATTGTCTTATACAAACTCATGAAGTTGTATAAGGTTGAGCATTAATGGCTAAGTGCCTTATCGCTGTAGTCTTTCTCATCTTTTGAATTTTGAGATGCTCCAATAAATTATAATCTATCCTTTGTGAGAGCTAGTGTTACTGCAATCTAGATTTGTGTACTAACCTGTAATACTACTTGTGTATTGATGTGTACATTCCGATAATTAATTCACCAGATGATATATGCAGATTATACCCCTTGAGATATGCTTTTTAGATTTATCAAAGGATGCCACATGCTCCATGCCTACATTGTCTACCAGTACTTTCAATTATGATATATCTTGTGGTTGTAAGGTTCTAGAGAGGTCTGGACATATAGGTTGTCTCTCATATGTTATATATTCTTATAATCGTTCCTTTATGTTGATATCCTGTTGTAGGGATGATCATACTGTATGCCTATGATTCGACTTCCTACCTGGTATGCATACCTCAATGTGAGTTACTCATCAACATTTTGACATTCGTATATTCATCACTGTGAAATATTCTACTTTTTCAGTAAGTGTCCTTTATATTACAAGTGTACATAAAATTATTTATCTGAGTTCAGACGAATGGTATTTTTGTATGCAGTCTTATTACAAATTTGCTATCTAGTTTTCACAATTCTAAAGTCCTATCCCCACCTCCCTCATTCTGGGCAAAATGTGTCACTCCATAGTATCTTAAGGTTTTCCAATTGTTGTCATGGTATCGGACATGGTGTTACGCAATTGCATAGCTCACATCTTTGTGTTGAACCACCTGTATGTGTTCTAATATTCGATTTATTAACAGGTAGATTGTGCTCCCCACATATTTCAGACCGCATATACACTTTTAAAGTATAAAGTGGAGAAGTGTGGCTCAATGATTAGGCGGCAGTCCCTGATGCAGAGGTCTAGCCCGGGACCAGGGTTCAATTCCCCGCCTCGGCGGGTCTTAGGCTCAAAATTCCACGGACCTGATAATTCTCGCCTCGGTGCCTATTCCAATCATGGAGTCCCACTCGACAACTAAGCGGTATTCGTACAAACGCCTTGAGACCCTTGCGGGTGAGTAGTGCACTATACAAGTATCAATTTACATTTTTACCATAAACTATGTGTTGCAAGTTATTTTGTGTTCAATCGAAATTTCTTTTCATTTGGACCTTTTATATTCCTCAGGGTTTTACCACTCCTGCATGCTTTGCAGTTATTGCATTTAAAGAAATATTTGAGGAAGCAAACTTTCCTGTATGTTATTTGGGGTTTGTTACCTACTGCTTTTGCAATCTCCTTGTCACTTTTTGAAATATTCCAATGCTTCTGGAACATCTTGCATATCAATTGATGTTCTTTATTGAATGTTGTTATCATCCTAATTGTTCCTTCTTTTGTATTTTTTCTGTTTGATTTTCCCATAAGTATTTGTTGTCTTGATCTTGCTTTTGCTTATTTGGCTCTTTGTTGAATGTACGATATTGAATATTTACGTTGATAAAATCTTGTTTTCACTTTTTGAATCTGAGCACCAGTATCATCTTCTTCTGAGCAATTTCTTATGGTTCATAGGAACTCTCCACATGGGATACTCCTGATTAGTGCTTTTAAATGAGAACTAGTGCCATGTAGCAAACTGTTGGTTACAGTTAGCTTACTATATATGGTCATTTCCAAATCTTTATCAGTGATATTGATTGTGAATCTCAAATTGTGATCATTGCAATTAATGGCTTTGAAATAACATTCAAATTCTTCTTTCATCCCATTCCATATTAGAAATAGGTCATCTATGTATCACAGCCAGATCACTATTTTAGATAGATGTTGTGTGGACATGTCATTCCATGCAATTTCCCTCTCCCGCCAGAAGATGGTCAAGTTTGCATAGCTGGGGGAGAAGGAAAGTCCAATTGCGGTTCCACAGATTTGCTGGTATAGTCGATGATTGAGGAAAAAGATATAATTATGTAGACACATGTTAATCATTTCCAAGATCATGGTTGAACGTTCAGTTTCTTTGATGTTTCTTTGTTTGAGAAAGTATCTTACTGCTTTCAGTCCTGTTTCATGTTGAGATTACATCAATGGTTACAAGCAAAAAGGTATTTTGCCATTGAGTCTCTGATATTATTTTGTTAACCCCTTCCATGCTCATAACGGAACGGTTCCATCATGAGCGTCGGTTGGGCTGTGCTCATGACGGAACCGTTCCGTCATGAGCCAATAGGCTTATTTGCACCTTCAGCACAGCGCGAAAATTTGCGCCGCGCTGAGGGGTTAAATGTTCCACTGTCTTTGAGATATGATGATAATGGGAAAACCATGGGGAAGATGTAGTAATCTACATACGTTCAGATGTTTTCAAACATAGACCCACATCCGGATACAATTGGTCTTCCCAGAGGGTTATTTAATGTTTTGTGAATTTTGGGAACAAAGTATGTTGTTGGCATAATCGGATGGGCAAGTTGTTAAAAATATATAAATTCATCATCATTCAGTAATTTTTCATCATGCCATCCCTTTGATATTAAGTTTGGACATCATTAATTCCATAGGACCATATTTCAATTTCTTGCAGTTGTTGAAATCATCCAATTGTCTGTATGCTTCTTTTAAATAACATTGTTTGTTTAAAATCACAATATTGCCTCCTTTATCTGCTGGCTTCACAATTATTGATTGTTTTTTCTTATATGTTTTTCAAGGCTGCTCTTTCTAATATTGTGAGGTTTTCTTCACTATATCAGTTGTCTTTTTTTATTTTAATTTTTTCAAGATCATTTGAAGACCCTTGACCTGTTGCCAGGCACGTTGCTCCCCACGCCGCACAGCACCACCTGTTGCGCCCCTGCACCTGAAGTTCTGCTACCATTGCTACCGTGTGTTTGAGGCCCTGCTTCACCAGCAGTCTTCCACCTGCGCCTCAGATCTCTGTGTGCCCCTTCTCCTTTTTGCCCCTGGTTTGTATCATTGCATTCTGTTACTGTTTTTTTCAATGTAGTCTGCCTTATTCCTTCTTCCTTGTACTTTTATTGTGACCCTGCCTCCTGTTTATTTTGCCCACTCGGCTCTCCCGTTTCCTGCCGCATTGGCCCCGCCCCACGCTCGCCCATTCATCCACTTCCGCCTCCCAGCTGCTCCTCCTTCCCACCTCCACTTCTTATGGCGGCCGCCATGCGGCCGTGCCGCTGGCGCACTGCTGGCGTGCCTAAGGCAAGCCCGTTTGTGCCCATCCGTGCCTGGACTGCGCCTAGCACCAGACACCCTGGTCCCCGCGAACGGCACGACACCCGAGGACCCTTCTGCCGGAGCTGCAGCTACATCAGCCTCCAAACCATCACCACGTCCAACAGGGCAGGACACATCAACCTCCAATGCATCCTATTCAATCAAACAATCAATCAAGACATTTGTAAAGCACACTACTCACTTGTGAGGGTCTCGAGGCGTTGGGGGGGGTGCTGCTACTGCTCGAAAAGCCAGGTCTTAAGTAGCCTCTTGAAGGTCAGTAGGTCCTGGGTCTGTCGTAGGAGGATGGGGAGGGTTTTTAAGGTCTTGCCGGCGAGGTTAAAAAAATCTAAGAAATTTAAAAGTTTAAAAATAATGTTGAAACAAAAACCTATATTTAATAGAAATTAATCATATCAAAAACATTGTTACATGAAAATATTATTTTTTATTTCCTACCCTATAACACCACACAATACAAAACACATATCTACATTTCTAATAGGTGTACCTCCATAATTAACATAATTCATTATCAAATAAAGGAATGCTATTAACCAAAAAACGAATTAAAACTGTTAAAAATGAATTTACCCACCAAACATTACCCCATTAAAACTAAGATCCACACACAAAATAAAATTAAACTATTCCCATTAATATTAATAAATGAGTAATAATGAGCAACTAATTATTCATTAATAAAACTTAAATACGTTCTAACGTTATTGCATTATTACCACTTAACAACGTATTAATTAAAAAATATTTTACTTCCCACCCTTTCCCACTGTAAACCCCACAACTCACATCTCAAATTAATTATGCCATATTTAATTTATAATAAATTAATTACCATTATTTAACAATTAATTATTTCTTAATTTTTAATACATTACTTCCCACCCTATTCCCCTATAAACCCCACCACCCTTTCCTTAAAAATGACACACTTAACATAGTTAATTACAAAATAATTAATGAATCAATAATTAACAAACAATTGATAAATAATAAATATTAATACATATAATTATAATTAAATGTATTAAAATTAAATTACTTCCCACCATATTCCCCTATAATCCCACACCCCACTCCTACAAAAATTATACAATTAACATAATTACCAATTCATTAATATTTATTAACCCCAAATAAATCATTTAAAATAATGAATACATTCCCTTAATTAATACTAGCAAAATCTAAATTAAACTAGTACTAATAAATAAAAAATATTAAATACTTCCCACCCTTTTCCCCTATAAACCCACAAAAAGCACAATTAACATAATTAATAATTAATTATTTAATGATTAAACATGAACAACCAATTAATAATTAATGAATAATAAATTAATTCTCACACTAATTAATTTGTTATAATTAACTTACTTCCCACCCTATTCCCCTTTAAAGCCACAACTTGCTACAGAACTAAACTCAAAATGTAATTAACATTTAATCACTACTAAAAATGTAACACATATGTTAAAAAACAAAAGCAAACGTTCATACTAAAATACATTACACTAATTTAAACCTCGATATTTTAAACAACCATAATTTTGCAAGTGATATTACTAACTTCGATATTTTCATAAACGATATTTCTTACCCTCAGGTTGATAGTCTTGTCTACGATATTCTTGCTGTTGATATTCCTGTATCGTGATATATCCAGCTCGATATTTGTGTATGTCGATATTTAAAACTCGATATGTTGTCAGGGCTAATAGGCTTATGCATCAACATTATCTAAATTATGGGGCAATAAAAGGAAATTATGCAGCAGTTTTGTTGGTATTATTATTTCCATCCAATTGCAGTCTAAACAACATTATTGGTGAAATCTTCACATTTTGCAAATTATATGGCATATTATGTGGAAATTTCAGCAATTACATAATTATGTGGTGAACATTGCAGGCACAAAATTACGTAAATCCACAGACTTCACTCTTGCCCATTATTTTGTGTACGATTAATTTGTGTAAAGTAAACAAAACCTAAACATTTTAATTCCAATTTTTCAGGCTTACTGCCCCAAAATATGAATGCAATACAAAATATACATAACACGTGTCATGTGAAATATGGTTCTACATTACCATCTTAGAGTTATGGTGACATTTACAAACCAGTCAGCATTTTGCCAAGTGGTTTATATGTTTGAAGCCTGCAATAGCAATATTAGACAATATTACACAGTTACCCGTTATCTTCCCTCCCTGCCTCTCTCTATATCATTTTTCATGAAACGTAATGAAAATAAAATGTAAAAATGTCAAGGATCATTTACTTGTAGCGCCACCTTAATTTCAAGCACGTTGAACGAGCCTTTTTCACACAATAACAGCCCAATAGTGCACGATCTGCTGCTGAGTGAAGGTTGTAGTGTCTTGCTATATTTTGGAAGGAAGGATATAGATGGAACAGTTTTGGCTCATAAGGGGCTCCGTAGAACTGTGACGTCGATGTCACAGCGCATTGCCATGAAAGCTTGTTTAGGAATGTTTGATTTGTAGTTACACGCAGTATAATAAAGACGTGTAGTACTAAGCTCTGCGTGTGGCATAGTCATTGGTGGGTACCCAGGCTGGAGAAGAAGCTACAAAGGTGGTGCCAATGCTACGGCACATCCTGTGCTGCATTCACACCCAACTGGAGGTGAATGTTGTGCAGCACATACAATTCAGTGCCACCACATACTCTACATAAAGATTTCCACAGAATCACCCCAACAGAGCCTTTAGGAGTGGGAGCTGCAGGAATCACTGGGCCTCATTTATGGGAAATGATGCATCGCTGCGTGAAAGCAGCGATGCGTCACTTCTCAGTGCGCACTCCTTGCGACATTCCTGATGCCTCATATTTAATGCATGACGCATCATGTCGCAACGAGTTACAGATACGTCTGTATTTCTGACGTATCTGTATGGCGCAAAAGTGACGCATTGCTGGAGTGTGTCACAAAAGTGACGGAACTCCAGCAATGCGTCCTTTCACATGGGGCAAGCCCCAAGCGAAAGGGCCTCCGTCAGTCTTCCGCAACGGCGTCCTAAAAGTGACGCAGTGAAATCTCATACGACCCTTCCTTGCGTCAATACGCCCCCCTTGCACAGGTATAATGGCACAGGTATAATGTGGCGCAGGGGTTTACAAAGTGACGCATCTACCTAGATGCTCACTTTGTAAATATGGCGTAACAAGGCACATTTTTTACGCTGCTGGTGCGTCACAAAAAGTAACGCACCAGCGGCGTAAATGAGGCCCACTGTCTTTTTCTGTCATGACAGGGTTGGTGGGGAGTTAAGAATCCAGGAAAACAGAAAGACAAGGAAAATGAATGATAAATTGAAGCACAGGGGCAAGGAAACAAGAAAGAAGGTCAAAATACAGTTACGAAAAGGAGGCAGGTTGGTGGAAATAAGTCAATCATAGGTAGGAATAGGCAGGCAGTAAGAAGCAGGCAGGATGAGTGAGGTGCTTCACCAAAATGGGTGTCATGTTCAATGCTGTACATGAGATTCCACCATTTACAAGAACTTTATTGCAGAAAATACACATTTAGAAATGTCTTAAATGCAATGTGGGTGGTATTTCGCATAATTTTCTATAATGAAATTATATGAGTTACTTCCAGGCTGAGTTTTATTGATGTGGCTCTAGATCAGAGGTCTTCAATCTGTGGGGCGCGACCCCCAGGGGGGTCGTGGAGTCCTTTGAAGGGGGTCGCAGATTCTGTTCCTGGCTTGGGCTGATCGAGGGTGCTCAGGCGAGGCCTAATTCACACCGAGGTGTGAAAAACATCAAAGCCTCATTAACAAGTAAAAGGTCTTTTAAAGACCTGTCAAGTACTCGGGTGTGGCTGTGTGTGTGTGTGTCCCTGAAGCCGTTTCAAGCTGGGGGAGGGGGGCTGGGGGAGCAGGCTGTAGTGTAGCCTGCCCTTTGAGGTCAATGGATATTGCGCGCCTGGAGCTGTGGGTCCTGTGACACATCCCCTGCCGCCAGCAAGGAGGCACAGAGATGCCCTCCCGTGATCGGGAAAGAAGGAAAAACACGCAAAGAGATACTGACACCCCCCCCCCCCCCCCCCCCATGAGAGAGACACAGAAAAGGTGGGTGAATGAATGATGGGTGGATGGATGGATGTAAGGATGAAGGATGGATGGATGTGTGAAAAGTTGGGTGAATTAATGATGAATGGATGGATGAAAGGATGCATGGATGAAAGGATGGATGGATGAAAGGATGGATGGATGAAAGGATGGATGGATGAAAGGGTGGATGGATGAAAGGGTGGATGGATGGAAGGATGAAAGGGTAGCTGGATGAAGGATGTATGGATCGATAAAAGGTTGCATGGATGAATGATGGATGGATGTGTGAAAAGATGGGTGGATGAATGATCGGTGAATGGATGGTAGAAAGGGTAGATGGATGAAGGATGGATAAAAGATTGCATGGATGAATGATGCATGGATGGATGATGTGAAAATGTGGGGGGATGAATGATGGGTGGATGGATGGATGAAAGGGTGGGTGGATGGATGAAAGGGTGGGTGGATAGATGAAAGGGTGGGTGGATAGATGAAAGGGTGGATAGATGATGGATTGATGTATGAATGGGAGGATGAATGGGTGGATGGATAAAATGTTGCATGGATGAATGATGGATGGATGGATGTGTGAAAAGGTGGGTGGATGAATGATGGGTGGATGGGTAAAGGATGGATGTATGGATGGAAGGATGAAAGGGTGGATGGATGAAGGATGGATGTATGGATGTAAGGATGAAAGGTTGGATGGGTGAAGGATAGATGTATGGATGTAAGGATGAAAGGGTGGATGGATGAAGGATGGATGGATGTATGGATGGATAAAAGGCTGCATGGATGAATGATGCATGGATGGATGTGTAAAAAGGTGGGGGGATGAATGATGGGTGAGTGGATGGATGGATGAAAGGGTGGGTGGATGAAGGATGGATGTATGGATGGATAAAAGATTGCATGGATGAATGATGCATGGATGAATGTGTGAAAAGGTGGGGGGGATAAATGATGGGTGGATGGATGAAAGGGTGGGTGGATGGATGAAAGGGTGGATGGATGATGGATAGATGTATGGATGGGAGGATGAAAGGGTGGACGGATGGATAAAAGGTTGCATGGATGAATGATGGACGGATGTTTGAAAATGTGGGTGGATGGACGGAAGGGTGGATGGGTAAAGAATGGATGTATGAATGGAAGGATGAAAGGGTGGATGGATGTATGGATGTAAGGATGAAAGGGTGGATGGGTGAAGGATAGATGGATGAAGGATAGATGTATGGATGTAAGGATGAAAGGGTGGACCCACGGATGGATGAATGGATGGATAAAAGGTTGCATGGATGAATGATGCATGGATGGATGTGTGAAAAGGTGGGGGGATGAATGATGGGTGGGTGGATGGATGAAAGGGTGGGTGGAGGGATGGGAGGATGAAAGGGTGGGTGGATGGATGGATGTATGGATGGATAAAAGGTTGCATGGATGAATGATGGATGGATGGATGGATGTGTGAAAAGGTGGGTGGATGAATGATGGGTGGATGGATGGAAAGGTGGATGGGTAAAGGATGGATGTATGGATGGATGTAAAGATTAAAGGGTGGATGGATGAAGGATGGATGGATGGATGGAAGGATGAAAGGATGGATGGATGGATGTATGAAAGTGTGGGTGGATGAATGATGGATGGATGTGATGAGGTCTAACTGGCGCATTTATGGTTGTCAAAAGATGATGATGAGGAGTACCAGTTTCTAGAAACTTTTGTCAGAAGGGGGTCCTTACCCCTAAAAAGGTTTTACAAGGGGGTCTCGGCATCAAAAAGTTTGAAGACCTCTGCTCTAGATAGAGAAAACAATTGCCCTTTTCAGCACTCGCAGGGATAAAACAATAACAAGAGTGGTTGATGGTTCTGAACAGGGCTGGACTGGGAACCAAAACCGGCCCTGGCAAAGTGCTCGGCCACCCCCCCCCCACCCTCCGGGGGTTGGGGGTGCCGCTGAGCTCTCTGCCAGGGCAGGTTTTCGCCCAATTTTGTTACAGGGCCGTATTTGCAGCAACGCTGCCAAAATGGTCCTGTAATAAAAAAAGGGCCCAAAACCGGCCCCCACCCTTGCGGCTCATCGGGGGATTGCCCGGTGCCCGCAACGGCCAGTCCGAGCCTGGTTCTGAATATTGATCACTATGGCCCTGATTACAAATGTTGGTGGGATTATATTGCACATGATAAATAACGATATCATGGGATATGTTTTTTAGTGAGTGTGCTAAATAACACCTATTTCAAGTTGTTGAGGAATAACATATAGATTGTGTTTTTTAACTACCAAAGTCCGCAGGATACAGTAACTACCATGTGGTTCTAGCAGTTAAATTCCGTCTGGTTTGACCTGCTGAAATTTAGTGATTTATGCACTTGTTAGAATTAACCACCCAATACTAATTAGGGGCTTTGTCTATGTATTTATAAGAGTACATATGTTTGTTGCTGGTTTTGGCAGGGGGATTGTCCATAAATGTTTAGGGTACTGTGATTTCCTTTGGTGTTCCTTTACTTGTGTTTTCTTTAAGAAAATAGATAATCCTCCTTGGCAGGGGTGGAAAATGGTGTATGTTTTGCTATGATGTATTAATAGAATATTCGTTTTGAAATGTGACCTGATTTATAAATTGCTGGCTGCCTGCATTTTGTGAACCTTCCTAATAAAATTGTTAAAATTCGAGAAAACTGAATTATAGTCGGCTTGAGAATCATCACTGACGAATTCTGCAAAGCTATTACAATTTTAAATCATAAATGCAAAGGCGACCCTTTCTTCTCTTCAGACAGTATAACATATCAAAAATACACAGTGCAAGGAACGGGATGTGATGTATTACACAATATGCTTGTTCGGAAGGCATGCTTATTAAGTTGCGATTATTCATGCAGCTTTTTCATTTCTTATAGAGCATAGAGACCTACATGCGCTCTGGCAAAAAGAAAACCATGAAATCATGAAACGTATGGAAATAAAGCGAACTAGTGTTTTATCTGGATTGCCTGTAGAGGACAAGAAATAAATACTGCAATTGTAGTACGCCCATCTTGAATGATGTGCCTTCAGAAAAAACATAGGGGCATATTATCAAAGGGGTTTATCTCCCTATTACCTAGCTGTCGCTAACACCAGTTAGCGACAGCTAGTAGGAGCTAGCGACCACCTTTTGCCCTACTTTGCATGTCAGTGATATTTATCACTAATGACATGCAAAGTGGGCGTGCCAAGATGTTAGCGACTGAAAACAGTCGCTAACATTGCTATCTCCTATTACCAACTTTTGGAGATATTCGCGCTAAGCGCGAATATCTCCAAAAGCTAACACCTGCCCTGAGCAGTTCTTAGCCAGGTTATCCAATGGGAGGTGGATAACATGGCTAAGAGCATTAGCTCGGTAATGCATGAATATCGCTGACTTTTCAGCGATATTCATGCATTGCGGCGATTTTTATCGCATTTGCGATAAACCTTGGTAATACCAAGGTTTATTTGCGGTAAAAATCGCCACAGCTCAGCGGTAAATTTTTGTCTCTAACCAAGCAATAGCGATAATTATTGCTATTGCTTGGTAATATGCCCCATAATTTTCTGAGATAATTAGACACAGTGCAGATTTATTAAGGACTTGCTTTGCACTTGCACGACGCAAGGCAGCAGTAGTACTCAACTTGATTTACCAAACCACGCAAAGCCACTTGGCATGGCTCTGAGTGGTTTAGTAAATTCAGAGTAACATAAAGCATATATATTATATATGGTGCCTCTTATTATGTTACTCCCTGATCTTATGACTTGTATTAACCTGGTACGTTCTTGTTTTATCAATAAAAATAATTTAACTAAAGAGTAGCATAAAGCAGCGCATAGCACTGCCTTACATTAATTTGAGTCACATGGCAATACCGGGTGGAGCATAGGCAGGGCCGGACTGGCTACCGGGTGTTTTGGCATGCTGCCGAGCTGGGGGCTGATTTCGTTGATCGGGACCTGCTTGTGCTGAACGAAATTTGTTTTGCTTTCTTTATTTCGAAGCACACGCAGGTCTCCATCAATGAAATTAGCCCCCACCGCAGTGACATCAGCCCCCAGCTTGGGAGCATGCCAAAACTCCCGGGAGCTAGTCGGCCCTGAGCATGGGCATTCCTATGCATCTACCCATGTATTTTAACGCAAAGACGTGTAAACCTGGGTTTGTGATAATTTAGTGGACCTACCCCACTGAAGGGTAACAATGAGAAATATCTTTATTTCTCGTCATTAAATACTCTTTTCATATGTGCTGCATTACCCCCAGGTCCTTCCTGTCCTCGTCCCCTTCATACTAAACAGGTGAGATAATCTATCTCACTGACAGAAAAAAGAAAAGAAGGAATACTGGTACCCCTCTCCCCCTCTACTGGGAGTACATAACTGTACACTACCCAGCATTCCTCTCGTTCTTTTTCCTTTCTTCTGAGAGTATGAAGAGGACCAGGAGCCGGGATGCACAAATCGAACTAGCTTGTATATTCTGCTAGGATGGTCTCAATCTTTTTTCTGTATCTAGAGTCATTTCATAAATGTAAATTTTGTGATTCATTTGGTTAGCATTGCTAATATCATATCATATGCTTACAATGAAATCATTGCCCTTAGATGCATATTGTACAAATGCTCATTTTGTGTACGACCATTTTTTAAATACATTTCATGTATTTTTAGGGTGGGATTTTAAAAACATATGCTCCAGCTTTTATGTTTAGTACTTAATCTTAGATGAACATGATAACATGGATCGGGAGTTGTGAACCATTTTAGGACACTATTGTAAATTTCCCGATTCATGCCCTTATATAGGTATAAATCACCATGTCCTTATATAGGCATAAGAATCATAACCATATTTAGTCATAGCTCATGCAGTCCATATACGGCAGGGCTACTTCCACTAGTTCCAAAAATCTACAACAATTTCTTGGAAAACTTGGCTTCAGCAGCTAGGGGCTTTCCCTTGCTCGAGAACTGACTTGTCCAAGAACTCATGGAGTTTTCAAAGAACTGAGAGTCTTTAATGATGTTATTATGTCCACCTTTATGGCAAACTCGGCAACTTCAAGGTAGAAATATGCCCACACTTGCCTTAGCAAAGACATGGTGGTTTGGAGCAGTTCGACTATCTACTTGCCCAACGCATCCTGCTACAGCAAATGCCGGAGGAAGCCGACCCTGCAACAGACGCACTGAGAGAGACGCTGTCCTTTCTCCTGCTGAGAAATCCTGCTCCAGTGTTTCCAAGCTACCCTTGCGGGTTGCTGGGAAATCAATTCCTGAGCCTGACCTTCTTCATTCCAAACTAAGGTACGGAGCTGATTAGACCCTAAGAGAAATCTTGGACAGATTCCTGTCAAAAGATTAATATATTTATTCTATACCCCACTTACTTCTTCCCTCGCACAAAGCTTAGTTTAGGTACATTGGGGTAGGTGTATTTTAGAAGCACCCGTTGAGTACTTTTAGCCTCTGGTATTTATTTATGTAATTAGCTATGGTTTAGGAACCGTGCCATGCTCTTACAGCATTATTTTATTCTTCTCTTTATACTGTATTCATTACATTTTGCAACCAGTTTTACGAATGTAGCAGTTCATTTCTTATGCTTGAGAAAGAAGACTGTTCAATAAAACCTTTTTATTGAAAACGCCTGTCTATCTAGTTCTCTGCACCTCAGGTGAAACGAAGCATGCATGATTGACTGAGTGAAATACCTATCTATTGTTTCCACGACTCTGAAGATCAGTTTTATCTTGGGGAAAGAAAGTTGTCATGTTTATGCGGTTGTCAGAGACTAATCCCTTCTTGTAAAAGTTTCTAGTGACCTCTAAGCTAGCTGGCACTCACAATTAAGCCTAATATATTCGATAGAGACCTAGTAGACCTCAGTCCTACGTCTAACTTATAGGATATATTATTCTTACGTGCAGAGCCTATTGGGAATATATGAACTACACTACAGGAGGTGGTAATAGTCAGGGAGAATAATGTACGGGGCAAGAGTAAGAGGCTGTAAGGAGTTGGTCCTATCGTTGTGACTGGATCCTCAGTTGGTGTTGGATAGGTAATTGTAGGACCTTTGTCATTTCAGAAGAGCTCAATTGAGGCAGAGGACTTTGAGATGGCATTTGAATTCTTTGAAGGAAGGATTAGTCTTGATACATATGAGGATGGTATTCCAAATTCTGGGTGCATTTCCAGAGTAAGACCGAGATAAAGTCTTTTGTTTGTGGGTTTTCGAGGACTAGCATAGTGTTGGTGCTCCTGAGATTTCTTGTCTGTCCCGCTTTGTTGGGGTTTGGCATCTAGATAGGCAGGTTTGCCAGTGTGGAGAGCTTTGTGGGTGAGACAGAGGCAGTTCTAAAGTTGACATGCTGGATGAGATACACTCGCATTTCAGTGCATTGCGGTCTCGCACATACCAGCGCTGTGTTGTAGGGGCCCTGCACATTTTTAAATACCCGGTTTGTATCTTTGTTAATTTTAATTTCTTATCCCCTGTTTTTAATTCTGGGCATCCTCCCTCTCACCTGCATTTAAATTGTTGCTCCACAGCTGTTTTAGCGGGTCCGGTCCTGGGGGCTTTGTAAATAGTAGTAAATCGGCCGCCATCTTGGGTGGGGTGGTGACGCTTTTGGCGCCATCTTGAAGCGGTCTAGTGGTTGCTGCCTACACGTGGTAGCCCTACTTAAGGCAGTTCGTTTATCGGGCTCTGCCTGGATAAGATACACTCGCATTTCAGTGCATTGCGGTCTCGCACATACCAGCGCTGTGTTGTAGGCGCCCTGCGCATTTTTAACTACCCAGTTTGTATCTTTGTTAATTTTAATTTCTTATCCCCTGTTTTTAATTCTCAGCATCCTCCCTCTCACCTGCATTTAAATTGTTGCTCCAACGCTGTTTTAGCGGGTCCGGTCCTGGGGGCTTTGTAAATAGTAGAAAATCTGCCGCCATCTTGGGTGTGGTGGTGACGCTTTTGGCGCCATCTTGAAGCGGTCTAGTGGTTGCTGACTACACGTGGTAGCCCTACTTAAGGCGGTTCATTTATCGGGCTCAGCCTGGATAAGATACACTCGCATTTCAGTGCATTGCGGTCTCCCACATACCAGCGCTGTGTTGTAGGCGCCCTGCGCATTTTTAAATACCCGGTTTGTATCTTTGTTAATTTTAATTTCTTATTCCCTGTTTTGAATTCTGGGCATCCTCCCTCTCAGCTGCATTTAAATTGTTGCTCCACAGCTGTTTTAGCGGGTCCGGTCCTGGGGGCTTTGTAAATAGTAGAAAATCTGCCGCCATCTTGGGTGGGGTGGTGACGCTTTTGGCGCCATCTTGAAGCGGTCTAGTGGTTGCTGACTACACGTGGTAGCCCTACTTAAGGCGGTTCGTTTATCGGGCTCCGCCTGGATAAGATACACTCGCATTTCAGTGCATTGCGGTCTCGCACATACCAGCGCTGTGTTGTAGGCGCCCTGCGCATTTTTAAATACCCGGTTTGTATCTTTGTTAATTTTAATTTCTTATTCCCTGTTTTGAATTCTGGGCATCCTCCCTCTCAGCTGCATTTAAATTGTTGCTCCACCGCTGTTTTAGCGGGTCCGGTCCTGGGGCTTTGTAAATAGTAGAAAATCGGCCGCCATCTTGGGTGGGGTGGTGACGCTTTTGGCGCCATCTTGAAGCGGTCTAGTGGTTGCTGCCTACATGTGGTAGCCCTACTTCAGCCAGTCCTCGAGCGCGCAGCGGTATCGCACAGCAGGCGCACCTTCACTGCGCCTGAGTCGTGCCAGAGTCCAGCCCGTTTGCGCCCGTCAGCGCTAAGGAGGCGATAGGTAGGGTGGGACTCTATTCTTGAGATTACTGCCTGCCTTCAGGTAATGTCTCTGCTGTGTGGTTATACTAGGGATGAGTTGTTGGCCATTAGGCAGTTGGTCCCAGGCTGCTTGCATGGACCTATCAGCCCCTTGTGAGCCTGTGGTTCTTGGTCTCTTAATGCCCCTTCTTTGACTTCGGCCTTGATGGGCTCTCCTTTGGCCAATCCACCTCATCCTGGACCTTCGGTCCCCCGAGATATTACTATTTGGAATCTTAATATTCGATCCCTTCGGAAACACTACTCAGAACTCCATGATCTTATAAGAGATGAAACACCTGATGTGTTCTTTATGACAGAAACATGGCTTCAGGATGTGGACACGACAGTTGTTAATCTTGCTCCTCCTCCTGAGTATTCCATCTTTACTCACAATCGGGCATCTAGAGAAGGCGGTATTGCTATGGCCGTGAAATCCTGTTACCCTTGTGACTGGAGGGTAGTGGACCTGGCAGGATGCGAAAGTGCGTTTTTTAGAATCTCTATTAGCCATCATTTTACCTTCTCGGGCCTCCTTATCTACCGTCCTCCTGGTTGTGATACTGCTTTCAGAAAGGCCCTCCCGGAATGTGTTAGCTCTTTGGCAATAGGCTGTGCTAACTTTAGCATACTTGGAGACCTCAACCTTCATTTTGACTGTAGTCAATTGTCAGCTACTGGCAGCACTCTGGCAGACCTGGAGGCGCTTCAGCTTACTCAGCTGGTCACTTCCCAAACTCATGTGGGGGGCTACATTCTTGATCCTTTGTTTACGAATCTGCCTGGGGTTAAAGTGGCTAGACCTTGTCCGGTTGCTTGGGCTGACCATTTCTTGGTGAAAATGTCTTTCTTGATTAGAGAGCATCCTTTTATGCCTGTGGACAGAGTAGTGCTCAAACGCCACTGGAAGAAACTCAATCTGGAGGATTTTCATCATCTCTTGGAGGTCAATCCATTAGGTCCTCTTCTTAATGTCGATTCTGGATATGACCTCTTTTCTGATTGGGTTTCCCGGGCGCTGGACGCATTGATTCCTGCCGTTTGGACTAAATGCCACTCCAGAGAACGCAGTCCATGGTACGACAGCTCCCTGCTACCACTAAAAAAGGCTTGTAAACAGGCAGAAAGGGACTGGCAGAAATCTTATGAGGCTGAGAAAAAAACGCTGTATTTTGCAAAAATTTAAATTTATCACAGAGTAGTGTGTAGAGCCCGTGCAGCTTACTACTCTCAGGAATTCAGAAATAGTCCTAACCCGTCCAAATTAATGTTTAAGGTCCTCAAGGACCTGACCGCTAATAGAGCCCCTTTGTCAGAAATTTGCTCAGCGGCTCACTGTGAAGATTTGGCTGCTTTCTTCATTGAAAAGGTCTAAGCTATCTACTGTGCTTTTCCTAGTACTGAGCCTGTTGCTGAGCCTACTAACCCTACAACGACCATAGGTCATGCTTTAGTCTCTTTCCCTAGTTTATCGTCAGAGACATTCCTTAAGTTGGTCAGCAAGGTGAAATCGGGCTCGCCTACTGATCCTCTGCGTCCAGCCCAGTTCAAAGACTCTGCGGCCATCTGTCTCCCTCCAGTGCGCCACCTTATAAATCTCTCTATTGCTTCGGGTGTCGTTCCAATTAAATGGAAACAGGCTGTTGTGACACCTATATTGAAAAAGGCTACTATAGACCCCCTCAAACTCGAGAGCTATTGCCAATTTCAATCCTTCCCTGGGCTGCTAAAATCACTGAAGCCTTTGTTAATGGGGTGCTCTCTGAACATCTTATGAGGGCAGGCATTCTGGATCCATCCCAGAATGGCTTTGGTGCTGGTCACAGCACCGAGACAGCACTGCTCTCTATGACAAATCACCTTCGTTCCGTCCTTGATTCTGGTCAGATTGCGGCACTGATATTATTGGATCTCAGTGCCGCGTTTGACACGGTCTCGCACAGAATCCTACTCCAACGTCTTGGTGAGGCGGAAGTATCGGGCACTGCACTCGTCTGGTTCAGGTCCTTTCTTGCTGAGCGGACCTTTAAAGTAATCACCCCGCCTTTTGAGTCCAAGTCCTATCCGTTGGAGCTGGGTGTGCGGAAGGGTTCGTCGTTGAGTCAAACATTATTCAATCTCTATGTGAGACCGCTGGTGGCTGTCGTCAAGCAGTGGGGCATTACCATGGTCTCATATGCTGACGACATGCAGCTGGCGGTCCTCCTGAGTGAAAACTCCGACCTTGACGCCCCCAGATTCCGGAATGGACTTTTGGTGGTGGCTAGCTGAATGAATGCCAACTGTCTCCAGCTAAATGCCAAAAAAACTGAGGTCATTATTGTGGGAAAGAGGACTGATCTTTGGGGTGATACATGGGGGCCCCCTGAGTTGGGCGTGACTCCTATCCCTGTTTTAGAGGTAAAAAACTTGGGGGTTTGGTTGGATCCTGGCCTCAGTTTTTGTGGCCACACCAAATAAGTGGCGGCCACCTGTTTTGGCATCTTACGAGGGCTGAGACCTATCTTGAGGTTCTTTGATGCTTCCACCAGGCAGCTAGTCATACAGGCATCCATTTTATCTCGGCTTGATTACGCCAGCTCGCTCCTGTTGGGAGCTAATTGGGCCGAGATCGCTCGGATGCAGCGTGTCCAGAACGCCGCAGCCAGAGCCCTGGTGGGCTTACCGAGGTTCTGTTAGCCGGACAGTACCATCCGTTCGCTGCAATGATTGCCCATAGCTCAGAGGATTCATTTTAAGACCCTGTGCCTTGCTTTCAAGATCCTTAAGTTAGCCTCCCCCCAGATTCTTGACAATCTTTTGGTGCCTTATGTGCCCTCACGCCCTTTAAGATCTTTGGGTCAAAATCTGGTAGTAGTCCCACGGTATAGGCTATGCAGGGCTGGAGGTCGGTCTTTTAGAGTGCTGGCTCCAAAATTGTAGAATTCTCTTCCGCCCCACATTCGTGAAATGGATGAGATCATGATGTTTAGGAAAGCCATTGAAACGCATCTGTTCCCTCACACAGTTTAGCTTCTCTGATCTGTGCGATTTTGTCCGTAGCTGCTGTGTTGTGTTTGGGTACTTTCCATGAAGCGCCGGGACGCCCCTTGGCTGGGGCAGCTGTGCGCTATAAAAGTGTTTTTAACATAACATAACATAGCATGAAATTCTATTGGGAGCCACTTGAGCTCTGTGAGACAGGGGGAGATGTGTTTGTATTTGTTTACTCCCTTCACCATTCTGGCTGCGGCATTTAAGGTAGATCTAAGAGGAGCAAGGTGTAGCTTAGCCATGCCTGCGAGGGTGGTGTTCCCGTAGTCTAATTTGGATAGCACGAGGGATTGCGTGATTTACTTCAGGTCATTTGGAGGGATGAAAGGTTTGAATTTATTTAGTAGTTTTAAGTTGAAGAAGGCACATCTTGCGGTGTTCTTGGTGTGTTTGACCATGTCAAGGTTGGGGTCTAAAGTGACTTCACAGCGCCTGCCTGGATGAGAGTGCAGTTGAGAGCATCAATAGACTTTATCCTTTCCGTGATTCGGGGGGTCTGCTCTTTATTGGCTATGAGGAGGATTTCTGTTTTGTCCTCGTTAAGTTTCAGATGGTTTTGGGAGTCATCGGCGTAGAGGTGGAAGGGAATTTTGGCTCTTTTGAGGATGATGGTGAGTGGCTCCATGTAAATGTTGAACAGTGCAGGTGAGAGAACTGAAGCTTGGGGAACGCATCTGGTTAAGGGAGTAGGACGGACATGAAGTCTCTGATTTTTATTCTTTGAGAGTGGTTTTGTAGGAAGGAGGTGAACAATTGTAAGACCATCATCTGCTCCTATCCTTTCTCTGAGTCCGCTGATGAGTAGTTTGCGGTCAACTGTGTCAAAGGCCACCAAAAGGTCGAGGAGTATGAGTAGACAGCAGTGGTCCATGTCCAGTGATTTATGGATGTCATAAATGACATTTAGGATGGCAGTCTCTGTGCTGCATCCTTTCCTGAAGCCCGATTGGTGAGGGTCGTGGAGATCGTTGATGTCCACGTGATGGGTGAATTGATGGAGAACACATTTTTCTAGTTGTTTTGCTAGGAAGTGGAGATTGGAGTCAGGCCCGAAGTTATTGAGATCACTTGGGACACTGCGCCTGCTTTTTTCAGTAATGGTTTTACCTGACTGATTTTGAGGCAGTTGGGCATGATTCCTGTTTTTAGGGAGCTATTTATAATCTCCAACCAGCGTGGGGCTAGGGAGAGTTTGAGATTTTTAGCCAGTTGGGCGGGGAGAGGGTCCTCAATGTGAGAAGAAGGCTTGAATCCAGTAGTCAGTTCAATCATTTGGTTTCAGTGATGGGTTTGAATGTTATCCAGTTTTTTGTGGTTTGCCTGAGTGGGATCATGTCTTCTTTGCAGAGTAGCAGGTCTTTCTTGGGAGGGCGGAGGTGATCTTTGAGTGAGAGGTCAATGTTTGTTATTTTTTCATTGAAGTAATTGGCAAATTTGTTACTTAGGTCTTTGGAGGCCGGAATTGCAAAAGGTGATAGTTTTGATGTTTGTTATCTGATGATGTTGAATAGTTCTTTGGGGCAATTTTTAGCATTTTTGAGTGCACCGCCAGAGAAGATGGATTTTTCATTTATGATGTGCTTTATTGTAGTACCTAAGTTCCTTTTTGAGTTGCTCAAGGTGGGTTGTCGAAGGGTTGTTGCGCCAAGTTCTTTCTGCATCTCTTAGTTGTCTCCTTTCCAGGTTTAAGTCAGTGTTGAACCAGGATCTCAATGTTAGGGTCTTGAGTTTTTTTCCGTTTCAGGGGGGCTATTTGGTCCAGCATGGTGGTCATAGCAAAGTTGTACTGTGAGGTTCTGTTGTGGACCTGTCGCCTGCGGTGGATGGGGAAAGTGTATTTAGCCTTTCTTCTAGTTATTTGAGGGGGATTTGTATCAGGTTTCTCGTCCGTCCAGTGAAAGTGATCGTTTGTGCTAAATGGTCGATGTGTCTTTTGATTTATATGAAAAAGAATGAGATGGTGGTCTGACCAGTCAACAGGGAGGATACAGTGGATGGGGATTGCATCATCTTGAGCTATGATGGCATCCAGGATTTAGCCTTTGTTGTGTGGTTGTTCGGTGCAGTCTTGGGTCAAATTGTTATTATGAAGATGTACATTTAGAGTCTGTATCAGAGGGTTGTTAGCCTCGTTCCACTGAAGGTTTAGGTCTCCTAGAATTATGTATTACGCATCTGATAGTGAGCAGTGTATGATCAGGTCGGTTGAGCTTCTCCTTTGGGGGAGCCATAGGAATATTGGTAAGGTGAGCTGGAGGTCTTTCTGTTCTCGGTGTGGTATGATCTCTACCAAATCCAGTGATCACTTGGATCACAGCCATAGGAATATTGATGAGGTGAGCAGGAGGTCTAATTGTTCTTGGAGCAGTAAGTTCTCCTCCAAATCCATTGATTACTTGTATCATAGAGCTAGGGGCGGCAGTGGGAGCTGCTTTTTAGGATTCAGCGAGATTCCTCACCTCTTGCATGGACATTGCAGCGCTAGTCCTTTTGGGTCTATGCGGTTGGGTTCTAAGGGGGGGTTGTCTTCCATCTGGGTCTTTGCGCCTTATGGTGGTATGTGTGAAGTGCCTGTGTGTGAGGGGTAGGCATTGGGTGGTGGAATTGGTGCAGTTAAATAAGATTCTATTAATACCCTGTATAACTATTTCCAGCTGGTATTCCAGTCATGCCAATCTTTGGGCTGTACTCATGGAAGGAGTTTGGTCTCGGTGTGTCCCGCGTCTGGACTTTTATGTATGGGGTGCTTGGTTGTATTCAGGGAGAACTTATCTGTGTGGGTAAGGCTCCCTGTGATTCTGTGCATCTGTGAGGTTGTTGGGGGAAGTCGTGGGGGCGAGTTGTGAAAAGGTGTTTTGGGAATTAAGTTGCGATTTCACTGGTTTTAATGCAGGAAGGGAGTTTGGGGTTGTTGTCTGCGGGCCGGTTTTGTTGGTTGCTAGTTGGGGGTACTGGGAGAGGGGGAGACTGGAGAAGATTTGTAATGTATCATTTTGAATGAGCCTTGTATTTGGTGTGTATGGAAGGGATGAGTTGTGTGAATTGGGGGGGGTGGTTGTGTGGCAATTTCACTGGCTTTAGTGTAGGAAGGGGGTTTGGGGCTTTCGTCTGTGGGCTGGTTTCTTTGGTTGCTAGTTGGGGGTACTGGGAGAGGGGTAGCCTGGAGAGGGGCTCAAATGTAACATCTTGAATGAGCCTTGTGTTTGGCTTGACCAGAAGGGATGCGTTGTGAGAATTGGAGAGGAGTTGCAGGGGATGGTGAAGCTGGGGGAAGATAGGTTGGAGTGTTGAGTTTGAATCGAGGGATAGTTTTGATAGTTTTCCAGGGACGGTTGATTCGAGGATAGGGTGTGTGAAAGCGATACGTAGCGTGGGTAAGAGTAAGTTGAATGTTTCCAGGTTGTCATTATTGGCTTGGATCAGGAGTGTTTCATTGCTGTAATTGGGCGCGAAGGTGTTGCTGTTGCGTGTGTGGAGGTTAGGTATTAGGAACGTTAGTTTGCAGCTGAGAGGGAGGCTAATAATTTTAGAAATGTGGAGGTGGGATCTGAGAGTGGAATTGGAAAATAAGGTCCATTTTCTGAATACCTTTTGAGGAGCAGTAGTAAATGTCTGCAATTAGTGTTTCTTGGTGCAGTATTATCATCCTGTGTTTAAAATTCCTTTTAGCTTTAGGGGAGAGGTTGGGAGGGGTAGATGACGGAAAAAGAGTTCTGGCATTGGGTTTTTAAGTCATGTGCTGAGTTGGCTCGAAGGGGGGTTATACTGCCCCGTGATCTGTTTGTTCTGTTATGTGGCTGCATTGTTGTTCTATTGAGGGCTAGGAGGTGGGGAATGGGCGGTGCAATCTGAGAAGGATGATAAGTTTAAGTACAAATTATGGACGTCTACTTTGAGTTCTTCCAACTGGGTTAGACTAAAACGAGTACTGTATTGGGTGAGGGGCTCTTTCTAGACAGCGTTCTGACCATATCTGGTAATTACTTGTGTTCGATTCTTCAGGATTGTCATGAGATTAGTTGAACCGCTCCATTAGAAACCTTGTTGGTCGCTGGCTTAGTGTGGGGTTCTGAGAAATACCTGCTTGTAGGACCGCAATGCTACAAATTTCTTGAGACCTATGCTATCTTGGTTGTTTTTCTAGATGTAGGTCCTGGTTTATCAATTAGCGTCACAGTAACCGGACCTGGAGCCTGGGGTGTTCAATGGCTTTGTTAGGTTGATTGACTGGGCAGCCCTTTTCTGGAAACAATAATTTTGTCAACGGTGTGCCTGGACTCGGTGAGCCGCCATTTTGTAGTCAGGCATCTGGGATGATAGTGTTGGAGCTAGAGGCAATAGTTATTATGGTTGACTCACTAGGAGTATGCTGGGGTTTAGATGCAAAAACACAAGGGTGGCTGGGCCCAAGGGGAAGGAGGGTAGGCAGGGCCACACAATATGAAATAGAAATGCTTGCCTATGCCTCCAAGCTACTTCAAGTTCACACTAATTCACGTGCAAGTAAACCACAACTCGTTAGTTTACAAAAAACAATTTATGTTTTCAATTTTTTCACTCTTTTTTTCTCAGTTTACAAAAGAAAAATTCACAAAAGACAGAACTAAGACCACTATCGACCTCATGTCTTAGCCATATGTAATTTCAAAACACTTAATACAAATGTGCAATAAACCAAATATGTGGTGAACAATTCAAACAACAGTGACTTTTTGACGTAAAAAACATTACCATGAATACATGGACCACAAAACCTTATACATTTGTGAAACAAGGATTTTTACAAACAATTAGAAACACGGGGAGACAATGAAACACAACGTTTTCAACAGTTGGACTCCCACGGCCTGATTAGGAGCTAATCAATTAAATTACAGGAGCATTGCCCATTTCCGCAACAAGTGACATTGGCCAACTGGCCAAACAAAACCAAAAAAGGGGGATGCCGACGCGTTTCGAATCCTGATTAGCGACTTGCAGGATTCTCGTCAGGGCAGTCTGAATCTAGTCCATGGGAACTGTTTAAAATGAGAAACAAAACAAAATGTTTACTATCTAGCGGGTCCTCTAGCCACTACTCTCAGGGCAGTACGATTACCATACAATTCATACCTTGTGTGAATCCTGCCCACAGTCAGTTCTGTTTAAGTGGAAAATGTCGTCTAGGCTTGCTGGCCTGCGCTGCAACAGAGTAATGGGGTGGGTAAGTACTTAAAAAGTACATGGGGGGGGGAGAAATTGCTTGGGAGCCGTTATTGCTCATTTTACCTGCGTTATTCCTGGAAGCTTAGCCACGTCTTCGCCACATGGGGTGAAGTTCTTCTATTTTTCTGAAACAAGGTGACAGAGTGCGACTTAGTGCCCTGCTTACTCAGTGCCACTCCGGTCGCGTGTCACAATCAGTACTTAGAATAATACACTTACTTAGACACCAATCCGCGGTGACCATAGTGGGGGTTCCGATTAAACGACCGCGTTTCTCCGCCCAAATAGCAGTTTGTTAAGTGTCCGTGAGGGTTCCGATTATCTCCGCACGGAGGGCAGTTTAGTGATTATCTGTGGGGGGTGAGGAGAGGGGGACATGTTACCGCGTAATTGTTTTTTAAAAAGTTACATTGGTAACAGTTAAAAGAGTGGCCGCTTCCATGCTTACCGAAATATGTTTTGGAAAGCTTCCGAAAAGTGTACTGGCTCCACCACAACAGACCAAGGGTTGTGAGTGTTCCTGGGTGTCGCTGGTCTCAAACCAAAACCATGTGGTTGGTACAGGGCCAATCAGACAAGCGGCCAGATAATGATGCATGGTGGGACCTGTAGTGTCAAAGAAAACAGCAAAGGTTTCTGACAACCAATGAGGTGCATTGTGGGACATGTAGTGTCCGCCAACGGGCACGGGATATTTTACGCCCTATTTATTTCACTGAGACTGTTCAGACCTTTATTAACGCTGTCAAATTTTAGGATGAGGTACGCCTTCTTGCGCAACAGCATTGTGTCGACATCCTGGAAATGTTTGTGGTCGATCCATGCCAATGTGGTCCATTTGAAATCATTCTCAGAATGGCCGTTACTGATGAAATGTTCCACCATGGGGGCAGTCAGGACTTTTTTCTTAAGCCGGGAGCGATGCTGGGTAATCCGGGCATTGATAGGCTGATTTGTTTTGCCTATGTATACTCTGTTGCACGGGCAGACCACCGCGTAGACGACATTTCGAGTCTTGCAATTAGTGAAGCAGTCATGCTTCCATCTAATGCCATTATTTTCAAAAGTGTCACCTTCTATGGTGCTTGAACATGAAACACAATTGCCACATTTGTGGTGTCCGCATATTGGCTTCTTAATCTTGGCCTCAAATTCGTTCCAACTAAAAGAACGGATTTTACTAAATTAAAATTGGAGGCACTTGACTTTTGCCGCAAGATAAGGTTAAAAACTTACTTCGTGGGAGCCGAAATGACGTCCATACAGGAAACCACTGGACTTAGAGTTAAATCACGTTTCACTCCAACTCTAAATATTCCAAAACAGGTCATAGCTTTTGAGCAAGCTGTACTGTCTTCCCTCACTAAACTCGAGCGGAAAACAAGCTTCACTAAGAACAATATCAGCAAGGGTATACAAAAAGCAATTGGTGATCTGAAATCTGACACTTCAATAGTGATTAAACAAGCTGATAAGGGCGGTGCAGTGGTCCTTTGGCCACGACCCATGTACCTTGCTGAAGGCCAAAAACATGTTAACAATAGGGAATGGTACAGACCCTGAAAAGAAGACCCTGTCCATGCAATCCAGGACAAAATATCTAGAATTACCAAGGAGGGTTTGGACATAGGTTTTCTAGGACCTAAAGAGTATGAATTTTTGAATAAAAAAATGCCTCGAACTCCGATTCTCTACTTCTTACCGAAGATCCATAAAAACGAAAAGGTACCCCCGGGCGGACCCATAGTCTCGGGATGCGATTCGGTGCTTGAACCATTATCAAAATATATTGATTTCTTTTTAAAATCATGCATTGCAAAAGTCCGATCGCATCTCAGTGACACAACGGCCTTCATCAAACAGATTGAGGGGCTTGCATTCAATGATCAGACAGAGTTGATGGTGACACTTGATGTTGCCTCGCTCTACACACAAATACCGCAGGATGAAGCTCTAGAGGTCATTGAACTTTATTTAGAACAAAGGGATAGACCCCATCGGGTACCTACCAACTTCATTGTGGCACTAGCTGAGATTACTCTTCGTAGTAATTATTTCAAGTTCGAGAACAGTTTTTTCATTCAAATCAAAGGGACAGCCATGGGTTGTCCCTATGCACCGGAGTTGGCTGTGCTATACATGGCACAATATGAGGAGCGATTTGTCCTAAGTGCCAACCCTTTCTCAGGACATATCATCCAGTGGCTAAGATACATCGATGACGTCTGGCTCCTGTGGCAGGGGAGCCAGGCGGCCCTTGAGCAGTTCCATCTGTGGTTGAACTCTAGGCACCCAGACATCCAATTCACTCTTAACTACAGTCCAAAAGAAATGACTTTCCTGGACGTCACGGTAGGCTCCTGTGAGGCTAAGTTAACTACCTCCTTGCATAAGAAGGAAACCGATCGGAATACCATTTTGCATTATACCAGTTCGCATCCTCAATCATTAAAAAACAATTTGCCCTATGGGCAATTGTTGAGGATCAGGCGAAATTGTACCAACCTTTGTGATTTTGACTCCCACGCAATGAGATTTTGCAGCGAGATGGCAGAGAGAGGATACCCAAAGAAACTGCTAAAACATTCAAAAAACAGGGCCAAATTCACTCCAAGAGAGGCATTATTTGAGAAGAAAGAAAAGAAAGATCTGGAACAATTGGTTTGCGTAACAACATTTGGCCAACATACGAACCAATTTAAGAATATAATTCGAAATAATTGGCATCTTCTTGAGACTTTGGAGCACCCCCTCTCTAAACCCATCTTCGCTATGCGTAAGAACAGAAGCATAGGGCAACATCTAATCAAAGCAGATTGTCATATCACAGCACCAAAAAGCGACCTTGTCACACAGTGGAAATTGAAGCCAATATGCGGACACCACAAATGTGGCAATTGTGTTTCATGTTCAAGCACCATAGAAGGTGACACTTTTGAAAATAATGGCATTAGATGGAAGCATGACTGCTTCACTAATTGCAAGACTCGAAATGTCGTCTACGCGGTGGTCTGCCCGTGCAACAGAGTATACATAGGCAAAACAAATCAGCCTATCAATGCCCGGATTACCCAGCATCGCTACCGGCTTAAGAAAAAAGTCCTGACTGCCCCCATGGTGGAACATTTCATCAGTAACGGCCATTCTGAGAATGATTTCAAATGGACCACATTGGCATGGATCGACCACAAACATTTCCAGGATGTCGACACAATGCTGTTGCGCAAGGAGGCATACCTCATCCTAAAATTTGACAGCGTTAATAAAGGTCTGAACAGTCTCAGTGAAATAAATAGGGCGTAAAATATCCCGTGCCCGTTGGCGGACACTACATGTCCCACAATGCACCTCATTGGTTGTCAGAAACCTTTGCTGTTTTCTTTGACACTACAGGTCCCACCATGCATCATTATCTGGCCGCTTGTCTGATTGGCCCTGTACTAACCACATGGTTTTGGTTTGAGACCAGCAACACCCAGGAACACTCACAACCCTTGGTCTGTTGTGGTGGAGCCAGTACACTTTTCGGAAGCTTTCCAAAACATATTTCGGTAAGCATGGAAGCGGCCACTCTTTTAACTGTTACCAATGTAACTTTTTAAAAAACAATCACGCGGTAACATGTCCCCCTCTCCTCACCCCCCACAGATAATCACTAAACTGCCCTCCGTGCGGAGATAATCGGAACCCTCACGGACACTTAACAAACTGCTCTTTGGGCGGAGAAACGCGGTCGTTTAATCGGAACCCCCACTATGGTCACCGCGGATTGGTGTCTAAGTAAGTGTATTATTCTAAGTACTGATTGTGACACGCGACCGGCGTGGCACTGAGTGAGCAGGGCACTAAGTCGTACTCTGTCACCTTGTTTCAGAAAAATAGAAGAACTTCACCCCATGTGGCGAAGACGTGGCTAAGCTTCCAGGAATAACGCAGGTAAAATGAGCAATAACGGCTCCCAAGCAATTTCTTCCCCCCCCCCATGTACTTTTTAAGTACTTACCCACCCCATTACTCTGTTGCAGCGCAGGCCAGCAAGCCTAGACGACATTTTCCACTTAAACAGAACTGACTGTGGGCAGGATTCACACAAGGTATGAATTGTATGGTAATCGTACTGCCCTGAGAGTAGTGGCTAGAGGACCCGCTAGATAGTAAACATTTTGTTTTGTTTCTCATTCTAAACAGTTCCCATGGACTAGATTCAGACTGCCCTGACGAGAATCCTGCAAGTCGCTAATCAGGATTCGAAATGCGTCGGCATCCCCCTTTTTTGGTTTTGTTTGGCCAGTTGGCCAATGTCACTTGTTGCGGAAATGGGCAATGCTCCTGTAACTTAATTGATTAGCTCCTGTTCAGGCCGTGGGAGTCCAACTGTTGAAAACGTTGTGTTTCATTGTCTCCCCGTGTTTCTAATTGTTTGTAAAAATCCTTGTTTCACAAATGTATAAGGTTTTGTGGTCCATGTATTCATGGTAATGTTTTTTACGTCAAAAAGTCACTGTTGTTTGAATTGTTCACCACATATTTGGTTTATTGCACATTTGTATTAAGTGTTTTGAAATTACATATGGCTAAGACATGAGGTCGATAGTGGTCTTAGTTCTGTCTTTTGTGAATTTTTCTTTTGTAAACTGAGAAAAAAAGAGTGAAAAAATTGAAAACATAAATTGTTTTTTGTAAACTAACGAGTTGTGGTTTACTTGCACGTGAATTAGTGTGCACTTGAAGTAGCTTGGAGGCATAGGCAAGCATTTCTATTTCATATTGTGTGGCCCTGCCTACCCTCCTTCCCCTTGGGCCCAGCCACCCTTGTGTTTTTGACTATTTGTGCGGGCAATCGCCCGAGTGGCTCGGGACCGACACTTAGAAAGTGTCCTTGGATTTTGGTAGCATCCATTGCGGTGCAAGAGTGTCTACTCTTGCCGATTATGGCAGACAAAGACACGCTGTCCTTCACGGAAAGCCATATTGATCAACTAATAGCGTCCTCGCCATTCTCTACGATCACTTTGAGCGCCTCAGCAAAACAACAAAACGAGGCGGACAAACTAACTAGGCTTCAAAAGAAGCATATCCGAACGGAACTTCACGGCCACTTTCTACTAAGGCACCTAAAAGCGGGCACCATCCCTTGGGGCCTCCAGGTTAAGAACATCCCTGTTATTTTTATAGAGGACACCGAGTACAAGAAAGGGTTCAGCCAAATTAATACCAAGTGCAGAAGGGATTTAGTGGTACATACCATTGAAACCGCCCAGCACATTTGCAGTCAGGAAGAGAAGGAGATAGAAGACTTGATTAAACAAATTAACGACAACCAGACCACGACTGAAGCTAAGGCACTCCTTGAAAAAATTGAAAAGGAAATTGCCACTTTCAAGGATTATTCTTTGAACACGAAAGCAGCACAGTTTGAAAAAGATTCTAAATCTTTCCAGTTGGAGCGGGTGTATCCCTTTTTAAAGGAAGACTTTTACACTTCTGGGGAGTCACGAGGGGCCCTTAATTCATTTCAGGGCAGATCGAAAAACAGGTTTTTGACATTCTCAGACACCACTTCTTCTGATTCTTCCCCTGACTCAAGACAGTCTAATTTTAACAAACGAGGCGCCACTCGAGGGTCGGCTCCTTTTTTGTCCAGGGGCGGCCAATCGCGACCTCGTTTCAAGCAACCGTGGCAAATGCGAACACGCAACAAAAACTACAACAACAATTAAATTTGTCCACTATAGTGAATCTTTCCAACAAGGATCTTTCTAGGGACGAAAAAATGCTTCTTAATCTTGGCCTCAAATTCGTTCCAACTAAAAGAACGGATTTTACTAAATTAAAATTGGAGGCACTTGACTTTTGCCGCAAGATAAGGTTAAAAACTTACTTCGCGGGAGCCGAAATGACGTCCATCAGCAAGGGTATACAAAAAGCAATTGGTGATCTAAAATCTGACACTTCAATAGTGATTAAACAAGCCGATAAGGGCGGTGCAGTGGTCCTTTGGCCACGACCCATGTACCTTGCTGAAGGCCAAAAACATGTTAACAATAGGGAATGGTACAGACCCTCAAAAGAAGACCCTGTCCATGCAATCCAGGACAAAATATCTAGAATTACCAAGGAGGGTTTGGACATAGGTTTTCTAGGACCTAAAGAGTATGAATTTTTGAATAAAAAAATGCCTCGAACTCCGATTCTCTACTTCTTACCGAAGATCCATAAAAACGAAAAGGTACCCCCGGGCAGACCCATAGTCTCGGGATGCGATTCGGTGCTTGAACCATTATCAAAATATATTGATTTCTTTTTAAAACCATGCATTGCAAAAGTCCGATCGCATCTCAGTGACACAACGGCCTTCATCAAACAGATTGAGGGGCTTGCATTCAATGATCAGACAGAGTTGATGGTGACACTTGATGTTGCCTCGCTCTACACACAAATACCGCAGGATGAAGCTCTAGAGGTCATTGAACTTTATTTAGAACAAAGGGATAGACCCCATCGGGTGCCTACCAACTTCATTGTGGCACTAGCTGAGATTACTCTTCGTAGTAATTATTTCAAGTTCGAGAACAGTTTTTTCATTCAAATCAAAGGGACAGCCATGGGTTGTCCCTATGCACCGGAGTTGGCTGTGCTATACATGGCACAATATGAGGAGCGATTTGTCCTAAGTGCCAACCCTTTCTCAGGACATATCATCCAGTGGCTAAGATACATCGATGACGTCTGGCTCCTGTGGCAGGGGAGCCAGGCGGCCCTTGAGCAGTTCCATCTGTGGTTGAACTCTAGGCACCCAGACATCCAATTCACTCTTAACTACAGTCCAAAAGAAATGACTTTCCTGGACGTCACGGTAGGCTCCTGTGAGGCTAAGTTAACTACCTCCTTGCATAAGAAGGAAACCGATCGGAATACCATTTTGCATTATACCAGTTCGCATCCTCAATCATTAAAAAACAATTTGCCCTATGGGCAATTGTTGAGGATCAGGCGAAATTGTACCAACCTTTGTGATTTTGACTCCCACGCAATGAGATTTTGCAGCGAGATGGCAGAGAGAGGATACCCAAAGAAACTGCTAAAACATTCAAAAAACAGGGCCAAATTCACTCCAAGAGAGGCATTATTTGAGAAGAAAGAAAAGAAAGATCTGGAACAATTGGTTTGCGTAACAACATTTGGCCATCATACGAACCAATTTAAGAATATAATTCGAAATAATTGGCATCTTCTTGAGACTTTGGAGCACCCCCTCTCTAAACCCATCTTCGCTATGCGTAAGAACAGATGCATAGGGCAACATCTAATCAAAGCAGATTGTCATATCACAGCACCAAAAAGCGACCTTGTCACACAGTGGAAATTGAAGCCAATATGCGGACACCACAAATGTGGCAATTGTGTTTCATGTTCAAGCACCATAGAAGGTGACACTTTTGAAAATAATGGCATTAGATGGAAGCATGACTGCTTCACTAATTGCAAGACTCGAAATGTCGTCTACGCGGTGGTCTGCCCGTGCAACAGAGTATACATAGGCAAAACAAATCAGCCTATCAATGCCCGGATTACCCAGCATCGCTCCCGGCTTAAGAAAAAAGTCCTGACTGCCCCCATGGTGGAACATTTCATCAGTAACGGCCATTCTGAGAATGATTTCAAATGGACCACATTGGCATGGATCGACCACAAACATTTCCAGGATGTCGACACAATGCTGTTGCGCAAGGAGGCGTACCTCATCCTAAAATTTGACAGCGTTAATAAAGGTCTGAACAGTCTCAGTGAAATAAATAGGGCGTAAAATATCCTGTGCCCGTTGGCGGACACTACATGTCCCACAATGCACCTCATTGGTTGTCAGAAACCTTTGCTGTTTTCTTTGACACTACAGGTCCCACCATGCATCATTATCTGGCCGCTTGTCTGATTGGCCCTGTACTAACCACATGGTTTTGGTTTGAGACCAGCGACACCCAGGAACACTCACAACCCTTGGTCTGTTGTGGTGGAGCCAGTACACTTTTCGGAAGCTTTCCAAAACATATTTCGGTAAGCATGGAAGCGGCCACTCTTTTAACTGTTACCAATGTAACTTTTTAAAAAACAATCACGCGGTAACATGTCCCCCTCTCCTCACCCCCCACAGATAGTCACTAAACTGCCCTCCGTGCGGAGATAATCGGAACCCTCACGGACACTTAACAAACTGCTCTTTGGGCGGAGAAACGCGGTCGTTTAATCGGAACCCCCACTATGGTCACCGCGGATTGGTGTCTAAGTAAGTGTATTATTCTAAGTACTGATTGTGACACGCGACCGGCGTGGCACTGAGTGAGCAGGGCACTAAGTCGCACTCTGTCACCTTGTTTCAGAAAAATAGAAGAACTTCACCCCATGTGGCGAAGACGTGGCTAAGCTTCCAGGAATAACGCAGGTAAAATGAGCAATAACGGCTCCCAAGCAATTTCTTCCCCCCCCCCATGTACTTTTTAAGTACTTACCCACCCCATTACTCTGTTGCAGCGCAGGCCAGCAAGCCTAGACGACATTTTCCACTTAAACAGAACTGACTGTGGGCAGGATTCACACAAGGTATGAATTGTATGGTAATCGTACTGCCCTGAGAGTAGTGGCTAGAGGACCCGCTAGATAGTAAACATTTTGTTTTGTTTCTCATTTTAAACAGTTCCCATGGACTAGATTCAGACTGCCCTGACGAGAATCCTGCAAGTCGCTAATCAGGATTCGAAACGCGTCGGCATCCCCCTTTTTTGGTTTTGTTTGGCCAGTTGGCCAATGTCACTTGTTGCGGAAATGGGCAATGCTCCTGTAATTTAATTGATTAGCTCCTGTTCAGGCCGTGGGAGTCCAACTGTTGAAAACGTTGTGTTTCATTGTCTCCCCGTGTTTCTAATTGTTTGTAAAAATCCTTGTTTCACAAATGTAAAAGGTTTTGTGGTCCATGTATTCATGGTAATGATTTTTACGTCAAAAAGTCACTGTTGTTTGAATTGTTCACCACATATTTGGTTTATTGCACATTTGTATTAAGTGTTTTGAAATTACATATGGCTAAGACATGAGGTCGATAGTGGTCTTAGTTCTGTCTTTTGTGAATTTTTCTTTTGTAAACTGAGAAAAAAAGAGTGAAAAAATTGAAAACATAAATTGTTTTTTGTAAACTAACGAGTTGTGGTTTACTTGCACGTGAATTAGTGTGCACTTGAAGTAGCTTGGAGGCATAGGCAAGCATTTCTATTTCATATTGTGGGGTTTAGATGCAGGCGCTCCTTGCATTTGGTGGATCCTGCTTCAATGTTACTGCTCAGCTGCAAGATGTGGCCACCTGTGTGCCTGGCCCAGAGTGGACGCCATTTTGGGTACAGGCTTTTAGGATGTTGAATTTGTGGGGCTTGGAGTTATGACTTTACGTTTAATTGGCTATGATTGTAGCTATTTATTTATTTCAATTTTTGAATGCCATTTTGGGTACAGGCCATTTTGGGTACAGGCTTTTAGGATGTTGAATTTGTGGGGCTTGGAGTTATGACTACGTTTAATTGGCTATGATTGTAACTATTTATTTATTTATATATTTGAATGTTTGGTGACTGCTGTTGGTGCTATGTACATCAGGACTGTGGAAGACTTTATTGTCGGTGTACCTGGCGCCGTGTGGCTGCTGTTTTGGAGTCAAGTCTCCCGGAGGTCTCAATTGTAGTTCCTAAATTGTTGGCATAACCAACATTTGGCTGTGCTAGTTGGTTATAGGGCTCAAGGTGGCCGCCACTTGTGCTGGTCGCAAGTCTTGACTTTGTTGTTCAGCCAACAATTTAATGGAGTAAGTTAGTTTTTTTAGTTTTTTAAACATGTCTCACTATGCTGCCATCTTAAGGTCAGGCATCACTTAGCGATTCACTAGGGCTTTCTCGCCATCCTCCCCGGGCCGCGCCATGTGTGCAAACCCCTCCCTGGGGAACCAAACCATTATTCTCGCTCCACTAGCCTCTCCTGCCCTCATCGGTGGCAATCCGACACACCCGTCAAGGGCGGGAGACTGGCAATCCACACAAGGCAGGGTCCCAAACCTCGGCAGCCCCCTCCCCAGAGCAGGGATACTCCGAGGGTCATTTTGATCACTGGCAGGGTTTTGAGCCTCAGTGGCCCTCTCCCCAGAGCAAGAATCCTCCGAGGGTTGTTCTGTTCACAGGCAGGATTTTGAGCATCGGCAGCCCTCTCCAAAGAGCTGGAATCCTCAGAGGGTCGTTCTATTCACAGGCAGGATTCTGAGCATTGGCACCCCCTCCCCCGGGCAGATATCCTCCAAGGATCGACGATTCTGCGATCCTCCCTGCAGCGACCTTGTTATATCTGGTGATGGCACCTTCTGGATGGGGGTACTTAGATTGTCCTGATGGCTGCTATGCACCCAATCTCTGAACTCTTCGTGGACGCCAGATGTTCTCTCCAGGGGTCCCCTGGGGTCCGACACCGGCTCAGGATTGACAACGGTGCAATACGCTGGTGGTTCAGGACCCACAATGGTATGATTAGCTGGTTGTTCCTCCGTGGTGCCTCTTTGTGAGCTGGGGGAACCGAGGTGTGGATCTTTGGGCACTTTAGTTCTGTGTAGTGCACACACCATTCGGGTCGAGCCAGTCTTCAGGATCCCAAGGTGACCTGGGGGGTTTCGTCTTGTCCTGAAAATGAAGGCCCTGAAAAAGTTTGTGGTGCATATCCTGTTTAAAATGCAGACTCTTCAGCGGGTGATTCCCCAAGTTCTCCATGGTCATTTCATGTGCACTCTGGACCTTCAGCGCTCTTATTATCATGTTCCAGTTCACCCCCTCTCTCGTTGTTTCCGGTGGTTTTGTCTACGGGGCAGCCAATATCAGTTGCAGGTCCTCCGCGTCAGCCAGTGGTCGGCCCCCAGAGTTTTTATCAAGGTGGTGGTGCCATGAGTGGCTTCCTTGCATCTTCGGGTGTGATGATGTACCCTTTGGATGATTGCCTCCTTCCAAGATTCTGTTGTTGATGGATCAGGAGTTGGTGTGTTCAGCCTTCAGGGCCCATGGGTTCCTCTTGAATCTCCCCAAGTGTCAGCTGGTGTTTTCCCAGGACTTGACAATCATAGGGGCTCGTTTCTGCTCCTAGGGGTCTGCCTCTACAGTCCCCTCCTCCGGTTGTCATCACGACTGATGCCAGTGCATTGGGATGGGTGGGCGACTTTGGGTACGGACTCCCTTCAGGGTCACTGATCGCTACTAAAGAGTCAGTGGTCTTCGAATTGGAGGGAGTTGTCTGCTGTGTCCTGAGCAGTCTTAGGGTTTCGGCATCTACTGCTGCACCACCATGTGCTGATTCGGTCAGAAAACACTGTGACAGTGGCCTACTTAAATCACCAGTCCCTGAATGCTGTGGTGTCCCCATTGTTTTGCTGGGTGGAGGGCCATCTCTTGTCTCTGGCGGCTGTTCACATCCATGGGGTGGACAATGGGGTGCTAGATGACCTCAGTCACTTCTTTCCTGCCTCCCTGGAGTTGGCATTGACTCCAGTGGCTTTTCGTCTGGTCTGCATGAGGTTTGGTTGTCCTTTCCTCAACCTCTTTGCTTTCCGGGTCAATGCTCTGCTTCCCCGCTTTTTCTTCTGGGTTCCTCAGGAGGGGTCATGGGGGGGAGGTGAATGCTCTCACCCTCCCTTGGCCTTCTCGCCTGCTGGCATTGTCTTCTTTGGTTTGTCCTTTGCCTGATGTTCTTCAGTTTCTCTGGGATGGGTTTGAGAAAGGTTTGTCTGTCTCGACTTTGCGGGCACAGTGGGCAGATACTCAGGCTTTCCGTTCCCCTTGGGGGAATTTGCCTGATATGGATGACCTGCTTTCTCATTTGTTGGGCAGTTTTTTTATTTCGCATCCTGTGCTTTGGCCTTCTTTTCCTCTTTGGGACCTCCCTTTGGTTTTGAGGGCTTTGGAGGCTGTGCCTTTGAAGTTTGTCATTGTCAAGGTTGTGTTTTTGGTGGCTATTACTTCGGCTAGTCGTTTTGGCGGAGTTGGGGGCTTTGATGGCTTGGGATCTTTTTCTTCCCTTTTCTGATGATGGCGTTGTTCTTCCTTTGGAGTTCTCCTTGGTTCCAAAAGTTTCCTCCCAGTCCCATCGCTCCCAGGAGTTGGTCTTGCCTGGTGGATGAGGACGACATTCTCTGGTCTTTGCTGGTTGTTTGCCATGCGTTACGGGTTTATGTGGACAGTACTCGTTCCATTTGACGTCTACGCCGAGAAGGAGAAAAGGATCTAAAACAGGAAAAAACAAAGCTGCAGACACTAAGGAGTGCTTATAGAAAGAAGTTGTAAAAGGAAAAACAGAGTATAAAGAATCGATCTGGCAGCAACTACTAATAGCCAGCAAAAAACCCAACAGCAGCGATTTCTGGGGGATCATTAATACTCTAACAGTGGGTCCAACACTTCACCAACAGGCAGGAATCGGTGCAGAAATCTGTTCAGACCATGTAAAGTGCGTGTTCAACCAACCCAGGAGGGATTTAGAACAACATCCCCAGGGGCAAGACCATGAACAAAATGAGGCACAATCGGGATCGAGTCATGCAACACAAACGGCTAATTCAGCCAATTTAAACTCCGTCTTCGAAGAGCAAACTCCTCTGACAAATGAGAAAGAAATAAAAATCCTTATAAAGAAATTAAAGTCTGAGGGAGCGGCAGGGCCAAACGGCATTCCAAATGCAATCTTCAGGAATAACCCAGAGCTATGGTCTGAAATCCTAACACCAGTCTTCAACGAGATTTACGAAAATTCTAACATCCCAGCTTCCTGGAGGGGGACTATCATCCACCCCATATATAAAAAGGGAGATCATGGTAATCCAGCGAATTACAGATTAGTCTCCTTGATCCATGTGGAAGCCAAATTATACGCCTCGTGCCTATTGAACCACCTGCAATGTTGGATGGAGGAACAAAACATCATCCCCAACTTCCAAACAGGATTCAGGCAAGGCATGGGCACTTAATTGAACCTTACAACCCTAGCTCTCTTGACGGAACAGGCGCAAAGAAGGAAAGTCCGCCTCTTAGCCTGTTTCGTGGATATCAAATTGGCATTTGACAGAGTGAGCAGGAACCTTTTATGGAACAAACTTAAAAGATGGGGCATACCAACCGCACTCCTCACCGCCATCATAACTCTGCACACTGACACCTGAGCAAGAGTCAAGCTGGGAAACAGGTCGAGCACTACCGGAAGTATTCCTATGGCCTGAAGCAAGGCTGCGTCTTGGCCCCAAGCCTTTTTAATCTGTATTTATCGGACATTGCCCGACACATTGATAACTCAGATTGTCACCCCCCAAAACTGGCTAGTAAGCCAGTTGCAATCCTCCAATATGCAGACGACATAGTCTTGTTAAGCCAAACCCCTGTGGGATTACAAAGATCAATAAACAACCTGGCATCCTATCTGGACTCGGAACAGCTAGAGATAAACAAAGATAAAACAAAAATTGTTCGTCTGGTTGACAGAAGGAAACTAAAGTTCAAATGGAGGGTAAAGGGGGCCCATGTGGAAGAAAAAAGTGCATACAAATATCTGGGCGTGACAATCGGGCAGGGCACAAGTCACAAAGAACACAACATGTCCCTCAAAGCAAAGACTCAGTCCCTGATTTACGCTTACAGATCCTTGCGCACAAAATTGGACTGCCCTAATCATTCACTCTTGTTAAAAGTAATGGCTGCCCAAATCCAACCTAGTTTGTCATACGGTCTTGTTCCCTGGTGTGGCAAAGATTCACATTTCCTAAATGAATTGCAGTCAAAAATCTATAAATCAGTTTTTGACTTGCAAAAATCTGCCTCGCCCGCCCAGGTACGACTGGAATTTGGGCTTCAGGATCTTAAATACAGGGCAATGAGCAACTTCATTAAATTCTGCCACACCCTCTGGTTATCCGTAGAGGATACTCTAAATAGACTCTGCTGGGATGAAGTAAGGTCACAGAACAAGCAAGAATCCCCAAACTCTTGGGGGAGTTATTTGAGTACATGCTTGGCCACTTTGGAACTCCAACCAGCTTGGGACAACAACATGGATCGAGCATCCTTTAATAAAACCGTGAACGCCACAAGCAAAAATAAATCTTTATTGGAAGATAAATTTGCACTCAAAAAGAGACGGCATGGATGGACATTCATGATTTCATACAGGTCTCTAAAGCCACAAACCTATTTATCTGCCCATTTCAGTTCCTTTTTAAAGACGTGCTTTCTAAAGTTCAGGATGGGGGTGCACGTCTCCAAGGACTTATCCCCCTCATGAGCGCCAGATTTTAACTCAGAACGTTGTCGCTTATGCGGATTCCAAAAGGCAACTTTGGCCCATTTTCTGTGCACCTGTCCAGCCATGCTAACTCAAAGGAGACAATATCTAAAGGTGATTTTTATCAACCAGAACATTTGCTTAAGCAGACAAGCAGTAATAAGCTGGCTGGAGTGTTCGTCATGTATCTTGTCTTGACGAGGAGTCAAATTCATGCGACTAGTGAACAGCTGCCTATTGCAAGCGGATGATCTTTAATTGATATTGCATGTAACGTATCCCCATACTTTCAAATTGATGGTACATAATTTTTAATCTTTTTTGCTGTAACTTGATTGATAAATAGTTTTAGAATGGAGGAGTGTGGCTCACTGATTAGAGCGGCAGACCCTGATGCAGAGGTCTGGCCAGGGACCAGGGTTCAATTCCCGTCGTGGCAGGGTCTTGAGCTCAAATGTCCGCGGACCCGATAATTCTCGGCACGGTGCCTACTCTAATCATGGGGTCCCATGCTGCAACTCTGGGCAATAGCTTGCTTAGTCTCCAAACTGGCCCTAATTGCTAAGGATGCCTGGCTTCACCAGGGGGGTGCCCAGGAGTTGGGCGCCTCACAGGAACAGGCCAGGACGGGTTCCTCAGCGGTTTGTTCAGCGCGGGACACACTGGTAAGTGTAACGATGCGCTTTATAAGCTGCAGAATTAATTAATTAATGATTTTTATAATAATACAATTTTACACACTTGAAATGTACGGAAATCAGAGTACAGATGCAATTATGACTGTTTGCATAACGTCACTCTCAGCTGTTTGTGTAGATGAAGTTCACTTATTTTATGTAGGGGGGAATTGTAATGATTTTAATTAATCAAAAAGTAAACATTAAACTTGAAACTAGAAACATTTGGCGTCTCACTCCCTGTTTGGTCTCCAGGGGTTGCAGGGCTTCCACTTCCTCCATTGGCCAATTTCCTTTCGGGCTCCCCTCCTCCGGCTGGGGTTTCAGGGGCGTTCTACGCGGGGCGGCGGCTTCTTGGGTGAAGCGTCGTGGTGTGTCCCTTTCTGAGATTTGTAAGGCAGTTCCTTGGGCTTCTGCTAATACCTTTGTTAGGCATTAGCGGATTCAGTATATTCTGGGGGATGACGTTAACTTTGGTTTGGGGGTGCTTTGTGCTGTGTTTTCCTGAATCCCTTTTGTACTGTTTTCAATAAATTGCAGGGTAAGCTATGGCTCTGTGTCCTGGTGGTTTGTGTGATGATGGCCATTTGTTGTTGGGTATTTATTTATTTATTTATTTGAATAGTTTTATATAGCGCTGGCTAGATCCGAAGGTATCAGAGCGCTTTACATGAGGACAAGCATTTTTTCATAGCATATCTCATTTGTTTAGTATGAAGGGGTCGTGGACAGGAAGGACCTGGGGGTAATGTCCTATTACTTACTTCATTACTCTGGGTCCCGTTGTTCTCGTCCCCTTCATAGCATCCCTCCCTCCCGGGCTTTCCGGCCCTCATCTAGGGCTTGGTGGTTCAGGAGGACTGGTGGGTAGAGTACGGTCATGGAATCCCAGTAGGGGGGGGTGGGGTGTACCAGCATTTCTTCTTTTCTTTTTTCTGTCGGTGAGATAGATTATCTCACTTGCTTAGTATGAAGGAGATGAGGACAACGGGACCCGGAGCAATGAAGATTACCGGTAAGTAATAGGACATTCTGCTGTCAATCCCTGCAGAAAAGAAATCCTGCCACTAATGCATACACCCTTGCACCATAGTGCATTGTCTCTAGGCAGCACACAGTGTGTCAGCGCAAGGAGAGATCAGAAATTCTCCATATGTTTGCAAATATAGAGCATGCCTGCCCTCTCACTTTCACGAAATGCAGTGCAGCATGTTTCCTTTCTGCGTTCCATTGTGTGAATGAATAACAAATTTGACCCATGTTGTGCACATCAATGTGTTTCCAGATATTATGAAAATAGTCCCTATCTTAGAAAAAAGCATGAAAAATATTGAACTTATAATTGGAAAATATATGTTTATCTTTAGCTGCTTATTACACTCCAAACAGCTGGAGAAGTACAAAAAAGGTGAAATTGACAACTGAAAAGCTTGTTAATTAGATTGATATAAGAGCAGTCATTACAATTGGACAATCTGCTTTCCTCCCAACCCCCATGGTCTGGAAGAGAAAGATTAGTTTTCTCTGGCGAGTTTGTCCAAATATAAGAAAATGCTGTTCAGGACGTAATTTACTTTAACACTGAAACTTACAATTTTCAGGTATGCTATTATGAATAAATTGGTGAACATTTTTTACCATAGGATTTAGGATGCCCATGGTAAAGCCTTCCACAATAATCTATAAAAAGAGAACCAATGCCCTCACTCAGAATGTAAGTCATTTTCAGGGGCTCTAGGACAATTGACCCTCTGATTATAGCAGAGACAAAATTGTTCAAATCATCACTAACTATTCTCTCAAGGAGAGCCTCAGAACGCTTGCATGTATGTACTGAGAGCATTCAAGATATTAATGGCATTCCATTCCACTCCAATATGAGATGATAGTTCATATTTTTGATTCTACGAAAAGCCATACAAATATTTCCCGGAATGTTGCAGGATTGAAGGAAAAAATGCAAGATTCAAAAGAGGTTAGAAGTATCTCCAATCAGATTCATTCTTTAGGAAATTAAGGGCCAGATGTATGAATATAGCATTTTGTGATTTCCTAATTGCAAATCACAAGGATTCGCACGTAGGGATTCGCAAAATGCAATGTATGGAATACCTACCTCATTAATATTCATTAGGTAGGTCATTTGCGACCCCCTAGGAAACACAAAAGGTGCACTATCCTTTTGTGATTTCTAGGGGGGCGCAAATGACCTACTTCATGAATATTAATGATGTAGGTGGCATTTTGCGACCTCTTGGAATTGCACAAATCTTGGGGATGGCAGCCTGCTGAGATCACTTGACCACCATGTCTTTGATTGCTTTTAAATAGAGCAATCTTTTTATTGGAAAGCAGCCCGTTTTCATTAAAGGGACAGGAGATGCTTTACAAAAAGAAAAATGAAATTTTAGCTTTTCATTTTTTAGGAGCAGGCAGTGGTCCCTGGTAACACTGCACTCTCTTAAAAATGGTTTTACAAACATTCACTAGGGGAAGGGGTCGCTTGCGGACCCCTTCCCATTTGTGAATGGGTTACCACTTACTTGAAGTAGGTGGAAAATGCAAATGTTTTGCGATTGTAAGTGCAGTCACAAAACATTCATACATACCAATACGATTCGGTACTAGGAAGGTGTTGTATCCTCGTGCTGTCTGCTGAGCTCGCCTCGCCGCATGCTCTGGAATGTGTAATCCTGTGCCTAGGCATTCCGGTGATTCCAGTGCAGCGGTTGGCGTGGGCTCTTCATCTATGGATCTCGCTTCTTCAATAAATCCCTATTTACCATAAAATAGAGAATTGTCAGTTTCCCTCCTTCTTGGATACTTCACTGGCGACGAGGATGGGATGAACGAACCTACGCGATTCCTGAGCCTGCAGCCCCGGTATCCCCGGACCATGATTACCGTTGTGAACATGAAATGCTGAATTCTCTCCTCTGTGCCTGCCGAGCCTTCATTATCGAATTGATGCCACGCTGGTGAAAATCCCGCTTTCTTCACATCAAGCGGTGAGATTATTTTCATTTTAAGACTTTTCTCTGTACTTTCGTCTGCGCGAGTTGACGCGTGCGCTCCACCACGCGCCTGAAAATCTCAGCGCGAGCCAACGCTCAACATTCTCTGCATTCCAGCCTGGCAGCGTCAGCACAAGCAAGTGCAAACATCGCCTATTCTATTTGCTATTGTGACATCACAAAGCTTTTCATCAAGGCAGGCAGCGTCAGCACAAGCAAGTACATGCAGCATCTGTTCGATCTGTTTTTGTGACATCACAAAGCTTTCTTCAAGGAAATTCTTGCATTCTTCTTCATGGAATAATTCCTCTAAATAATTTTTACCACTGTGTATGACATCACAATACTTAAATAAGACATTTTCTGTAGTCTGGTAAAGTTACATTCATCAACTTTTCCATTCATTATTCTGCATCTCAATGGAAAGTTTTAATGCGCCTCCGCCATTTTTGGCCAGTCCCGGAGAACCACCTTTGGAGTGGAAACAATGGCGTGAAGGGTTTGAAGCCTATCTCGAAGCCATTGGTGGTGAGAACTACACGGACAAACGCAAACTTGCAATACTAAAACATTCGCTTGGTGCAGAAGGAAGACAAATTCTGTCACATTTACCTCCAATGACATTAGATAATTCATCTGAAGAAGAAGTTGATGTCTATGAAAATGCAATTATGCAACTCGACAAACAGTTCATAAAAAAAGTCAATGAAGTGGTGGCACGTCACAAGTTTCTTAGCAGAAAACAACTTCCCGTTGAACCAATTGATTCTTTTATCAAAGATTTAAGGATCCTGGCTGCAAAGTGCAACTATCAACAATTCCAAGATCAAATGCTAAGGGACCAACTTGTGCATAATGTCTCTGATGTGAAACTTCAAGAAAAATTACTTGACGCAAAAGACTTATCTCTTTCAAAAGCACTCAACATCGCACACCGATTTGAAGATATGAAGCTAGGCATCAAAGAGTTGTCCGATAAAAAACCGAAAGAATCCTCTTCCGAAAATCCTAGTATATCGGTGGTCCAAAACGTCAAGAAGAACCCATCCACTTTTACTTCCAACAAACCTTTGATGGCCTCTACTTCTCATCAAGGCTTTAGAAAGGATGTCGTTTGTTTCAAATGTGGCTTTCCTGGCCATGTAGCAACAGATAAAAGGTGTCCCGCTATAGGACAATTTTGCAACTATTGCAAGTCTAGGGGTCATTTCTCCAGGATGTGTAAGAGTCGCAACAGGTCGAAGTATTCTAATTCTGACCCGAGACGCCCCAGATTCTCTGAAGTTCAACCTGTAGACATTGATGACGACGATGAGTACGACGACATCTGCAACGTCTATGAAGTTGGGGAAGATAAAAAAGACTCACCCTTTTGTATGCTTCAAATTGGGTCCAAATCTATAAAAGTCATGGCAGACTCTGGTGCTAAATACACTCTAATTGGTGATGACGTATTGCTAAAGGAATTCCCAGATGTCATATCGTTATTTCCCTCTGACATAAAGTTAAGGGGGTATGGGAAAAAACCCATTGATGTATTTGGATACTTTCCTTCCACTTTGTCATTCAAGGGCAAGTCAATTCATGCTAAAGTTTATGTTGCTAAGGATGGATCATGCTTACTAGGTTGGCCACATCAGAGAGAATTGATGATGAAACTTGATCCCAATCACCCCGATCAGGTTTTAGGTTACTCTGACTTCATCAATTCTGTTGAGGTAGCCCTTGACAACAAATGGGAAACTATTTTTCCACAGGTTTTCTCCCCTACTTTGGGTCTACTCAAAAATTTCAAGCACAAAATTATTCTCAAACATAACGCTGTTCCCAAAGTACATAAAGTACGCAACATACCCTTAGCCTTACGTGAATCTGTAAAAAAAGAACTTCAGAGGTTATGCGACTTAGATGTAATCGAGGAAATTGAATCCTCCGAATGGCTCTCGCCAGTGGTCGTAGCCCACAAACCCAACGGGAAAATTCGTTTATGTGTGGATATGCGCGATTTAAATTCAAATGTATGGGTGGATAGACATCCTTTACCCAATATTGGTGAAATGTTCGCTAAGCTCAAGGATGCATCTATCTTCACCACATTGGATTTATCTAACGCATATCACCAGATAGCACTTCACGATGATAGCAAGCATCTGACTTCGTTTATAACCACTGAAGGAGCATACAGATATAAAAGGATGCCTTTTGGATTAGTGTCCGCATCCTCAGTGTTTCAACGTGTAATGCACAATATGTTTAAGAATGTGTCCAACGTGTTATATTTTCAGGACGACATTTTGGTTTTCGGCAAGGATGAATGTGAACATTCTGAAATTTTGTTTAAAGTCTTGTCTATCCTACAAGACAATGGTCTCACTCTTACCAAAGAGAAATGCAAATTTGGGAAAAGTTCAGTAGACTATTTAGGCCATTCCATCAGTAAACAAGGCATCTCTCCCAAATTAAGCTTAGTTAGGGCTATTGAAAACGCACCTGAACCGGGCAACAAGGATCAACTTAGATCCTTTCTCGGTTTAGCCGAATACTATGCCAAGTTTATCCCCTCCTTTTCTGATAAAACCTCTCACCTACGTAATTTAATGAAAAATCATCAAGAGTTTGTTTGGGATGATAACTGCAAATGTCAATTCAATTTCATCAAACAATGCATCATTTCTGCTCCTGCTTTGTCCCCATTTGACACTAATTGCAAATCATTCATCGTCACTGATGCAAGCAATGTCGGCATTGGTGCTGTTCTGATGCAAAAGCAACACAGCGGCTTTGTCACTATTGCTTTTGCATCAAGACCACTACGTGGTGCTGAAACAAAATATTCTACTCTTGAAAAAGAAACATTGGCTTGTTGGTGGGGAATTGAATACTTTCGCAGGTATGTATATGGTACAGATTTTGTTGTACGATCGGACCATCGTCCCCTTGTTGACCTGTTTACGACCATTTTGGTGGCCTGGTGTCGATAAATTAATCGAGAAAAAAGTAAGGTTCTGTGTTGAATGTTGTGTGAGTGATAAATCCCAAAAGCCTGTTAAATATCACCACGATTCTATCTCAAGACCATCTAAACCATGGGAGTGTGTTTCTGTAGATATTGCCGGACCCATGTCCTTTGGTCAGGGTCCCATGTACGCCATTGTTTTGATAGACCAGTTCTCTAGTTGGCCTGAGGTGAAATTTGTCCCACATGTATCTTCCAGAGTGGTTATCGACTTTCTCAATTCAATTTTTGAAAAAGAAGGTTTTCCTTCTTCCATCCTTTCTGATAACGGCACACAGTTCACCTCCTCCGAGATGAAATCTTTTTGTTGCAATCATGGCATCCTACACAAGCACTCTTCTGTTTACTATCCTCAAGGGAACGGAATGGTCGAAAGATGGATTAGGGTGCTCAAGGAGGGTCTACAGCTTGCTGTATGCAACGGTGAGAATTGTCTCGAGGCTGTTAAAAAACTTTTATGGAGTTATCGGAATACTCCTAAGGCTAATGGTGAACTGTCTCCCTTTGAAATAATGCGGGGGAGGAAAGGTGTATGTAATTTAAGCCAACCCTGGATGCGAAACCTTGTAGATGGTATACGTTCTACTTGTCGTTCCCCTGCGGTGTCTTCCAGTTCCAGTAATCCATGTAAGGTTGGTGACTGGGTGCGTGTGAGAAAGTCTGGTTTTCTTAGATCTGGTGTATCTCGCTTTTCTGACCCATTGTTAGTCGTAAGAGTGGGCAGGCAGGTTGTAGAGCTGTCAGACGGGAATGTTTGGAGTCTCTCTAAAGTTGTCAAAGTCCCACCCTTTCTTAGCAGTTCTTTTGCCCCCAACCGTACAGGGACCTCTCCCTCTAGTTCCAATTCTCGCCACCCTCCTGTTTTCCCTCGTTCCTTTCGATCCATTCCCGTCCAATCTCCTCATTCAAGTTTTTCCCGTCTGAGGAAACCTCCTGTGTGGCATAAAGATTACATTGTTGGTGAATAACCTTTTCTTCCCAAATTGTTCTCAATGATTAATCCTTTTCTTTCCAATTTGTTCTCAATGTGATGTAACTGTATTAATTGCTCTGCTTGTATGTATTAACTGTTAAGATCAATGCCTTTTCTTTTCTGGTGAGGAGGATGTGTTGTATCCTCGTGCTGTCTGCTGAGCTCGCCTCGCCGCATGCTCTGGAATGTGGAATCCTGTGCCTAGGCATTCCGGTGATTCCAGTGCAGCGGTTGGCGTGGGCTCTTCATCTATGGATCTCGCTTCTTCAATAAATCCCTATTTACCATAAAATAGAGAATTGTCAGTTTCCCTCCTTCTTGGATACTTCAGAAGGGTCGCCCTGAACACCCCCCTTCCTAATATCGAATCACAAATCCATTTTGCTATTTGGTAACAGGTCCCCAAATCGCAAAATTAGGTTTGCTACATCGGAAAAGCAATTTGTGCATTCGCAAATAGGCAGATTCTGCGAATCTGCCCGTTTGTGATCGCAAAAAGGCTTTATACGTCTGGCCCTGAGTGTCGAAATCGATACATAAAAGAGAAAAGCGAACTGGTCAAAAATAAGAGATCTTAATGGGCAGACTTGTTTCAATATTTCTCTCTCAGTAATTGACAAAAATCTTACTTTGATTAAGGCCAAATTGGTACATTATTGGGATAGAACGTTTTATAGCAAATAAAGATAAAAACTGTATGGGGAGAACAGGTGGTCTCACGTCTGAATCCACTCTTCTTGATGTATCGCCAATCTAGTAAGGTATAAATTGCCAAGATTATGTACCATGCTAAGAATTAGCAACATTGAACAGAACTTGAATAAACCAGTTATTGACTTATTCTGGGTGAAGAAACATAGCTGGGAAATGATGTAGTGTAACACATCTGGTACAGTGGGCCTTATGCCTTAATCCCACTACTTTAAGATACACTATCATCTGATGATTATTTGATAGATATTTAAGCTAGATGAAGCATAACTGCATCCGTGTTTTGTCTGTGTCACTCACAATTCCATAGTGTAACCTGGATTATGTATTATCAGTATCAGTCTTAATTCTTTCTTCACTAACTTTAAGGTAAATGAGGCAATCACATGCGTATTGCATATAATATCTTAGGCCAATTTAAGTTTTGTACATTTCTGAAAAATTTGATAATTGTGAGGGCGATTAATTGAGATTTTTAAGACTATAAAGTGTAAATGTTCTGGTGCCTCTTTAGAAAAAAAAGAGAGATTACTGTAGAGAAACTAGTGTACAGAATAAAATAAAAGGAAAGAGAAGCTAGTAGGAATAAAACACTTCTTCGAAATGTCCTGTAGAGCCTGGGCCGCAGCTTTATTTTCTGTAGATAAATGTCTGCCAGAAGAGGCCCCAGGCATGCTCTGGCATGATACATTTCCACCTGTCTCAATGGGTATCGCTATTGACCACAATACGCAGTAACTACCATAGTGTGACCACTCCGCGGGTGACACGCTTGACCCCATCTTCTCCGCAAGCCCCCACGTCTCCTTCAACCATACCACCGAACTCCACTGGACCGACCACCGCGGCATCCACTTCACCTTCAAGAACCCCTCACCACCCCTTGTTGTAAATATTTTTGTCCACCCTAAGCGTGGAAGGGTATTCTCAGATGTGAGACCCTTGCTCATTGCACCATCAGGATTCAAGCAAACCGGGCCGAAGACGGCTGTAATGCCAGAAACCGGTCCCCGGGAGCTTGTTTCCTTCCCAGTGTAAGAATTGGCTTTTGTAGTTTGGTTTGCCCTGTTCCCATCATGCACTGGGACACGAACAGACTAATTTGCATACAGCCAGGTTCTGAAACTGGGATGGTGCAGTGAGCTAAAAAACGGTGTTGGATCTAGCCCTGATCTCTTGACTGGGTGAGAGCTTTCTGCTTAATTCAGAGACTCTGTCCCTCACCACCCCTTGTTGTAAATATGGACAACGGAGAAACGGCGGCCCTCATCCTCCAGGACCTGTCAGCCGCCTTCAACACGGTCTGTCACCACACACTACGAACACGCCTCCACAACGCTGGGATCCAAGAGAAGGCCCTGGACTTGACCACCTCCTTCCTCTCGGGCAGAACACAGAGCGTCCGCCTCCCCCCTTCTGCTCTAAAGCCACAGAGATCATCTGCGGCGTACCCCACGGCTCATCCCTCAACCCAACTCTGCTTACCATCTACATGGCACCGCTCGCCAAGGTCGCCCATCGGCACAACCTCAACAATCTCTCCTACGTCGATTACACTCTCCCTCACCAAGGACCCCCACACCACCAAAACCAACCTTCACGAAGGAATGAAGGCCGTTGCTGAATGGATGAGGAACAGCCGACTGAAGCTGAACTCGGACAAGACGGAGGTCCTCATCCTCGGATCCAACCCTTCGGCCTGGGACGACTCCTGGTGGCCGACCGCACTGGGAACCGCTCCAACACCCACCGGCCATGCAAGCTACCTAGGGATCATCCTTGACTCCACTCTCTCCATGACTAAACAGGTCGATGCCGTCTCCTCCTCCGTCCGTAGGATCTACAAGTGGACCCCCACTGAAACAAGAAGAACAGTCACCCAGGCCCTTGTCAGCAGTAGGTTGGACTATGAAAACGCCCTCTACGCAGGAGCCTCGGCCAAACTCATGAGACGGCTCCAACGCATCCAGAAAGCCTCTGCACGCCTGATCCTCGACCCCACCTTAGAGACCTGCACTGGCTCCCGGTCAACAAGAGGATAACCTTCAAGCTCCTCACCCACACACACAAGGCACTGCACAACACTGGACCAACGTACTTCAACAGACGACTCAGCTTCTACACCCCCACCCACCAGCTCCGCTCCGCCGACCTCGCTCTCGCTACAGTCCCCCGCTTCCGAAGAGCGTCCTCGCCACAAAGACCTGGAACACCCTCCCCATCCACCTACGGCAGACCCAAGACCTGCTGACCTTCGGAAAACTCCTCAAGACCTGGATTTTAGAGCAGTAGCAGCATTCCCCAACTCAGCACCTTGAGACCCTCACGGGTGAGTAGTGCGCTTTACAAAGGATATGATTGGTGATTGATTGTCTGTTGAATACATAACTATTGCCTCTCCCGCAGTTTACCAACTCACCCTGAGGTGTAATTGTGGGGCTTCTGTTCTGTTTTTCCTGGTCCCACTATAACTGTATCCAGTTATTTGTGCCCCCTTTTTCTCTATGCTCCTCAGCTACCCTACCCCTCCCCAAACTTTGTATATTTTTGCACTTGAGACTATTTTGCTTTGTTTACTGTGTAACTGTGTAAACAGCTCTGATACCCTCACGGGTCAAGTTTGCGCTCTATAAAACATTAAAATATATATATATATATATATTTTAAATTATTGTGAAATTTTGCAGCTTTGTTTACGAACATCAAATGAATGAAGGCCAGATTAGAAAGGAACTTTATTTAATCCGGCTTCATTTATGGATAGCCTGTCAGAAATGTATAGGGCTGATGTATTTCCCCAGAAAAATAAGAACATCAGATCGAGCAGGTTACTAGGAAATTCTTCAAAGACATTGCTCAAATTTGGGGATAACTGTTCGCTAATTTACTTTATTCACTTTTGTTAACTGTCACTTTTCCTTAGTGTTGTTATAAAGCAAAAGTAAATGTCAATCAGAAACTAGTTTAAATGTCTGTAGCAACTCGTGTTGAGTAGGACTTACATTGGAGCATATTATCAAGGAGGGACTTAAAATTAATAATGTGCTTGATAGTATGGCGTGGAGAATTCCAATAGAAGCCCATGTTCACCCCAGAACATGGACTTCTATTGGAATTCTCAAGGGAATATTATCAAGCCCATTATGGCTGCTTTAGCTGCAGTTTTCTGCCCCTAAACCTGCGATAATTTTTAACGCAGTTCTTCATAATATGCCCCTTAGTAGTGTGTTTTTTTCTGACTAGAGTGATTTGAATAGTGTAGTGTTGTGTGTTTCCTTCATGGCCCTTTGTAGTTTTCCCTAGAGTTAGCCTAAACATGTACATTGTGGGCCGCACTTTCTTTTGCACACGTTACTTTAAAACACTTGCTATTGTGCCACATTGTATTTTCACACAGAAACTGTGTATGTTTTTGTGTTGTGTTCTTTTCCTGGGATTTAGTCTGAACACCACAAACAAGATAAAATCAACTATGTCCCTTGCTTATTCTCTCTGGTCATGCACTAGCACCTATACACAACATGAGAATGCAACTGCTATTTATGAGCACATGACAAGACTGCCACCTCATCTGAGATATAGAACGTCCATCTGTGAGCGGTAGGGTACTGGGTCTGCCACTAATCCCAGAGATCTTTGATATCTAATCATTTTGTTTCCGTAGAAGGTAGGGGGGTTTAGGATATTCTGACTTATAACAGGACAGGGCTTTTTATGATATATGTTTTATTCACTGTGTTAACAGTATTATTAGTACACATTTGTTTTCTAATATTGGCATGAATATTGCATGTTAGGACAAGTTAGTTTGAATAAATATTCTAAACTTCCTTTGTGTCTCTTGTTTATTTTATTGCGGCTGAGTAGCAGTGAGAGAGCGAACTGGTGTGTTCTGTTACCGCGATCCCTGAGAGGATCGAGAGTGTTGTGTTTCTAGGGTGCCAATGCACTTGTTTCTCTGGTAAGGTTAGGAGCACTATAGCTAGTCGGACTTGGGCTCATACATTTTAAGGTGGTATGATGACTCAGTCCCTGCATGTCGATGTTTTATGGTCCCAAGCATAGTTCTGCTCCTGAGCAGAATCCATGCAACAGTAGCAGAGTTTTGATGTTTATTCAGCATGTAACAAGGGATGTTTTTTGAGTTCTTTCTTCCTTCTCTCTTGTATACGAAGGCAGCACGTAACCCATCTAGCTTTAACGGGCAGCAAAACAGAGGACTACCTAGCACATGAATATCAATTTCCTGATCACTCACATGATGCCAGTAGGTGACATGTGTTGCAGTAAGGAGCCTCCCTGGATGCTGTCATGGACCTCCTGTGATGCTCCTGCAAAGCCGCAGCCTACTACGTTACCTAAAATGATTACCCTGTATTCTCAGCAAAAAAGGGAGTGGCAACAATAAATAAAATCTCCACTTATGTAATAAGATTATTTTATATCTTACTTGTGAATCAGCTAAAGCTATCACGCAAAATCTATGACTGACCAAGTATGAAATAAGCAAAGTATATTGAAATATATTCTGTTTAGATGGTGCTTTGCTTGCTGTGAACGAGAAAAGTACAAAAACTGCTTAGCAATTTACAAAGCACAAATCCGTAAAGAAAAACAGCATACTTCACAACAAAAACTGAAGCAGCTAGTAATTATTCTAAAGAAGTGTTTGCAGTCATTTCAAAATTAACATCAGCCTCTTCTAAATCTCTCAAGGACTGTTCTCAATCCTTTTGCAACACACTGGCAGAGGCTTTTTGCCTTACTGTAGAGGACATTTATAAAATCTTTACATCCCTCGACACAGGGTCTAAATCAGATACCACTATTTCCATCCGTCAGCTCATGTCTGACATGTTTGAGTATTTCATTTCTCCGACTAGAAATGAGGTCACAAAATTGATTGAGTCAGCAAAGTCAGGCTTGCCCTATGATCCTTGCCCACCTAAAGTGAGTAGCATAGTGAAGAAACAATGACCCCACTTTGACATCCATATTTCATCAAATATGTGTCTCAGACTTTTTCCCCACTATATTGAAGCAAAGCCCTAGTGCTGCCTCTAATAAAAAAATTGATTTCCTGCCAGCCTCTACCAGCTAAAATATTTCAGAAAGTCTTCAATAGGCAATTGGGCAACTATATTTAGACCAAAAATTACCTAGAGGCAACTCAGTGCGGTTTCCAGGCTGAGCACAGCATGGATACGGATACGGCTCTTATGAAAGCATCCGAGGAGAACTAAGGGGCATATTAGCAAGAACCTTGTTAAAATTATCGCTATTTTAGCTGGAAACTGTCGCTAAAACAGTGATAATGGGCTTGCTTATATGCATTATAGAATTCAAGTAGAAGCCCTGGTTAGATGTCCTGCACATCAAACCTGGGCTTCTATTGGAAGCAAAGCGCATATTAGCAAGCGCATATATAACGCATATAACGCATATTAGCAAGCCCATTATTGCCGTTTTAAAACAGTGATAATTTTAAAGAGGTTCTTGCTAATATGCCCCTATGGCTCTAAGAGGAAGGGCTGCCATTGTAGTACCTCATCTATTGGCAGCCTTTGATACAATTAATTATGGGCTGCTCTTGGTCTTACTGAGCAAGTTAGGGAATGACTGAGAACAGTCAATCTAGGGAGATTTTACCTCACCTGCAAATATTCTCTTCCTTGTGGGGTCCTGCAAGACTCATTGCTCAGACTGACACTTTTTAATATCTATGTTTCACCTCTGGCTTAGATTCTAAGATCATTCAGGTTTGCTTCAACATCATATGTAATGACACACAAATTGTTGTGTCATCAGGACCAGGGACTCAGGAAGTGATTCTATATTCAACAACTGTATGCAGGTAGTCAGTGGATGGATAAGAACTGTCTTAAAGTAAACTCAGCTAAGACTGAGACTTTGATCCTTGGGACCACACCTTTGATATGGTCCCCATCTTGGTGGTCATTTGAACTCAGCATCCTTTGCATTTCAGTTAGGACCGTAAGGAATTTGGGAGTCAAATTCAATGACACAACTTCTCCGATCAAGCGAATGCAGTTACCTCAGCCACTTTTTATGAACTCAGGCTGTTGAAAAATATTTTGCCTTTCATTCCTGCCAATCTACAGAAACTAGCTGTTCCTACATTAGTTATGGCAAAGACTGAATAATGTATGCCCCACAGTATGTTATAAACAATCTGCAAATACTGCAAAATGCAGCAGCTCGGCTTCTGTTTAAAATTCACAAATATCCCATTTACAAATTTGTCAGGAACCAACATTGGCTGCCATTCACCTTCAAAGAGATCTGTATCACTTACAAGGCACTGCATGGACAAGGTCTTCATTTTCTCAGAAAACTCCTCAACTGGTATATTTTAGGAAGGTCCCTTCGATCAGCATCTGCTAAACTTGTAGCAGTGCCTAGGTTTCATCACGCGTCTTGAAGGTTGCAGAAGCTTTGTGGTAGATGCAACAAAAGCATTGAACTCCCTCCCATTAGGCATCAAAACCATGCCTACATTACTAATGTTTAATAAGGCTCTGAAAAACCTGGCTCTTTTCTGTAGAATAGTTGGTTACACCTTTGGGCACAATTTCTCTCCTCTGCGAACTCAGCGAGTGAAGACATCTTTCAGGCATTTGAGACCTTCACAAAAATAATAACATAATATAACATAACAGTTATCTGTCCAACAAATATTAGTATGCAGTATTTAGTTTTCTATGTGTCACTTTTTTTTCCTTTTCAACGATTCTTGGTTCCCAGTTTGGGGGTTCACAGTATGAGGTACCCATGACAAAGGAAGTGGCAGATCCTGGTTATTACAATTGGGTGACTGTCATTTTTCAATGACCTTTGACCTGGGTTTCCCACAATGACCATATCCCTGGAATATTTCCATGGCCTACTGTGGGAACCTTGGGCCAAGGTGGTCACAGGGATGGCAATTCATAGCATAATACAAAATCTATAAAGAACCCACATTGTCATTGATAAACAAACACATTTATATCTCTTTTATTGTTTCATGAGCTTATTTTCACTTTTGTTTTCCAGTTTTTAATGAAAATTTGATCTTACCGGTTCATGCAACACAATTGTGTACAACAATTAACACAGATGACATAAATCAACAGATGACATAAATCAAAAGTTACAAAACTATTTTTTGGAAATGTTTTAGCGATCCAGACCTTTTTGTTATCAATTAGTTATAGATAATGAGTCCAAATAAACTCTGAACATTCAATGTATTAATTACCTCGATTATCAAATGGGATTAAGGGTATATTCCTGTAATCGTGTATCTACCAAGACAGGCCACCTTCCTTTCTTTTTGTCTCAGTTCAAGCTTTTCAGGTATCATAACCAAAACAATTGGTTGTACCTAGAGAAAGTTCAACTTTTTCTTCCCCCAAAAAATGCTAATGCGTTTCAACCTCAATAAATGATGGGTATATTCAACCTTTTTTTGAGGTCATCATCAGGGCACTATATTACTCATTCAGTCCGAACTGAATGGTATGGTTCCATGTATCATATGTGAGGCTGTCTTACAGCCGCCTCGACGCAAAAGAAACTGAGGCTGAAGCTTTCATTTTTGTGATTGCTGGTGATGGAGCGAGCTTCAGAAATGACATAGGGACCAGTTTGACGCATTGAATGCAGGACTATCGCCATAATCAGCCCCAGATTACTTTCTGAACCAGGAGCCTCCAACAAACGAATAAATTGGAGGAGCGGTAACTAAAATTAAAGCTGCAGCCTCAGTTTTTGATGCTGAGGTGGCAGAAAGACAGCCTCACATACTATGCATGGAACAATATTTTTTATTTAGGGTATGGGGGCCGCACTGCCCCTCTTACCGAGCCAATTCCAGTGCCAGGTACCCAATTATATTATGTCTTGTTTCTTACATATTTATGTATTGCTTTGTTTAAATTCTTTACACTGCTGTCTCCGAAGTTAAGCCTGTCTGCTCACAGCTAAGCTACCAAGGGTCAAGCAAGGATCAAGTCATTGAGAACTTGACTGACCTTATTTGTGATTATGGTGTTATTACATAGGGCCAGATGTAGGTAAATCTAATTACCAAATCATACCGAATCGGTATTTATGAATCGGTAAATTAGAAGGAGGGAGATGTAGGTAATTTTTTATTTTGAATTACCGAATCTGTAAGATTCGGTATTTACCGAGTCGGTTGATTCCTATGGGCTTTGGAGCCCATAGGAATCAATGGGAAATACTGATTCGGTATTTACCGAATCGGTAAATACCGAATCCAGCAAGGGTGCAGGGGGTGTCACTTTGACACCCTCTAGCACCCCAAGTTGTAATTGTAATTGTGTTTCGATTTATATAGCGCACTTTAACCCAGGGGTCCCAAGGCGCTTGCTTAGGGAACCCGTCCTGGTATTCCCCTGTGAGATATCCCGGCCGGGTATCCAAAAGGCGAAAGCCAGGCATCCCGCCGCGAGGGGCCGTAGTGGAGATTAAGCAAGCTATTGCCCAGAGTCGCAGAGTGTGACCCCGTGAGTCAAGTAGGCACCGGAGCGAGAATAGTCAATTCCATGGAATTTTTGAGCCCGAGATCCGCTGAGGCGGGGAATCGAACCCTGGTCCAAGGCCAATCTCAGCTTCCGGGATTGGGTGGTAAAATACCGACTCTTAAGGGCCTGTGGCACTCTGTGGAGTGCCACCTACATCTTGATTTACCGAATTCGGTAAAATTACTGATTCGGTATTTTACAGAATCAGTAAATTTACCGATTCGGTAAATTTACCGGTTCTGTAAAATAATGGCCCCTACATCTCAATCACCAATTACCGGTCGGTAACGGCCGAATTCGGCCTTTACCGACCGGTAATTGGCGACCTACATCTGGCCCTAAGTGTAGAAACTTACCTGTACCTACCACTAACCCATCTTCCAACAATAAACCTGTGCTTCTTGGAAACTAGCACCTTCGTAAACACACGAAGGGGCCATTTGAGTCTGAATGTCAACACTCTGAGTTAGAAGTGACAAGGGCTCACAGCAAATTCCAGAAATGCCTGATGTACTGGATGGATGGGACTATGCATGAAGGCATTCTGTAAGTCTACTGTTGTTAGAAAATTCCATTTTGATACTAGTGGAATTACCTGTTGCAATGTTGTCATTCTGAAATGGTTGGTCTTGTTCCATCAATTAACTTTTCAAAGATGAGTGGATTGTATTTGACAGACACAGTTTTAATCAGAAAAAAGGATCACATAGGTACCTTCTCTCGGCCGAGGAGGAACTGATATAATATCAAGTCGTGCCTGAATCCCAGTCCGGCATAACTGAGCTGAACTCTAATAAATATGCTGTCCTCAAGAGTGTTTAACACCCACTGATCTATTATGTGACTTTGTCAGATTTTGGCAAATTTCAAGGATCTACCTCCCGCTGGATCTCCTTTTTTTGTAAGGAAGATGATTTTCAGGAATGCAGTTTGGTTTGTCCAGAAGTATCCCGACCCTTAGAAAGTTTTCTGGGTTGAAATCTCTCCGTACGATATTTCATAGTTTTTGTAACATTTTCTGGAACAATCTTCTATTCCAAGTTTAATATCTTTTAAATTTAGAACTGTTATAAGGAAAAGTGTGTTTTCAATTTTTGGAATTATGGCGTGAAGCTGCTTCCCAAAAAGCTTGTCGCATTCAAAGGAAATCTTGGGAAATTAAGACTTTTCAGAAAAATCTGCTTTCAACTTGCATCATCAGAGCTTAGAACATGCAAGGAGGGATGCACCGGAAGCAAATGCTATTGTTTTGATAATATCTGGTGAAAAGATTTCTTATTTACAATGTCTAAATTTTCACCAACTGCAATTTCTACATTCCAACCAACTTGTTCGGATGGAATAAAATCATCTGGGTTGATAGCTGTTCTGCCAAGTAGGGGAGTTAAATCTTCATCCACTTCGTCATTAGGAAGAATGATCCCCTCCCCTCCAGTAAGGCAGAGGTTTTCTGTAAAAACCTTGACACTGCGCCGTTCAATGTCTTTCCCTTGTTTAAATAGCAGCTGATTTATTTTCTTATGAAGAGGAAGTAATAATACAGGTGGTTTGGAAAACTGAGGGACTCATTCTTACTCGCCTTCCTCGTATGGGGCCACCCCAACCCCCAAATTATCTCTAATATGCTTGAGAATGAGCCAGGTCTTTGGTTGCAAGATATTTACCTGAAGAGGTTTTGCCTGGAGCTTCAGTAACAGAGTCAGTGTTAGTCTCTGGGACATTGACACATTTTACTGTTTTCCTTAGGTTTAGGTTAGGCTTTAGTCACAGTTTATCATGGCTTGAACTTGTAAAGTCGTGAAAATAGCAGCATCTTGAGGACTTTGCTTCATCCACTGAAGAGGGAGAAGGCGATCTCATGGTTTTATGAGTTCTCTTGCCCTCAATGTTACAACACCACAAATCTAATGAAATTAAAAGCATGGGCGTAATGGCCATGCCGGGCCCCTTACCTGCCTTCCTATTCCCTGACAGTTACGCAACAGTTTTAAGATGGTCAAATAACTGGACGTGAATTAGGGAATCAATCAGACACATGGAATTGGATTTTAATTCTTGTTTTATGATGTTTCAGACAATAATTTTAAACTTGATAGTCTTATGACATATGGTTGTGCTTATTAACTGTGAGGTCTTTTTTTATGCACTTTTATGCATCAAAAAACATGTGAATAAAGTTTTCTGACTGACTTGCCTCCGCATTCCTTCCTTTCTATAGAAGGCGACCCGCTGCCTCCTGCACAAGTGACGTCTCTCCTACCACTCGGGACCCGGAAGGAGACAAGCATACATGCGCAACCTCACTCTCTCTGATGGAGGGGCTGTCCGCTCAAGGCATTCTGAAGCAGCACACTGGGAATCTACCTACTTCGTGGTGACTACAGGCGACCCACTCTTCACCGCAACCTGCACAACTTAGGCAAATTCTCCTAATAACTCCCATAGAAAGTATATGTGTGCCCCGCTCGCCTGCTAAGCTATACACAAGCTTGTCCTCCCAGGTATAAACCCTTCCTCCCATCCCCCAAGACCAGGGAAAGGTGCCAAATAAGACATCCGCGGGCGCGTTCAAGGGTGACCGGACCTGCTTTCAGAGGGACAGACGCCTGATACCCAGTAATGTATCACCTACAGATGGATACTGCGATTCCCGGACCCCACAACCTCACATCCATGGACATCAATGCTGTCCGGGATAATATGCAGATGACCACAAACCCAGAGGACATCCAGCCCAATCCCCTCACATTCGCACCTCCCCCTTTTAGGCAGGTATCTTTTCCCCTGTCCCCCCTTCCCAACCTCTTCCCCCTACCCTCTATCCGTTCTCAATAACATGATACACATATCATCCATGTTATTATTGTATATAGATATTGTATCTGATTGGAGGATGAAGAATCTCCATGTTGTCTATACTCATTGTTCCTTAATTAACAATTGCAAAACAAATAAAATAAAGTATGTGTGTGAATGAGGCACACTGAAATCAGAATGTTGGGAGGGGGAGAGGAGGTTGTGAGTGTAGAGGAGGATATATTTTTATAAGGTTTGTCTCGGAGCCATCTCTGTTAAGTGCACCCCCTTTGATCTTAACTTAATTTTAAAGATCAAGTCATCAAAAAAAATAGCCAGAATTGTTCTCTTTGACCTTATAAAGATACTAGTTATTACACTGGTCTTATCTAGACTAGATTATTGTAATGACTTATATCAAAACCTACAAAAGGGTTCCTTAAATAGAATGCAAATTTTACAAAATGCGCCAGCAGCATGCTCTGGAATGTCCCCAGATCTCAACTGGCATCCAGAGCTAGCAGCAGGCTCCATTGGCTGCCTCTGAGAAACGCGTATGGCATCATTTGCAAGAAAGTGCTGCAGCAGGGCAACGCGAGCCCTTTGGCTGTGCCACGCTGCGGCACTTTCAAAGCACAGGGATGCGTCATATTTACAAGGATATGATGCATCCCTTTGCTCTCCCCTGCACTGGTGCACAATTTGCTGCCATGCGCCGACTCAGGCACCCTTGCACCATGGTGCAAGGATGGCTGCATCACGGGGAGGACTGTTTATGTTTAGGAAGATTTCCTTTCCTGCACATAAACAATCTGAAATTGTGTTTTTCAGCTTGTATGCGTGCTGCATTAGCACACATAGACCTTGCATAACATCATTTTTGTATGATTGATGATGATTTATGTGCAGGTAGGGATACCTTTCTGCACATAAACAGTCCCCAGAGGTGATTTCCTCGTTCTATGTGTGCACCAGCATGCATAGAAAGAGGGAAAAGAGAAGGAGAAATGAATACATTTCTTCTTGTTGCGCCTCCCTACCCCTCCCATGGGAGGCGTAGCATTCAGACGCATTTCCAGGTTTACGATCTCTCATACACCTGGAAATGTGTCAGGTTCCATGATTGTCGCGTGGGAACACCCACACCAACACCCATGGAAAGCCCCTTTGACACAAAGTGCTGTGTGTAAATGAGCTGTATTTATAAGGAGAGGAATAGTCACGCTGGGTGGCTTTTCCTGTCCTTGCAAATATGGAATAGCAAAATGTGCCGCCGGTGCGTCACAAAAAGTGGCGCACCAGCAGCGCAAGGGGCTTCTAAATACGTCTAATCGTTTTCAAAGCTCTGTGTGTAGCCTGCAAGGCTCTTCATGGTCAGGGCCCTATCTTCTCGAAGGAGAATCTAACATGGTACACGCCAGGGAGGACTCTTTGGTCCAGCTTTGCCTGGAATATGGTCGTTGCTCCTTTAAAGTGCTACTCTTGGGGAGGTAGGAGCTTTGTCACTTGCTCTGCCATGCATTGGAACCGATTGCCCTAGGACTTTAAAAGTGCTACTTTTCTCTTAGGTTTTAGGGTTTTCTTTTTTTAAACCTGGCTATTTAAACAATAGAAATTTACTGAGCTCCTCTGATCTTGTCATTTTAGCGCTAAGATGCCCCCAGGTATACGTTGCGCTTACCATGTTATTTCATTACTTCATCTTTCTCCTCTGGAGGCTAGGACAGATGGTACTAATGAGCTGACTGTGGTGTCTTGATAAGTGGGATGAATGGTTATTTAGGTGTCAATGAGACATGCAATGCAAGACAAAAGGCTCAACTATGTAGGACCACAACATGTTCCACCTAGAACTAGAGTAGCTGAAGATTAACAAAGTGGTATAAAAACATTGGAAGATCATACAGATTAGAACAATACCTGTCATTCTATAGTCACTCCTTTGAAGAACAAAGGCCTTGATTTACTAAAGCTTTGGGCTGGAGCTAGCGTGATGCAAAGCAGCACAAAGCAGCTCTTGGTATTTAGCGTTCAGTGGAAAAGGTGTTTTGCACTAGAACGTTGCACTTTTCTCAGAGAATAAACCACTTTACTCTGCTTTGTGTTACTGGTATACATCAGTGCAAGCAGCCATAGGTTTTGAGGCAAAGATGCTGCAAAGCTACTTTAGTGGACAAACTGGACTTTGATTCAAGATCTAGGGGCAGATTTACAAGACCCCTGCGCCAACAGTACGTCACTTTTTGTGACGTACTGGAGGCGCGTTACACTTCTCTATATTTACAGGGAGATGAAAAGCCACCCTGCGTGACTTTTCCTCTCCTTGTAAATATGACCCCTTCACACGCAGCACTTTGCGTGGAAGGGGCATTCCATGGGTGTTGCTGTGGGTTCTCCCAGGCAGCACCCATGGAACGAGGCACATTTCCAGATTTACGATTCCTCGTAAAACTGGTAATGCGTGTCATTGCTACACCTCCCCAGGGGAGGCGTAGCAAGGCACAACGAGGAGAAATGTTTTCATTTCTCCAGGTTTTTTCTCTTTAAAGGCTTGCTGCATTCCACAGCACGCTTTGAAATAGGAAACTGCCTGCAGTGATAGTTTCTCCCCCATGACGCAGGCCTCCTTGCACCATGGTACAAGGCTACCTGCGCCGGCGCATGGCTGCAGTTTGTGCATCAGCGCAGGGATAAGCACAGGAATGCGACAGATTATTGTGAAAATGTCGCATTCCTGTGCTTCGGTAGAGCCGCAGCGTGGCGCAGCCAAAGGGTTTGCTTTGTCGCGCTGCGGCACTTCCTTGTAGATCTGCCCCATTATGCCTACTTGAAGCGACACAAGCAAAGGTGAATCATTTTAATTTTCAAAAAGAATCAACGCACAGCACACATCCTATGTTCGGGAACCAACTGCGCTTGTCTACACGTAAGGATTTGTACTGGAAGGGCATGCTTTCAGTACCATCCTATGCTTGATATAGGACACTCACTCATGCACAATGGTGCGAGGTTGTGCGTTGCACAAGTGTACTTTGTTTGAGAGCTAGTGCCAGGGATGAAACCAGCAGCGAGCAGATACCTGTAAATATTATGTTACCCAGTATTTTCCCCATTGCATAAGTGAGTGTGGCACTGCAAAGTTGGATATTGTGCTAGAATGTGCGAAAAATTAGTAAATCGATGCCACATTTTTTCCTCTGCCAGTTGCACGATGAGTGCACAATACTTGCATTGGTACATGACCAGGTATAACATGTACAAATACTTTGTTTTTTTCCACTTGATCCTGCGGATGGATTAATCATCTCTTTAATCAGTTTGACCATTGCCTAAATACACAGGGACACCAGGAGTCGTTTTCAGCTTTTGTTACATACAGGAACCTAGTAAAGCAGCTAACCAGGGAGTGAGTGGCAAAAACAACACCTTCTCGTTCTCACCTATATATCCTGGCCCAACTCAAGGACGCTGATGTGGTACTCTACATCTATGGGTCAATGCCTGGGGAACCATAGGAGCTCAAGGTCTGCAAGTGGCAGGAGTAGTGTTTCTTGGTCTGTGGGAACAGTGCAAGGAAGGCCAGATATATTCTTGCAGCTTGTGAGTTTGAACACGTTGCACAATTTAGTCCCACAAGGTAGGTGACTCACCTGTTAGAAAAAGTCCCAAACTTCCTTCAACGAACCCTGGCATAGGCTGGTAGCACACTGGAAGCCTGGTGCGGGATGGCAGAACACTGGAGGCATGGTCAAGATTGTTATAATTTGTTACTACACCGGTAGGACACTGGTTGCCTGGCGTAGGGTGGTAGCAAACATATTACACCTTGTGGCCTTAAAGGATGAACAATCAGCCAAAAGCCTTTGCACCTGGTGATGTGTGTGAATTTGTGCGAACCAGTGGAAATTGCTCTAAAAAATAAATGAGTAATATGTGCCCATCCCTTGATGAATACACTGGGAAAAACTGGGTTAAGAAATATTTGTTCATGTTCTTGCATTTTTCCCTAAGCTCAGAATGACAGGCAAGATCATTTCAATACTTAGGGCCATCCTCGTTCATGGGAAAGAATGTTAGAACTTTTTTTCCATTACTGCAGAACTTTCTTACAATAGACTGATTGCCCTTTAACCCCCGAGCATGGTAATCAGTCACCATTCAGCTTCATCATCAATTCCTATTCTTCAAGCATCAACATTGTTATACAGACATGTGGCAGATGGTAGCCATGGAGTTAATGCTCTGGTGCTGGGCAATAGGGCGCCAGACAAAGCATGTCATAAGACCTTTTGCATATATTGTGATCAATATTCATGTTACATTTGCTAATGGCCACAGCTGTCAGGAATGCAATTGCTTGGTTTTGAATGTCAGGCATTAATTGAACCATAAAGAGAGGTTTGTAGCCAATGAATAACAGCCTTTCCATGTACTTTACTTCTCTCCGCCCCAGTAAACTGTATATGTGATGGCTTTAAATGTTATACTATGCTTTAGAGGGATTTTGTTTTATATATAAATATATATATATATTCACAGAAAAAAACATAGGTTTCAGGGGTGTTAGAGTTAGCTGGCCATTTCACTCGTACAAACCATAGAAATTCCTCCGTTATAGTTAGTTCTGCTAACTATAACTCGTGTGCCCGCAATGCACTGCTGATGATGTCAGATATTGCATCATTCATGACATGGTCAGTGACCTCACTGATGACATCACTTATGACATCATTCAGTGAATGTGGTTTAGTTTGAAATTTAAATATGTACTATATGTATACCAATCTGTATGGAGATTGAGTGGATATAATAACTGTCTGGATGGAGAATTTAGTAGGTATCTGACTGTCTGTTTAAGTGAGTAATTAAAAGTGTCTCACTTAATACATGGATTCGTAACTAAACTATGTGAATGTGTGCATCACTGTCTCTGTTGTATAACATGCTGCATCAGTTGTTCATTACTACATGAGTGTGTATATTAGTTATTGATCAGTTGGGTGAGAATTTGTATGGGACACTGAGTTTGTGTGTTTTGGATGGGGTGAGTGTAAATCTATGCATAGATGTATGAATGGTTGATTGACTAGGTGTATAGATTTAAGAGTGCATGTGAAAACAGTTGTTTGGGTGACTGAGTGTATTTATTTGTGTGTTGGTGAGTGAATATAAGTTTTAGTTGTACATCTTCAACAAAGTAAAAACATAAAAGGCATTGTAAGGGAGAGTTGGTGTATATAAATAAGTATATGTAAGAGTCAGTGATTGTGAGAGTAATTATATCAATGAGTGTGTATAATTGTAATGGTGATTTTTTAACATATTAACTATGAGTTACTATGTGTTTGAATAAAGGAGGTGTTGTTGGATAATTGTGTAAGTGTGTAAATGTAAGTGTGATTATTTTTTTTCATGAGAGAGTAGGATGACTGCTCATGTGTAAATGTCTATATATGTGTATAAGTGCATTTTGATAGTGTTCTACTAATTAGTGACTGCATGTATATAGCGCTGCATTGCTTCGTGGTGCTTGTTTTAGCAATTTGCTCTCACTTCGCCTGCTGAAGTAGCGCTTAGCTTCATCTGCGCACTGTTTACCTGACTGAATTGTTTACTGCATTGGTGCTCTGTGTGTATGCTCGTTCCTTGCCATTTTATTAGACTGCATTGGCGCTCTGTGTTTGTGCTCGTAATTTGCCATTTTATTTCATTCCGCCTGCTTGTGCCATTGTGTCCGCTTCCCTAGCGTTACCAGCGCGTTTACCTGTAGCGCTCCGCTGTGCTTGCCCCCCCTCCGCCTCCATTTTGTTTGTTGTTCTCGTCGTCCTCGTGTGCCCGCCCCGCCTCCCAGCTGAGACGCCCTCCCACTGTCTTCAAATAGATTTTCTCCCCCTGCAAGCGCCGTGACTCGCTCCTTCCTCACGGGCAGAGGGGTCGCTCCCAGTGTCCCTCCAGACATCTGGTATCCCAGCGCTGCATTGCTTCGTGGTGCCTGTTTTAGCAATTTGCTCTCACTTCGCCTGCTGAAGTAGCGCTTAGCTTCATCTGCGCACTGTTTACCTGACTGAATTGTTTACTGCATTGGCGCTCTGTGTGTATGCTCGTTTCTTGCCATTTTATTAGACTGCATTGGCGCTCTGTGTTTGTGCTCGTAATTTGCCATTTTATTTCATTCCGCCTGCTTGTGCCATTGTGTCCGCTTCCCTAGCGTTACCAGCGCGTTTACCTGTAGCGCTCCGCTGTGCTTGCCCCCCCTCCGCCTCCATTTTGTTTGTTGTTCTCGTCATCCTCCTGTGCCCGCCCCGCCTCCCAGCTGAGACGCCCTCGCCCCTCCCCCTCCACCATCCATATATGACAGGAGATCCCGCGCGCAGCGTTTGCGCGCAGCGTTTGCGCGCAGCGTTTACGCGCAGCGTCCGCGCCCAACCCGCGCTGAAGGTGCGCCAAAGGTAAGCCCGTCTACGCCCGTCCGCGCCTGGACCGCGCCCAGCGCCAGACCCCCTGCCCCTAGCGCCGCCCAGCCCTCACGCATTACCTACGATGCCGCCACCCTCCTAGCCCTTAACCCCGGTCGCGCCCCCAACTGCGTCCAAGCCGCTCCTGGACACACCCATGGACCTTTCTCCTGCTACTCCTGCAAATTCAGCGGCACCGACAACATCTCCGCTACAACTACACCACAGATTCCCGACCCCAACCACCTACGATGCATCCTTCTCAACACCCGCTCAGTCCACAGACACGCCATTGACCTATGGAATCTACTAGACACCATCTCTCCAGACGTCGCCTTCCTTACGGAAACATGGATGAACGATTCCTCCGCACCAGACATCACCATTGCCATCCCGGAAGACTATAAGATCACTCGCAAAGACCGCACCAGCCACACAGGAGGAGGAATCGCTATCGTCCATAAGAAATCTATCCGCATCTCAACCAGCTCTGACACCAACCTCGCCAACTCCGAACACCTTCACTTCCAGATCCACATCGACCCCAAGACCACACTAAGAGGCACCCTCCTTTACAGGCCTCCAGGACCCCGCGCAAAATTCAGTGAAGACATCACGGACTTCATCACTCCACACGCGCTCCCCTCCAAAGACTACATCCTTCTGGGAGACCTCAACTTTCACTTCGAAAAGATCAACGACTGCAACACCGCCACCCTCGTGGACAACCTCGCCAACCTCGGACTTAAACAACTAGTCACTTCCCCCACCCACATTGCAGGTCACACACTCGACCCCATCTTCACCTCCAGCAATCATGTCTCCTTCAGCCACACTACGGATCTCCTATGGACCGACCACAGCTGCGTTCACTTCACCTACAACAAGCCGAAACCCATCAATCACTCCCAACCTACCCTGCAAAGAAACTGGAACAAAATCACCACGGATCAAATCTCCGCATCGCTCCTTCGAAACTCCCCAACCCTCTCTTCTAACGCCAACGAAGCCGCCTCCAACCTCACCCTATGGTTATCCAACACCGCCGACACCTTAGCACCACTGAAAAAACGTCAAAGCAAATCTGGCAGCAAGAAGGCCTCATGGTTCAACAATGATCTTAAGAAATCCAAGAAACTATGCCGCTCCCTTGAAAAGGCCTGGAAAAAAGACCCATCCACCAGCACCAAGGACGCCTTCAAAAGCGCCACCCGCACTCACCACCAACTGATCCGAAAAGCCAAGAAAACAGCATTCAAGGATCGACTTGACAACAACGCCCACAACAGCAAGGAACTTTTCAACATCGTCAAGGAATTTTCCAACCCCTCGGCCAACTCCAACGACATCACCCCCTCTCAAACCCTCTGTGACTCCCTAGCCTCTTTTTTCCACAACAAGATTGCTGACATCCACAACAGCTTTGACAACCAACCCGGAAACCAACCCACCCTACCATCTGCTGACCATCTTCCCCCCGTAAACACCCTTAACGCCTGGAACCCAATATCCACTGAGGAAACCATCCGCCTGGTGAATTCCATCCATTCTGGATCCCCCACAGACCCATGCCCTCACCACATCTTCAACAAAGCAGACTCCGTCATAGCACCGCACCTCCGAGACGTCATCAACTGCTCCCTCAACTCCGCTACCTTCCCTGAAGACTGGAAACACGCTGAACTCACCGCCCTTCTGAAAAAACCAACAGCAGACCCCACCGAACTCAAAAACTACCGCCCCATCTCGCTTCTTCCATTCCCGGCCAAAGTCATCGAGGAAGCCGTCAACAACCAGCTCGCCGCCTTCCTCGAAATCAACAAATCCCTCGACCCCTCACAATCTGGCTTCTGAGCAAAACACAGCACTGAGACCGCCCTCATCGCAGCAACAGACGGCATTCGAACTCTACTGGACAATGGTGACACAGTCGCCCTCATCCTCCTCGACCTCTCTGCAGCATTCGACACAGTCTGCCACAGCACCCTTCTACAACGCCTCAATAACATCGGAATCCAAGGAAAAGCACTTGAATGGATCACCTCATTCCTCACCGGAAGACCCCAGAGAGTCCGCCTTCCTCCATTCAAGTCCGAGGCCTCTGAAGTCATCTGCGGCGTACCTCAAGGATCCTCACTCAGTCCCACCCTCTTCAACGTATACATGAGCCCCCTCGCGGCCATCGCCCGCCAACACAACCTCAACATCATCTCTTACGCGGATGGCACTCAACTGATCCTTTCTCTCACCAAGGACCCCAGCACCGCCAAAACTAACCTACACGAAGGAATGAAAGAAGTCGCCGAATGGATGAAACAAAGCCGTCTGAAACTGAACTCAGACAAAACAGAAGTCCTCATCTTAGGTACATCCCCCTCTGCTTGGGACGACTCCTGGTGGCCGGAAGCCCTCGGAAAAGCACCCATCCCGACAGACCACGCACGGAACCTTGGCGTCATCCTGGATTCTTCACTCTCAATGAACAGACAAGTCAGCGCCGTATCCTCTTCCTGCTTTAACATTCTTCGCATGCTCAGAAAAACATTTCGCTGGATCCCCTCCGAAACAAGGAAAACAGTCACCCACGCTCTGGTCACGAGCCGACTGGACTACGGAAACACCCTCTACGCAGGTACCACCGCTAAACTCCAGAAGAAACTCCAACGAATCCAAAACGCCTCAGCCAGGCTCATATTAGACATCCCACGCAACGAACACATCTCTGGTCACCTTAAAGACCTCCACTGGCTACCCGTCAATAAGAGGATCACTTTCCGACTGCTTACCCACGCACACAAATCACTCTACGACATCGGACCAGATTGCCTCAACTCTCGACTGTCCTTCTACACCCCCTCCCGCCAACTTCGCTCTTCCAACCAAGCCTTCGCCACTGTACCTCGCATCAACAAGACCACCATGGGAGGCAGATCCTTTTCATACCTGGCTGCTAAAACATGGAACTCACTCCCCGCTTACCTTCGCCTCACCCAGAACCACCTAGCGTTCAGAAAGCAGCTTAAAACGTGGATATTTGACAAATAATCCTCCTCCCCTTCCTAAGCGCCTTGAAACCCTCTGGGTATGTAGTGCGCTATACAAATTTCATGACTTGACTTGACTTGACTTGTTGTGTGTGTAGACTTAGGAATCAGTTAGTGGGTATTTAGTAACTGGTATTGGTGTGTAAATGGTTTCAAATATGGTACTCTGTAGTTTACAGTAAGTGATGAAAGGTTATGCTAATGTATTATGAGGTGCATCAGATTGTCACCTGGATGATGTCATCAGTGATGTCATTAGTGATGTCATTTGAGAGGGCATGCGGGACGGGAGTGCAGCACAAAAATCCATAGAAAGCAATAGGGAGGGGACAGGACCATGCACATGGGCAACAGGTAACAGAGGGGAAAGAGGCAAAGGTGGCTAGCTGACCATAATTAACTGACAGGAGAGAAATCTGCAGCATAACGGACCATAAAGGGCAAGAGAGACAGATCAGGAGCATTAAAACGGAACAGACAAGCCAGGAGAGAGGGAATAGGGGTCTGCACATAGAAACAGAGGTCAAGGGGCAGGGCAGGAGAAGCAAGCTGATCATGGAGGTCAGGCCGGATGGTCACTAGAAGCAAGACACACCATGGAGAGCAACAATGAGACTATAATGGCATACACACAGATCATGGAGGAAAGGTGAGAGGGGGTCAGGGGCAGCTAGCTGACCACACAGGGAAGGTGGGAGGGGCCGTGGCAGCACAGAAGACAATGCATGGCAATCAGGAGGGTTAGTGTCAGCACAATGGCTATGATGGACAAGAAGGAGGATGCAGGGGCATGCACAAAGGACCCTGGGCGATAGAAGTCAGGACCTGGGCACAGACAAGAGAATTCAGGGGAAGGGGCCTCACAATAGGCCAAGAGGGGCAGGCAGGAGAAGCAGCTCCAGCACAACATACCAGGGAGGGCAGAAGGGTTTGGCAGAAAAATAGACCATGGGGGACAGGAGGAAGGGGATAGGGGCATGGAATGTGGGCAGGCAGAGTGGAGGTGGCAGGGACAGGTTACAGTCATCTGACAATGCTAGGCAGGTGGAAAGGGAGGGGCAGCTCAAACGAATAGCACTGGCAGGTCCATAGAACATGGTGGGCAAAAAGGATTTAGCAGGGTCATGCACACAGACATCTAAGTGCACGGGAAAGGAGAATAGGGGCAGCTAGCTAAGCACAGAGTCTAAGCAGAAGGTTAATGATGGGGCATAGAATTGGGCAATGTAGGGCAGGAGGAGTGGACTGGTACATCATGCTAAATGGAGGGCAGTTGCAGCACATCAGACCTTGCATGGCAGGAGGGATAAGGCTAATCCATTGATTCAGACAACAGAGGATAGGGAGGAGGGGGATGGGGCAGCAAGCTAACTGTTCAGAGAAGGCGGGAAGGCCAGTGGCAGAACAATGGCCACACAGGGCTGTAATAAGGGAGCAGGGACATGGACTTGGACAATGGATGGTTAGGAGGAGGGAAGGCAGGAGCAGCAAGCTTTGGTGGGGGCAGCACAATGCCAGGCCCTGCTTCCAACCCCCCACCATCCATTGTGATATGCATCTTACTTAACGTTAAAAAAAACTATAAATTTGCTGAAAAAAACAAAGATTATAAGTTATAGTTAGACTCAGATTTCACTCATACACAACCAGTGAAATTCAGCAGTTATAGTTACTGGAGCTAACTATAACTTATGCCCATGCAATGTACTGCTAGTGACCTCAGACATTACATCATTCATGATATGGGTAGTTACATCACTCATGACATCACTCATGACATCTCAAATGAGTTTTGAATTGAATGGAACTATAATAGCTAGAAATTTATTTAGGGATAGTGTGTGTATATTAACACCCCTTTTCTTTCTTTTCTTTCGTGTAAGAACCATTATAATATGCAACGTGCCCAGATTAATATGGCCGATAGCCTTTCACTTTAAAGCAATGTGTAGTCCATTGTTTATGTTGATGTTTGCAATCCTAAGTATGTTTATTATGAAAAAGTCACGTTGACGAACATACAGGTATGGCGGTCACGGGGCAAGAAATGCTGAAATTACATTATGTGCATATTAACACTTGTTTGCTTCTCTTTATTGTATCAATTCCTGAATTTTCACATCTTGAACAGGACAATATGGCCGCCAGCTTTTTGGATTAAAGTAATATGTAGTCCTTTGTTAATGTTGGCAACTTTAGGCATTTGTACGTTTAAATATGGATGCAACAATGACGTCTTGTATCGTTATCAAGGTTCAGACGAGCCGAAACGTGTGGATCATATCCTTTGCAGATTAAATACTTCCAAACTACAACCTGAGTGCTGATTCCTTCCTTGTAAGAGTGAGAGGAGATTAAATTCATATATATAAAATTCACTGAAAAAACCACAAGTTTCAGGGACATCATAGTTAGAAAGTAGCACGTAAAGAAACCTCAGAAATTTAATGAAAAAAACACAGGTTTCATGGATGTCATAGTTAGTTGGACATTTCGAATAAAACAAGAGTAATTTGGCTGTTAAAGTTAGTTGTGCTAACTATAACTCACGCCCCCAGAATGCACTGCTGATGATGAAACATATTACATCACTCATGACATGGTCGGTGACATCACTGAAGACATTTCAAATGACATCACTGATTACATCATCCTCGTGATCATCTGATGCACCTCCTCACACCCTAAAATACAGACTACCATTCTGGAAATCATAGACACACTAATACCAGTACAGCTACAATATTCTGTGCACTATGCATTCAGACCTCTGACCAGCTACATACTTTTGATACGCTCTTCTAAATACCCAGTTAGTACCTATGCAGTCTAGGAATCCTTCTGTCTGTCCCATGCACTTTTCCATTCACCCATCCAGCACTATCTACTTATTCTATTACTCCACCAATACCTAAGCACTTATAAATTCACTATACACTCTGTTTGTAATACTGTAATTATTCTAGTTACTAGTCATGAACTTATGGAATGGCCTGCTACTGACACAAGTACAACTACAATATTTTGTGCACTATTCAAGCAGACCTCGGCATAGGCTGGTAGCACACTGGAAAGCGTGGTGCAGGATGGCAGAATACTGGAGGCATGGTCAAGATTGTTATAATTTGTTATTATACCGGTCGGACACTGGTTGTCTGGCGGTGGGTGGTAACAAACATATTAGACCTTGTGGCCTTAAAGGATGAACAATCACCCAAAAGCCTTTGCACCTGGTGATGTGTGTGAATTTGTGCGAACCGCTGGAAATTGCCCCCACAAGTAAATAAGTAATATGTGCCCATACCTTGATGAACACACTTGGAAAAACTGTGATAAAAACTATTTGTTCATGTTCTTGCTTTTTTTCCCTAAGAACAGAATGCCAGGCAAGATCATTTCAATACTTAGGGCCATCCTCGTTAATGGGAAAGAATTTTACAACTTTTTTTTCCATTACTGCTAAACCTTCTTACAATAGACTGATTGCCCTTTAACCCCCGAGCATGGTAATCAGTCACCATTCAGCTTCATCATCAATTCCTATTCTTCAAGCATCAAAATTGTTATACAGACATGTGGCCGATAGTAGCCATGGAGTAAATCCTCTGGTGCTGGGCAATGGGACGCCGACAAAGCATGTCATAAGACCTTTTGCATAGATTGTGATCAATATTCATGTTACATTTGATAACGGCCACAGCTGTCAGGAAATGCAATTGCTTGGTTTTGAATGTCAGGCATTAATTGAACCATAAAGAGAGGTCTGTAGCAAATGAATAACAGCCTTTCCTCATGCATGTACTATACTGCTCTCCACCCCAATAAACTGTATATGTGATGGCTTCAAATGTTATACTATGGTTTAGAGGGTTCAGGAGAAAACATTATGTTTCACCATGCAGTCTTTTTTTGTACTGGAAGGGCATGCTTTCAGTTACATATATATATATATATATATATATATATATATATATATATATATATATATATATATATATATATATATATATATATATATATATATATATATATATATATATATATATATATAGCTGCACATTTCCTGGCTCCATGCGGTTTCCAGAAAGAAGAATAGGCCGGCACACTGGTATCCGTTTTGTACAATTTATTAACCAGAACCCCCCTTCACCCCTCGCAGACGCGTTTCGCCTTGGCAGGCTTCGTCAGTGCAACGTTTGTGAAACATTAAAACCACCATTTTAAAGTCATTGGTCAATAACATTTACAGTAAACATAGAGAAAGGATAATTTTTCTCAAGATATGGTGGGCGCCATATTGTAACGTGCTTTTGTCCCATATACCATGACTCATATATGGTGGTGGTGTAAAAGTGCTTAGTGCTCAATTAAAAACCATTCAACGTTATTAATCATGTTTTTCAATTTCTATACATATTCACAGTGAAATTAATTATAAACAGAAATAAAGCATATGTATTTGCTTAACTCTAGTTCATTGTTTTAAGTTCATTATTTAGCCCTGAATGGGCATACTTAACCATGTGCAAGAAAAACATATACAAATGTGCATGAAAAAGAAGAAATGAAAAGGCGTGGTACTAGGGAAAGTGGCGAAGTTTCTTGTTTTCAGTTTTTTAAACCCACTATATGTCCCTGAATCAGCAGATGTTTACAGATGTACCCAAAGTTCCTCGTTGTTGTTTAGCCCCCAAGGAGTGGTAGTTTTGAGGCCAATGACGTATTTGGATTCTAAAATCCTAAGAGACTTGTCTCTGTCTCCTCCTCGTTCCGATTTGGGGGCCTGGTCCATGCAGTAAAAACTCAGTTTCTCCCATTTGCTCTGGTGTTCTTGTGCAAAATGGCGGGCCACCGGATAAGATCTATCGTTATTGGTAATGGCCCGCATATGTTCAAGAACTCTGAGTTTCACCGGTTTTATTGTGCTGCCGATATACCGCAGCTTACATGGACAGGTGAGACAATATACCGTGTATTCTGAGTTGCAGTTTAGCAACTGTTTGATCTTGATATTAGGTTTATTGTCTCCTGTGCGATTTGGGTATTCCATCGTTTTACAGCTGAATTTACACGCCTTACATTTCAGACAAGGAAAGAACCCCACTGACTGAGAAATTTTGATGGATTTAGGCGGAGATTTGAAATGGCTCTGGACCAAATGATCTGCCAGGGAGGGACATCTCCTATATGTAATTAGGGGTCTCTTTGGTAGATCTTTCTTCAGGACCTTGTCTGCAGCGAGTATATGCCAGTGTTTTTGGAAGATCTTGGTTATTTCCCCCGATTTAGTACTAAACTCCGTAATCATGCGTACTTCTTCAGGGGCCTCTGTTCTAGTTTTAGGAATCAGGAGATCCCTCCTGTTGGTTCCCGAGGCTTTGGCACTGGCTTGTTTTAGGGTGGTAGTGTTATAACCCCTACGTTCAAATCTAATGTTAGCCTCTCTCTCTGCTGTTTTGTAATCTCTCTCAAGAGAGCAATTTCTCTTAAGGCGTAACATTTCCCCATAAGGTACATTTTTAACCAAGCTTTTGGGATGGTAAGACTTGGCATGCAGGACCGCATTGCCTGCTGTTGGCTTCCTATACAGGCGCGTGTGTAGGGTATTATTGTACACAAAGATTTCAAGGTCCAGATAGTTGATACTAGTGGCACTTATGGTGCTGGTGAATTTAAGATTGAGCGTATTGTCGTTTAATATAGTGATATACTCTTCTGCAGATTGACGATTTCCTTGCCAGATTATAAAAAGGTCGTCAATATACCTTGTCCACATAAGTATTTTATCTGTCCACCTTTGGTTGGAGTCACTCCATGCCTCGTGCTTCTCCCACCAGCCCACGAATAAATTCGCGTAGCTGGGGGAGAAGCACGATCCCATCGAAGTGCCCCTTCTCTGATTGTATAAGGTACCATCAAAAATAAAGATGTTCTTAAACAAACAAAATCTGGTCATCGACAAAATCATGTTACTGTGACTTTTGAAATGTGATGGTTTCTGATCTAGAAACCATTTGATCGCACACAACCCCTGTTCATGGTCGATCGAGGTGTACAGATTGACCACGTCTAAGGTGATAAGTAACTTTTCAGAGTCCCATGTTACAAAAAAAATATATATATATATATATATATATATATATATATATATATATATATATATATATATATATATATATATATATATATATATATATATATATATATATATATATATATATATATATATATATATATATATATATATATATATATATATATATATATATATATATATATATATATATATATATATATATATATATATATATATATATATATATATATATATATATATATATATATATATTACCTACTGGCGATAGCCAGTAGGTATATATAGTTAGGACCTAGCTACCATAGGAAATCCGCAACATTCTATTGGGAATAACTTTGGCGCCGGTTGAGGAATTTGTGTGTAATTTTCCAAAATTTAGGCCAGCTCCGCTCCGCTCCTTCCATGGAAGTTTTGGGGGGATTCGTCAAGCGGGGGCCGAGAAAAAAGGGGGGTCCCAAAACGTGTTTTCCCCATGTTAATTTCCATAGGACGAATAGACAAGGCTACAGCCCTAACCGCTGAACGGAATTACCCCAAACTTTGCAAAATTGTAGGGACTGGTACACAGAAGTGCCTTTTCTATATTTGGTGAAAATTTCTCCAGTGGTTGTTACGGAAATTAGGTTAAAAAACACATATATGTCTATATGCGCACTTCCAGCGCTTACCGGTACGCGTACCGGGGAGCGCACCCGGCGCGACACGGAAGTGCGCGAGAGGAAAGCTGATTGGCTCTCGGGTGTCTGTGAAAATTCCAAACGGTCCGGAGAGTCCGCCATCTTGTGTCTCGGTAGAACCGAGACACAAGAGGTGAAAAACAAAAGGGGAAAACTATAAAAGAGGGCAGGGTTCTACTGACCATGTCATGAATGATCTAATATATGACATCATCAGCAGTGCATTGCGGGTGCGCGAAATATAGTTAGTACAACTATATAGGAGAAATTTCAATGGTTTTGTATGAGTGAAATATCCAGCTAACAACTATAACACCCCTAACACTTAATGGGGCAGATTTATGTTAACTGGCGCATCCCGAGGGATGCGCCAGTTAACGTGCGCCACAGTGCGCCACAGCTACGCCACCCATGGAGCGCCGCATTGATAATGCGGCGCACCATGGTGCAAAAACGGCACAGATGCGTGACGCATCTGTGCCGGAAATGTGGCGCATTGCTGGAGTTGCGTCGCAAGCGCGGCGCAGCTCCAGCAAGGCTCGGGGGTGCCCCATTCTACTAATGCTGCATCAAGACCTACGCCTGCTTCAAGCAGGCGCAAGGTTTTGACGCAGCATTGCCCTGAAATTGACTGAGTGAAATCTCATAGATTTCACACAGCCACTTTCAGGAGGCGTTCCTGCGCAGGAACGCCCCCCCTGCGCAGGAATGCCTCCTTATGGCGCAGTGCTTTACAACGTGACGCATCTCCTGGATGCGTCACGTTGTAAACAGGGTGCATTGTTTGCGCCGCAGTTGCATCAAATAAAGTGACGCAATTGCAGCGCAAAGAGGCGCACAGGCCTCATAAATCTGCCCCATAGTTTTTTGAGTGAATTTCAAAGGTTTTTTAAAAGCTAATTCCTAACTATATAAGGCCTGAAACTTACGTTTTTTTCAGTGATATATATATATATATATATATATATATATATATAGCGACAACTCCCTCCACACGGACAGAGCAGAGGCCACACAGGGGAAAGCCAGGAAAACACTTTTATTCAGCCTTCCTCAGCAACAAAACAGTGTTCAGGAGGTTTGCACAGTCCCGGTTGATGTAAGTCCTGCTCCGTTGTAATTGGACAAACGTCAGCTCCTCCCCCAAACAGGTGTATCTGCTCACTGGTAGCTGCTCACGGTCTCGATGTGAACTGCAGGACCCAGAATGCTGTAGGATTCCAGGTAAGTGATTCAGGGTGGTGTTGTCTCACCACAGTGGTTGTGCTGAGCGCAGGACAGTCCATGGTGCTGCTAGAACCGATATATTTTTCAAGCGTTTCCCTGGCTCTCCAGACCACATCAACCCTGCGCCAAGGAATCCGTCAGGCGGGTGCAGTTATGGCCGTGCATCCCACCCAGCATGAAGTGTAGTCACCTCACAACCGCCATCTCTCCTTCCGAAGCACGCAGGTGGGCCCCAACTGATCAATACCTTGATAACTGCCACAAAAACAGCCAAGGCAGCAACCAGTAAAGTTGGGGCCAGCTTGCAATGTGGGCGTTACAAAAGGGGGTGGTAATGGACGGAGCATCTGAATCAATCAAACACTCCCACCCAGTCAAAAGATCTGGGTTTAATCCATCACCGTTATTTAGCCCACTCTGCCACCACAGTTCAGACATGGCTATATGCAAATCAGTCTGACCCTGTGCCTCTTTGGAACAGTCCAGCCCAAACTGCCAAGCCATGTCTTCCCTGGACCGGAAACAAGCTTCCGAGGACCAATTTCTGGCATTCCAGCCGTCTTCAGCCCGGCTTGCTTGAATCCAGTGGCAAAGTGAGCAAGGGACTGACGTCTGAGCATACCCTGTCACACTTATGGTGGCCAAAAGCGGTACAAAAGGAGGTGATAATGGACGGAGCATCTGAATCAATCAAACACTCACACCCAGTCAAAAGATCTGGGTTTAATCCATCACCGTTCTTTAGCCCACTCTGCCACCCTAGTTCAGACATGGCTATATGCAAATCAGTCTGACCCTGTGCCTCATGGGAACAGTCCAGCCCGAACTGCCAAGCCATGTCTTCCCTGGACCGGAAACAAGCTTCTGAGGACCGGTTTCTGGCAATCCAGCCGTCTTCAGCCCGGCTTGCTTGAATCAAGTGGCAAAGTGAGCAAGGGACTCATGTCTGAGCATACCCTGCCACACTTATGACGGCCAAAAGCGGTACAAAAGGGGGTGGTGATAGGCGGAGCATCTGAATCAATCAAACACTCACACCCAGTCAAAAGATCTGGGTTTAATCCATCACCGTTCTTTAGCCCACTCTGCCACCCCAGTTCAGACATGGCTTTAAAAATCATTCTGACCCTGTGCCTCATGGAAACAGTCCAACCCGAACTGCCAAGCCATGTCTTCCCTGGACCGGAAACAAGCTTCCGAGGACCAGTTTCTGGCATTCCAGCCATCTTCAGCCCGGCGTTAATGCGTGAATATTGCTGTATTCTCAGCAATATTCACGCATTTTGCTGCTATTGTGGATATTTTATCGCTTTAGAGATAAACATTGCTAATAGCACTATATCTCTGCGATTATATCCGGTGATGCTTGGCGATAAAAAAACTCCATTTAGCGATAAATATCGCTAGTTGTTGGTAATATGCGCCATAAAGTGCTCTAAAACCCGATGTCCCGGGTCTAGTTTGCGCTATATAAACTCTAAAAAAAAAAATGAGGAGAGAAGTATCAGGCCAGGACAGAGGAGATTTTGTAGCATTCATCGTCTCTCCACTGGTTACAACAACCAGAACCATGCTAAGCCCGTCACAACACAGCTTTTAGTCCAGGATAGTAAACACTGCAGTTGCTGAGAGGATGCTTCTGCTAAATTCTACCAATGTCTTTATTTATCAGCTGATGAAGGGCCCTGCTTCAGGCTATGAAGACATACTAATATTCCCATCAAGCTTCCTAGGATCAGCAGGCTTTATAATACTGATGTTGCATAATAAACCCAATCAAGGGAGTCTTAGCTTTTTGTCATACATACACAAGGAAAATCTACATGCAGAGCTCTCTATATATGCAGGTTTCTACTTATGTTTGGGTAGATATCTGTCTGGTTCATCCCCTTAGCAGGAATACTTTGCTCCACCTTCCTACATGAAGGGGTGGAGATATGTACAACTGAAAATTTGCCCATACAATTACTACTAGTAATTTCACGCCATTCACCTATAATCCTAATTCAATGAGGCTTATGCAGAGATATTTACCTACCTTACATAGAGATACAATTGCTTTGGAAGCCTTAAATGCAATCCCCACCTTGGTCCCTGCCAACCACCCCTTGTACTGTGTGATGAGATGACTAAAGCAAGATTCCAGCTCCAGTCTCCATTATGAAGCATAGGCCCCTCAAGTGGGAAAGCTGTTAAGCCACAAGCCTCCTGAATGCAGTAATCTCTGTAGCCGCCACCAGTGAACCAGAAGAGGAGATAGTTTGCTCCATGCAGGATGACACTTCAAAGATGACCTAAGTGTTAGGAAGCAATTTCTCGCCTGGGGAAATCTTGCTGATTGCAAGTTTGCAGACAACAACTACAAAGGCACAGATGTTAGTCTGGCTATGCCTGACTCTCTTACAACAAACCTCATCTTGCAGGTACCTCAGTTGCTTTGCTATCTGATACATTCACCCAGGTGTAAGTCTGGTCTTCTCTTCGTATTCACATCAAAATAAAACCCCAGTAGAGCTTGACTTCTTCCCAATGAATAATAGTCACCCCATAACCTCCCTGACTTCATCCTTCAATGTGTAGGACATCTATCAGATTGCCATGCTGGCACAGGGGGATTGGCATGTGCAAATGATGACCACTAAAAGAATCAGCCCATTTAATAATACTCCTCTTTGCAGGGTGTGATTCTTAAAATGGCGTCTACCATGCCAAACATCTCCTCTCATCTAGAGGACCTCCCAAGGTTAATGGAGAGACAGGTCTGTGACTTGCAGAACATTGACAAAGGTTCGCAAGACAGTGTAGCATCCTAGTGTCCAATTCAAACTTCATGAACAAGTCAGGCACTTCAGTAAACTAGTGTCAACTGATGCCCGAAGGCACCTCACTAATTGTGCTACCAACTTGTCTGCTTTCAATGCACCATCTGTTCTTTAATTAAATATGGGCCCATTAATGGATAGCCAGGGATGTGGTCTGCAACTATTCCCCATCAATACTTCACCAACCAGTCACTGCTCCATCCTAAACAACACACCCCTACTTTTGTGTAGATCATCCCACTGCAAGAATAACTATGGTTGCTAGGATTGAAAGGTCCTGGTAAAGATGTGCACTGCTGCCCTAAGTGCCCTATTGTACAAGTGTCTGGATCCTAATGCTGATTTGTTTTGTTATAGGTACAAACGGATGGGGGCGTGGCTTGGGCACCAGTCAAGATGGCGGGCTGACGGCGGAGCTCCCGTAGCGACCTCCGTTCCTGAGCTCATTTAACTACTCTTTGGGAGGTTTTTCGAGTCGGAAATACTCCCGCTCCGGTGCGCAGCATGAGGTGATACTGGAGAGGCCTTTTGCTCTCACCTCCACCGTGTTTCCTGTTTCGCCGAGCGCAGCTCCATCTCTCGCAGCTTAGGCCGCCATTTTGTCCCTGAGGAAGCGGATCCCGTTCTTTTTCATGCAGTATGCCCCGCTCATAAGGAGTGCTCCCTGTCATACTCGGACTGTGTTTTCCTTCAATTTGGTTCAGGTGAGCCCCTATTTTGGCACTTACAGCATTGTGGGCATTTATTCTTAATAATTGCGCACTGCGGTACCGGTTGAGATGCTCCGGCCGCCATTTTGTGTTCCTCCAGTGAAGTGCTGCCTGCCTTCGTGACGGAGCAATTTTTTACCCCACTTTCCTTGATTGTGCAGTCTGGTTTATGCCTTAAATTGAAGAAGACTCTGCAGCCTCAGTGACATTCCTTCTCCTGGTTTGCTCCCAGATTTGATGCCTCATGCCCATGGGTTTCCAGCAATTGTCCGTTTTTTGCAATGTGAGGCCTTTACCTGCTCCTTTTGCCTCGAGGGGGTTTTCCTATTTTACAGTGCAGTCATGGCCCCGCAGTGCCTATCTGGCAGTCACAATTTGAAAACCTTATACCGGCAATTCAACCCTCTGTGACTTTTCTGTTCTCATTGACTACATTGACATGTGGTTGTGATTTGGCTCTGTCTCCTCCAGACCTGGTAAAGGATCCCGTATATTGTTTCCTTCTCGGCTGTTACGTGGTTCATTAAATGAACTCTGGTTCCTATGCTAGGATATATGATGTTACAACGCGGACTGTAACAACGCATACCGTTACAACGCATCTTTTACAACGCGGATACTGTTACAACTCATGTTTTTACAACGCATTTTTTTACAACGCAGGTACCTTTACAACGCATACCATTACAACGTAAGTATGGGTAAGTATATATTAATATTAAAATTATAATCGTAAATTAATTTTCAAAAATATAATTTAATGTAATTTTATTTAATTTAATTTCCATTAATTAATTTAATGTAAAATAAATGTAACTTTATTTTAACCCTGTACCCCAAAAACTCAAAACTGACCCACAACCCCAAAAATAATTTAATGTAATTTATAATTAATTTAATTTAATTTAAAATTAATTTTAATTTATTTTTACCCTTATCCCCTGAACCCCAAAAACTAAAAACTGACCCTGAACCCTAAAAATACCCCTGTACCCCAAAAACTAAAAACTGACCCTGAACCCTAAAAATACCCCTGTACCCCAAAAACTAAAAACTGACCCTGAACCCTAAAAATACCCCTGTACCCCAAAAACTAAAAACTGACCCTGAACCCTAAAAGTACCCCTGTACCCAAAAACTAAAAACTGACCCTGAACCCTAAAAATACCCCTTTACCCAAAAACTGAAAACTGACCCTGAACCCTAAAAATACCCCTTTACCCAAAAACTAAAAACTGACCCTGAACCCTAAAAATACCCCTTTACCCAAAAACTAAAAACTGACCCTGAACCCTAAAAATACCCCTTTACCCAAAAACTGAAAACTGACCCTGAACCCTAAAAATACCCCTTTACCCAAAAACTGAAAACTGACCCTGAACCCTAAAAATACCCCTTTACCCAAAAACTGAAAACTGACCCTGAACCCTAAAAATACCCCTTTACCCAAAAACTGAAAACTGACCCTGAACCCTAAAAATACCCCTTTACCCCAAAACTAAAAACTGACCCTGAACCCTAAAAATACCCCTTTACCCAAAAACTAAAAACTGACCCTGAACCCTAAAAAGACCCCTTTACCCAAAAACTGAAAACCGACACTGAACCCTAAAAATACCCCTTTACCCTAAAACCCAAAACTGACCCTAACCCCTAAAAATACCCCTTTACCCCAAACATATAACATTTAAAATATAATTATATACTTACCAATACTTACGTTGTAATGGTATGCGTTGTAAAGGTACCTGCGTTGTAAAAAAATGCGTTGTAAAAACATGAGTTGTAACAGTATCTGCGTTGTAATAGATGCGTTGTAACAGTAGTGCGTTGTAAAAAATGCGTTGTAACAGGTGCATACCCTATGCTAGACCTGTGGGTCTAATGTTTACCTGACTTTATTTATTCATCTTTGACCTTGGGCGACCAACGTTCATTCATTTTCATATTTCTGTTGTCCATACATGGGGAGGCTTCGCAATTTGAAGCTGGCTGCCACCAACTCTGACTCCTATTCCCTCCCAGAAGATATGGACGACGGAGCGGTGTCTAAACCTGAATCGTGTCTGGGGGCCATCTCCTAAACTCACAATGGCAGCAAGCTTCCAACCACTTTAGCTTCTTCAAAACGTCTCAAAAAGGATCCTCCTTCTCCAGACACCAATCCTTCTCCTTCCTCCCTGGATCTCACCTTGGAGGAATTGTGAGCTCTACGACCTTTTACGGAAACGACGTCCCAAACGTTGCAAAGTATGCAGGATAAATGGACGACCATGGACTCTCGAGTTTTGCTTCTTGAACAAGCTTCGGAATCTGTACAAAGTTCTTGTTCCCGAATCCTATCCATGGAAGCTGAGATCCTCCAACTTAAAAAGCGGACAGAGGATTTGGAAAACAGGAACCGTAGGAACAACCTTCGCCTCTACGGTCTCCCTGAACTTTCAGAGGGGTCTAATGCTACAGCATTCTTCCAATCTTTCCTTCCAAAATTCTGGACACTCCTGCTCTGTCCTCCATTAATATACAGCGAGCACATCATTTGGGGCCTAGAGTGTCTTCTAAACCACATGGTGTCATCATGTTATTTCTACAGTATACTGATCTTCTACAAGTGCTTTCTGCCGCCAAGGTCAAAAAACAAATTGTATGGTAAGGTCATCGTCTACACCTGTCACAGGATGTTGCCAAGGTCACAGCTGATCGCCGGAAGCGTTTTCTGGACATGCATCTTCAATTGAGAGCTCTCAATGCCAGATATGGCCTCCTACATCCATGCCTTTTCAAAGTCACCTATAAGGAGAAGACCACTACTTTTGAAGATCCTGCCGCGCAGCAAGATTTTTTCCGTCGTCATGGAGCGAGTGCTATGGATACCTCCGAAGCAACCTGATTGGACTTAATTGTACCTGCTTGGTCTTAGTCTTGTGCTCCCTGTCTTAATCTTGTGCTTCATTTGCTTCCTATTGTTTTTATCTTTTCATATTATCATTTCATATTGTTTTTACTCCCCTGCCTATAGGTTTACTACCGGGCATTTCATCCTACTGTTTCATTTGTTAGTCTCTTATGCTGCCTTTCTTTTTGTCATTGTACAGGCGGAGGTCCAGTTGCGGTTGCCTTTCGCTGTTGTCATTGCTGTCTCTGACGCCGTCTCCCCCCTTTCGCGTTTGTCTTGTAAGTATGTCTTTCAGTCGTCTGTCTTGGACTTGTACTGTCTTTTTGTTCCTCATTCCCTTTTTCTCTTCTTTCTTTCTTTCAATGTTTTTCCTTTCCTCCTTTGTTTCCTTCCTTCCTTTCCTTTTTCTCTTTTTTCCTCATCTTGTTTATCTTTTGCTATGGGATCTTTTTTCTTTTCTCTCTTTCTGTTGACTTAGCAAGCATGTTTTTGCGGTATTTACTCTAGTTGTATCTCGTTCCGTGTTACTACCTGGAATGTTAAAGGTTTAAACAACCCAATTAAGATGCAAAGAGTATTGTCACATCTAGCTAGACTTAAAACGGATGTGGCCTTTATCCAGGAATCTCACCTCTCGGAAAATTAAGCCCTAAAAGTTAAACGTTGTTGGGTGGGACATGTTGTCTTTTCTCCCACTGATTCTAAAAAGGGTGGGGTTTTGATTTTATTTCACAAAAGGTTAAATGTCTCTCTAGTTTCTCAAGAGTGTGATTCTTAGGGTCGCTGGTTAATTGTTAAAGTGCTTATTGATAAGGTACCAATCGTGTTTTTTAATGTCTATGCCCCGACTGGTGTTGATAAGAATTTCTGGTCATTTATGTCTGACAAACTACCCACCTTTTCTGATGAATATATTGTTTTTGGTGGTGATTGCAATCAGATTTCAGATCCTATCCTTGACCGACACTCCAAAGTTAAATTCTCACCCTTGAGGATGCACTCCCAATTCGTTAAATCCTTTCAAAACAATGCCCTAGTGGATATTTGGAGACTCTGTATCCCTGAGCTCAGAGAATATAGTTTTTATTTCCCTGCCCACAATTCCCAATCAGGTATTGATTATCTCTTCCTTAGTAAATCCCATACTCCACACGATATCCACTCTGATATTGGCTCCATCCTGATTTCTGACCATGCCCCAGTACTCGTTAACATTGACCTCATTCCCTTTTCTCCCCATTCTGGCAGATGGAGATTTAATAACTCTTGACTCCACTTTCTGTACGAAATTTTCCGAGTTCACTTCTGAGTTCTTTGTACTTAATCAAACCTCCGAATCTTCTTTTGTTACGATCTGGGATTCTTTTAAGGCAGTTTCTAGAGGTTTTATTATTAATTATGTCTCACAAAGGAAAAGAGCCAACGAGGCTAAATCATCTCTCTTCCTTGCTAAAATTAAAAAGCTTGAACTTGCCTACCATTCCTCGAACACCGAATCCTCCCTTAAGGAATTGATTGAGGCTAAAATCTCTTTCAATAAATTTACCACAGATGCCGCTTCGAACTTATTATTGAAATACAATGCACGATATTATGGTGGTCAGAACAAAATGGGGAAATGACTTGTCAATTATTTAAAAATTCGGAAGGAACGAACAAGGATTGAACTAATTAAGTGATCCACTGGGGATTCCTTATTTAAAGACAAAGACATTCCTACTGAATTCTTGCTTTTTTATAAAAACCTATATACTCCGGAGGTTGTTCCTTCCTCTGAGGATAGTCTCTCTTATTTTCACTCTATCTGCCCTCCCCCCTTGTTAGACCTGACATCATTGGCTTGAGTCTCTCCTCCATTTTTTTCTGTTTGCCTCCTCTGTTTACGATGTTTTTGCTGGTATATCGCTTTGGGCACTGTGCCACTGCTGATCAGGGCCACAGTGCAAGTGCTCCCTATGTAAAATTACTGTATTGATTGAAATCCATGTTTGGCTTATTTGGTTTACTGTCAGTCCCTAGTCTAGTGCACCAGGAGTGCCAGGGCTTGTAAATACAAATGCTGCTCGTGGGCTTGCAGCACATGTTGTGCCACCCACAGGAGCGGCCTAGTAAAAGTATGTCTGAAGGTCTGCCATTGCTAGACGTATGTGCAGTCTGGTACTGTCACGCTGACTGCGCAAGTACACCTACTTGCCAGTCCCCAAACCTTCCCTTAACTTCATGTTAGTCACCCCTATGGTAGGCCCACGGGCAGGGTGCATTGTAAGTATAAGGTAGGACAGGCCTGACCAAGTTGGCATGTCCTAATAGTGAATTACAGCTATATTTGTTTTTCACTATTGCGAGGTAACCTGCTCTCCATTAGTTAGAATGGGCTGCCAGGATTATTAATGCTATAATCCTGGCTGGTTCGGGGAGCATGGTGCAATGTCGAGTTTGGTATCCCTGAACTCGGGGTTTAATAACGCATCCGTTTGTGGAGATGGTTTTTGGACTCTGGGTTTGAAAATAGCACTTTCAGAAAGTGGCTATTTTCTTGTCTAACTATTTCTGGTTTCTGCTGGTTTGGTGTGTATGTGACAGGAGCTGGGTGGCTCCAGAGGTCTGAGTGAGTCAGTGTGGGATGAGTGGGACATTTGCATTGAGAGTAGGGGGAGAGTAGTTCATGATAGCCTGCCTGCCTGATACAATGCTGGCTCCACCTCCTGCCAGGCGACTTATGGCTCTGTGCCTGCCATGGACGATCCTGGCCCCACCTCCTACCAGGAGGCCGATAGCTCTGCTCCTGCCAGTGACAATGCTGGCTCCTCCTCCTGATGGGCGTCTGAGGACCCAGCCCTGCTCAGTGAATAGGCCAGGTGCCTCTTCCTGGCTACACCCACAACAGACCCAGGATGTGGGGAAATTCCCCTGCATGGACAAAGGGATCAAAGCCAAAAAGGGGTATAAGAGACGGACCCCTGAACCAAGAATTTAGATCACTTCTGACAAGGAACCCTGAACCAAGGACAAGAAGCCTGCTGATCCAAGGACTTGCCTACTCCTTTTGCCAGAGTGCTGTTTGTTGGGGGATTCCTGCAGTGCTTTTCTTTGCCAAGGAACCAGGAGAGAGGAACTGTGTGTGTACTCTCAAGCTTTGCTAAGAAAATCTCCAAGGGCTGGAAGAGTGCCAGCCTCCTGTTGAAGTCACAGGGCTAAAAAACTTCATCTGCTAAAAGTGCTTGTTGCTGGAACTTGAGAATCCAGCCCCTCTGAAAGAAATCAGCAAGCTCGACGCCGACGGACGTCGCTGAATCCAGCTCGACATCGTGAGTAACAGCTCCAGTGTCCCGCTTCCTCGACGCCGGCCGCCGGGCCTGATCGACGCCAGCAGCAATGCCAGTGAGTAGTGAGTTCGGCTCCAGCTCCAAGTGACCCCAGGTCTGCACCGCTGTTGATCGCATCAACTTCGTGCCCTCTCGACGCCGTGAGTGCTGCTCACTCTTGCAACATCATCATCGACATCGACGATGACGCCGTATCCTGCTTCACCTCGTGAGCGCTGCTCCTGCCTGACATCTGTGGACGCCGCTGCAGGTCGCCCCGACTCCGAGGCCGGATCGACGCCAAAGACGCGACGCCGGACATCTCGACGCCGCTGATCATCGTGTGCTTCGCTTTTCCAAGGTACTGTGTTGTGGGGGTCCGTGTGACTCCGGGCTCGACGTAGCGCTCCTCGCGGTCGACGCCGAACCTTTGGATTAACTTTGCCTCGACGTCGTGTGACTCCCGTGTGGGTTACATTATTGCCAAGAACTGTGATTTAAAGAAGAACAGTTGCTTTTGATACTAAAGACTTTGTGCTAAGAAAAAACTACACTTGAACTATTATTTTTCCTTCCAAGAGCATTTATTAACCTCTTAAGTGCTGCGTCGGGGCGCTGGCCGACGGCAGCACTACCTCCCCAGTGCTGCGCACGTCCATTGGACGTCCATTCAGCACTAGTTCCAATGGACAGCGCAGCACTGGGGAGGGATATTTGCGCCGCATCTAAGGTGTTAAGATTGTGGTATATTTTTGTCGTTATTTGGTCTTGTGCTAAGCCTTATATAAAAATCCTTATTTTTATAATACTACTGTGTCGTGTCCATTTGTAGTGTATTCACTTTATTACTGTATGTGGTCATAAATGCTTAACACACAGCCTCTGAGATAAGCCTGTCTGCTCTGCCAAGCTACCAAGGGGGTGAGCAGGGGTATCAAAGGGTGTGATCCCCTTGCCCTGACTAGAAAAGGTGTGTCCCTATTTGTCAGAAGTGCATACCTCTGCCAACTAGAGACAGCCTGTTCTAACACCCCTCAACTCATGTAGACTTCAAACCTTTGGAAGCTGATTTCTCACTTTCTGAAATTTCCAACGCTCTCTCCAAATTGAGTCATGGTAAAGCAACTGGCCTGGACGGGTTTACCATTGAATTTTACAGTCATTTCGCTTCTCTTCTCTTGTCTAAAGTCTTACTTCTATTTCAATCTTTCCAGAATTCTGTTCTTTCAAGTGGGTCTTTTCAACAAGCCTTAATTTGCTTAATACCTAAAGAAGATAAGGATCATTCTTTATGTAAAAATTAGCGCCACATCTCTTTGGTAAATACAGACTATAAGATCTTGGCTAAAATTTTGGCTCTTCGCCTGGACCCTATTTTGCCCGCTTTATTTGGCCCTGAACAATCCGGTTTCATAAAAGGTCGTTTATCTTTGGATAATTCTAGGGTCTTTTTCAATATCCTGAGTAAAGCTTCTTCCTTAGACACTCCATTGGCGGCTATCTCGCTCAATGCGGAGAAAGCTTTTGATCGAATTGGTTGGGATTTTATGTTTCAGGCTCTCTCTTGGACGGGCATTCCCCCCAAATTCATTTCTCATATTTCTTTACTCACTTCTTGCCCAAAGCGTCGGTATTTGTTAATGGTACAGCTTCTGATTATTTTAATCTCCAAAGAGGATTTAGACAGGGCTGTCCCCTTTCTCCCTTATTGTTTGTTTTGGCCTTAGAACCCTTTCTTACCAAAATTCGCCAGGAGGAGTCTGTTTCTGGTTTTCACTTTGCTTCCCAGCAAGTTAAGCTCTCGGTATATGCAGATGATATTCTTTTCCATTGTTCGGATCCAATAGTTTCTCTTCCCTCGCTCTTACAACTGGTCTCCTCCTTCTCCGCCGTTTCAGGTTACCGTCTCAATGTAGATAAGTGCAAAATTCTTCCTTTAAATTCTTCTTGTCAGAAGCATCTTTTTGATACCTCTGGTTTCTCGTGGCAACCAATTAAAATTAAATACTTAGGTATTTGGTTTACCCCCCTCATGTCGAACACTTTGAAATGTAATTTTGACTATATTTCCAAAAAATTAGAATCTTCCATCTCCCGTTGGAATACACTTTTCTTGTCCTGGTGGGGCCGTCTAAATTCGATAAAGATGATGCTTTCACCTCTTCTTTTATACACTATTTCCATGATACCAATCCATGTTCCTGATAGTTATTTTAAGAAAATAGACTCTATTTTGTTAAAATTTCTTTGGAAGGGTAAAAAACCTCGTATTGCACTCGCTTCTCTGCGGAAGGATAAATCCCAATCGGGAGTTTGATTCCCGGATTTCAAAGCTTATCAACGTGCTTTTGTGCTTAAAAAATCAGCTCGCTGGCTATCTTCGGATCTTCCTTTTTATCCGCCCCTATGGTTAACAATTGAATCTTGCTTTATTTCTACCTTTGATTTTCGTGAACTTTTATCCTTCACCTCCCCTCTGACCAGTCTCCGTATTCCTATAATTTCTCACTCCCGCAAACTTCTCTCTCCCTACTTATCTTTCTCCTACCCCTCCATTTCCTCGACTCATGAACAGCCCATCTGGCATAACAAGCACCTTTTCATTCAAAACCGTACTTTCTTTTGGAAAACTTGGCATTCTCGTGGCCTACGATGGATTTCTCAACTTCTATCCCACAATCTCCCTCTATCTTTTTCAGATCTACGGTCTCAATTCTCCTTACTTTCTAGTTCTCGATCACAATATGACACATTACTTCCTGTTCTTCAGTCTTATATCACTTCCTTGCCAAGCTCTAACTCTGTCCCTCCTGCTCATCGTTCTATAGCTTTAGCGTTGAATTCCTCTACCCCAGCTTCATCTCTTTATAATTCGGCTCACTTCTCTGATGCTAGACCCAAATCGAAAGTCGAATTAGCCTGGGCGAGAGACTTCGCTGTAGACTGGTCAATTACTTTGTGGGAAAAGGTGGTCTAAGCCCCATAAAACCTCTAGGGCTGCCAATACAACTCAGACCCTATATTTTATCTATAACCGCACTCTACAGACCCCCTCTGTTTTGTCCTCTTTCTCCCCAGATCCCATCTCTGCAGGCTGGTCCTGTCCCTGTCTTTCTGCAGATCTGAAACATATGCTCTTTGAATGTCCCCCCAGCCTACGGCTTTGGAACTTGGTCTGGTTACAACTCCAGAAAATTTTCCAATTTCGTACTCCATTTTCCCCTACTAACATCTTCTTGGGCTCCCTACCCTCTACACTCCCCCAGTCGCACGACACTATCTCCTTCTTGACCTTTTCATCGCTATTGCTTTCCATCATATTACCTCTCACTGGAAACAAGCCAATGATGGTTCCGCTCCTGGTGGAATGCTATCTGTTTCAATCATAGGTTACAATAATAGAATTGGATAAATGCACAGCAACTTGTTATAGCTCAAAGTTCAACAGTTAGTCGTATTTTATGGTGCACCGTAAGGTGGCGTCGAGGGTCCTACGACGTCAAGATACATAACACAGACGTGGCACTAGAGGATCTCTAGTGTCATCCCTTGGCGGGCACACAAGTGTTTATCTTCCCACACAAAGAAGACTTTCAATCCAATGTTTCAATTGTTCATAAAGTTTATTTTATATTTGTAGGAGAATTAATCATCATTATTTCATGTTTGTTCATTCGATATCATTCATGTGTTTGTAGATCAGACATTGTCATAATAAGGCATCCAATGCATTTCGGGCATTATATAGCATGCCCTTCATCAGGGAAATAGACACTCAACTCTTCATAATTGTAAAAGCTCAGCAAGGCCCGCCGGCGACTCTCTACTCCTCACAACGACGAGAGCGTAGTGGTGCGCGTAATGCCTATCAATCATAGGTTAGACCCTAATTTTGTTTCCCCTGTCTCCCTAGCAATCAAACGTGACCTACTATGGCTCCCTTTAGTGAATTATCTTTCCTCCTCTGCCCCTTCATCCGTCACTCACGATGTTCACTCTCTTGAGATACGCAAACCACCTTAATTTCAATTTTGTTGTCCATTGCTTTTCTTAACTTATTATGCTTGCTTTGTTTATTTTGAATGCTACATTTCTGACGTAATTGTACTTTTATCTCTTGATATGGTTATGTAATTTTTACCATCCTCTCCCTTGCTACTGTATATTTTTGATGTTTTATCTTTTTGATTGTTTCTTCTTCCCTCCAGTTCGAGTTCTCTTTTTGTATTTTCTCTGATGTTTCAATAAACTCAAACTTAAAAAAAAATAGGTAAAAGCAGATCATGCGTGTGCACCATGACATAGGCATGTCTCACAGATTAAGGTCTTGTTGGGCCGAGGGGCGTACCCATAGCGCTACCCTCATAGTGATGGAAGGCTGCCGCCTTCTCCAAGCACCATGGGCACAGCAGTGGCAGCATATTGTGTTGATATCTGTAGTATTGATCAGGACCTTTTTACCCTGTGTCACTGGGGCGGGGCCTATGGGCTCATTCACTTTTTAAAAGGTCTGCTGATGTGTGCTTAACTCACTTTTGGCATTCATCAGGTAAGATGTGAAGGGCTGTGCAGGGAAGGAGTAATGCCACTGCATTGGTTGCATGTGTGCCTAGGAAGGGTACAGTACAGAGATAGAGCAGTACTGTGTAGTGCATGTGTGGTTAGTACATGTACTGGGTAAATGTATTCCTGAGAGGAATATATTCAAAGAGAGATGTAGTATTATACATTGCATGTGGACATAAAGCATATGCTTGGTGTATGTCTGTGTGCATGCAGAAAGATACATGAAAGATGAAGTGCTGTGCGGTGCACACATAGTGAGTGTGTGTGTTGACAATGTGTGTGTTTATGAATAACACACCCTTATTGAAGATAGAAAAGCTTCAGTGCTGAACGGTGTGGGCAGATTGAGAGTGTGTTCTGAATGCATGTGTACATGAAAGTGTACATGCATCAATGCTGGGTAAATGTGCCTGCATTGGTACATTGTATGCAGACCCTATTTCCATTATGGAAAGCCCAGGCCCGCCTGGTAAAGAACACTCCAACCTCCGCCCTCAGACAAACTTGTGATTTGCTGCATTGCTGTGATCTGGGTGTGGACACACTGGAGGGAAATGGAAAAGACTCCTTTTGTATTTTAGAGACTGCTCTTTGATAGATCACAAGCAAGAGGCTTTCAGGAAGGGAGATGTGGTTGATAGAATCGTAAACAGTAGGGCTGGGGATCTGGGGTTAACCTTTTGATACACATAACACTTTGGCTGACATCCAGATGTGAACTCTGGTCGCTCTCATAAATTGTGTGGCGGACAATCAACTTTGGGGTCATGCCTGCTACCACGTAAATCTTTCATGAAGGAAGATGAAAAGGAGCAGATCTCCAATACATACCTTCAAAGTACCAGATCCTAAATCACATTTGCTGTCTGAAAAAGGACTATAAGAGGAGGATAAATTCCCAAAAAAGCATTATCTGCCACTAAGCCAGATTGTCTGAGAAGGGGGAGCTCTGCCAGACTTCTGCCTGTGGCCAGGCCTGGGGGCCAAGGCAAGCGAATATCCCTGCTTGGTGTTGGGACATCACCAAGGGAAACCAAGACAACCTGCCATTGAACCTGGAGTCTATTGGGCTACTTGGCCCAGTTGAGTGGGATCCATAGTAGATAGGGCCCCTGGACATCAGGAGTAAAAGGCCTCAACCACCACGGTTGGACCCGATAACCCCTGTGTGCCCCATGGGTGCTGATAATGGAAAAACATTTTGTTTATCATTTTGAATAAACTCCATTTCCACCTCCGAGCAACCTGTGTGCCATGTCATGTGTGCTTGGGGCAGCAGGTGATCAAGCAAGTATCTAAATGTATGGAATGTGTTGTAGAACGTCAATCAAGTTCCATTTTCCCTTGAACCCCAAATATGCATAGATCAACAGGCTTGCACTCACAGTCTTACAAAGTAAGATTTAAAAAATAAAACGTAAAATTATTAATGAAAATAAGGAAATAGTTACAGTGATGGTACAAAGCAGCGAACAGTCCATGTGGATTGGGGAAATAACAAAAAAGCTGAGTCCACTACGGAATAGTCAACTTGAAAGGGGGTGGGGTACAACAGCAAAAGATGTAATATGCCCACTGGATAAAATAAAGCCAAATGAAGAGCACGTCCTAAATATCAGTGTCAATAAAGGTTCAAAAGTACCAAAGTAATGTTCAAAATTGAAAGAATTAAAAGAGTCTAACACAAATCAAAATTGAGTGCCCTGACCCAGACATTTTTTCTGAACTGCTGTCCTGAGAGTTGGACCACCTCTACCTCCTCCTCCACTGTAGACATAGCAGGCTGTGGTCAGGATGAGACAGCTATTGAGTTGAAGCAGACAGTGGGGTAGTTTGGAGACCAGAGGGGAAAGGCACACTGGAGTTCAGAAAACCAGTTGATAGAAAGGCTAGATTAATTTCTACAGTAGAGAAAAGGAGCCAAGATACCACCAGATGCAGATCAGCCTGTGACTCTTAGTGCCTTTCCAAAGTAACTCTACATTACTGGTGACCAACAACCCACTGCTTCATTGCCTGGAAATCTGGCAGAGGGATGTACTGAGTTAGAGACTCTGGGGTACACAAGAGTGTCAACAGGTGTCTGGGCAGATCCCAACCTTGGCTGATGAAATTTTGGGTGAGAACTTTTTAGAGAAGGCGGCGAAAAAGGGGGTGCAGCTGTAAACACCATTTTTTCGGGGACCTAGTCACTAATGGTGGGGGTGGACACAAGCTCTGGTGATAGAAGGATCTGTTTTTGGGGCGCCACTGTTGATTCTTGTTCTCAGTCAAGACAAACCCCATTGTCAGACTTCTACTGACATGTGATCTCCAAATCAAGCTTCCCCTGTGTGGTGGTTCTGCCTGAAGCCTGCTAGTCTGTGTTTATGTCACTCAGTGGGTGGGTGCGTGCACTCTACCTGGTGGTCTTCAGTAGTAGGTACCATGACCTTATGCACCCCGGTCCCGCCTCACCCCTCCTCCACCTTGGCTACCTGATGAAAGGCAATGTTGAGACACAAAACGTGCATATGCTTATTGCTTCATGTGCATATAATTACACAATCCCACTATAATAAGTCACTTATACAAAGACACACATTTTCACGCACCTCTTTAAAGAACAGGGCATCACAATGGTTTGAAAGTCCAGAAACCAGCTGCCTCTACTATCAGCCATTGACCTTATGCTTGTCTTTGACCCTGTACAGGACTGTGCTGCCTTTTTGGCTAGGTTTGTGTGATAGGAATAGCACATACACACATACTTAGGCTCGCCACTTCTCTTATTTTTTTATGTATTCCCTCTGATAATTTTTATGGATACTATTTTAATGTATTCTTTCTCTTCTAGATTGGATCCCACGCACGATCAAGCATGCATATATCACTACATTTAATATGGTTTCCTTTCAAGTGCGTGTCTATTAACTTTAAGATTTCACTATAATTGTATAAATTATTTTCTTTACATATCATCCGCTTTGGTGACGATTCTCAAACGTGCAGTGCTGCACTGGCCTTTTGGGTGGTCTGACAGTCAAGCATTGCCAGGTCGTCCAGCTTGAAGGGGCCGCCTGCGGGCTGCTTTATTGGTGCCTTCACTGGCCAAATGTCAACAAACAGCTGCCCCTCACTGGTCTTTTCAACCTGGCCCATGTGGCAGTGCCAGGCTGCTCGAAAGCCAGCCCAGCCCTGGAAGCGTGTGTGGTGCAGATTTGTACTGATATATCTGCTCTGTAAACTCCTCTTTTAGATATGGTTGAACGGATGGCTGCAGCTATAGAGGTGATGGGAGTCAATCTATACATTCAACTCCTCTATAGGGTTCATGGAAAGGGCTAATGAAACCAGGGTCCAGAATCCACCTCCTGGCTCCTTCCAATGTGCATCAATAGATTTGCAAAAAGACCTTAATAGCTGGAATTCAGTTGTTTTTCAACAGTAGCTTCCAGATTTTAGGCAGGATGCCAAAAGCCATCAAAAATGTCGACCCCCTCCGTTAGACCTTCCTTTATAAAAGTGACAAAGTGAGCCCCATTGTGGGGCGTCTCTGTTTCCTTTCATCTCTCCTCCTCCAGGGCAATAGGCGTTTCCAACACAAAAAGGCAGATGTGTCATGTAGGAATAAAATGTGTTTAACCAATGAATACATCTACCCCACCGTGCTGAAGCTTCTTCTGCATCTGTACCCATTTCTTGACCCGTGGCATCATTGTACACGTACCTGTAGCCCTCCCTCCTCTTAAACATTGGCAAGGTGTATGTCAGGTGCAGTACTCTGCTGCCCTCTGGAGCTGTTTGCACTTTATAAGTAACTCGAGTAAATACAATGAAAAATAAACGTTTCCTCAGCTGAAAACTTCTGGTGACTCAATCACAAACTGTGAGCTAGTGTGACTTGCAATTAGTTCAGTATCAGCACAAGTGTGAAACAGGCGTCGTGTAGTTTCTATTGGCTGAGTGCCCATCTTATAGAGCAGATGTCTTTCATTTTTCTACCCAAAACCTTGAGGAGTGTTTGTTACATGCTGACTTAATCCAAAGGTTTCATCCCTCATTATAGTAATAAAACTTTCAACTTTGTTGGATCTGAGTCCCCATCAAGACCATGGCCTGGAGTCACAAAAACGTGTATGAGTACAGGAACCAGAACAACAACAGCACTCTTTTACACACTCGTACCTGCTTTTGTGAATCAGCCTCAATACTCAACATTAGCACAAATGCACAGAGGGCATAGTCATTTCTGTTTGCGCTAACTACATATGAATAATGCCAGAACAGTCCCATTTAATTTACATTTGTTTGGTGGGCAATTCCCACAGGCTTGCAAGATTTTGTAAACATTCCTACGCAATACTGCTTTACCATCTGCAAAATGCCTATAAATAGGCCCCAAGGCTGTCATTTCACAAGTGTATTTATGAGTCGGTGACGAAGTACTACATGAGTGTTACTTTCCATTCTCTTAAATGTCTTCTAAATTACCACCAATGTTCCGCTCTTGATAGTTTTACAGATCACTATTGGTGTTATAGCGACACCAAGGTAGTAGTTCCATGGAACCTCGGTGTTTACAGCGGAAATTTCTTTGTTAAATTATTCTGCCAGTGATAAACAAATACTGAAAATTTGAAGTCGAGATCAATGATGAATCTTTATCATTCAATCCCTTTAACACCGAGTTACATTTTTAGTGACCAATAAATAGCAGGGCACAATTACTAAAACAGACATCTGGTGCTGGTTGTCTGAAGCTCAAATAAAAGGCAGAAGCAGAGAAAGGGGGCGGGGTGTACAAATAATTAAGGGGCCCGATTCACAGAACTAACTTAAGACAAAATCCTAAACTTACTAAACTTACTACTACTTATTCATTTTGGTATTCACAGAAGGCACTTACTCATCAATGAGTAAGTGCCTTCTGTGAATACCAAAATGAGTAAATGGTAGTAAATTTGGGATTTTGTCTTAAGTTAGTTCTGTGAATCGGGTCCTAGATGTCTCGTGCTCATGCCAGTCATGCGGTTACAGGGTAGATGCTTGCTGCAACCAAAGTGGCACTGCTACTAAGAGGCCCAGCCAGTGGCTTGTCAGAGGAACCCTGCTGAGGCTGCACACTCTGGTTGAAATAAGGCAGTTCAGGTCGCCGCGTTCTCCATCACTGAGCTGGAGCCTGGGACTAAGGTACAGACACTTCCGGTTATCCCACAACACCAGAAGCTAGTTCAAGCCAATATTAGCAAAATGGAATGTTCAGACCTGTAGGCCTGTGTGTTTGATTGTGAAGCCATATGTAAAAAAGCAATTGGCCTGTATGGGCGTACTGTCAATATAAGAAGGTATTTTATTAAATGGAATTTCGGCGAGCATCGTTGAAGACGAAGGTTTTGGTGTTTGATATAACATTGGTTTATTAGATTTGCACTGTGCTAACTCATTTGAGTAACTGGAGATATTCAACTATGAGTGTTTTATAGTACCTTAGCATCGGCTGCACGTAGATTTATTGAGACTTATTGGTGTGTATTGCTGTATTTTTAGGTCGAGCATTCAAGACCTATTGTAATTTTTCATGTTGGCTTAAAGCTATCCCCTTGCTTTTGATTTGCTTGTTTCAGTGTCCTTTACAACTCCTTGCTTGCTAGTGGTCAGCCCTGACTCTTTGTTCCTCCTTTCTCCCTTCTGTTCCTCCCAGGCAGCAGGGACTAAGTACTGTCTCATTCCGCTATGGCTTTTTATGTGTTCTTGGCAGGACAATTTTTATTCTTGTTTTCCTGCTCTGTGACTGTTTGCCTGTGCGGAGCTTTTAGATTAATCAAAAGAAGAATGGACACTTGATACTACTTAACCATTGGTTAAGTTGGGACACTCTCATAAACGCGGTGTTGTTCGTGCGGTGTATATCTTTCTTCCGCCCCTCACTCGCGTTGTGGCATTTATCATTGAGTGCTCCAACAACGTGCTATATGCCAAGCCTCAACCAGAGGCAACCTCTGGCGCAAGTAGCAGTGTCCAGAGATAAAAAGGATGAAAAGGGGCACCCAGAAAAAATTTATAAAAAACATATACTACACCCGTGGTGAATTTTAATGAAAAAAGGTGAAGTATCGTTATTAAAATTTTTTTTTGGTATTACTGGAGGTCGTGTTAATAAATCTCCTTATACCTTATAAACTACAGTGTCAACATGTTTCTGCTCCATGTTGCCCAGCCGGGTCTACGGAGCATTCGTCAGGACAGTACATAACAAAAAAACAACAATTAACGAGGAAATTACTTGCACGATTTGTGTAGTAATATGGTTTCAAAAGCTGTTTCCAAAGTTGCCTTTTGGAAATTTTCTGAAAAAAGGCAGAAAAGCATTCATTATTGTGGGTGCGTGTATAGCACTAATACAATTTCTCAACTTTGTGGAGAATTTTTAAGAAATAAAAATACAAAGAAATAGGAGAGAACATTATTGTGCTCTGTGGACAAACGTAAATAGGGGGCTTCACTCGGAGGACTGAGTCTGGGGAATTGGCTATTTAAATGGTTTGTTCTGTCTATTTTAATAGTAAGTCCATCTGCTGATATTAGGCTGAAATTATGTGCAGAACTGTCAAAGGTTAAGGGCTTCAGAAGTGATTAACACATAATGGTAAACGTGACTTTTTCAAATACTAGTAGAGTGGCTTCGAAAAAGCACGTGATTACCTTAAACACGCTATGGTGTAGTTAGAAACAAATACGATATCCCGTAATGTTCTTACCTCATGTAATAGCTGTATTCAGCTTCAACAGGCGGCTAAGGGACTCTCTGGTCCCAGACTGAAAAGGAAAGGTACAGGGTGGAGTTTTAGACGTTCGTCTTACCCGGTAGTTGAGGACGCTTAACCAGGACTTTCGTCCGCCATTCTTACCAGCGCGTAGGGAGTTCCCGGGACTTGTGCTGTCTCTGCCCCTGGATACTTGGTGCTGGTTTCCTGTTACTATTAAGTAGGAAAGAGTAATAGAGCTAGAGGACAGACTGCGCTTTCTGTGTTTAAAATACGCAGAATTTGTTTGTATTAGAGCTTAGGCATTAAAGTGAGGTTCTATTTTTATGCTGTGTGTTAATAAGAACGGTGGTGTCCACAGCACATGTATGGGAAATATCTGTTTGATTTGTGTTTGAAATCACATTTTCTTATCCCTTTTCTGTAAATCAGGCATTCAGAGGGAAATTGCGATATGTTCACACTTATTCATTTTTACGGGGTCACATGCAATTCGACTATGTAAAAGCCACATTAAACAGGAACTGCGGACCAGGATATTCTAGTACAGCACATGTATGGGAAATATTTGTTTGATTTATGTTGGAAATCACATTTTGTTATCCTTTATCTGAAAATCAGGAATTCAGAGGGAAGTTGCGATATGTTCACACTTATTCATTTTTACGGGGTCACATGCAATTCGACTATGTAAAAGCCACATTAAACAGGAACTGCGGACCAGGATATTCAGGTAAAAAGATATTTTCTGTTTTTATGAGAATTGATGCCACGGAATATTGTCATTGAGCCCAGACAAATGAGTTTGTAAGCGGTCCACCCATCGCTGCTCCTTTTCAAATAAGATTTTCTCAGCATTCCAGGGTCTGTCTGTTAGTTTTTCAAGGACTGTCCATCTCAATTCTTCACAGTCATGTCCTTGATCGACAAAATGGGAACACAGCTTCGTATTGTTTTTTTTCAGTCTAATGTTACTCTTGTGTTCCCCTATGCGAGTCTTACCTTTTCTACAGGTCATTCCTATGTACTTCTTCTCGCATGGGCACCAGATCATGTATATGACATGAGTCGAATTACAATTTGTGTGTTGTTTCTGAGTCCATTTGAAGGAGTCTGTCAATTGTAAAGATAGTGTTGTTGTTGTTAATTTACATACTAGGCATGAGCCACAAGGGTGGTGGCCGGTGATAGGTAGCATTTCCATATTTCTCAAGTTGGTGGGGTTGGTCCTCGGTGCAGCTGGGCGGGTGTGTACAAGTAAATCTTTTAAATTTTTTGTTCGTTTATTTGCAAAACGAGGTTTTGGCCAGTTATGTTTTCCGGTACTTAGGATGGACCAGTTCTTGTTGATTAGTTTTTGTACTTCGTATGTTGCAGGGCAGAAGGTTGTCACCCAAGTAACAAGTTCCCGGTTGGGTTCTTTATTGTTAATCTGCAAGAGGCTTCCATTTAATAGCTACTAACATGTTATTATTTCATTCTTCCCTCCCACCTCCTCTTAAAGCCACAGCTGTGTTAGTGCTGCCTCTCATGCCGGAGCTCCGGCTGGTTGCTTGTATTTTTCAGTAATTGTTTGTACTTTTCTACGTCCATCGTTACTTAGGCTTCTTTTGGTAGGATTTATATTTGGCTTTGATCTTGGATTGGGCTTGTTGGAGACTTGTTTGTTATTGTTGTTCCAGCCATGTGATTGTCTAGCTGGGGTATGGAACTCTTTCCACAGATATCATTCCCAGCGTGTTTTGGGGTCAGCTGCTTTCACAGAAGCTGCCCGCCTAACAGGTAAACAACCAACAGAAATGGACTGCCAGGACAGGGAAACAAAAATCTGTCAGTGCTGGCTGCTCCATCCAGCCCTTTTCATTGTACTAAAAAACTCCCAGGAACCCAAACAGGCCGGGTGTGATATGCACTGTTGCGTGCTTATCTAGGTTCCTGATCGATACTGTGACCTTATGCCCCTATTCGGCTATAAATCCATTTGTTCCCTATATTGGCATAACCGTTCAAGTGCGATTTTCTGAAAAGTCATCTCTGGCCTCACACGAACAGAGCCACATTCCAGCATGACTCTCTGCTACTTCCTTTGCGACCAATTAGTGCAATGACAGAGCAGCAGTCACTATCTGATATTCCTAGATAACACTCCGAGTTCTTCAACAAGATAAAAACTTAGCAAACCTGGAAATCCCCGCTTGCTATGTTTTGATTAGTAATGGAACTCTAATGAGCAACTGATAACTGTCACTTCCTAGTGACATCTTTAATTGACGTCTTATGTCCAGCAAACTTGCGTCAAACCCGGCACCTGTCAGGTATAAATATTACCAACGTTGCCTTAAGCAATGTGAGCTGCAAGCTACTGTTGCTGATGCCAGCTGCCTGCATGACCCTGTGTTGGTAAAAACTAGCACTCTGTCGCTGCAGCCTGCTATCCTGTGGTGGTGAAGCTGCTGATTACCATTATCGCCGCTACAGCGCGAACTATGGTGCAGTACGCTTGAGGAGCCGAGCAGCCGTCCTCTGCGAAGACATCCAGCCGATTCCAGCTGCCCGCGGACGCTGTCCCCCCTCCTTCCTCGACGCGCTGAGAGAAGCCGCTGCATTTCTCGTGCAGAGAAATCCAGTCCCGGCGCTTCCAGTTTACCCTCGCAGGTGACTGGGATATCGAGAGAGACCCCTGAAAGAGATACCAATCCTCCATCATTCTATTCAGAGGTATGGTGTTGACTAAACCCTTAGACGAGAATTCTTGAAACAAACCTTGGCAAAACCAACTTAACTTAAGCTACTTACTTACTCCCCTTTCACGTGTTAGGCTTAGGTCAGGCACACTGGGGTAGGCTTAGTTAGAAGCACCAGTTGAGTATGGTAGCCTAATGTATATATGACTGTATATATGTTTTATTACTTTTAAACCATTGTATGGCTAAGAAACCATATCAATGCTTTTACAGTTCTATTTCGCAATACTTATCTTACTGTACGTACTTTTTATAATAACAGTTATTGCAATTGTGGCAATACATTTCTCTTGTACGAGAAGAAAGACTGTTCAATAAATGTTAACCTTTATTGATACACGCCCGTCTCTCTATTCTCTACATACTGTGAAAGTAAACTGCACTAGACTGACTGAGTGAAATCTATGTCTATTGTTTCACACGACCCTAGAGATTGACTCTTGATCTGAGGAGCAAAGTTGTCATGTTGCACGGTTGTTGGAAAACTGAATCCCTTCTTGTCTGTGCCAAGGAAGCTGATCACTTCCTATGCAGAGAAGAAAGTTTCCAGTGACCTCTGTGCTAGTTGGTAACACAACCCAATTAAGTTTAGCATAGTCAGTGGAGGCCTGGAATATCCGCAGTTCCACGTCGATACTACTGTTTATGTTATTCCAATGCGCAGGGCCTAGTGGGAAACTAGGAACTACACTACATGGCGCCCAAACGTTTGGAAAGGCGATAAACTAACGTAAGACTTATAGAGTAACTCAGTCGTGCATATTTCACACCCCTTTCTCCCGTAAATACTCCAATAGACGTCTGGAGTGGGTGAAAGGTTAAAATCCGCCCGACCTTAGTAGGAAGAGATTCCTATGTAAAGCTCTGGTTTATTCAACGTTGAAGGATACAGTGTTCCAAAATATTGTGCATCTAATCTTTGTCTCCTTGGAGACCTACTCTGCAAACCTCGCATTTTTACAATGTCAGGAGAAAACGGAACCACTGGGGCCGCAGCAGATGCGACTCAGCAAGGTCCCGAATACAGGCAGACCCGGATGCTATTATCATCCCGGTCCAGTTAAGAAGATCTATAACTTTAAAACTTATAGAATACGGACTGCCACCTCAAGGTGGTACAGTAATTTTCGTGATAGAGGCTCACGAGTATCGGCAGACAGAGGTATTCTATTCATGGATAAACTTTCCAGCGGTAAACGCTATAACACAAGAGTTTCACTATTACAAAATAGAGGAACCTCCGGGAGAGTACGCTCCTTTCGAGGAGATTGAAATCCCACTTAAATTTCAAGAGCACCTGCTCTGGTTTAATGGCGCCCTAAAACACAATGATCACATAACTAGGCTCGGTCCACTAGGTAGACCAGGAGCCACGTGGCCGGTTCTAGCCAGCTACACACCACATCCTGACATTGCAAGAATGTCTAGAGAAGAGCTGTTAGCACAGCTAAACACATTAATAAAAATACATAGGCAATTAGTCCAATATGTAATGCGGACTGCAACAGTCCAGCCAGCTGTTAATATGCCACAGCTGACCCCTCATCAGGGGAACACAAATAAAATAACACCACAGAACATACAGTCATGTCTTGGTAAAACACCCGTAAAACGGGAACAAATTCCTTTCTGGTTAGCCCAGAAAATCACTCAAATAGAGGCAGTATTTCCTGATACTACCCCTATTGAGAAACACAGAATCTTGACCATCTGCCTTCCTATGGGAATCGCACCACACGTGGAGGACTGTGACACTTGGGGTACAGTCTTTGCTTCCATTTACACAAAAACACACGGTGTTCCGTCTATGGCGGTAATACCAGAAGTGCTAAAACAGATTCAAAATGAATTCGGTCCAGAGCCCGCTTTAAATCTAGGTATGAAATTACTGAAAGATTTCAAGCAGGTCACGGCTATATTATTAGCCAACATAAAGGGAGAAGCAGCATCTGTGGCGATTCGCCAGAAGTTGAGGGAAACAGATATAAAAGATCCTGTTGAGCTTGCAAAAATCATAGAAAAATGCTATGAAGAATTAGGTAGAGACAGCTTGGGTGGAAAACCAGTTAAGCCCCAACTGCTCGAAAATCCTGAAAAATTATTTATTAAAAATAATTTAAACACTCCTAAAAAGAGCTGGGATGGAAATAAACAATCCACTCCCAAGGAAAAAGTTTTCCAGTCCAGAGGAAGGTCTCCTCGACGGAGGGAAAGAACTCCGACTCGAGAACGCCAGTCTCCCCAGAGGGAGCCCTCTGAGAAAAGATATAACCTTAGAAATAGGGATAATATAAAAAAACCTGATAGATATCAAAGTATTGATACACGTCCCTCTCGATCTTTTCCACAGAATTCGGAAAGAAGAGGACGGTCAGACCCAGGAGAGCACACCAAGTCCAAAGACAAGGAACCTGCTCAAAATAAGAAATCTCAATTTCAGAAAAAGAAGGTAGCCAGTATTAGAGTAATCAACCATGCCGAGAATACTGAGGACACAGTTGAAAAACGGGGAGTGGGCATTGACAATGTTGGACAGTGCAGCAGAAATCAGTATAGCGCGCAAGATCTTGATGAGTCATCTGGAGACAGTGGACACGAATGAATACATTCAGGTTGAAACTGCCGACGTCAGGCTTAGCGAGCCCCATAAAATATACGAAATAACATTGCGTATGGAGGGTGATAAGACTAGGAAAATTAAGGGTCTATTCTGGGATAAGCTCTCAAAAGGCTATGATATTCTGTTAGCTGAAAAAGATTGGCCCCCAGAGTTTGTCAGGGAGTGCCCTCGTGGCGAAGAAGTGATTATGCCTGCCTTCTCGAATCACATACCGATTCACAAAAAATATACATATGCAAGGAAATGGGCAGTGGCCCAGGCACCTGCATTGTATAAAAATCATGTAGGATGGGATGAGGACTCAACGCCTCACAAAATCCAATTAAAAAGTGAACCAATTGCCCAACAGCATTATCCCATAAAGCAAGAAGCTAAAAAACAGGTCAGGGAGATCTTAGATCAACTTGAGTACCAGGGGGTGATTGAAACATGCACCTCTCAAATGAACAATCCTTTGTTTCCTGTCTCCAAGCCAGACAATTCATATCGTCTAGTTTTGGACAACAGACACCTTAATACATGTTGCAAAACTTTTGCAGTACAAAACTCGCATAGTGCAGCCCTAATGAATAACATAGTTAGGAAAAAATACAAAACGACATTAGACATTTCTAATGGTTTCTTTTGTCAAAACATTGCACCAGAAAGCAGGTATTTGACCGCTTTCTCCGCATTTGGGTCACAGAAAAAATTCTGTCGACTCCCACAGGGGTTCAAGAACAGCCCAGGACTATTCTCAGCTAGGGTAACAGAGTTACTACAAATCTATGATGATGAAGCATTATCTTACGTAGATGATATTTATCTCACAGACGACGACTTGGATACTCACTTGAAAAGAGTGAACACCATTATACTTGGGTTCGCAGCAGAGGGTTACAAATTCAACTTTAAAAAGTCCCGAATTGCCCATCTGACAGTACTGTTCTTAGGGTACGAATTATCAAGTGAAGGAAAAAGCCTAGCGGACAACTTCTTAGAGAAGTGCGCTGTACTCCAAGCTCCAAAAACGCTGAAGAATTTACAATCAATACTAGGTTTTCTGAATTTCGGAAGAACTTACATTCTAAATTACGCAGAGAAGGTTAAACCTCTCTACGAACTAATAAAACCTGATTTAAAACAAATCAATTGGACTCAAAAACACACAGAAATTTTGAGATCACTGCAAACAGACATGTTAGCAAAAACAAAATTAGATACGCGTGACAACACGATCGATCTAGTAATCCGAGTCATCCCAGGAAGATGCGGATTCACGTACCTAACCTCTAATGAGGGAGAAAAGGTACCAATTTCAATTAAATCTCACTTGTACACACAAGCAGAAAAAGCATTCAGTCGCACAGAAAGAACTGTGAACGCAGTGCAAATCGCATTAGCAAATGAAAGAGAACTAGCACACGGCAAACGGATTAATATCCTTACAGCGGAATCCGCCTTCGAGGCGCTATTCAGCCCAGTAAACCAGCCTACAGTGTCACTGGATCCGAAATGGATACAGTGTATAGATTCTCTAGGAGCGGAAGACGTGAAATACTATTTCGCCCCGCAATTTGAGGAACTGAATGACTTAGAATATGAAGAAGAATATCCTCTGCCAATCGAAATCCTGCCTCTCCCACAATACGCTTGTATAATCTATACAGATAGCTTTGTACAGCATTTCAACGTAGAGAGAAAATCCTACGATGCAGCATGTGCGATCATTAAAGGTCGTTGGCTGTGCGGTAAATTCAGACCGAAAGTAACAAAAACTGAATCTGTAAGAAACTGTTCGGTTCAGAGAACTGAAATCAGATCTTTAAAGATGGCGCTCGAAAATGCAGAACGCGAATTCCCCACACTTATAGTGTGCGATTCTCATTTTTGCGTCAATTCTTACAATAACAAACTGCAGAGTTGGATCGAAAGCGACTACAAAGATGACACAGGTGCCACAATAAAGCATAAATTGCTCTGGAACGAGGTAGCTCTTTTACACAAAGAACTACAAAAGACTCACGTGATTCACGCACAGAGTCTTCAGCGTGATGGCGTTCACGTTGCAGGGAATTCATTGGCTAATACAGCCAAAGCGGAAGCAACTAACCCGGCTTCCGTAGCCACAAAAAAGCGTACAGATAAATACATAGACGGGGAAACCATGCTAGCAGTAAAAACGACCGTAAAAGGCGACTGCGCAGCACTACCCGTAAACTATCCACTCAATTATGCATACATAATCGATGCAAACTCCGTTCCTTTTGCTCGAATCCCTGGAGTGGGGGATAGAGTAATTCCAAACATGAACAGGAGAATATTTTTAATAGCAGACGCACACATGGGTTTGGGTCTACGGCACAGAGAGATCAAGGAATCACTGACTGAATTACAATCAGTATTCTGGTGGCCGGGAATGAGTGTAGAACACCAAATATATGCAAACAACTGTGAAAACTGTAATAGGGATCGCAGTAGCGAACCTTGCTACCGGCTACCAGTCAGAAAGAGCGTAACGCTGCCTACACCCCACCCTGCGTCCTATTAACAGTTAAGGCGAAAAGCACTTAAAATAATGAGGCCTCCAGCGCTCGGCTGACGCTAGAACGGTTATAAAAGATTTGCGAGTCAATATCGGCACATACGCAATTACCACGTTCCATTCTGACCAGGGTCCTGCTTTCAGCTCTCGAGCCTATAAGGAGGCCATGGCCAGCATGGGAATTGGGTTGCGGTATTCTTGTCCGTCGCACCCCGGAAGGGAACAGTGTGGTAGAAAGAAAAAACCGTGACATAAAGCAATCTATAACAGCGAAGGTATTAGGTTCAGGCGCTGGGTGGGTCAAACATTTAATAAGTGTCCAGACTAGTCTTAACAATATGCCAAGAAATTCTCTAAAAGGTTTCAGCCCATACGAACTATTGTTCGGAATTAGAATGAACGTTCAGGATCTCGATAGTCAGATGTCAGTGGTACTAGAAGAAAAAACGCAGTTTGATGTAAAAGACCGTTTGGCTGTTTTACAGGAACTGAATGAAACAAGAAAATCATTAAGCAACATAAAGTTAAAGCAACAGCCAAGTACCACTGACGAGGCACCACCCGCAACAGCCCCAGCAAGGCCTGTCTGGATTCCAAAGATTGGGGATCTAGTCAGAGAAAAGATCGCGGTTAAGAAGGAATTTGGGCCTTCTTACAGAAAAGCAGTACCTGTCTTAGCAGTCACCGGAACAAGATCAGTTGTGCTACCGCCCCTTGCTGGTAAAAAGGAGAACAGAGTCGTGTCTATCGATCTGGTAAAACCACAAGCATGTGGCCTATAATCAACAGTAGGCCCAGTGGACTCCCAAGAAACAACAGAATACCCAAACTTGCAACAATCCAAGAGGTTCAAACTGAAAGACTCATCACATTCGATCAGCCTGCAGTGCACAATGAAGGACTATGCAATAATGCCATGGAACTTGTGCCTCTTGAAACACAGATTGAAACAGTTCGTCAAGAAACAACACCAGTCTACAATGATGTGGCATCAGAAAGTGCTACCGAAAGACAGATTGAAAGAACAATCCCATCAATTGACAGAACTGCCTCTGGTTATTTCATCAACTTCGACAACTTCTCTGAAGATTTTAACGACCCCGAAGTGATGCCAGAAACAAAAAAGTCTTTTAAAGAAAAAGCAACGGAACTCTTTCATCAACTGAAGGAAATCTACTTAATTTCCCCTTGGCTGGAGTTCTGGTTTGGTCTAGGTGTATTTTTCCTCCTGCTTTGGCTCATCATGGTACTGTGTTTGGGAAAATTCATTGAAGGAAAATATATTACAATGGACACAGCAAGTCAGAACATCAACCTAGTCCTGAAACCACACAGATCATCCCACGTGAAGAAAAGAGAACTGTCAACAGTAAACGTCACAGCAATTCCGATACCTGGTGGGGTAGTATGGGAGAAAACAGACTATGAGATCTATGGTCCGGTCGAAATCCTGAAGTATCCTCATCAACTAAAGGTTTCCTTAAGTGACTTTGTGACACCTAGTACATTCTCTGATGATTGGGACTTTAACAGTATTAATGACATGATGTCTGATTTAGTAATGTCAGCTAGATTCACAGATCATGATTATTTACAAGGTTCATCTAGTTATGAGCAGTTATTCTGTTACACCCACTATGGGGATCATTACTTGCATAAATCTGCACAGCCTAGAAATGTTTTTATGTATAATCAATGGGAACATTGTGCTACACCACCTAAAAGCAGTTCTAAAGCATTTTTTGAGAAATTCAAATACTTCTCAGGGTTTAACACCAGTGATGCAGAAACGTTTTATTACAAACTATTAGATAAAACAGGAATGAAAACAATGCTGACAAATTCTAAATTGATATATTCAGAAGCATTTTATGACAAAATGATGACATTTGGTTTTGATTATTGGAAAAATAATATTGAAACAAAAACAATTTGGGGTACAAAAGATTGGCAGGTGCAAGGCATAGAAGCACTATTTAGAACCTGCATGATACCTGAACAAATGTTATTTTTAAATGACACAATACACCAAACATCTTGTCTTGGCCTAGCTAAGAACAAAGAACTGAAAACACCGTCTATACCAAAGCCAATACCTGAAAATGCAACAGCTGATATTGAGTTAGACGTGTCACAAATTTTACATTTCAACAGAACACATCCTGATTGGAAAAAGTGGTTAATCTGGCCTACAGACACAAATAGCTGTCAAGATAGGTTCCTGAATAAAACACAGGGGTTAAAAATGACCAGATTAGACCCTAGATACTCCCAGAGACAACATCCAGGGATTATAACAACATACAGTGTAGGGAAACTCTGCCTAGAATGGCTAACTACATCCACACTGGCTGAAATTAAGCAACACTTGTCTTTATTAAAAGATGGTGCTGATTTGCGCGATTTCATTCTTGGACCACGCAAACAGCGTCAAAAGCGTTTCATAGCGACCAGTATCTATGCTGCTTACAACGAGGCTTGGAAAGTAAAGCAAATTGAAACTGCTGAAAAAATACGAGAAATTGATCGTATTAATTTGGAGAAATCACTTTCTGTAGTAGACAATGGGTTAATGACTCTGTCTTCCAGAATATATTCTTTGGACAATATTGTATCCTCTGCCTTTGATGTGATAGACAGAGATTTGCTAATGTTACAACATGGCCAGTCTCAATTACGCTCTATTATAGAATTAGGCTGGACGCTGCAAAATCTTCGTTCAGGCTATGTGCCTTGGCGTTTAATCAACACAACGTCATTATTTTCCAGTTTTAACCTTACTGATAAACAGATCAGTTTGGCACAGAAAGGAGCAGACTATACAATCCTGAGCATCGAAAAACTCGAGAGATTACCATTGACAATGTCAGAGAGTCCTGTCATTGAATGGATAATACACGGAATTATCACAATTCCGATAACAACTTTCCGATTTCATAAATGCCTTGAGTACATACCTGCTGGCCAATATGAACAATTGGGTAAGGGATATGTAAAATCCGAATGGAAATTACCATACACTCATTCTTGCTATAGTGACAGCGACAAAAATGTATTTCTTAGTGGTGACAACTGTAAACACTCACTAAGCGGTATACTTTTGTGTCAGGGTATTAATTTACACGGAGCATGTGATGGAAATTCAAACAACCTTTCATGCCACCAGCTAGTCACACCTGCAACTCAGATAGAGCCCTTCTTTATGCAACTCGCAAACGGGAGTTACATTCTTAGAACGGATCACAGGTGCTGTGGCCTCGCGCCAGGGAAAAGTTATCTAGTACAAGTAACGTCCATGGTCAAATGTTGTATGCAAGCATTGTTTCCGAGCGGGCCTCCAGACATAGTGACTCCCCTCTGGCCTCGTCTGAATCTCTATTCTATACGAATTGATACATTAAGCAAAATGAAATCTGTGCTTTTACAGACAACAGTGCCTATAACGTCATCTAAAGAGACGTATGATCTTCTAGTCGCAAGGACGGCTACTGAAGTCCATGACCTTTTATCAACAAATTGCCCCGTGCATTTCGTAGAAATGTTCAGCCAACTCCTTAACATGTCTAGTGCTACAAGCATCCCAGGCATATTTAAGACAGTCTTTACGGGACTGCTAACACCCTTCCAGGCAATTTTGGGAATCTTTCCTAATTTTGTGCACTCCATCTTTGGCGGCATACCACTATTTTTGGGACTCATCGCAGGGATTCTATTTTTGACCATCCTGCTACGTTATGGCAAGCCTCGGCTCAGACATAGCTCCCATGGGAATGGAAGAGACAATCCTAGCAATGCGCTACAGGGACAGGATAACTAACATCCTCGGATTGGCCAGGCTGAGAGATCTAAACATGACCTGGTTCCTTTCATTCAGACCGATATGGCAAAATTGCATTTTACCTGTGCTACGGTGTATGCTTTGCGGCGATGAATGCGTGTTGGACATCTGTCTTTCACTTCCATCAGCAGTACCAATGGACGTCGATACTTTGCTCAGTCCAATAACGGCTCACGCATTGTGTTGTCCCCAGCGGCTACCAATCCTGATGACGGCATTTGTGGAGACTCCTGTACTACAGCCAAGTGGTAACAGTGGAGCGAGTGACAAAAGCAACATCATCCAGGTACAACGTTCTGTGAGCATTGCTGGTCCTGCCTTCGATGACAGCAATCATTCTCACACCTGCCAAGTTACAGCGCTATCTAATTTGGTTGAACTATCACCTGATTTTGTAGACCAATTCTTTGCGAGCCTGTCTGATACGATGTTCTCAACCATAGAGAAACAATAACTTTTGAGAAGCTTTCCGACACACAGTGCTCCCATGAACTCTGAATTCGGCCTTCAGTTTTGATCAACAAAAACTGCCAAGAGCTTTGGAAATCTATTTTCTTTGAATTGGACAATTTTTTTAAAATATTGACCCTCTCTTTTTGGCACGAACAATTCTTTGCTTAACGTAAAAACTATTCTTAGAGAACAGAAGCTTCACACTTCTATTTCTAAGCACATCTAGAGACATAACAACATAACACCAGCCTCTAGCACACATGTTATTACAATGCATTTTTATGTGATGATTTATCTCGCCTTTCTTCTGTCAGAGATACTTCATGTGTAATTCCTTTTGCATAATCGTTCATTGATTTCATATGCAATAATTTTTTGAATGATTACTATGCTTTAAAAAACGTACAGTACCTAAATTCCATGTATTACAAGTACGCCTATTTCGAATGCATTTATGTATTTTGGGGTGGGCAATGTTACACATGCATCTAATTGCTTTAGTTTTAGTAATTTTGATGGACATGAAAACGTGGAGTGGGTGTTGCGTGCTTATCTAGGTTCCTGATCGATACTGTGACCTTATGCCCCTATTCGGCTATAAATCCATTTGTTCCCTATATTGGCATAACCGTTCAAGTGCGATTTTCTGAAAAGTCATCTCTGGCCTCACACGAACAGAGCCACATTCCAGCATGACTCTCTGCTACTTCCTTTGCGACCAATTAGTGCAATGACAGAGCAGCAGTCACTATCTGATATTCCTAGATAACACTCCGAGTTCTTCAACAAGATAAAAACTTAGCAAACCTGGAAATCCCCGCTTGCTATGTTTTGATTAGTAATGGAACTCTAATGAGCAACTGATAACTGTCACTTCCTAGTGACATTTTTAATTGACGTCTTATGTCCAGCAAACTTGCGTCAAACCCGGCACCTGTCAGGTATAAATATTACCAACGTTGCCTTAAGCAATGTGAGCTGCAAGCTACTGTTGCTGATGCCAGCTGCCTGCATGACCCTGTGTTGGTAAAAACTAGCACTCTGTCGCTGCAGCCTGCTATCCTGTGGTGGTGAAGCTGCTGATTACCATTATCGCCGCTACAGCGCGAACTATGGTGCAGTACGCTTGAGGAGCCGAGCAGCCGTCCTCTGCGAAGACATCCAGCCGATTCCAGCTGCCCGCGGACGCTGTCCCCCCTCCTTCCTCGACGCACTGAGAGAAGCCGCTGCATTTCTCGTGCAGAGAAATCCAGTCCCGGCGCTTCCAGTTTACCCTCGCAGGTGACTGGGATATCGAGAGAGACCCCTGAAGGAGATACCAATCCTCCATCATTCTATTCAGAGGTATGGTGTTGACTAAACCCTTAGACGAGAATTCTTGAAACAAACCTTGGCAAAACCAACTTAACTTAAGCTACTTACTTACTCCCCTTTCACGTGTTAGGCTTAGGTCAGGCACACTGGGGTAGGCTTAGTTAGAAGCACCAGTTGAGTATGTTAGCCTAATGTATATATGACTGTATATATGTTTTATTACTTTTAAACCATTGTATGGCTAAGAAACCATATCAATGTTTTTACAGTTCTATTTCGCAATACTTATCTTACTGTACGTACTTTTTATAATAACAGTTATTGCAATTGTGGCAATACATTTCTCTTGTACGAGAAGAAAGACTGTTCAATAAATTTTAACCTTTATTGATACACGCCCGTCTCTCTATTCTCTACATACTGTGAAAGTAAACTGCACTAGACTGACTGAGTGAAATCTATGTCTATTGTTTCACACGACCCTAGAGATTGACTCTTGATCTGAGGAGCAAAGTTGTCATGTTGCACGGTTGTTGGAAAACTGAATCCCTTCTTGTCTGTGCCAAGGAAGCTGATCACTTCCTATGCAGAGAAGAAAGTTTCCAGTGACCTCTGAGCTAGTTGGTAACACAACCCAATTAAGTTTAGCATAGTCAGTGGAGGCCTGGAATATCCGCAGTTCCACGTCAATACTACTGTTTATGTTATTCCAATGCGCAGGGCCTAGTGGGAAACTAGGAACTACACTACACTTCGTATTGTTTTTTTTCAGTCTAATGTTACTCTTGTGTTCCCCTATGCGAGTCTTACCTTTTCTACAGGTCATTCCTATGTACTTCTTCTCGCATGGGCACCAGATCATGTATATGACATGTTCACACTTATTCATTTTTACGGGGTCACATGCAATTCGACTATGTAAAAGCCACATTAAACAGGAACTGCGGACCAGGATATTCAGGTAAAAAGATATTTTCTGTTTTTATGAGAATTGATGCCACGGAATATTGTCATTGAGCCCAGACAAATGAGTTTGTAAGCGGTCCACCCATCGCTGCTCCTTTTCAAATAAGATTTTCTCAGCATTCCAGGGTCTGTCTGTTAGTTTTTCAAGGACTGTCCATCTCAATTCTTCACAGTCATGTCCTTGATCGACAAAATGGGAACACAGCTTCGCATTGTTTTTTTTCAGTCTAATGTTACTCTTGTGTTCCCCTATGCGAGTCTTACCTTTTCTACAGGTCATTCCTATGTACTTCTTCTCGCATGGGCACCAGATCATGTATATGACATGAGTCGAATTACAATTTGTGTGTTGTTTCTGAGTCCATTTGAAGGAGTCTGCCAATTGTAAAGATAGTGTTGTTGTTGTTAATTTACATACTAGGCATGAGCCACAAGGGTGGTGGCCGGTGATAGGTAGCATTTCCATATTTCTCAAGTTGGTGGGGTTGGTCCTCGGTGCAGCTGGGCGGGTGTGTACAAGTAAATCTTTTAAATTTTTTGTTCGTTTATTTGCAAAACGAGGTTTTGGCCAGTTATGTTTTCCGGTACTTAGGATGGACCAGTTCTTGTTGATTAGTTTTTGTACTTCGTATGTTGCAGGGCAGAAGGTTGTCACGCAAGTAACAAGTTCCCGGTTGGGTTCTTTATTGTTAATCTGTAAGAGGCTTCCATTTAATAGCTACTAACATGTTATTATTTCATTCTTCCCTCCCACCTCCTCTTAAAGCCACAGCTGTGTTAGTGCTGCCTCTCATGCCGGAGCTCCGGCTGGTTGCTTGTATTTTTCAGTAATTGTTTGTACTTTTCTACGTCCATCGTTACTTAGGCTTCTTTTGGTAGGATTTATATTTGGCTTTGATCTTGGATTGGGCTTGTTGGAGACTTGTTTGTTATTGTTGTTCCAGCCATGTGATTGTCTAGCTGGGGTATGGAACTCTTTCCACAGATATCATTCCCAGCGTGTTTTGGGGTCAGCTGCTTTCACAGAAGCTGCCCGCCTAACAGGTAAACAACCAACAGAAATAGACTGCCAGGACAGGGAAACAAAAATCTGTCAGTGCTGGCTGCTCCATCCAGCCCTTTTCATTGTACAAAAAAACTCCCAGGAACCCAAACAGGCCGGGTGTGATATGCACAGTCTGCAGGCATCTGCGCCGGAGGTCCATGGCTGGCTTCTCCCTTTGTGTGTGTGTCTTTGGAGTCTCAGTGTTGTACGTCCAGTATTCCCTATTTTCTCTATTTCTATTGCAGTTTCCCTTTCTCTCATTTGCGTAGTAAACCCCTTAGCCTATCATTATCTCCTTGTCATGATATGTCATCATAGAACCTTCATGTGTTATTTATATGATGTCATGGAATGTTGGCAAATTCTATTGTGCACTTTGGTCCACAGCGGACCTTTCTCTTCTGTTGCCTATGGGCTTTATTGGTTCATATTTACTTAAATAAATGTGCTTCTACTACTATTTATATTGACTCTGTGTCTTAACACTCTGGCTGGCTGCAGTGGCGTTACTGGATGGCAGCAGCGTGTTTTGGGCTCAGCCTAGGCCAAGGCGCAGTTGCAGTCTGTCTCACCCAGGTCTGAGGCAATGAGGCCATGTTAGCAAAATCCCGCACATTCAGTGGAGAAGCGAGGTGGGAGGTATTCTTTTATGTTTCGCAAAGCAGGGCTAGTTAGCAGCTGTTATAGGAAAACAATTTTATTAACAGTCATGCAACTGGCTTAAAAAATGGCATTTTGTGTATTTTCTTACTGGATTTTCTGTAAATTTTTGCTAAGGAGCACTGTCATTCTGTTTACTGTGTTGAAGTAAAATTGTAGTCCCTCTTCCATTTTTGCGAAATGCCCCGTTTTTTTTGCTTTAAAATTCTGGACACCCTACTATTACCCCAATTGTTTTTCCAATCCTCCCTTTTTTCAGCTTCACTATCTTGGCATGTATGGTATTAGAATCATCTTATGGGCACTTAGCACCTCCCCGGCAGAGAGTACCAGTTTGCTTTAAAGTCCACTTGCTGTGTAATTACCTCCTTCTGTGCCATTTCTATTTTTTTTTCAGATTAAAAAGTAATGGTGCCAAGTGTTGATCACACATAGCACTTTATGATTTGTTGACATTTGCTGGGGAGAAGGCTCTGTTCTTAATAAAATTTGTGCATTTTTCTCCAGCAGAGTGATAAGCGCTGCCAAATGTTTCCATGCCAGGGTTGGCTGGAGGCACTCAATTTGGAGGCAACTACATTGATTTTAGGGACCTGGTTTTCACGTACCCAATTGACAATACTCATTACTGCTCTCTCAAGTATGGGAGGCACATTTTTGGTTGCCATGGTTTACATTCTTGACCTTCAGAGCACAGCATTTGTCAGCAGCGAGCGTACAGTTCACTGAGCGATCCTGCCAGCTCTGCCAGAGCCTTCAGCTGATGCCATATAGAGAGGGTGGCATTCAGCCATTCCTGGTTGAACAGCACCAAGCATGCAGGTGTTGCAATTCTACTTTTGCCATTGTGAACATGGACCTAAAAGTCTCTCACTACTTGGTGCTGTTGTCTGCAAAACCTGAACTTGGGGACAGTCATTGCCACCACAAGGGGCTGGGTGACACCCATACATGGGCTCCTAGGAACCAGACTGCACCACGCTATTGGCTAAATTGCCAGAAGGCAGTGGATCTATCATGCATGACTTTGGAGCATTCTGAACTATAGGCAGAATTTCCGTGCTTCCCAATGCTTTAAAAAATTAAACTCATTTTTAGGTCTCGCCTACTCCGCACGCAAGTGCTGCTTAAGAGAGAACCATTGGAATCTCACTGTAATTTCTTGGAAACTCATGCATGTTTTACACTGTTTCCAATGAGTACTCGTGCATTTAGAGCAGTTGCCTTGCGGGAGCGAGCAGCTGCATCATCTGTTTGCAATTATCGTGCCTGCTGCTGCTCGCTCCCTCCTGGCAAACGCTCTGCATGCACAAGTACTCTTTTCCTTCGCAGCCGCGGGGCCATTCTTGTGCGCTTGTTAAAGTTGCTGCGGGGGAAGGGGATGCAGGGGGCACAAGGGGGTCTGCATCTAGCCATGATTCTGAAAATAGGTTCAGAAGTTGAACGTTTAAGACTTTAAGCAGCTGATAGAAGCTGCTTGAGTAATCTCTGCACAAGTGCAGCATTTTCTGGAAAAAGATCGAAATTTTTAACAAAGGAGAGACCTATTGGCTATGCCAATGCTTGTTGTACTCGGCGCCCTCAAGTTCATACATTTTCTTAAATGTAGTTGTGAATATTATTAGTGCAAGAATATAAGTAGCAGACTACACAGTAAATGCATAACTCAGTCCATTAATAGCAAGTAACATGTCCACTAATTACCTTGGAACTTTTAGACGTTTGGTTAAATATTCAAATTTTGTTTTCTTATTATCATTCCCATTCCTTCACATTATGTGTGAACTAGTTTTTATTTTGGTGTTAGTTTTGTATTTTCTGCTTTGTTCGCAGTTAAGATGGTGGCTGATATCACCTCAAGTGACGGCGTTCCTGATTATTTCTAATAAACAGTGCCCTATCTCGTCTCCAGCTTTGCCCTTTTCCTTGTTTTGACTCCAGTTTCACTTTTGCACTATCGGCTTTACTTGAGCTTCAGCTTTGCTGCACACAGCATGCCTAGTCTCCAGGTTTACATTTACGTCTCAGACTGTATTTAGTCGCCAGCAAGTCGTGCACATCAGACCTTTGAATTGTAATTTGTGTTTATTCTACGGTCATGCAGTCTACCTCGATGCACCATTTCACCAACACTTTTTCAGCTTTAACGCGTTCCGTGCACTACCTTCGGGGTGCTGGGCATGACCGTTGGCCGACGCAGCCCCGCCCATCCATTAGAACGCCTGCATTGCGGCGGAATGTCCGCTGCGGTAAATGGGTTAACATTGGATGTGAGACCTTATATGATCCCCAGAATTTCCCTTACTTTCGTACTACTGTTACTATCTTGTTCACATGCTGTTATCATCTCTGCTCTTACATTTTTAAATACAATACATTTTTATCCGATTTTGGAAGACCTTTCTCTAATCAGATCATCAACACAGTATAATGTGCTCAGGGGACAGACGCTGGAGGGCAGCTATGATGCCAGGCTATTGTTTTTGTGCTTCTGCTGGAGAACACATGGCATCTGTGACGTGGCCAGGATTGGAAAAAATGTCTGTCCAGATTAAATTTTTAGTTGACCAGTTACAAATAGTTTCTTCTGGTTTCAGTTGTGATATGTGGATTTGTGGACATTAAACTATATGTCGTTAAAGTAAAAATTAAAAATAATGTAAAATAAAACCAATGATAATTTTACTGTTAGATAGGAAATGGAATCAAAAAATGACAAGGACCAGGAGGCAACTGGAATCCAATAAGCTTTTAGCCATATCAGACCAATACAAGTCCAAAAAAGTGCACATGCCAAAAGCTGACTTCAGTACAATCCATATGTGTCCATTGTAGTGGGATTTACAACACTCAGATCCCACAGGCCATTCACAGTTCTTTATTTTTTATTTCAACAGTAGCAAGCAAAGCTTCTCTTTAAGGACTACCCACCATACTAGTTTGCTGTGTCAGGCCTTGTGCCAGTGTTTTGTTTGTGTGGATCGATGTGAATATTGCAGATTACTTTTGTGTACACTTCAGGATACAAGGTTGAAACATGGCAGCCCACCAAGCACTTGATAAGCCGTTCTATATGTAAACATGTTATTGTTATTGGCGAGTCATCTCTCAATAAACTGTTAACACAAGAGGCCGCCGGTATAAATTCTGGTAGCCGGGGGGTTGGAGAGGAGAACAACTGGAGTATATCCTCCCTATAAATTATATTTCACAAAAAATACTCCAATATAATTCCACCAGGACTGAATACCTGGTGATGTGTAATCTGCAACGTTGAACAGGACTACACCTTGAGTGATGGCAAAGATTATATGGTTAACCACTCAAGACAGTGGGGCCATGCTAATCATGTCCGTGTGTTAGGAGGAAAAAACCGATTTCTTTTTAATTACCCTCACACACCCTAGTGGTGTCAACCACAGTGTTGGGTAGCTCTTAGAATAGATGAAGGAAGGGCCAGGGAACGAAGCCGATGTAGGTACAAGAGCCATGATTAGCATGGCCCCACTGTCTTGAGTGGTTAACCGTATAATCTTTGCCACCACTCAAGGTGTAGTCCTGTTCAACGTTGCAGATTACACATCACCAGGTATTCAGTCCTGGTGGAATTATATTGGAGTATTTTTTGTGAAATATCTCTCAATAAACGTCATACAATGATTCCATGTTATGGTTTATGGTCAATTGTGTCCATTGAAAGCTGCCCACCTACCCTTAGTACAAAGCAGAGTTCTCTCAAAAAAAGAACAATATATTCCAGAAGCAGTTCTTAATCTGTAATAAAATACAGGAGGCCACTGCAGATTTAACTGCCCATTGGCCCTCCCAGGGCTGCCAATGAGGGTACCAACAGAACTAGTAATCATAACAGACTTTTCAAAAATGACTTGAGCGGTATGCATTATTTGTTTTTTTAATAAACAGCTGCTGTTGTGCTCATCTCTAAATTACACAGACAGCATCACCATGTGGCAGTCTGTAATAAGTGCCAGTGTTCACAATTAAGTGCTGGTGTCGAGACCTGGAAACAACTGACTCAAATTAAGCCCTATCTATAAACCTTGTATGTCTAGGACCCACATTTGTAATCAACAAACACAGACCAAGGGGTATGGGGTACTTAACAATGCACCTATCTCCTTAACTATAATAGCGATAGTTTGCAATATATAAGGGTGCAGAAAATCAGAGGCTCAATATCCCTTAAGCCTCCAAGGATAAAGATCCCATGTATTTACAACATCAACAATGATTTAGCACTCCAACATGTGTAAAAAGTAATATTTTCCACAGGTTTCAACAAAGTAAAGTGAAGCACATCAATTCAGCAGGTTCCGGTTTCCTTGGTTCTTTATTACAAAAAATGTTTCATAAAAACGACTGTAGCCAACCTGTTTCGACCTCAAAAGGTCTTCCCCAGGGCAATAGCTATAACAGTAATTGTGGCCAAAGACATCCACAATGTAGCATGTGAATGTTTTTGTTCATTTGTACAACTCACACATGGCAATTATCGCAGTTACAAGAAAAATGTACGCCTGGATTATTCAGTGCATAACATTTTGCTATCCATTTTATTCTGTGACATGATCACAATCCCAGTTTGCAGTTATGATGATTGCTTGGTGGGCTGATCAGACTATAAGCATGCAGGTCTCTAGTACGAGGCCTGCAGGGCCATGCATGCCTTTGATCTTTCTTTAGTTGATGAAAGGTGTACTGTTGAGATGGATATCAGTGAAGTTTACTATTTAAGCACCTACAGACAAAGCAATTAATGTTTGCTCTATTGCTGCATTCTTTTAATAAGAAATGAGTGTCAGACAGTCCTGTTTTTCTATGCAATGGCACTTTGTATGCTGGAAGCTGTAGGACCATACTTAAAAGTGAAACTAAAGGTCCCAGAACTCATAGCGCAGTTTGCTAAAAGGCAGGATGAGTTGTTAAGTCACTCTCATGACACAGGGACAGTTACAAATGATGAGATGTCTCTATTAGTGTGCTAAGTAACCTCTAGACGCTGCTTCCTACTTGAACATATCTGTGACCTGACTGGAGACATGTCATGAAGTTCTTTAGTCCTGGCTATCCAGTCCATAGTTTGACTTGTAGCAGCAGCCTGCGATACTGCACCATCACAAAACTGCTTGTTTTAACTTGGATATTCCTTTACTGTCTACCCTCAACCCCCTGCACGAATGTGCTTGCCCACCCCTGACATTGGTGCATTGAAGTCTTTTGGTATTTTTCTTTAAACACTTTTTTTTACATAGTTCACATAGCCTTTATCTTGGATGAAGTGAATCATCAGCCCAATATCACAGCATGGTGAGCCAGCAGCAGACTCAAACTCGGATCCCCAGCTCACCAGTCAGCAGCTCTCACTGCTGTGCCATATCCTTTGCCTAGTCATGTTGCAGTACCATATATGGCCATAAGAGGTCCCACGGGACACCTAGTGACAGCCTACGTTATTGCACCCTCACATCACTGCTTGTTTTACCTTTGAGTTGGAGCTGTCATTTTCACTCCCAACGCTAGAGAACTATTTCAGGTATACTACATAAAAAAACACACACAATGGAGTTCTTTATTTTATTAAGGTGGGGTGGGCATATCTTTTGCATAGGTAAAAACATTTGCATTTATTATGCCAATAGCTCTAACTCCAATAAATGCTAGACCTATAGCATTTCCAATGCTTGTTAGTTTATATCCTCTCTAGGGCTCACTTTAATGGTCCCACATTGCTATTCTGAGAGTTAGGCTCTAATAGTCTTAATTAGTCCTCAGTATGAGGGTCTGCAGTACTGAAGCCCCGGATTTCAGAGGTAAACAAGCCCTAATGATCCACTGAATGGCCTGAATACCTGGGACTCCTTACACCAGCATTTTCTCAGCAATTCAATAATAATAATATTAACTATTTACTTTCCAATGTGAACCATTGAAAGTAATAACCTCCATCCTGCCTAAGGACTTCCAATGCCCCGGTACACTTTACTCTTGGGTTGCTTCTAAGGACCATCTATACTACTATTATAAAGAGAGAACTTGCACCTTTGAGCCAGGTAAACTCAAAAACTACACCACCAATCTGAGCACCCAAGACATCTTAGAAAACCTTAGGGCAAGCAGAAGGACATAGGCTACATACAAATAAAAAATATACGTTGTTTACAAATTTTGAAAAAAAAAAAAGTAGTCCCTTGCAAGTAGCGCCAGCCGTGACATCGGGAGCGCGGGGAGGAGCGGCGTTGAGGCAACAGGAAGAGCGTCATGGCAGACAAGCGGTGAGGAGCAGCGCGGGGAGGAGCAGGAGCGGTGTTGAGGCAACAGGAAGAGCGTCATGGCGGAGAATCGGTGAGGAGCAGCGCGGGGAGGAGCGGCTGGTGAGGTAAGTCAAGCGCCGCGGGTGCGCACCGAGGGACGGGCGGGAGCCGTCCAGGGGTGACAAGGCAGGGGGGGCTGCAGTGTGCTTCAAGTCGGCTGCCCCCAGCCCCCTTCTGCCCCAGGCAACGCTGGGGCGGGCTGCTATGGAAATATAAAAGTGCAGGTGCTCACTACCATAAACTACCTGCTTGCTATTGAAAACTGATGGTTCTCTTCTATTAATAACTAAAACGACTGACTTTCTGCTGAAAAGTGCATGCACCCACCCTCTCCCCTTTTAAATTAAGGAAGAGCAGGCACAGTATCCGTTTTCCTGCTAGCGCTTGTCCATTTTAGGCACTGGTTTCAAGTAAGCTATGTTAGTTCCCCCACGCAGGGCCACTGATTTTATCCACTGAAGACTGAGTTTGCACTGTTCGAGATTCACAGCTTGGTTTTACACATCTCAAATAGGAAGCCGGGCGCACGGAGCACACTGTCGGCGAGGCCTGCCTGTGCGTTATAGAGAGAAGTCCCCCCCAAGCCCAATTCCCCCCCCCCCGCTTTACAGATCTGTAAACAATAACAGGCAGCAGGCAAAGATAGGGAGCGCTATTGATGCGAAAAGTTCCCAAACGGGCAAATTACGAAGTGGCTTTGAGGCCAGAAACTAAACTCCCCCACTTGGGGTTGACTGTGAGACCTTCCCGCATGGTGTGGTGTGATAATAAAACACATCTAATTTGTTTTATGCATTTGAGATCCGCGGAACAAGGTCGAAGGCACTTAGGCGCTAACAGAGACTGTTCACATTCCATCAGAGCTCAAAATGTGCAGCCCAGATGGCAGAGATGACGAGGGCTGGGTGTAGGTCGCACACCAGTGTATTTTACATACATTATACGTTTACAATTTCAGTCCTAAAGAGGTGTGCCGTACCATAGTCAGAGAAAGGTGGAATAATTGGCATGCAGATGTCTGGGGAATCTGTTTGAATCTGAACTGAGCGCTCTGGAGAAACCAATGAGTCATGCGGCACTTTATAGCTCTTTATCTCTCCTTAATGTATACTACTGTTATAAAAAGAGAACACAGACATTTTGGCAAGGTAAACTCGGGAACCACAGCGCCAATCCACACACCCAATACATTGTTGTAATCCTCAGGGTGTGCAGATGGACATAGGCTATAGAAAATTTAAAAAAAACGTAAATAACTTTAAAAGTGCCCTGAAAGTAGCGCCGGCCGCGACGCTGCGCTGGCCGCGACGTAGCACTGGCCACAACGTACGTGATGATGAAAAGCAGCGGCGGTGAAGTGAGGAGCGTGGGGAGGAGCGGCAGCTCAGGTGCGTCATGACGAGGAGGAGCGGCGGTGAAGTGAGGAGCGCCGGGAGAAGCGGCGGCTCAGGTAAGGCTCTGGGACACGGGAAATGTCGGGGCGGGAGGGAGCCGGTGCGGGAGGTTGGCCCTGAACAAATGCGGCTGAGGTAAAGCTCAGGCTCTGGGGGCAGCATTTCAGGCTAGCGTGCACTCCCGCCCTGGCCCCCGCCCGCCTCGACATTGTCTGGGACACAGACAATGTCATGGCGGGCAGGGGCCGTGGCGGGAGGGCACGCAAGCCTGAAATGCTGCCCCCTTCTGCCCCAGGCAACGCTGGGGCGGGCTGCTAGTACACTAATATAACTATATTTTGGTCTGCTTTCAATCTAAGGAAGGATAGAGTTGGGGAATCTTGGGGATTTGTAGAGGAAGTTCTGCATCCTGGGTAGAATCGTGTCTGCTGTTGGGCTACACCGCTATAGCGGGGACCCAAAGCCACTTTTGAAGTCAGTCCACAAACGTACATATGCAAAACCTGACTTTTTACCAGTGGTAGCTGCCACAAACAAAGGGTGGTGGGCCAGTTGTAGGGAACAAAGGAGGGGTGGCACAGAGAGGGAGTTTTGAGGGGGCGGTGGGGTCCCGTGGGCAGTTTTAGATATAATATATATCACGTGGGCGGTGTTAGATATAATATATATTTTTTTTTTAACTTACCTTTATCCGCCGCCCGCCTCCTGCCTCGCATTGCGCCGCATCTCCTCTTCCTTGTCCCAGCTGCCCCTGGGACATACTCCTAGCCAATCCCTGTGCTACAGAGCAGCGCACAGATTGGCTTGAGCAGGCAAGAAAGATGCTCCGCTCAGGCAAGGGAGTCTGTGGGGGTTTCTCCTGCCTGGCTGCTCAATGCAGCCAGGCTGGAGAAACCTAAGTGCGCATGTGTAATTTGGTCGGCCTGAGACTGCCGGCCAAACACACATGAGCACTTAGGAGGTGCACAGAGCACTCCTCCTCCCCCATCCGAAGCGGCACCCCGCCCTATCCTTACAGCACTGGATTAGAGCCGACAAATGCAAAATAAAACAATGCAAGATCATCATTTTATTCTTCATTTGCTGGCTGTGTGTCAGACAGTGAGGCAATGTTCGTCCACCATTGTGGAGGAGCCGCCAGAGCTTTTTCCCCATTTTAAAGAGACAAGATTTACCAGTGCTCGCTCCCCTCACGCCTTTCTTAAGCAGTGGCTGTGTCCCAGATCATGCTTAATTTGAGCCATTCGTTTCCGTTGCATTGCACCTGCACTTAATTGTACACCGCACTTGTGACAGCTGCCAAAAGGTGGCAATGTTTGTGCAATATAGAGATGAGGGCAACCACAGTTGTTTATTAATCAATTAGACATTAAAATAACTAATACCTGCCTCCCAAGGCATTCTTATAGATTTGGGGGGCATCGATCAGTCTGAATTGTCGCACTTGCAGCAGTGTGATGGCTGGTAGTTGTTGTATGTAGTGTCATTGGCAGCATTGGCAGTGGCAATGGGTGGTGCAAGCTGGAGTAGCCTCCTCATGAGGGCCCTGATACTTATTATTCTACAAATTAAGCACTGGTCTCAGATTGCGCTAATGCTTATAGTGGACTGCAGAGCCCCTCAAACATCTATCTATATTGCAGCACCTTTCAAAGGGTGTCAGGAAAGCCATGCGTGTTTCCTGTGCACTCTCCCAGTTAGTCACAGATTGCGACACAGCATGGTTTTGCAATGTGCGGTACAGTTCCAGTGTATGCACGAATCATGCATGTGAACCAACCATCGACTTCCTGGAAATGCTGACTCAACCTTCTTCCATCGTCTCCACATCAATACATTGACCACCATTAAAGCACTGTGATATCAAGTACTTTCTAAGAAAAACAATATTTGTAATAACACCCCTCATAACATAGATTTTCTTACACCTGCATTTGGGGTATGGTGAAGCAGGGGATGAGTTAGGCATACGGGGCACTGCCATAGTCAACGGTGCCGCTCACCTTCGACTGGGTGTGCCAGGCGAAGACCTGGTCTATATATAACATTACAGTTCATGCACTGCCCTCAGGGCAGCTGCAAACGCGTACCTGCCCAGGTGGGCAGAGCATTAGTGTAAGGCAGACTGGCTGTTTGCAGCACGGAGTCTGCGAGACCACGGTATACCTTTCAAATGGGGACAGATCCCCTGCAAGCAAGTGCAGTGAGTTAATGCACCTATCTTGAATTAGCAGCATTTTTATAGCGCCTAGCTACCTCCGGAGAGGTGTCCCGGCACTGGGGGCCCTCGGGAAGATTCAGCAAGCTATTGCGCAGAGTCACGTGGTGCTGGGCTAACCTGCTGCCAGAGCCAGGGATTGAACCTTGAACCCTGTGGTCCGGAGTCAGGCACCCTGGCCACTGCGCCACACCTCTTCCACATTAAGGGGTATATCAGAGGGGTGCCAGGATCCACTTTTTGGCACACAGTCAGTGAGCCCCCTGACAGCTCCTTTGTCTCTGTGCCTGGGTCTATAATACAGCGCGGGTGCAGAGGCAAATTGTTTCCATATTTGCATGAGGTCATGCCCCTATGCAAATAAGGGAATGCTCCCTTCAGATCACGACGGTGATCACGTAGCTCCAGAGCAATCTGTTTGACAAAAAGGGCTCTGCATGCACTCTGCAGCCCCTTCTGCAATCCTAAAGTGCCCCAGGAGCGCAGAAAGTGGGCACACATGCCGTTGCACCACAGCCTCAGGTCTCTCCTTAGCCTGCAACTAAAGATGGCATGCACACAGACTTAAACGCCCATTCCTACTTCTTATAGCTTCATCACTATTTTTTAGCAGGAATCCCATTCATAATACAACACCCTGGACTGGAGGATGTTTATTTACAGGTGTATTATTACCACAGTACTTCCGAATTTACCCGAGTTGAATGATGAATAACTCAGATCAACATGGTTTTTGCATTATTCCCTTACGCTTTCTCTCTTCCATGCATGCTTACCTAAAGTAGGTCGTCTTTACTACATTCCTGGTGATAGGAGCATGTGGAAAGAATCTTGGTATTTCAATCTTCCTGCAAATCATGCAATCCCAATTGGGCCGGTAACTCCCGCTGAGTAAGAATGTACTCAAAACTTGTATTTAGAATATACCAGAGAATGATGGCTTAGTTGGCACCACTCTAGAACAGTAATACTTGATACAGGCAGCTTTAACATATATGTGTATTATAAGGCTTGCATTACTAGTTGCATGGTATTCCCGAATCAACCCAATAGTTCAGTTTTCAGCTCAATTGGTATTACCAGGCCGTGCGTTTCGGAAACGGAAGTTTTACATATATTTGCTGTCACATAGTCACCTCCTAAGAGGCAGCGGAAGGTATCAACCACACAAAACACCAGAATTACAGGTTTACCACCGGAAATTCACAGAGGAATACCTATTTTGCATGTAATAGCCCTGTATTGGGGTGTATAGGGGATCAACTGGTGATCTCATGATGTAACTTGGAAGCTGAAGTACTCTGACATGGGTACACCAGGCGTGGCACTACGACCAGAGGGCTGATTTGGGCTAGGTGCAACTCGACAGTCTCCAACATCGAACTGACATTGGGTCAGTACAAGCGGCATGGTATTCCTTTTGATAGAATAAAGTTTGAGATGTTCTACGTTTCGTGGGGGCATATCAGCAAGGGCCGGTGATAATTATCGCTCAGCGCTCTTAGCGTGAGGAAAATTAGCGCCGGCCGACTTGAATTTTATTGCGGAGATAGTGTGCTATCAGCAACGCTTATCTCCAAAGCGATAAAATTCAGAGTGCAAGCTGCCAACTGTGCGATTATCGCTGGAAATCCAGCGATAATCACACAACTTTTGGCGATAGCTTGCTGATAGGGCCTCACATACTTAGCCATGATATCCACCTTACATAGGATATCATGGCTATGTCAGCTTCAAAGCAGGAGTAAGGAAAGTAGCGATAACAGCGGTTATCGTTACTTTTCTTGTCGCTATGTTGCTTTGCGTGAGACTTGATATTAGGAGAAATGTCGCTTAGCGACATTTCTCCTGTTATCCTGGGGAGGATGCAAAGCTGGGCGTTAGGGGAAATGGTGATAACGCTAGGTTTCACGCGCTAGCGTGACCTTGCTGATACAAAGATAAAATTATCGATGCTTTTCGTCCGAAAACGGATGCTAAAGCGGCGATAACTTTTTATTGCCTCATTGCTGATATGCCCCATAGTTGTTTGATGTAGGAGGTGGTCACTGCATTAAACTGAGCATTGAACTAACGTTCCCGATCCACAATACCTACCATAGACATTTTTGCGCTTACTGAAAGCTCGTCTATGGTTGAGAGTCAGAGGGATTTGTCTCAACAATTTTTTGACAAAAACTGAACCAGAATTTAAGTGCAGTAGTTAGTGTTGTATAAAGATGACAGAAATCCTGTGGAATGCCAGACGGATGAATAAATCTGAACTTGTGCATGTTCTGCTAATATCATAGATGTTACACTGTTTAAAATGATGTTTGGAACATGTTTGCATCCAGGGTTGCTTCACACTTTTATTGTACTGGTGTTCCTCTCCAGACCTGCGCCACTGCAGGAGCCAACTTGAGGGTTTATTGTGGTTGAGAAAAAACAAATGCCCTTCTCAGTCCTGTCACGACTGTATATAACTTCTTGTCCCGCCGTTGCTATTTGAGCAAATACAGGTTCCTTTCTGGTGAAATTAATTGCTTCCTGTTGGTTATTTACCCTCCTGACAGTTTACATAATGTCATCCGACAAAGAAGGCTTCGAGAGGGGTCAGGCAACAGCCCTGAGGTCACACAATGCCAAGCGCTGGCTTTTGTCATCTAGTTGACCTGCAACTCATGAGATCACGAGAGAGCCGACTCAGCCTTGCATTTTACTAATCTCGAATATTTCAATGATTGCACCTAATACAATAAGAATTGTAAACACCAAACCTGCAGCATATATTGGTGTATAAAAGACTAGCAGTTAGTATTGACCTTCACACTGTCTTTTCTATATTAAAAGTAAAACATTCTTTGCACTTAACTCAATATGTCATCAAGTGGATAAGATCCAGAAAACAGACATGGAAAATTGTGTGGACTTTGCAATGGAACAGGATGGAAACTGGACACAAAGCACACACCAACTTTTTGTGTGTGTAATTGCGATATATATCTTACAGAGTGGCGGCAAGGACACTGTAGTTATAGTTAGGGTTGCCAGAGGTAGGAATTCCTCTGATTTTCCTCCATGAATAGCTTTGTGCTCACTTGACGAATCTCTATGAAACTTCGCAGATCTTCCTCCTTCTACACTAGCAGATGATGTAAAGTTTTGGAGGGATTGATCAAGGTGGTGCAAAGATAAAAAGGGGGGAAGCATCAACACATGTTTTACCACCAATGCATTTTCCCATAGGCCTTTGTGTTAGCTGTAGCGTGAAAACAGCTCAACTGATTTACATGAAATTTGGTAGGGTTAGATATTATGGTGCACTGATGATGGTTTGTGTACTATATATGAGTCAGTAAGTATTTTTTTATTTTTCATGAAATTTTGCAGGATTACATGGTATTACGTGGAAGTACTGCAGTGCATAGCGCTGACAGGTCATTGGTATTTTTTCCCTACCTTTTACCATTATAGCAAAGTGGTAAAAAGGCAAATCATTTTTAAGTTTCTATATATTTAAAAAAATAAATGGAGTACCGCTGTACTGCCTCAGGAGTACTGTTGTACCAAAATCAAAGGAAAGAATTATGACTATACTGTTCTAGCGTGTATTTTCAATTTGTAACCTATTTAAATATGCATAACAAGTCTACAGAGTAGTGCAGTAATAACTACAAATTACCACACTACTCAAAAAAAATGAGCAGATCACCGTACACTACAATAAAAACAGGCCCATATTTATCATTCCTTCTTTTAACACAATGTAGCAGAACATCTTCCTGCGCTGTGCTGCCTGAAAGTGAGCGGGCTTCAATGTGCCATCTCTATCCAGATACAGCGTATTACCATCCTCTGCCTGCCCTGGCCGACAATTAGCAGCTGATTACCAATGCTGACACCCTTGCACAATGGAGCACAGGTGCCTGCATTACTGCAGGATACATTTGGTGCAGGAAGCGATACCTTCCTGAACAAAAGCAATCCTTAGAGGCCTATTCCTCTTTCTAAGTGTTCTGCAGAATGCAGCACACTTGGAAAGAGGAAACAACCATGCAGCATTGCTCATGTGTTGTTCTTGACATTGCGAAATACGATTTCAAAAACCCAATAAATAGTGTTGTTAAAAAAGAATTAAGAGTAAACAATAGGGAGAAGTAAAGATTTCTCCTTGTTGCGCCTCTGGTGGGAAGTTGTACAATTCTGACTGATTCCCGGGTCTACGAGTGTTAGTAAATCGGGGAATGCCTTGAAATACGTGGGTGGATGTGTGGGAGCAATTTTGGAAAAGGTGATGGACAGAGTTTCTGAATGATGCAGAATACTCCTACCCAGTCAAGAGATCAGGGCTTGATCCATCACAGTTTTTTAGCTCACTGCACCGTGTGGGAGGGTATACTCAGACGTGAGTCCCTTGCTCATTGCACCATCAGGATTCAAGCAAGCCGGGCCGACGACGGCTGAAATGCCAGAAACCGGTCCCCGGAAGCTTGTCTCCTTCCCAGTATAAGAATTGGCTTGGTAGTTTGGTTTGCCCTGTTCCCACCATGTAGCCAGGTTCTGAGCTGGGATGGTGCAGTGAGCTAAAAAACGGTGATGGATCAAGCCCTGATCTCTTGACTGGGTAGGAGTATTCTGCATCATTCAGAAACTCTGTCCATCACCTTTTCCAAAATGGATGTGTTGTGTTATTTCAATATGAGTTGAGGGTGGAAAGCGTCGGGACACTCCCTGTGAGTAGCTGTACGCTATACAAAAGCTCAATAACATAACATAACATAACATAACATGTGTGGGAGCATCCATACTCCACCCCTGTAACTCCCCAACACACAGAGTAACACAAGGCAGCAACGTGTGCTGCCTTGCGTTACTCCAGTTTTACCGAGCCACGCGGTGGCCTTGCGTGACTTAGTAAAACTCATCTAGGTTTTACGTCGCCCTTGTGTTACCTTGCATGGCGCGAGGGTGACGCAAAGCTTTGATAAATATGCTCACAAGTTCACATCTGTACCTGTGCATCTAGGTAACGGATTAGAGAACCTGCCCAGTGGGGTCTTTGTTTGGCAGATTTTTGCGGAAAAGTATCAGACTACTGAATAGCGAGGGGTAGGTACATTTATGTCTTGAAGTATGTCAGAGCATGAGAAGCAGAACAAGCATTGGTAAATGCATTCATTTTTGACTATGTCATTGACAATACCTTGTTTTTTCTTGTATGCTGTAGCTTGGTGAAAAGTTATGCAAAATAAGTTACTGAAAGTTGGTGCAAGTGTTATGGCTTGTTGAAGGCATGCTCAAGGCTCCCTCTCATCTCCGGGAGCACTAGGCCATGTAAAGTGGGGGGCTGCAGCTGATCTGAAGGTGCTTTCTGCAGTAGTCACAGGAGGTGAGGAAGTGCTTCTTTGCAAAAGGCAGAATAAGTGGAGTACTACAGAAGCAGCCAATATATTACAGTATGATAAAGTGGCTGGTTCCAAGCACCCTCCAGATGTTAATACAATATATTTAGCTCCTCTGCCTCTGCTATGTAAATGAGAAAACGCACCGGCACGTTTAAGTCATTGAATTTTATGATTCAGATGACATTCATAACCCACAAAAATGAATTACTGGTGTCAACAGAATTCCTGTAACAGCAGTGCAGCACCCATTCATCCAAATATAGAGAAGTCAAATGTACAAGCTTAAATATCACACAGAGTAGGCCCAGCTGTATGTGAAAGAATGGAAGAGAAAACTAGAAGTTGTGTAATGTCAGAAGAACTGTAAGGGAAGAAAGAGAGAGGAGAGTAATTTCCATTCAGGGCAAGAGCCCTCACTCACCATTGGGTGGCATGGTTCATCATATGGTTTCCCTCACCGAGGTGTGGGCTACAACTCACCGAGGGGAGGAGCTGAGGTGTTTTCTGAAGATGAGCATTTGGAAAGAGGTGCATGAGTGGCAGAATGCAAAAAAGAGTAGTGCTTTAAAAATGTCTCTAGGGTCCACTAAATCTTAATTGGGTGGCTTCTAGGACAGGGTTAATACTGAGAGGACTAGGGGTTAAAAACCAATATATCCCTAAATGTAGGTCAACATGTTTCATGTTTCAGCGCTGTGACGCCTTAGGGTAGCCATCACGCTCTACAAATTGTCTTTTCATTTCATTTCATTTCTGCCATGAATTGGTCCCCTGAAGAGGTCCAGTATATTAGGACGATTAATAAGTAGTCACTATGCCTAAGTGCAAAACATTTTTAATATACCGGCCACCACTGGAATAGGGCGGTCAGGTGTTCAACAACACACGTAACATCAAAGGAGTTCATCTCTTCTAAAAAGTGATGTACCAAACCAATTCTCTAAGCTCTAGGGATGCCACATTGTGCCCAACTCATTCATATGGTGCACAAACGGTATGCAAGCTTGTCATATATAGAGGATGAAATGTGAAGCAAGCAATAAAAAAAGTACTATTATACAGCCATCCTTGACCGCATCATGGCGCTTTTTTTTTACTTTAACACATTTTGCATAGTAGCACAGGCTTCTATGTAAAATGGCTTGAAATATAGTGTAAAAAAAGCAACATGACACCACTGCCAGCGTTAACCACATATTAGCGCTTTTTGTAAGCCAAGCATAGGAGGGTCAAGCCATAGGACTGAGACCCAGGTAATGTCTGCAAGCAAACAGGTGGTTTTGTAATGCCATTAATGATACAGGTATTGATTTGAGGAGTACATGTGCCTCTCTTGTGTTATTGTTTTTTTTAATATAGTGAAAACTTGACCCAAAGGTAATAGAGTGCTCAACATGTGCACCGATCCCCCTCTCGATTATATGTCTGCATATTTCCTGTTTCCCTGAGAATATGACTGGTGTTCCTAAGAATATCACATGGTCACTGGGAATAGTAGTGTGACTAGGGATCTGATATTGTGCCCTCAGTTATGCCCCCTGTGAAAAGTTGGCCTGGTATAGGCTGTCCACTAATTAAAGTAGGCACCTTGCACCAGTCCAAACGACCCTTGTTGATGATTAGGTTAAAGACAACCTTTATTGAAAGCTATCCTAGTGGTAGCTATGGAGAGTAGCCTTCAGGCTAAGTCTCGAAGGAATGTAAAGCAGCTTGTTTTACCATATCATAACCTCCTGAATGACCAAATGAAGGAGAACCACACAAGTGTTATTATAAAAATATGCATTTATTACTAAACACTCTCTACTAATCTCTTTATGCGATTAGAGCACAAAGTACACAATATTAAATCACTAGAATGACAGTAAATAGCGCAATACACAGTGGGCTCCAGGGGGAGACTGAACCATATACTAAGAAAGTGGTATAACCACCACAACTTGACTAGACACAGTGGATACCACAAGTAAAACTGCAGGGAGTCCAAAGAACCACCCAAGGTAGTGACACAAGGGACCCATGGAGGACATGTGCAGTGTTAGAACACAGACGTGAGCTCCCTACAACTCTACGGGAAAGTCGCAGTTGGAATTTTAAAGATTAAGGACACCCTTTGGCACATCTAAGGTTCTAGGGCCAGCACCCTTGAGAGTACCAAGGTACCCATGTTACCTATCCCAGGAGAGCCGGGTGCATAGAGGACAAGTGGTGTCGGAAAAGCTCATTGTTTCAATGGCGTGATGCAAAGAAGTGCTGCTACCGGAAGATGAAAAGTGTCTGGTGTGATCCAAGCCCGGATCGGAGCTGAGAAGAACCTGAAAGCAGAGAGGACAGAGTATGGGTCACTTCACAGTGACCAGGGGCACGATAGACGAATGCCCACCGATGTTGGGTGCTTCAGGTGAGAAGAGGTAAAGCTTGATGCTGCAGCCACGGGGACCAGGAGACGTCGAGGATGACCACATTCTGGAGGTGATCTGCCCCATGAAGGATGTCGAGTGCTGGGTGGTCAGTGTACCGATTGAGCACCAACAAGCCTTGGTAACTGCAACCCGCGCAGTCCAAGGAAAGATGCTTCTGTGAGGACCAGCAATGGCCTGGAGACTCTCCAAGCAATTGGGAGTCAGGGCACGTCTGGAGCAACCAGGAAAGTCCACTGAAAGTTATAGTTGGCCTTCACAGGGACTCACAGTCCAACGGACCAGGGATTGCCAAGGGACCTTGAGCTGAATCACAAAATACCAGTTGGGTACACTTGTGGAGTGTAGGCCGGAAAACTTCAGTGGAAACACTGCTTGAGGTCAGGACTACAAGTAGCTCAAACACAGCCTCAGGAATTGCCGAAAAGCATATGCTGCTGCAAATGGACACGCTGTCCAGGGGTACGGGATGCACTGTCCCCACGAGGGCTGCGGGTCTCAGGATTGCTGAGAGCAATAGTCCACCTCAGGGACACTTGGGAACCCACCTCCCATTTTTAATTTGTTTTCCGATGGTTTCTTAAGAGGATTAAAAAAAGTGCCACCAAAGCGGATGAACATGGTAGAACAGGTTATAGAACGCCTACAACCATAGAAATGAAAAAAAGTAAAGTGACAAGCACAAGGACCACTACAAAGTCAAGGCGGGATGTAAGTCCCTTTCAAGATATAGGGCCAGATGTAGGTAGCCCAAAGTAACAGCCGAAAGTACCACATTTCGGCCATTACAGACTGGTATTTAGGGTTTGAGATGTAGGAGACAGGTTTAAGGATTCGGTAATTACCGATACCTTAAGGAATCAGTAAAATACTGATTCCTTATTTTAAGGAATCAGTAATTACCGAATCCAAAAAGCTATGTAAGAGGCACTCTTGTGAGTGCCTTCTTGCATTCAGGATTCGTTATTTACCACCAACTACAAGTTGGTGGTAAATATCAAAAACCATTAAAAAAGCAATTTTGTGTGCTTTTTTAAAAGTGCCATGTGGCAGACATACATGCCCTTAGGGCATGTATGTCTGCCACATGTGCACACATGCACGATTCAGGGGTGCAACAGGGTTTCAATATGACACCTTGCCACCCTTGAATATGTGCCCCCTATTACCGATTCGGTATTTACCGAATCGGTAATAATGAATGGCTTCCCATTCATTCCTATGGGCCTATAGGCCCATAGGAATGAATGGAAATTACCGAATTGGTAAATATGATTCCTAAACACCGAATCGTACCGATTTGGTAATATTTACCGAATTGTTTCCTACATACCATTTACAGATTCTGAAATACCGAATCAGTAAAATTTGGTATTTTAGAATCGGTAAATGTAGATTACCTACATATGGCCCATAATTACTACAATATATTTCACAAGCACAACTCAAGCGCTGAACAGGTGAAACCTTATAAAAAGGAGGACTGGCATATTGTTCAGATTTAGCAGATGGGGGGGTGGAACATATGCAGATAGGGGGGTCATTGGGGGTCGTCAAGAAGTTCCAAGCCACAAAAACATCCAGCCTCTTACTATTACCAAAATTTATTTTCCGTGGCAAGTACCACTACTACTAAAAATAATTATAAATAATGATTAGTATTATTTTTCTCAGGTGCAATCTCGCAAAAATCTGAATTATTGAGTTGTGGGTAATTTGTTTATTATCTTTTTTAGTTAACGCTTCAGTTTGAGGGAGGAATTTAACTTCTCAGACTTCAGTTTGAGCTGAAAATGTGTAGTTGAATAAATCTCATTTCTGCATGCTTTGCACTGGCAATGTTCGCCGCATGACTCTAGAAGCTGTTTGTGCAAAGCATCGAGCTGGTATCTTGTGCTCCTTTTGTATGCGAGGATTCACTCAGTTCTGACGCAAGAAAGTGTCATAGAAGTGACACAGTGAAATCATTAAGATTACACTGCGCCACTTCTAGGACGCAAATGCGTCAATTTCTTATACCTGCCTTACAGCAGGCGTAAGACTGGCGCAGGCCCTTTCACATGGGGCTTGCCCCATGTGGAAGGACACATTACTGGAGTTGCGTCACTTTTGTGACACACTCCAGCAATGCGTCACTTTTGCGCCATACAGATACGTTAGAAATACTGACGTATCTGTAACTCCTTGCGCAATGATGCATCATACTGTAAATATGACGCACCATTGGTGTCGCAAGGAGGGCGCAATGAAAAGTGACGAATAGCTGTTTTCACGCAGTGATGCGCCACTTTTCATAAATGAAGCCCTAAGTGCCTAGACGCCTCCGGGTAACAGAGCGCAATATAAATACATAAATAAATAAATACAAATGTATGTTTTCCAGTTCATAGCTAGTTTATTTTAGTTTTCCTCCACCCCAAAGAGGCTATTTTCCATTTTTCTGTGGATGTCTGATTATGTAGGTCATGGCCAAGCAGTGCATAAGGCATATTTTTTTAAGTCATTTTGCATAAAATAAGCCGATATTCTAGCACCCAAGGTGTCCTTGAGTTCCGCTATCAAAAATACCAACGATATGTTTTTGAACATTTCGTGCTGAGATTTCTGCTAGAAGGCGATGTGAAAAACCTCGTCTCTCTGCCTTTTAATAAATTGACTTTTCTCATCGAGTCTCAGGAGACTCCAGGGAAATAAAATGTGTCCTCTGGCCATTGGAAGAATTCACTTCACTCTAAGAGCAGTGTTGTCTCGGAATGTAGATTTTATTTTCGTCTGTTATTGTCTGCTCGCTAACCTAGGCTTGCATACATACGCCCAGTGAAAAGATATTTGGGAAAGTATACTAAATATATAACAAGCCCTTTGCCATTATTACCTACATTTGGATTCCTCGGCCGTTCCACAAGGACCCCCGGAAATATTTAGCAGTGGCACATCTAAAAATGTAATTCAACTTTGTAAAATGTGGATTTTCCATTAGCTGGAAAACTGAATGAATTAATGCAGAAATATGCAAACTTTTCTGTTCTTGGAGAAAAGTTTCCCTGTGGACAGAGTCCTTGCCCTACATTCTCAGAAGTACTTACTATTGGTGCACACACAAGTGGCTTTGGTAGCGATGTAAAGGGTTGAGTCCAGTGGTGCTGGAACCAGGGGCGGCTCTAGGCTCATGGCGGCCCTGGGCAGGGAGCGTAGGTAGGGGGCCCCGGAAGAGGGTGTCCAGGCGGGGCGGAGCGCGGAGCGCGGAGGCCAGTGAAGAGAGGGGCGGCAGGGTGTTAGGAAGTGGAAAAGAGCCAGAGGCCGTCACATCCCTGCCAGGGGCGGCTACGCAAATATGTATCCATCCTCAGTGGATTAATATATTAAGGATATATATTGGCGAGGTGGCCCCTGGAGTTTGGTGGCCCTGTGCAGGTGCACAGCTTGCACATGCCTAAGGCCGGCCCTGCTGGAACAATTTGTCAAGTAGGGGTGCAGCCATTAATGTTAAATCACTAAAGTCATAGGGACCGAGAAAAATCCAAGCGCCAAATAAGTATACCAAATGTGTCACACCCACATTTATGAGGCTGTGCGTCACTTTTACGCCGCTGGTGCGTCGCTTTTTTTGACGCACCAGTGGCGTAAAAAATGCACCTTGTTGCGCCATATTTACAAAGTGACGCATCTAGGTAGATGCGTCACTTCGTGAACCCCTGCGCCACATTATACCTGCGCCAGGTATAATGTATGCAAGGGGGGCCTTTTGACGCAAGAAAGGGTCATGGAAGTGACGCAGTGAAATCTATAAGATTTCACTGTGCCAATTCTAGGACACGAATGCGTCAATTTCTTACGCCTGCTTCACAGCAGGCATAAGAATGACGCAGGCCAATTCACATGAGGCTTGCCCCATGTGAAAGGATGAAGAGTGGTGTTTGCATCGTGATGCAGGTACATCCCCAGTGGAGGCACAACGATAGAGTTCAAAACAAAGATTCAAAGGAGGTTTGTATCCACTTGAAAGTGTTTAATCACATTTGATAAAGTTCAATCCATTGATATTTTTGTCATATCAAAAATGTTAACATTGAAGAAATAGAATGACGGTAATGCGGGGGGAACGCCTCCGATGCATTTCGGGCGGGTGGCCCTTTGTCAAGGAGCGCTGGAAAGAAGACAAGCTACCGTGAGGATGTGAGAATAGAGTGGGGTACGGACTGTAGTTTTTAAGGTGCCGATCAATGGTGGGGGCTGAATGAAACCAAAGGTAGTGAGGGAAGTGAATGGGTCAGGGTAGCGTCAGCGCGTGACGAGGGTGGGTGGGGGTGAGGAAATAGAATCAAGGTGCCGCCTGCACGAGCGGTGCCGGCGGGGACTTACTTCGTTGCGCATGTAGTGAGGCTCACTACTTCGGGGAAGCTGGACGCCTAAACTGAGTGAGAACACGGAACCATTAAAAATGAATGGGAGAGTGTGGAAATCAATGACAGACTAAAGGAGGAAGGGAGGGAGCTGTGGGGGCCATCTTGGAAAGGTGTACGGGGATGCGGGAGCAAATAAGAACAATGCATTTAAAGAGAGAATAATGATGCGATACATAGTATACATAGGAAAAAAGTATTTAAAGATAACAACTAAACTCAATGCGATCATTGAGACCATGCGGTTTAAGAGTCTGAAGGCGATAAATCCATTCCAATTCTCTTTGAAGAAGGAATTTGTTCATATTGATGCCTTCTTTCTTGGAAGCTGTCTCAAGGATGATGAATTGAAGTTGGGCAATAGTATGTCTGGCTTCAGCAAAGTGTATGGCAACGTTGGACTTGTCATGTTTCAACCGTATGTTTATATTTACAACAAGGGGTGGTGAGGGACAGAGTCTCTGAATTAAGCAGAAAGCTCTCACCCAGTCAAGAGATCAGGGCTAGATCCAACACCGTGTTTTAGCTCACTGCACCATCCCAGTTTCAGAACCTGGCTGTATGCAAATTAGTCTGTTCCTGTCCCAGTGCATGATGGGAACAGGGCAAACCAAACTACAAAAGCCAATTCTTACACTGGGAAGGAAACAAGCTCCCGGGGACCGGTTTCTGGCATTTCAGCCGTCGTCGGCCCGGCTTGCTTGAATCCTGATGGTGCAATGAGCAAGGGACTCACGTCTGAGTATACCCTCCCACACGGTGCAGTGAGCTAAAAAACTGTGATGGATCAAGCCCTGATCTCTTGACTGGGTAGGAGTATTCTGCATCATTCAGAAACTCTGTCCATCACCTTTTCCAAAATTGCTCAATTCAGACACTCTGTTCATCACCACCCCCTTTTGTAAATCGTTCAACCGTATGTTTGACTTGTGTTCGCTCAAACGTGTTTTGATTTTACGCTCGGTCTTGCCGACGTATAGTTTGCCACAGGGACATTTCAATGCATAAATTAGATTGGAGGTATCACAAGAGGCGTTGACTTGAAGCTTGATGGGATAGCCTCTCATTGGGTGTCTGATGATGTTGCCTTTGATAATGCTATTGCAGTGACTGCAATTTAGACATGGTTGGGTGCCTTTGTATTGAGTGGGATGAATGGTAGGTGTCGAAAGAATTTCTTGAATGTTCTAACTCCTTGAATAGGCAAACAATGGTGGTTGTTGAAAGATGTCCCGAAAGTCTGGGTCCATTTGAAGAATGGGCCAATGTTTAAGGATGATTTTCTTATACATTGTGCTAGAGGTAGAGAATTTAGAGACGAGGACCATGCGTTGATCCTCTTTTTTGGGCTTCTTAGTTAAGCTTTCATGTCTAGAAATTTTAGCCACTCGGGTTTGTGCCTCAGTAAGGATGGTTTCAGGATAACCTCGTTTGAGGAAGCGTGCATGCAGTTCTTTGATACGAATGTCAATGGTATCCTCATCGGAAACAATGCGTTTAACGCGTAGCATTTGTGAAAACGCCATGTGTTTTTTGAGAGATCCCTGGTGGAAGCTGGAAAAGTGGAGGGTGTTATTACGGTCGGTGGGTTTTCTATAGAGATCAGTGCTGAACCCATTGGGATTGATAGTCACATTCACATCAAGGAATGAAATTTGTGTATCGCTGATTTGCCAGGTTAATTGAATCCGTTCATCCTTCTTGTTCAGTTCCAACAAAGCATCATTGAGTGTTTGTTTGGTGTTATTCCATACGAAGAAGAGGTCATCAATGTATCGGACGTACATTCTGATGTTGTCTTGAAAGGTCCGATTAGCGTAAATGTATGATTGTTCGAAATTGTCCATGTAAATATTAGCGTATGTAGGAGCGGCACAGTTTCCCATTGCCATCCCGGATAACTGTAAGTACCATTTGTGATCATTTTCAAAGTAACTGTGGTATAGGGTGTAAGTCATGAGTTCCATAATGAATGATTGCAATTGTGGATCAATGTTACTCTTCAGAAGGGCTGCTTCAATGGCCTCAATACCCCCTTGGTGGGGTATTGATGTGTACAGAGAGTTAACGTCTGCAGTGCAAAGGATGCATGGCTCGTGATCTTGAATTTGGATAGTTGAAAGTTTGAGTAGAAAATCCGTGGTGTCATTGATATGGCTTTTGGATTTGGTGACAAGCGGTTGAAGGTACTTGTCTATGAATTTGCCAGTAGGTTCGTGGATAGATCCTCTGGTCGATACGATCGGTCTAAAAGGTGGGTTGTGGAGGTCTTTATGTATTTTGGGACTCATGTGAATGGTCGGACTCCTGGGAAACTCGAGTAGAAGAAAGTTTTTGGTGCGATCTTCAATGATTCCGTTGCGATGTGCTCTGACGACAATTTCTTGCAGAATGTTGAAAAATTCCCGTGTAGGGTTATTATCAAGTTGCATATAGATGGAGCCATCTTGTATGTGTTCTTGGAGTCTTTGAGTATACATAGAAGTGTCAAGGATGACTAGGGCGCCGCCCTTGTCGGCTTTGATACATTTGATTTCTGTATTGTTGGCAAGGGATTTGAGAGTATCTCGATCTTTATTGGTGAGATTCTGATGCTTGGCTTTTTTGGTGAAGTTCATTTTAGATAGATCGTTGCGAACAAGGTTCTCGAATAGATCAATGCTTTTGTGGCTGCAGGGTGCCTGAAAGGTACTGGTTGGTCGTAAACCCTGTAGTTCGTCTGTCTTGGGTGTGGTGACTGGTGGTAAGACGTTATCAAAGAAATGGCGGAGTTTGAGTTTCCTGGTGAATTTAAACGTGCTAACCTCTAGTTCCAATAGGTTCGTAGAAGTCAGGGATAAATGAAGTGCCCTTCTCAAGAAGGTCGATCTGATGTTGAGGGATAGTGGTTTTGGAAATGTTAATTACGAGACGTTCTTTTTGCCCTTGACTGTACTCCGTGTGTTGGGAGGGTTAGTGTCCTTTTCTTTTTCTTTTTCTTTTGCTCTGGCTCCTCCTGAGTCTTAGGTTGGTGTTGGGCCTGATTCTAAAAAAGGAACCGCAGTTGATATGGCGGTGGAAGTATTGGCTTGTTGATCATTGGGTGGTGTAGTTGTTGGTTTGCGAGTGGGACGGGATGAAGAGTCACTCTCTGAGGATGAAGTGTCGGTCTGGAAGTTGGGAGGCCTGTTACGGCGCCGTTGGGCATAGATGTCAGCCCATGAGTATACCTCGTCAAGTTTATAGTCGAGTGTATCTCTTCGAAATTTTCTTAATTTGCGTTCATTAATTTCCTTTCGATGTTTTTCAAGAATATTCTCAGTATCTTCCAGAGTTTTGGTAAGTTCTTCAGGGGTGAGCATGTTTTTTAACTCATCATCAACTTCTTTGATTTCATGTTCTAGATCTTTCAATATGCCGGAAAGTTCTTCTACGATTAATAGAATCAGGTCTAGACTGCATTTGTTGAGGATGCCGTCCCATTTGTCTTTGAATGATTTAGAATTTTTGCATAAAGATGGTCTTAAAGAAATCCGTAGGCCACGTGGGATTCTGAGGGCCCGATGGTATTTTAGCAATGTGCTCGCATGGAGCTTCTGATTGATGTGTCTTTTAGATAAGTACAATAATTGTTTGATGCATTGTTCTTTATTGCGTGCGGTTGAAGTGGTGGTAATGTCTTCCTCTATCAGCGAGTAAATCCGATTGCGTTCATCGTCATCATATGCCAGAGTGTGTGCTCTGGCTTGAGTACTTTTTCTTATTTCGTCAAATTGCATTTTAAAGCGTGCACCCGCCTAGTGGCGGAAAAGAATCACAATAAAGCAAGGTAAGGAGGGGCACAACGATTTTGAGATAATACGTTTGAGGTAAAGTCGAAAGAAGGTATTGCAGGTTCGTGTGCACTCGAGGGTCGTGGTTCCGTCAGACCGCGAGAATTACATGAAGAGTGGTGTTTGCATCGTGATGCAGGTACATCCCCAGTGGAGGCACAACGATAGAGTTCAAAACAATGATTCAAAGGAGGTTTGTATCCACTTGAAAGTGTTTAATCACATTTGATAAAGTTCAATCCATTGATATTTTTGTCATATCAAAAATGTTAACATTGAAGAAATAGAATGACGGTAATTCGGGGGGAACGCCCCCCGATGCATTTCGGGCGGGTGGCCCTTTGTCAAGGAGCGCTGGAAAGAAGACAAGCTACCGTGAGGATGTGAGAATAGAGTGGGGTACGGACTGTAGATTTTAAGGTGCCGATCAATGGTGGGGGCTGAATGAAACCAAAGGTAGTGAGGGAAGTGAATGGGTCAGGGTAGCGTCAGCGCGTGACGAGGGTGGGTGGGGGTGAGGAAATAGGATCAAGGTGCCGCCTGCACGAGCGGTGCCGGCGGGGACTGACTTCGTTGCGCATGTAGTGAGGCTCACTACTTCGGGGAAGCTGAACGCCTAAACTGAGTGAGAACGCGGAACCTTCCGGCATATTGAAAGATCTAGAACATGAAATCAAAGAAGTTGATGATGAGTTAAAAAACATGCTCACCCCTGAAGAACTTACCAAAACTCTGGAAGATACTGAGAATATTCTTGAAAAACATCGAAAGGAAATTAATGAACGCAAATTAAGAAAATTTCGAAGAGATACACTCGACTATAAACTTGACGAGGTATACTCATGGGCTGACATCTATGCCCAACGGCGCCGTAACAGGCCTCCCAACTTCCAGACCGACACTTCATCCTCAGAGAGTGACTCTTCATCCCGTCCCACTCGCAAACCAACAACTACACCACCCAATGATCAACAAGCCAATACTTCCACCGCCATATCAACTGCGGTTCCTTTTTTAGAATCAGGCCCAACACCAACCGAAGACTCAGGAGGAGCCAGAGCAAAAGAAAAAGAAAAAGAAAAGGACACCAACCCTCCCAACACACGGAGCACAGTCAAGGGCAAAAAGAACGTCTCGTAATTAACATTTCCAAAACCACTATCCCTCAACATCAGATCGACCTTCTTGAGAAGGGCACTTCATTTATCCCTGTGACTTCTACGAACCTATTGGAACTAGAGGTTAGCACGTTTAAATTCACCAGGAAACTCAAACTCCGCCATTTCTTTGATAACGTCTTACCACCAGTCACCACACCCAAGACAGACGAACTACAGGGTTTACGACCAACCAGTACCTTTCAGGCACCCTGCAGCCACAAAAGCATTGATCTATTCGAGAACCTTGTTCGCAACGATCTATCTAAAATGAACTTCACCAAAAAAGCCAAGCATCAGAATCTCACCAATAAAGATCGAGATACTCTCAAATCCCTTGCCAACAATACAGAAATCAAATGTATCTAAGCCGACAAGGGCGGCGCCCTAGTCATCCTTGACACTTCTATGTATACTCAACGACTCCAAGAACACATACAAGATGGCTCCATCTATATGCAACTTGATAATAACCCTACACGGGAATTTTTCAACATTCTGCAAGAAATTGTCGTCAGAGCACATCGCAACGAAATCATTGAAGATCGCACCAAAAACTTTCTTCTACTCGAGTTTCCCAGGAGTCCGACCATTCACATGAGTCCCAAAATACATAAAGACCTCCACAACCCACCTTTTAGACCGATCGTATCGACCAGAGGATCTATCCACGAACCTACTGGCAAATTCATAGACAAGTACCTTCAACCGCTTGTCACCAAATCCAAAAGCCATATCAATGACACCACGGATTTTCTACTCAAACTTTCAACTATCCAAATTCAAGATCACGAGCCATGCATCCTTTGCACTGCAGACGTTAACTCTCTGTACACATCAATACCCCACCAAGGGGGTATTGAGGCCATTGAAGCAGCCCTTCTGAACAGTAACATTGATCCACAATTGCAATCATTCATTATGGAACTCATGACTTACACCCTATACCACAGTTACTTTGAAAATGATCACAAATGGTACTTACAGTTATCCGGGATGGTAATGGGAAACTGTGCCGCTCCTACATACGCTAATATTTACATGGACAATTTCGACAATCATACATTTACGCTAATCGGACCTTTCAAGACAACATCAGAATGTACGTCCGATACATTGATGACCTCTTCTTCGTATGGAATAACACCAAACAAACACTTAATGATGCTTTGTTGAAACTGAACAAGAAGGATGAACGGATTCAATTAACCTGGCAAATCAGCGATACACAAATTTCATTCCTTGATGTGAATGTGACTATCAATCCCAATGGGTTCAGCACTGATCTCTATAGAAAACCCACGACCGTAATAACACCCTCCACTTTTCCAGCTTCCACCAGGGATCTCTCAAAAAACACATGCCGTTTTCACAAATGCTACGCGTTAAACGCATTGTTTCCGATGAGGATACCATTGACATTCGTATCAAAGAAATGCATGCACGCTTCCTCAAACGAGGTTATCCTGAAACCATCCTTACTGAGGCACAAACCCGAGTGGCTAAAATTTCTAGACATGAAAGCTTAACTAAGAAGCCCAAAAAAGAGGATCAACGCATGGTCCTCGTCTCTAAATTCTCTACCTCTAGCACAATGTATAAGAAAATCATCCTTAAACATTGGCCCATTCTTCAAATGGACCCAGACTTTCGGGACATCTCTCAACAACCACCATTGTTCGCCTATTCTAGGAGTAAGAACATTCAAGAAATTCTTTCGACACCTACCATTCATCCCACTCAATACAAAGGCACCCAACCATGTCTAAATTGCAGTCACTGCAATAGCATTATCAAAGGCAACATCATCAGACTAAGCGTGGGCGGAAAATCCGTTCCGCTCGCGGATTTTGCGGATTTTCGGGAAATCCGCAATCCGCGAGATTTGCGGATTTCCCGCAAAATCCGCAAATTCGCACGCAGCGGATTTTTTTGGCGGCGCGCGGCGTTGGTGATACAATTTTTGCGGCGCGCGGCGTTTATCATCGTTTGCCGAGTTGTTTTTTTCGATAGTTTGCGAGTGCTGCGCCATTTTGGATCTTGCTGTGTGATCCCGCGGGAATTGGCGAGCGCGATTACGTCATCGCGGCTTGCCAGCGATAGTTTGTCAACGCGAGTACGGCGAGATCACGTCTCGCGGTACTTCGCAATTGCGAGATTTGAGATGCGGCGAGCGAAAATATAAATTTGCAATTCTGCACAAGAAATCCACCAGCAAGCAGCATAAACCTTCTAGAAATGATGATTTTTATGTGAATAACTCCTTAGTTTGACATTTGCCTGCACTTTTTTAGCGAGGAGTCCATTTTGGGGAGGGGGGCAGGGGGGTGGGAGGAAGGAAGTGCCCCATAGTCTTCAACTTCCTGTTCCTGTTCAGCAGGCTCCTCCCAGTGCTTTGTCCATCTCCTGGTCACTTTTCATTCGGATGTGGACCTGGAAGGATTACTTTTTGTGGATGCTGCTGGATCTTTGGATTTGAGGCCTTTTTGACTTTCTTTGGATCACTGTTGGATTAGAAATTTTACAAGTAAGTTTGTTTGGGGCATTACAGTTGCTGCAACTAAAATTTTGGGATTTTCGATTTTTGGGCTGTTTTGGGGCCTTTTCCCCAGGGGTACTCAGTGGTGGGTGGACTGTGGTTGTCTTGAACTTAAACATCATGGAGGCCATAGATGAATTGGGATTGTGCTGATTTTTCTGTGTTTTTCGATTTTTTTTTTTTGTAAAATTTTGTGTTTTTCGATTTTTGACCTGTTGTTGGGGCCTTGACCAGGGGTAGTGAGTGGTGCATGGGCCTAGTCTTTCTGTGGGCTGTCTTGAATTTAAACATCATGGAGGCCATGGATGGAATGGGATTGTGCTGATTTTGCAGTGTTTTTCGATTTTTGGGCCTGTACTTGTGGCCTTTTCACCAGGGGTATTTGAGTCTAGCATGGGCCTAGTCTTTCTGTGGGCTGTCTTGAATTTAAACATCATGGAGGCCATGGATGGAATAGGATTGTGCGGATTTTGCAGTGTTTTTCGATTTTTGGGCCTGTACTTGTGGCCTTTTCACCAGGGGTATTTGAGTCTAGCATGGGCCTAGTCTTTCTGTGGGATGTCTTGAATTTAAACATCATGGAGGCCATGGATTGAATGGGATTGTGCTGATTTTGCAGTGTTTTTCGATTTTTGGGGGTGTTCATGGGGAGGGACATGCCATGTGGCTGGTGGCCATTTTGAGTGCAGCTACAGGCACTGGCCATGTGCTGGCAGGCAAGTGGCCATTTTGAATGCAGGCTTTGTTGTTAGGCCTCCAACCATTTTGCCTACTTTTCAACCTTTATTTATGCCCAGGGGTAGTGAGTCTTGCATGGGCCTAGTATTTCTGTGGGTTGTCTTGAATTTAAACATCATGGAGGCCATGGATTGAATGGGATTGTGCTGATTTTGCAGTGTTTTTCGATTTTTGGGGGTGTTCATGGGGAGGGACATGCCATGTGGCTGGTGGCCATTTTGAGTGCAGCTACAGGCACTGGCCATGTGCTGGCAGGCAAGTGGCCATTTTGAATGCAGGCTTTGTTGTTAGGCCTCCAACCATTTTGCCTACTTTTCTACCTTTATTTATGCCCAGGGGTAGTGAGTCTTGCATGGGCCTAGTATTTCTGTGGGTTGTCTTGAATTTAAACATCATGGAGGCCATGGATTGAATGGGATTGTGCTGATTTTGCAGTGTTTTTCGATTTTTGGGCCTGTACTTGTGGCCTTTTCACCAGGGGTATTTCAGTCTAGCATGGGCCTAGTCTTTCTGTGGGCTGTCTTGAATTTAAACATCATGGAGGCCATGGATGGAATAGGATTGTGCTGATTTTGCAGTGTTTTTCGATTTTTGGGCCTGTACTTGTGGCCTTTTCACCAGGGGTATTTGAGTCTAGCATGGGCCTAGTCTTTCTGTGGGCTGTCTTGAATTTAAACATCATGGAGGCCATGGATGGAATAGGATTGTGCTGATTTTGCAGTGTTTTTCGATTTTTGGGCCTGTACTTGTGGCCTTTTCACCAGGGGTATTTGAGTCTAGCATGGGCCTAGTCTTTCTGTGGGTTGTCTTGAATTTAAACATCATGGAGGCCATGGATTGAATGGGATTGTGCTGATTTTGCAGTGTTTTTCGATTTTTGGGGGTGTTCATGGGGAGGGACATGCCATGTGGCTGGTGGCCATTTTGAGTGCAGCTACAGGCACTGGCCATGTGCTGGCAGGCAAGTGGCCATTTTGAATGCAGGCTTTGTTGTTAGGCCTCCAACCATTTTGCCTACTTTTCTACCTTTATTTATGCCCAGGGGTAGTGAGTCTTGCATGGGCCTAGTATTTCTGTGGGTTGTCTTGAATTTAAACATCATGGAGGCCATGGATTGAATGGGATTGTGCTGATTTTGCAGTGTTTTTCGATTTTTGGGCCTGTACTTGTGGCCTTTTCACCAGGGGTATTTCAGTCTAGCATGGGCCTAGTCTTTCTGTGGGCTGTCTTGAATTTAAACATCATGGAGGCCATGGATGGAATAGGATTGTGCTGATTTTGCAGTGTTTTTCGATTTTTGGGCCTGTACTTGTGGCCTTTTCACCAGGGGTATTTGAGTCTAGCATGGGCCTAGTCTTTCTGTGGGCTGTCTTGAATTTAAACATCATGGAGGCCATGGATGGAATAGGATTGTGCTGATTTTGCAGTGTTTTTCGATTTTTGGGCCTGTACTTGTGGCCTTTTCACCAGGGGTATTTGAGTCTAGCATGGGCCTAGTCTTTCTGTGGGTTGTCTTGAATTTAAACATCATGGAGGCCATGGATTGAATGGGATTGTGCTGATTTTGCAGTGTTTTTCGATTTTTGGGGGTGTTCATGGGGAGGGACATGCCATGTGGCTGGTGGCCATTTTGAGTGCAGCTACAGGCACTGGCCATGTGCTGGCAGGCAAGTGGCCATTTTGAATGCAGGCTTTGTTGTTAGGCCTCCAACCATTTTGCCTACTTTTCTACCTTTATTTATGCCCAGGGGTAGTGAGTCTTGCATGGGCCTAGTATTTCTGTGGGTTGTCTTGAATTTAAACATCATGGAGGCCATGGATTGAATGGGATTGTGCTGATTTTGCAGTGTTTTTCGATTTTTGGGCCTGTACTTGTGGCCTTTTCACCAGGGGTATTTCAGTCTAGCATGGGCCTAGTCTTTCTGTGGGCTGTCTTGAATTTAAACATCATGGAGGCCATGGATGGAATAGGATTGTGCTGATTTTGCAGTGTTTTTCGATTTTTGGGCCTGTACTTGTGGCCTTTTCACCAGGGGTATTTGAGTCTAGCATGGGCCTAGTCTTTCTGTGGGCTGTCTTGAATTTAAACATCATGGAGGCCATGGATGGAATAGGATTGTGCTGATTTTGCAGTGTTTTTCGATTTTTGGGCCTGTACTTGTGGCCTTTTCACCAGGGGTATTTGAGTCTAGCATGGGCCTAGTCTTTCTGTGGGCTGTCTTGAATTTAAACATCATGGAGGCCATGGATGGAATAGGATTGTGCTGATTTTGCAGTGTTTTTCGATTTTTGGGCCTCTACTTGTGGCCTTTTCACCAGGGGTATTTGAGTCTAGCATGGGCCTAGTCTTTCTGTGGGTTGTCTTGAATTTAAACATCATGGAGGCCATGGATTGAATGGGATTGTGCTGATTTTGCAGTGTTTTTCGATTTTTGGGGGTGTTCATGGGGAGGGACATGCCATGTGGCTGGTGGCCATTTTGAGTGCAGCTACAGGCACTGGCCATGTGCTGGCAGGCAAGTGGCCATTTTGAATGCAGGCTTTGTTGTTAGGCCTCCAACCATTTTGCCTACTTTTCAACCTTTATTTATGCCCAGGGGTAGTGAGTCTTGCATGGGCCTAGTCTTTCTGTGGGTTGTCTTGAATGTAAACATCATGGAGGCCATGGATTGAATGGGATTGTGCTGATTTTGCAGTGTTTTTCGATTTTTGGGCCTGTACTTGTGGCCTTTTCACCAGGGGTATTTCAGTCTAGCATGGGCCTAGTCTTTCTGTGGGCTGTCTTGAATTTAAACATCATGGAGGCCATGGATGGAATAGGATTGTGCTGATTTTGCAGTGTTTTTCGATTTTTGGGCCTGTACTTGTGGCCTTTTCACCATGGGTATTTGAGTCTAGCATGGGCCTAGTCTTTCTGTGGGCTGTCTTGAATTTAAACATCATGGAGGCCATGGATGGAATAGGATTGTGCTGATTTTGCAGTGTTTTTCGATTTTTGGGCCTGTACTTGTGGCCTTTTCACCAGGGGTATTTGAGTCTAGCATGGGCCTAGTCTTTCTGTGGGCTGTCTTGAATTTAAACATCATGGAGGCCATGGATGGAATAGGAATGTGCTGATTTTGCAGTGTTTTTCGATTTTTGGGCCTCTACTTGTGGCCTTTTCACCAGGGGTATTTGAGTCTAGCATGGGCCTAGTCTTTCTGTGGGTTGTCTTGAATTTAAACATCATGGAGGCCATGGATTGAATGGGATTGTGCTGATTTTGCAGTGTTTTTCGATTTTTGGGGGTGTTCATGGGGAGGGACATGCCATGTGGCTGGTGGCCATTTTGAGTGCAGCTACAGGCACTGGCCATGTGCTGGCAGGCAAGTGGCCATTTTGAATGCAGGCTTTGTTGTTAGGCCTCCAACCATTTTGCCTACTTTTCAACCTTTATTTATGCCCAGGGGTAGTGAGTCTTGCATGGGCCTAGTCTTTCTGTGGGTTGTCTTGAATTTAAACATTATGGAGGGCATGGATGGATTGGGATTGTGCTGATTTTGCAGTGTTTTTCGATTTTTTTGTGCTCTATAACTGAACTGATGTTCCTCTGTCTTCCATTTTTTTTAGGTGCACAAGACTCAAGAGAACCACCAGTGCCAGGAAGAAGTCCTGCAGCGGTGTGTGTGTGCAGCATAACGTCACGCGACGTCACGTCTGGCCTCAGACAACTCTACAATTCGTGCAACTGCGGCCTGCTGTCTGACCTGCTCTGAAGAAGATGGCCCCAAAGAAAGTTCTCCGTAGCTCCTCTAGCAAGAAAGTTGCTAGTAAGGAGCAGAAGAAGCAAGTTACCAAGGAGGCTGGTGTGCCACCCGCCACTTTTTTTGGGAGCAAAAAAAAAAGTACGCCTGCAGCAGCAGGATCTGCTGGGAACCAACCTGAGAGCAGCACCCCTGCTCCATTGGGTTCAGTGCCTCCACCACCACGCCAACTTAAGTCAAAGCCCTTGAGTGCTTCAGAGGCAGTCAGTGTACTTCTCCAATCACCATCGACCAGTGATGTTGGCTCATCGCAAGAAAGTAGCAGCAATGTCCCTGAATCAACACAGGTTGTTGTAACTCATCTGACAAGTGTTGAACAACCACAGCCGCAACAACAACACCATGTGCAAGTACACGCCCAAGTACATGTGGAAGGAGAGGCAGCAAAAGGAGATGCGCAAGCAAAGGTGCATGGACGTTCACAAGTGCCCACAATAGTTGTTCCTCCCGAAGTAGGGGCACATTTGGAAATCGACAATGAAGCTGAGGTATCATTGGAAGCCACTCCTCCTGATGATCATTCATTGTCTTCCACATCCCTAGCAAGGAAAAGATCAAGGGGGGTGTCTACATCTTCTTCAAGCCCACCTCGTTCTGGTGCAAGTGATCTGTCTTGGGAACCACAACTGCGGTCTGACAGTGAGGCAGAGGCACACCATGATCTGACACCGTTACCTAAGCGTAAAAGGAAGGTCGTCCAAAAACTCAAACCTATGGAGTGTGATGAGGCTCAAGAAGAAGTGACAGATACTGCTGGTGATGAAGCCTCTCACGATGACGACGAGCCAGTCATCACAAAGGTCACTGCAGCCCCACCGGGCATGCAGCAAAGAGACATTTTGACCCTATCCCGAGAAGCTGCTGAGCGTGATGATGATGTCGGCGAGGAGGCAATGGAAATGGAATCATTAGATTTGGAGTTAAGTAGTACACCAAAACCTACCGCTTCCATATTTCTTCGCAAGAAGGTACCCACCTCGTCCTCGACCTCAATTCGTGGTGGTGAAAGTGCAAAACGTACTGAAGTTCGGCAATCCACATCCTCCACTTCATCTGTCATTAGCAGCAGGACCACCACCACCAGTATCGCCGCCTCCTCCGGCCCCCGAAGACATTTCAAGTCTCCAGTTTGGGACTTCTTTAGTGTTTGCCCAAAAAAGGAAAACGTAGCCATTTGTAGCCTTTGTAAGCTTCGATTTAGTCGTGGTAAGCTTGGTTCTAACTATGGTACCGGAGGCCAGAGAGGTCATCTTGAGAGAAGGCACCCTGTCGAATGGTTTCCGCACCTAGAGGCGGTCAAGAAAGCCGGAATTGCACGTAATGAAAACGTTGATTTGTCATCTGCTGATGACGAGGAGGTAGAAGACGATTCAAACACTTCACTTACACCCAGTTCCCATGTCAGCAGCACACCCCATGGGAGCCACACTAAGAGTGTGGGAGAGAGTGAGACATCAATGCGGAAAACTTCATCAGCGAGCGTAACTGGGTCGAAGAGATCATCATCATCCCGTAAATCATTGGTCCAGGGCAACATTAAAAAGATGTTGTTTACAGAAGCGCAATATGAACGCAACCACCCAATGACCCGTCTGTATAACACTAAGCTGGCTAAAATGCTAGCTCTGGACCTTCTCCCTTTTTCTTTTGTAGAAGGGGTTGGTTTTCTAGAATTAGTGACAGCGCTCTGCCCTAAATGGAAGGTTCCTAGCCGGTTCTATTTTGCCCGAGTTGCGGTTCCAGCACTACATGAAGATGTTCTGAAGGTGATTGGGGCAGCTTTGCAGAAGAGTGCTGTTCACACTATACATCTGACAACAGACATGTGGACCAGTGGCGCAGGCGCTGATTACATGTGCATCACTGCACACTGGGTCTCTTTTTCAGGGGCTAAAGCAAAGCTAAACTCAGGTGTTGACACTAACATTGTTTTTAAAGGTGCTCGGAAACATGCAACACTAGCCATGTTTGGTTTGGAGAAACGTCACACAGCAGAAAACATTTTGGATGTCTTTAACACAAAGGTCCTTAACTGTCTGTCCCCACTAAAACGCAAGGTTGGTTATGTTTCCACAGACAATGGCTCCAATATAGTTAAGGCCATGAGGGACGGTTACTATTTCAGAGTGCCGTGTTTGGCGCACTGTATAAACCTGGTTGTCCAAAAATTCTTGGGTAATAAACGCAGTGCAGCGTACAGTGTATTGGAGAACTGCCGAAAAATTTGCAAGCATTTCAGGCATTCTTTTAAGGCCCGCAAGCAGCTGAGGAGCATGCTATATCAAAGTCAAATGCCAGTGAAAGCACTCATCCAGGAGGTGGTAACACGTTGGAACTCAACCTTCTACATGCTTGAGCGTCTGTATGAGCAGTATACGCAACTCGATCAATATTTCTTGAAAGAGGGTATAGAGGAGCTGAGGATGGGTGGGCCGCAATGGAACATAGTTGAAAGCCTAACACGCATGCTTCGTCCTTTTGAGGTCTTCACACGTGCAGTCAGCAAGGAGGACTCTAATTTGGGAAAAGCTATCCCATTGTTGTACATGCTGGAGGACCAACTGAAGGAGGTGTGTTCTGTGTTTCGAAAAGATGACAAAAAGAAAGACTCTTTGCTTCTGGCTGAGAAATTATTAGAGCTCCTACAAGGTGATGAACGTCTTCAAAAGATCCACTCAGAACAGCATTACATTTGTGCACCTATTCTGGATCCACGCTACAAAAAGGCGCTGGCAGGCAGAGCATTCTTTCCTTTTGCTGATGAAGATGTTACAAAGTACAAACGTTGGCTAGCCTTGTCAGCCAAGAAGTTTGAAACAGAACGGCTGGAAATTGAAGGAAATGGCAGTACATCAGCAGGCCATCCCCAGTCAAAACAATCCACTTCTGCACCTGTGGCTGTGGCACAAGTGACCTCTCAGCCGTTAAAGACACCGGCAACCGGATCATCTGCACGAAAGACAACAGAAACATTGGAGGCTGAAGAGGATTGGCTAGCTCTGCGTGGGTTTGGTTCTCAAAAGGTCAGAGGCACAGCAAGAGCTACGCAAAGTGGAGGAACCTTGGAGGAGGACCTTGAGTCGATGGTGAAGGACTATCTGAATGACTCCACAGAGGTCTATGTTAATTCTGACCCATTGGCGTATTGGCATGGGAAAAAAGAATTGTGGCCACAGCTCACCAACCTGGCTTTAAACTACTTGTCTTGCCCACTCGCAAGTGTGTCTTCTGAATGGGTTTTCAGTGCGGCTGGTGGGATTGTAACTCCCAAACGGAGCCGCCTCTCGCCCAAAAATGTGGAGAGGTTAACAATGATCAAGATGAATCAGCACCTCATACCACCAGATATAAGAGTACGAGAGAGCGTGCCGGATGAAGAGGAGGTGGCCAGCACCATAGATGAGGGAATTTCTACTCTGTCAGGTGGCACTGACCTCACCCGGGCTGAATTCGCAGAGTATGATGACGAAGCCTTATTCTTATTCCTGGACCGTGATACCGACTTCGAGCCCTGAAAATGAGACAACGAATCAATAACTTTCTTTTTCATCCTTATTCACTTTTATTCCTGTGTGTCTGTCTTTCTTTGTTGTGCACAGTTAATATAATTCAAACTTTAATCAGATAATCACAAAGACAAGCCCATCAGCAGAACTGTCTTCACTTGTTTGCTAATTTATTTGAAGGTGCCGCAGTCTGCATTCCTCAGGTTCACAAGTTCAGAAGAACATGCTCCTCTATCCTCCTCCTCCAGACTCCTATTTCCATCAAAGCAGAGGGCTGGTTTACGCCCAATGAAGAAAGACTCAGCACTTGTGGGGGTGTTGTTCTACCTCTTTGCAGGTGAGTTGACGGGTCTGGGGCCATTGCTGGGAAGCACTAAAAGTGGTTTGTGCCAAATCCGAGGCGGAAAATTTTTTGTGTTTTTGATGACTTGCTTGCCTTTGAGGTGCTCTTAGGGGGGGTTCCGTCTGTTTGTGGGTGAGTTTCGTGGTCTGAGAGCATTGCTGGGACACTCTAATCTTGATTGCATTTGCTTTTCAGGAAATCCGTCGTGCCAACCCCGACTTATGGCCTAGCTACGCAGCGCGTTTGGACCGAAGGCCCAGAAATATTGCAAGTATGAGATTTTGCTTTTGGCCTGTTTGGGGGTGTTATGCTTCTTGGCGGGTGGGTTGCCGGGTCTTGGGGCATTCCTGGGAAGGTCTAATACCGGGTAGAAGTGGTTGGGACAAAATCCAGGCCGATTTTTTTTTGGGCTATTTCAGACATTTTGCTCTATGTAGCGTTTTCGGGGGCCTGTTTGGGGGGCTTCCTGGTGTTTGTGGGTGAGTTTCGTGGTCTGGGAGCACTGCTGGGACACTCTAATCTTGATTGCATTTGCTTTTCAGGAAATCCGTCGTGCCAACCCCGACTTATGGCCTAGCTACGCAGCGCGTTTGGACCGAAGGCCCAGAAATATTGCAAGTATGAGATTTTGCTTTTGGCCTGTTTGGGGGTGTTATGCTTCTTGGCGGGTGGGTTGCCGGGTCTTGGGGCATTCCTGGGAAGGTCTAATACCGGGTAGAAGTGGTTGGGACAAAATCCAGGCCGATTTTTTTTTGGGCTATTTCAGACATTTTGCTCTATGTAGCGTTTTCGGGGGCCTGTTTGGGGGGCTTCCTGGTGTTTGTGGGTGAGTTTCGTGGTCTGGGAGCACTGCTGGGACACTCTAATCTTGATTGCATTTGCTTTTCAGGAAATCCGTCGTGCCAACCCCGACTTATGGCCTAGCTACGCAGCGCGTTTGGACCGAAGGCCCAGAAATATTGCAAGTATGAGATTTTGCTTTTGGCCTGTTTGGGGGTGTTATGCTTCTTGGCGGGTGGGTTGCCGGGTCTTGGGGCATTCCTGGGAAGGTCTAATACCGGGTAGAAGTGGTTGGGACAAAATCCAGGCCGATTTTTTTTGGGGCTATTTCAGACATTTTGCTCTATGTAGCGTTTTCGGGGGCCTGTTTGGGGGGCTTCCTGGTGTTTGCGGGTGAGTTTCGTGGTCTGGGAGCACTGCTGGGACACTCTAATCTTGATTGCATTTGCTTTTCAGGAAATCCGTCGTGCCAACCCCGACTTATGGCCTAGCTACGCAGCGCGTTTGGACCGAAGGCCCAGAAATATTGCAAGTATGAGATTTTGCTTTTGGCCTGTTTGGGGGTGTTATGCTTCTTGGCGGGTGGGTTGCCGGGTCTTGGGGCATTCCTGGGAAGGTCTAATACCGGGTAGAAGTGGTTGGGACAAAATCCAGGCCGATTTTTTTTTGGGCTATTTCAGACATTTTGCTCTATGTAGCGTTTTCGGGGGCCTGTTTGGGGGGCTTCCTGGTGTTTGCGGGTGAGTTTCGTGGTGTGGGAGCACTGCTGGCTATATATACTTTACTTTGCAAGAGGTTTGAAGCAAATCCATGGTGGCTGAGGGGACTTAGGGCCTAGCTGCAGAGCGCGCGCGGAGTGATTTGGGAAATTTGTGAAAAAGTGACTAAGTCCCCATTTTTGTACTTTTGCTCTTTGGCTGTTTGGGGGTCTTCTACTCGTTTTCTCCTGGGTTGACGGCTCTGGGGCCATTGCTGGGAAGCTCTAATACCGGATAAAAGTGTTTTGGACCAAATCCCAGGCGGAATTTTTTTTGTGTTTTTGATGACTTGCTTGCCTTTGAGGTGCTCTTAGGGGGGGTTCCGTCTGTTTGCGGGTGAGTTTCGTGGTCTGGGAGCACTGCTGGGACACTCTAATCTTGATTGCATTTGCTTTTCAGGAAATCCGTCGTGCCAACCCCGACTTATGGCCTAGCTACGCAGCGCGTTTGGACCGAAGGCCCAGAAATATTGCAAGTATGAGATTTTGCTTTTGGCCTGTTTGGGGGTGTTATGCTTCTTGGCGGGTGGGTTGCCGGGTCTTGGGGCATTCCTGGGAAGGTCTAATACCGGGTAGAAGTGGTTGGGACAAAATCCGCGCGGAAAAGCCTTTAGTTTTGGCACTTTTTGTAACTTAGGGTTCGTTAGGGTTAGCCCTAGCAGCAGGATTGCATGTGTTTCGGGGTGTTCTAGATTTTTCAAACTGAGTTCTGGGGTCTTAGAGCACTCGTGAGAATGTGTAATTTTGGTTGCAAGTCATTTGAAGAAAATCCATGGTGGGAAAGGGGGGATTTGGCATAGTTAAAGAAAGCCTTTGCCACTATTCTTAACTTAGGGTTCGTTAGGGTTAGCAGTATTTCTATTGCATGTGTTTGAGTGGGGGGGATTTCGAGTCTTGGAGCGATGCTGGCTATGGCTACTTTTGCTTGGTTGCTTGCAAGTGGTTTGAATGCAATCCACGGTGGGTAATGGGTAATTAGGGTACTTCGGCCTACTTTTACTTTCAAAGTAAGTTTTGTCACCAGTTTTCTGCTAGGCCTCGTTTTTTGAGATTTGATTGGGGGTCTTCTACATTTTTGCGACTGGCTTTAGTAAGGGTCTGGGTGGGAGCACTGCTAGGAAGATCTAATTTTGTTCTAAAACACAGTTTACAGTACACCTAGCTTGAGGGGCAAGATCCGATACATTAATTTGCCCATACATCCTTCAAAAGGTGACTCAGAGTACGCACTTTCAAAAACATTGTACTGTCTACTAGGAAAAACAAATTGTGACTTTTTGCACTCCACAGCCTACATGCCTTATATTTATTTATCAGTGGTGTTGTAATATTATATCACTTCCTGTTTTTCGTTGAATAATTACAGGCCGGGTTTCAGTCTCTGCAATGGGGAAAAAAGGATGGAGTCAGGCTTCACAGTAGCGAGCCACAATTCAGCATCAGGCAGGCAGTGGACAGGGTGTCTTCTGGTGACCAACATCGATGGACGAAGCGTCGGCTGCAATGGAGGAGTGCCGCTAATAGGAGGATTTTTTTTCTGCGGGCAACTTACTTACCACTTCCAACAGGACCACTACAACCACATAGATACAGTATCCCTTGCCTTTTTCTCTGACTGTGACTGCATTTCTTGGCTCTCTCTCTGCTTCTACATTGATCCCTTAACACATCACTTAGTCCACTCCACTATCACATCTGCACCACACATAGTCATTTGTAAGTGCTCCTACGTAATTCGCAAGTCGCAGCACGCCCCAGGCCGTAGAGGACTGGGATGGCCCCAATGATGAAGCATGTCACCAAGGGGCAACCCTGGTGAGTGAGGGGACACCTAGAAAAAAAGCAATTTCTCCTTTTCTATCTACTATACCTTCTGTCAGGTTACGCAGCCCCTAAGCGCCTACCGTACTATGAAACTACATTTCCCATGAGTAGGCGGGAGACTTGCAGACTATTTAGTGAGACTATATGAGAGTACCCTTGTATGTTAGGACAGCACTTCACTGATGCCTGTCTTGTCTTCTGTTACAGGTATCCTTTCCCTGCTGACCCTACCTTTACCCATCCCACATTTTTTATTTTAGTTTGTTATTTTTCTCCCCCGCCTAATGCCTCGAACACCCTGTGTTTACACTTCTGGGTGTTGGTGACATTTGGAAGTGGAACCATATTTGCATCGACTGGATCACGGGGAGTAAACCTGACACCTTCCAGACCAACCCCATTGAGTGTTGTTGTGAATGGATTTATAGTGACCAGCAAGGCTCTCAGGTATCTGGCTACAGAGACCTTATGTTGAATATAGTTATCAATATTTCCACCCACGCCCTGTACTGTCGCATTCTTTCTTCCACAGTTGTCGAAAGTACTAATTACTTTTAACTGACATGCATGCAGTTACAGTAGTGTATGCACTTTCAAAGATTGATGGATAGGTTTGTACCCAAAGATTTGTTTATGTTCACAATTGTTCGTCCATGCTGTGCTACTTTTTCTTGTCTCCCAAAACCTTTCCCAAAAACCCCCGTACCCATCCATTTTTCAAACCCTAACCCTCTTCCCCCGGGCTGTGTGGTTTTGATTGATGTGTGACTAAATTACAGCAATAAATCCACACACTTGCTGGGGAGGATAAGGTGATAGCAACAGGCTGGTGAAGAAATCCGATGATATATTCTTACTCTGCTTGACAAAGACCCATGGCTAATGTCAAAGAACTTCAACCGAATTAGTTATACTTTAACATTTGTTAGGCTACAACGTGGCACTGTTCTAGTGTACTTCTGTCACCTGCTATATTCTGTATTGTACCTTTGTATTGCTCAGGAGGACAAACCAGATTTCATTTTCTTTTTTTCATAGGCAAGCAACTGCCACTGTGTCACACCACTAGTACCACCGCTATGAGGAAATTTTATCCGCCCAGGATTGCCAACCTTATTTGCTGTTTCCCGTGGAGCCAGCCCTGGGCCTAGCCCTACTTGCAAACAGAAATTACAGGTAAGATAGGCGTTTGGTTGGAGGTAGTATAATGGAGTATTAGGAGAGACGAGAGATTTGATTGACGGTAGTACTACTAAAGTCCTAGGACTATTCAGGAAAACAAACTTACTGTTATGTTAAACCCCCACCCACCAGACTCAAAAGCAGTAAAAAACAGGTATGGTCAGATAAAGTTTCAAAAAGTATATTTTTATAGCCCTAACAAAAGAATCTCCCGCAAGACCCTCCCTAACCCCAACGATTGTCCTTCAAAAGTCCCCAAAAATCACAACTCCCAATTCCCACCCCCCAAAAGTCTCTAAAAAAGGGGCAAGGGACACTATGGCAGGGTGCTGTTGGAATTAGCAGCCAGGGCATCATGCTCCTTGCGGAGGGTGGCAAGTTCGAAGCGGAGGCCCTCCACCACGTTCTTATAATTATGGACCTCCTGCTCCAGGTAGGACAGTCTGAGGGATAAGCGGCGCCGGTGTGCCTTGCAAATCCTGTGAGGGGCAGCTGCTTTCTTTGCTGCTGGGCGGTGGCGTTTGGCTTTGGTAGCCCGGCTCCGTACCGCTGGAGCACTGCGCTGGCTGGCAGCCCGCACGGAGGAGGAGGCAGCTGTCCCAGTGGACGTTGTTGTTGTTCCAGACTGCGTCTCCTCCTCCTCCAGGGCCACCAGCCGCCGATATTCAGCAACAGTGGCATCCAGCCTCCGTTGCCGGGCCATTCGAGCCTGCTCCTTCCTCCTTGATGGTGTCTTGGATTTGGAAGGAGCAACTACATGAAAAAAGAAAGACATAGTCTGTAACCAATGCTCCTTAAGATTAACACAAAATGATTGAGCAGAAAGTTGTCACAGTACAAGTAGCAAATTGAAAGCACAGTGCATAACTATTGAGGACAGTATCTATGTAACCTCCGACTTCTTCATCCTTGCTCTAACATTAGTGGGAGTTTAAGGAACAAATTCTACGAGCACTATGGACTTCTATTACAGTCGACTATGACAGTACACCACTCTTATTCTTCTTCTTCTCTCTTGTTTAGGAAAATTGGTACGTTATCTTATGCAAGCCGGCATAATGCCAGCGCAGTGAACTTGCACCCGAGAAAAACAGACGCACACCATGGTGAGTGAGACAGACTTGCGTTACTGTACCGGTCCAGTACATGCAGGTGGTGAAGCTCTTACTTTTCTATTACGGGTGGCACTGAGAATACTCTGTTAAAAGGGCTACTGCTTAATTAATTTAGCTTTCACCCTACAGTGCAAATGAGTATTAGAAAAGGAAAATGAAGAAGCTAAATTATCTGATTATCTATCACTTCACATGGGATGTATTTGATGACATATGGGATGACTTTAGGTGCTTTGCTTATTATTGAGTGAACAGTGATACCCCCACACATGAATGACGTACTACTACTAAACTAAAGTTATTAAGGGAGGTAGGGAGTGCCCACCGTAATAACTGGATATATGCTGTGCTTGCAGTTGCAATACAAACTACTGCTACTATTCATGGTAGTCTTTGGACAACGTTACAACTTCTTTTCCTTGCCTTTCCTACACTGGAACGGACGTGCGGGTGCGGTGTTACATGCTCTTCAAAGTAACACTTAGTTCATCCAGTGACCGTCTACTCTCTCTAGATTCACATATGCTATCTAAGAGTCAGATAGTACCATGAATGATCCAGGCATCCATCCATTCAAAGTATATTGCACACATACAGTTTCTGTCTCACCCACCCAGGCTGTTCTCCTTCCACCCATCCTTGCTTCATCATTCACCCAGCCATGCACCATACCATTTTCTTACCTTCCCAGCCACCTCGGGGACCAAGCAAACACATATCATTCTTCTTTGCCAGTCATCATTACATTTCTCGTGCTTCCACACTTACTTACACCCTTCTTTCGCTTTTCGTTCATCCCATCCATCAAGTTCACCTCAGATCTGATTGGGATTCTTCTCGCCAAAAACTTCACAGCTAAGTCGAAGTACATTTAGAGGAGGCTACTACCTGCTTTTTTTATAATACACCCGTGCAGAAAGCACACTCTGCAGTCTTCAATCTCAATGACTAAGGAATGTATAGCTTACCTCTGCCCGCCACCACCGTGTGAACCCTCACAGGCATGTCCTTTTCCGGCACTTGCACCGCCTCCTCCCCAGAGTTGTCCTCCTCGTCCAATGCCACCACCTCCGCGCTGGCCCCGTCTCCAGATGTTCCACCTACAAAGTACATTTAATAATGTTAGAATACACCACTCACTACTATATAATATTTGGTCTAGGAGGAAGAAAGAAATGTGAAAAAAAGTGTACAATTTAATAATTTTTGACTGTGTACTCTAGAGTAAAAATGTCCCTTTTTCCAGGGAAGGCTGTTGTCTTGCTGCACTTTTTGGCACAACTGATGAATGTTTGCTTTTTACTTTTTAACACGCACCACTTTTTCTCCTAACAGACAGAACCTTGACTTCTAAGAACACGAGCAGGATCAAGTTCAAACCAGGTGAGAGCTCGGCTCGACCACAAGAAATGTGTCCAATTAATCGTCAGCACTAAGCACTTTTCCATTTTCAGTTACACGTTCACTTTTATGACAAACTTGAATTTAATAAATGTGTTTACTTTTAATAAAGCTTTTAAACTTAAATAGACTCTGTGGTTTTTGGTCCTCCAGACTAGAGTGGATGAGCTAAAGGTTTTCGAATTTTTGCAAGCATGAGTCCGTGCCTCTGCCATCGGTGACTTTGGGAGCTAAATGACTCTGCCACACTATCTAGTCAGTAAGGAGATTGGGGGTTCAACTACAAAGTCTGTTATCACTGAGGTATGTGGAAAGTCTAACAGTTACAGCACCTATTATAATTGATAAGCTAAGCGATGCATTATTTAGTGTCCATAGTTCTGTTTGTGCAGATTTGTCCCTGCAACAGTAGTAGAATGGATTGTCCTATCCAAACCAAAAGTAAAGTAGTATCTTATTATTTCTTGGTGGTGGTCATTCACCTTTTTATTGTTGGCAATGGTCAAAGCATAAACATTTAGAATACTTGAAAAGACATTATGGACAATCCCAGAGGACTACACTCAGTGCATAGAGCTATTGCTGACTAGAATGGGAGTCCAATGGAAATGCCAAATGTGCAATCTTAGTTAGCTACACAGACAGACTAATAAGAATAATCTAGTAATACCACACGGAGTCATAGGGATAAGAATTTAGATCCTGTCTACAAGAAGATCAAAGACGATTTAGAAAAAATCGCATGAGGAACGCTAGGAAAAAATAAGTACTCTATATTAAAATTAAAACTTACTGGGGCCAGCAAAGGAGCCCTCGACTGCCCGGTCCTGGCCTGCATCGACAACAGCACCCTCCTCCTCCTCCTCCTGTGTCCTCCTCTTGCCCCTGGGGGAAGCTGATGTACAACATGAAAGAAAGAAAAACAGAAAACATGGATGATATTTATTTCTCAACCAAATCAAACATTTAAAAAAGAACTAACAAAGTAACAAAATATTTTTGCGAAATAGCAAATAGGGAACGACTCCACGGGATATATTATTGACCAATCTCATGTGGTCGACTACGTCATTACTTTAGTATTGCTTGATTTGCGGACCGTCGAATTGGAAACTACCCTATGTAACTCACTAAACAAAGTACTAAAAAGGTTTGCCTAGGATTGGCAGGCAGCAGTCCGCAGCACGCAAAGTGACAGCCAAAGTCCATCGTGATTGAAGATCAGCGACAACACTAAAGTTTCCTACTACATTCACCAGTCATTAAAATACTCAAACTATTAATCCACCACCACTATTTCTTCTTATCGCCATGTGTACAAAGGAAGGACTGGACTTGAGTCTGTAGGGGCTGATTTATAAGGCCCTTGCGGCTCTTTTGCTCCATTGTTGCGTGACTTTTGTGACGCAGCGACAGCACAAAAGAGGCGCAATGGTGCGGCGTATATTAACAACGTGACGCATCTGGGAGATGCATCACGTTGTAAAGCCCTGCGCCAATAGGGGTGTTCCGGCGCAAGGGAGGGCGTTCCTGCGCAGGAACGCATCCTAAAAGTGGCTGAGGGAAATCTACAAGATTTCAATCAGTCACTTTGAGGACAATGATGCGTGACTCAAACCCTGCGCCTGCTTGAAGCAGACGTACGGCTTGACGCAGCATTGGGGAGATAGGGCACCCCAGAGAATTGATGGAGCTGCACCATCGTTGCGACGCAACTCCAGCAATGCGCCACCTTTACGGCACAGATGCGTAACGCTTTGGTGACGTTTTGGGCCCATGGCGCGCCGCATTGTAATACGGCGCACCATGGGTGATGGTGGCGTGACGCACAATTACTGGCGCATCCCTGCAACTTTGCAGGGATGCGCCGGTAATTAAAAATCTGAACCTTAGTGTGTAGCATTGCGCAGTTCTTTCAACTACACTCATACATAATTTCACAGGCCAATGAAATGAACACAAAATCTAAAACAAATAAGCATAGTAGCAACACTACTGAGAAGGAGAGCAGTGTACCTGAAATGCACAGAAGATTTTGAAATAAAATGTACCTACAATGTAATGAGCAGCATTATTGCTCTTGGTAAAAAACAAAAATTTGCAATATAATAACACAGCAGGAGAAAACATAGTAGTAAAGACATAGCTACTACTACTCACCAAGCCCGGGGATCTCAAGGCCAAGGAGGTCGAGCAGATCTCGCTCACGGGTCAGGACATCCGTCCAGCGGTGGGTGGCCTGGTTGTAGGTGCACCAGACCCGAGAGTGGTGGTAAATGGCCTGGCACACCTTCTCCCACCGCTTCCGGCGCTCCCGGGCCCCGTACCCGGCACTGATCTTGCCGCCTCCCATGATGGTCCTGGGGAGGCGGCGCTGAACATAAAAAATGAGTTGGGCCACCTCCTCCGGGGTAAAGATCTCCCGTGGCATCACTAGCTCCCCCCTCAAACGCCCGCACGGGAGCCGGACACGGGGTGCGGGACCCTTCCCCTTCTCGGGATGCTTCCCGGCTCCCTTCACCATGGTCTGGGCGGAAAGGAATAAAGAAAATAGAATAGGGAAGAGAAGAAAAGAAAAGAGTTTACAAAAGTAGTTTAAAATTAACCAAAAGTAGCAGTAAACACAAAAATATAGGGCTAGAAAAATAGAGGGATAGATAATAAGTAAAATAGATAAAAAAAAACTTCAAACAAGCAAAGGATGGCAGAGATTGACAGAGGATACAAAGACCATGCCCAGAACCATAGCAATGAATGAGAAACAAGATGGCCGCGCCCGTTCACGACCGCGCGGGTAAGTTCGCGCGAGATTTTCCTTGCGAACACGCGCGAGACTGTACTGGCAAACCGCGGACTTTGCGAGATTACACTTCGCGCCCGGAAACGGAAATACGTCAGGCAAACAAGATGGCTGCGCCCTTGAACGACCGCGAGGGTAACTTCGCGTCTTGCGCTACGAGCGGCTCGCAAAAACGCACAAAACCTTGCCAACTAACACGCCGCAAAAAAAACAAATTGCATATTCGCACGAATTTGCGGCTTCTGAATCCGATCTTGCGCGTGTTCGCACCCCGCGAACCCCGCGAAATTGCAGAAAAACGAGTTTTTCAAAAGTGAAAGCACTCGGCAGGGGCAAGAGTTCAAACTCATCATTAGTAACAATTCCCGGTAGTGCTTCCTGACTGGGGCCCCTCCAGAATTCAGTTGCTAGTTGCAACAATTGTATGACCCTGCTCTGACCCTCACAGCAGGCTCATACAATAGCTACAAGTAGGCCACAAAGAAGGTCCTGGGGAAAAAAAATGCACTGCAACAGAAAGCAAAATTACAGATAAGGAAGCAGGTGCCAGACTGGAATTTTAAAACAGTGACACATTAATAAACTAACCCCAAATTAATTCATCTGAGTTGAAGCAGGGATGGTGTGCTTGCTTTTCCCCCCATAATCTACAGTAATGATGAACCAGAGGGTGGCATTGATGTAACAGAGGGTTGCAGTGGTGAAACAGAGGGTGCTGGGAACCTGTGATGATGAACCAGACGTAGAAACAACATAATTCGCGACCGTTGCGCGACGAAATGTAAGTTCGCAATTGCGAACTGGTACGAAACCCTCGCGAACTGGCAGAAATCCTTGCGAACACAAAAAAAAAAAAAAATCCGCAAATTCGCAAGAATTCGCGGATTTTGCGGATTGCGAGTTCAAAAATCCGCAAATTCGCGAACGCGAGATCCGCAAAATTCGCCCATGCTTACATCAGACACCCAATGAGAGGCTATCCCATCAAGCTTCAAGTCAACGCCTCTTGTGATACCTCCAATCTAATTTATGCATTGAAATGTCCCTGTGGCAAACTATACGTCGGCAAGACCGAGCGTAAAATCAAAACACGTTTGAACGAACACAAGTCAAACATACGGTTGAAACATGACAAGTCCAACGTTGTCATACACTTTGCTGAAGCCAGACATACTATTGCCCAACTTCAATTCATCATCCTTGAGACAGCTTCCAAGAAAGAAGGCATCGATATGAAGAAATTCCTTCTTCAAAGAGAACTGGAATGGATTTATCGCCTTCAGACTCTTAAACCGCATGGTCTCAATGATCGCATTGAGTTTAGTTGTTATCTTTAAATACTTTTTTCCTATGTATACTATGTATCGCATCATTATTCTCTCTTTAAATGCATTGTTCTTATTTGCTCCCGCATCCCTGTACACCTTTCCAAGATGGCCCCCACAGCTCCCTCCCTTCCTCCTTTAGTCCGTCATTGATTTCCACACTCTCCCATTCATTTTTAATGGTTCCGCGTTCTCACTCAGTTTAGGCGTCCAGCTTCCCCGAAGTAGTGAGCCTCACTACATGCGCAACGAAGTAAGTCCCCGCCGGCACCGCTCGTGCAGGCGGCACCTTAATCCTATTTCCTCACCCCCACCCACCCTCGTCACGCGCTGACACTACCCTGACCCATTCACTTCCCTCACTACCTTTGGTTTCATTCAGCCCCCACCATTGATCGGCACCTTAAAATCTACAGTCCGTACCCCACTCTATTCTCACATCCTCACGGTAGCTTGTCTTCTTTCCAGCGCTCCTTGACAAAGGGCCACCCGCCCGAAATGCATCGGAGGGGTTCCCCCCGCATTACCGTCATTCTATTTCTTCAATGTTAACATTTTTGATATGACAAAAATATCAATGGATTGAACTTTATCAAATGTGATTAAACACTTTCAAGTGGATACAAACCTCCTTTGAATCATTGTTTTGAAGTCTATCGTTGTGCCTCCACTGGGGATGTACCTGCATCACGATGCAAACACCACTCTTCATGTAATTCTCGCGGTCTGACGGAACCACGACCCTCGAGTGCACACGAACCTGCAATACCATCTTTCGACTTTACCTCAAACGTATTATCTCAAAATCGTTGTGCCCCTCCTTACCTTGCTCCCATGTGAAAGGACACATTGCTGGAGTAGCGTCACCGTCAGAAATACTGACGAATCTGGAACTCCTTGCGCCATGATGTGTCATACTGTAAATATAACTCATCATTGGTGTCGCAAGGAGGGCGCAGTAAAACGTAACACATCGCTGTTTTCACGCAGCGATGCGTCACTTTCCATAAATGAGGCCCGTGGTATGTAACTGGTGGTGCATTTTGGAGCACTGGTGTGGTAGCGTACTGTCACTTGCAGACAGTACATTTACTTTTCAAATGGCCACTAAATATGCACAGACATCCAATTTTACTGGAAAAACTTTATAACGTACAAATGACAATGTGTGGAAAACATATTTAAGTGAAAATGTATAATTTCTCCATCACCACGTAAAGTGTCTTGATATGTTTTGAGTCAAATAAAATCTTTGTTACCCATCACTCTTCAGAATTACCAAAAATGTGCTTCATTTGTTCTTCCCTAATTGCTAATATGTAATGAAATGTGTAATAATTAATTTACAAATTTAAATGTAGTTGTGCATTAGTATAAAAATTAACATCCTGCTGCCTTTCCTTTCGCTTCCTGTACCCCAGCAAAATTGTTGTCTAGGTCAATTTTAACAAATTCTCTCTCTTTGGTGTCAGAGAAATAAAAGTAAACACAAGTTTCAAGTAAACAACAATTTGTCAGAAGGGACATTAGACCCTAGACCCTGTCTCTGAAAACACAGCAAATGTGACAAGATAAACACAAAAGTTAAAGGTATCTTTATTGCTCATTCACATTCTGAACTCCAGCAGTTATTTTTGGGGATTCTGCAGCACCCCCGCAGCCTTACTTTTAATGCCTAAGGTTCAGTCACCAGCCAAATGTCTAAAGACCAATACGTTTGTTAGTGTAGACTGCATTTTGAATCCCTGCTGTATCCCATGCATTTTATTTCCTGCTCCTAACCCTAAATTTACAATACTAAAACAATATGACCCAACACTCTGTTTTTCTTTATCTCAGGATATTGTCCTAAGCTCACAAGGTTTTATGTCCAATCTTAATGGCTGAAGAACATATCACATCCAACAATTAGGTCAAATCTCTAAAGATATCATGATGGTGCACCATTTAAGTTAGCATATCATCCTTTATTGAAAAATAGGTTTTCCTGACACATTTTCACTGGTAGATCTTGATATCTTTCAGACCCAAGAAGGAGGTGTAATGGCTGCCTTTCCTGGACTCTGTGAACCTAATGCAAATTTTACATGATATCTGTTGGCGATAGTGACATGTGCAGTGACTTTTCTATCAAGTCTCAGCCAATCTTCCACTAAATGCACAATACTGGAAATTCAGAATACTCAGGCCTGATACACAAAGGTGAAGTTAGACCAAAAATCAAAATTTAGACCAAGATTCTAACTTTACTACTTTTGAGGATTCACAAAGGCATGTTACAAGTACGTTCTTTCCAATGACTGCAGAAGGGCCACGCTAATGGTGGAAGTTTCAAACTGAGGGTGGAGGTTCCGCACTCAGGGTAAAATCTCTGTACTCGGAGCAATTCCACTCAAGTGCAGAGATTCCGCCCGAGTGTGGAACCTCAGCAGTCGTAAACTTACTAATCATAATTTACCTTTGTGAATATCAAAAAGTAGTAAAGTTAGACTTTTGGTCTAAACTTGGACTTTGGATCTAACATCAACCTTTGTAAATAGGGCCCTCGGTGTTTAAATTCTAAAATATTAAGAGCAGAGATGCAAAGTTTAGTTTAGAAACCTGTGACCAGCTTTATTGAAAGTTGCAGTGCCAAATACCAATGTTGTGTAGTCTTGATTTCAACCTGTCTCTATAATCCACCACCAGACACTCCCTGACTCTTTATCTCAGTCTTGTTTTGTTCTTTTTCCTCTCTACTTTCTTTTTTCCTGTCTTTCTTTTCCACCTCCTTTCCCATTTTGGAGTTTTTTCTCTCTTGCCCTGGATCAAAGATTGTTTATGAAAAATAAGTGTTTACCACCCATATATGTGCTTGTGGGCCACCACCTGCAACCACTTTCCTAAATTAAGCATTAACAATACTACTGTGTGTGCAGTATTCAAAGGAATACTTCTCCAATTCCTAATTATGTGCACCAGGAGGCTGAATTTTCAATCCCATTTTATTTGCACAACTATATATCGAATCAAAATCAAATCACAAAATTCCTTATTCAGCTCTAAAGGCCATAAAAGATACAAACATCAAGCATTATACAATTAATCTAATATTGTTAACAGGTAAAATCTAGAAATCAACATTTGAAAACAATACACAATATAAAAGTCCACAATCAAATAAAAACATATCAATTAAATTGGCAAATGGTTAACCCACAACTAAGAATCATATGGTTCTTCTGAAATGTTTGATAATTATTCTTTAACTATCTTGTTACTAACAATGTTTCCAACAAAGATACTATCACAAAGCTCTGGTCATTAATACTCACGGGTGTCCACAGTCATTCCATGAAACAATGGATTTTTTCCAAATATTCAACATCTAACAGAAAAGTAATTGGTGTCCAAGCCTACTTCACTTCAAAGGCAAGACTAAACAACTATTGGCAGAGCTAATGGGTCTCGCATTGGCGGCCAGCCTTTTGGCAATTCCTTTTTAGTTTTGCTATGGTTTCTGCAAAACTTTATTGTTTGGGAAGATGCTGGAAACTCATAAAATCTAAAGAAAAACATTTGCTAAATGCAACAGGGTCATTCACATCTCAAAAAAGTACACTTTACCACAATGCACCCAGCACTTGAGAGAACTGCCGTGTTTGTGGATATGTTCCTTGTGCAAGGGCAGCATTTGTTAAGCCATAGTAAAGTCAGTCAACGGCTGAAGTGAGCTAACATTGCCTCTTGATGCATGCTGGAATGGGTGGAAGAAAAATGTGAATGACTCAATCATATACTAATGTATGAGGTCTGGCTGAAAAGCCCTATAGGTAACTATGGGCCTGATTTATATGTTTACAGTAAGTAACAGTAAGGATACTCCAAAGCAAAAACAACAGTAAAATGCTAATGATGACTTCCATGGCAAAAGAAAATAAAAAAAGAAAACTTTTGGGTGCAGGGTCGAGTCTTGCTTACTGAGCCCTGAACACAAAAGCGAAATACAGTGGCAGGAACCACTGTGACAACGGTTCTTTCCAGAGCATTATAAACAACTGCTGCTTGGCAGTCTTTTATCAATTTAGTGGATGGTCCCTCTGCTATTTGGATGAAGTATTGTACTCCCTTTTCCTTGTGAAATGGCAGACCATCCGCCAAATATAAATCATGCCATATATTATACATAATTCTAATAAAATAAAAAGGTCTTGGCTAACACAGACCTAAAAATAGCCATTCCTCTGGTATTGGCTGATAGCCTAGCCTTTAAGACGAAGGCAAGAAAAAAGGGGGAAAGGAAGAAGGCAAAAAAGGAAGGAAGAAATGCAAAAAGGGAGGGAGGCAAAATTGGAAGGAAAGAAGGCAAAAAGAAATAAACAGAAAGTAGGCAAGAATGAAAACATGAAAGAGGGAGCAAAAAGAAGGAAAGATAAAAGAAAGAAGGAAAAAAGAAAGAAGGCAAAACAAAAGAAAGAAAGAAAACCAAAAAAGAGAAAATAGCCAAAAAGAAAGGAGATAAGAAAAAATAAAGAAACAAAATGAACAAAAGAAGGCAAAACAGAAAGAAACATGAAAAGAGAGAAGCAAGGAAAAAATAAAGAACAAAGGAATGAAGGCAAAAGAGAAAGAGGGGGTAGGTGTGCTTCATTTAAGCTCTCTACTGCCGCTTGACATTGAGACTTTTCAAATTTGTTATTTGATTTTAAACCAAGCCCGAATACTCGCACCATAAAATGTTATACATATTTGCTCTTTGCACATTTCCCAACCTGCCGGACCTCTTCCTGCTTTCTCCCTGGTGCCGAGAGGAACCGCCATCTTGCAGAGATGGCAGTCTAATTCCTCTCTCACCAGAGGCTATTTCCATGCGCGGTTTTCTGTGGTGAGTATATAGGGGGTAGGTGTGCTTTGTTTACGCTCCCTACTGCAGCCTGACATTGAGACGTTTTAAATTTGTTATTTGATTGAAACCAAGCCCGCGTACTCGCACTATAACATTTTATATTTATTTGCTCTTTGCATATTTCCCTACCTGCCGGAGCTCTTCCTGCTTTCTCCCTGGTGCTGAGAGGAACCGCCATCTTGCAGAGTTGGCGTTCTAGTTTCTCTCGCACCAAAGGCTATTTCCATGCGCCCTTTTCGGTGGTGAGTGTCTAGGGGGTAGGTGTCCTTCGTTTACGCTCTCTACTGCCGCCTAACGATGAGACTTTGTTAATTCTTTTTTTGATTTTAAACCAAGCCCACATACTTGCACTATAAAATGTTATACTCATTTGCTCTTTGCACATTTCCCTACCTGCAGGAGCTCTTCCTGCTTTCTCCCTGGTGCCGAGAGGAACGGCCATCTTGCAGAGTTGACAGTCTAGTTCCTCTCGCACCAGAGGCCATTTCCATGTGCGCTTTTCGGCGTTGAGTGTCTAGGGGGTAGGTGTGCTTCATTTACCCTCTCTACTGCCGCCTGACATTGAGACTTTTTAAATGTGTTATTTGATTTACTTGCACCAACCTTGGTAAAACACTCGCAAACCTTTTCCCAACTCTTCAAGTCATGTGCACTGCATATACCAGAATGCAGAGGGGTGATCCGGCGGAGAGGCTAACAGTGTGCTCCCATCGTTGATTCCTGTTATATGGCTCCCGTGAGCCCCCAAGCTGACGAGCTTTTGGAGACGCACCTACATGCCTGAGACGCAATGAAGCCTGTGACGGTTGTTTGGCGGCCTTCAGAACTTTTCTCTACTCATTAGGGATACTATCCCGAAACACGAGCCATGTCTCGTGTCTAGAGATACTGGAAATATCAAGTACTTACTTGCACCAACTTTACGCTCTCTACTGCCGCCTGACATTGAGACATTGAGACTTTTTAAATGTGTTATTTGATTTTAAAACAAGCCCGCATACTCGCACTATAACATGTTATACTTATTGCTCTTTGCACATTTCCCTACCTGCCGGAGCTCTTCCTGCTTTCTCCCTGGTGCCAAGAAGAACCGCCATCTTGCAGAGTTGGCGGTCTAGTTCCTCTCACACCAGAGACTATTTCCATGTGCGCTTTTCGGGCGCGCTGCTGGCGCGCCAAAGGCATATCTAAGGCAAGTCCGTCTGCGCCGTCAGCACCCCGGAAGAAACCAGGGCCAGGCACGCTGCTCGTGAGTTTACCGGATCTGGAAGCAGGTACTCGGCTGCTGCTTTGCGCGCCCTTGTCCCCATTCATTATTGTCAGGGGGAGCGCTGGGATTTTAGCAAGATGTTTAATCATGTTTGCCATGTCTCAGGGCTCTAGCTGATGGCAGGTCAGGTTGACGCGAATGAGACTGGCATTATACTTGAACAACGGTCACTGGCTCATTTGATTAGGGCGGCTTCTATTAATGTGCGGTCTCTTAGAAAACACTGTGCTGAAGTTTTCGATCTTTTAAAGGATCGCTAACTGGATCTATTATTTTTGACAGAAACCTGGCTTGACTCCAACTCTGATCTGATTGTTACCTTAGCTATACCCTCAGGTTATAAAATCTCCCGAGTAGATCGGCCAGTGGGGTGAGGGGGTGGAGTTGCAATCATATATAATGAAAAGTGGGAGCTGCACAGGGTTGTGGCTTCTCCCTGGGGTAGCTGTGAAGCCCTAGACTTTAGTATTCAGCTGTCGGCGCATTTCATCCTTGAAGGTTCATTGATTTATAGGCCCCCAGGCCCAGCGGGCCGTTTATCCAGGATTGGGGTGACGCTATTGCTACAGGGCCGGTCAGATTTTCCCATTTTCTGACCCTTGGTGATTTGAATATACATCTGGACCAGACAGATTGTAAGGACACACAGGATTTGCTTGATGGGCTGCTTCTTGCAAAGCTTAATCAACATGTGAGCCTTCCTACACACCCAGCTGGACATGTTCTTGATCCCATCTGCACTAATTTTCTGATCCAAGTAATGGAGCCCAGTTGGGTTACCTGGTCAGATCATTATATAACCTATTTTTCTTGGTAAGTATCCAGGGCAGAGTCCTCGGCATTCCTAAGCCATAAATCACTTTTTGGGGAAATTGATATATCTGCATTTAACACAGTGTTGGAAGCCTCTAAACCAAGACTGGTAGGAGAGCTTGATGCTCAGGTTACAGAGTTCTCTACCTGGGTATCGTCGGCAGTGGCGACGGTGGCCCCTCCTTGTTCGAACAGATTGGCAAGAGAATCACCATCCAAACCTGGTTTAACTCCGTGCTTAAAGGCCTGAAACATGATTGTAAAATCCTCAAATGGATATGGAGGAGGGGTGGATATTGCTCAGCGGACAAGAGTAAGGTTAGAGATAAGCAGAAGTTCTACTATGCATCTATCAAGTTGGCCAAAGGGCAGTTCTATTCAATACGTATCGAAGCTGCCAACAATAACCCTAGTGAAATGTATGCGATTGTCCAGAGTTTTATGTCTCCCGTGGCCCAAGCCAGCGTAAAGCCATCCTCACACTCATGGTGTAACATTCTTTCTCGATCTTTTAGAGATAAGATCTCAGGGATTCAAGCAACCTTCAATTACGCGGAGGTTGCCCTGGTGTGCCCCCCAGTATGCACTGGATGCTTCTTGTCTGAAATTAGGCCAGTTGTCCCACAAGAATGCCTTAAGATTCTTAAAAATCTAAAACCAGTCTGACCCGTGTTCGGCTGCGGCCGCTGAGGTTGTTAATGTAGAAGTGACCACCATTATCAATCTTTCCCTTCAGGAAGCGGTGGTCCCTCTGTCCTGGAAGGAAGCTAAGATTGGGCCTCTCCTTATAAAGCAATCACTAGACTCTTTTGCCCAAGGAACTATCGGCCCATCTCTCTTCTCCATCCATTCGCAAATGTATGTGTATGTGAAAAGGTTGTAAATAAACAGCTGACAGACTTTGTGGAAAAGGAGACCCTTTTACATCCAGCGCAGTCTGGGTTCCGCTCGTCACATAGCACTGAAACAGTGCTGGTTGAAGTGGCAGAGGCCATAAGGGACTGTTTGGATGCGGGCTGGAGGGCGGCGCTTTGGCTCGATCTCTACCTCGTTCGATACGGTCCCGCATCCATTGCTTCTGTCTCGTATGGCTAAGATTGAGCTGTCAGGCACTGTGTGGGAATGGCTCCGCTCCTTTTTGGAAGGTCTGATCGAGCAGATCTGGATTCCACCCTTTTCCTCCTTCCATCAGGTGGTTTCAACGGGTGTCCCACAGGGATCTGCCCTTAGCCCCCTCTTATTTAACATCTATATGACTCCTTTGATATATTTAGCAGAGGAGTTGGGGGCTAAGGTGATGGCGTATGCGGATGACATCCAGTTGCTCTTCACCTGGGATAAAGGGGCGGGCTCTGTATCTCAGGCCCAACATTGCCTAGCCTCAGTTTTTAACTGGATGCCGGATGCACAGCTCAAATGCAATGAAGGGAAATCGGAGATTCTGTTATTTGGCACTTTTCCTTCGAATTTCAGAGAGAAACTTTGGCCTCCCAGCTACCCGTGTCCGACCTCCACAGGGAAACCGGCATTGATGAATATCTTTCCTTTGAGGCACACATTCAGAAGCTGACAGGTGGCTGCTTAGGCCTGCTTAAATCATTTAGAAGATGCGCTGATTATGTCTCGGCTGGATTATGCCAATGCCCTCTTTGCTGGCATCCTGGGCTTCCTGTTGAGAAGTTAAAGGTGGTCCAGAACACCGCAGCCAGATTGTTGGCGGGTCTGACAGCCAGGGAGAGTGTCCATAACCAGCTGCGTTTATATCATTGGCTGCCCTTAGCAGCCACAGTGAAATTCAAATTATTGATTATGGCCCATCGCGCGCTTCATGGATGTGGTCCTCTTTATCTGCAGAGGTGGGTTTCTTTTTATGCCCCTGCGCGCTCTTTGTGCTCCGCAGCTCTATTCCTTGCCCGAGTCCCATGTTCTAAGTGGCAGAGGATGGGTGGTGGCTCCTTTTCAGTGAAGGCAACTACTGCTTGGAATGCTCTACCACTGTCTCTGCGCACTATCCAGGATCCAGTGGCTTTCAAGAAAAAATTGAAAATACATATTTTCATCTGAAGTCTACTACCGCACCCCAATAGACTTGCGACCGGATACTCATGAGTAGTCGTGCGCGTTATAAATTCATTTAACATTACATAACAGAAGGAAAAAAAAATGACAACATTGAAACAAGGGACGGTGATAAAAAGGAAAGAAAGTAAGAAGGAGAAACAAAGAATGTAAGAAATAAAGATGCAAAAAAGGAAAGAAGGAAGGAACGAAAGAATGAAAGAAGAATAGAAAAAAGGAAAGTAAGTAAAAAGAAGGAAAGAAAATAAAAACCAAAAGAGAAAGAAAAAAGGTAAGATAATAGAAAAAGAAAGAAGGAATGAAGGAAAGAAAAATAATTGAAGGAAAGAAAAGATTAAAAGGAAGGTAAGAAAAAGGAAAGTAGGCAAAAATGAAAGAAAAAGAAACAGGCAGTATGAAAGAAAGGAAGAGGGAGAAAGAAAGGAAGAGTGAAAAAGAAGGAAGGAAAGAAAGAAAGAAAGAAAGAAAGAAAGAAAGAAAGAAAGCAAGAAAGAAAGAAAGAAAGAAAGAAAGCAAGAAAGAAAGAAAGAAAGAAAGAAGGAAAGAACGAATGTGCTGCAAATGAAAAACAATAAAGATTGGTTGATTTCCTGAGCAAAGTATATTAAAGAACCATTGGTGAAACCAAGTACAGGAACACAATATGGTAGGCTGTAAAATAGCAGCAGTACCATTCAAAAGTAATTTACAACCCCATTGGAAAGAAACAGTAACTGATAAAGTTGTCATGTGCCCTGTGCTCACATCAAATATGTCCTACTATCACATCAGGCAACGCTGGCACTGAAAGGAACTAAACTGCCTTGTTTGTGTATGTGGTCATTGTGAAAGAGTGAAATGCAGTAACTCAAATGGTGTTAAGCAGAGTCTGTAAAGGGAACTAAACTACCTTGTTTGTGGATGTGCTCATTGTGAAAGAGTAAAATGCAGTCACTCAAAGTGACGTTAACCACAGACTTAATTCGGGTGATCCAATTCCCCATGCTGTATGCTGTAGTGGTTGGAAGCAAAATGGAAATAACAATAGACCAATGTGTAAATAAAGATAGCTAAAAGGCCCTTTGAATAACTATATTAAACATTTTATTTTAGTAAATTCAAATCTCATACATAAAAATTACCTACAATATATCTAACAGGGACAGGGGGGCGTTGGTAGACGATAGCTAGAAAGGTACTACAAGTAGCAGAGATGACCTTGATGTGTTGTAACAGTACTTCATGTTTGCCTTTCCTGAAAGTTTTGGAACAAAGCAAACATCATTTGACAAGCCATTTGTAAAATATTGCATTAATGCATTGATCAAGGCAGTTCACAGAAAATTGACATAATAAGACAAAAAGTATGTCTCATATCTATAGGTAAAGGAGGTGTGAGAGGGCCATACATGGGGTTTCTCTGCATATAGACATGTCGCAAACCAACACAGTGCCAGAAACAACAGTATACATCAATTTTAGACCAATATGCATCACAAGAATCTCCTGAGGAGGGAGAGTGGTACATAGCAAGATGCATGGGCATTTACTAATAGTGTGGTAGAGGAGTCCATTGGGGTGGTAGCCATTGTGGAGCAGCTTATTCAAAAATCGGCAATACCCTAAGCTTCGGATGATTAAAGCAAGTGAACTCCAGGCAACTGGGATAGTGAAGTAGTGGCACCATACATGCTTGTATTTAGCATTGGTTGGAGTCAGGTTCTAAGCCAGCTGCTCCATCAGCAGCAGGTGCCAAAGAGTGGGATGTCAGATGCCTAGGATTATGGTGACATAGGAGGCAAGAAGCGGGTAACTCACAGTGCCCTTGGTGTGTCCCAAAATTTAATTCCAGTACATGGTTATTAGTGATCAATACCACCAGGTGTGACAGAAGTCCCTGGTACTGTTCCATTATGTCAGGAGAGAGGAGATGTGGAAGGGTAAAGGGTGGAGTCGTGTGTCTGAGTGTAGTACAATTGAAGCATGAGCTTATAAGCAGTTTCCAGCTGGAAGAGGCTTATTTAGGTCTTAGGCCTATAGCACCATTGGATCTTCCATTGCTAGGATGAGATGCCCTCTATGGTGTCGGCCTGCCACCAGTATTGATACTCGGGGAGAATAGAGTGTTAGGGTATCTGATACGTATTGTATATAAGCCTCTTAGAGCCATTCTACGCCCTTACTAGATTTTTGAAGGGTGTATAAGCTTGAATGGCCCCTTAGGTGTTAGGAGGGCACAGTCCCCAATGGCGCAGTTTTAATACTGCAGTCATAATGTTTCAGGGATGTTGAAGTCAATTTTGCAATGTTCAAAAGATTTTATAGAAGTTACAATGAATAGGTCTCATTGAGTCATACGGGGAACATCCTTTACAACGCAACTTTTACCACGCAGAGCCTTTACGACGCAACCATTACAACGCATGCTATTACAACGTATTGCGCTGGGGGGCACTCTAGGATAGGGAATAGATTTAATTTACTATCCAACACCTTCCCTACTATCCACGGAGACTGGAGTTGGAATAGTAAATTAAACTATTCACTATCCAGCACCCCTCAACACTATGCATTGTAAAAGCATGCGTTGTAAAACTTGCGATGTAAAGGCATGCGTGGTAAAAGCATGCGTTGTAATGTCATACAGTCACATGCCTCCCAGCTAGAAAAACTCAGAAGGTCGAGCACCGGGATAAAGTCTGTGTTTGGAACAAGTGGTGTGTTAGTAGAGGGAAAGGTGGACAGACCCTTTGTGAAGACTATATTGTCCCACATTTCAAGGATCATTCTGGTGGGGGGTGTTTAAAATGGAGGTCTCTAGTTGGCAATGGTTTGCACCTTTTCGAAGTAGGGACCCTTCATCCTAGTCAGAGTAAGGGGGCATACACTTCTAAAATAAACACTGCTCACCCCATTGGTAGATTGGCACAAGCAGAAAGGTTTATCTCAGAAGGCAATGTGTAAAGCATTTGTGCATACATATAGCAACATAGTGAAAACACTACAAATTGAAATACCACGCCAGTTTAGAAAAATAATCAAACCTTTATCTAAACCAAGAAGACCAATTACAACCAAAAAATCCAACATACAATACTGTAAAAATATGTACTTTGCAAGATAACCTTCAAATTGCAAAAATAACTTGAAAACACAATACTTTGGAGTCAGTAGCTCTATTGGGGTCTACTACAATGCTGAAAATGACAGAGTCTAACAGTTCCAGCCGACGGACTCTTAGACAGTACCTTTCTCATTGTGACTGACATGTTGGTGTGGGCCGGTCCAACCAATCATCGCAATTGCGATGTGAAGTGGAAGCAGTGCAGCGTGCGTTACACTCATGGAGTGGTGCAGGCACTGGCTCAGTGTCGGTCACCCAGCGGCATCGGTTAGACCAAGGCTTACGAGCGGAGTAAGACGGTGCTCAATGCGGTGCTGGCAGGTCACAGTGCAGGCGACAGAGATGGTCGATGTTCGGGTTGGGCATCGACGGTGCCAGTGACATCTGGGCAGAGTGAAGCGAAGCGGTGCTGATTGCAATGCCCACAGGATGCGGTGCAAGCAACGGCTCGGTGACAGTCGCCCAGCGGCATTGGTGAGACCAAGGATGCGGTGCAAAGTGCAACGGTGCCTTCTGCTGTGCCTTCAGGACACGGAACCAACAACGGACTCAGTGACAGAGTTGGCTTCTCTGTTCCTGAGATTTCTTGAACAGGGGGCAAGCTCTCTCTCAAGCCCTTGGAGATACTTTGTAAAGCAGAATACACACACAGTTACCTCTCCTTGGCAGAAATAGCTACTGCAGGCCAACCCCTGACAGCACACAGCAAAGGGGCCGTACTTCTCACAGCTCTTCTCCTTGGAAGAGGTTCCTCTTGAATTCCAAAAGTGTTCTAAAGTTCAGGGGTCTAGGCCCCAACTTTTATATCACAAATTCCTTCGTTCTCTGGTGCAGAGAAGTTCTTTGTCCAGCCAAAACCAGTTCTGTCCTCCCTGGCGCAGCTGCCCAGCAAGAGGTGATGACAGCATTGTCCAAGGCAGACCAGGCCCTCCCCCAACTCTGCATGTAGCCAAGGTCTATTCAGCCCAGCCCTGACTCCTTCAGGAAAGGCAGGACACACATCAACCCCCCCTCTCCCAGTGGCTGTCTGAGAGAAAGCACAACCCCAACCCCTGTCATTCCAAAGCCAGACAGTCAATCCAAAAACCAATAGAGGCACGCCAGATGGCTAAGCAAGACAAGACCAACTTTCTAAAAGTGGTATTTTCAAACAACCAATATAAAAATAATCTTTACTAAAAGATGCATTTTTATATTCTGAGTTCAGGCATACTAAACTCCATCTTTCTATCTTGTACCAATGCGAAGATCTGTTATAAATAAACTCCCATTCAATCCCATGGGACAGATAGCCTTTTAATAGTGAAAAATGAAATACACTGCATTTCACTATCAGGACATGTCACACACCTCAGTACATGTCCTACCTTTCACATACACAGCATTCTGTCCATGGGGCTACCTTGAGCCTACCTTAGGGGTGTCTTACATGTAAGAAACAAGAGGTATAGGGCCTGGCAAGTGGGTGCACTTGCCAGGTCGACATGGCAGTACCAAACAGCAGATAGACACTGCAGTGGCAGGTCTGAGTTACATTTACAGGCTGCTCATGTAGGTGGCACAATAACTGCTGCAGGCCCACTAGCAGCATTTGATTTACAGGCCCTGGGCACACACATTGCACTGTATTAGGGACTTACCAGTAAAACAAATATGCAAATCATGGAATGACCAATCCTCATCACACTTTACAGGGAAAGCATATGCACTTGATCAGCAGTGGTTACGTGCCACATAAAACCAACAAAAGCAGGTCAAAAACAGGAGGTCAGATCCCACTCGAAAAGCCAGGTCTAACAGGGTAGCTATTAGAAATTGGATCTCTAGTTGTCAGAGGTATGCACCCTGTCCAAGTCGAGACCACAATCCTAGTCAAGTTAAGCTAGATAGAACCTCTAAATTAACCTATGCTCACCCTCCGGTAGCTTGGCACAGAGCAGGCAGGCTTAAATTAAGAGGCAGTGTGTAAAGTATTTGTTCAACACACACAGAGTAACACAATGAAAAAACCCAACAAATTCTCCCCACAGGTTCAGAACACTAGAGACTATTTTTATGAGAAATTCAAGAGCAAAACAAGAATAATCCAACGAGTAGAACAGGAGTTATGAATTTTTAAAGAATAAACCATAAATAGTGCTTAGACATCAATAGAGCTAAAAGGTTCAGGCTGACCATGATGTAGCGTAGGCCAGCTACAGGACTCAGACAGGTCCCACTGACAAGTTACCTTGGATGGAGCAAGTGTCAATGTCAAAGAGTAGATGAGCGGAGTTAAGGGGCGTTGCATCATTGCGGATCCCATGAATCAAGGCTAAGCATCAGCACCAATCTGCACAGTCGATGAAGGGCAATAAGCTGGTTCCAATGCGCCAAATCATCACTGTGTCGATTGTGATGCAAAAACAGCTGCAGAACCCACTTTTGAGGCCCAGGACTGGATCGGCACCTCAGGCAGGGTAGTACTCGCAGATGGCAGAGTCCAGAAGCAGAAGAGTTGCAGGAAGTCATTGATGGTGCTGCAGTTTCAGAACAGGAGGCAAGCAAGCAAGCCCTTGGAGTCACGCTGGGTTCAAGTGAAATGCGTCCAGTCCTTGTCATCAGCAGGGCAGAGATCAGCAGGCAGCGAGTCAGCTCATCAAAGCAGAGAAGCCGTTCCTAAAATTTTAGCTGCCATGGGAATACGCAAGATGGGACAATAATTATTTTCTTCATTTGGGTTAAGTGAAGATTTCTTGAGTATAGGAAGGATGGACGCCTTTTCCAGTCAGTGGGGAATGACCCAAATTTATCATTCTGTTCAATAGGGTAATAAGAGGAGTACTAACGGAGGGCACGGGTTAGATAGGGCTCCTGACTTAGCCCTAATATTTCTGATACTCACTACCGAGTTAGGGATGGAAAGTTGTGAATTTCCTGGGGGATTAGGTCTAAAAAATTATTCTCCTGGGCGAGTCCAAGATGGCAACCGAGTAAGTCCCACAACTCGTGGCTCTGCCTGATTTCCAGGCCACATGTGGCTTGCCCCCTGTTTAGGTTCCCGACAGCCATGTCTGACCTCGAACTGCTGCAGAATGCTTGTGCTGGCCCCCCCACCCCCCGGAGTATGGTAGCGACCTGTGGAGGATGGGGGAGCGCTGAAGCACAAAAGAGGCAGGTTCTCGAGGGAGCCAGCGGCAGAGCGCTGGTGCCCGAGGCACAGCCCGGACTTGCTCAGACTAGTTGTGGCCGGTTCACGTTGGGAAGCCCCCCTATTCTGCAGTGGCTGAGTGAACAGACTGACGATTGGTGGGGGGGCATGGCAGTCTGAGATTGCAGCCTGGGCTCAGGTCCACAGGTTTGCAGTCCTTGAATTCGTGGCCTATTGGGTCACCGGTGTTGCCCTCACGGTGAGCCCAGATCAGGGCTGTGGTAACCTAGGCTGTAGTAGTTCCTATTTTCCCTATAGGCCCTGCGCATTGGAATAACATAAACAGCAGTGTAGACGTAGGACTGAGGTCTTCTAGGTCTCTACTGACTATGTTAGACTTAATTTAGGTTTGCGCCAGCTAGCTCAGAGGACACTAGAAACTTTCTTGAATGAATAGGAAGGGATCAGCTTCCCTGGCTCAGACAAGAAGGGATTCAGCTTCCGACAACCGCATAAACATGACAACTTTGCTCCCTCAGAATAAGTGTAAATCTCTAGAGTCGTGAAAACAATAGACAGTTATTTCACTCAGTAAGATGTGCGTTCTTAGTTTCACCAGAATGCAGAGAAGAGAGAGACGGGCGTTTTCAATAAAAGGTATTATTTATTGAGCAGTCTTCCTTCTCATGCAAGAGAAATGAATTGCCACAATTGCCATACTTAATATAAAGTAGAGTACGTACAGTAAAAGGAGTATTATAAAATAATACTGTAAAAGCATTGATATGGTTTCTTAGCCATAAGACACTTTAAAATGGATAAAATATATACATACATATACACATAGGCTAACGTCCTCAACTGGTGCTTCTAAACTACGCCTACCCTGGTGTACCTGACCTAAGCCTAATACGTGGGAAGGAGTAAGTAATTAGCAGTTTAAGTTAAGTAGGTTTGTTGCCAAGGATCTGATTCAAGAATTCTCTCTAAGTTATGTTATGTTATGTTATGTTATGTTATAACCCATTTATAAAGCGCACTTTGACCAAGGTTTCATGGCGCTGTTTTGAGCAGATGTGAGTTAACTGTTCTGACATGACTTCAGAAGGGACGATTACTCATGTGCCTGTATGAACAGCCATGTCTTAAGCTGCTTTCTGAACCGAAGTAGGTCAGGGCAAGAGCGGATCTCCCATGGAAGTGAGTTCCATAGTTGTGGAGCCAAATGTCCAAATCGAGACCCACCGTGTCGTTTAGGGTTTAGTCAGCACTGTACCTTGGGAATAGAATGTGGGAGGTCTGGTATCTCTCTCTCAGGACTCGATATCCCAGTCACCCGCAAGGGTAGGATGGAAACGCCGGAGCTGGATTTTCTCGGCAGGAGAAAAGACAGCGTCTTTCTCAGTGCGCCAAAGAGGAGGGGCAGCGTCCGTGGGCTTCTCGCGTCTGCTGGGCTTTCAGCAAGTAGACTGCTGCTCTGCTCCAAAATCACCACTGTGTGTTTGCTTAAGGCAACGTTGGTATATTTATACCTGAAAGGTGCCGAGTTTCACGTAAGGTTTGGACATAAGACGTCAATAAAGATGTCACTAAGAACTGGCCGTTCTTACAGTGCTTGCAGGAGTTCTATTGCAAATCAAAACAAAGCAAGTTGGGATTTCCCAGGTTGCTGGAGGTTTAGTGTGTCGAAAGAACTCGGTGTGTTCTCTAGGAATCCAAGGAAGTAGCTTTTGCCGTGCCTTGGACTGCAAGGGCGATTTACTGAAATATGGATCTGATTCTTATGCCATTATAGGGATATTATTGATTATAGCCGTACAAGGGCATAAAGTCGCAATATTGATTCGGGTTCCTAGATAAAACACATCAAGGCGTGGTCTACCCCCCAGGCTGCCACTAAACATTGCCTTGTGGCCCAGCCCTGTTGTTGCGCACATGGGCTTCAGTGCTGGAGAGCCCCCAAGCCTCTCTTGTGAGCCCAGGGAATTAGATTTGAATGGGGCCAATCCTTTAATCTCTAATTTGTGTGGCAGGAAGAGGTTCAAGTGGTATGCACTCCTGAAGAAGCCCAAGAACTCCCGGACATTCCGGACCTGTACCTCAGTACAGGTTTTAGGGGGACTTCCAGGATGGTCTCTATCTGGGCCTGGAGGGGCTGCACCTTACCGCTGCCGACCAAGTGTCCCAAGTATACCACAGAGTCTCTTCCTGTCTGTCGCGTACTGGCCTTGATAGTCAGGCCTGCCTGTTGCAGAGCCTGAAGCAGTTCCTGGAGATGAAAGAGGTGGTGCATCCAACTGCTACAGAATACAGCTATGTTATCCAGGTAGGCAGCTATGAAGGCCTCCATACCAGCAACGACCTGGTTCACCAACGTCTGAAAGGTGGCAGAAGCATTTTTTTGTCCAAAGGGCATCACACAAAATTGGTAGTGGCCCACTTCAGTGGAGAAGGCTGACCTCTACTTGGCACCTTCTGTTGGGGTGATCTGCCAGTACCCTGATGTAAGATCAAAGGTACTTAAGTACTAAGTGGCCCCTAACAGGTCAATTAGCTCATCAGCCAAGGGATGGATTTTGCATCTGTCTTTGTCACAGAGTTTATCGCTCTATAATCCACACAGAACCGCAGTTCAGGTGTGGTGCCTGCTGGAGCAGCTTTTGGTACCAGAACCACAAGACTGGACCAGGGGCTACTGGAGGGTTTTATCACCCCCAACTTCAGCATTTTCTAGACTTCACTCCTAATACTGGACCTCACCTTACCTGACAACCTGTAAGACTTATTCTTAAAAGGGATGTGGTCCCTGTGGCCACATCATTGGTAGATAGATGGGTAGTTCAAGGAACACAGGAGAACAGAGAGGAGTACTGTCCCAAAACTTGGTGGTAGACTCTCTTCCATTCAGGAGTTAGACTGGGTGGAAGTATTGCTCCCTCCACAGATCCATCCTTCTTCTTGAAATCTAAGAGGTCAGGGAGTTGTTCATTCTCCTCTTTGCCATCTGTCACCAGCAGCATGGTTATCTTATGCCGCTCATAGCAGGTGAGGCAATTAATCTGAAGCACTCTGGCGGTCTTAAAGTCGACCAGGTAGGTGGTCTTGCCCTTCTTCTCAGTTACCTCATAGGGCCCAGTCCAACAGTACTAGAGGGCCCTGGGTTCCACAGGTCATATAATCCACATTTTCTGCCCAGGCTGCAATTCCACAGTGGGAGAATTGTGACAATGTCACTCTTTCCTCACAGACTGACTGGCTTCTAAGTTGTCAGAAGCTTGTTTCCAAAAATTAGTCATTTGGCTTCTAAAGGCCAGCATGTATCACACTACATACTGGAGATTCTTCCTGGGAAATTGCTCCTCCTACTCCTTCACCAAACTTAGAGGTCCTCTAACAGGGTACCCATACAAATGCACAAAGGAGGTGAAGCCCACTCTCTTCTGTGCTACCTACCTGTAGACAAACAACAGAAGGGCAAGAGGATGTGCCACTTATTCCTCAAGGCCTCAAGTAGACCTCAAATCATGCCCTTAAGAGTTTTGTTGAATCTTTCAACAAGCCCATTTGTTTGGGGGTGGTAAGGAGTGTGGGACTTGCAGGTTACCCCACAATCCTTTCACATTGACTGCATGTATGCAGACAAGAAGTTTGTGCCCCTGTCAGGCACAACTTCCTCGGGGAAACCCACTCTTTTTAAAAAAAAAGTGCAAAAAGGAAAGAGCAATTGCTCTTTCACAATGACTCCTGGTTTAGGAGGATTACCGCAATTTTTCTATGATGATACGTGCACCATGGGTCTCAGGAGGGGGGTGGAGGCTTACTCGGCACACCGCCCACAGCCCTCAACGCCTGGCACCGGTGTGGAACCTAGCTTCTCCCTCGATACGGATTGCTTTTTGCACTTTTTCACTTAAAAAAAAAAATCACTTTCACGTCCCTAGGTCAGGGTGAGCCTTAGGTTGCTCATACCGCCAGGTTTCATCACATTATACTAGTCCTGAAGAATGCCTGGTAAATTTACACCGTTTTGTAGGCTGAAACATGTCGACTGATATTACGAATTAATCTGGAATTAACCAAACAATTAACTTTTGGCCAAATTCCCAAACACATAGCTTTTTTCTGTGCCTTAGTGATCTACTAATACATTTTTTTTTCTTTTGATACTCATAAGACACTCTTCATTTATTCTCACTGCACGCCTCTTTCACTAAACCAGCTCCGCAGTAGTCTGGCGTCGCAGCACACCAAAAAGGCACTCAGCCTTTTTGGTGGGGCCCGATGATGAAGCATGACACCGACCAGGTCGGTGTGTGAGGACTTTCTTACCTACCCAAGTCGGGCCACGTAGTGTTCTTTCTTCTTTTGCTCCCTTAGTGTGGTTTCCCAAAACACCACTGACCTCTCTTTTTTTGTTGATACATAAATCATAAGGTGTCAGACATATGCCTTGTTCACCATAGCCCGATATTGGCAGGCACATAAGCATTGGGCAGGGCATACTCACATGGCATTAGGCAAACTTGCATGAGGCGTCTCAATATGCATAAAAACACATTATGCGCATACATTAGGCATGGAAACATAGGGGATACTCTCATCAGGTGTAGACCACCTTAGGCAGGGCATAAGCCACCTTAGCTCAGATACAGCACTGTACAGGACACCAGCAATGCACGCACTAGGGGATAAAAACCTTCAGCATCCACCTTTGGCATCTAGGCCCATTAAGCATCTGTTACACTGAGCATCAATCACAATCCCCCATTAGGCCGGAATCCTGAGCAACCCCACATTAGCATGAAAACATTAACACCCCATTAGGTATAAGAGCATTAGGGGAAAAAACATATCATGAACCACAGGCCCATTTTGCATAAAAATATTTGTATAAGTCACATTGGCCTAAATCAGCACTGCAAACCGGAGGAAAAAGCATTAGGTATCATCCTAGGTACAAATGCATTACGCAACAATATTATGCAAGAAATCATATGGGGCAATAGGCCTCGCCAGCATAAACACAGTTCGCCCCAATCGGGGGCACAACACTCTGAAACTGGCCCCAGGCCAACTAGCCTCTCTCCGGGGCTCAAATGCCCTATGTCCCGCAAAGTCAGGGCTGGCTGCAAAAACAGCAAAAGCAAAGTGCACAAAGCACTGGGGCAGGGCAGGAGTGTCTCTCACTCCTCTCTCTCTTCTTCCGAGGAGTACAATGCCCCCCAATACGTTGCAGCTGCTCACTGTCAGCCAAGCAGGCAGGGGGGAATCCCACACGCCGGGATCCCCTCGTAGCTCATTAGAATCCTGGCGCTGCGGACTTCCGCTCCTCTTCTCCTGGGCACAGTTGTAGCGCCTTGGCAGCAAGCAGAGCACAGTCAATGCAAATATGGCACTCTGGCAGCACCCCAATGCAGGACACATGCAGGGGAATTGAAATATGGCGCTTTGACAGCACAGCGCTGCAGGCGTCAGCTCTTCTTCCCCTGGCACCTTGAATATAGCGCTTGCGAGGCACTAGGTCCCACTAGAAGCTTCAGGGGCAGAGGATAGTGTACCTCTTCTGGTAATCAGGAAAACAGTGCCCACCAGGCGCTAGAGTGCAGGCAGAGCAGCACAGACACTTCAAATATGGCGTTCACCAGGCGCTGGGTGACTCACAGTTCCCGGGGTCCCACCCGTAGGAGTAGCGCCCACGCTCTTCACCTCCTTGGAGTGCAGGCAGTCAAAGTATAGCATTCATGAGGTGCTAGGGCAGCAGTGCAGGCAGGCCAGGTTGGGCAAGATCAGCAGACAGTGTGCACTCATTAGTACAGGCAACAGCTCCTTGAAGCAGTCATCTGCCATAAAATGGCACTCCTCCAGACACAACAGTCTTCACTCCAGAAAAGGCTCTCACTGGCCCTGTGGACAGCAGAGGGTTACAGATGGGCTCACGGGCCAGCACACAGGCCCATGATGCGGTACCTCCTGGCAGAGTGTCCCCTCTCAATCCAGTCCACTCTCAGTCTGAGCACATGGCATCTCTACTGCTCTTTATATACACCCCTCCTTCCAGCTACCAGAAAGGGCTGGAAGCTTCTATAAGGTCCCTGGCAGTTCAAGCCTCACTGTCACTGGGGGAAGTGTAGATCACCTTGTCACTTCAAACACTGGACCGCCAACCCACCTCAGGCAGGTGGCACATGCACACAGAAATGACGTCCATTTTAAAAGTGACATTTTACAAAGGTGCATTTGTACAATGGTGAAAATGACTCTGCGCACGCAATTGCTCAGCATGTATCACTGCATCTCGCACCACACATGGCCTATACATTCCTCTACCATGGGGGAGATATAGGTGCGTACACCATTGCACAGCATTTAACATTTGAATTTGAAATACATCCACATGACATGTTGATTCCCACAAAAGCGAAGGGGAAAAAGGGTCAAATCCAACATTCTGTCTTTCTATCTGTGAGTGCAAGCTAGTCGACAGTTGTACTTCCATATCAGTTTAATCAATGCAGACTAGCATTTAGAGATAAACTAATGATCCCTATCAGAATTCAAAATTGTAAATCTTCTATGAGAAACCAATATTATAGTGTAAGAAAGATTTTTGCTAGCTACTTGGAAGAGGGCAAGCCAAGAAATAAGATGTATTGCCCTATCTTCGTCAAATGGTCTACAACTATTAGGATGAGAAAGGGCAAATTTGACTTTTGGGTAACAACTTTAAAAAGCATAGATATGGTATGCCAACGCTAAGGTGGAACAGACCACAGCAATCAAAGACCCACAGGATTACTATACAAGCAAATAGAACATGTCTGTACGGTTTAACATTTTCAAACAAAGCTGGTCACCAAACATACCTTTTTGCAGTTGTATGAATTACACACATGCCAAGTTCAGTAAAAGAATGTGTGATCTTTTAATCTATTTCATAATACATCCCAATACTAGATCAATAGAATTGATAAGCACAGCTGCTACAGTATTATGAAATTTGAAGGGGATAACCTGATAATAATCTACACGTTGTGTGAAATGCAGTTTCCAATTCATTATATTCTTAGATTCTAACCAAATACTACACTCTTCTGTGATTACATTTGGTCCAGTGTTTGATCTGCTCTAGTAAATCAGGTACCAAAAGCAATGGATATCTACTTTTCACTGTAATGTAGTTGATTGCTCTATAACATAAACACATTCTTAGCTTGTCTGGATCTTCAGGAACAAGAAAACCTATTGAGAGGAGGAAGGTGACTATAGTATGGTCTGATGAATCTATTTCCAAAACCTTCATTGTTGGGCCTGGCCCTCTCTGCAGGGTCATTATCACATTTTTGCGTTCACCCTTCTGTTTTCTGAACCAGTTGTTGTTGGCTTTTAGGCAGTGGTTAAAGTGGGCAGGATCGGTAGGGCACAGCCTGCCCCTACTTTTTCAAGTTAATAGACTATGTAACCCAACTTCTTTATTTTGGAAATGTGTCCCAAGATGACAGAAATAGACAAGTCCTATAGATAAGGCTCGGCCGTTAGGAGACGGGCGGGGTCGGCAGAGGAAGGAAATGGACTCTTGTCTCTTCCTTCTTGCCCAGAGAAAACAAGGACAGTGTCTACTTCTCCTGCTCTGCCACAATCGGCTACCCCCTCTCTTTCTTCCTCTTCCTCTTTCTGTCTCACACCTCCTTACTTGCTGAATGAAACTTGTGACTTCTAGAAACAGCTCATACACTCTCTTTCCTCTCCTTTCCTTCATTCATTCGCCTGTGAAATTGATCCAAAAGAGAAAAAACACTTTTGCTTGAAATGTCCTAAGTTTCTGACATTTTTCTATTCTAAACAGTTTTTCTACTTGTTTTTCCCCTTTTCGACCACTGCTTTTAGGACTCTGCTCACTTTAACACTGTTAACCAGTGTTTTAGCGCATGTGGTCTCTCCTTTAAACATGGTAAGATTGGCTTAAACCCAATTGGCACCTTTTATTTACTTATAAGAGTCTAGTAAAATGGTGCTACAGGTAACCAGGGCATGCATTTTAAATGATACTAGTGCTCCTGAAGCACTAATTGTGCCACCACCTGTAGCAGATATTTAAACATATCTCAAGCCTGCCATTACAGCCTGTGAGCAGTTTTAAACTGCCAATTGGACCTGGCAAAATAAGCCTTTTGCCAGGCCTAAATCTTCCTTTTTAATACATATAAGTCACCCCTAAGGGAGGCCTTAAACAGCCCATAGCGTATGGTGTACTGTATTTAGAATGCTGGACTTGTACTTTCAAGTTTGAAATGTCCTGGTAATGAAAACCTCTCAAGTTTTGATTGGGAGTAGCTAGAAATGTCGAGTTTGGTCTCTAAAGAATTGTAATGTAGAACCCTTTTTAATTGTAAAGTCGGATTTTAAGTAACAATTCCAAAAATGCCACTTTTAGAATGTTGGCATTTTCTTGTCTTAACCATTTGGTGCCTGCTACCTGTTCCTGGGTCACGTGACTAGGCGGAGTTGGCAGTTGGCATTTGAGTATTCCTCCCAGACAGCATCACAATAGAGTATCTGTGTGTTGGCATGGGTCATCCTGGGTTAATGAGGGGGGCTCAGCTGTCACCTACCGCACTTACACTTCAAAGGCACTGGCCCAGCTCCCACACAAAGGACTGCACACTAGCCTATTATGTCCCAAAAAGGACCAGGACCAGGGTTGGGAGGCTGAGACTTCCAAACATCTCTGTCGAGGATAAACTCTAGAAGGTTCTCCCACTTCAAAGTGGGTACCAGGCATAAAAAGGGGATGCTCAGTCCCACTGTTCAGATCACTCCTGGACCTATGGAAGGCTCAGAAGAAGGACTGCTCTGCAGCCCTGCCATGTTACTGCAAGAAGAACTGCCCAGCTGTTCCACTACTCTGCTACCCTGCAGGAGAAAGGACTAAACCTTTACCTTGAAGTCAGGATTACCAGAATGACTCCAAGGGCTCAAACACCCTTGAACGCTCAACCTGGACTCCACCTGCTGTCAGTCCTAACCACTCAAGTAGTGACTCCCTAGTCCTGGATAAAGGGGCTCTGCCAGCCCAGCTATGTTCCCCATCAGACCTGACACAGCGCAACACAAGTCAAAGCAGGAAGTTGCATGGCTACCCGTGGAGCACTCCATTGGAACCGACGTAGCGTACAGAACTTCCTACAGACCTCGCCTCACCTCCCACTGAGCTCCTCATCAGAAAGGATGCAGTGTTATGCAACTTGACCCTGCATCACTCCTTGGAACAGCTGCTGCGAAACACAATGTCCCACATCAGGATATAAGGAACAATTTTCAGCTGGACTAATCTGGACCCTGTATAAGACACGCGCACCATCACAGTCAGCCTGAAATTGTGACTTTGTCACGGCCCAGCATGACCACATACGCACAGCTGTTAGTGCTTTTGAGCACTATTTTTAGGTAAACCTTTAAAATTGCATATCTCTGTTTAAGAGCTCCATAAATACTTAACACATGCCTTTATGTTGTGTTTTCAGTTTATTACTGTTTAATAGGAGTGGGTGGAATTGGCGGAATTTGATTAAAATTCCACGAGATTTAGTGGAATTCCACAATGAGATGGAGTGGGTATTTGCTGCTATTTTCTTAGCACAAAATGCAACTTTGCAAGTAAAAATGGAAGAGAAGATGCATTTAACGCTAAGAAATAATGCTGCCAAATAACAAATGCACTGCAGTGCATACCCCTTAGCTCCCTTACATACTCTGCCGAGGCTTATTTGGTGATGCAGTGCGCGCAACAAAATTAGTTTTATTTATTTATGTTTACTTACATGTTAAAGACCGTAATCCATACATTACTACCCCCCACCCTGCCCCTTCCCCTCCCCATGTCACCGCCCGCCCGGTACTCTCATACCGGCCGTGACTGACACAAAAAGTGGAATTCAACTGTGGCGTTGTTCCTGCCCAATTAGTACTGATCATATGTAGCATCAAAAACTACATGCCCAAGATCACTTTAACCTTGATTAAATCAATGCAAATCTTTTCATGATGAATCCAAAAGCAAATCAGAGAAACCATATGCTTGTGAAATGAGGACATGAAGACAAAGAAGGACCATCCACTGACTTAACTTCTTTGGTTCTTTTTTCCTAATCACCTGTATCTGAAAAGATTAAGTAAAGGTATTGTTCTGAGGCTTCTGAATCTAAAATCCTAAAATAATAATTTCATTTCCACCTGACAAAATCATTTTCAATGAAGTAATCATGTGAGCCACTAATAAATGCCTGAAATGAAATTTGAAACCGGCTCAATGTATTCACTGGGCAAGGCACCTCCCTTAATTTTTTAATTTCTTGTATTTATTTGCCCCTCCATGCTGCATCACTATGAGCTGCTATTCTAATGGGTCCCCAGTGAGTAAGTCCTAACGATATTAACCAAGGATAAACAAAAAGCTGTCCTACTGCCTGCACCACCGCTTAATCATAACGGTGATTTGTGTACCAATGGGGAAAAATACATCGGAAAATTGCAAATTAGAATATTAATAAATTCGCCACTTGCCTGTATTATACCTCCAAAAGGTCTGAAAATCATGATCTCTCAGTTTTATTTGATCTACTACTGTAACACCGACATGAATTTAACTCCAAATTCATTACTCTTATCATGTTACACTTTCACAGAGGTACTGAGGAGCTTAAGTTCGAGTTTCACATTCTTAACCGCATCGCTGCTGCGGTGATGTTTGCGCTGTGCTGCAAATTACCATTTTGCTGTTGTCATGACGAGCTCAGCTCATCATCAGCACACGACAGCCGTGGGTGATGACGAGCTGAGCTCGTCATCAGCATCGAAAGGGTTAAGATCTGCATTTGAGCTACAACAATTGCATGAAACCGCAATGCATTTGGCACAAGGTATTTTCCAACGCTCTACCAGAAAATAGGCAGAGGGAGGCTTACCTCTATCCTTAAAGACTTAGGGGCATATCTACAAGCCTTGTGCGCTGCCTGAACGTCATTTTTTAGGAAGTTCTATTGGCTCACAGGGCTTAGCCATATGTACAAGACCACATGAAGTAACCCTGCATGGCTTTTCATGGCCTTGTAGGTAGAGAGTAAGGTGAGGCAGAGCCTTTTCATGGGTGTTGCTGTGGGTGTTCCCCCTTTACACCCATGGAATTTGGCACTGCCCCAGAGTTACAACATCAGGTAAGCCTGGGGCAGCTCCTAAACCTTGTGCCTCTCTAGAGCAGGTGTAAAGAGAAAAAATGTACATTTCGCCTCTTTTTTTTCCTCTTTATACATGTGCTTCATTTTGCAGCACACATAGAAAGAGGAAAATGCCCTTGTGATTGTTTTTGTGCAATAAGGTGCCCCGTCCTGCACAAAAACATTGTGTTGACAACACAGACATCCTTGCACAATGGTGTCAGGGTACCTGCGTTGGCACACAGCTGAAAGGACAGAAATGCACCATTTCTTGTAAATACGGTACATTCCTTTCCTTTCAAATTGGCAAGAGCAGCGCAGCAAAATGATTTGTGATGCTGCCTTATGCCAGTTCATTGTAAATGTGACCTTAAAACCATGATCATCTTACTCCAAAATAGTGATGATTATAAGTGTTTTTCAATTAGCTGGTTTAACTATTTTATGCACACACCCAAGTCCTTTCTTTTTCAAGGTATCCACTTTTCTGCCAGCTGTACTTTTCCTTAATATGACAATTGTTGGGCTGCCCTACTGAGAAGCGTCTCTTTAGTGCACTTCCGGATTCCAATTGGAAGACATTAATCCATTTGATTCAAGATCAAACTCACAACTTGTTTATTATTCAATGAATATAATAATATCTCAATGACATGGTAATCCACATAGTTCATGTGAAAACAACATCAGTTTCAATGATGAAGGTGCAACAAAGAAGTAGTTATCCCCAATGCATTTCGGGCATTCTGCCGCCCTTCATCAGGGGTTTGTTTCTTAAAAAGCATTTGAATAAGGAGAAAATAAAATGACAGTTCATGGTGTTGGCTGTCCCCTCAGATGTTCTCTCTTGAAAATCAATGTGTCAGTGCCTGAACTGAAAGTCATCCTATATAGGTGACCGCCGTGAAAACAAACACTTGGAAATAACATGCTGGTGACCACGTTGTGTATTATCCCAAAAAAGGTCAGACCGTGCCGCATGCTTGGTGACTTTTAAACTGTTAATGTGAGGTTTCAGAAGCATGCATGATATTGAAATATACCAAAAGTGCTGGAAGAACGTGAAAATATATCAAAGAAGGCTTGGAAAACTCACTGCATTAAGCAATGGCTATCGTCATAAAAAAATGTGTGAAGGAATGTACGTTCACTTAAGTTCATGATGATCACTATTGTGCCGGTCAACGGTGAAAGTGACAAGACTCCCGCTATTACGTAAGTGATCTGAATTCTAAAACCCAAAGGTTTGGTCCTCAATCAGGTGGCATGCATAAACGTAACATGAATATCTTATAACCTGCCTGTAGAAAGTTACTTGGTAAGTATGGTACGGTTTGCTTAGAGCTGCTCTCTCCTCTCCTTCCGGAAACACCATCAAAGTGTTCGGGTAACGGGAGAAGAAAAATAGACAGAGGGTAAGTGCTTGGATGTCATTATGGCCCCATCTTGGAGCGGTCGCCCTACGTGCCATACCTCGTTAGGTTGTGTGAATGTGGGCTGTGCTCTAAACCAAACCATCACTCAATGAGTTATGAATCAAGTGCTCCAAATGGCATGGAGCGTTCAATGTCGCAGTCAATGAAAATGAGAACCAAATAGGAAGAAACAATAATAATAATGGGAGGAGGGAAGAATGATAGAAAAGTGTGGTGAAGAGTGGGGTATAGGGTCACCTCAGACCGTGGTGGACCACAAGCTAACCTTGCAAAACCTTCTTTTTCCACGGATAAGTTGAACAGAGGAAGGGTATAGTGAAACTAATAACATTGAAAAACTGGAGTAAAGAAAAAATTAAATGAAAATGAATAAAGATGACATTAAAATGAATCGGGATGAAATGGATCACCAAATGAACAAGACTGAGATAAAGGAGGGAAATAGGGTGAGATGTAAAGCATTCATAGAAAACAGCTGTATTCAATGCGGGCCTGAGGCCGTGAGGCATGAAAGTGTTCAACCGTTGATCCAGAAGGTTTCTCGGTGTATAAGAAATTTACAGTTGTCTCTTCCTTCTTTTAGGTCCACCTTCTCTAAGATCAGAAACATAGCTGGCTGATGTTGTGATTTTGTGCCAGAAAGTGTACCGCCAAGCCTGATTTGGTGTTGTTGTTTCTGATGTTGCTTTTGTGCTTGTTTAGTCTTGCTTTTATTTTCCTTTCGGTCTTGCCTATGTAGGCTAACCCACAGGGACATTTGAGCATGTATATAACGTTCTTTGAATTGCATGTAGCTGTGGTGAAGAGTCTTATTTTTTAGCCTTTGGTTGAATAGTTGCCTCTAATGACATTGTTTCAGTTGCCACCTTTGAAGTACGAGATAGTGCCTTTGTAAGTTCCAATGTTGGTATGTTTTTTTTGGGATCTCAGTAGTTTGTTAAGGTTTTTCCTCCTTTCATAAGAAAATAATGGTATGTCTGCAAATAATCCCTTAATATCAGGCTCCAACTGTAACATCGGCAAATATTTGAGGATGATTTTCTTAAGTCCTGTGCTTTCTGTTGAAAACTTAGACACCATCACTATTCCATTCGATTTTGCTTTCTTTTTTTCCGTGGTCAGTGTATGCCTGCAGGAAACAGTGAGTACGCAGCTTGTGGCAGTTGTAAGTATGGTGGCTCAGTGGACTAATGCTTCCACTGCAGGGGCTTGTGTTCGACCTCATGGGCACAGATTCAAATCCCGGCTCTGTAGCCTACACCTGCTTGCATCTGGGAGTTACCAGGGGGTGATAGCTGCGGTGGGTGGGGTGTCCCAGAGCTTCCTGTCCCGCTTCTTCAGGAAGTTCCTAGAGGCCATGATGCAGAGAATGCATCTTTACATCAGCTTCCTTTACCCACATGCGGAACTGCTCAAGACCAAGACTGACTTCTATTAAATGGCACACTTCCCACACATCATTGGCTGCATTGATGGCAGCCACATCCCATTCTGCCCCCCTGCTGTCACAGAGTACATTTACAGAAACAGAAAGTCCACCCACTCAATAAATGTGCAGGTGATCTGCAACGCTGGCAACATAATTACTGACATTGTGGCCAAATTTCCAGGGAGCACCCACGACTCCTACATATTCCAGAACAGTGGGATCTACACATGCCTGGCTGCTGGGGAATTTGGGGAAGGATACCTGCTAGGTAAATCACTGTGACACAGCCTGATAATTACTGCAGCTGAATGTTTCAAATGGTATGTAACTAATGGCACTCTCTTTCCCACCTAGGCGATAGCGCTTATGCTCTGCGGTCCTTTGTACTCACTCCCTACATGAACCCATCAACACGGAGTGGGAGACGTTACAATGTGGCACACAGAGTAACATGCAATGTTGTGGAGCGCACATTTGGACTCTTAAAAAGCAGGTTCCGCTGCCTCCACAAGAGCGGAGGTGCACGTCAGCACACACCCATCATCTGCTGTAAAATAATTGCAACCTGTGCCATGCTGCACAACCTTGCCACAAAAACAGGTACAGAAGTTGATATGAGGACATTGATGATGGAACTGAACAGCCAGAGCCCTATGCAGCAGGAGTAGCGCCAGCAACAGATGGGAGACTGAGATGGGCAGAGATCATACGCAGCTATTTTTAAGTAAGTAAGGAGACACAGCCAGGCGTTGAATGAGAACACCGTAGTTTATTGCCAACTACGGCAAATGACAAATGGCACATCATGGTAGTCCAATTTGTGACAACCTAACTAGGCGGTCACGGGATACTTCACCCTAATGTGTTCTCTGGAGTGTGGGCAGCATTAATGTCTGAGCCCACGCACAACAGTGCGGGATGCCCGAGGCTGGGTTTCAACACTGGCTGTTGAATCAGGGCCTGCAGATTGGCGCCTGCTGTCCTGTATGGGTGTGCTACTGCTGCTCCTGCTGGTGGTGTCTTCAGAGTCCCCCACACCTAGATCTCCAGCGTTGGCTGACTGGTTAGTCAGCAGCAGTTCCGTTGCAGATGTCACCCTCCCCATCCCCCTGGAGACATCTGTGCAGCAGTGAACAAGCCCCTCTTGCATCGCCACAGAGCGCCTACATAGCAGGGAAGTGGCAGTTGCCAGATAGTTCACCGCCTTGGTGTGATGCTGCGTACACTGCCTCTCCCGGGGCCTTTGTGTGTGGTCCACATCAAGTTTATCACAGAATGTCATCATGGACTGGGACCTGTCTTGCATTTCCTCTGCCATTTCCCTCATGCTCTCCGCCATGGAGCTGATGCCCCGGTTCATATTGCCCATGTTGTTGTTTAAGTGGCGCTTCTGTCTCCGCACTGATAGTATGGCTTTTGCCTACAGGCGTTGCACTTTCACCATTGTGGCCTCCAGCCTGCAGAAGACCCTGTCACCATGCCCAGTTGTGCTGCTCTCCCGGACCGTACGGCATCTTGCACCTGTGTGCACACCTTTTGGAGGCGGACTGCAGCCCAGCATTGTTTGCCTCCAGTGGAGCAGTTTGGGTGTCACCCTCCCTTTCTTCCTCAGAGGTCGTCGCCATGAGTTGGAGAGGGGGTACATCATGCCTCATGGGCCTTACCACTTCCAATGACTCTGAAGCTGGTGAGGGAGACTGTGCTGGTGGGTCCTGCTGTGGTGAGTCATACAGCAGAGGTGATGATGACTGTGCTGTTGTGGCTGCCTCTGGTGTGGAAGCTGCCTGTGCTGTGGGTAATGTTTCTGTGCTTTGTCCTGCACTCCTGCTGGCATCCTCACTCCTTTCCATTTGAGGTGCCCTTTTCTCCCTCTCTTGCGCTGTCCTGCATGATGACTCTCCTGTGGACAGATATGGACATTGGCTCAGAGGTGCTGCAACCCTGTATTTTCAATATTAAATTACAATCCTGTCACACAATATCAATGTCCTCAACTGCTTCTGAATGTAGTGTGTGGCATGCCTTGCTGTTTTGTGTGATGACTGTACTGATGTATGTTTCAATGACTACCTCTCCCATGATGCATTGCTGGTGTATCCCAAAACCTGTACTGGAGTGTGAAAACGCACAGCCACATTGGGGAAAGGGGACAGGGAGGGGGGAGGATTGTAGGACATACTCCTTACCTTGTTTTGTTGCAGCTCGGGCTGAGCTGTCAGCATCCCCGATCCCAAAAACACTCTTGGGCACCAGAGTGGACTCCAGAAGCTGCTCCAGGTCAGTAAGGGCACGTGCCCTGCTCCTTCCTCCCCCTGTGACACTGGCCTCTTTCTTCCATGCTGCCAGCTTCTTCTTTGTTATGATCCTGAGATCATACCAGCGTTTTTTGAGGTCATCTACTTCTCGTGTGGTCACCCCTATGGCTTTCACCTTCGACTGGATTCTCAGCCAGGTGATCCTTTTCACAGCCTTCGCTACCTGCAGACTCTGTTTCCCAAAAAGCTGGGTGTGGTGTTTCACCACCTCCTCCACCAGCATCTTCAGTTCGCCTGTGCTGAACTTTACTCTTCTTTTGCGGTCTGCTACTTCCCTCTGTGAGTCCTGGGATTCCATCCTGCACTTCTGCTCAGCTCAGTACAGCCAGTAGCTCAGTGTCTCACAGCTCTCCAGAATGTTCAGTTAGTCTGCACCTGCATGGGTGTGGCCACTTCCTGTTTGTGGGGTGGGGTGGAAGCACATGATTGGTTGAATCCTCAATTGCTTGTATTTAGTATCTCCGATTCTGTATTAACCGATTCAGTATTTATACCGAATTGGTAAATACCGAATCGGAGATTCCGATTTTTACCGATTCGGTAAATTTTACCAAAATATTTGCTACATCCCATTTACCGATTCTAAAATACGTTTCGAATCAGTAAAATAGGATTACCTACATCTGGCCCCAAATGATTAAAGGTTGTTATGTGGCTTACTGATAATTGCTGGACCTGTTCTAAATGTAATACTTACTGTCTAGAAAAAAAGTATTAGGACCTCCTATCAAACAACTACAACATTTATTCACTGAAAGCAGAAAGGTTATATAACAATGAATCATTTATTTGCACCAATGGATACGCCAATTGGCAGCACTCCCAGTTAAGACAAGACAAAAGCGACTTTATTTCTAATTGTTTAAACAAGGCATAGGTTTAGATAGGAAATGCAATTTACACTAAATGAGGTATAATGCAAATTGTTTAGGATCTCCAGTAATTCTCCCCTGAGGAGCTACCTACGTTATAGTCACTATTCATGGATACAAAATGCATACAAGTGTGAATCCCATACTGAAAGTTTTTATGGTCAAAGAATCAGTGATTTTAGATTCTTGAGGTAATGGTTCTTGACTGGCATATGTATTTGCAAAATTGTAGCGGGGAACCTTTTTCTGGTTTAACTGAAATAATTCTGATTGCAAGTTCCTGCTCTCTGTCCTCATCAACCTGACATCCCGTAGGAATCTGGTTGCTACATAAAAGATTTGAATTAAAGGGGTATCTAAGGGCCAAATGTACGAACGCATGATTTTGCAACTTGCAATTTGCGAAAAATAGCGAATCGCAATTTGCGAGTCACAAAAATCAATGTTCGTACCCAACCGTTCCTGAATTTGTGACTCGCAATTGACTAGCATCGCAATTTAGTGAGGAAGCAAATTGTGACTCGTTTAGCGCACGCAGATAGCATGCGGGGTGGAATGGCCAGTTTAGCGTGTGCACATAGCGTATGGGCGGAAAATGGCATTTTGCATACCCAAATAGCAAGCGCGAATTAAGAAAGAAAAAAACACTTCCTGGGAGAGCAGAAGGACCCCAAACCAGGAATTGATGTCCCTGGAGAATTCTGAATAAAATTAGCAACACATGGCAAAGTGCAGAAGCGCAGTCCAACACTGCAAGCCATCCAAGACACGAAAGCAAGATGTCCAGCAAGTCCAGTGAGAAGGCAGGGAAGGAGAGGTTGAGCAAATTCAAATTCTCTGAGAAGGAACTGGTACATATTAATTGAAGAATACTGCAACAACCATGAGCAGATGTTCGGGAGGTCATCACATACCGTTACAGAATCAGAGGAAAGGCGAATCTGGTGAGATATCCAGCTGCGCATAAATGCCCTTGGTGTGGCTGACCGGCCCTGGACGACATAAAAAAAAGGTGGTACGACCTGCCCTCCAGGGCTAAGGAGAGGGTGGCAACCCGGCTGCATGAAGCACAAGGAACAGGAGGAGGTCCGGAAGCTTCAGCAGCAGAGGCAATGGTGGAAAGTACCCTTGAGAGAGAGGCAGTAGTGGGATTTGGGACGCTCAACACATCTCACCACCTGCTGGTAAGTTTCAGATGTGTGCCATATTAGTATGTTAAACAAAAGCCTGCTCTCCACATGCATGACCCACACACAGACAACTGCATCTACATGCTCCATTTACATGATCCAAAAGTCACAGTTAGTAGATTATGGGATATGTAGTGCATGGCATAAACAGTGCAGTTAGGGACTTATATGAGTTGTGAACATAGTACCATCACTGAGACAGTGACTCAGAACATTTTCTTTATTTCTCCTTTTGTTACATAGATAGACCTCTGGTGGAGAGCCAAGGGGAGATGTGAATGATGGACAGAAGGAGCAGGTCCAAATGGAGAAAAAGCAGGATGAGCCAAGTTGTTCACATGTCCTGGGAAGTGCGGCACAGAGTTCATCACAGGCTCCAGCACATCACACACCAGCAACACAGCAGCAAGCACTATCCCCTCACACTCTGGGCAAAGGGGTCCCAGTTCAGCGTCCGACACAGCATTCAAGAAGGGTGCTTCAATCTCGGAGGCACACTTGCACCCACACCAGAGCAGGCACTCAGTCGCGTTGGGTGGCCTGGAGAAAGCCATGTTGAAGGTTCACCTACAATAAAAACAGATAAGGCTTATCATTTCAAAGCTGATCCAGGGATTCCTTAACATCACCGAACAAATGGCTGACAACCAGGCTCGCACTGAGGGGAAATTTGATGCCCTCACAGGGGCTATTGGGCAGCTGTGCACAGAGTTGAAAGAGGAGAGAGTGCATCACAGGAGAATGTAGTGCAGCAGTGCACACGGAATGCACTTATTGACCAGGGCAATTGGTAGGCTGGCAACCACAATAACTCGACACATCAAGCGCACCATGGCTCTGCAGATCAATTTGGGCCACTACAGTGATGATGTTGCAAGGGGCTGCAACAATTTGCAGCTGCAGTTGTGGCAACCCAGACAAACATGGTCACTACTGGAGGAGTCATAGGGACAGCTGAGAGCGAGGTGTCCAGCTGCAGCAGTATATCAACTGCAGATACACCTATGCAGCGGTGAAGCAGCAGTCGGCAGCCAATAATCCCATGTGCCAGATCCCCACAAGTTGGACATAAAGGCAAAAAGTGATTTGTTGCGTAGAAAAGTGCCAGGTTTTTTTAATGGTGAAGTAACCGCATGACATTTCTACTTTAATTTGGTTATGTGGTTTGAGATGGACAGGTTGTCCAGCATTGTCCTTTGACATGCCCTTCAAATAAAGGGAAATTCAAATTGTCAGAGTCACATTTTGTGGTGTCATTTGTTGTGTGTAGAATGAATGTAATGACGTACCTAGAAAAATAATGTCTGGCTATGTGGTCCCTACGCCTTCTCCCCTCTGCTTCTGAGCTTCCCTCGCTTGGCTTCTGGGCTGGTGGGTTAGGGTCTACATCTCCTGAGTTGGAATCAGACACCTCCATTTGCAAGCCACACCTGCAGTCAATGTTGTGGAGTATGGCACAGGTTGCCACAATTTTGCATATTGTCTCAGGCGCATAATGCAAGGCCCTGCCACTCTTGTGAAGGCACTGGAATCGTGATTTTAGGATGCCAAATGTGCTCTCGATGACCGACCTGGTGTGTGTATGTGCCCTGTTGTACCGCCTTTCAGGTGCGTTGGTGGGAGACAGGTACGGTGTGAGGATCTATGGACACAGGGAATACGCACTGTCACCGTGGGGGATATATGATCATGAGACAACATGCAGTCAGACATCATAGTGCATTTACATTTCACAGTGGACATGAGAATTCAGCACCTAGTTGGTATCCTTCATTAAAGTCACCTCTCTATAATTTCTGGTATATGCCACTGTTTCTGAAGATGTATAAGTCATGTGTACTTCCAGGATATTTTGCAACAATGTCTGAGATGATGTTGTTTGCGCCACAGACAAGTTGGATGTTGAGGGAATGTGTGCTTTTCCTATTACAGAATATGTATTCTATGTGTGAGGGAGGACATATGGGCACATGGGTCCCATATATGCACCCTATGACCTGTGGAAACCTTGCTATTTTATGAAACTGCATTTTAGTATTTTCTTGTTCCATATCATTCCTGGATAGGTAGATGTGCTGATGGATGTGGTGTAGCATGGCATCTAGGAAATTGTGTAAGAAACACAAAAGCACACTCTGCTACACACCTCTGGCCACTGCAATGACGTGTTGGTACCTACCAGTGGCCAATAGCTGCACATGTGTGGGGATTGCATTGCTGCGCTGGATTCTGCTTTGCAAAAGTGTCTATAAGGTCTAGGAAGACAGTGCTACTCAGTCTGTACTGGTCATATATCTCTTCCTCTGTCTTCTCAAACAATGTCAGCCTGACTCTGAAAATCGTCTCCTGTCTCCACCTCCTCTGCTGAGCAGCAGTATCCACATTCTCCTCGCTACCATATACAGGGCAGCCAATGTGGAAAGATATCAGATGCATTCTGGGACTCTTTTATAGGTTTTGCATGTTTACCACCTGGTTTTGATTAGTGGTAAATTGCATGTGCAAATGGGCCAATTTATACTTTTTCTCAATTTGAGAATGGTCTGTCCACTGTCATTTGGGACTCGCTAATTGTAAGTCACTATTTTTGGAACGAAAACACCGGTTGCATTTTTTGTGAGTCGTTATTCCTTTGCATCGCAGTTTCGTGATTAGCGAGTGTATTTCATACATTGCGCTCGACCATTTCTGCATCTGCAAATCGGTTTGCAATCAATTTTTCACTCGCAATATGTTTGTACATCTGCCCCATAATCCATGAGTCAGGTTGGAATAATAATGTGGACTAGGAAATCTGACAGATCCAGGTTCACCCACTGCCAACCACACAATGAATGATATGACAGTTCGAAGTAGACCAGTGGTAATGGAAATGCGATAACAGAGAAAACAAAGACACTAGATATTGTCACTTGTCACACAGTTGGACTTTACTGGTGGCAGTTGATGTCTAAGGATAAGAGAAAATTGTTAGTAATATTCTCATTACCACTGAACCTGATTTCTAATATGATTTTGGATACATCTTTAACCAATTTCTGCATCTCACTACAGGTTGTAGTATAATAAATGTAGATTATTATTCTAGAGTTTACCTGATGACAATCACCTTCCAGTCATTGTCTATATTTTAATTCAATATGAAAATCAAAAGAAAGATTATGAAAGTCCGTGAAGAGCTAAGAAATCTTATAGATCCTCAATTAGAAATAACAAGGGGGCATATTACCAACAACTAGAGATAATTACCGCTCTGTTGGTTTAGCGGCGATATTTTTATCGCCGAGCTGCGGCGATTTTTATTGCGTAGGAACCTTGCTATTATCAAGGTTTATCTCCTAAGCGATAAAAATCGGCCGAAATGCATGAATATCGCTGAAAAGTCAGCAATATTCATGCATTACCGAGCTTATGCTCTTAGCCATGTTATCCACCTACCATTGGATAAAATGGCTAGGAACTGCTCAGGGGCAGGTGTTAGCTTTTGGAGATATTCGCGCTTAGCACGAATATCTCTAAAAGTTGGTAATAGGAGATAGCGATGTTAGCGACTGTTTCCAGTCGCTAACATCTTGGCACTCCCACTTTGCATGCCATTAGCGATACTTATCACTGACATGCAAAGCGGGGCCCAAGATGGTCGCTATCTCCTACTAGCTGTCGCTAACTGGTGTTAGCGACAGCTAGGTAATAGGGAGATCATTTTATCTCTGCTTCATTGGCTTTTAAAGCCAAAAAAGCGGGGATAAACCCCCTTGATATTATGCCCCAAGATTCATAATATCTAAACTCACAATCCTCAGGGGATGACACCTAAAATGGTGTTTGTAAACATGCATCCATCAGGGCATTTATCAACACCTATGCAGCACACATACACAAGTGGGAAAAGTATCAAAGCATAGGTTTTGTACTGGAAGGGTTTGTGTCCAAATAAAAATCTATGCTTGACATAAAACAAACCCCCTTCCACTATAGTGCAAGGGTGTCTGAGCTGACGCGTGGCAGCAAAAAGTGTGCCAGCACTGCAGGAGAGACAAAAAGTGCAATATCTATGTAGGTATGGTGCTGATTTCATCTTCCCAATTGACACAGCTTTACAACTTTGGTTTTGTGATGCATTGGACCACAAAATAGTAAATCTGCCACAATTCTTCATCCAGCGACCTGAAACCTCTCATCAAGTGGTACTAAAACTCCACGCACAATGGCAGCCCTTCCAGAGACCACAACCAACAACCATCCTCAACCCACTCTGCGAAGAAACTGGAACAAAATCACCATCGACCAGATATCCTCATCGCTTCTTCAAAACCCCCCTACCCACTCCACAAACCCCGACCAAGCAGCCATTAACCTCACCCAATGGCTATCCAACAGCGCAGACATCCTAGCACCTCTGAAAAAACGACAAATTAAACTAGGCAGCAAGAAGGCCTCCTGGTTCAACGATGATCTTAAGAAATCCAAGAAACTCTGTCGCTCCCTTGAGAAGGCCTGGAAAAAAGACCCAACCACCAGCACCAAGGACGCCTTCAAAAACGCCACCCGCATACACCACCAACTGATCCGGACTGCCAAGAAAGCCGCTTTCAAGGACCAACTAGATAACAACGCCCACAACAGCAAGGAATTATTCAACATCGTCAAGGAATTTACCAACCCCTCAGCCAACTCCAACGACATCACCCCCTCTCAAGCCCTCTGCGACTCCCTAGCTTCATTCTTCTACAACAAAATTGCAGACATCCACAACAGCTTCGACAACCGACCCAAAGACCAACCCACCCAACCCCCTGCAGGACCCCCACCCCCCCTGAACATCCTCAATAACTGGAAGCCAATCTCCACTGAGGACACCATCCGTCTGATGAACTCTATCCACTCAGGATCCCCCACAGACCCATGCCCTCACCACATCTTTAACAAAGCAGACTCCATTATAGGACCGCACCTCCGAGACGTCATCAACTGCTCCCTCAACTCCGCAACCTTCCCGGAAAGCTGGAAACACGCAGAACTCAGCGCCCTCCTGAAGAAACCCACAGCTGACCCCACCGAACTCAAAAACTACTGCCCCATCTCGCTCCTCCCCTTCCCCGCCAAAGTCATTGAGAAAGCTGTCAACAACCAGCTCGCCGCCTTCCTCGAAACCAACAAATCCCTCGACCCCTCACAGTCCGGCTTCCGAGCCAAACACAGCACTGAGACCGCACTCATCGCAGCAACAGACGACATTCGAACTCTACTGGACAATGGAGACACAGTCGCCCTCATCCTCCTCGACCTCTCCGCAGCCTTCGACACAGTCTGCCATAACACCCTTTTACAACGCCTCAGAAACGTCGGAATCCAAGGAAAAGCACTGGAATGGATCACCTCGTTCCTCACCGGAAGAACCCAGAGAGTCCGCCTTCCACCATTCAAGTCAGAGGCCACTGAAGTCATCTGCGGCGTACCACAAGGATCTTCACTCAGCCCCACCCTCTTCAACGTATACATGAGCCCCCTCGCAGCCATCGCACGCCAACACAACCTCAACATCATCTCCTACGCCGACAACACTCAACTGATCCTATCACTCACCAGAGACCCTAACACTGCCAAAACCAACCTGCATGAAGGAATGAAAGAAGTAGCCGAATGGATGAAGCACAGCCGTCTGAAACTGAACTCAGACAAAACAGAAGTCCTCATCCTAGGCACCTCCCCCTCCGCCTGGGATGACTCTTGGTGGCCAGTGGCCCTTGGAAAAGCACCCATCCCGACGGACCACGCACGGAACCTGGGCGTCATCCTGGATTCCTCTCTCTCGATGAACAGACAAGTCAACGCCATTTCTTCATCTTGCTTCAACATTCTTCGCATGCTCAAAAAAACATTTCGCTGGATCCCCACCGAAACCAGAAAAACAGTCACCCACGCTCTGGTCACAAGCCGACTGGACTACGGAAACACCCTCTACGCCGGTACCACCGCAAAACTCCAGAAAAAACTCCAACGCATCCAGAACGCTTCAGCCAGGCTCATATTAGACATCCCGCGTAAAGAACACATCTCTGGTCACCTGAAAAACCTCCACTGGCTCCCCGTCAATAAGAGGATTACTTTCCGGCTCCTAACCCACGCACACAAAGCACTCTACGAAATCGGACCCGAATGCCTCAACACACGACTGTCCTTCTACACCCCTTCCCGCCAGCTAAGATCCTCCAACCAAGCCCTTGCCACTGTACCTCGCATCAACAAAACCACCATGGGAGGTAGATCCTTCTCCTACCTGGCAGCTAAAACCTGGAACTCACTTCCCCTTCACCTTCGCCTTACTCAGAACCACCTAGCATTCAGAAAGCAACTTAAAACATGGATATTTGACAAGTAACTCCCCTCCCTTCTTCAAGCGCCTTGAGACCCTCTGGGTATGTAGCGCGCTATATAAATTTATTGACTTGACTTGACTTGACTTGATGGAATAGACAAATAAAGAGACACATGAGGGAACATTCAATGACAGAGGAGGTCAGCAGCAACGCAGTCTGTTTGTGATTCATGTTGAGGTATGAGTGTATGATATCTAGGCACATTCATGCATATCCACACAAGTGAAGTGATCATGTTTCTTCCCTCAAATTATGTCATGCGTTATTTCCCTTAAGAGTAACGTCTCCAATTAGGCACTCCTTCTTATGGTTTCATATACTTTCAATAAACTTCTCAGAAAATATTTCAATTTGTTGTGTTTTTATTCTTTAATATTCTTTATACTATTGGTTCCATAGTATTTCATTTATCATTTAAATTCCACATAATTCCGCCCAATGAATTTCGGGCTGAAGCCCTTCTTCAGGGGACTTGACTTCTGAATGCATACAAAGTGTAACTTCTTTGAGCACAAAACTCAAACATTATTGCCTAGATGCATCAACCTTTTTAGGAAGTGCAAACGGTGCGAATCGCAAAAATCGGCCGTTTGCACTTCCTAAATTGGTTTCTGGGATGCATCAAGCATTTTTGGAAAATCGCTTTTTTAGCGAATTCCAAAAATGCGATTGCTTTTAAGGAATCGCAAATTTGCGATTCCTTAAATGCAATGCATCATTCTCAAAACATTTGCGAATTTACAAATTGCAAGTGCAAATTACCACGAAGTTGAACCTCGTGGTAATTTGCAAAATTGTTTAAAAACGCACAAAAATGCATTTTTTAAACAGCAAGGAACTCTTCAACATCGTGAAAGAGCTTTCCAACCCCAGCGCAGGAAACAACGACATCACCCCATCACAAGACCTCTGCAACTCCCTCGCCTCATACTTCCACAACAAGATCACGGACATACACAGCAGTTTCAACAACCAACCAACGCACACCACGACCGACCTGCCACCCCCCCCCACCACCACCCTCCACGCCTGGACCCCGATCAGCACAGAAGACACCATCCGCACGATGAACTCCATCCACTCCGGATCACCAACCGACCCCTGCCCTCACCACGTCTTCAACAAGGCCGACACTGTCATCGCACCCCACCTGCGAGACATCATCAACACATCCTTCGACACCACCATCTTCCCCGAAAGCTGGAAACACGCCGAACTCAGCGCTCTACTCAAAAAACCAACAGCGGACCCCACCGACCTCAAGAATTACCGCCCCATCTCGCTTCTACCGTTTCCAGCCAAAGTCATCGAGAAGACCGTCAACAAGCAGATGGCCGCCTTCCTCGAGACGAACGGATCCCTCGACCCCTCACAGTCCGGCTTCCGAGCCAAACACAGCACCGAGACCGCCCTCATCGCCGCCACCGATGACATCCGAGCCCTGATGGACAAGGGAGAAACAGCGGCCCTCATCCTCCTAGACCTCTCCGCGGCATTCGACACGGTCTGCCACCGCACCCTAACACGGCGCCTCAGCAACATCGGTATCCAGGACAAGGCGCTGGAATGGATCATCTCCTTCCTCGACGGAAGAACACAGCGAGTCCGCCTACCACCGTACAAGTCAGAGGCCTCCGAAGTCATCTGCGGCGTCCCCCAAGGATCATCACTGAGCCCCACCCTCTTCAACGTCTACATGAGCCCCCTCGCGGCCATCGTACGCAAACACCACCTCAGCATCATCTCCTACGCCGACGACACCCAGCTGATCCTCTCCCTGACCAACAACCCCGCCGCCGCCAGAGCCAACCTGCACGAAGGGATGAAAGAGGTAGCCGAGTGGATGACGACCAGCCGCCTGAAACTGAACTCGGACAAGACGGAGGTCCTCATCCTGGGCTCTTCACCCTCCGCCTGGGACGACTCCTGGTGGCCTCCCGCCCTGGGCACCGCACCCAAACCGACAGACCATGCACGAAACCTGGGCTTCATCCTGGACTCCTCCCTCTCCATGACCAGGCAAGTCAACAGCGTCTCCTCGGCGTGCTTCAACATCCTACGCATGCTACGAAAGATCTTTTGGTGGATCCCCGCAGAGACCAGGAAGACCGTCACCCAGGCCCTCGTCACCAGCCGACTGGACTACGGCAACGCCCTCTACGCCGGGACCACCGCCAAGCTCCAGAAGAGACTCCAGCGGATCCAAAACGCCTCAGCCAGACTCATCCTCGACATCCCACGATCCAGCCACATCTCCGGTCATCTGAGAGACCTTCACTGGCTCCCCATCAACAAGAGAATCACCTTCCGCCTCCTCACCCACGCACACAAAGCCCTACACGACCAAGGCCCGAGCTACCTCAACAGCCGAGTCAACTTCTACGCTCCCAAACGCCACCTCCGATCAGCCAACCACGCCCTCGCCGCCGTCCCCCGCATCCGAAGAGCGACTACAGGAGGAAGGTCCTTCTCCTACCTGGCCGCCAAGACCTGGAACTCCCTCCCGTCCGACCTGCGCCTGACCCAAGACCACCTCTCCTTCAGGAAGAAGCTGAAGACCTGGCTGTTCGAGCAGTAGCGGCACCCCCCCTCCCCAGCGCCTTGAGACCCTACGGGTATGTAGCGCGCTTTATAAGTGTCACTGATTGATTGATTGATTGATTAAGTTACAGACACACATGTCCTTAGGACATGTGTGTATGTAACTTACAGGTAAAAGTGCATTTCATGGGTGCAGGGGGGGGTCATTTGGACCCCCCTCTCCACCCTTGAAATGCTTTGTTGAATTCCGATTTCAAATTGCAAATTCGCAATTCCCATTCATTCCTATGGGCATTTCAGCCCATAGGAATGAATGGGAATTGCGAATTCGCTATTTGAAACTCGCAATTTTATTGCGATTCGGTAAAAATTGCGATTTTTACCGAATCTCAATAAAATTGCGAAATAAATGATGCATTGCCATTGGCGATTCCTTATTTGCGATTCCTTATTTTTCGCAAATAAGGAATCGCAAATGACAACGTTGATGCATCTACCCATATATGTAGTATACCATAGTGTCACATTATGAAAGGCGAACACAAGAACAATTCAAAGATATCTGCCTTAAACAACCTCATACATGCTGTTGCGATTTGTTGTGTCTTAATATGCAGTGATGTGAGGTACACTTTTTGTTTTAAATAGTTAAAACAAATTGGAAATGTGATCATGCATACTTGAAGAACTTCAAAGCATCACTGTAACAAAATGTGCAGTGGTGAACCCAACCGGTGCACAAGTAAAAATAGTGAATACGTAGCCCGAGTGAAGACTAGTGCAACGTAAAAAATCTGACCTGCTGCCAACAAGGTAGGGTGAGTACAAACCTGTATGAGTGACCAGGTCCCTGCATAAAAAGAAAAAAGAAGATACACAGCATTCATAGGGCGTTTACGACTAAGTTGTGGCATGTCTAAAGATGAACGTTCGTCAGCTTCTCTTACCTGTGTGTCAGCCGACTCCAAACTCGATACTGGGTGGTCTACAATACGGTTGCGATGTTTAATCAGCTCTTTCTTGCAAAGTGCCGGTTCAAAAGATGTCTGTTTCTCACAGCATTTAAATCACTGCGATTTCCCTGTTCGGATCACGTGACACAACGTGCCAGTAAACAGGTGAACAGGATGGTCACCTCCCCGAGAAGACCCTCTCACTGATATACAGGAAGCTTATGAACAATATGGAGGACCTGTTGGTACTCATAAAATCGCACTGGAACGAGGATGGGCTGGAGTTAGATGATGAGGATTGGCAAAAGAATACACCTGACATGTCTTCTGAAGATACATCCTCGGATGATTCTCAATATTGAAAAAAGGCCACCAACCAACATCGTAAGTCCAAGATCGAAGTATACAGCCCCTTCAACGTCTGGTAACCAGAGATCACAAACATCGATCATAACTCCTTTTTTAGAGAGGGGCACAGGACAACAAGAATTACCAGGAGGGGCAGGACAAAGAAGAAAATCCATTGCGGAGGCCATAGCCAAGAATATAAGAAGTCATTAACCCTAATCATAAATATCTCTAAACAAGATATTAAGGATTTTCAAATGCAAACTTTACAAAAAGGCACGTAGGTTGTCCTAGCGTATCATTCCAACATCCTGGAAGCACAAATATGTGTATACAAGTTCTTACGATCGTTAAGACTCAGACACTTTTTTAAAGATCTGGTGGAAAAAACTAAAGAAATTAAGGAACCTAAACAAGATATTTTAATGGGTCTAAGGAACAAAAGCTAATACTTACCTCCAGTGAGCCACAACATATTGGATGCCTTCAAGAAAGTCATTACTAGAGACATACATCAATTTTTTAAAGCACCGAGAGGCAAAACAACAAATATTACGGAAGAGGAGAGAGGAGCTCTTAAACAACTAGCTTCAAACAAGGACATAACCATATGTCAAGCAGATAAAGGGGGAGCCCTGATAATCATGGATACTGAATTTTTACAAGAGGAATGTTAACGAACATGTCAACGACAACACAACTTACATGAAATTAGACACAGATCCGACCAATGAGTTTTTAAAGATCTTGACAAAAATTGTTAACATGGCTATTGATCGAGGTACTATCACTGAAAAAGAAAAGGAGTTTTTGATCAAAACCAACCCTGCTATTCCGGTAAACAGACATAATATCGAATCCAAAATATAGACTGGACATAATATCGAGGAAAAAATAGAGGCTAGACAAAATATCGACCAGACATAATATAGACTACAAAAATATCGCGTTATATCGATATTAATAGCCAAAATATCGAATCAAAAATATAGACTAGACATAATATCGACTAGATACAATATAGACAAAAGAAAATGGAAAATAAGGTAAGTTTTTACTAATTTTTAATAATTGTGTAATATAAATCTGTAGCGGGTAGTGGGTTTATAGGGGAATAGGGTTGGAAGTAATTTAAATATAATTAAGTAATTATGTAACTATTAATAATAATTGTAAAATAATTAATAATTGGTAATTAAATAAAAAATAATTGGTAATTAATAATAATTGATTAATTGATAAATAATTAATTTATAGTAAATTAGTTTCAGTAGCGGGTAGTGGGTTTATAGGGGAATAGGGTGGGAAGTAATTTAAATATAATTAATTAATTATGTAAATTAATATTAATTGTAAAATAATTAATAATAGGTAATTAAATAAAAAATAATTGGTAATTAATAATAATTGATTAATTGATAAATAATTCATTTATAGTAAATTAGTTTCAGTAGCGGGTTGTGGGTTTATAGGGGAATAGGGTGGGAAGTAAATCAATATTGAATTATTTAATTAAGTAAATTAGTGAAATTGTTTAATTAATTAATAATTGTCCATGAAATTAAAATTAATTGGTAAATACAAGTTATTGGTATAGGAAATTACATTTACTTGGTACTGATATTTCTATAAATAATAATTAATTATGAAGTTTTGCCTTTTTTTACTGTTGCAGTCACTGGAGTGGGAATAGTAATTTTTACCCCTACGCTATCCAACGCTTTCCCTACTGTAGCACCCACTGGAGTGGGAATAGTAATTTTAACCCCTACGCTATCCAACGCTTTCCCTACAGTTGCACCCACTGGAGTGGGAATAGTAATTTGAATTCCTATGCTATCCAACGTTTTCCCTACTGTTGCACCCACTGGAGTGGGAATAGTAATTTTAACCCCTACGCTATCCAACGCTTTCCCTCCTGTAGCACCCACTGGAGTGGGAATACTAATTTTAACCCCTACGCTATCCAACGCTTTCGCTACTGTTGCACCCACTGGAGTGGGAATAGTAATCTTTACCCCTATGCTATCCAGCACTTTCCCTACTGTTGCACCCACTGGAGTGGGAATAGTAATTGTAACCCCTACGCTATCCAGCGCTTTCACTACTGTTGCACCCACTGGAGTGGGAATAGTAATTTTAACCCCTACGCTATCCAACGCTTTCCCTACTGTTGCACCCACTGGAGTGGGAATAGTAATTTTAACCCCTTCGCTATCCAACGCTTTCCCTACTGTAGCACCCACTGGAGTGGGAATAGTAATTTCAACCCCTACGCTATCCAACGCTTTCCCTACTGTTGCACTTACTGGAGGGGGAATAGTAATCTTTACCCCTACGCTATCCAGCGCTTTCCCTACTGTTGCACCCACTGGAGTGGGAATAGTAATTTTAACCCCTACGCTATCCAACGCTTTCCCTACTGTAGCACCCACTGGAGTGGGAATAGTAATTTTAACCCCTACGCTATCCAACGCTTTCCCTACCGTAGCACCCACTGGAGTGGGAATAGTAATTTTTACCCCTACGCTATCCAACGCTTTCCCTACTGTTGCACCCACTGGAGTGGGAATAGTAATTTTTACCCCTACGCTATCCAGCGCTTTCCCTACTGTTGCACCCACTGGAGTGGGAATAGTAAATTTTACCCCTACGCTATCCAACGCTTTAGCTATTGTAGAATTCACTACAGTTGTTACAATAAATTTTAACCATTTTGCTATGCTACGGTAACATTATTATATATGTTTATTTAATAATATTTTTTTATATAAATATATATGAATTATTTTTTTATATTTTTTTAATTTACAATAAATATTTATTAATATAACATTAATTTAATAATTTTAAGTAGGTTTATAATAAATATATTTATTATTACATTAGTTTTAACTTAATTTAAAGACATTTAAAAAAAACAATAATTTTACAGTCTATATTTTAGTAACCCGATATTTTAGAGTCGATATTTTAGTACTTACCTGTTTAAAGATAGCCAGTCAATATTTTGTCCATCGATATTTTATCAACGATATTATGGTAACTCAATATTTTTGAGGTCGATATAATTTCAGTGATCCTGCTATTCCATATGTTTATATGACTCCAAAGATACATGAGCATGCCACCATTCCACCATTTCATCCAATTGTCTCCACGATTAATTCTATACACAAACCCATTGGCAAGTTCATTGACCGACATTTACAACCCATCGTTCAAATAATGACTACCTATATCAAAGATACTACTCACTTCTTAAACACCCTAGAAGAAAACAAGGAGAGTTTCAAGGAAGATGTAATCATGGGTACAATAGACGTAAAGTCTTTATGTACATCCATCCCCCATGATTTGGGGCTAACTGCAGTGGAAAGTTCTTTGTTACAGAGTGACAAAGTGAAGATTTGAAATTACTGCTAATGGAATTACTTCACTTTACATTATTTCACAGTTATTCCTAATGGAATAATCAGTTTTTTGTACAATTATCTGGAACATCAATGGGAAATCTTGTGGCACCATCCTATGCCAATATTTCTATGTACCACTTTGTGAAAAATCATATTTTGCAAAATTCGGAATGGAATCAAAATCTCATTCTTTATAAAAGATACATTGATGACATTTTTGTACTCTGGAGAGGATCAGAAACCACCTTAATAGCAGCCAAGTAAATAAGAGAATCGAGTTCACATCCACCATTGACAAACATCAACTATCCTTCTCAGACGTCATGATTACAAAGAACAATGGCACATTGGAAACCAATGTATTTTACAAACCGACCGACAGAAATAACATGTTACATTATCAGAGCTTCCACCAACCATCTATAAAAAAACTATCTGCCATTTTCACAACTCCTTCGGATCAAAAGAATTACATCTTCAAAGCAATTTATGACAAACATAAAGATATCAATAAAGAGAAATTTAAACAGAGAGGATATCCTGAATCCATATTAAATCATGCTATCGATAGAGTTCAAAAGTTGGAAAGGAACCAACTGTTGAGTGCACAACATAAAAGTGATGAACCAAGGGCAGTCTTTGTATCTAAATTTTCGACAAGGAGCCACAGGATTAAGAAAGTTATATTAAAACATTGGCCACTCCTTGTACTTGAGGAAGATTTCAATGTAATTTTCTCAATGAATCCCAGATTTTCGTATGAACGCACAAGCAACTTGAAAGAATTGTTGAAACAAAAAGAAACACCGTCAACCATGGGCTATCGAGGAACCCTTCCATGCCATATTTGTGGCAATTGCAACGCGATAAGTAAAGGAAGTGAAATTTCGCACCCAACCAAAGGAACATCTATAAAATTGAAAGTTACAGGAAAAGGTGATAGCAGCAATTTGGTGTAAATGTTAAAATGGACCTGTGAACTGATCTAAGTTGGAAAATCATCAAGAAAAATAAAAACACGAATAATTGGACATAAAAGTAATATAAGACTTAAAAACATCAAGTCCACGATTGCTGTACATTTTAACCAGATGAACCACAATCCAAGCCAGTTGTGATTCTGTATTTTAGAGAAAGTGCCACTACTCCCTGGAGGAGATAACAGTCATCATCTATTGAGAAGAGAAACATTTTTGGATAAATCATTTATCTTCACTACAACCAAAAGGACTGAATAAACGCTTAGAACTCAGCAGTTTTTTGTAATATTGATCTATTTACTATAATTATGTAGTTGTTGTACTGTGCACACATATTTAACTGGTTAAATAATTGTAAGACTGTTCTTACATGTATGTAACTGTGGAAAAGTTAGGGGATAAGTAGATTTCACTTGAAATGCACACATACAAGAAAATGTACATGTAATGAAGTGTATAGTTTATATCATGATGAAGAACAATCACAAAACAATAAGAGACCAGCACGAGCAGTGAATATGCGGTTTTTCACTCACACTGAAGAAAATAATGCATCCACACGTATTCACTACCTTTGCATAGTCAGTCTACTCCGTTTTGACATCTAATATGAATATAACGCAGGTTTTTTTCTGTATATTTTTGAGTATTTATATTTTGCTCATTAATTATTTTTTACTTTTGCTCTATTCGACATTTCAATAACTTTATTAAACATAAAGCAATGAGGACTCGCTTTCACCGCGACTCACACGGTGTAGTAGTATCTCTACACTATTTACTGGCACGTTGTGTCATGTGATCGGACCAGGGTAATCGCAGCGATTTTAATGCTGTGAGAAGCAGATTTTATTTGAACTGTCACTTTGCAAGAAAGAGCTGATTAAGTGTCGCAACCGTATTGTAGACCACCCATTATCGCGTTTGAAGTCGTCTGACACACCGGTAAGAGAATCTGACGAAATTAAGCTTTAGACGAGCCACAACTTAGTCGTAAACGCCCTATGAACACCGTGTATCTTCTTTTTATACAGGGATCTGGTCACTCGTAAAGTTTTGTACTCCATCCTACCTTTTTGACAGCAGGTCAGGTATTTTTCGTTGCACTAGTCTTCACTTGGGCTATGTATACACTAGTTGTACGTGTGCACCGTTTGGGTTCACCACTGCACATTTTGTAACAGTGATGTTTTGAAGTTCTTCAAGTATGCATGATGACATTTTCGATTCATTTTAACTATTTAAAACAACAAGTGCACCTCACATCACTACATATTAAGAAACAAAAACTCAAAACAGCATGTATGAGGTTGATTAAGGCAGATAACTTTGGATTGTTCTTGTGTTCGCCTTCTATAACGTGACACTATGGTATACTACATATATTGTTTGAGTTTTGTGCTTAAAGAAATTACACTTTGTATGCTTTCAAAAGCCAAGACCCCTGAAGAAGGGCTCCAGCCCGAAATGCATTGGGAGGAAATATGTGAAATTTAATTGATAAAGGAAATACTATGGAACCAGTCGTATAAAGAATATTAAAGAATAAAAACACAACAAATTGAAATCTTTTCTGAGAAGTTTATTGAAAGTATATGAAACAATTGGAGATGTTACTCCTAAGGGAAATAACGTGTGTCATAATATAGTCTATCACCCTCATGTCCAGGAGGGTTTACCAACACGGCACCCACCACCCAGGCCTAACTGGATTAAGATTCAATTCACCGGAGTGCGATAATCCATATTCCATTTGGATCACATACAGCTTCCCTCACATTACCTTTCTTAGATTCTCAATCTGCTACATCATGGTTATATGTAGGTATGGGTGAATCACTCAAGTTGGTGACCAAAGGACTCAATGAATAGACAGCAGATTTGATGGGTCTTGCTGAATGGTGTAAAGTTTCAACCTTATAGGGAATATTCCACAAATACATCAAACTAGCCAAACCTCCCAAGATGCATGCCACTGTGTTCCCCTACGTAACTTTGTTATTTGTCTGAGGTGAATGGGACCCTTCCCAGTAAACTGTAAAGCCTTTCACACTGGTAGACAATACCATTTTAACATCTCTCATCATTTTGATTAGTAAACTATTTTCTATCTACTATATTTCATCAACACAGAAAACAAACTATCCCCACTAGAAGGGGCTAGTATGACAGTTCACACAGATGCCAAGCTACTTTCATAATTAAATGCATTTTTTTTATTTACTTACTTGTCAGTGCCAATCTAATTCTTATATCATCAAGCTACAACTTTTTGGTGTCAAAATAATGCGAATCCACCTGTTCAGGACCACAGGAAGCAAAATGCTGACATATTTCCTAGTGATTGATGTAATTCATAGTAGTTAAAGTAGTCAGAACAGGTGGGAATTGTTCCCCATCAGTGCAAGCACAGCTAGAGTTGCACTGAACAATGTTGGACACATGCATTTCTTGGTCATTGCCATTAAGTTTTGAAGTGTTTGAATTCCTGTTCATAGTTTCTTGTGTACAATACTACTCTCTTTATGCAGGTGATTTCCATCGTTGGTCAGCCAAACAGCTCAAAGAGAAGCCTATCAAATACAAGAAGGAACAAACATATTGCTGGTATATAAACTTAGGTCGTCCAAAGTCAGTAGCAGTCGGTGGTGGGAGTAGCTGCTGGGTGGTGACGTGGGGAGGGGGAGGGACAGGGTGAGGGGTAGTTTTACAAGTAAGAAACATATAAATAAATAAAATGAATGTAGTTGCACACACTTCATCCCCAAATGCGATGCAGTGCATGCAACGAAATGCGTTTTATTTATTTATATGTTTACTTACCTGTACTCCTCCATAATCCATAGATTACTATCCCCCTCACTGCCCCTCCCCACGTCACCGCCCAGCAGCTACTCCCACCACCGACCGCTACTGTCCAAAGTGTATAATGGTTTTGCTGTTTAGGATTGTTTAAGTTCTCACAATCAGAAAGTGTTGACCATCAAAGTTAAAACAGCCATTTTTGTACATCTCTAGACACGTGCTTCTTGTTCATTGCCAATCGTCAGCAGAGCATAGCCATTTAAGTTTGGGATGCTTAAATTACGGCTTATCGTTACTCAGCTAAAGTTCCACTTAAAGCCTGCAGGTTCACCCATGACTCATTGTGCTCCTTTTGGCAGGAATATTTATATTATATTTATTTTTATTCATATTTATGGACTGATGCTTCTGTTTTTTTTTACTCTCTGCATCAGGACACTGCCGTTCAGGCCCCAGTGTATGTTTTCTGACTCCTATAACATGATGAAATTAGCTTAAACTCATTGGTTAAATTAACTTTGCTGCAATGCCAGAGTACATGGTGAAGACATACATCCCTACCATGGACAGTTATATGCCACCTGGGGATTGCAGTAAAAGGCAGAGACGGCTTTAGCACTGGTGGTGCCTGGTGCAAGAGTCTTTTTTAGTGCCCCCCCCCCCCCCCCAGACCTCCTTCTCAACAAATTCACGACACTACCTCGCGCCCCCAATGCCCTTCATCTCTCCATAGCCCTTCTCTGACTTACATTTCATTTTTTATAGCACTGCTCATAGTTTACTTGCACTCAGTTCTGCTATCTGCATGGTACACATTCCTTGCAGAAGGCACAATAACCCCTCTGCACTACTTTAGGATGAGTGAAAACTGTCACTAGATTAACTCAGATCTCTCTGCAGCAGGAACATTAATTACCAACATTATTGTGACACTTTTATTGTTGCCTGAAAACTGCTCGACACACAAGGAACTCTGAATCGTGTGCTTTTAAACCCATAAATGATTTCTAATTCTTTGTCTTGGGCTTCCTAGTCTGATTTTATTATAAAGTCAGTGGTCGCACATACTGCTCCAGGGATTAACTCATAGGACTCTATTAGGGCCACCATTGCTCTCCCACAAATCTTGTTTCCAGATCCTGTCTTGGGCACGCCTAGCATGTGTTATTATTTCAAATACTATACTCTCTAAATGTGAATTACAGTTCAAAAACAGCAAGAGATGAACAGGTAATAATTTATGTAAAGAATCCAAATACAATTAAGAATGATAAGTCAAAAATAGCACTTTATAAGACATAATATGTGCAAAGTATAAAAGACTTTAGTTGAATGAGAAATGCAAGCAATAGAAGTCGTTTAATTAGCCACTCGATCATAATGTAAGAAATTCCCACACTCATCTTAAAACAAAACAAAAACATTATTTTGCTAAATGTTAACAAGATGGAGTAATTATCTTATACCATTTATATTATGAAGCCTAAATGCTGATAATGTAGAAGCTGAAATTCATTAGTTAAATGTTATTAATTATTTAAAGTGTACAAACAATGATGAAATGCTTGCCATGATGCTTATTAACCTCTGTAAGCCACGGGGAGCCCATAATAACGCTTCCATAATGCATTTAGGAGTTTTGTCACATTTCAAATCAGGAAAATGTTATGCAAATCTTTCCAATCGCGACACAAATAAAGTGTAGGCTGTCAATTCTGATTCCTGCATGCTATCCATAGGGTCAAGCTCACACAATATTTTTGTCTTCAGTGTTCGGTGCCACAAAAAGTTGAATTTACACATTTTAAAAAGCGTTATTTGACTAAATCAGACTGCCAAGATTTTTCTCACCAAAATGACCCTGGCTGGCAGGGAAATTCCGTGGGTATGGCTGATTTTCAATGGTAGTAATGTTAGGTGCAGGAGCGGTGGGGAAAGTGGGGGCGTTTGGAACTCCAGTGGAGGAGCGTGGTTTTGGTGCTGTTCCAAGATGGCGTGATCGCACGGACCTCTGGCGAACCGAGGAACCGTCATGTGATTAGAGACCACTTCCAGCGCTCGCCGAGGGACGAGATTTGAAGCATCTCTCCCTCACGGTGTGGTGAGTTGCTGGAGCAGCTTTTATTTTTATCCCGCAGCTTTTCCAGTGTTATAATGGCACCAAGGGATTTCCCCTTATCCTGAGGCGGCGGCCACCATTTTGAATGCCAAGAGCACTTTTCCCCTTCAGATGAAACAGCCCTTCGCTCCTATAGTTAAAGGCATCCTTTTTCAGAATGTTTTGAAACCTTTTTTCAGTGCTTTAGTTTTCTCCCTGATTGTACACAGGTAGCACATTTATTTTAGAAAGAATAAACATATTCACTTAATTCTCTTTGTGCCCTTATTCCTCAGAGTACTACATTTTTGTGGGGAAATGTCTTCATTATAAATTGGAGAGCTTAAATACCCTCATTATGTAAACATTATTCTTTACTGTCGACACCTATAGTGACTCTATTGGTTGAGGATGTGGACCCTGCGATTTCCAGATATATTCGGTTGTGCTCTGCTCTTTTAGAGTTGAAGCCTTCTTCTTCTCACAGTGCGCCTGCCTCTGCTGTACTGCTCTTGAAGGTTCAAACTGTGCACTGTTTACTAAGCTCCCTTTTTCTGTTTTATGGGGAGACTAAGGAATCTTAAACTCTCTACCTCCACCAAACATACTGTGCACTTGAACTCAGACTCTACTCACAATGAAAGGGAGGACATGTCTCCTCAGAAACTTGACCACACACCAGGCACCATCCAAAAAACACAGCTTTCATGCAAAATAGCTGTGATTTCCACCAAGCAACCAAAAAAATACCCTCTGTCTCCAGTGAACTCTTCCTTAGACTCCATGGATGTAATTCTTGAGGAAATTTGTGCTTTGGAACCCTTCAGGGAGGAAACCAATAAAAAAGTGGTCTTCATTAGAATGGCGTGTAATTGTTGTGGAACAAAGAACAGATTCTCTTCAATCCCCATGCTTGCGCATTTCATTTCTAGAGTCTGAAATGTCTCTCCTCAAAAAACACACTGAAGATTTAGATAACTGGTCTCCCCAAAATATTGAGGGTGCCATTCCAACTGTCTTTTTTCAGACATTTTTGCCTCAGCTCCTGGACATATTTGCTACTTCTCCACTTAATATTCAAAGGGCTCATGGACTTGGGCCCAAGATATCTTCAAAACCACACAGAGTCATCATGTTTTTCCTGCAATATACTGACCTCGTACAAGTCCTGTCTGCTGTTAAGTCCAAGAAACACATTTTTTGGGAAGGTCATTGACTATTTTTCTCTCAGGATGTGGCTAAAATTACTGCAGATAGTCGGAAAAAATTTCTTGATCTCCGTCCTCAGTTGCGGTCTCTTAATGTCAATTTTAGACAAATCCATCCCTGCCTTTTCAAGGTCACCTATAAGGAAAAGATGACCACTTTTGAGGAGCCAGCTGCTTCGCAGGAATTTCTTCATCAATATGGAGCTGATGTCACAGACACTGCAAAGTCTACTTGATTTATTATTTTGATTCGTCCTGTTTGGATGTTTTCTTGTCTATGTAACTCCCTGAATGTTGTTTCACTAGTTTTTTGTAAAGATCAAGCATTTAGTCGTTTTATCTACTCTCTCTCTTTTATCTATCTTCTAGGGTAGCATCTTATTATTTCCTCCTTATACAGGTGGATTTTTACCGCTATTTCCCACATGGTATCCCATATATGTTGACATCCTTTTCTGTGGTTCCCCTGAGGTTCGGTGGAGTTCCAGTGCTGTCGTTGACGCCTTCTGGTTCAGCCACCCCCCATTTTGTCTTGTGTTTGTAGGTATGTTCTTCAGTCGTCATTTGTATGACTTGTACTGTCTTTTTGTTCTCTGTCTTATCTTTCTTTTATTGGTGTTCTCTTCTATGGTTTCTTCTAATCATTTTCTTTTTTATTTTATCTACTTTACTCCCTCCTCCCTTATGCTTTCTTTCATAAAACAAATGCTTCAATTCTTTCACTTTTCTTCCTTATATCTATGATATTCTATCTTTATACTTGCTCTTGTAAGTATATTGTTTGTTCATACTTTTATGATTAAGTTACATTTTGGGTTACTACCTGGAATATTAAAGGACTAAGCAAGCCTATTAAAAGGCAATGGGTGCTATTTCATCTAGCGAAATAAAAAATGATATTGATTTACTTCAAGAATCTCATATTTCTGAAGATGAAGCTTCCAAGCTGAAGAGATGTTGGGTAGGTCATGTGTTTAATTCTCCAGCTATAGGTAGGAAAAATGGGGTTTTCATCTTATGTCATAAAAAATGACATGTCGCTCTTGTTCAACAGGAATCTGACACTGAACGTCGTTGGGTTTTTGCTAAACTTCTCATAGATAAGATACCTACAGTTATTTTTAACGAATATGGCCCTACTTTGGTCAATAAAGTTTTATGGACTAATGTTTCTGACCGATTGCTTTTATATGATGATGATTGTTGGACCCGGCCCTTTGGGCAGGTTCACCCCTAGACTTTTTGCTTTTTCCTAGCCTGTTTCTGGAACCTGGTGGTGGTGATTCTAGGCCTCTGCGCACTTTTTTCACTGTGGTACAGTGTAAAGTGCTGGAGCTCTCTGTATGAAGAGTGAGTGACCTGCCCTCCCATAGGAATGAATGGGGAAATATGTATGCCCATGGTAGTTCCTGTTGTGTGGGGAGTGCAGGGGTCGAGTTTGATATGTGTGAACTCGTGAGAATGAATGCTGCAAAATGATGTATGCAGCATGACTGTGTCTAGTCTAGAAGTACCACTTTTGGAAGTTGGCATAATTGTGTAAGTTGGTGCTAACGTGTGATTGGCTGGTGAGTCTGCCCAGGAGTGCCTGGACCTGCTGGTGGATGGACTGTCCGGTTTGAGTAGGACAGGGTCTGCAGGGTCTGCAAGGCCCCAGAGGAGGAGGTCTGAGTCAGCCGTGGATGAAAGGCCCCTCTGCTGTCAGGGATGGGAGGAAAGAGCGTCTGGTGGTGCCGGGCCGTGCCTGTCGCCCACCCTGCTAGCTCTCCATCCTGACGGCCCACTGTCACCTCTGGCCCTGAAGCTGTCAGGAAGACGAAAACCAGAAACATTCCAGCACTCAGGGTCCCTTGCACGAAGTACTTCAAAGGCATTCCTGGGTATAAGAAGGGGATGTATCTCCTTCCAAGTTGTTCTTGTTCTAGCTCTTGTGGCTGACTTGGATCTACCAGGGGTGGGCGCTGCCCAGCCCCTGGGTGCCTGGATTCCTGGACTCCTGGGGGACCCTTCTGCCCTGCCTGGGCTGAAGGGGGGACTTGGCTTTGCCCCTGGGGAAGCTCTGGGACCTTGGCAGCATGGAGAAGCTGCCTTTTTCTGGGGAGAGCGCTGGAGTTGATTTCTAGCGCCTGGAGGCGCTGTGCTTCCCCCTGAGCGCCTGGGAGCGCTCTGCCTGCTGTCTAGAGCTCTGGGGCGCTTCATTTCCCCCAAGCGCTTGAGAGCGCCTTCTCTGGACTTTGTAGCGCTGAGGAGCGTTTTCCCTGCTCGTTTATAGCGCTGGACGCGCTGAAGATTCCTGCCTGCATGGATTTAATCAATTACGAGTGCCCACCTCGATCTGCCTTGTAGAAAAACAAACTACGAAGGGGCCGCGACGGGATTGGCCCGTGCGGCGCAGCGTCATCCGCGTGGTGGGCCGTGATTGGCCGAAGTAGCGGAGCGTCATCGCCTGACTGTCCCGGGAGCCGCTCTGTCATAGGCTGACTCCCGGGTACTGAAGGGGCTCGACCGGAGGGCCGCGACGCGATTGGCTGGTCGGCCCCCGAGTCCGGGGGCACGAGGAAGAGGGCGCCGAGACGCATGGCGGCCGGGAGAGGGCTGTTCCCGCTTCCCCCTGCCTGGGGGAAGCTCTAGGTCGTCGTTGCCGGTCTCCCGTGTGCCGAGGGAGACCGGAGCTGCCCCGCCACCAGCAGAAGTCCCGCCCCCGCAGCCCGGGTGCCGATAGAGGATCACCGCCGGGCCCGGGGAGAAGAGGAGGAGGAGCGCGAGGACGGCCTGCCGAGAAGAGCCCCCGCCGAGAACAGCCCGGTGAGTCCAGAGGGCTGGGGGGGACTCCGTGATGCTGCTGCTCCGTGAGGGAGCAGAGGGGTTCTCGTGGTGCCGGTCGAGGCACCAAGGAAGGGCGGCCCCGAATGGCAGTGGGTCGCCCCACCGTGAGCACAGAGCCCGCGAGGGGCTCTTGAGGGCCCGCATTTCTTCGTGTTGGTGCCGGGTTGGAGGCACTGCTTCAGGGCGGCCCCGGATGGCAGCGGGCCGCCCCAACGGTGTGTAGAGCCCGTTTGGCTCCCGAGAGGGCCATATTCGAGAGGGGGAGACTTCGGGGCATATTGTCGGTGCTCGTCCCTTCCTGCCCCCAAGTGTGAGGGCTAGAGTCCGGTGAGGCTCCAGGGGCACCAGTGTTTTAAGAGCCTCTGTGGCTCCAACGTCTGGGGCATGTGCTATGCCCAGAGCCTGTGTGGCTCCAGCAGTGGCGCAGTTGGCGCATAAGGGCCAGTGAGGGCCCTGGCGCAGTTTTATGATTCTCCAGGTGCCCAGCACTTAGTGGGCACCTGCTACGTTTAGGCTTTTTGGTACTTTGAGACTGGCGCTGCATGGCAGCGCACCCTGACACTGAGACTCAGGGCGTCTGAGCCCCAACAAGGCCGTTGGCCTAGGGACTGCCACAGGTGGTGGCTTATGTGAGTTTGCGCAATGGTATGGTTATTGCACCTCTGAATGTGATCTTTTGCATCATGTGTTATTCCTGCACCTCTGAAGGTTTTTAGGCCTCATGTGATTTTTGCGCTATGGCTTTACTCTTGACACCTCTGAATGTTTGATGCATTATGTGTCTTTCTTTTCATGCGCTGCACCTCTGAATGTTTAGTCATCATGTGTCTTCTTGCGCTGCACCCCTGAATGTATTTTGATTGCATCATGTGCTCTGTCCTTAACACCGCTGAATGTGTAGGTCTATACATCATGTGTTTTCTTTCTTTACTACTCCTCTGAATGTATATTCATGCATCATGGGTAATGTGTTCTGATTTATACCCCTAAGTGGATTTTATCCTTAGGTGGTTGTTCTTTCTAGTACAGGTGGTCCTAGTGAGGTCCTGGTTACCTGCGTGACATGCTCCTAAGGTGTTTAGGGTTGCGTAGTGTGTACTTACCTGTTCCCAGTAGTTACTGGATGTGATTCATAACTGTTACTTTGTGCTACAGTGATTTTATATACTTATTCTAATTTCTGACAAGTATTTCTATTTCGGAAAGTGTTAAATATGACAGTGGCCCCTGTGGCCCTGTCTTGTGAATAATCCCATGTGAATATTGCCCGTGCCAATTGGCACCATGTATATGTGTGATTTTATCTGATGTGCTTTTACAATACAAAAGGTATTTTTATAATAACCTTGTGTGGAGTCTCTTTTGTGGTGTACCTAGAATGTTGTTGCTGTTGTGCGCTGACGCAAATGCTTTACACATTGCCTTCGAGTTTAGCCTAGACTGCTCGTGCCAAGCTACCAAGGGGGTGAGCAGGGGTTATCTTGGCGTGTGACTTCCTTGCCCTGACTAGATTGGTGGTTTCTGCCTGGCTTTGGCGTCCGCCTTAGCCTACCAGAAATAGCCAGTTCTAACAATGATTATATTATATTTGGTGGTGACTGTAACCAAATCCACAATCCAATATCAGAGTGACATTCAAGTGTTAAGTTTGTTCTCTCTAAAATGCATTCACAATTTACATTCACAGTACATCGCAAATCGTTGGTTACTATTTGGCGACTTTGCCATCCTGATCGTTGAGAGTATAGTTTTTATTCAGCCTCACTTCACTCACAATCCTGTATTGTTTACCTTTTGCTAAGTAAATCTTTGGCCCAACAAGCCATTCAATCTGAAATATTAATCTTGGATCACACTCCTGTAGACCTTATCGTTTTTTTTATAATTCCCTATTTCTAGATCCTAATTTCTGTCAACAATTTAATTCCTTTGCCTCTGAATTTTTTACTATTAACTCAACCCCAGAATCTTCTTTTGTTATGAAATGGGATTCCTTTGAAGCAGACGCCAGGGGTTTTATTATAAATTTTGTAACACAAAAGAAAAAATCCCTAGAGGCCCAATTCACTCAATTACTTAATAAAATAAAAAAAATAGAATACACTTATTATCAATCTAATAATGAGTCTTCCTTGAGAAACTTATTGACGCTAAACTTACTTTTAACAGATTAGTTACAGACGCTGCCTCCTGTTACTTATTGAAAAGTAGTTCTCGCTATTATGGGGGGCAAACCAAAATGGGGAAATTGCTGGCTACCTACTTAAAAGTAAGAAAGGAAAGTACTAGAATAGAATCTACTCCTATTTTTAAAGCTAATGATATTTTAAATGAATTTGTAAGGATTTATATACGCCTGAAACCCTTCCAGAACAGTCTGATCTTTCTAACTATTTTCAATCCATTGCTTCTCCTCCCCTCAACACATTGATTTTGATCCCTTGGGAATAGATATTTCTTTACCGGAAATATCCCACGCAGTCTTGGTGATACGACATAGGAAAGTGCCCGGACCAGATGGCTTCAATATTAAGTTTTATGATCAGTTTGCAAAACTCCTTTTACCTAATCTTTTACTTTTATTTAAATCTTTCTCTGATGATGGTTCATCTCAGGGCACGCTTCAGGAAGCCTTGATCTACTTAATCCATAAGGAAGATAAAGATCACTCTCTTTGTAAGAATTATCGGCCAATTTCCCTAGTTAATACTGAATGTAAGATCTTTGCAAAGATTTTGGCACTTCGTATTGATCCCGTTTTACCTGATCTGATTGGACCTGAACAATCCGACTTTGTTAAGGGAAGACTAGCCTCTGACAATTCTCGGGTCTTCCTCAATGCCCTAAGCAAAGGCTCATTCTTAGATTACCCTATTGCCGCTATCGCTTTGGATGCAGAAAAGGTCTTTGATAGGATTGGCTGGGATTTTATGTTTCATGCATTAAAATGGGCTGGGTGCCCTCCTAAATTGATTGCTTTAATTTCTTTGGTATACTCAGGCCCCAAAACTTCAACATTTATCAACGGTAACACTTCTGATTACTTCCCATTGCTTAGAGGAGTGCGACAAGGGTACCCCTTATCACCTTTGTTATTTGTCATAGCGTTAGAACCCTTTTTAACTAAGATTAGGCAAGATGATCATATTTCAGGATTTCATTTTGGTCCACATAAGGTCATAATGTCAGTATATACCGATGACATTCTTTTATATTGTTCTAACCCAGTCTCTTCCCCCTTTTCTTCAATAAGTCGCCTCCTTTTCTCAGCTCTCAGGCTACCCTCTTAACACCGACAAATGTGAAGTCTTACCTTTAAATGTTTCACGTCAAAACATCTCTTTGTCCATTCCGGTTTTTCATGGCAACCATCTAAAATAAAATAATTGGGCTTTTTGGTTCGCCCCGTTAATTCCTGAAACACTAAAGTTAAACTTTGATTATATCACAATAAATTGATTGACACTTTTACACATTGGCACCTCCTTTTTCTCTCTTGGTGGGGTTGATTGGACTCGATTAAAATTATGCTCTCTCCTCTAATATTATATATTATCTCCATGATTCCAATACACTTTCCTGGATATTACTTTAAGAAAAATGATTCTACCTTAACAAAATTTCTATGGAAAGGCAAACCTCGTATATAGGTGTTTCTTCAATAAAAAAGGATAGACCTAATTGAGGTCTTAGGCTTCCTGATTTTCAAACTCATCATTCTGCTTTCTCTCTAAAACAAGCTGCAAGTTGGCTCTCTATGGACCTCCCTATATATCGTCCAGTGTGGAGAAAAATAGAGAAATTTCTTATTGCCATTTTTGATTTTCAGGAAGTCCTCGCTTTTACTACTAACAGTTCATCTTTAGGTTCTCCCGTTGTTTCCCACCCCCTTAAATTCTTGGTTCCTCTCTTATCATCATCACATACCTCAACTTACTCCTATCAAAAACAAGCCATTTTGCATAATAAATCATTGAGAATCCATAATAGCTCTATATACTGGTAAACTTGGCGTTCTAAAGCCTTACATTGGATATCTCAGCTTTTAGTTGATGATCAGCCACTTTCTTTTTCCGATCTCCAAACTATATTTTCTTTACAAGTGCCCTCTAGATTGCGATATAGTCTTGTTCCACCCTTAATCAATATCTCTTTACTTTACCAAGAACTTCTAACCTTCCTGCAAATTACAAAACTCTATCTTCAATATTGGACACTTACCCCTCTGGATCCACTATGCACAAATCTTTACAACTGCCTACAGACAGACTCAAATCTAAGATTGAATTGGTGTGGGAAAAGGATTCAAAACAAAGTTGGCCAATCACTACATGGGACAAATTATGGTCTAAGCTTCGCAAAACATCTCAAGAAGCGAATACCACACAAACCCTTTACTTAATTTATCAACAGGTGCTGTTTTTTCAGTGATTCTAGCATCCTTTTTGTCCGATTTTCCTCTACTTGTTGGTCCTGCCCTTGTCCTTCTGCCGACTTAAAGCACATGTTGTTTGAGTGTCCCCCTATCCACCAATTTTGGCAGTTGGTCTGGTCCCAAATTAAGATAATTTTCAAAGCTCACATCCCTTTTTCCTTAACAAATATATTCCTAGGCACTCTATCACCCCACTGGCCCCAGTCTCCACTGGGTTTTAAACGTTTAGATGTATACTTAACTATTGCTTTTAATTTAATAACCTCAAATTGGAAGCAGGCAGATAAAGTCACTTTCAGATCCTGGTAAAGCGCGGTCTGTTTTCATCATTGACTAGACACTAGTTATGTTTCCCCTATATCTCTAGCAATTAAAAGAGATCTTTTATGGCTCCATTAACAACATATTTATCTTTGTCTGCCTCTTCTAATGTTGAAATTACGAATGTATCAGATGATGTACGGAACCCACCTTAATTTCTCCCTTTGTCTCAACTCCAAGATGATTAGAAGGTTTTTACACCCCTATGTTTAAATCACGTTATTCAATTTTAGTTATTGTTATACTTAGAATGGTAAATTATTTATTTCCTATGCCTTTTACTCCTAATTGTTTTATATTCATTACATATTGCTCCCCTTCCCTTACCCTTTCCCCTTATTGTTTATATTGTGCATAGTTCTTTTTATATACAGCATGATAGTTCTATCCTTATATATTCTCGCATTCCTTATGAAATGTTTATGTTAAATAGGATTTGTTCTATTCATTTTGTTGCTGTTCTTTTTCCTGATAATCTTTAATAAACTCAAACTTGGAAAAAAAGGAACTCCAGCGGAGTCACAACATTGTGGGTATTTATAGTAAAGTCAATTTGCTCAAACAATTAGGCACTATTTTAATATGTTGTGAAAACTGAGGACTTTTGACAAATTTCTTGAACTCTTCCGCCTTGGACTGCGCCACTATGTGCTTTGTGAAAACAGTGCGTCACTTCACTCCTCCTCCAGTGAAGCCTTTGTCACTATGTAATTTACCTGCAATTGTAACAGGCAATTTGGATCACAACGAATGTCAGATATTTATAAATGACACATTGTAAGTTTGCTGAGTTATGCGGTAGAAGAATCAAAATATTTTGCCTGCAGCAAAATAATTGCTCCTTCTTGTCATGGTGGGCACCTCAAGCAGCATGCCTCTCCTAACTCAAAATGTGTCAATCAAATGTAATATATAGTTTGGCATACGCTTTGTGAGGTGAAGTATTTTTTATTGAGCTAGGTGAGAGTAATGGGTCCATGAAAGATTTGTGACTAAGGATAACATCTGTTTCAGATTAGCACCGAATGAAATTCAAATTTATGTCAACATAATTCATGTCATTTTAGGAATTTGTGTTATTTGTGCTATATGAAATTCCTGAAATTACATCATTACACCACATCTTGTAATCTTTCATTGCAAAATGATAGCACAATAACAGAGTAATATTGTAAACAACTAGAGCGCTAGTGACTGCTGTTCGAGGCAACTCAGTTGTTTGCAGAAAATGTGTCCTCACATCAAAAAGTGACACAGGATGAAAAGTGAAGTCTATCCATATATCACCCATAAGATGCAGATCGTGACCTCCTCCCTCCCCTCCTGCTCAGGATGAACCATCAAAATGCAGGTAGCTAGACACCCGCCCTTTCTATGTGTGTGACTGTCTGGAGGGAATGCTGAAAGCCAGCTGTCACACCAATCACAGACATGTTTCCCTTAGACAGTCTGAAGGGACCAATGTTTTATTAAGAAAATGCCACCTTTCTAAAAGTGGCATTTTCAGAACTCCAAAAGTTGTGTATTTTAATTGTGATTCTAGAGATACTAAATTTGGTTTTCCTATCTTTTCCCAATGTTCCCAATTGGAAACTGCAATTATAAAATGTCATAAGTCAGTCCCAATGTTGTGCTTTGAGAGAGCTGGGCCTTGCAGTGGTGAAAAGCTATCTTTAGAGTATTTCATTATCAGGACATATTAAACTTCAAAGTACATGTGTAACTTTTTAAATATACTGCACCCTGCCCATGGGCTGCCCAAGGCCTAATTTAGGGGTAACCTATATGTAATAAAAAGGAATGTTTGGGCCTGGCAAGTAGGTTGCCAGGTAGACATGGTAATTGAAAACTGCACACACGGCCTCTGCAGGGTCAGTCCTGAGACATGTTTAAAGTTCTACTGAGGTGGGTGTCCCAATAAATGCTGCAGGCCCACTAGTGGCATTTTATTTACTGGCCCTGGTCACTTGTAGCGCACTTTACTAGGTACTTATAAATACATTAAATATGTCAATTGTGGATAACCCATTGTTACCACATAACAATAAAGAGCACAAGCACTTTTCCATTAGTTAGCAGTGAAAATGTGTACAGATTCCTACAACCAGCAAAAATGAAGTCAGCAGAAACAGTCAAAAACAGGCAGTCATAAGGCAAAATGTTAGGGGGAACCACACCAATGATACCAGGTCTAACATGGCTAAATCTTAAAACATTTTGGACACAGAGAAGGATGCTATGATTTTCTGAGGTCTTCCAAGTTACACACAGTAGGGAGTTTCAATTCACACCTACTATGTGTCCACTGCACCAATTGGACTTTCTGGACTAAAGGGTATCTTCATCATTGCGTTGTGTAAATCTAGGTTAATGCAACGCAGCCCAAATCATTGCTACAAGGACGACTTCCATGATAGGCGCATGGGTGCTTCCATGCATTCACCCATGGATTTTGGCGCATTCCCAGTTGGATATTGGCACATTTCCAGATTTTCTATTACTCTTAGACCTGGGAATGCGCAAAAATGCTTTGTTTGTTTGTTGTGGAAGAAGGTGTCCATTCCTGCACAAAAATAATTCTTCCTGCGCAGGTCTGAATTGGCGCTAGGCAGCAATTTGGGTACCAGAGCAAGGCAAGGAAAGGACAGGAATACGCTGTATAATGTTAATTGCGGCACATTCCTGCCCTTTCACTCAGCACAGGGTAGCAAGGTGGCTTGCTACTTTGCATTGCATTAAAGTTTGATAAATGTGCCCCTGGATTTACAACATTTAGGGCAGTGCCGATCAGTGGGAAGTGCTGCACTGCTTTATTGCACGAATGGTAGTAAGTTGTACAGTGTGAGAGTCACAAAAATGGTATACCAATTATGTTATTAGAGAGGCTTGTCAATAAATGCCATTTTAGTGAGACACTAAGCAATACACCATGGTGCAAAAATTAGCCCGTGGGTCTTGAGTGACATTTGCACTTTAAGTACACACTCTAGGCAAGTTTTCCAAGCAATGACAAGTGCCTGATGGTCCACAGTTTAAAATGGATCATGTCTCAGAAATTCCATGTTACTCATAGGAATATCATGCAGCATATATCTAGCCCATGAGGGACAGCTTAAGGTTGAGTTAAGATTCCCTTTTAATGGCCATCTAAACAGATTTTGAAATATTAGTGTTTTACAGGATTCTGCGGAGTCACAGAGCTATGCTTGGGATCATAGTCCCTTAGTAGGTAGGGACCGAGTCATCCTACCACCTGAGTACCCATGAACCCGGGATTGACAAGCTGTAGTGTCTCATTTGCCCTCCTACTCAATCCCAGAGAAACAACTGATTAGACAACCCAGAACATGACGCCCCTGACGCTGTCAGGAATCGTAGTTGCAGGACACACCCTTTCATTCTCACACTCATACTAGTCCACAATAAGATCCGACAGAGACGCAAGAAAAGTTTAAAATGTTTATTTTAACTATTGCGCTCTAGTATGCATTATACGTGCCACAATAAGTAGTAAAATGCCTAACACAAATACGGTCAGCATTGTAAGTAGTCCATAAATCATAAACGGAGCTGTCATTATATCAGAAGATCTCTAGGTGTTAGCAGCAGCAAATGTACTTTAGCATACACAGATAAAAGTTTTACATCTAAGGTGCTGTCACAATCTGTTCTCTGGAAATATCCCTCTCCAAATGTGTATTGTTACCCATCTGTGCATACCTATTTGACAAATGTGCTTGTTCCCAAACAACAGCTGCATCTGTGTGTTTTGTCTAGGTGCTAGGGTCTGACCAGAACACAATACCAAGGGGCATTGCTGTTTGACCTTGTCTGCAGTGTTCAGACTAAATCCCAGGAAAGAAGAGAATGCAAAAACAACAGCAAGGTCTCTGTGAAAGTGCAGTGTGACACAAAGCAAAATAGGTTTGTAGAGTAACATGCACAAAGGAGACGGCAGTCCGCGAAGCGCTCATGCTAACATAGGGAAAACAGCAATGGGCCTTCATGGGACATATGACACTAGCTCTTCTTAGGCTAGAAGAGTCAGATGAAGCAGGAAAAGTGTCAACACTGTCTACGAAATGAAATAACATTAAAGTAGTCCTGACCTCTATTTAGATTTCTTTCCGAAAGGTCTTATATCAGGACTGTTCTCAACAGAGGAAACAGATTAGCAGAGACAGTGGATTATTGATATTCTGTGGGGAGGCTACAACCTGGTGTGGAGCCTGCCTGAGGCTGAAAGGTCCTGAATCTGATGAAAGCTGCTGAATACTAGATGCTGTTCCATTAACTGAAGGACCACTCAGAGGACTATGGCGGATTTTGTTAAGTAGCTTTCTACGTTTAGAATCAGAAAGTATTTATTGTGTCAGCATGACATAGACAGGCAATACAATATATACGTAGCAAAAAATACAAATGTTTAAAATTAAATAGCATAATTCAATGAATAAAACATAACATGATAATAAAATATGCTGGTACATAGCTGACGCACAAAAGGAGTTAGGTCCTTAGCGGGGCTGAGGGAGGGCTGGACTGTTTTGTATTGAAAACACACAAAGATGCCCCCTTCTCACTCTACTTCCAGTATGGCTTTAACAACGACCAAATAAACACATTCATTAAATCCGGTCTGGTATATTTATTTATACATCTTACTCATATATTTTCTAGAAAAAAGTTTTCAAATGACAGAGAAAGAATACACATTTCAAAAAATATTTACATTCTTATTCAGTCAACAAAATACATTACAGACTAACATAAAACGTTTACAAAAATATATCAAAAACATCCAACAAACATTACAAATACCAGTTCAGCAATCTGCAATTCGCTAAGTCCATTCCTTAATTATAGTTCTTATGCAAAAACAAATTCATAACAAGAGCTACAGTGTCTATATCACTTAATCAAAAAACACTAGATGAAATGATTGTCTCTTGATAGATTTGCCGACGCGTTTCAGGTTTGGGTCATAGGTCCCCAAACCCTCATCAGGGCTCTGCTAATCATCTGTTTAGGATGCAAAAAAACATAAAGTTTTAATGACAACCTGTTCCCCTCTTCTCTGTACCGTACCGTTTGGACAAAGTGTCTATGTACCTGTATCTTTCTATGTGGGTAACCACTGGTGACTTCTGTTGATTGATGCACTCCTTTCCTCGAGTCTCGGAAGGTACACCTTTTTTTTTTAAATCTAAGGATCAATAACATATTGCCTTTGTTCATGGGATATCTACTCATAAATTGGTGGAAAACTTATTAACAATAGCTAATGATTCCATACCTCCGTCTGCGCGGGCTGGCGCTGCCGAAGGGGCGGAGGAATTTCTGCCTCTATTTACTTTAGTCCTATTTACAAAAAGACACATAAAGTGCTTTTAGCGACATTGTTGATTACAGTTAGCATTCTGCTTGACTATGTATATACTACAGACCTGCTATACCTTTCAAGTCGTCCAATATTATGCTACAGCTGGGCTGTTCAAAAGCGGCGGTCCCTTTCACCTATTTGAACAATAACATTTAGTCAGGGCTTCCTTTTTTTGCTTGACTGTACTTTGACCCTAACACACGCAGGGCGCTGTACGACTATCAAGGTAGATCTCGAAATCGCTTCACCACCTTTTCTGAGACTTCGTCATCAGAATCATCAGATCCAGATTCAAGAGGCAATAATTCACGCACACAGGTGTCTTTTTTAGAGAGGGGCCAACAAGGAAGAACCAGGTACAAAGTCCCGTGGGAAATGCGAACACGCAAACGGTTTTACTGATCATAGAGAAACCAAACGTGGTTATTAATCTATCTGAACGGGTGTTAACAGATCACGAAGAATCCTTATTAAATTTAGGCTTGAAATTTGTCCCATGTAAACATACAGATTTCACGAGACTGAAAATAGAAACATTGGACTTTTGTAGAAAACTAAGACTGAAAGCCTTCTTTTTCAATCAACCGGTACCCCTTAATACCGAGACAACAGGGTTAAGGAACAAATCTAAATTTGCTCCACATCAGAACATTCCGAAACAGATACAGGCTTTTGAGCAAATCTTGCTATCTTCCATCAACAAAATGGAGAGAACCAAAAAATATGGGCCCCCCAACATGAGCAAGGGACAGCTGCAGGCGATACAAATTCTTAAGGAAGACCCCTCCCTGGTCATAAAACAGGCCGATAAAGGGGGTGCGGTCGTGATCTGGCCTCGCGATAAATATTTCGCTGAAGGTTTAAAACAAGTGAGTAACACCACATGGTATCGAGCTCTAAATGAGGATCCAACAAGGGAGATTCAGGGATTAATCACTGAAGTGCTGGCCCAAATTTACCCAGTGTTTTGCCTTGTCTTTCCATGATAGGGATGTTGACTGTGACTTTGATGAAGGGCACTTTACCCAGTGTAGCTAAAGGTGACAATGTGGAAATGTCCAGAAGGTTGGTGGGCCACCTTGAAGGTATAGAAGGGCAGAGAGGTCAAGCGCAGACTTCTGGAGCACCTGTGGGGGCAGTGAGTGGGATGGCGCCAGCTGGACAAATGACGCAGGGTTCACCATGGGACAGTTCCCGGAACTCAACCAGTGTTCAACAAGTAATTACAGTGCCAGCGGGGACCGCACTCAACCCTCAGAAGACAGCGGCAACAGGCAGTGGCGTCTTTGATGAGCATTGGTCTGGGAGATGTGCATTTCGATCAGTTGGGCAGGCACATGCCGATGGAAGTGAAAAAAAAGATTTGAAAGAGTCCTTTTATATATATATATATGTGCGAGCTGAATGCAGCTAGACCAAAGAGGGAGTAGAGCAAGCAGTGCAAGGAGTGCTTCCTTCCTGGAACTGTGGCCACTGGCCCAACAAAAAGAGGGTGGAGGAGAAATTGTTGAATTGGATCAAGAGATTAACAATCTTCTAGGCAATTGTGGCATAATGTTATCTGACCCTGGGGACACAGTTATGACCAGAATAGGTTGGTAAGCATTCACAATGAATTTTGAGGCACGACTTGGAGAGATTATGACAAAGAATTTAGGAGGATTAAGGCCTGTTGGCCCACACTGGCATGGGACCAGATTAACATTAATACCTGCCTGCATTTTATGAAGCTGCAAAGGTTGGATGGTGCATCTAGTCAGCCCTTACAGGCAGGGACCTGGGCGAGTAGTAGTCCAGAAGGAGGGGCAAAGAAAGGGTCTTATTGGAATTTCAATAATCCCAGGGGCATAGCTAGCAAAAACTGATATTGAATACACTTGCTGGCTGTTATCTGTACACCTGTATAATTTCCATCTGCTGAGTTTCCAGTTTGAGGGCTCTTTCTACTTTGAAGTGCATACCCATGGGTTGTTCTATTGTCTATGCTTATTTTGAGCAGTTTAGCCCCTTCCTTGAGTGGGTATTCAGGCAGAGGTCAGGACACCGGTGGGTGTGGCATTATTTGGATGATTTCTTTTTTCTGGGTGCCCCTTGGATGGCAGAGTGCAGTGTGGCTTTTAAATCTTTCCATGAATTTATGGGGATCTTTGGGGTACCCCTAGCAAGTGCTCAGACCTGTAGCATATCTACAACTATGGAATTCCTGGGGATTGAATTAGACTCTCTGGCAGCCGTCTCTAAGCTCCCCCAAGAGAAAGTCAATGCAGGCGCTGAAGGACTGTCTGGAAGCCAAGAAGGTGTCATTGCATAAGTTGTTCTCCATATCATTCCTATGGGTCACCCATTTTCAGGCCATGTCTGGACTGAAGCACAGTGAAGCAGAGTACTGCAGCAAAAAAGCAGAGGCACCATCATACTAGGTATTGAGCTTTGCCATGATTTTAGAATCTGGAGGCTATTTAAGTGATTTCAAAGGTACAGTGGTATGGCCAAGTCCAGTCAAGACAAATAAGAGATTGTGCTCCTGTGCTTGCAAATGAATGTAATTTTTAAAGCCAAGCTTGTGCTGGGTGTATTGAACAATGCAGCAGATGCTCTGTCTTGTTTTAAGTTGCAGGCTTTCAGGTCCTACCACTTGAAAGCAGCAGAGATCCAGACGCCATTCCAGGAGCATCTGTGGTGGCTTGGTGCCCCAGCTAACCAGACGTTGTGGCAGCCAGTTTAGCACCACAAACAATGCGGGCCTATGAGAGGGTATATGACTCAAATTGTGCCTTGCATGCGTGTTTAGGTCAAGGGATAGTTTCTACCCGGGTCAGTGATGGCGTTCCTGGGGCCCTTGAGGTAGGTGTGGTGAGCAGTGTCTTACGCCTAGTGCCAGATTACAGCTGTTTACTTCTTTGCTTGGTTACACAGATGGTACCATAAGTGTCCCAGTGCAGAGGGTGCTGGAAGGGTGGCAGTGTTTGGAAGGAAACAAGTCAGACTCCAGGTGATTCATAGATGTGAGGAAAGTTGGCAGCCATCATGGCCAGCTTGGATGGCATTTGCAGGTCCCAAGATGAAGCTCATCTGTTCAGGGCAGTCTTTTCCTTGGCCTTCTAAAGGGAAGCTGGTGGCCAAGACCAAAAGGGACAGGAGTGGTGGTATACAGAGGCCAGATTTTAACTGGCTTAACGGCTCCCTGGCGGTCACAAATGTCTGTTGAAAGACTGATCAGCTGGGTTAGGGTGACCATGTATTACTCCACAGAGCCCCTGAAATGTTGTGCCCTCTTTTTTTTTGTCATGAGGACGGGACGCCACTCACTAGGTTTCAGTTTTTAAGAGTCCCTAGCAGTGCACTGAGGTCTGCTGGGTTGGATCCTATGAAGTACAGCTCCCATTCTTTCAGAATAGGTGCAGCCATTGCTGCAGGGGGTATATGACTAGCAGGGCCCACGGTTCACAGAATTTACAGGTGAAAGTCTAACTGTTACGAGCACTACGTGAGATTCAAACTTTTCTAGGTTATGTTACTAATCTCTTCCCCCTTTCACCGTATTTGTCTGTTGATGCAGGTAGATGCTGTGTAGAGTGGAGGCAGAAGCTGGTACTTTCATCACCTCCTGTCCACGTGGGAGAGTAGAGGATTACAGAAGTTTTAGTGTTGGACCACTTGTTCGAGAGATGGGCAAAATCTTTCTATTTTTCAGGTGGTTACGCAGACAGGGCAAAGGAAGCAGGGTATTGGCTGAATTTCTGTGATCAAGGAGGACTACACTTGGCTAATTTGAGGACGGCGTTGGACAAACTATTGCCCCTGGATCCCAGGGATCATAATAGTGCACCTGGATGGCAACTACCTGGCTGAACTTAGAAGGAAGGACTTATTTGAACAAATTATTTCAGAGGATGGGTGGCTCGCAAAATGGTTCCCAGAGACTTTGATCCTGTTGTGAGTTCCCTGTAGGGCCCACTTGGTTCATCCTTATTTTAACCTAACTGCGATTTGTAGGCTGCTTTGCTTTGCACACGTTACACACAGCACGTTGTTTTTGTGCCAAGATATTATTTTAGAAATGTATTTAGGCTTTCATCTTTTTAGTTTCTATTTTTGGCAAAAATGTTGGCTAGGGGGTCTGGATCTTAGTGTTTTCAATACCTTAAAAACAGTGGTTATCAGTGATTACACTTTTTCACAGCAGTAAAAAAAACAGAAACCATGTTTTTCCTGGGTTTATGGAACATTTTGCTTTTATTATTTTGTGCTTTCTGCATTGATAGTACATGGTTTATAGACAGTGTACGTATAGTGTATAAGAGGTTTAAATTAACTTTTACAAATCAAACGTATTGTAGTCCACCACAAAATACTTCTTCTGTGAGTCTTTGGTCATGAGCACTCACTCTTGCTGCCTTCCATTGTAAAGTTCTATCTGTGAAAAGGCCCTCTCAGCATATGCATTTGAGACGGGCAATGCCATTACGCCCAGTACACAATATGCTATCTCTGGGTACTGACATAGCTTTCCATGGCAACACTAGTACACTTGAAGATTGCGATTCTCTGGGACAGGTTCAGCAACATATGCGTTGAACTGGGCGCATATGCCCTCAAGGTTATGGAAGCAGTCAAAAATGAGCAGTACTTTTCAAAGTCTGGAGATAATTCCCCTTTACTTAAGGGATCTAGAACATGTGCAGACTACCACAGTGAGGTTTCATTGACTTCAAATGCCATGGTTGGTGAAGGGATATTTCTATGCATCATTGCAAGCCCTTGTAATGAGTCTTCCTTGAGAAATTTATTGACGCTAAACTTACTTTTAACAGATTAGCTACACACGCTCCCTCCCGTTACTTATTGAAAAGTAGTTCTCCCTATTATGGGGGGCAAAACAAAATGGGGAAATTGTTGGCTACCTACTTAAAAGTAAGAAAGGAAAAAACTAGAATTGAATTTTTACAGGGCCCTGCAGGTACTCCTATTTTTAAAGCTAATGATATTTTAAATGAATTTGTAAGGATTTATATACGCCTGAAACCCTACCAGAACAGTTTGATCTTTCTACTCATTTTCAATCCATTGCTTCTCCTGCCCTCAACACATTGATTTTGATCCCTTGGGAATAGATATTTCCTTAACGGAAATATCCCTTGCAGTCTCGGTGATACGACGCGGGAAAGTGCCTGGACCAGATGGCTTCAATATTAAGTTTTCTGATCATTTTGCAAAACTCCTTTTACCTAATCTTTTACTTTTATTTAAATCTTTCTCTGATAATGGTTCATCTCAGGGCACGTTTCAGTAAGCCTTGATCTACTTAATCCCTAAGGTAGATAAAGATCACTCTCTTTGTAAGAATTATCGGCCCATTTCCCTAGTTAATACTGAATATAAGATCTTTGCAAAGATTTTGGCACTTCGCATTGATCCCGCTTCCGAAAAAGACGAGGCAGAAGCGCTAATACAGAGCTAACGAGAATAAATCAAGCTGCCCAACGAAATAATGCGGATAGATGCCCGTCTATAAACAATTTTATCAATTTTAAGTGACATATACAGTCAAATTGGAGTAGCGGAAAATCACCCATAAAACCTACAAAAAAGTGGAAAGTTCCTTACTTCAACAAAGAGGAAGGATCTTTCATTTCACTCAAGAAGGCACAAAGTAGTGCAGGTGCCCAGAGAACTCCGCGGGGATCAAATCAATACCCTTTGGGTAGGGTGGTAAAAAATAATCCCTGAAGCCGGTGACCCGAAAGAAACGGCAGTCCTGAGGAAGGTGCTACTATATCGAGTGTCCACAGCACCGAAACGCGTCGACGCATTCTTTTTTCTTGTTGCGCAGAATCCAAATAGGGTCCAGGAAGCAGTAGATACTAGCTTATCAAAGGGTACTACTTACTATACCAAGTGCTAACAAATGAAAGACCATTGGATCTAGATATTCGAGTGGCAGAGAAATTCAAAGGCCACCTTGTAGAGGGGTTTTTTTTCATTATCATTTAGCACTTCTGTCTGTTATATCTGTTTTTTAACATGTTTTCTTGACATATGATCTGTGACACATGAATTTATGCTTGTTTATTGTTTACACTGAATTGTTTTTGGACATTTGTTTTTAATGTATAGATTTAACCCCTTACATGCTCGTGACGAGCTCAGCTCGTCATGAGGCACAGTTGAGCTGTGCTGATGACAAGCTGAGCTCGTCATGATACACTGAGGATCACATATTTCCAGCACAGGAGGGGAAAATGCGCAGCAGCGATGTGGTTAAACATTTGGCTTTGAAATTTTAATCGGTCTATGTGTGTATAAAACTTGTGTATGTTTTTTTATTAAAAAGATTGTGAACGTTCAATTTTAGTGTGGAATTTGACCTTTTATCTCCTCTGTGATCATTTGGCCTGTGGGGGTGGTAATTCACAGACGGTCGAAATACGGAAATTGAATAAATTTCTTTGTGAGTGTGTACCCAGGGATTCTCCCTAGACTGGTATTTATAGTAAAGTCAATTTGCTCACAGAATAAAGCACTATTTTAATATGTTGTGAAAACTGAGGACTTTTGACAAATTTCTTGAACTCTTCCGCCCTGGAATACGCCACTATGGGCCAGATGTAGGTAAAAAACATTTACCGATTTTGAAATACCGAATTGTACCGATTCGGTATTTCAAAATCGGTAAACGGTATGTAGGTGCCAACATCTGGATTCGTTACCGAATCCTTAACACTTCTTTAATTAACGATTCGGTAAATACCGAATCGGTAATGCCCATTCATTCCTATGGGCTTTGAAGCCCATAGGAATGATTAGGCATTACCGATTCGGTATTTACCGAATCGGTAATTAAAGAATTCACAAGGGTGCAGGGGGTGTCACTTTGACACCCTCTGGCACCCCCAAAACAGGCACAGGTGCCATGTGGCAGGCATACCTGCCCTAAGGGCAGGAATGCCTGTCACATGACATAGGTGTGCATGCACACATGTGCATGCACACCGGAATCGGTGTTTTACCATCAAATTGGTTTTGATGGTAAAATACCGATTCGTAAAGGCTCCTGGGACTCTGAAGAGTCCCACCTACATATGGGTGGCTCCAAATCGGTAAATTTACCGATTTTTTATTTTACCGAATCGATAAAATTACCGAATCGGTAATTTTACCGATTCGGTAAAATATTGCCCCCTACATGCCAAATATTGTAAACCGGTCGGTAACGGCCGAAAATACCGATTTTCGGCCGTTACCGACCGACCTACATCTGGCCCTATGTGATTTGAGAAAACAGTGCATCACTTCACTCCTCCTCCAGTGAAGCCTTTGTCACTATGTAATTTACCTGCAATTGTAACAGGCAATTTGGGTCACAACAAATGTCAGATATTTATAAGTGACACATTGTAAGTTTGCTGAGTTATGCGGTAGTAGATTCAAAATATTTTCCCTGCAGCAAAATAATTGCTCTTTCTTGTCAAGGTGGGCACCTCAAGCAGCATGTCTCTCCTAAATCAAAATGTGTTAATCAAATATAATTTATTGCTTTGGCATACGCTTTGTGAGGTGAAGTATTTTTTATTGAGCTAGGTGAGAGTAATGGGTCCATGAAAGATTTGTGACTAAGGATAACATCTGTTTAAGATTAGCACAGAATGAAATTAAAATTTATTTCAACATAATTCATGTAATTTTAGGAATTTGTGTTATGTGTGCTATATGAAATTCCTGAAATTACATCATTACGCCACATTTTGTAATCTTTCATTGCAAAATGATAGCACGGTAACATAGTAATAATGTAAACGACTAGAGCGCAAGTGACTGTTGTTCGATGCAACTCAGTTTTGTGCAGAAAATGTGTCCTCATATCAAAAAGTGACACAAGATGAAAAGTGAAGTCTATCCCTTAAACTTTAGCAACAGTAGGCAAGCCAACAAGCCCTTGGAGAAACTTAGGTTCTAGGATGGTGAGAACAGGCCCAGTACATCTCACTTCCAAGCAAGGCATGATGCAAAGGGCAGCAGGTCAACACAACAAATCAGATTAGCAAAGTGGCAGTCCCTCCTACAGCCCAACATTCTTATCACATGCAGTAGGCCAACACAGCAAAGCAGTTCAGCATATTGGCAGTCCCTCCTACAGCGCAACAGTCCTTCTTCCTGGCATTATATCTTTGGATTGAGCAGTGCTCTGAGTTGATTGGGTCAGAGGCCCAGTATTTATACTCCTTTTGGCCATTTCACTAGGGACAGTTCAAAGAGATGTTTTGAGGTGCACAATACATTGCCTTTCTTGCCCTGACTCCAGACTCACTCCAGAAGGGTATGCGTGGGTGTGTCTGTGGGGAGAGGACACAACCCTTTAAGATGCAGATCGTGACCTCCTCCCTCCCCTCCTGCTCAGGATGAACCATCAACATGCAGGTAGCTAGACACCCGCCCTTTCTATGTGTGTGGCTGTCTGGAGCGAATGCTGAAAGCCAGCTGTCACCAACCCCAGACATGTTTCCCAGAGACAGGCAGAAGAGACAAATGGTTTATTAAGAAAATGCCACCTTTCTAAAAGTGGCATTTTCAGAACTCCAAAAGTTGTGTATTTTAATTGTGATTCCAGAGATACTAAATTTGGTTTTCCTATCTTTTCCCAATTTTCCCAATTGGAAACTGCAATTATAAAATGTCATAAGTCAGTCCCAATGTTGTGCTTCGAGAGAACTGGTCCTTGCAGTGGTGAAAAGCTAACTTTAGAGAACTTCATTACCAGGACATGTTAAACTTCAAAGTACATGTATCACTTTTTAAATATATTGCACCCTGCCCGTGGGCTGCCCAAGGCCTAATTTAGGGGTGACCTATATATAATAAAAAAGAATGTTTCGGCCTGGCAGGTAGACATGGTAATTGAAAACTGCACACACGGCCTCTGCGGGGTCAGTCCTGAGACAGGTTTAAAGTTCTACTCAGGTGGGTGTCACAATAAATGCTGCAGGCCCACAAGTGGCATTTTATTTACAGGCCCTGGGCACTTGTAGTGCACTTTACTAGGGGCTTATTAATACATTAACTATGCCAATTGTGGATAACCCATTGTTACCACATTGTAATAAAAGAGCATAAGCACTTTTGCATTAGTTAGCAGTGAAAATATGCACAGATTCCTACAACCAGCAAAAAGGAAGTCATAAGGCAAAAAGTTAGAGGGATCCACACCAAGGATGCCAGGTCTAACTCTTAAAACATTTTGGACACAGAGAAGGATGCTATGATTTTCTGAGCTCTTCCAAGTTACACAGAGGAGGGAGTTTCAATTCACACCTACTATGTGTCCACTGCACCAATTGGACTTTCTGGACTAAAGGGCATCTTCTTTATCATTGAGTGGTGTTGCCCTTGCACCATGCAAGGGGGACACAAGGACGAGGCAACAACTAAGTCAAATTCATCAAGCCACGCACGGCCACCTTCCGTGACCCTGCATGGCTTGATAAATCTAGGGTAATGCAAAGCAGCCCAAATCATTGCTGCATGGAGGACTTCAATGGTAGGCGCATGGGTGCTCCCATGCATTCACCCATGGATTTTGGCACATTCCCAGATGGATATTGGCACATTTCCAGATTTTCTATTAATCTTAGACCTGGGAATGCGCAAAAATGCTACGCCTCCCGGAGGTGCAGGATAATGACGGGAAATATATTTAATTCTCCTTGTTTTTTCCTCTTTCTATGTGTGTTGCATTCTGCAGCATACACAGAAAGAGCAACATGCCTCTGAGGATTGTTTTTGTGCAAGAAGGTGTCCATTCCTGTACAAAAACAATTCTGTCTGCGCAAGTGTGCCTGAATTGCGCTCGGAAGCAATTTGGGTGCCAGGGCAAGGAAAGGACAGGAATACGCTGTATAATGTTAATTGCGGCACATTCCTGCCCTTTCACTCAGCACAGGGTAGCAAGGTGGCTTGCTACTTTGCATTGCTTTAAAGTTTAATAAATGTGCCCCTGGATTTACAAAATTTAGGACAGTGCATATCAGTGGGGAGTGCTGCACTGCTTTATTGTGCAAATGTAGTAAGTTGTACAGTGTGAGAGTCACAAAAATGGTATACCAATTATGTTATTAGAGAGGCTTGTCAATAAATGCCATTTTAGTGAGACACTAAGCAATGCACCATGGTGAAAAATGAGCCAGTGGGTCGTGAGTGACATTTGCACTTTAAGTACACACTCTAGGCAAGTTTTCCAAGCAATGACAAGTGCCTGATGGTCCACAGTTTAAAATGGATCATGTCTCAGAAATTCCATGTTACTCATAGGAATATCATGCAGCTTATATCTAGCCCATGAGGGACAGCTTAAGGTTGAGTTAAGATTCCCTTTTAATGTCCAGCTAAACAGATTTTGAAATATTAGTGTTTTACAGGATTCTACGGAGTCACAGAGCTATGCTTGGGATCATAGACTCTTAGTAGGTAGGGACTGAGTAATCCTTCCACCTGAGTACCCATGAGCCCGGGACTGACTAGCTGTAGTGTCTCACTTGCCCTCCTACTCACTCCCAGAGAAACAAGTGATTAGACAACCCAGAACACAACGCCCCTGACCCTGTCAAGAATCGCAGTTGCAGGACACACCCTTTCACTCTCACACTCATGTCCAGTCCACAATAAGATCCGACAGAGACACGAGAAAAGTTAAAAATGTTTATTTGAACTATTGTGCTCTATTTATCTATCTGGAACTCTACCTTGGGCAGCAGAGACTTCCTTTTGGGAGCATTTTTGTTCACAGTGCTACCAGCACTTGTACCCACCGTTGGCTGCTGGTCCATCCCCCGCCGCCACGATAGTAACACCACGTGGCCGCCGAGCGGGGGGACTACAGCCCCCATAATCCTTTGCCTGGTGACTCCGCCCTCTTCCGCCCACTGGCGTGCCCGGAAGGCGCACAAAATACTGGAGCTCCATCTGGGGAGCGGGCGACTCTATTTATCTATCTGGAACTCTACCTTGGGCAGCAGAGACTTCGTTCAGGGAGCATTTTTGTCCACAGCGCTACCAGCACTTGTACCCACCGTTGGCTGCTGGTCCCCCCCGCTGCCAGGACAGGAACACCACGCGGCCTCTGAGCGGGGGGACTACACCCCCCATAATCCTTTTCCTGGTGACTCCGCCCTCTTCCGCCCAGTGACGCACCCGGAAGGCGCTCAAAAGACCGAAAATCCTTCCGCGTTGTGGGACGTGCGCGGGTGGTGCCGGGCTAAGCCCAGGCAAAGGGCGGGCCGTCTGTGGCTGTCCGGGGCCAGACGAGGCCTGGGCGGGGACCCTCTCCTTAGTGTTTGAACAATGGACACTGCCTATATAGCAAGATTTATTCTCTGTATACACAGCCTACAGTTTTTCTACCAAATTCTATAATATCATTAATCCTCTAGGATTGTTACCCTAGTTAGGCAGGCTCTGTGAGATAGTCCTATAAGAAAGACGAGTACACGTACAACTAAGGGCAGGAATTCTCTGGGGGGAGGGCCAAATAAAGGAACGCTTGAATCAGTTTTTAACCAAGGCGGCCTCTAAAATTGTTCAGGAGATAGCAGTCGCTGAACACCGACTGTCTCTAGAACTAGCCAATAGAAACTCCTCTTTGGTTTCCCTTATCACAGCTCCTTCCCCCCCTTCACAAGTTATAGAAGAAAATCCGACAAGTGATTGTAGTATCCCACTACTCTTGCAAGATTGCATAACATCTCCGAATTCACATAGGGGGGTTCGAGTAAACAGGCACACTTTGGACACCTATTTAGAAATACTATCGGAGGAACCTTTAAAGACCCTAGAAAAAATTATATCATCCAGGAATAAAAATCCGAAGACAAGACAAAAAGGGAGGGTGTTACAATAAAGAGAAAAAGGGGAGGGGATTGCAACCAGAGCAGATGTGCAAAAACAGCCAAAATTCACACCAGAACCCTAAAGCGCAAAGGTACTTTGACAAAAGATAATTCATCTATAGACTCTAATGATCTAATGAAAAATCTTGAACATTTAGTTAAATCTTTTCTCCTACCTCTTATAGAAAGAGTAAAGAGGATATCCGATCAATTGAGTACTATGGCGGAAGCAACCACTAATAACGCTAAACTGCTACAGCCCTCGCCGCAGTCCCGCGCATCCGGAAATCCACCATGGGTGGCAGATCCTTCTCCTTCCTGGCTGCCAAGACCTGGAACTCACTCCCCACCCACCTCCGCCTTACTCAGAACCACATCTCCTTCAGAAAAGATCTGAAAACCTGGCTATTCGACAAATAATATACCCCTTCGCCTAGCGCCTTGAGACCCTCAGGGTGAGTAGTGCGCTATACAAATGCTCGAACTTGAACTTGAACAAGTCTCCATTCCCAGCGGGCAGAAATGGGGGACGCTCACAAAATATCAGAAATCTTACCCTCCCCTAAAGAGCCTAATCCAGTTTCTATAGAAATAGATAGTGTTCCTAAAACAAAAAGTGGAGTTAAAGTGGTTGGTTTAGGAAAAACCCCAGAAGATTTAAACCCCAATTCCACCAGGGAACACCCACCGAATGAGAACCTAAATAAAATGGGTGCACACATAGATCTGCCTCCAGCTGCTGCCCCTATGTCATAATTCTTACTGGCGTCCCAAAATTGGCAGTAGGGAAGAAGGAAGCCTATCTAGAATTAAAGAGCAAGGCTATTTACTGGTTGAAAAATAACAGACCACTGCCACCTAACATCAACGGTGAGATTATGTTTGTTAGAAGACTGGCATGGGTTGGCCACAGGCCAAAGGACATAGAGGGTGATCTTTTGATAATAAATTTTAGGGACCGAAGAGCAGTCACCCATATTGTAGACTGGTACGTTGAGAGAGACGGTGATGGTATATCTACCCGCGACCTGAGCTATTTTTACCCGCAATCTTTAGTAACCCGGGGGACATCTAGACCGTACAGTAAAATTGGGAACAATTTTAGCCTTATTCCACCAGCTCTAACTCCTTTGATTTACAGCAGGCAGGAGGCTTATCACCCCCCACCTTTTATGGAGATAGGCCCTGTCCGTATCAATATGGGAGAGCACAGAGGTCCGCTCACACCCCGTCTTGGTCTATGCCCCTATATATTCGTTATGAGGCGCTAACAGCCCTCGGCGATCAGGATTGATATAGGGGAAAAATAGGGCGACATTAATCAACATCGTAGAGTACCTGCAGGCAAGGAATCCCTTGAAACTAGGAGAGGAGAAGAAAAGTATGTAGGGATTACATATTGCCTGGATGTGCCCAAACTCTATAATTCCCCTAAGGTCCAAAGGGGTATTTTGGCATAGAAGACAGAGCTACCTCCTCCCTTACAGAGGATAAACACTAACAGCAACATTGATGCTGTTATTACTCCTCAGACGGGAGGATCTACTCTAAACCTCCTATCTTGGAATGTCGCAGGGCTAGCTAGTAAAATTTCCTATCAACCTTGGCTAGATACAGTCCATAACTACAACATAATCTGCCTCCAAGAAGCGTGGGCTGTGGATGAATTACATATAATTGGTTTCCAGACTTTACATACACCTGCTACTATAACCACCCAAGGAAGAAATAAAGGGGGCTTGTCCACGTATGTTTCCACGGCTGCAGGAATCAAAATTTTAAAGTTTCATTTTACAGATTCTGAGTATCAGCTGGGGCCATCTTAAAAATATGACCATAGTTAATTTTTATAATAATGTGCCTAAAAGTAATGTGGAAAAACTAATGGATAATCTAAAAAGTAATTTATCTATTCTTCAGGACCACTTACGAGGTGAGATGGTTTTGTATTGGATGGGAGATTTCAACTGTACTATCTGTCCCAATGGTTCGTCTGACAGGTGCGGTCTAGCCGAGCATAAAGAGGACACTCCCACACATTTTATTCATTCCAATTTTGGAAACGCTCTTAATAGTATGCTATTCCATTTTAATTTGTTCTTTATAAATGAATTATGTACCCCAACTATTCCGTTTAGTCCAACCTTTAACGGCAGGAGATGTTATGCTATGTTATATAACGTGAATTTGTACTGCGCACAGCTGCCCCAGCCAAGGGGCGTCCCGGCGCATGTCATGGTAACACGCAACAACCACAGGAAACACAACAGCTAAAGAGGAGGAACCAAGTTTAAAATAAGAAAGTTTGAATCGCCTTACGGAAGGAAAGAAGATCCTCCAACAACCGAATCTCCACCGGGAGGGAATTCCACAGTTCGGCTGCTTTGACCCGGAAGGAACGACCACCAACACAGCACAACTTGTATCGAGGGGTGATGGTGAGAGCTTCAGGCCTACAAGCCAAGAAGGTGTCATTGCATCAGTTGTTCTCCAAATCATTACTATAGGTCACCCATTTTCACACTCATTTGCTCAGGCCATGTCTGGGCTGAAGCACAGTGAAGCAGAGTACTGCAGCAAAAAAGCAGAGGCACCACCATTCTAGGTATTGAGCTTTGCCATGATTTGAGAATCTGGAGGCTATTTAAGTGATTTCAGTGGTACAGTGGTATGGCCAAGTCCAGTCAAGACAAATAAGAGATTGTGCTCCTGTGCTTGCGAATGAATGTCATTTTTAAAGCCAAGCTTGTGCTGGGTGTATTGAACAATGCAGCAGATGCTCTGTCTTGTTTTAGGTTGCAGGCCTTCAGGTCCTACCACCTGAAAGCAGCAGAGATCCAGACGCCATTCTCAGAGCATCTGTGGTGGCTTGGTGCCCCAGCTTACCAGACGTTGTGGCTGCCAGTTTAGCACCACAAACAATGCGGGCCTGTGAGAGGGTATATGACTCAAATCGCGACTTGCATGCGTGTTTAGGTCAAGGGTCAGTGATGGCGTTCCTGGGGTCCTTGAGGGAGGTGTGGTGAGCAGTGTCTTACGCCTAGTGGCAGATTACAGATGTTTACTTATTTGCTTGGTTACACAGATGGTACCATAAGTGTCCCAGTGCAGAGGGTGCTTGAAGGGTGGCAGTGTTTGGAAGGAAACAAGTCAGACTCCAGGTGACTCATAGATGTGAGGAAAGTTGGCAGCCATCATGGCCCGCTTGGATGACACTTGCAGGTCACAAGATGAGGATCATCTGTTCAGGGCAGTCTTTTCCTTGGCCTTCTATAGGGAAAGCTGGTGGCCAAGAACAAAAGGGACAGGAGTGGTGGTATACAGTGGCCAGATTTTACTGGCTTAACGGCTCACTGGCGGTCACAAATGCCTGTTCAAAGACTGATCAGCTGGGTTATGGTGACCATGGATTAATCCATAGAGCCCCTGAAATGTTGTGCCCTCTTTTTGTTTGTCACCAGGACGGGACGCCACTCACTAGGTTTCAGTTTTCAAGAGTCCCTAGCAGTGCACTGAGGTCTGCTGGGTTGGATCCTATGAAGTACAGTTCCCATTCTTTCAGAATAGGTGCAGCCATTGCTGCAGTGGGTATAGGACTAGCAGGGCCTGCAGTTCACAGAATTTACAGGTGGAAGTCTAACTGTTACAAGCACTACGTGAGATTCAAACTTTTCTAGGTTATGTTACTAATCTCTTCCCCCTTTCACCGTATTCGTCTGTTGATGCAGGTAGATGCTGTGTAGAGTGGAGGCAGAAGCTGGTACTTTCATCACCTCCTGTCCACGTGGGAGAGTAGAGTGTTACAGAAGTTTTAGTGTTGGACCACTTGTTCGTGAGATGGGCAAAATCTTTCTATTTTTCAGGTGGTTACGCAGACAGGGCAAAGGTAGCAAGGTATTGGCTGAATTTCTGTGATCAAGGAGGACAACACTTGGCAAATTTGAGGATGGCGTTGGACAAACTATTGCCCCTGGATCTCAGGGATCATAATAGTGCACCTGGTTGGCAACTACCTGGCTGAACTTAGAAGGAAGGACTTATTTGAACAAATTATTTCAGAGTTTGGGTGGCTCGCAAAATGGTTCCCAGAGACTTTGATCCTGTTGTGAGTTCCCTGTAGGGCCCACTTGGTTCATCCTTATTTTAACCTAACTGCGATTTGTAGGCTGCTTTGCTTTGCACACGTTACACACAGCACGTTGTTTTTGTGCCAAGATAATATTTTAGAAATGTATTTAGGCTTTCCTCTTTTCAGTTTCTATTTTTGGTAAAAATGTTGGCTGGGGGGTCTGCATCTTAGTGTTTTCAATACTTTAAAAACAGTGGTTATCAGTGATTACACTTTTTCACAGCAGTAAAAACAACAGAAACCATGTTTTTTCTGGGTTTATGGAACATTTTGCTTTTATTATTTTGTGCTTTCTGCATTGATTGTACATGGTTTATAGACAGTGAACGTATAGTGTATATGAGGTTTAAATTCACTTTTACAAATCAAACGTATTGTAGTCCACCACAAAATACTTCTTCTGTGAGTCTTTGGTCATGAGCACTCACTCTTGCTGCCTTCCATTGTAAAGTTCTATCTGTGAAAAGGCCCTCTCAGCATATGCATTTGAGACGGGCAATGCCATTACGCCCAGTACACAATTTGCTATCTCTGTGTACTGAGATAGCTTTCCACGGCAACACTAGTACACCTGAAGATTGCAATTCTCTGGGACAGTTTCAGCAACATATGCGTTAAACTGGGCGCATATGCCCTCAAGGTTGTGGAAACAGTCAAAAATTAGCAGTACTTTTCAAAGTCTGGAGAAAATTCCCCTTCACGGAAGGGATATAGAACCTGTGCAGACTACCACAGTGAGGTGTCATTGACTTCAAATGCTGTGGTTGGTGAAGGGACATTTCTATGCATCATTGAAAGCCATTTCTCATCCATTGTAAAATAAAATTTCCTGAATCAACATTGTTTTGCCTTCCAAGTGGCAAGCATTCTAACATGGAACATGTTGCAGTGCTAAAGTCACTTAAAGTGTCACCCAGCCTACTGTCCATGAGATGTTTCGCATCTACACCAATTAATGCTAAACACTTGGTAGACAAGGGTATTTACAGATTCTATTTTTTTTATTATGTCCACCACAGCAGTCATGTTTTCCTGTAAACATCTAAGAATGCAGTGGAGTGTCCTTTTTTCACATCACTATCAATATACAACGGAAGAAACTCGTGTTTCTTGCCTTTGCCATCATCACTAAGCAAAAATTCTGTAAACGTTTACCACATGGATAATATAGCATTTACGGCCTCTAGGACTGAGAACCACCTGCTAAATGACACAGTTGGGATGACCGGAATAGACAACAAAGTCAATAGACTTCTTTATTAACTCTGAAGATTGTAAAGATGCTTCCAGAATACCATTTAGCAAGTGGCAAGGATCTCGTACAGGGAGGCCTTTCAGCTAGGGTATCGATTTTTGACAGTTAATCACACAGCTTTGTCCTATACATTACTGAATCACTGAAAGTGGCAAACTATATCACTCCAATCTTTGTTGAACTTGGTGTGATCTTTTCTCAGAAGCAATTCAAGTGATACTGCATTCCATGTTTTCCAAACGTCTGGTGTCATGCTTCACCACTATCCCAGATGCTTGTTGGTAGCACTCTTTTCGCATACACCTGTCACTACACCTTGCATTGAATGTTTAAAGCCTAAGTTGTTTGGCAATTCACCTACTATCACTAATGGCTCACTGGAAAAGGGAGCGTATGTATCAAATGATTTCACCCATTATCTGTGGGTAAATGTGATAGTACTTATTGAGAAATATTCTCATGAAACTAGCCATTTTATGGATCAGTGAAAGAATCAAACGGATCCAAAATATCATATATATTTTGATATTGCCTGATTCACTACAGTTTATAAAATAATTAAATAAGATCTAAAACATGCTTCTAAACCCTGCATGTTTGGAACAAAGACCACAAAACTGAATAAAGCAAAAGAAAGAAGTTGAAATATGTTAGTGATATACGTAAACAAAAAAACTCAAGCCGAATATTGTTATCCCAGTCTTTCTTGCTTTTACCTTGTATAACAAAGTTACATTGTATTGACCCCTACAGGAAAAAATAAAAATGACTTTCACTCTCCTTTTCCTTTCTTTGAAAGGCATTTGGTTTGTGGTTGTGCAGGTGTTTTTTCAGTGTTTATATGTTTACACTGGTGAGGGCTATTTACTTTTCGTTGGGGTTTTATCAGTTATTGCAGGTGTAAATATACTGCACATGTTTTATTATTTGGATCTTTTCTCTGAGACTTGGTCTGAACATTTCATGCAAGGTTGAGCACTGGGCCCGTTTTTAAGTGATCAGTTTTAAACGTAGCTTGACAATTAGACACAACATAAATTCACATCTGCTGTTTTTAAGTGAGACACTATTCTCATATACACTGAGACTTGCCTTTTGCAAACAGAGAGGTGCATTCTTGCAGAGAAAAAGGTCCTGAGATGAACGTGCCTGCTCTGCACAACCTGAGATGCAGGTTATCTAATTACAAATGAGAAGTATGGGGGCTGATTCTAATCCCAGACATCTCTGATATATCACTGTTCCCACGTAGTGAGGATAGGCTGAGAGAGATATATCATTCACCATGGTAGGGCTTCTCAGTTTACTTGCATTTCTAATTACTTTGATAGCATGAATATGTTTTCTAGTTGCAGCACAGTTGTTTTATAATAGAGCCAAATAATTTCAATAATTATTGAACATTTTCCCCATGTCTTTCTTTTGTTAATTATAGACATGCATGAGAGAGAAAACGAAAGGGAGCAATCTGTTTCCACGGTTCCCCCAGGGGCTAAAGAGTTATGTTCAAAGGTGCCAGTTTACCTGTTACTCTAGGAAGGTTAGGAGGGCAGTTAAGGCACTATAAGCCAGTTAGATTTGAGCTCATAGGTACTGATCTAATAGGTGACTCAGTCGCTACATTCTGATGTCCTGTGGTCCCAGGCATAATTGTCTTTCCCAACAGAATCCCTGTAACAATTGCATGGTCCAACATGAATGAATGAAAGGCGTCTTGTCGTGCGCGAACTTAGCCCAGTGAGCGTCAAGGCGCCTATTTCAAAAAAACCAGCTCATATCAAAGGCAAAGCAGTTCATCCTAAATAGGCTCTTGAGAAGCACCACGTTTTTAAGGCCTTTTTGAACAGGTGCCCAGGTTGAAGTGGAGGGTTTATACATCTGTCAGAGCCCCCAATGACTCGGTTAAGCAGTTGACCAGCAAGATTAGTGAGTTGGTCAGGTCTGCTAGGTTGTCATCTATACCACATGAGTGCATCAAAGGAGATAGGTTTTCTTACAGGATGGAGTCTATTTGTCCAAGGAATGTAATGCGATGTTTCTAGAGAATTTGTTGGCATGGCTAGTACAGCATCCACGGTTAGGTGGAGGGGCCAGATAGTAGGTGAATTATGCTGGTCTCTGGCAGGTGAGATCATAATTGGTGGGGACATTTAGAGTGCAAGGATGGCATCCTTTTAGACCAAAGTTAACAGCAGCGACACAGGGCACTCCAAGGTGTGCAGGAAGCAAGGCAAAAGAAGGTTACAAGGGCACTGGGTCGGCCGCTGATCGTGGTCCATTAACTTGTAACCACCTACGCAGGTACAATTGACTTAAGCTGGCACAGGCTCTTGGGGGGACAAGGAATGTGGTTATATGGGGTGCCTGAGGTATGTATACTAAAGGCAGCTGGAACACCGCACAGGCACTCCTGATATAGGAGAGCAGTTGGTAGGGTCCTCCCTTAAGGAGGGACCCATCCATTGTTCTTGGATGGAGGGTTCCAAGAGGAAGAATCTCTAAACCAGAGATTATCTCACTTGGAATGCTTATGTTTTCTCTTGATTGCACAAGATCAAACTTAGTTTATTGTTAGGGTGCTCCCATGTACTAGTGTCTCTGTTAAGGCTAGGTGTCAACTATGTAAATAAGAATTTAATTAATGTGGGTTACTGTGCAATAATATTTTGAAAATTATGTTTGTATATATGTTTAATAAATATGGCCAGGAGTCTCATGAACCCTGTCCCAAAAGTGAAATTGACTGGGCCTTTCTCATTTTAGTGATTGTGTTGTGGTGGGGAGAGGCTTTGGGGTTTCAAGGGACACTGGCAACTGCCTGCCATATTAAAGAGGCTCCTCCAACTTGGGCAGGGATACCTACTACGGAGGGGAGCCATTGCCTGCATCCCGGCGCAGAAGCGATGCAGGCTTTGACACCGGCTGAGCTAGGCTGGATTGGCTGGCAGCGCCCGCCAACTGGAAGCTGTTGAGACCAAAATGGGAGGTCTGATCCATCCCTTAAAAGGCAGTGGGGGCGGCGAGCAGGCCTATTTGCCTCGCTACTCAAGTCACCAGGCAGTAGCCTCCCGGTGTTTTCACACTGTGCATTGATGTGAGCAAGCCTCAGCTAGGCCTCCTGGTGCAAGGGGTTCACCCTTCTCTGCACAGAGATTTCAGACCATAGGAAGAAGTTGGCAATGAAACTGGAAAATACAAAAGCAAAGTTTATTAAACCTTTAAAGGTAGTATTACAGTCCACACAACACCCTTCAGTATTGTTTAGAGTAGCACACCAAACTAAAGCACATGGCCCCTTTTATACACAATGAGGGGGCTCAAAAGAAGGCGGAACAGAATACAAGAGCAGTTTTATGACCATACATGGACATTCTGGAAAGCACAATCGATAAGTGGTCGGAGTTAACAGTCTTCAGAAACTAGTAAACACATTCCTATCTGGAAATAATTAGTAGCAGCCGCAGACCCTACTGGGCATGTCTGGGCATGCTGGAAGTGGGGGATGCTAAATATAGCCTGTTGCCGGGGAGACTTCAGGTGCAGTTAGCAAGGAGGTAGGACAAAGCACATGGTGAGCACATGGCAATGTATGGCATACAAAATGGCCGCTACAAATACAAAATGGAGTGGGTTCATTTGCTACGATAATGGTGAAATACAGCATATCTTCTGCTAATGCTTAACCTAATCGCCGTTGATTTACAACAGAATGACTGAACTTAGCCCATCATCTCTTTGTGTTTGCTCATGATTTGTTTTCCCACCCACCACTTCCCAAAGTGAGGAGCACAGGAAGAACACATCCTTGGGTTGGGGGGACATAGTTGACTGGGACAATTGTTTTGACTATTAACCTCGTTTTTCTTATCGTGTTTGATAGATGTCATGTTTAATGCTTTTTCTTTGCAGGTTGCGAGGGTATGTCATATTTAGGTGGTTGGCGGGTGAAGTCATGAATGGTAGAAAAAATAAGGCTATATGGAAGGCATCCTTTGAGACCAAAGTTAACAGCAGTGTCACAGTACCTCCAAGGGGTTCTGAAAGTAAGTTAAAAGAAGGTTGCTGGGGCATGGAGGGTTGGGGTGGTCACTGACAAGCAGTCCTTAGCTTACAAACACCCTTGGAGACAAGGAATGTGATTGTTTGGGGGTTCATGAGGTAGGTATTCTAAAGCAGCCAGGTCACCTTCACAGGATCTCCTGGTATGGAAGAGTGGTTGGTAGGGTCCTTCATTAAGGAGGCACTCATCCATTCTTCTTGGACTGAGGTGTCTAAGAGGAAGCGCTCCTAAACCAGTCATAATCTCACTCAAAATACGTATGTTTTTTCTTGGTTACACAGGAAATACCTTTTGTGGTTAGGTAACTTCCACATACTTGTGTCTCTGTTAAGGCTAGGTCTCAACTATGTAAACTATGTAATCGGAATGTAATTAATGTGGGTTAATGTGCAATAACGTTTTAAAAATTATGTTTGTGCATATGTTTAATAAATATGGTCAGGGGTCTCATAACCTCTTTCCCGAAAGTGAACTGGAGTGGGTCTTTCTCATTGAAGTGGTTGTGTTAGGGCAGGGAGGGGCTTTGGAGTTTCAAGGGATATGAGCGACTGCCTGCCTCGCGGCCATCGCACGCCAACACAACCTCAGCATAATCTCCTACGCCGACGACACCCAGCTGATCCTCTCCCTGACCAACGACCCCGCCGCCGCCAGAGCCAACCTGCACAAAGGGATGAAAGAGGTAGCCGAGTGGATGACGACCAGCCGCCTGAAACTGAACTCGGACAAGACGGAGGTCCTCATCCTGGGCTCTTCACCCTCCGCCTGGGACGACTCCTGGTGGCCTCCCGCCCTGGGCACCGCACCCAAACCGACAGACCATGCACGCAACCTGGGCTTCATCCTGGACTCCTCCCTCTCCATGACCAGGCAAGTCAACAACGTCTCCTCGGCGTGCTTCAACATCCTACGCATGCTACGGAAGATCTTCTGGTGGATCCCCACCGAGACCAGGAAGACCGTCACCCAGGCCCTCGTCACTAGCCGACTGGACTACGGCAACGCCCTCTACGCCGGTACCACCGCCAAGCTCCAGAAGAGACTCCAGCGGATCCAGAACGCCTCAGCCAGACTCATCCTCGACATCCCACGAACCAGCCACATCTCCGGACATCTGAGAGACCTTCACTGGCTCCCCGTCAACAAAAGAATCACCTTCCGCCTCCTCACCCACGCACACAAAGCCCTACACGACCAAGGCCCGAGCTACCTCAACAGCCGAATCAACTTCTACGCTCCCAAACGCCACCTCCGATCAGCCAACCACGCCCTCGACGCCGTCCCCCGCATCCGAAGAGCGACTACAGGAGGAAGGTCCTTCTCCTACCTGGCCGCCAAGACCTGGAACTCCCTCCCGACCGACCTGCGCCTGACCCAAGACCACCTCTCCTTCAGGAAGAAGCTGAAGACCTGGCTGTTCGAGCAGTAGCGGCAACCCCCCACCCCCAGCGCCTTGAGACCCTACGGGTATGTAGTGCGCTCTATAAATGTCATTGATTGATTGATTGATTGTCAGTCTGGGTAAAAGAGTACAGAAATATGTATAAAAATTCCTCCAAAAATAAAATTAGTGTCACGGTGGTCCTACTACTAAGCAAGTAGGAGTGTCTGGGCATTGATCAGTTCTTGAAACATTAACTTTTGTTTAAACATATTGCAGCTATCGGCCAGAAGTACATCAATTGCTGGACCACACTGATGATTTTTGTACCAACCAGGGCTCAATAATGAGGAGCATTTCAAGGCAAACCTGATACTATAGATTAGTTACAGCTGACCAAAACAACATCCAGGTAAAAGGTCATAGAAATACATATAAAAACAATCAAGGTTAATTAAGTAATTTGAATGCCCCCACCATTTGTCGCAGACAACTAGCAGCAGCTGAAGGACAGTTCTTAATACATACATTTTAATTTAAGTGGGTCGGAATTGTAAAAATATCTCCTGAATAGCCTGACTAAAGCAACTGTATTGGTATTCTCAAAGCCACATATATAAATGAAGATATGCAATTAATGATTTGGTCAGAATCAGTGAGCATACACAATGGCAAGGCAAAGGCTACAAATAGTGGGTTGAGATATACTCTTCTGGCTTTAAAAGTAAAAGTATCATTACAGACTCTACCCCCCCTCCGAATTCACATTTGCAGTTACACAAACTGCTCCCACCCTTTTGCAACGAGCTAGAGTACTGTTCCACTGACAAAATAGCTAGCTTAAAATTAATATATAGTGATATTTTGAACTTATCCAGATATGGAAAAAAATGGGAAAGGGAGTATCCGAAGCCGCTCTAACTTCCATCCTATCAGGTTTATAGACCTATATTGCTAAAGCCTTTCCTTCATAAGGTGCCCTATGTCCTTCATCATTCTTCCCAGTTCAAACCAGCAATGAGCACATCCTACTGTTTGCAGGGTGTTAGCCACATGACTAAACCAGGGAATTTTGCTTGTTTGCCTTGCATCCATACCTCTCGCATAATGTTGAGGTAGGGTTTCAACTCTGGTTTTGTCCAAATTTTTACCCAATATTGGATGGAACGTTATGTTGCATGCATCTCAATAGATTTAACACCCAACTTGTGCCCTAATGCAGCCATTGGAGTCCCAGGGCCAAGTAGAAGAAGGCGACATAGAAAGTGGTTTCAGCCTTAGTCAACCCATTCACAGTGTTATAGCCTCATAATTGTGCTCCATATAGGCCTGCAGCAATGGCTTGCACTCTGTAGGAATTAAGGGGGGGGGGAGGCTAATCAGTCTGCTCCCCTGGCTTCTGACAAAACTGTGTAACCCACCAGCATATTGACTCAATGTCGCATCTCCTTTAAGTAGTTTGGCGGACAAAGCTAACTTAGAGTCAAACCTCACTCCTAGGTTATTCTAGTGCTCGACACAATCTAGCAGTGTTCCACACATTTTAGAAGCGTTCTTCAGTTTAGGACTTCCTTTTTTGATCAAGTTATTGTTTTCGTAGTCTTGATCCATAGATCCTTTTTGTTACAATAGGTCTTGAATACATACAAGAGCTTGTGCATGGCTACTTCTGTACATTACAAAAGCACTGCATCTTTGATGAAAAGCAAAATTGGAATTTTATGCCCCCTCACACAATGCTATCAATATTTAGGACCCCCAGGCCATCGGCGATGTAGTGGATGAAAATGATAAAGCAGGCTGGAGCCAATATACATCCTTATCTGATCCCAATGTGTATAGTAAAGCTTTCAGTAATTTTTACCCTTGAACCACGTCTTAATAGCTGACACTAATTTTGCAGGGCAGGCATGAGCTGATAATGTTTGCCAAACTAGCCCATGCCTTACAGAGACCAAACCATATTTAGATCTATAAAAGTCAGGTATAATTTTGACTTTTTGATGCTAGTGTATTTCAGACAGATATTAAATAGTTGCACTGCTTGATCGATTGTTTCTTGCACTTTCAGGAAACCTGACTTGAAGAAGTCTTCTAGACAAGTGTGCAAATGCTAAGCTTATATTTCTCCCCACTGCATCGCGTAGGAAGATTGATTGGTAATTAAAGGGATAGTTACTGGGACCTTTCTTATGTAAGGGACTGTCGGAAAGTAGGATCTGCTTCTTATGGTTACCCCCCACTTTTGCTTGATGCTACACTGTTTTTGACTAGTCTGATAGGGATCCTGCTAATCAGGACCCCAGCCTATCTGCTTTCTCCCTACAAAGTCATGCATGCACTTAGGTACACTCTAGATTGGATACTGAGGTACCCTTGTCAGTCCATAGTATATGGTACACATGTACCCAGGACATAAGTACCACAGAAGCTTCCCATGGGCTGAAGCATGTATTATGCCACCCGTGAGAGGCCATGCAAAATGGAACTACAGGCCTGGCAAAGCAGCCTGTGTAATATGGTGCATGCACCACTTAATTTAGATATAGGTTCACTACCCTGCCTAATCTAATCTAATGTTTGAACTACCAATGCCCATGATTTGGACCGATCACTTTCTAATAAAATTCAGTTTCCCTAGACCTTCTGGCCTAGGACTACAGCGCACAAACAGACAACCTTAGTCCGGCCCTGGCGCAAATTGACTCCGGAGGCCTTCCTGACTCATTTTAAACCCCCCAATGACATACCAAACAATATTGACTTAAGGGTAACTCAGTTGGAAGCATCCATTAAGAATACACTGGACAAAATTATTCCAGAAACCAAAGTTAATGTAAAAACTATCGCATCCCCATGGTTTACGGATGATCTGAAAAAAGAGAAAATGGCCAGTAGATCAGAGGAACGATTATGGAGGAAAACCAGAACGCCGGAGAACCGTAAGAACTACAAATTAACTCATTCTAATTATTTAAAGAAAATCAAAGTAGCAAAATCACTCTATCTTACACAAAGGATTATTAAAGCGGTGCACTCCAGTAAAGAACTGTACAAAATACTGAAAGAGTTTACTACCCCTCAGGTGGAGCAATCAGTATTTACCCCCACCTTGGAGTGGGTTAACTCACTGGCATCCCATTTTGACAACAAAATTAAGCTGATTTACTCCACGTTTTCAGCCACTAGACCTGATACAACTCAAGACGGTGAGGCATCCTTTCCTAATTCTTCCATTCCAGAAACCATAGGAATACCATCGCTCATGGAATTTGAGCCCACCACTACAGTTGAATTGCTAGAAGCTCTCAGGAAAGTTTATTTTGGTGCCCCACTGTTTTGTTGGCCCCTCGAAAGTGTAATGACATTCTCCCGCTTCTGGCCAGCTCTCTCACCATCATCTTCAATTCCTCCTTTGAGCTTGCATCTATACCTAGTTGTTGGAAGGTGGCTCAGGGTAAACCGATTCTCAAAAAGTACACTAGTGACCCCTCAATTATGTCCAATTACAGACCTATCTCTCTACTGCCCTACTTTGGGAAAGTACTAGAACATCTAGTCAACAAGCGGGTCTCCTCTTACATTGAAACCCATGCAGTTTTGGATACCTCGCAGTCGGGGTTTCGTGCCGCCCATGGTACGGAAACAGCAGTAATGGAGATAGTGGATAATATCCGTCTTACCTTAGATAGACGCGAGTCTGCAATTCTGATCCTATTAGACCTCTCGGCGGCCTTTGAAACAATTTCCCACAACATTCCTAAACGCCGGCTGTGGGAAATTGGTGTCAGAGGCAATGCCCTTGCCTGGTTTGAGAACTATCTGCAGAACGCCATACCTACATCAAGGTTAATTCCCTTGCATCCAGTAAGACCCCTCTCACAGTGGGGGTCCCTCAGGGGTCTATTCTAAGTCCCATGCTATGCAACCTGTATCTCACCCCTCTGGCCAACATTATCAAATCACATGGCTTTTCTACTGTGTCCTACGCGGACGACACTCAGGTGCTCATCACCTGTAGCCATGATTGCTTCGAAACCCACACCAGATTTAAACAGTGCATGATCGATATCAGTGAATGGATGAGGGAAAACAAACTCCAACTAAACTATAGCAAAACAGAAATCATGCTATTTGGCAAGGCCAAGTCAATTTGGTCACAGGACTGGTGGCCTTAAGAATTTGGACCTTGCCCCGAACCCAAAGAAGTTGTAAGCGACCTTTGAATTATGATTGAATGTGCTCTCTCAATGAAAGCACATGTCAATCAAGTATCAGGTATATGCTACGGAATATTGCAAAAACTGCGAAAAAATGTTAAATGGCTACCTCTAGAGTCCAGAAAACCTTTAGTTCAAGGATTAATCATTAGCCGTTTAGATTACGGAAATGCAATGTTCGTCACCATCAGTGAGGGCCTGTTGAAAAAACTTCAAACTCTTCAGAACGCCACCACAAGACTCTTTCCTAGGATTGCCCCCTAGGTCTCCCACTTTACCCAACCTCAAAAATCTCCACTGGCTGCCAGTACGTCAAAGAAGCCAATTCAAAATCATTAGTCTAGCTCACAAACTCCTCCATGGTATTGGGCCTACTTATTTAGCTAAGAAACTGGTCTGGTATAGACCTTCCAGAGCTTTAAGATCTAGTTCCAAATCCCTCTTACTCCAGCCTTGGGTTCGGACTTCGAGAAATGGATGTCGGTCTTTTTCCTACATAGCCCCTCTACTCTGGAACAAGCTACCTCTTCATCTTCTGTCCCTCTCTAATCACCAGACTTTTCGTAAGAGCCTGAAACCTTGGTTCTTTCCTAATTAATTTTCTCCACCCCGGGCACTCCATTCAACAAAGCTGCTGTCTCTTTCTTGCTGCCAAGCGCCTTGAGACCTTTTCGTGATCTGCTCGCTATACAAAAGCGTTTGACTTGAGTTGACTTGACTATATCTATAGGTTGCTTAAAACCTATAAGTCACCCCTATTGCAACACCACCACCCTGCTGGACAACCTCACCAACCTCGGTCTCAAGCATCTGGTGACCACCCCCACCCACTACGCCGGACACACACTAGACCCCGTGTTCTAATCCAGCAAGGCCTTCACCTTCAGCCACGCCACCGGACTCCACTGGACGGACCACAGCTGCGTCCACTTCAGCTTCAGAAGGACCACGATCCACCACCACCAGCAACAGGTGGCACGCAGAAGCTGGAACAAGATCACAGCCGACCAGCTCGCGACTTCCCTGAGCATGAACCCTCCCACCAGCACAACGAACCCAAGCCAGGCAGCCACCAACCTCGCAAAGTGGATCAGCGACTGCGCAGATGACCTCGCCCCTCTGAAGACCCCGCCTAGCAGACCCGGCAGAAAGAAAGCCCCATGGTTCACCGACAAACTCAAGAGCTCCAAGAAGAACTGCCGAGACCTCGAGAAAGCCTGGCGCAGAGACCCAACACCGAACAACATGGCTGCCCTCAAGCTCGCCACCCGAAAACACCACCAACTGATCCACACCACCAAGAAAACTGCATTCAAGGAACGACTGAACAACAACGCACACAACAGCAAGGAACTCTTCAACATCGTCAAAGAGCTCTCCAACCCCAACGCCGGAAACAACGACATCACCCCTTCACAAGACCTCTGCAACTCCCTGGCCTCCTACTTCCACAACAAGATCGCAGACATACACAAAAGCTTCAGCACTCAACCGATGCACGCCACGACTGAACCACCACCCCCCACCACCACCCTCCGCACCTGGACCACGATCAGCACGGAAGACACCATCCGCACGATGAACTCGATCCACTCCGGATCTCCGACCGACCCTTGCCCTCACCACGTCTTCAACAAGGCCGACGCTGTCATCGCACCCCACCTGCGGGACATCATCAACACCTCCTTCGACACCGCTACCTTCCCGGAGAGCCGGAAGCACGCCGAACTCAGCGCCCTACTAAAGAAGCCATCAGCCGACCCCACCGACCTCAAGAACTACCGCCCCATCTCGCTGCTCCCGTTTCCTGCAAAAGTCATCGAAAAGAACGTCAACAAGCAGCTGGCCGCCTTCCTCGAGACAAACGGATCCCTCGACCTCTCTCAGTCTGGCTTCCGGGCCAACCACAGCACCGAGACCACCCTGATCGCAGCCACTGATGACATCCAAGCCCTGCTCGACAACGGAGAAACAGCGGCCCTCATCCTCCTAGACCTCTCCGCGGCCTTCGACACTGTCTGCCACCGCACCCTAGTGCAGCGCCTCAGCAATGTCGGAATCCAGGAGAAGGCACTAGAATGGATCATCTTGTTCCTCACCGGAAGGACACAGAGAGTCTGCCTCCCCCTGTTCAGATCTGAGGCCACCGAAGTCATCTGCGGCGTTCCAGAAGGATCTTCACTCAGCCCCACCCTCTTCAACGTGTACATGAGCCCCCTCGCAGCCATCGTACGCCAACACAACCTCAACATCATCTCCTACGCCGACGACACCCAGCTGATCCTCTCCCTCACCAACGACCCCGCAACCGCCAGAGCCAACCTACACGAAGGGATGACAGAAGTAGCCAAGTGGATGATGAACAGCCGCCTGAAACTGAACTCGGACAAGACAGAAGTCCTTATCCTGGGATCCTCACCCTCCGCCTGGGATGACTCCTGGTGGCCCCCCGCCCTGGGCAGCGCACCCAAACCAACAGACCATGCACGCAACCTGGGCTTCATCCTGGACTCCTCCCTCTCCATGACCAGACAAGTCAACGTCGTCTCCTCATCGTGCTTCAACATCCTGCGCATGCTATATAAGATCTTCCGGTGGATCCCCACCGAGACCAGGAAGACGGTCACCCAGGCCCTTGTCACCAGCCGACTGGACTACGGCAACTCCCTCTACGCCGAAACCACCACCAAACTCCAGAAGAGACTCCAGCGGATTCAGAACGCCTCAGCACGACTCATTCTGGACATCCCCCGTCGCAGCCACATCTCCAGACACCTGGGAGATCTGCACTGGATCCCGGTCAACAAGAGAATCACCTTCCGTCTCCTCACCCAGGCACACAAAGCCCTGCACAACCAAGGCCCAGCATACCTCAACAGCAGCCTCAACTTCTACGCTCCCACACGCCAGCTTCGATCGACCAGCCACGCCCTCGCCGCCATCCCCCGTATCCGAAGAGCCACCACAGGAGGAAGGTCCTTCTCCTACCTGGCCGCCAAGACTTGGAACTCCCTCCCGACCCACCTCCGCCTGACCCATGACCACCTTGCCTTCAGGAAGCAGCTCAAGACCTGGCTGTTCGAGCAGTAGCGGACCCCCCCCCTCCCTTAGCGCCTTGAGACCCTCCGGGTGAGTAGTGAGCTATATAAATGCCTTGATTGATTGATTGATTGCAGGCCTTAACAATCCTGAAGACAGGATGCTGAGTTTTACGTAAGAGGGTGCTCCTGTAGGAGTAGAGCATCCCTGCAGCCTTCAGAGACCATACTCCTGGGTTGTCAGTGACGCCGTCAGACATATAGGTAGAAGTGCATTATATGATTGCGTAACATGCTATCTCAAAAACGGTTGCAACAAACAATGTTGTGTATGGTATCAAGCACCTTGAAATCATACTTTCACACTGGTAACTGGTGTGAGAGGTATGACTGCACCCTTCAGAAGCAAGCTTTGTGGGGTCCCATCCTTCTCGACCAGGACAGCACAAACTGGTTGCTGCTGACCAGAGACACATTTCTGCCCTCCTCAGGCTGAGCCAAGCTCTAGCAGGGGAAGGCAGCACAATAGGCATCCAGTCACAGGGAGGTGTGACCACCTCCCAGACAGGATTTATTGTATTGGAACTGGGTGGGTGCACTTTTAAAGTGCCTGAAAGTCTACATTAGGAACACATTTTCTGTCCCTGTGCTTAGTCCAGCTCAAACCAGTTCTGGGAGCTGTTGGCTCCAGCTCTGGTGTGAAACTGGACAAAGGACAGGTGTAACTTCCCCACTGTTCTAATTAAGAAACCACTGAACTTCGACCGTCTGAACATTCCGGACTTCGATGGACTTCCACTGGGCCCGACTTCGTCTCCCTCTCCGTCCAAAGCATCATCTGTGGCCGTGCACCATACAGGTTCTGTGCAGGCTCTGTGGAGCATCAAGGACATCTGAAGTATCTCCCTTGGGGTGAAGGAGTCACTCCCTTGCATTGGCAGGCACCATAATGCAACTGACCGGTCTGCTGATAAGGGTCAACATAAATTATTTTATTCTGTCTGTGGATCCCTGGTAGAATTAAAAATATATTCTCGGGAATAAAGGAGAGGTAACAACCCCTATAGCCCCACTGCAGATACCAACATGTTTCTGCCAATATTATGCCCCCACAAGGGTCGCGCTGGCATTCATCAGGGTGTTGGTCCCTAGTTAGTGGTCTTCACCCAAAATCGGGTGTTTTACCTTCGGTCTGTAGAAAATATCCAATTCTTTTGTACTCTGCAGAATTTCCGAGAGGGAGCAATTTTACGAGTTCACAATTATTTCTTTGAACCCGGGACTTAAGTGGGACTGTGCTCTCGGCCTCACATAGTCACAAGAGACACGAAGGCTAATGTCCTCACATCAGTCCACCGTCCCCTGAGTGACCCAGACTCTGTCCCCTCGGCTTTCAGGTTCCTTCCAAGCTTAACATTCCTTCAAGACTAAGCCTGCTCTCCACAGCTACCTCTTGGATAGTTTTCTAAGGTTATCTTTGACCTCTTAAAGCACCATCAGAGTTGTTTGGACTGGTGCAAGATGCCCACTTTATTTAGTGGATATCATATACCAGGCCAACTTCTCACAGGGAACAATTATCACAGATTTTCATGACACTGTTACCCTCTACTGAAACTAAATTACATTGTATACTGCAGTCAAAATAGGTGCCCAAGACATAAGCTCATATCTATACCTGTCTGCTGGCATCCGATCAAGACCTGGAGCCTTAGTTTGTTTCTGAGTGAGAACTGTTAATTAAAATTCACTCTCAGAAAAGTCCTCATTTTGTTGATTTGCCTTCTAGCATCCTTAATGGTGAAGTGCATTGAGACTCCCCCATAGAACAAGGTTTCCCCAACATGGAAGACTATACTGTGTGGAAAAATGGTTGAACGAGGACACAGGCATAATAGTATTTTCCAGCTGTCTTGGGGTACGCCACCTTACTAGTTCCCTGAAGCGCCTGGTGTTCTTACTTCCGAGAGCTTCCGTGAGGGCCTTCCAAACTTTTACTTAGGACTTGGCTTTTTATATTTTTTGAGAATTAACTTTTGCCTTAGCTCTTTCAACTGCAGTGTCATGACTTGCTTTCAATGCCAGTGCAAGTGCAAATTTTAAGTTTCTGCACTGCTGATCGAATCATTCTATATGCAAGGCGTTAGAATTACCGGTGTGCCTGCTTCCATGGTCTGGTTTTCAACCACCATGTCTCCTGGACAAATTAATTACATTCTCAAATCTTGGAATGATCTCTGGGTCATTGAAGTTACTAGACTCCTGAAAGTCCCTGAGTGCTATTTGTAGGAGATTGCGGTCTCTGTCTGGACCCAATTCTGGTCTGCTAGCACCCTACTAACACCCTGAAGTGGACTGGTTCATTATAATCACTCCTGAAGAAAGCAGAAATACTTGGAAAGCTGAATTCAGCTGCTTTTCCCACTTTGCCAGAAATTTTACGTTTTGAAGAGGAATACTTCCAGTTTTCTGGACAGCCCTAAATTGTTTTGTGCATGTATAAGACTAGAAGAGGTAGTGATACTTTTCTAGAACACATTCTGCCTTGTCTGAGATGAAGGATTTTATTTTTGCAAAATGAAACCTTCAAACAAATGAGTATCTAATGTTGATGCTGCTTCTAGACATGCAGCCTACTAGACCAATGTTCTGGGGTCAGACCAGTGTTGGATCACCTTCCATTCTATGTGGCATCTGGCAATCCTTCCAAAGTTCAACATGAGCACTCCACAACACTACAGTTCAGGCCATAGCTGATCCCAAGGAGGCCCTCTCTTACAGGGAACTGCAGAACTCTACTGTGGCTTTTGAAGGCACTACTGCATTCTGCATTGACTATATGCCACCATGCACTGCCCTTCAACAGTCCAGAGAAAGTGCTGATCAGGGTTTATATTTATTATGTCAAATGGTAGTCACTGTTTGTACTTCTGTGAATACGGGAATCTCCCTTTCATGCATTGATTTTCAGTGACACATATCCAGCATGTCTATATCTCTACACGAATTCCTTTAGTGTTTACCACACCAAAACAGCAGATGCCCTAATCTCTGTCTGACCTCTGGTTTGAACATCAAGGCAAAAGATTTAATGGATAGGAAATAAAAGTCCAGAAGAGTCAGAAATTCAGATTCTGATGGCTGGTGTATTTGGTGCTCTTTTTAGCTTGAAAATTAAATTGTGAAATAGGATTTCCTTTTTTTATCCCTCCTAAATTTGAATTCATGTAAGTTTTGATACCTATTTAGTAGGGTGATTGTTCTGGGAAGTGGATTCTGAGACTGTGTTTCATGGTTCTTGAAGGAGATTTTGAATCCATGCGTGATGGCCGGGAGGACATTGATGCGTGAGAAACGTCTTCTAAAGCTAAATATAATCCAGAGAAATCAGTGACTTATATAGATAGGATAGAACAATGAACGATAGCCATATTATGTTGCAAGCAAGTCAGGGCATCATTCTGATTTAGTGGCCAGATCAATTTCAGCCCTCACAAATGTTTCTTCATGATCCCTGCCATTTCTGTACCTTTATTGACCAATCAAAATCTCACATTAAGTGGGGACATGAGTGGGGACATGATCTAACTAAAGTAACATTTGTTTCACTGCATGTAGGTAAAAATGTAGATTCAACTTAACCAAAACTCCACCTTTAAATCTGAAATGACTTGAGTTTGTGTTACTTGTAATCAAGCCCAATCTCCGACCATGAATTCTATAAAATTAAATAACTCTAAACTTATGTGGCTCCTTTCTGTTGGCTAGAAACAGGGACACACTGACCTGACAATGAGAAGATAGTTGAATGTCATAATAGTATTTATATTAAGTTAAAGGATACATAGATATTGATTCTGTCAAGCTCTTTGGAAACTGCGGATATATCTTGGCATTGGATTTGTTGTTACAAGTTAACTATCTTGTGACAGAAAGAGACTGACCCAATCTCTTGAACACAAACAGCAATGGTTCTTCAAGATACTTGGGCACATGTACTAACCTTTTACATAAAGCATGGCAGCAAGCAAAGTTGCTGCGCTCTGTTGTATGAAAGGGAAAGAGCAGAAATGATCCATATTTACAAAGATGTGAAGTGTTTCTGCTCTCTACTTGAGCTGGCAAACTGGTGCTCACGAGAATCAACGCAGGCATCCTTGCCTTAGTGCAAGGGTACCTGTGTTACAGGCAGGATTCTCTTTGTGCAGGAAACTGCGCCAAAAAATCTTTAGAGGCATTTTCCTCTTTCTACGTGTGCTGCAGGTGTGAAAAAAAGAAGTTACAAGGTATTTCTCCTCATCATGCATCTCTAGGAAAGGTGTAGCCTTTTGAAGCATTCCCTTACTTGCTTCAGTAAATCTGGGAATGCGCTTAAATCCATAGGTGGATGGATGGGAACACCCATGTTCTAACCATGGAACGATCGCAAGTTGAAATCATTGCACTACATTTCTTTACAAAGCCGTGCAAGGACACATAAACCAGGCCTTGTGTGGCTTTGTAAATTCTAAACAAATCTTTTTGTTACCCTGCAAATTTAGGCCTGTGTCTTTGCCTCACATATCTGTCTATCTGTATTCTGAACTTGTGAAGGTAAGAGGAGTTAGAGATTTGTTCGGTAAAGAGGTGTTGAGGAAACACGACTAGTGTCAAGAATAAGATCTCTACATATATTGAGGTGAAGAGGATGCTATGTTGAAATATTTACTTGTACAATCTTAAGACATGAGAAAGCAAGATTGTGTAGGAGCTTTTAAAATTGTGTGTTACTACTTAAATGTTGTAGCTTGCACCATGCGGTTACTGCAACAATGATTGAAATCAGAACATGGTGTGTTATTAGCAGAAGTTGAAATAGTTTTAAGATTTATCATACTTTCCTTTTTACTTTTTGGTTAATGAAAAGTTTGAAAGTTATGTAGCGTTGCTCTGATAAATATTGAACTAATGCTTGGTCTCATCTTTCTTTTGGACATTGCAATAATGTTCTAGGATCCTCGTATCGAGGAGATGTACTTTAATGCTCATTTGCATAAAATCCATCTGCCTCTAACTAATGCTTTCAATTTGCATGTGTATTCATAAAACGTAATCATCTAAATGGGATCAGCCTTCTGCTCTCCATACCCTAAGAACTACTCATAAGAAATGAACAATATAATATATACATAACATATATATTTCTAGTTTATGTCCTCTGTGGGCTCCTGACTGACACTATGTCCCAGGCAGGTGTAACAATATAAGGCATGATAATTAGAACACCATTTAAAGCCTACCAAATACTCTTTTACCCACTTAGTTTAAACAACCTGGCCCAAAAAGTTTTTGCTGGTTTAGTTATTATTAGTTATGTGTGCCCAAGACCACTCTAAGGTGGTAGAAAATTCTGCTGACTAGAATTTTCATTTGTCTATACATACATGATCATGCTGCATTAGGCACATATGTAACCTAATCTCTGACCGTATTACAGATAGTGGCCTGGGGAGCAATGGTTGTTGTGACCCGGGGCACTATAGAATTACAGAAAGGGCCACAGACGCGTTTGCAGTCCCTGCTGTAATATTAATAGCACTGGTGTACATGTAGTGCAAGAGCTATCGCCAGAGGATGTTCTCTTCTTTGCGTTTGGGCATGGCGACATGCAATTGAGGGAATCACTTTGACTCTGTACTTGCGACATATTATGTACATGTGACATAGGCAAACATGCCCTTAGGAGGTGCAATGAGCGTGTTCCACAAAAGCTGGTGCACAGTCAGTGTGCCCTCTGATGGCATCCTTTTGGGTTGGTGGAACAGGCTTCCATGGACCCACAGACATCTCCCTGCAGGAAGGTGCTGCCTGCCCTCTACAACAATAAGCGGCTCTAAAGCAGCCCGTTTTGCGGCTGCCCTAAGGGCAGCACATTCACTGTAATAGACCGCACTGTTTCTGTTTAAGTTTGGCACACCTATTCAAAGGTGTGCCGTGTCCCAAAAAAAGACAGTGCACCCTATCACTAATAAGAGCCCTGGTTCATTTTTGTGTTATGTAGACATTCGTAGACCAAAGTTCAAACTTTATTAGCATGCAAGAAGGATAGGTGTTGGCAACCTGAATATTAACAACACCTTTGGCAAAACGACTGTTAGATTACTTTAATAAAAAATCTTGAAGATAAATATATCATCAGGGTACAGGGAGTTTAGAATAGTAAGTCTATTCTTACTGTGCGTAAGTGGGTTTTTGGCTGACTGCGGTGTTAGCCCTGGTCGAGGAACTGCCACAGTCCATGTTAGGGTGAACCATAAGAGTCACTAAATTAACCTGTGCTTAAACCTCAGTAGCATGGCACAAAAAGCAGTCAGGCTTAATTTAGAGGCAATGTGTAAAATATTTCTGCAGCACAAAAACAGTAATAAAGTAACAAAACAACAAATGACAAATCCCACAACAATTTAGAAAAATACAGTAATTTTAAGAATTATTTGACGTTATAATGAGAAAAATCCAATCAGTAGTACCGCAGTTATGAATTTTTACAGATGTTAGTAAAAACAAGAGCCTAAACGATCAAAGTGCCAATCTCAACATTAAGTCTTGCAAGACCAGGTAAAAGTCAAAAAATATGGCTGACATGATAGAGTGTGGGTAAGATACAAAAAGTGGATTTGGCCCGGTCAGTGCTTACTTTTGGACTAAGAAGAAATTTTGAAGAAAAAGTTCTGAGAAGCACAGTAAGGCTGCAGGCAGTGTCGAAGGAGGGTGCTTTGCCGTCAGGGAGATGCTGTATGTAGTTACAATGAAGATTTGTACATTCTGACTTTGCTTCATTTTTAGAAGTTGAAAATCTACCGTGGGATGAGGCATGAGCCAGTAGTCAGCAAGAAATCTGGATACCCTTTTGGGATGGTCCACTAAACAGTATAAGCTGCTGCAGAGAAGAAATTACTCAGACTAACCAATGATGCACCCTAGGTGACAAGCATGTTGGTTCCAGTCTTCTCTCGGTTTTCAGAGAAGTTTTTGGCTAAACACTTGATCAAAAATTGAGAGAAGTCACAAGTTTTGGGTTATGACTATCTGGACACCTTTAGCACCACCACTGAGGGTCCAGGCTTGGAGGGCACCACTTGAGGGGTTAGGGCTCACCCAGGCCGGGTCCAGGTCTGGGTTCAAGTTGGTGGTAGCCTTTCATATCCCTTTGGTTCTGAACGGAAGGCCAGCAAACTAGCCCTTCTAATGACTCTGGTATCCTGGGTTCAGATGAAGAAGCAGGGCTCAAGCAGCAGGGCAGGCCTCTAAGCTTTCAAGGGATTCTCCAGGCAGCAAAGCAATTCTTCCAAGTGCTGCACAGCAGTCTTGTGGATTACACAACATGCCACAGCAGCAGTTAGTCCTCTGAGTCTTCTTCAGGTCCAGATAGTGAAATAAAGAGTGGGTCTTATTGTCTCCTTCTTAGGTCTCACATAAGCATTGTATCTGCTGCTTTGAGAAGTGGTGTATCTCTTCTGAGGGACTTTATAGCACGCCCCTCAGTTGCCATTTGTTCCTGTGTGTGCTTCTCAAAATTAATTTCCTTTCCTTGGTTAATTGATCTCATTCGTCCCTCCTCTCTGTGCATAGTACTTGCCCCCGGCAACTGACCCTGTTACATGCATCATTGCTCCTCTGTCTATTTCTTTTTGTTTGGTTGCCCTCCTTTTTCCGTTTTTCCGTTTTGCCTTGGTTCGTTTCTTTGGTAAGCACGGGAGAACTTAACTACCGCTAGGCTCTAACCAGGTTCCCCAGTTCCATTTTATGCCACATCCTCTCTCCAAGAATTGATGATTTTCTTTTGAAATACCTCCTCAGGAAATTGGACTGCTTATTGGTTGTTGGGTTTCAAATTGCGAACAAGTGCTGCACACATCTCACGGAATCCTGCTTCATGTTATTCCATCATTGCGGCTGCATTGGGAGGATACGTGCCTTTCTTTTGTTTTCATCTGTTTTTTTAATTTTTGGGTTGACTGTGTGTTTTAAGCACTTTCCAAAACTGAACAAGTTGCTGCACTTCAACTTCCATTTTTGCGCTCACCCTGGGACACTGTGTGCCTTTTTCCATTTAATTCTGCATGCTGGCAACAATAAGCGTCCACAAACGTGTATATAACAAGCAGATTCACTTCACGAATGAAGACCCATGTTTTCAACATGAAAAATAAAAGGAATTTTTCATGTATTATTCTCCATGTTGTCGCAGGGATCCTGCTCCTACACAGAACTGTGCATAGAGACTTGGAACCTCAGTGAATTAGGGTGTGCCAAAACTCACCTTAGTATGCAAAATCCCCTACCAGACTAGCAATCAGTGTCTCATTGGTTCTTACACACCCCCAATGATTAGACAATCCAGAACATGGACTTAGAACACCTTAGTTAACATGAACACATGAGCACTCTTTCGTTATACTAACATATCAGCCCAGAACGAGGAGTAAATGATGACACGTGCAAGTTTGAAATATTTATTTCTAATGCAGTGTTCTGGGATATTGAGGTTGAGGCTGTGGCATAGACTGCAAAGGAATCTCGTGGTGTGGGGAAAATTTATCCCACCCACAATGTGTAGGGTACAAAGCCGGCGCAAGAGCTTTAGCCCACTCTTCTGCAAAATTCAGCGCATGCTCTTTGGAGACTGTGTGCGCGAAACTAGGGAGGATCACCTCCTCCCCTCTCGGAGCTGCGAGCGCAAAAGGTGGAGGCCAGTCAGCCTCCGCTAACAAAATGTCATAGGTGGTTGTAAGATTTTCCCAAAATATCCCTTTGATGGTATGCTGTATGTCACCTTCAATTAAAAGGACTATGTTATAAATTCTATCAGGGGGAGCTACTCTAGTATCAGCTGTCTCCACAACAACATATTGGTCAGTCGCTGTCACCTTCAGTAGAGGACGCAGGGCCTCTCACACTATTGTAATCTGCGCTGCGCTGTCCAGCAAGGTCAGAGCCCATGTCTGATTCCGAAGCTGCGTTCTCACTATATGTGGCATATCTCGCTATTAAAGCGGCAACTTTCTTTTTCTGAAACTGGGGTCTTTTCGGTGTCCAATCATCCTGCTTGCCTTTACTGTCTTTCGGGTGGGGCTGGTGGCGTCCCTGCTGGCCACCCCAACCTCTGCTGCCTCCGCCACCACTGGTCGATGAGGCCGATGAGTCTAGAAAAGAACGAGGAGAGCTTTGTTCAGGAACCTGAAAATGATCAGGTGATTTTATTGTTGCCCGATCGCGCAAGTCATTAATGCGTTCTGTAGGCGCTGGCACTGGAGACGCAGGACGAGACTCCTGTTTCTGCTGTTGTTGTTTACCCTGTTTTTGTTTTTTCAGCCAATTTAGCTTTTTAGCCTTGGGCTGTTCGTCAGTCTCTGACTTCGGCCCTTCGAGTTGCCTTTTCTCTTTAGTGGAAAATGGTTCGACACCCAAACTATTGCGGCCCACGGTCTTATAAGCCACCACAATAATTCTCGGTAACTGTCGGGGTTTATCGGCATCGGGTACAGCCTGCAAAGCATTTGACACCTGAAAGCTCACTGCATCTCCCTTGACATTTGCAAGTACGAGATCGGAAACTACGTCACAACTGCCGCATAGGCGCATACCCAATTCAACCGCTGCCTCAGGTCCATGCTAATCTTGAACATGCTTAATGACCGTCGGAAGGTGTGCCACAGCACCTCATATATACTGCCGCAAAGATCTTACCCCATGACTCACAGTCACCAGCTTCTGGGGTCAAGTCTTTAGGCATACTAATTGTTAGAATCCTGTGTTTTTCAACAGGAGTTGTGTTAGGAAAAACTGCTTCCAAGAAATCATCCTTATTCTGGGGGTGCTTGCCCATCACTGCAGTAACCATCACAGGACTAAGCTTCATTCTGCTCGATCGGGCTGGAAGCGCCGCACCACGTGGGGCCCCGCCCGGGAGGTTGAGGGTAATGTACTGCACTAACGACCGAATTACACTAATCGTGACTGTATGTAGCAGCCGTAAATCTGCCATGGATACCGCTCCATATCGAGGATGCGGTATAAACCCAGCCAAAACAGGCCAAGTAGCGCCTGGAATGGACAAGGGACCTAACCTTGGAGTTAACAAAGAGTGGGGTAGGGCGCCATGAAACCAAACTCGATGCTGCCAAGCATTAATCGGAACTTCCTGTGTCCTATATGGAGTGTATTCTTGAGGCACAGCAGTAGCAGTATAAGTGTCGAACACACCAGTATTTGCGTTCACTGCCGGGAAAGTCACCCACGAATAGAACATTTCGTTAGGGTAAGCCACTTCCGCACTCACTACCAAGATAACTGCCATGCCATCAACAGGGACGTTATAAGTCTGCAAATGATTGCGCAACGCAATACGACTATGTTGCGGTATGTTAACGTCAGCCATAGTGACACAGTAAGTAAGAGGTACAACAAAATCTATGTAGCACAACTGGGTAGTGATTCAAAAGAAAACCATTTGAATAGACTCAAGCTGGAAAAGACCTATATAATTATAGGTAGGTTTGTCCAACACCGCTGTCTTCCGGAAACAACAGTGAAGGGTGTTAAGCACTGATACAAGTACTACTCAAGTGTCATGTAATAAGACCACCATCGGTTGGGCTCCATGTCGCAGGGATCCTTCTCCTACACAGAACTTTGCATAGAGACTTGGAACCTCAGTGAATTAGGGTGTGCCAGAACTCAACTTAGTATCCAAACTCCCCTACCAGACTAGCAATCAGTGTCTCATTGGTTCTTACACACACCCAATGATTACACAACCAAGAACATGGACTTAGAACACCTCAGGTAACGTGGAACACATGAACACTCTTTGTTTATACTAACATATCAGTCCAGAAAGAGGAGTAAATGATGACACGTGCACGTTTGAAATATTTATTTCTAATGCAGTGTTCTCAAGCGCAGTATCTTAGCTAATACAAGCAAACATATTATAAGGAACAAGGTTAGCAGCATAGTTACTATTCCATAAAATACAGAGGGTGAAAGCATGTTAAAATGCTAAAGGGAAAAGGTCTAAATAGAACCTCAGTTTACCCTCCCTTGCTAGTATATTATATTATATCTACAGAAGGTCTCTTTGGGTTTAGAAGGGCGGGCCCATACCTCTGGTCTTAGCAGAAAAGGGATCACATCATCTCCTGCACCAACTCTCTGCATGCAAATATTCATCAAGTTTGTAAGCATGCTCTGTGCAGTGCATTATTAAACACGCTCAAAAACCAGAGTTGGCCACAGCTGCATATGTATTATGTCTAGGCTGTGCGCTGATCAAACCGAACAACAAGCGCTATGTTGAAAGAACATTGAAGGTCTCGGCACTCAGACATAGCTTACCAAGCAAGGCTGATATTATAAGCAAACATATTATTCTCGTGTGAAGCAAAAATTCTAGTAGGCGAATAGCTTTAATAACAAAATGTGTCGTGTGCAGAGGCTGCAGAAAAGGAAAATGGCATTTAAACTTCTAATAAGCTCATGCTAACATAACACAGTGTGAAGGCAAAACCTATCTACATGACAATGTGGCATGCATAGTTTTTTATTTGAAAGTCTTTGGCAGCTTTAGCAAAAGAAAAATAGTACATAGGTGGAGTTGAAGTTGGAAGGCAAAATTTACAACTTTGTTTTAAACAAAAGCTGCACACTTTATTGAAAACAATTATTTTTTGGCATCAAAATTCAAATGATTATATTGCATTGGGTACTATCTACACTGCTGCTCAAAACCAACCAGAATTTTGGTCCCAAATCCTAAGTCTCACAATTCAAAAGTCCACAACTCCCACTGGATGACAGTGTGGAATATCTCTCTCTCTATCTCTCTCTCTCATCACTCCTCAGAGGAACACACAAGTTTTCTATTTCACAAAAGCTGAGAGGCTGGCCTGGTATATGATGTCCACTAATGTAAGTGGGCACCTTGCACCAGTCCAAGCAACCCTTATGGTGATTTAACAGGTCTCAGACAACCTTAGAAAGCTATCCAAGTGGTAGCTGTGGAGAGCAGCCTTCAGGCTTATTCTTGAAGGTGTGTAAAGCAGCATGCAATCTTATAGTATAGATTAAATTAGAAGAGAACCACACAGTAGTTATAGAAATATGTACTTATTATATAACACTATCTCGCACAATACCGTATCTCTCACATCGAGATAGATTCAAAGCACACAATACTTTAGCAAAGAAATCACAGTAAAGAGCACTAATACACAGCGGGCCTCGTTGGGTACCAAACCATACACTAAGAAAGTGGAACAAGAACCATAACTTGAGTCAGTACAATGTCGAGAGTATGTAGAATTACTGGGACACCAAGGTGCCACCAAAGGTGAGTAGACAGGGACCCCACGGTGTGAACATGACTGTGTGCACCGTACAATTCTATGTGCAAGTCGTGGTTGGAATTTTAAAGATTACGGACCCTTCCCAGTGGACCCGGAAGAAACCCTGTGAAAGACAGAAGGTTGGTGAGCCACCCCACCCATGGATACTATGGTACCCACATTACATATCCCAGGGAAGCCGGATGCATAGGTGTGAAGTGGTGTCGGAAACTTTCATCAAACCCAATGGAGGACTTCAGGAAAGTGCCGCTTCTGAAAGAGGAGAAAGTGTCCAGAGGAATCAAAATGTGAATCCTTGATGAAGAGTACCTGAAAGCAGAGGGGACAGAGTCTGGGTCACTGGGGAGTGACCAGAAGGTCAGTAGATGAATGCCCAGCGATGTCGGGTGCTTCAGGATGAATGTCGATGACCTTGACTCTGCAGCTGTAGGGACCAGGCAACACCGAGGGCAATTAGAAGCCTGATGCGAGCAGTCCCATGAAGGATGTCGAGAGCTGAGGGTTGGTGTCCGGCGGGAGCACAAGCAAGCCTTGGCAAAAGTAACCCACGCAGGAAGTCAAGAAAGTTTACGGTTCGGACCAGCAAGTCCAGGAGACTCACCACATGGAGGGAAGTCAGGGCAGGACAGAGCAATTAGGAGAGCCCAATGAAATCAAAGGTGACCCTCATATGGACCCACAGGATAATGGCACAGAAGTCGCAAGAAGACCTCGAGCAGCTCACCAAAAGAGGCAGGCCACAATACACACGATGCGGTGTGGCCAAATATTCTGGTCACAGGAGGTGCTTGGGGCTGGGACTACTTGGAGCCCGGAGATACTCTTGCAAAGATGTCAACAAGCCTTTGCAACTGCAAAAGTGATGAGGTGAATAGGAGTTCAGGTATTGCAACCCCCAATCAAGCTGCTGACCTCAAACTATGTCAGAGGGGAGAGCAGGCCTCAGGGGCTGAGGAAAGCCACCAACTGAGTTGCAGAGCCCATGAAGTCTGGAGGAGCTCAGGATCTGCAGACAGGTCATCTTCGTTGCGGTGTCTGCAAATACATGGGAGTGACTCCTTCACTTGAAGGGAGATTACTATTTTTGTCCTTGATGCTTCACAGGCCTTGGAATGTTCCTGGAGGAAGCACAGGCACAGATGATGCAGCAGACTGGAAGGGTGATGAATACAGGCCCAAACAAAGATCCAAACGGTTGAAGTGAAGTGGTTTCAATTCTGAATCTTATCCAGGACAAATGTAAGGTCCTACAACCAGGTCAGTCCTTAAGTACCCACAGGGGGGGGGGGGTTGGTAAGATCCAGGGGACCCTCCCAGGGGAAGGTATGGACAAGGGGGAGATTACTCCAAAGTTCTTTGTCCAGTTTCGTGCCAGAGAGGGAGGCAACAGCTCCCAGGATTGTTTTGAACTTGACTATGCACATGTGCCCCTCATGCAGGTTGGCAAGCACACCCACCCAGCCCTAATACACTAAATCCTGCCTGGGAGGTGGTCATACCTCCCTGTGACAGGATGCCTACTGTTCTGCCTTCCTCTGTTCGAGCTTGGCTCAGCAAAAGGAGGGCAGAAATGTGTCTCTGGCCCACAGTGACCATTTTGTGCTGTCTGGAGCTAGAAAGCTGATACCGCGAACACCAAGGGCACCACGACCGGCATTCCTGGTGGGTGGAATCATACCTGCCACACTGGTTACCGGTGTGGAGTATGATTCGAAATATGTGTGACACCAAACACAATAGGATTTGTTGCAGCCATTTTCGAGATGGTCATCACGCTGTTGTGTAATACCCCTCTATAGTAGCATATGGCTTCTTCACTGAAAACCCAGGAGAATGGACTCCATAGGCTGCAAGTGTATCCTGCTCATGCAGGGGCACCCTCTCACTGCAAGGGTATCCTGCCATCAGGATTGTAAAGCAAACACAAGGAGATGATAACGGAGTGCTGAAACATTTCAGACACTGACCCCCAGTCACAGATCTGGGTTGAATCTAAGCATGGGCAGAAAATCCGTTCCGCTCGCGGATTTTGCGGATTTTCGGTAAATTTGCGATCCGCGAACGCTCGCGAATTTACCGAAAATCTGCAAATTCGCACACAGCGGATTTTTTTTTCTTGGTGACACAATTTTGCGGCGTGCGGCGTAAGTTCGCAATTGCGAACATGTAGGTGCGGCGGGCAGCAACAATCTCGCACTCGCGAAATTACAAAATTTGCAATTCTGCACAAGAAATCCACTAGCAAGCAGCATATACATTCTGAAAATGATGATTTTTATCAGAATAACTCCTCAGGTTGACATTTGCCTGCCCTTTTTTGGATTTGAGGCCTTTTGACTTTCTTTGGATCACTTTTGGATTAGAAATCAACTTTCACAAGTAAGTTTGTTTGGGGCATTACATTTGCTATTCTGCAGAAAAATGAGTTTTGCTAAACTGAAAGCACTCAGCAGGTGCAAAAGTTCAAATTCATCATTAGTAACCATTCCCTGTAGTGCTTCCTGACTGGGGCCCCTCCAGAGTTCAGTTGCTAGTTGCAACAATTGTATGACCCTGCTCTGACCCTCACAGCCAGATCATAGAATAGCTACAAGTAGGCCACAAGGTCCTGGAAAAAAAATTTGCACTGCAACAGAAAGCAAATTACAGATAAGGAAGCAGGTGCCAGACTGGAATTTTAAAACAGTGACACATTAATAAATCAACCCCAAATTAATTCATGTCAGTTGAAGCAGGGCAGGTGTGCTTGCTTTTCCCCCCCATAATCTACAGAGGGTGGCAGTGTTGAAACAGAGGGTGCTGTGAACCTGTGATGATGAACCAGACGTAGAAACAACATAGTCGCGACCATTGCGTGCCGACAAGTACGTTCGCAATTGCGAACTGGTACAAAATCCTCGTGAACTGGCAGAAACCCTTGCGAACATTATAAAAACAAAAAAATCCGCAAATTCGTGAGAATTAGCGGATTTTGCGGATTGCGAGTTGGCAAATACGCAAATTCGCGAACGCCAGATTCGCAAAATTCGCCCATGCTTAGTTGAATCCATCCTCATTCTTTAGCTCACTTCACCACCAGGTCAGACCCAGTTATATGCAAATTAGCCTTGACCGTGTACCTCATGGGAACAGTCCAGCCTGAACTGCCAAACTTCCCTGAACAGGATGCAAGCATCATGGGACCAGTTTCTGGGTAACACCCTCCATCAACCAGGTTAGCTTGAATCCAGTGGCAAAGTGAGCAAGGGGCCCATGTCTCGGCATACCCTGCCAACCTAGGGCGAACAAAGCAAACACAAGGAGATGATAGACAGAGCGCTGAAACTATTCAGACACTCATCCCAGGGTTGAATTCATCATCATTCTTTAGCTCACTTTGCCACCTCAGTTCAGACACAGCTATATGCATTACTCCTCTAGACAGTGCTGCAAGCTGCGTCTCTGGCCCGGTCAGTAACTCCTCCATTCTAAGCCCTCTAGGCAGTGCTGCTAGCTGTTTCTCTGTTCCGAGTGGTAATTCCTCATTCTAAGTCCTCTGGTAGTGCTGCATCTGTGCTTCTGTTCCTTGTGATAATTCCTTGTACTTAGTCCTCTAAGGAAGTGCTGCTAGGTGCCTCTCTGGTCCTGTCAGTAACTCGTCTATTCTAAGTCCTTTGGACAGTGCTGCAGCTGTGTGTCTGTTCCCAATGATAATGCCCCATGCTTACTCCTCTAGACCGTCCATCACCACCCCCTTTTGTACCGCTTTGTTCGCCATAAGTTGGCAGGGTATGCTCAAACGTGAGTCCCTTGCTCACTGGCGCTTTCAGAAGTGGTCGCTCCCCCACAATAGCTCCTGCCTGGTATCGTACTGCGCTCCCTGCCTCCTACTCTAACTTTGCCAAAAGCTGCATAGCGCCTCATAATTGAATAGCGCTATAGCGCGACTGCCTCTAGATCGCTATTATACCATTTTGCTTTGCTTTCAATAGTTTTACCGCTGCGCTGTGCCTGAAGCCCGCATTATTTGTTTATTTATCGCTTTGAGTGTGTCTGTTTGCATACTGTGTACTGTACTGCACGCCGTATTTCCTTATTAGTCTGCAGCCATTATTGTGCATTTGGTGACCCTGCCTACCTCGAGTTTACGCGAGGGCCGCCATCTTCATTGTTGTTGTTGCCTCGTAGCACCTCCTCCACAGCCCGCCCCGCCTCCCAGCTGACCCTCCTTCCCACGGACTACACCTCTCGCTCCTAGCCTCGCTAGCGCCGTGACCCCTCTGGCGCTTTCAGAAGTGGTCGCTCCCCCACAAGAGCTCCTGCCTGGTATCGTACTGCGCTCCCTGCCTCCTACTCTAACTTTGCCAAAAGCTGCATAGCGCCTCATAATTGAATAGCGCTATAGCGCGACTGCCTCTAGATCGCTATTATACCATTTTGCTTCGCTTTCAATAGTTTTACCGCTGCGCTGTGCCTGAAGCCCGCATTATTTGTTTATTTATCGCTTTGAGTGTGTCTGTTTGCATACTGTGTACTGTACTGCACGCCGCATTTCCTTATTAGTCTGCAGCCATTATTGTGCATTTGGTGACCCTGCCTACCTCGAGTTTACGCGAGGGCCGCCATCTTCATTGTTGTTGTTGCCTCGTAGCACCTCCTCCACAGCCCGCCCCGCCTCCCAGCTGACCCTCCTTCCCACGGACTACACCTCTCGCTCCTAGCCTCGCTAGCGCCGTGACCCCTCTGGCGCTTTCAGAAGTGGTCGCTCCCCCACAAGAGCTCCTGCCTGGTATCGTACTGCGCTCCCTGCCTCCTACTCTAACTTTGCCAAAAGCTGCATAGCGCCTCATAATTGAATAGTGCTATAGCGCGACTGCCTCTAGATCGCTATTATACCATTTTGCTTCGCTTTCAATAGTTTTACCGCTGCGCTGTGCCTGAAGCCCGCATTATTTGTTTATTTATCGCTTTGAGTGTGTCTGTTTGCATACTGTGTACTGTACTGCACGCCGCATTTCCTTATTAGTCTGCTGCCATTATTGTGCATTTGGTGACCCTGCCTACCTCGAGTTTACGTGAGGGCCGCCATCTTCATTGTTGTTGTTGCCTCGTAGCACCTCCTCCACAGCCCGCCCCGCCTCCCAGCTGACCCTCCTTCGCCCCTCCCCTCCCACCATCCACATATGACAGCTGCTCTTGCGCGCAGCGTCCACGCGCAGCGTTCGCGCCCAATCCGCGCCGAAGGTGCGCCAAAGGTAAGCCCGTCTACGCCCGTCCGCGCCTGGACCGCGCCCAGCGCCATACCCCCTGTCCCCCGTCCCTCCCAGCCCTCCCGCATTACCTACGATGCCGCCACCCTCCTAGCCCTCAACCCCGGTCGCGCCCCCAATTGCGTCCAAGCCGCTCCTGGACACACCCATGGACCTTTCTCCTGCTACTCCTGCAAATTCAGCGGCACCGACAACATCTCCGCTACGAGCACTCCACAGACTCTCGACCCCAACCACCTACAATGCATCCTTCTCAACACCCGTTCGGTCCACAAGCACGCCATTGAACTATGGAATCTACTAGACACCATCTCTCCGGACGTCGCCTTCCTGACAGAAACATGGATGAACGCCTCTTCCGCCCCAGACATCACCATAGCCATCCCAGAAGACTATAAGATCACCCGCAAAGACCGTACCAGCCACACAGGAGGAGGAATCGCTATCGTCCATAAGAAATCTATCCGCATCTCAACCAGCTTTGACGCCAACCTCGCCAACTCCGAACACCTTCACTTCCAGATCCACATCGACCCCAAGACCACACTCAGAGGCACCCTCCTCTACAGACCACCAGGACCCCGCACAAAATTCAGTGAAGACATCACGGACTTCATCTCTCCACACGCGCTCCCCTCCAAAGACTATATTCTTCTGGGAGACCTCAACTTTCACCTTGAAAAGATAAACGACCGCAACACCGCCACCCTCGTGGACAACCTCGCCAACCTTGGACTTAAACAACTAGTCACTTCCCCCACCCACATCGCAGGTCACACTCTCGACCCTATCTTCACCTCCAGCAATCATGTCTCCTTCAGCCACACTACGGATCTCCTCTGGACCGACCACAGCTGCGTTCACTTCACCTACAACAAGCCGAAACCCATCAACCACTCCCAACCTACCCTGCAAAGAAACTGGAACAAAATCACCACGGACCAAATCTCCGCATCGCTCCTTCGAAACTCCCCAGCCCTCTCTTCTAACGCCAACGAAGCCGCCACCAACCTCACCCTATGGCTATCCAACACCGCCGACACCTTAGCACCACTGAAAAAACGTCAAAGCAAACCTGGCAACAAGAAAGCCTCATGGTTCAACGATGATCTCAAGAAGTCCAAGAAACTCTGCCGCTCCCTTGAAAAGGCCTGGAAAAAAGACCCAACCACCAGCACTAAGGACGCCTTCAAAAGCGCCACCCGCACTCACCACCAACTGATCCGGAAAGCCAAGAAAACAGCATTCAAGGATCGACTCGACAACAACGCCCACAACAGCAAGGAACTTTTCAACATCGTCAAGGAATTCTCCAATCCATCGGCCAACTCCAACGACATCACCCCCTCTCAAACCCTCTGCGACTCCCTAGCCTCTTTTTTCCACAACAAGATTGCAGACATCCACAACAGCTTTGACAACCAACCCGGAAACCAACCCACCCCACCATCTGTTGACCATCTTCCCTCCGTGAACACCCTCAACGCCTGGAACCCAATCTCCACTGAGGACACCATCCGCCTGATGAATTCCATCCACTCAGGATCCCTCACAGACCCATGCCCTCACCACATCTTCAACAAAGCAGACTCCGTCATAGCACCGCACCTCCGAGACGTCATCAACTGCTCCTTCAACTCCGCTACCTTCCCAGATGACTGGAAACACGCTGAACTCACCGCCCTTCTGAAAAAACCAACAGCGGACCCCACCGAACTCAAAAATTACCGCCCCATCTTGCTTCTTCCATTCCCGGCCAAAGTCATCGAGAAAGCCGTCAACAACCAGCTCGCCGCTTTCCTCGAAGCCAACAAATCCCTCGACTCCTCACAATCTGGCTTCCGAGCAAAACACAGCACTGAGACCGCCCTCATCGCAGCAACAGACGACATTCGAACTCTACTGGACAATGGTGACACAGTCGCCCTCATCCTCCTCGACCTCTCTGCAGCATTCGATACAGTCTGCCACAGCACCCTTCTACAACGCCTCAATAACACAGGAATCCAAGGAAAAGCACTTGAATGGATCACCTCGTTCCTCACCGGAAGAACCCAGAGAGTCCGCCTTCCTCCATTCAAGTCCGAGGCCTCTGAAGTCATCTGCGGCGTACCTCAAGGATCCTCACTCAGCCCCACCCTCTTCAACGTATACATGAGCCCCCTCGCGGCCATCGCACGCCAACACAACCTCAACATCATCTCTTACGCGGACGACACTCAACTGATCCTTTCCCTCACCAATGACCCCAGCACCGCCAAAACTAACCTACACGAAGGAATGAAAGAAGTTGCCGAATGGATGAAACAAAGCCGTCTGAAACTGAACTCAGACAAAACAGAAGTCCTCATCTTAGGTACATCCCCCTCTGCATGGGACGACTCCTGGTGGCCGGAAGCCCTCGGAAAAGCACCCATCCCGACAGACCACGCTCGGAACCTTGGAGTCATCCTGGATTCTTCACTCTCAATGAACAGACAAGTCAGTGCCGTATCCTCTTCCTGCTTCAACATTCTTCGCATGCTCAGAAAAACATTTCGCTGGATCCCCTCCGAAACAAGAAAAACAGTCACCCACGCTCTGGTCACGAGCCGACTAGACTACGGAAACACCCTCTACGCGGGTACTACCGCAAAACTCCAAAAGAAACTCCAACGAATCCAAAACGCCTCAGCCAGACTCATATTAGACATCCCACGCAACGAACACATCTCTGGCCACCTTAAAGACCTCCACTGGCTACCCGTCAATAAGAGGATCACTTTCCGACTGCTTACCCACGCACACAAATCACTCTACGACATCGGACCAGATTGCCTCAACTCTCGACTGTCCTTCTACACCCCCTCCCGCCAACTACGTTCTTCCAGCCAAGCCCTCGCCACTGTACCTCGCATCAACAAGACCACCATGGGAGGCAGATCCTTCTCATACCTAGCTGCTAAAACATGGAACTCAATCCCCGCTTACCTTCGCCTCACCCAGAACCACCTAGCGTTCAGAAAGCAGCTTAAAACGTGGATATTTGACAAATAATCCTCCTCCCCTTCCTAAGCGCCTTGAAACCCTCTGGGTATGTAGTGCGCTATACAAATTCTATGACTTGACTTGACTTGACTTTGCCACTGGATTCAAGCAAGGGTGGCTGAAGACAGCTGTAATGCCAGAAACCAGTCCTAAGAAGCTTGAATCCGGTCCAGGGAATGCATGGCTTGGCAGTTCGGGCTGGACAGTTCCCATGAGGCACAGGGTCAGACTGATTTGAATATGGCCATGTCTGAACTGGGGTGGCAGATTGGGCTAAAGAACGGCGATGGATTAAACCCAGATCTGTTGACTGTCTGTGAGTGTTTGATTGGTTCAGATGCTCCGTTCATCACCACCCCCTTTTGTACCGCTTTGTTCGCCATAAGTTGGCAGGGTATGCTCAGACGTGAGTTCCTTGCTCACTTTGCCACTGGATTCAAGCAAGCCTGACTGAAGACAGCCGTAATGCCAGAAACCGGTCCTAGGAAGCTCGAATCCAGTCAAGGGAAGGCATGGCTTGGCAGTTCGGGCTGGACAGTTCCCATGAGGCACAGGGTCAGACTGATTTGCATATGGCCATGTCTGAACTGGGGTGGCAAAGTGGGCTAGAGAACGGTGAGGGATTAAACCCATATCTGTTGACTGGGCGTGAGTGTTTGATTGGTTCAGATGCTCCATCCATCACCACCCCCTTTTGTACTACTCCTCTAGACAGTCCTGCTAGCTGTGTCTCAGGTCACAGTGGTAATTCCTAATTTGTAATCCTCTAAGCAGTGCTGTAGTGGTGTTTCTGTTCCCAGTGGTAATTCCTCATTCTCAGTTCTCTAGGCAGTACAGCTAGCTGCTTCTCTGGTCCTAGTGGTAATTACTCATTCTAAGTCTTCTAGACAGTGCTGCAGCTGCTTCTCTGGTCGCATCAGTAACTCCTCCATTCTAAGTCCACTGGACAGTGCAGCAGCAGTGTTTCAGTTCCAAGTGGTAATTCCTCATTCTTAGGCCTCAAAACAGTGCTGCTCGCAGTTCCTCTGGTACACGTGGAAGAAGTGTGGCTCAATGGTTAGAGCGGCAGACCTTGATGCAGAACTCTGGCCCGGGACCAGGGTTCGATTCCCGCCTCAGCGGGTCTCGGGCTCAAAATTTCCTCGGACCTGATATTCTCGCCTCAGTGCCTAGTCTAATCATGGGTCCCACGCTGCAACTCTGGGCAATAGCTTGCTTAGTCTCCACAACAGCGCTGGGATGCCTGGTTTCACCATGGGGTGCCCAGGAGTGGACACTTCACAGGGAAAAACCAGGAAGGGTTCCTACAGCGGTATGAGTACAGCGCCGAGATACCCATGGGTAGTTGTGTGCTATATTAGTACAAAGTTTACAGTTTACAGTTTTACAAGTGGTAATTCCTCATTTTTAGTCCAAAGGCTACATTAACCTTCTTTTTTAATTCAAACTGGTCCTGATGCAGCGCGATTACCAGCTTGGGTTACTCTAAAACACCATCCTCACCTCGGCCCAGAAACACACATACATAAGTTGATAATTCCTGCGGGGGATCAGGACTTAATTTTACCTTAGAATAATATTTACCTGTTCACCATTTCTTACTAAAATCTTATCACCTTAATTCTCAAATTTCCTCTGGTCAATAGATCAGGTTGTTAGCATAATAGGTACAATTGACATTTACTTTTATTTCTTTAAATGACCACAGATTCGAGAGAATTTAAAAAACTTTATCTATGCAATAATTTTGTAAGTCAGATACTAATACATGTCAAACACCAACTTTAGAAGAAAATAATGATCAAAGTAAATATAAAGACTTAGTAAAATCTCATACTGTTGGTACGTGGGAAGGGTGGGACAGGAAAATGGTAAAAGGACATACCACACAGATTTATATTTAACTAGAATGAGTGAGGACCAACCCCTGGTCAAGTAGCTGGAAAAGGGACTCCCGAGTAGTCAGGAGCCAACAGTTCAGGACAGGTTCAGGACAGGACAGGTGAGCTCTTCTAAGTGCAATGCCAGCGTCACACCCCTCTCTGGTACTGCTCTCAATTCTTTCCCCTTCTAGATGGACAGGTTCGTCTTCTTCAGCAATTTCTCCAGCTCTTCTCTCTCTCGCTCTCCGTCTCTCCCTTCATGATTCCTCTATCAGAGTGCTCGAGCAGCGTCTCTGACCTCCTTCGCATCCGCTTCTGCTTCCGCTTCAGTGATGGGTCGGTGACAGGTCGGAGACAAGTCTTGACAGTCTGTCGGTCTGTCATATCCTACCTTAATTATACTATTCTCAGTGTATGTGTCAACCCACAATGTTTCAATATTCGTGAATCCCTGACTTCCGATTGGGCAATGGGATAGGGAGAGGTCATCACACCATACTAATGTAATGTCATTTTCTCTGGTTTATTGTACTATGTTCTCTCCACTTAATTGCTTTCCCAAGCTTTATTTCCCACCCGCATTTCACATTAGGATTTATACATTGTATGCAAATTATGACTTTTTCTCCTTCCCCTCTTCGGGTCAAGTGGTGGTGTTCCCAGGCGTGTCTTCTGAAACTGTACTGCAGTTTCAATGTCACAGCTTGAAGTTTGACAGTGTTCATCGCTCTTGTGCACAACCAGGCAAGATGGAGATTTCAGACGAAAATAAATGAATGCACTGTATACCACTTATTTCTACTCTAATTTATTTTAACTATTGCATTAACAGTTTAGTAAGGCGTGCAAGATTTAGTGTAAGCACAGAATGTGCAATTAGCATGTGAGATTCAAGAGGCCATCTTAAGTACTACTATGCAGCAGCAAAGAATTTCCACCAAAAGCGAAAGACAGCCATACTACGTACATGCAGTAGACGTATGCACAGAAGATTCCCATGTTTTCTGCAGCCATATTAAACCACTCAGATTACTTGTTAGTAAAGCACATTCATAAGCTCCCCCTAGATGAAGTAAATGTAGTGAAGTGTAATTATTAGTTTCCACGAAACATGTTGGTTACATTATTACATGTTATTCTAGAGGACTGAATCTGAGCAAATTTACTACATATGAAACCTTGTTCCATCAATCCCCTCTTTGATGGCATTCTATGCCATTACTAATTACAAAACCAGATGCCAAATTTAGCAATTTCCCATTTCTATTTCTTTGATTCTTTTGGAATTTCTGTTTCTTTTTCTCCTTTGAAAACCTTTAATTCTTTTGTAAATATCTCCTTTTATATCTTCAAGATGTATTTCTTCATATGTTCCTTTCCTTCGCTTTTCATTCACTCCATTCCATTTTCTTTTCCTGCAGCATTTGCACCAAACCATTATTGTTAAGACTAATAGAGTTATTCTCATTATTGGCATCAGTATTTTACCTATAATACTTCTCTCTGCATTAGAAAACCACCTACCTACAGAAGAAATACTATTTGTTAGTTTCTTCCATACATTGTCAACTTCCAGTGGTTTCAGTTCTTCTTCCAAATTAGTGATATTTTTGACTTATGTCTCAATTTCAACACTTTTGTCAGGTATGTAGGTGCAGCAATGTTGCGCCTTCAGCATTTTACAGACTCCACGCTCTTTTGCCAATAATGTATCAAGGGCAATTCGATTTTGTAAAACCATAGATCTTACCACAAGCAATTTGATATTGATCAATAAAAATCCTCCAGCAGTGGCAGTCGATAAGTGATCCACCATTGAAGATAATTTACAAATTCTTTGTGTATTTAGAATAACTCCCACTGAAGGTATCAATGACCTAAATATATCGCCTACAATTTCTGAAAAATTTGCTCTTTTCTTGCGTGTTTGTGCGTTATTTACTTCATTGCCTCCAGTGATTCTTTTTACATGATAGAACTTAGGGAATACTACTCCGAAATATCAACTCCCATACCAATGGTCAGGCAGCTTAAAGTAAGCTTTGTTTCCACAGACATACTAAACTCCAGGAAATACTGCATCTGTTCCACCTTTTAGTCCCCAACCCCCAATTATCAGAAAATTATGCTCACATTCACTGGAACCAATAAATATATTGTTATACTCTTTAATTAAAGCTATCAATTTGGCTACTTGTGCAGACTTGACTCCTGGTAAATAGGATGCTTCGACTATTCCAGCCAATGAGCACACAGCATAAGCAGCACTTAATCCTCCTTTCTCATGGCGCATACACGAGCCATATACAAAAAGCTCATGTTCTGCATTCTTTAAGGCAGAGGTCTTCAAACTTTTGGATGCCGAGACCCCCCTGTCAACATTTTCAAGAGTAAGGACCCCCTCCTGACAAAAATTTCTAAACCTCTATGTTATGAGGAAGGTGAGGACCAAATTATGCGACAGGCTTGACTAAATTGTGTGAGTAGAAAATGTAAATAATGTTCTGCATATTTTGGGGTAGTATTGCTTTATTATTTAGAATTTTTTAAACACAGTAATACTGAGGAAAGATTTCACCCATATCAGTACCAGTTTATAACCAAAATACAGCAATTAACATCAGAAAGATGTCTAGTCAACCTCTGTGAAGGGCCTCCCAATCCGCAGGAATACGCGCTGCCACATTAGAAGCTCACCTGGCCATGGCCTGGAGCAGCAAGGGTGCATTCAAACCGTGGCGGTCTTGTGCAGAGTTAAGCAGTTTACCCATGCCCCTTTCCTCTCACCCCCTTCCTTCCATCCCTCTTTTCTCTCCCAACCCCGGGTCCCTCTCACATTGCAGGCAGATGGTTATTAGCTCCAGGACACCTTTTGGTAACTGTAGCGCACTACAAATGTAAATAATAGGCAGAAGCAGGGGATCCACTAGGCCTCTATTTCGGGGGGAGGAGTTATCACTCTCAGCCAGTGCTTGTCCAAGCACTGGTCGCACACGGTGCAACAGTCTTTCCACCTTCTCCATTAATTCCCTTACTACCACTCACCAACAATACACCGCATCTCTCTATAGCACCTGTCTGACAAACATTTCATTTTTTTATAGCGCTACTCTTAGTTTACTCACACTCAGTTCTGTGATGTGCATGGTACATCTTCTTTGTACCAGGGACTTTAACCTTCTGCACTGTGTGGGTGACAAGTGTGCCAATATGACTGCACAGTGAGCAATGCAACAGTGTGAGAGTAGGGTAAAAGGAGTGACTTCAGGGTGAGTGAGGTGACCATATGAATTTGGGTTCAGCTGTAAGTGCAGCGTGGGACAAATTAGTGCATGGTTAGTAATGGCCTTGTTTGAGTGAGCTACAGATTGAGCAGTAAGGGGGGGACAGGTGAGTGAAGTGTCACATGAGTGCAGGGTGAGAAGTGTGCTCATGTGACTGCAGGGTGAGGTACAGAGTGAACAATGCAAGCGAATCTTTAGTGCAGAGTGATCACTGTGAGAGCAGGGTGAGCAGGTGAATGTTGTGAGTGCATTGTGATCACTGTGAGTGCAGAGTGAGCGGGTGAACGGTGTGAGTGCATGGTGATTGGTGTGAGTGCATGGTGATTGGTGTGAGTGCATGGTGATTGGTGTGAGTGCATGGTGATCGGTGTGCGTGCATGGTGATCGGTGTGAGTGAATGGTGATCGGTGTGAGTGCATGGTGATCAGTGTGAGTGCATGGTTATCAGTGTGAGTGCATGGTGATCAGTGTGAGTGCAGGGTGAGCGGGTGAATAGTGTGAGTGCATGGTGATCAGTGTGAGTGCATTGTGATTGTTGTGAGTGCATTGTGATTGCTGTGAGTGCATTGTGATTCCTGTGAGTGCATTGTGATCAGTGTGAATGCATTGTGATCAGTGTGAGTGCTTTGTGATCAGTGTGAGTGCTTTGTGATCAGTGTATGTGCATTGTGATCGCTATGAGTGCATGGTGATCAGTGTGAGTGCATGGTGATCAGTGTGAGTGCATGGTGATCAGTGTGAGTACATGGTGATCGCTATTAGTGCATTATGATAGCTATGAGTGCATTGTGATCGCTATGAGTGCATTGTGATCGCTATGAGTGCATAGTGATCGCTATGAGTGCATGGCGATCGCTGTGAGTGCATTGTGATCGCTGGGAGTGCAGGGTGTGCATGAAAGTGAAGGCGAGAATAAGTAGTGAGTAGTCTGAAAGCAGGGTGCATTCCCAGAAACTTGAAGCGTAGGGTTTCAGATATAAGTTAAACTATTGCTATAATGGCATTAATCAGGGTTCGAGGGTGGAGGAAATAAATAATGTGCTGATCCTGCAGCAAACTTCCAGTCTAATGATTAGGGTTACCAGCTCATTATTTTGATGGCCCAGAAATAAGCAGTCACCTACAGCTGTATTTTTTGCACTTATCGGTGAATACTTAGAACAGCAAATATAAATAGAAAGCACTTTTAATTGTATTCTAGGGATGCCTCAATGATCCATGACTAATAATTAAAGAGAATAAAGACAGAAAAGTCACATAACTAATTAATACATACTTTTTTATTTAGAACTCAATTTAGTGTCAAGAGCAGGTTTCTGAAGGATCTTTAAACACATAGCAGGCATGTTTCTTTTGGCAACCCAACTTTATATTTCTTTTCATTAAATGCATTCTCACACTACAGCAGTAAGTGTAAAAATACAAATGTAAGGAATAGGCAGAGTGGGGGCCCAGGGGGTACTGGAACCAAAAAAAAACTAAGCTTTGGTAATCAGTTAACAAAGGCATGTAAATATGCTAATGGTCTTTAAAGACCGGTGAAAAACTTGGGCCGGAGATAAGACTCCAGACACTGCCCAGCCGAGGCCCGAGGAGCGCGAGCTGCACTGCAGCAGCCCGGGCTGAGACACAGGATGGGGGAGGAGGGGGACTGAAGTCCTGGAGGCCAGGGCAGAAGTGTCACTGTGAAGGCGCGACCCCCTTTGCATTGCTCCACGGCCCCCCTAGGGCTCGCGCCCCACAGTTTGAAGACCCCTGCTTTAAGGGTTCTTCCTATATGTCTGGTCGAGGTTTGGTTTTTAGTTCAGTTAAGTTGAGACATTCATGATCAACTTCATCTTTTACCTCTTCTTAATATGGATCTGGCAACAGGGTTGCTGGGTTCAAGACAGTACATCTGACTATTGTTACATTCTCACCCCTAATATGACTCGCTCATATTTAGTCAGCCGACTAGGAGTAAGGTAATGAGTTTGTGTTCTTGTCAACAGAATTACAACTGCATGTGGAAGATATACCTTTACAGGGTGTCCCATTACAATGGATTCACTTCATTCCAGACTAATGCTCATTGCAGGTACAGCTTTTAGACTCATTGGCAATGCAGATGCCACTGGGTTCAACGTAGAAGAAAAATATGCTACAGGACTTCACATTAAGCAACGTCTCTTTGTTAAAACCGAAAGTGCACAATTATCTCTCTTGTCGCGGGATAATGCGAATTCTTTTGGGATGTAAATTGACGTTTACTTTTATTTCTTTAAATGACCACAGATTCGAGAGAGTTTTAAAAACGTTATCTATGTAATAATTTTGTCAGTCAAATACCAATACATGTCAAACACCAACGTTAGAAGAAAATAATGATCCAAATAAACATAAAGACTTAGTAAAATCTCATGGCGTTGGTACCTGGTAAGTGTGGAAAAGGAAAACAGTATAAGGACATACCACACAGATTTATATTCACCTAGAATGGTGTGAGGTCCAAACCCTGGTCAAGGAGCTGGAAAAGGGACTCCTGAGTAGTGAGGAGCCAACAGGTTCAAGACAGGACAGGTGACCTCTTCTAAGTGCAACACCAGCTTCACACCCCTCTCTGGTACTGCTCTCAATTCTATCCCCTTCTAGATGGATAGGCTCATCTTCTTCAGCAATTTCTCCGGCTCTTCTCTCTCCATCCTCGATTCTTCTATCAGAGTGCCCGAGTAGCGTCTCTGACCTCCTTGGCATCCGCCGTCTTCTGCTTCAATGATGGATCAGTGACAGGTCGGTGACAAGTTTGACAGTCTGTCGGTCTGTGACATCTAACTGACTGAGCCTACCTTAATTATACTATTCTCAGTGTATGTACTAATCCCCAATGTTTCAATATTCATGAATCCTTGACTTCCAATTGGACAATGGGATGGGGAGAGGTCATCACACCATACTAATGTAATGTCATTTTCTCTGGTTTATTGTCCTATGTTCCCTCCCCTTAATTCCTTTCCCAAGCTTTATTTCCTACCGCATTTCACATTAGGATTTATACATTGTATGCGAATTATGACTTTTTCTCCTTCCCCTCTTTGGGTCAAGAGGTGGTGTTCGCAGGCGCGTCTTCTGTTCAACTGTACTTGGCAGAGTTTCAATGTCACAGCTCGAAGTTTGACAGCGTTCAACGCGCTTTCACACAGCCAGGCAAGATGGAAATTTTAGACACCCTCCAGGCCCAAATAGAAACTAATAATAAAGTCAAAGAAAAGCATGTCAGTATATGAAAATAAATGAATGCACTGTATACCACTTATTTCCACTCTAATACCTTTAGGTTATTGTAACTATTGCGTTAACAGTTTAGTAAGACGTGCAAGATTTAGTTTAGGCACAGCATGTGCATTTAGCATGTGAGATTCAAGCGGCCATCTTAAGTACTACTGCGTAGCTGCAAAGAATTCCCACCAAAAGCGAAAGACGTCATAATACGTAGATGCAGTAGACATATGCGCAGAAGATTCCCAGCGTTTTTTGCAGCCATATTAAACCACTCGGATTACTTGTTAGTAAAGCAAATCTTTAAGCTTACCCTAGATGAGGTAAATGTAGTGTAGTGCTCATTATTAGTTTCCACGAAACATGTTGGTTACATTATTAGATGTTATTCAGGATGATTGAATCCGAGCAAGTTTCTTACGTACAAAACCTTGCTCCATCAGTCCTGTTGGTAATTCCACAGTCTTACTCCTCTAGACAGTGCTGCTAGCTGCTTCTCTGGCCCAGTAAGTAACTCCTCCATTCTAAGTCCTCTAGGCAGTGCTACAGCTGTGTCTCGTTTCCCAGTGGAAGATCCACATTCCTACTCCTCTCGATAGTGCTTCTAGCTGTGTCTATGGTCACATTGGTAATTCCTCATTCTAATTCCTCTTGGTAGTGCTGCATTTGTGCTTCTGTTCTCTGTGGTAATTCCTTGTTTTTAGACCTCTAGTCTAAGTCATTTAGACAGTGCTGCAGCTGTGTGTCTGTTCCCACTGATAATTACCCATTCTCACTCCTCTAGACAGTGCTGATAGCTGTGTCTCTGGTCACAGTGGTAATTCCTCATTCTAAATCCTCTAAGCAGTGCTGTAGCTGTGTTTCTGTTCCCAGTGGTTATTATTCATTCTAAGTCTTCTAGACAGTGCTGCAGCTGCTTCTCTGGTCACGTCAGTAATTCCTCGATTCTAAGTCCACTAGACAGTGCAGCAGCAGTCTTTCAGTTCCAAGTGCTAATTCCTCATTATTTGGCCTCGAGACAGTGCTGCTAGCTGTTTCTCTGGTGTGAGTGGTAATTCCTCATTTTTAGTCCTCTAGGCAGTGCTGTTAACTGCTTCTCTTGTCCTAGTGGTAATTCCTCATTCTAAGTCTACTAGAGAGTGCTGCAGCTGCTTCTCTAGTCGCGTCAGTAACTCCTCCATTCTAAGTCCACCAGACAGTGCAGCAGCAGTGTTTCCGTTCTATTCTGCAAGCTGTTTCTCTGGTGCGAGTGATAATTCCTCATTCTAAGTCTTCTTAGCAGTGCTGCTAGCTGCTACTCTGTTCACATCGGCAATTTCTCATTCTAAGTCCTCTAATCTAGACAGTGCTGTTAGCTGCTTCTCTGGTACCAGTGATAATTCATCATTCTAAGTCCTCTAAAAAGTGCTGCTGGCTGCTTCTCTGGTTCCTCAATAATTCCCACATTTTAAGTTATCTAGGCAGTGCTGCAGCTGCGTCGCTGTTCCCAGTGGTACTTCCTCATTCCAAGTCTTCTAGACAGTGCTGCTAGTTGCTTCTCTAGTCTCATTGGTAATTCATCATTCTAAGTCCTCTAGATACTACTGCAGCTGTTTCTCTGGTCCCGTCTGTAATTCCCACATTTTAAGTCCTCTAGGAAGTGCTGCAGCTGCTTCTTTGGTCCTCTCAGTAATCCTTCATTTTAAGTCCTCTAAACAGTGCTGTTGCTGTGTCTCTGTTCTTAGTTATAAATACTAATTCTCAGTCCTCTAGACAGTGCTGTTAGCTTCTATTCTGGTCCCGTCAGTAAAACCTCCTTCTAAGCCATTTACGCAGTGCTTCTACCTGCTTCTCTAGTCTCAACAGAAATTCATTATTTGAAGTCCTCCAAACAATGCTGCAGATGCTTCTCTGGTCCCAGTGGTAAGTCCTCATTTTAAGTCCACTAGGCAGTGCTATTAGCTGTTTCTATGGTCCCAAGGGTAATTCCTCAATCTAAGTCCTCTAGACACTGCTGCTAGCTGCTTTATTGGTCTCATTGGTAGTTCTTTATTCTAAGTCATCTAGACAGTGCTGCTAGCTGCAACTCTGGCCCCATCAGTAAATCCTCATTCTAAGTCTTCTAGACAGTTCTGCTACTTTTGTTTCATCCGTAACTCATTCATTCCACGTCCTCCACACAGTGCTGCAGCTGTTTCTCTGGTCCTGCCAATAATTCCCACATTTTAAGTCCTCTAGCCAGTGCTGCAGCTGTGTCTCTGTTACTAGTGGTAATTCCTCAGTCTAAAAAAGTTAGACTCTGCTGCTAGCTGCATCTCTGGCCTCGTCGGTAATTCCTCACTCTAAGTCTTGAAGACTTTCAGGGGTTTTCACCAGAGCTCAAATCCCTGAAACATGAGTGCAAAAAATTGGAGCAGATGTGGCGCTCCGGCAACTTTTGTCCTTTGGCGAGACATGCACTCAGGTGCAAACAAAAAAGTTATTACGCTGCTATTACCCTGGCCAAAAGGCAATACTACTCACTTTGGATCTATCTGGCAAAAAACAATTTAAAAGAAATCTTTTCGATAGTCCAGAGTTTTTTGTCTCACAGAGATGGGACATGCGCGCAGCCAGCCTCAGAGGCTTGGTGTAATGCGCTCTCCAAGTTTTTTTGGGATAAGATCTGTAAGATCCAGGCGGCTTTCTCTTCCTGCCTAAGCGGCCCTATGGCCTCTGTGTCTTATGCTATGCTGCCATCTGAGTCTTCCCATGCTCTGATCGCGTTTTCCCTTGTTGATTTGTCCTGTACTCTTAAAATTCTCAGAGATCTGAAATTAGGCTCACCTTCTGACCCCTGTAGGGCCAGATTGTTGGCTTCGGCTGCTGAGATCATCAACCCGGAGGTTAATATGATTATTAACACGTCTCTCCGGGAAGCCCTTGTCCCGGAGGGTTGGAAACAGGTGAAAATTCTCCCTCTGCTGAAAAAGCACTCACTGGATCCTTCGATTCTTGACAGCAATATTCCTATTTCCCTTTTGCCTAGTCTGACTAAGGTGAGTGAGAAGGTCGTGACCAGGCAACTTACCGAGTTTTATGAGGGTGCTGGCTTATTGCTCCCGGCCCAGTCAGGGTTGGTGGAGGTCTCCGAGGTGATTCGAGAGTCTCTAGATGCCGGCGGGAGGGCAGCATTGATTATGCTGGACCTCGGCGGCATTCGACACAGCGCCCCACGCCCTGCTTCTTGCTAGGCTCACTGCAATCGGCATTTCCGGTACTGCCTGGGGCTGGCTCCGATCCTTCCTGGGGGGCAGGACACAGCAGGTCTGGCTGCCGCCGTTCTCATTGACACCTCTTCCAGTGACTACGGGTGTTCCACAAGGGTCTTCCCTTAGCCCTCTCCTTTTTAACATCTATGTCACCCCTCTGATTTATTTGGCAGAGGGGTTAGGGACTAGTGTGATGGCCTATGCGGATGACACCCAACTCCTATTCACTTGGGGCAGGGAAGATGCAGCGGTCTTTTCTGTTCAACATTGTTTGTCCTCAGTGTTTCACTGGCTGGCTGCAGTGCAGCTTAAGTGTAACAAGGAAAAATCAGAGATTCATTTGTATGACAAATTCTCGGATAACTTTAGAGAGTTGCTGTGGCCTTCTGGTTTTCCTCTACCCACTTCTAAAGGCAACTCTGCCAAGAATTTGGGGGTCTGGTTCGAGGACAACCTACCATTCTCCACCCAGATCAAGAGGCTGGCAGGTACCTGCTTTGCAACGCTGAAAATGTTGAGGAAGTGTCTTACTCTCCTGCGAAGAAAACGTTTGTTCGTGCTTTGATCCATTCTCTCCTTGATTACGCCAATGCGTTGTACATTGGTTCTCCGGGCTATCTTATAAATAAGCTTCAAGTTGTGCAAAATTTTGCTGCCAGACTTCTGCTGGATCTTTCCAGCAGAAGCAGCGTGCGTTTCCATCTGCGAACATTGTACTGGCTTCCTGTTGAGGAGCGGATCAAATTTTAAATTCTTACCATTACTCACAGTGCCCTCTATGGCCGCTGGCCCATTTATCTACAGAAGAGATTTTTCTTCTATGTCCCGGATCGTCAATTGCGGTCTTCCTCACAATTTCTTGCCCGGGTCCCTCGGTTTACTCGCCAGAGGCTGGGAGGATGTTACCTGGCCTTGAAGGCTGCACAGGCTTGGAATGCCCTGCCTCTAGCTTTACGCAGTATCCACGATTCTGTGAACTTTAAGAGAAGACTGAAAACCTTTCTCTTCTAGTGTCAGTTTTGTAAAGATGTACGACTCTTTCCTGATTGTTCTGGGACATTTTTTGGGGTAGCTGTGCACGTTATAAAAGCAAATAACATAGCATAGACAGTGCTGCTACTCTGTTCTTGTCAGTAACTCCCCCATTCTAAGTCCTGTAGGCAGTAGTTCTACAGCTGTGTTTCTGGTCACATTGTTTATTCCTCATTCTAAATCCTCTACAAAATGCTACGGTTGCTTCCCTGGTCCCGTCGGTAATTCCCACGTTTTAAGTTCTCTAGCCAGTGCTGCAGCTGTGTATCTGTCACCAGTGGTAATTCCTCATTCTATGTCTCCTAGGCAGTGCTTCTAGCTGTTTCTCTGGTCCCGTCGGTAGTTACTAATTCTAAATCCTCTAGGCAGTGCTGCTGGTGTGTCTCTGGCCCAGTTCTTAATTCCTCAGTCTAATTCCTCTAAACAGGGCTGCTAGCTCCTTCTCTAGTCCCATCAGTAACTCCTCTATTCTAAGTGTCAAGTAGTGTTGCAGCTGTGTCTCTGGTCACAGTAGTGGTCATCATTCTAAGTCCTCTAGACAGTGCTTCAGCTGCTTCTCTGGTCCAGTCGGTAACTCCTCCATGCTAAAGTCGTCTAGACAGTGCTGCAACTGCTTCTCGGGTTCCAGTGGTAATTCCCCATTCTTAGTCCTGTATCCAGTGCTGCAGCTGCGTCTCTGTTCATAAATCCACTGTTCTCCAAACCAAAACACAGAGGTAAAAGGGGCTACTTTAGTGGGTGGCACAATAAGTGCTTCAGGTCCAGTTTGTAATTTACAGACCCTGGGTATATGATATACCTCTCTACCAGAAATTATAATTAAACTAAATGATCCAAGAGTTCTAAGAAAGTTTTACCTTGCTTAATGGGGAGAGCATCACATCTTTAACACTGGTTAGCATTGGTAGAGAACACAAAGTCCTCAGACCAACAAAAACTGATTCGGCAAAAAAGTGGGGTGTAAAGGCAAAGTATTTGGGGATGACCCTGCAGAGCGGACTAAGTCCAATACTTACCAATATACATTTACCTTCAAAACATTGTCGCAGGTGATCTTTTGGGTACAATATCTTGGCACGATGATATTTAAAATGTTGATTTTGTGGTAGAAAACCAGAGAGTGTTATGCAGCGGGACAATCTTGGAAGAAAAGTATGAACAATAAAAAACATAGTAATATTTATAAGATTGCCCCTGCGTATTCTGTGTTCGCATTATGCTGCAGGATTAATAATCTCTGAAAGTACTGCTGGAAATGATTTATTTTACCCCTTCACATGCGTAACAGGAACAGGTTAAATTGTGATATGGCTTCCTTCTACTATGTAGTTTTTATAACCTTCACAACCTTCATAAACTAAAATAGATTTAGCAGGAAGGTAGCAATTTGTTAACAATGATTTCATCATTTTGAATTTCAAAACCGTGTTCTCTGTGCGACTTCTACAATTAAGTTATCAATACTTATACCCATGCTGGAAGCAAGATTAATTGGGTGCAGTAATCATGAGCAAGCCACCTTCTCTGTTCTAAACATCGATAACAACTCCTAAATGCCTGCTTTTAACATGGAACTGCTGAATCTTGTTCACGTGATTGCTGGTCTCGCCCACAGAGGGAAAGACACTCTGGGTGCAATTTGTACTTCTCTGCATCTGTTACTAACTAATATAAATGGCTTCAACAGATGCAGCAAGCACATGGTAAGTGGTTTTATTTATATTTTTATTACATTTTTCCTACCCCGTCATCCATCGACCCCAACCCCCCCACCCCACTATGCCCACCGCTCCTGCCTGTGCCGGCCGCCAGTGGCAAACTCATCAACCATTACTGCTAAAACATCAACCAGATCACGTAAGGTGTTTGAGCTGTCAACTTCCATTCTCAACTCTACCTGTCATTGGCTAATGACTCAGTGTAAAAGCACTCTAGGTAATACCAGAGGTCAAATCCCTGAAATCAGAAAAAGATCATGGGAAATAGTTTGTAAAAATACAAATATTTTGAAAGGCAGACTGACACTGCACCACTAAATTCAGTTTTTTCAAACTCAAGATCCACTCAAATGAAAGAACAATGTACCATCATGGCACAAGATAGGGGCATAACACAGGGGATGTATGTCGTTACAACGCATACTTTTACTCCGCATACCATTACAACGCGGTTTTTACAACGCATACCATTACAACGCATAGCGCTTTGAGGTGCTGGATAGTGGTAAGTATAATTTACTATTCTAACTCCAGTCCCCGTGGACCCTAGGGAAGGTGTTGGATAGTAAATTAAACTTACCTCTTATCCTAGAGCGCCCCCCAGCGCAATGCGTTGTAATGTCATGCGTTGTAATGCCCGCGTTGTAATGGTAGTGCGGAGTAAAAGTTGCGTTGTAACGGGTGTATACCAACACAGGCCCCCGCAGCCCCCGCGGTGCAGGGGGGCCCCATCCCCATGTTCCAGGGACCAGGGGCCCCCAGCCACGGCACTCTCAGCAGAGGAAGATGGCTTCAAGCAAGGCAGCAAGCCTAAATTAAACAGTGCGCACATGCCATCAAGGGCGGGGACAGCCTCTATAAACATTAAATACCAGGGGGGGTGTATTAACACAGCTCCCTCTCCCTCTTCCCCCCCGGGAGGGGGCCACCAAGCTCCAAAGGCCCCCTAATGGCTCTCGGCAGAAGACACCGCATGCCACAGAGGGATGGTGCCAGCCTCTATAAACATTACATTACAAGGGGGTGTATTAACACAGCCGCCTTCCCTCCTCCCCCCGTCCCCCCGGAAGTGGCCCCCCCCACCTCCAAGTGCCCCCTCATGTCTCTCGGCAGAAAACGGCATGGAGGGTGACAACCTCTATAAACATTAAATTACAGGGGGGCGTATTAACACAGCCTCCCTCTCCCTCCCCCCCTTCCCCGGGAGGGGGCCCCCATGCTCCAAGGCCCCCCTCATGTCTCTCGGCAGAAGACGCGTACACCACGGATGGCGGCCTCTATAAACATTAAATTACAGGGGGAGTGTATTAACACAGCCTCTCTCCCCCCTCCCCCCCCAGCAGGGGGCCCCCACACTCCAAGGGCCCCCTCATGTCTCTCTCAGCAGAAGACACTGCACACCATGGATGGAGCCTCTATAAACATTCAATTACAGGGGGGGCGTATTAACACAGGCCCCCGAAAGGGGGCCCCCACACTCCAGCCAGGGCCCCCTCGCTCTCAGCGACGGAAGACACAGAAGCACGGCAAGCCAGGCCTCTATTTTATTAAACACTAATTATGGTGCCTTGCAGTGCCTGCGCAGCCCTGCTTCAAGCTGTATTTGTAAGTTCAAGTTCAAGTTCAAGTTCAGGAATTTGTATAGCGCACTACTCACCCAGAGGGTCTCAAGGCGCTTGAGGGAGGGTGGGTGCATTACTTATCAAATATCCAGGTTTTTAGCTGTTTTCTGAAGGAGAGGTGGTTCTGTGTAAGGCGGAGGTGAGTGGGGAGAGAATTCCAGGTCTTGGCTGCTAAGTAGGAGAAGGATCTTCCTCCCATGGTGGATCTATGGATGCGCGGAATTGTGGCGAGGGCTTGATTGGATGATCGTAGTTGGCGGGTGGGTGTGTAGAAGGACAGTCGTGTGTTGAGGCATTCGGGTCCTAGGTCGTAGAGGGCCTTGTGTGCGTGGGTGAGGAGACGGAACGTTATTCTCTTGTTGACGGGGAGCCAGTGGGGGTCTTTCAGGTGACCGGAAATGTGAGCTTGACGGGGGATGTCCAGTATGAGTCTGACTGAGTTGTTTTGGATGGGTTGGAGTTTGTTCTGTAGTTTGGCTGTGGTTCCGGCGTAAAGGGTGTTTCCATAATCCAGTCGGCTAGTGACCAGTGCGTGGGTGACTGTCTTTCTTGTTTCGGTGGGGATCCAATGGAAGATTTTTTTGAGCATGCGTAGGATGTTGAAGCATGAAGATGAGACGGCGCTGACTTGTCTGGTCATTGAGAGGGAGGAGTCTAGGATGCAGCCCAGGTTACGTGCGTGATTTGTAGGTATGGGTGCTGTGCCCAGGGCCGGTGGCCACCATGAGTCGTCCCAGGCAGAGGGGGATGATCCTAAGATGAGGACTTCTGTTTTGTCCGAGTTTAGTTTTAAACGGCTGTTCTTCATCCATTCGGCTACTTCTTTCATTCCTTCGTGTAGATTGGTTTTGGCGGTGTTTGGGTCTTTGGTGAGGGAGAGGATCAGCTGGGTGTCGTCTGCGTAGGAGATGATGTTGAGGTTGCGTTGTCGTGCGATGGATGCTAGGGGACTCATGTAAACGTTGAAGAGGGTGGGACTGAGTGATGATCCTTGTGGTACGCCGCAGATGACTTTGGTGGCCTCTGATTTGAATGGGTGGAGGCGGACTCTCTGGGTTCTTCCGGCGAGGAACGAGATGATCCAGTCCAAAGCTTTTCCTTGTATTCCGACGTTGCTGAGGCGTTGTATGAGGGTGCTATGACAGACAGTGTCGAAAAAGCGGAGAGGTCAAGTAGGATGAGGGCAACTGTTTCTCCGTTGTCCAGTAGCGTTCGGATGTCGTCTGTTGCTGCGATGAGGGCGGTTTCGGTGCTGTGTTTGGCTCGGAAGCCGGACTGTGAGGGGTCGAGGGAATTGTTGGATGCAAGGAAGGCGGTGAGCTGACTGTTGACGGCTTTCTCAATGACTTTGGCAGGGAATAGGAGGAGTGAGATGGATCGGTTGTTCTTAAGTTCGGAGGGGTCTGCTGTGGGTTTCTTCAGAAGGGCGCTGAGTTCGGCATGTTTCCACATTTCCGGGAAGGTAGCGGAGTTGAAGGAACAGCTGATGACATCACGGAGATGGGGTGTGATGATGGAGTCTGCTTTGTTGAAGATGTGGTGGGGACATGGGTCGGTTGGTGAACCTGAGTGGATGGAGTTCATCAGGTGGATGGTGTCTTCAGTAGTGATTGGTTTCCAGGCGCAAAGTTTGTGAGAGTGCTGTTTTTGTTCGGAGGTGGGTGGAGTGGACTGTTCTTCAGACTGGTTTTCAAAGCTGTTATGTATGTCAGCGATTTTGTTGTGGAAGAAAGAGGATAAAGAGTTGCAGAGGTCTTGGGAGGGAGGGATGTCGTTGGTGCCGGCGTTGGGGTTGGTAAATTCTTTGACGATGTTGAATAGTTCCTTGCTGTTGTCGGCGTTGTTGTCGAGTCGATCCTTGAATGCTGATTTCTTGGTGGATCGGATCAATTGGTGGTGTTTGCGGGTGGCGTCCTTAAAGTTGGTCAGGTTGTCAGTGGTTGGGTTTTTTCTCCATGTTTTCTCGAGGGTACGACATAACTTCTTGGATTTCTTAAGGCCATCGTTGAACCAGGGGGCCTTTTTGCTACCTTGTTTGATCTGGTGGTTTTTCAATGGTGCTAATTCGTCAGCGCTGTGGGTGATCCATTGTGTGAGTTTGGTGGCAGCTTGGTTTGGGTCTGATGATGTGGCAGGAGGGTTTTGATTAAGCGATGTGAAGAGTTGGTCGGTGGTGATTTTGTTCCAGTTTCTTCGAGGAATAGGCTGTGGGGGGTTGTGGGTCGTAGTCTTTTTGTAGCTGAAGTGAACGCAGCTGTGGTCCGTCCAATGGAGAGCTGTGGTGTGATCGAAGGAGATGTGTTTGCTGGAGGTGAAGATAGGGTCGAGCGTGTGTCCGGCTAAGTGGGTGGGGGGTGTCAACAAGTTGTTTGAGTCCGAGATTGGCCAGGTTGTCCAGAAGGGTGGTGGTGTTGCTGTCGTTTTTCTTTTACAGGTGGAAGTTGAGGTCTCCCAGTAGAATGTAGTTCTCGGAGGTGAGGGCATGTGGACTGATGAAGTCGGTGATGTTTTCGCTGAATTGTGTGCGGGTTCCTGGTGGTCTGTAGATGAGGGTGCCTCTAAGTGTGGTCCTGGGGTCGGTGTGGATCTGGAAGTGAAGGTGTTCGGCGGTCGCGAGGTTATCGTCAGAGCTGGTCGTGATTCAGATGGTGTTCTTATGGATGATGGCGATGCCTCCTCCTGTTTGGTTGATGCGGTCCTTTTGGATGATCTTGTAAGCGTCCGGGATGGCTATGGCGATGTCGGGCGCTGATGAGACGTTCATCCAGGTTTCTGTAAGGAATGCGACGTCCGGCGTTGCAGTGTCGAGTAGGTCCCAGAGTTCAGTGGCGTGTCTGTGGACCGAGTGGGTGTTCAGCAGGATGCACTTGAGGTGGTTAGAGTCGGAGCTGTGTTTGGAGGATGTGAATTTGGTGTGGGTCCTGATGCAGGCGAACTTGCAGGAGTGGCAGGCGAATGGTCCGTGGGTGTGTCCTGGGGCAGCTTTGCAGCTTTGTGGTGTGCGTCCGGGGTTAAGATCAAAGAGGGTAGCGGCGTCATACGTTATGCGGGTGGAGTGGGTTTTGCAGAAGCCAGGGGGTCTGGCGCTGGGAGCGGTCCAGGCGCGGACGGGCGTAGACGGGCTTACCTTTGGCGCACCTTCGGCGCGCATGGGGCGCGTCCGCTGCGCGTGAACGCTGCACGCAAAGGCATCTGTCATAAGTGGATGGTGGAGGGGGAGGGGCAAGGGAGGAGCAGCTGGGAAGCGGGAGCGGGGTGGAGAGCCAGGAAGGGAGGCACAACAACAACAACAAAACACAAAATGGCAGTCAGCCCAAAAGCGAAACCGGGTTAGGGCACACTATGAGGAGAAAAACGCGATGTGAATGGCAGTGGAAACGGCACAAGGCACAATCAGGCACAAAAACCAAAATACAGGCAGCACAATTCAGCAGAGCATTGCAGCGCGCTTTGGCAGACTAGCGCCACGATAATATGCAAATTAGCGCTCGTGAAATAGGCAAGTCAGCGCAGCACAATTGATCAGGTAATTAAAGCGTATTGTGGCGATCTAGCACAACGAGGGTATTCAATTACTAAATAATGCAGGCAGTAGTCTGGCTGTGGGCGCTACGATACCACTTTGTCTCGCAGGGCAGGGAGCAGCGTGAGGAGCAACCGCCTCCGAGGTAATCAGGACGCAGGGGGAGACCAAACCGATGGGGAAGCCTTTAAATTAATTAAATAGTTATCACGCACAGTGCACTGCGGCTCTTCAGTCTTCTTCAAATAATTTAAAATGGTCCGTGCTCGTGGGAGTAACGGCGCGCAGTTGTTGTCTATGCGTCTGCGCGCCGCGGTGCGGTGGTCTTTAGGGCGGGGGCGGGGCTCATGACTAATGCGTGCCAATTTTGTCATGCGCATTGTAAAAGTGCGCATGACTTTAGAAGAAGCCAGAAGAAGGGTACAGCCGCCGTGATACTAAAAGAGTACAACTACTAGGCCATGCCTGGCCCTGCTCTAGCTGGCACTGGAGGATGCCATTACTGGGGAGGCATGTGTGTGCAGCTGTCAGTAATAATGGTGACCTGTGGCTATATTTCCACCCCACAGTGAAAAAAGCACCCACCAAAGACAAACAGCCATTCAAAAGTACCGGAAATCAATGTGGGCTAGAAGACACCTATCACCTAAGTCAGAGACGTGGGTCAGGGCAGATCATTACAAGATAAGAGCTGCTGCTTCATCCAGCAGAAGACTGAGGGGGATGCCAGCTGCTGAGGCCTCCAAAGGCCACAGGGACAACCTGCAGGAAGAAAGAAGACACTTCCACCGGATGTTCGGTCGACTGTGGCAATCCCAACCTTGCTGTGGTTGGCGACTAGAAGTGAGGTGAACTGCAAGCACAATATAAGCACTAATAAGTGGTTTGTGGGTGAAATTAGTAGAAAAACAGTATTTATAGGGACATCCTGTTAAAGTCAGTGTTTCATCTCGTGACCATTTCAGATAAGCAACTCCTCGAACTGTTGGATCCGTGCATGCTTGTGCCTCTGAAGGGCGCTCAGGTATCAAGGATTTATTTGTGTGTACATGGTATGTGAGTGTAAACATGGTCTTTACTTTGCATGCCTGTTGTAGGGATTTGGACACGCTTCACAAATGTGCCTTTTTTGCCCTCCTAATTACATACACTAGTGTTTGTTCGACACCTGCATGTCCCTGCAGGATAGCTGTTGTTCAAGTCCTGCTTTTGTGAATTGTAATGTAACACTTATATAGTACTCACAACCTTTATGTGGGGCAGTAAAGCACTTGGCTTCATCTGTAGCATACTACTTCATGCAGGGTGAACATTTCTACAAGTCCTTATTAGGGTATTTCTTTCTGTCCGCTTAGGTGTCCATTCTGAGATATTTAGGTAAAAAAATATGTTCCAAAGCACGTATAGATTGCAAGAAGAGTTGGTCGGAAGATTTGCTGTGATGGACTTTGTTACTATGATCCGATAATGATTATCATTGCGAGATTATTATTTTTTAAATGGCCTAGTATGTAGCTAGTTTAGACCTTCAGTGAAGGACCAAGTCCTCCACTAGCCAGCAATATGTGCAGATCTCTTCATTTATTCAATGACTGCTCAGTTGGTGATGGGTGGTTTGTTGCTGTTGACCGGTACAGTTCTGGGAAACAGACATGACGTAAAGAAGGTCTGACTTATGTTAGTGTAATGAGCAGTATATTAGTCTGTATGAACTACAAAACACTGCCTGGCTGCGGAATGTTATGGTATTAATATTAGTGCGGGATAGGAAGGCTAGATTTGAAATGACATTACTATATAATACCCACACTAGACGGTCAGTCTTTCAAAATTACCTGGACATGTACAGCTGTGAGCTGGTTGGGCTGTTCCATATCTGTGGACTGTAGAATGTACTTGAAGGTGTGCTTATTAATCTGGGTTCAATCCCAGGTTTGTGGGATGGTATAGTTATCTTGGAAGCAGCCATCTTTTCACCTTTCATCTGAAGTGCATATGTTGCTCAATGATTCAAATCTTGGCTGGTAACGAGTACCAGAACTTAGTGGCATGTACAAAAAAATGGTGATTCCTGGTGTGCAGTGTCCTATTATGTTTGCATTATTTGAATTTCATTTTAGGTACTATGGTCAGTGAGTGGACAATGCAGAGTGCCTTGAAAATTGCTCTTATTGCTATAGCCAGTGGAGTGCTTGTATGACTGGAGTCGTGCATTATTATGTTGGTGGAAGCAGATAAGGACTTTTTCGTCTGTGTTTTGGATTAGTTGCATTTTGCACATGATGGAAGTAGGAGTGCCACAGTATAGGTTGTAGGCAAGTTTGGAACTTAAAAGTGTAAGGATAGCTTGTAGGTTTTGTTGGTATTCAAGATATACAATAATATGCTGCAGTGTTTTCATTGTGTTGAAGGTGCTCTTCCTGACATTGTTGACATGTGCTATCAAGAATAGTTCAGAATCAATGGTTATTCCTAAGTTTCTTACTTCTCTTGATGTCATTGGAGGGGTCCCAAGTTCCTTAGGTCACATAGTGGTAGGATGATATTTTTGCCATTGTACATTAGTCATTATCAATATCTTTTCAGCGTTGAGCTTTAGGTAGTTACTCATCATTCATGCATGTATGGTGCTAAGGCAGTTATCAGGTTCTGAGCTGTAGAGATTGTCTACGCAATCCATTTTAGAATAATTTGAGTAACATCTGCATAGTTGTAATGGGTGAGGTTGAATCTAATCAGGACCAGTTAGATGGTTATGTAGATGTTGATTAACAGAGATGTTAGAATGGAAGCTGAAGGACACCACAGTTTTGTGGAATGAGGAACTGATGTGAAAGATGGTAGATAGGCCACACTTTGTCTGTCTCTGAGCTAAGAGGCAAGCCACTTGAGAGCATTTTCATGCAGATAGTTGTAAAATAGAGTATGCTGCCTTTGGAGCTCATCATCTATCTGTTATTTGGGGGCTTTTTATGTAATATATGGCTAAAGGTAACTGAGGTCTGGTATACAGTGCATGCACTTCAGATATTTGGAAGGTCTGATGCAAATGAGAGGGTGTATCAGTAGCACATGAAATTACACCACTATGTCTTTCTGCCTAATGGAATCTGATGGACTATATACAATACCATGTTATCTGGAGATGGCCGAATCAGATGCTTTTGGCAGAAGGTTGGGGGCAGAGGAGGGTCAAGTTCCCCTGTATTAGAAAGTGACGTAAGATGTAAAATGTTAATATTTTTATATGTTAATACATTGTTTCAAACAAACAAAATCATAGTCTAAAGGCTGATCAATACATGCGTTCAGGCATTTATGCAAAATATATGGCTCACCTGCCCCTCCCCAATTGAAGTGAAAGACAATCCGGGGTGTACATCAACTCTTTTCTGTCACTCATGTCACATGGTATGGCTGTGGTCGAGACTGGTTTATTTCATGTAGGGCTTGTTGTCCAACTCTTTTCATATATTACCTTTCCCCATGGAGTTCGCAGACCATGACACTGGTATTAGCTAGAGTGCACTGTGCGGACGGTTCATACCTAGATATTCCTAAACACCTCACAAAAGGATACAAAGCAGCAGCACATCGATGAATAATTCAGCGATGGCCCTGGGAGGAGTCTCTCTGCACCTCATTATGGCTGTATTTTTCCAGTCGGAGGGGCATTTTCCACACATACTTATGCACCAATTCTGTAGAACCCGCAAACTGCAGCTACGTGTTAAGAACTTTTCTGTGAGTGTGTCATCGCTGTGAATGGATAGCCTCTCTACTCATCAGTATCTGAGTGCATTGTTCCCAAGGTGATTCAGAATCTTATCTGTTAAGGCCACCCTATTTCCAATCCCATTGGACCAGTGCCAGAGTGCCAGAATATCAGCGATGGAGGTAGATCATTCTTTGTTCAGGCCCCTAAATCTTGGAACAGCATGTCCAATCAGGGATCTGTAAGATCTAAGGGAACCTTTAGTAAGGCACGGGTCCTAGATCATCTACAAATGTGGCAAATTACTTTGATCCTAAAAACAATCACTTGAGCATGATGCCCTTAACAGTTACTAGATAAGGCCATTACAGTCTGCATAGTCACCCAATTGTTGTTTCACATCCAATCAAAGAACCTCAGAGTAGAGATAGAGGGTGGAGAGAGAGAGTGGAGACTGCCTCCTGGAAACATGCCCTGGTATCTCCATTGTTAAAAAATCCTCCCTGAATCTATAATGTCTACAGAATTATAGACCTATTTCCTTGTTACCGTTCCCTGCAAAAATTGCTGAACGCTGGGTGAGCTCAAGCCTTTCCAAACATCTGGAGCATCATCAATTTCTGGATGAAATGCAATTTGGCTTTCGCCCAGCCCATGGGACCGAAACAGCTCTACTCACTGCCATGGAGGACCTTCGAATGCGTGCAGACAGAGGTCAAGCAGTGGCTCTGATTCTGCTTGACCTGTCTGCTGCATTTGACACGGTAAATCATGTGATCCTCCTAGAAAGATTGGTTGAGGCTGGGGTGGGTGGTGCTGCCCTGCGGTGGTTTCGCTCCTTCCTGCTTGGTAGGAAGCAGGCGGTGTCCCTCCCCCCGTTTCAATCTGCTTTTTCTCCGGTGTCTCATGGGGTGCCTCAAGGTTCGGCAGTCAGCCCGATCTTATTTAACGTTTATCTGAAACCCCTGATTACGTTGATAAAATCTCATCGGATCAATGCTATCAACGACGCAGATGATACTCAACTCATCTTATCTTGGGAGGGTGAGGAATCGACCCCCCTGGAGACATTTCACGACTGTCTGCGAGATATGGCTGGCTGGCTACATAACAACTGGCTGTTGGCTGGCCTAGAAGGTCTTCGGCCTCAGCGGCGCTGGCTGAACTCCACTGGCTCCCGCTTAGGCAGCGAGTGTCCTTTAAATCCCTCTGCCTTGTCTTCAAAGCCCTGCATGGACTTGGGCCCAGCTCTTTGCAAGCCAAATTTGCTTGGTACACCCCAACCAGAGCACTTCGTTCAGCAACTGCTTGTTTGGTGAGAGTACCTAGATTTAAGAAGGCTAGGGCCGGGGGTAGATATTTCGGATTGCTGCTGCCAAACTATGGAACAGTCTGCCCTTGGAGATCCGTCAAATGGAGGAACTTCTCCCTTTTAGGAAACGTGTCAAAACCTGGCTGTTCCCGAAGGCTTAACCTGCTGGACACCTCTCTCTGCCACTTTTCGTGTTGCCACTTCGCGAAGTCACAGCGCCAGGATGCCTGTAAGGTGATAGCTGCGCTTTATAAATGTCTTAAATAAAATGAATAAAATAAGAGACAGTGGAGAGAGAGTGGAGAGAGAGAGTGGAGAGAGTGGAGAGAGTGGAGAGAGAGAGTGGAGAGAGAGTAAAGAGAGAGTGGAGAGGGAAACAGTGGAGAGAGAGTGGAGAGAGAGTGGAGAGAGAGAGTTGAGAGAGAGTGGAAAGAGAGTGGAGAGAGAGAGTGGAGAGAGAGTGGAGAGAGAGTGAGAGAGAGTGGACAGAGAGTGGGGAGACAGTGGAGAGACAGTGGAGAGAGACAGTAAAGAGAGACAGTAGAGAGAGAGTGGAGAGAGAGTAGAGAGAGAGAGAGTGGAGATAGAGTGGAGAGAGAGTGGAGATATGCAGTGGAGAGAGAGAGAGTGGAGGGAGACAGTGAAAAGAGAGTGGAGAGAGAGTGGGGAGAGAGAGTGGAGAGAGAGAGAGTGGCGAGAGTGGAGAGATTAGAGAGAGAGAGAGGAGAGAAAGAGTGGAGAGAGAGTGGAGAGAGAGAGAGTGGAGGGAGAGAAGAGAGTGAGAAGGGAGCGAGAATGTGGAGAGAGAGTGGAGGGAGACAGTGGAGGGAGACAGTGGAGGGAGACAGTGGAGAGAGAGTGGAGAGAGAAAGGGAGAGTGAGGGAGTGGAGAGAGGGTAGAGAGAGAGAAAGCGGAGAGAGAGACAGTGGAGAGAGAGACAGTGGAGAGAGAGTGGAGAGAGAGACAGTGGAGATAGAGTTGACAGAGTTGAGAGACAGAATGGAGAGAGAGAGAGAGTGGAGAGAGAGTAGAGATTGACTGACTCAGAGACTGAATACTGACTGACCGAGAGACTGACTGGCTGAGAAACTGACTGAGAGAGAGAGAGACTGACTGACTGAGAGAGAGAGACTGACTGACTGACAGACTGACAGAAAGAGAGAGAGACTGACAGACTGACTGACTGAGTGACAGACTGACTGACTGAGAGAGACTGACTGACTGAGAGAGACTGAATGACAGAGAGAGAGAGACTGACTGGGGGAAAGAGACTGGCTCACTAAACAAGAGAGAGAGAGAGAGAGAGAGAGAGAGAGACTGTGATGGAATTGGGGTCACAGTCTATATGAAGCTATGCAATGCCTCTTAAGATTGCTATTGTCTACTAATAAAAATGTATTATCAAAATGTGCTCTTTGTAGTTACATCTGCTTTTGAAATACTGCATTGTCTAATGTTTTAAAATGGAAATGAGAAGGAGCAGTGAATGCACTTTTGTCAAAACTGAACGATGAGTGGGCCCGATGTTGTATATCATGACAGGAGTCTGCATCAGGAAATCCACCTAAAATTGGGCAAACGTCCCCGGCGTACTGATGGCAGGGACCCTGTAATGGATGAACAACCACCTATGGTAGCCTGCTGGCAGACTAAGCCCAACCTTTGACTCCACCATCCAGTGTTACTTATAACGGCTAGATAAGTTACAGTGATGTAACAATAGCCCCGCATCCCCTGCAGTATGGCGGGTAGCTGGCCTGAGAGCTCTATACTGGCACGGAGGATGGGTGGGGGGCCCCCTTCATTTAGTTTGCAGGGGGGCCCCCTCAAGTTTTGTTACTCCACTCCCATCTCGAGAGTCAAAGACCTTGAAGATCATGACCAGCAGACCACAAAGCACATCATCCAAGGCTGTGGATCCTTGTCTCACTACCACCTATCATCCTTTGATCCTTCTATTTTTGTTTGACAATACCAATCTCCAAGAAGACTGTATGCAGAGCTCCATGAACACCTGTGGGCCCATGCCCAGGCTAAATACTGGAGGACATCATAATCAATAGAGTAGCTGCAATTCTGGCCTGAACCATCATCATCATCATCAAATATCCATGAAGTCATGGATATTTTTCTCAGACCACAAACCTGCATACCTCAAAGCAATTTTATGAAAAGCAGACTCTGACCCAACTCTTTCCGATAACTGTAGCCCAACAGGTATTTACATCTCCTAGGTACACGGACCAAAAGAGCTGCCAACATGCAACAATCTTCCTATATCTTCCTACATTAAACTGGATTATTTGCCCTCAGAGATCCATCCGGAAGGAGCAATTATTTATTTATTTGATGTGTTTTATATAGCGCGAGCGTGACCCACCAGGGTATCAGAGCGCTGTACTAAATAGAGAGCATGAAACCTGCACTCATTGTCAAATCAGCTGCCATCAGTGCTACAGTGGACATGAATGGAGGAGCAACACTGATACTTTCAGATTTTTCCTCTGCCATTGATATACCACTCCACTCGAAAAACCGAAATTCATCAAGATTTAGGGCACCATCAGGCACATGCATCAAAAGAAAAACCGGTCGCAAACGGGCAGATTGTCAGAATGAGCCCCTTTGCGACTGGTATTTTTACATTTGGGATGCATCCTCCCAAATGCAAAAATCGCAATATTAGTAATCTCTAAATTGCGATTACTTAAATTGCGATTGCATTTAAGGAATTGCAAAATGAGATTCCTTAAATGCAATTCATTAAAGTAAAAAAAAATTGCTATTTCGCTAATAAGGGGTGCAAATTACCATGAAGTTGAACTTCATGGTAATTTGCTAAAACTTTGAAAAATGCACTAAGGTGCATTTTTCAAAGTTTCATGTTGCGCAACATATTTGCACAAATCAATTTCAGGGGTGCAACAGGGTGTCTTTTTGACACCCTTGAACCCTAAAATTGCATGCGCAAATTGCAAGAACCTATACATTCCTATAGGCCTGTAGACACAAATAAGGAATTTGTAGGAATCTGTATTTTTACAGCGATTATTGCATGCATAGGCTTTTGCGAGTCCTTAATTGCGATTCCTTAATTATTGCAATTAAGGACTCGCACAATCCTACCTTGATGCATGTGCCAGGAAACTCCTCTGGGTGAATCACTCATTCAACCAACAACTCACTAATTCCAAATACTCACCCATTCTATCTCTCCCTTCCCTCTGCTATGATAGCTTCAAGAAGATCACCTGAGTCCTTCAAGGATCAATACCCCCTCCTCTTTAACATATATCTCTGACTGCTTCCAATGCAGACATACTCTTTCAGATCCATTGATTACAACTATGCAGATGGCACACAAATGATTCTAAAAATGCAAAGCCATGTTGCCTTAGATTCCTGCACCTTCGGTAGTGTCTTCTATCAACAAATGTGTGGAAGTGAACAAATCAACTCGAACAAAGCACATCAAATATACAGATATTAGCATGAGGCAAAAGTACCATCTACCACCCATCCAGCATTTGGCCAAAGAAACCTGGCCGCACCATACTAACCCACCAGTCCAAGTAAGGAATCTAGTTGTGATCACGGCTTCAAACCTCTCCCATGATACCTCAAGTAAACCATGTAACAAAAGGATTATTTTAGATGAGCTGATGTTTGTATAGAATTCTCTGAGTTAGGATTAAGATGTAAAATCCACATCAGACTTGTACACTCTCTGATGTGGCTGGACTGCCCTGCCTCGAATAGACACCTCAGTGCATCCTACCAAGTATTAAAATGCTACAAAGAATCCTAAATGTTGCTGTAAGACAACTTATCAATCTCAGCACAAGATCACAAGTTTCTGTTGTTCATCACACCATCCACAGAGATGGACCGAGCTTCCTTCAGTACATGTGACTCTGGGCAATAGCTTGCTTAATCTTCCCGACGGCCCCCAGCGCCTAGAGACCCTGACGGGTGATTGTACGCGCTTTACAAATGTGGATTAATATTAAAACGTTTACACCTGCGATGAAGCAATAGCATGATGAGTTATTCTAGGTCCACTACTTTCAAGCGCTATATAAATACAAACCTCTTTCCCTTCACTATCCCTCCACCTACCCTTCTCTACCCAAATAACTCAATAACATATCCACTACTCAAATTACTTCATATCGTACTATACTAATATTCAACACAAATCCTTTATGGGTTCCGGAGTGTCGTGCTACTCGCCAGAAAAGCACTTCAACATCCATCAGGGGTAACTATTGCTATGTGAATGCAAACCTTTCTTCCCTTTTATCCCTCCGCTATCCTTCTCACTCCAAGTAACTGACTAATATCCACCACTGAAATTCCTTTTATATATTTCACCATACTAATTCACCACTAATCCTTTATGGGCGTCCGGAGTAGCGTGCTTCAACACCCCATCAGGGGTAACAAGCGCTATATAAATACAAATCTTTGTCCTCCTCTATCCTTCTGCTATCATTCCAAATCCAAATAACTGACTAACCTATCCACCACTTAAAATGTACTAGCATGTTTCACTATACTAATTCAACACTAATTCTCTATGGGTTCCGGAGTAGCGTGCTACTCGTCGAAAAAGCGCTTTGACGCCTCGTCAGGGGTAGTAAGCGCTATATAAATGCAATTACAATACAATTACAATATGGAACTCTCTTCCTACAGAAATTGCATTTACTGCAACCATCTTAGATGTTAGTGAGCTCTGAAAACCTGACTTTTCCACGCTTCAACTAAAATGTTTAAGGGTAGGTATCTGCATATGTGACGCTTCTTTAGCCTCACTGTTCCATAACTCTTGGATGCTTATTTACAAGCTCCTTGAGCCTCTTTTACGTCCTTTTTAACATGGGAAAAATAACACAAAAGTGGCGCAAGCAGCTTGTAAATAAGCCCCTTAATGCCTCTACACAGTGACGTTGTTGCACCATGTTTACAGCACGTCTCAAAATACCAGCACCTCTCACATTTCCTCAACATATACCACTCTGCAACCAGCTCCTCATTTCACCAGCTCGATAAGATAAGGACGCCCTGGATCCCAATGCATATCAGAGCGCCTTGAAGACTCACCAGAGTTATGAAGCTCTATATACATGTTACAATACAACACAGTACAAGAGGCACTGACGTGCAGCAAGGAGTAGCTATCACTGGCGCACTGGGTGCACCGACTCCAGCGCAAGGTGTGTGAGGGTCTCACTTCCCCCCAATAAGTGGCAGGTTTATTTTTTGGTAACTAAGAAAACAGAGACTAGGGCCCCAGGTTTCGTTTTGCATAAGGCCCCCTTGCACCGTTGCTATGCCTCTGTCTAGCAGGTGAAATGCTGGGAACAGACTCTGCTATGATTAGATGTTTCTTGCAAAATGGCGCATTTCTTTTGGGAAACATTTCGGAATCTGAATCCCATGGGGTGTAATGAAAATGCCTTTGTTTTTCGTTTCTTAAAGAAATTGGCGGCAGATGGCCAAGTGTATACACTAACTTCTGTAACAGCTGCACAGAACCTCATCACAATCCTTCCTTCGGTCAGGGGTAAGCTCCCTGAACACTGTTTCCAGAAATAACAAACCCTACTGTTTGCCATTATCTGCGCTTTAAAAGAAATACATTTGCTGAAGTTTCATTGAACATGAGATGCTTATGAGAAACGTTTGCTGTGTTTTGTGATTAATATGTATTTAAAACGGGTCCATAAACTCAAAGAGAGATAAAATGGTTTTCCCAGGATGACTGCCTTTGGCAGTGGCTCGTCTGAGACGTGATCACATAAGCCCTAAAGAACTTGGCCACGCCCCAAATCCATGATAAGGAAATTCCTCAAAATTTAAGAATTTCTTTACAGCATCTTTCTGATCTAAAGTCCTGTACGTTTTCTGGCAAAGAATAACGTGGTGGTCACTCACAAGTGAAGAGATTAAGATAAACGCCCAGCCCAATGCTTTTTTTTTGTATAAAAAACATGTACTTTATTACACTGAAAATAGAACATTCTAGGATTCTACAACACACAATAATGCAAGGATGCTCGATTTACGGGTGTGAGTTTTTCGGCTTCCAGGGGCCTTTTCCGGCTAGATCAGCTGTGTATTCACTTGTCCCTCGTGGATACACTTTTCTGTGGGTCCCCCAGTTCCAGAGATCACGGCATTGCCTCCGGGTGTAGCTAGCCCCCACCCTGCCTTGTTTGGTCTTAGCACTCAGTCTCTTGGGCTTTGATTGGAATTCCATAGAGCATATTATCAAGCCCATTATCGCCACTTTATCTGCAGTTTTCTGCTGATAAAGCAGCGATAATTGTATCTCCTGTCTTGATAATATGCCCCTGAGTTTCTCATTCAGTTCACAGTAGCAACTCCAGGCTGTCTTCTGTATTCCACCGGCAGTGGGACCTCACCAGCAGCAGGAGTTTTCCAGGTAGGGCATACAGCAAAGGAGGTGTGCTGCAGCTGGTCGCATAGCATGTTTCTCGGTGGGTGGCTGCAGAAGCTACTGTCAGAGGCCTGCTCCCAGGCATCTGGTGATAGATTTCTGCTCAGGGCTTGGTTCACTCCAGCACTCTGGTGAGGAGTTGGCACTTCTTCTTGAACTTGATTGCAACATGCTCGTTGGACCTGTTCTTTGGCACATTGGTCACCCGCACTATCTTGGGCACACTGTTCCTCAAGGTGGCAGACTTGATTCATATAACACAAAGAAGTATCAGAGGGTCAGGAGATTTACAGGTAAGTATTGAGGACAGTTAAAGTGAGATGCTGCCTCTAGCCATATACCTGGAAAATTAATTAAGGGGGCCAGGTCAGGTTAGTGTCTGGTATCTGGCACCCATCAGTCACCATTCGGAACCGCCCTTCATCAGACTTGATTCTTCATGAGGCACCTGTCGTATCACTTGGTGTTCAGTTTGGTCCCAACCCAACAGCACACTTTGGTAGTGCCGTGGTCACAAAGTCCACTTATGCACCACACGGGCCAGCAGCAGATGCTTATCCTCATTTCAGTCAGACCTGCTGCTCCAGCACACAGCTTCAGGTGCCAAGGAGGCTACACCATGGATAAATGACAAAGATTCACTACCCGAGCCAGCAGTACTGCAACCCTATCAGGGTAGCTGCTTAGTGAGTCTCTGTCGGATGGCCCCTTGGCCACCTCAATTACTGCAGTCCCTTGCATGATCAGCTCCTTCTGCGCGGTTGGTGTTTCGTTGCCACACTCACAGGCAGGATGTCTTGGCACCCAGGACAGTCCAGTAATTTTCCCTTCAGATCGGACTCCAGGTGATGTTTTCTCAGGTAAGGGAATTCGGATGTCACTGCAACACCAACCTTGGCTGTTTTGTAGTGCATCAGTTCCCACTCCTAGGTAGAAGTGAAAACAACTACATACACCTATGGATCTTAGGATCCCACCTTTATACCCATTTCGCAGTTAGAGTATGTTCACTCCAGGTCTCTTTTCTTGTTACAGGTTTGGTTTGGACCCCCTTTCTTGTGTCCTGGTCAGGTCACATTCCAGATCTGGTCTTTGTCTGCAATCATGCTCTGCCCAGCAGGACAGCCCCCAGGTGAAGTGCCTGCCACAAAAGTACAAAAGAGGTGTGAGCAGGCTGCACTCAGCTATTTACAACCCCTCCTGGCAGAGACTCAGAAGAGAGACAACATTCAGTGCCCTTTTAAATGACACCTTTTCCTAACAATAGATAATACATGCCACACCCTGCACCTAGCTAATGGCAGCCACAGGCAGAGTCATTAACAGTCTAATGTGTCAGAAAGGGCCCTGGCACTTTTAAAGAAAGCCTGCCTCTTCTTTCCTCTCTGTATCTGGTGATCCTCCTCCCATCTAGCCCATCTAGGAGATGCCAACAATACACATATGTTATCTGAGGAAAGCAACCTCTCCTCCATATTGTGCTATGGTGCAGGCTGAGGGCTTTCAAAATGGTACCTGTAGGCCTGTACCACTAGTGCATGGCACGCTATGAATCCTAGTACACACTTCCATGTACAACGCACAGGATGTCGGCTTTTAGGATTCTGTATTCATCCTAAGTAAAATAACTTTAAATTAATGGTCCTGTAAGTGCACATTGAATTCTCACAGGTAAAATGTATGCCTGGTTAACATTTTAATTTAAATGTATTTATTAATAACCATAATAACTTTGGTAATTTTGTATTTCTCTTTTGACGTGAAAATACTGAAAAATTTGTGATTGCGCCCTTTCATGTAATTATGAATAATTTGGCACAAAAGTCCTACCGCAGGCACACAGGAATTTAGAGAGCGTGAGTGGCTAGTGGCTGCTGCGGTTCGTGTTCTTGCTGCATGTAGCCCTATTTCTTTGCCCAAAATTCATCCTTGGGTCCATTTTGGCCATGATGGTGCATGTTTCACTATGAAAATAGCACTTAATGCTGGGATTATGCTCCTTGCATAATTCCACGTAATCTCAAGTAATTTTGCTGTAATTTTGTGTAATTATGTTACAGTAAATTGCGTGAGTTACTCCCACCCCTTGTAAAAAGGCCTGTCACTATAATTCCCCAAGCAACCTATAATAGTGAGAAACTGTGCCTTGCTCAATTTGTGAACACATGATTAGGGTGTGGCATGGACAAAAAAAGACAGGATCACAGATGCATGCTGTTAGGGCACGCGTGTCAGGGGGCATGACAGCACACGATGGAAGGGGCATTCCCTTCCTAACAGAGATGTATGACTATTTTAATGTGTGTTTATGAGATAGAGAGAGACAGTGCAAAAGTGTGTGCTGCAGTTTATATAATTACAGAGTTGCTGTTCGTTATACTGGTTTAATGTTTTTTTAAGATACAAGGCGCCCCTACAAAGGAACCACATGACAAAATGTCTGTAAATCCAATAAAGATTTCACTTGACAATTGCCTGACATCCTAATCACTAAAATTGAGATCTAAATGTAACCTAATTGGCGTAGATAATGCAGATATCTAATTGAAATGCACACCATACATGTCCATGCATATTTGCAATTAGTTCCTGAGTAGATTATCAATTTTTAAAGTGGTTTGTCTTATTTTTTGCAGGTGAAAGTATGATGGGCCGATTCACAAGGCTATTTTTGCAAGGAGGTGTGGTATACATACGAAATGAGTCCTTTTAAGGCTCCAAAATCTCTTTCCAAATTTAAAAAAGCTGGTGTTGCACCCGTAAATGGAATTACTCACACAAAGATTCATGTGTAAGTAATGTTATCAAAAGTTATTGGGAGCGAGTAGTGTTGGCCAGACAGGGCTAGATTGCCCTGGATATGTGTGATCACCTAAAACCATACATATTTTGGGTGCTCACAAACTTCTCTATGAGCCGTTCTCAACCTGCAAAAAGTCAAAAATGTACTTGGGAGAGATACAGTATCAAAATCCTGGTGCAAGGGTGACTGCATTGTTGGCACAATTGTTTTTGTGCAGGAAATGACACCTTCCTGGAGAGAAACACCCAATGGAGACATTTTCCTCTCTCTATGTGTGCTCCAGAATGCACCACACATAGAAAGAGGAAAACATGATCTCCTTCTTACGCCTCCCCTGGAGAGGGGCACCGTTTTGACGCATTCCCGGGTTTGCAGATCCTTGCAAATCTGGGGTTGTGTCAAAGCCCATGGGTGCTGCCTGGAAAAACCCACAGCAACGCCCATGGATCGCTGCCTTGCCACGGAGAAAGGCAAAGCAGTGCTTTGTGCTGCCCTGCCTTACTCCATGTCTATGAGGCCATGCAGCGGGCGGGTTTGCCCCACCTCATAGATACCGGTGAGCGGTGTGCGCCACTGGAGCGTCATAAAAAGTGACGCTTCGGCGGCACAGGCCTCTTGTGAATGAGGCTCCTAGTTTCTACTTTTCCAGACCAAACACTCTTAAAATATACTGCCTTCTACTAGCCGCGGCCGGCAGTAGGAGTACCTGCAGGGCGGTGACGCGAGGAGCAGGGTGGGGGGTAGTAATGTATTGGTTACGGAGTTTTACAGGTAAGTAAACATTTAAATAAATAAAACTAATTTCGTTGAGTGCACTACATCACCAAATGGAATGCAGTGCGCACAATGAAATTCGTTTTATTTATTTAAATGTTTACTTACCTGTAAAACTCCGTAATCCATACATTACTACCCCCACCCAGCCTCTCCCCCTCCCCACGTCACCGCCCTGTAGATACTCCCACTGCCGGCAGCGGCTGCCTACTACTATGCATGATGTGATTCCTACATCTTGTAATCATCATTGTCTTATATGAGTAGACTGATTTACACATATATGAATCATTGTCTCTTTATAATTTGTGTGTGAGGTAAAGTCCTCTTACACTGGAATGAGTAGCGCTATAAAACAACTGAAATGCAGATGAGAGTGGGGATAGGGAGAGATGAGGGGCACTGGTGGAGGGTGGTGGTGAAGGAATCCGTGAAGAAGGAGGTAATTAGGGGGCACCAAAAAGGATTGTCGCACCCGGTGCCAACAGCGCTCACGCCAGCCCTGCTACAAAACCGAAAGAAACCCCCAAAGAATGGGTTGAGAAAGTGTAGGAGCAGAATCCCTCAAGACACTGTCTGTTGCTGATAACAATATGCAAATAAGTGCTTTGTTTCTTACACAATTTCATGACTTAAAGGGTAGGCTGCATCAGATACAATTCAATTAGAGGTCATGGGTTTAATCCGGATGGTTACTAATCAGCTGTGTCTGTGTGGCACCTTGGCAGTTGTCAACAGAGGGGAGAGATCTCTTCTTTTCAACTCATGCTGCTTTTCTGATTATTAAGTTACACGTTGCTCTGTGTATGCATCCACTTTCCATGAGACGTCCATACCCACCTCTCCAAAACGCATGACAATGTGCCCAGCAATGTCACGTTTCTTGCGTCAGCTTGCAATATTGCATACGTTCATGCAGTATTTAATTTTAATTATAGGACAGTGCAGTGTCCATTCTTTCACAGTGTTGTTTGTCTTCTGTCTTCTAGAAGCACAGTGGTATCATAAAAAATATTTGATTGCTAGAGAATGCTGAATCTCAAATAACTATATTTTCCATCAATAGTCATTTCCTTTGCATTTTATCAGACTGTTTGTTTTTTTGGAATGCTTCTGATCTTGATAACATCCACCGGCCTTCCCTTCCCATGTAAGGGGATTGGCAGCTGTGCATCTTTTCACTTCTCACAACAGCAGCCTAGCGAACCCCCATGGAAACAATTCGCCCAGTTGACACCCCCTCTGCCCCTGTTAAGTGCGGCAAAAAGAATGTAAACAAGCGCAATCACTAGGGCTCCACGCAGCGGTTGGACCGACGTGTATCCCTATCTCACCATGAGCAGGCCATTGAGGTGGCGGCCAGATCACAGGTCTTTAAGCCTCACAACTACAGAACCTTCCTTGTACCCTTCTTTCACTCCTTTCTCTTCTGCTCTTTTCTTTCATCTTTTTTTCTCTTGTCCTAACCAAACCAAGTCAGGTGGGGTTAGTTAGGCATATGGCCGGGATGCCTGTCACCCCCTCCCAACACAATCCCCAAGGATGGGAAGACGGACGCAGTTCTGAACTTTTGGAAGGCGGGAGGGAGTTACCCTCCTGGCCGTATTTATTAAAAATATGAAACAAAATTAAAACATAAAATAACAGTTTCATATCATGTACAATTTTACATTTATGACATTACGATGCAGACACGTTTATTGGCTAACCTTAACAAATCTCTAATACAAAGGTTCTCCTAGCCGAGTCTAAGCATCCTGCAAATGCATACTTTCTAAATAAAATTGTACATCCTAACATTACGGGCCAACGGCAAGGTCGTAACCGGTGTCAGATCCCTACTCCAGAACTCCCCCCTCACGGTGTGAGGGGCGGGCGCACAGAGGACTGAACCTCTGTGCCAACTTCCAATTTCCCTTGTCTTAGCGGGGGCCCCTTATTTAACTCGACGCCATCTTAATGGTCGTCCGAGAGCTCGTGTGAAGTGTCTAGAAGGTAGCGTGGACCCCCCTCCCACCCCACACTGTTTATCACATCCGCCGTCGCGGATATCCTGGCCCAGGGAAATCCATCGGAGGGGCATCTAGCCGCCTCCTCCCCTGGGAGGGGCCTATGACCGCCTTCCCTTAGGTGACCCCATACTTAGAGGGTGCCGCCTCCCCGTGTGAGGGGCCAATGGCCGCCTCCCCCCGGGCGCTCCCATCCATAATGGGTGGCGCCCCCCCTCTAGGGATCTTGAAATTACTGCTCACCGATCATGACCTTACCGCCCGACCAAAATAAATACGACGTTTTATATACCTAATGAAGAAAGAAAATAAACTTTACATTGCAATATTTATCCTGTAAACTAAAACATTCAACACATCTTTCAATTAGACTGTGATACTCCGCTCCACTGGAAGAAAATGTTATGCAGCAATTCATTTTATTGCAGTACCAACATTGACATCTTTATTAATCACTAAACCAGGAGAAAAAAGATATTGTCAAAGAAAATCAATCTTATTGCAGTACTAACGTTGCCATAAGGGGCTGGTGGGTGGGTCAAAAATTGCTCTTTGTTCCGTCGAGGGCTCACGTGCAACGAGAGGGTGCAGCTTCCAAGCACAGGAACAAGAGGATGCTTCTTCGGAATGTTGCTCCTTTTATTCCTCTTCGGGAGGGCGTGTACCCTCCTCCGGTACGCCTACGGGGCGTGGCCAACGGTGTAGGTGTCTAGGACAACCCCTCTTGGGCGGGAAAAGACACGCCCCGGCTACGCCGCTTCGGGCATACCAGCCGAGACACGCCCCTCCCGCCCAAAATGGTTTCCCGGGGGGATCCGGGCCCCCTACCATACGTTCGGGGGGACCGAGTGGTCGCCCCTTTCCATATGGCCGGGATGCCTGTCACCCCCTCCCAACACAATCCCCTAGGATGGGAAGACGGACGCAGTTCTGAACTTTTGGAAGACGGGAGGGAGTTACCCTCCCGGCCGTATTTATTAAAAATATGAAACAAAATTAAAATATAAAATAACAGTTTCATATCATGTACAATTTTACATTTATGACATTACGATGCAGACACGTTTATTGGCTAACCTTAACAAATCTCTAATACAAAGGTTCTCCTAGCCGAGTCTAAGCATCCTGCAAATGCATACTTTCTAAATAAAATTGTACATCCTAACATTACGGGCCAACGGCAAGGCCGTAACCGGTGTCAGATCCCTACTACCAGAACTCCCCCCTCACGTGTGAGGGGCGGGCGCACAGAGGACTGTACCTCTGTGCCAACTTCCAATTTCCCTTGTCTTAGCGGGGGCCCCTTATTTAACTCGACGCCATCTTAATGGTCGTCCGAGAGCTCGTGTGAGGTGTCTAGAAGGTAGCGTGGACCCTCCTCCCACCCCACACTGTTTATCACATCCGCCGTCGCGGATATCCTGGCCCCGGGAAATCCGTCGGAGGGGCATCTAGCCGCCTCCTCCCCTGGGAGGGGCCTATGACCGCCTTCCCTTAGGCGAACCCATACTTAGTGGGTGCCGCCTCCCCGTGTGAGGAGCCAATGGCCGCCTCCCCCCGGGCGCTCCCATCCATAATGGGTGGCGCCCCCCCTCTAGGGATCTTGAAATTACTGCTAACCGATCATGACCTTACCGCCACAGGCCGGATAGTTGACCGGCTATCCGGCCCCCCACTAACTCCTACTAAAGTTCATGCTATTACAAACCCTTTAACCATGCTAAGAAGTCTCCTATGAGTAAGACATTCCCTTTCCCGGGACAAATGGACCCCATCTTCGAGATACATGTGATCCCCCCGAATACAACCATGTGGAATACAATGCAACTGTGGACGAAAATAACAAGGACCCCCTGTTTGTGTAACAGAATATGTTATACAGGGAAATTAGACAGTATGAAAAAAGGCATCAAAATTGATATCACCAGGGAGAGAACAACATGTGGAAGGCACAACAATCAATTAAAAAATACAAAATTTTGTTTTTTTATTAAGTATATATACTCCGAATAAAAACATTCAAATACAAAAACAAATACATTCAACCTATTCTAATCATAAAAAACAATAATCGACACACAAGGTAAAATTGTCAATAACACAATTAATTGTAAGTTCATAAAACAGTGGCAAACAAATGTAATCTTCGACGCGCGTTTCGGCGTATTAACAAGAACGCCTTCTTCAGGAGCCACATATAAAATCAAAAAGTTGAAAATACTACGTAGTTCCAAATGATGGCTGGAACACAGGAGAACGCTCCGTTCCTAATCGTGTGGACGGATGTGGGGTTTAGTTCCTTTTGGTTATACTAAACCATCCAACCAAAATACTAATGTTGGTCAATTCAGTGTGTGAAGGAAAATGTTTAAAACGGCAACCAATCGATGTCAGTGCTAAAGCATACAACCACTTATGCAGCAGAACGGCTCTTCATTGATATGACGCTCGTTGCTTTTGTGAATTTCTTTAAAACGAAAACTAGTTGGCTCGGTTGGTAAATATACACGGGAACGCGGTTAATAAAGCTGATTATCATTTCCAACGGCTGCGGGACGCCAGGAATCCACGGATCGGAACGCCCGCAGGTTGATATTAACGCTACATCCAAGACAGCTTTCGCTTTAAAGATACCGCTGAGGGAGCAGCTTTATTAACCGCGTTCCCGTGTATATTTACCAACCGAGCCAACTAGTTTTCGTTTTAAAGAAATTCACAAAAGCAACGAGCGTCATATCAATGAAGAGCCGTTCTGCTGCATAAGTGGCTGTATGCTTTAGCACTGACATCGATTGGTTGCCGTTTTAAACATTTTCCTTCACACACTGAATTGACCAACATTAGTATTTTGGTTGGATGGTTTAGTATAACCAAAAGGAACTAAACCCCACATCCGTCCACACGATTAGGAACGGAGCGTTCTCCTGTGTTCCAGCCATCATTTGGAACTACGTAGTATTTTCAACTTTTTGATTTTATATGTGGCTCCTGAAGAAGGCGTTCTTGTTAATACGCCGAAACGCGCGTCGAAGATTACATTTGTTTGCCACTGTTTCATGAACTTACAATTAATTGTGTTATTGACAATTTTACCTTGTGTGTCGATTATTGTTTTTTATGATTAGAATAGGTTGAATGTATTTGTTTTTGTATTTGAATGTTTTTATTCGGAGTATATATACTTAATAAAAAAACAAAATTTTGTATTTTTTAATTGATTGTTGTGCCTACCACATGTTGTTCTCTCCCTGGTGATATCAATTTTGATACAATGCAACTGTCCCATGCGAAATAACCTACCAAGCTTGTTATTGACTTTCTTTACTGAATGATTCAAAGCTGATACAGAGAGGGCCCCCCGCCACACCTTCCTGGGAATCATGTGTGACCATGCTATCGTGCACCCCGGGATCCTTCTCGCCAACCAGCTAACAGTAGATAGCACTCGCTCGAGTAGTACTCGCCGCCCGAGTGTCACCAAATCATTGCCTCCCAGGTGTACTATAACTACAGACGGCGGTGACCTTGTCCGCTCTAACAGTCCCTCAACAAAACACTGGAATTGGTCAATACAGAGCCCGCCCCTTCCGTGGAAGGTCACCCTGCACCCGTATTCCCCAGCCGCGTGAATCGTGTCACCTGCTTTGAATACGTCCCCGGCACGCCTCACGTATGAGTGGCCCACGACCCACACCACTCTTTCCTCAGTCGGTGATCTTTGACCGCTGGTCCACAGGTGTCGGGTCGACTGCACAGTCCGCCCCGCATAGCATGCTCGCGAAACTGTAAACCAAACAGAAGACAAGAAGCGTGAGTGCATGACATTGGCTTCACAACATGTGCAACCGCACATACCTTTTATAACAGTTCGAGGACCATCGCCCCAATTGTTTCACCTTCTCCACACTCAGAACCCTGGCTGTAGCCTCTGTAGCAGCCCCTATCCTGAAGGAATGGGTCCCAAAATCGCCCGGGTCCAAGCCCGCTGTCGCGATTGCCATTGATAGCACCCGCTGGAACTGAAACTTAGTCAGTGGGGTGGCGTCGGTGTGTCTCAGCAAGCTTCCCCCCCATGCTACCGCCCTTTGCGCTAAATATTCCTCAAGGCATTTCACCGGGCACATGGGGGACCCTCGCATGCGCTGGATCACAATACTGTCCCCCAGACGACCCTGATCGGTCTTGAACCTGGCTATTGTGACCACCATTGAATCACCTTTGATCAGAATGTGTTCCCGACACGGACCTCCCCCCACGTCCTGTTTATTTATTGCCACCAGCTCGCTCACCCGCATAGCCCCATGGAATGCTAATGCGAAAGCGGCCCGGAACAGCACTGCCTCGGACTGGGAGGAACATGTCGCGGGTAGTACCGACATCAGCAGGGACAACCTTTCTAACCCTATCGGGCGCCTCTCGTCTACTCTATGACCCTCGAGGCGTTGCCACCCACGCAGTGCCTTCCTTACCAAAAAAGGACGATGTGGGGTCCTTGATGCCATGCGCCTGCGCCATGAATGCAATGGCGGCCCGGTGCCTATTGGCGGTTGCCGCTGATCGGCCTGCCTTGTGGAGTGCCACTAAAAACTTTAGAAATGAATAGTTGGAGGTGTTGCACACAATTATTTAGACTAACTTGTTTATACGATATGTGTGCTGCACTAGATTAGTGCCTGCTGAACTGCTGTAGAACAATGAATATGGCCTGGGATCACTAGATCACCAGGACTCTAGTGCGCACTACTAATGAAACTTTTACTCAAAATGAAACATTTTCAATACGTTTTTTCTCTTTTGCACTTTATCATAATTTCAGTAAATATTATTTGCATCCAATCAGTTTATACATTAACAGTAAATAATCAATGTGAATGGCTTATACACATTTTGTGAAACAATCAATACACAGCACAGTTATTTGTACAACCCAATGCATTTCGGGGACAATACCCCTTCGTCGGGGGTCTATAAAAGAAAGAAAAGAAGAAAGAAAGGACACCAAATTAATCTCGATGCTTGTAGAGGTCTGCGCTATTGTATCTATAAATATAAAATACTCTTACCTAGATAACTGTATGTTGCACGGTTGTGTATATTATGGAGCTTTGATGATACCTAAATAGATTTATACACTGATCAATAACTTAGGTATGACCTAAGAAGCCACTAAATTTCTATTAGTGCTTTGAAAATTACCTGTGATTCCAGATTAAAGGACACCTGTCTGAGAGTAATTGGAAAATAAAAAATTTATATATAAGTACCAAGAATTATTATTTCTAGGTTTTACACTTAGAATCGGATAAGGCACGAATCTCACCTGTAGTTCTCTTCAGGTGAACTGTAATATTCTGGGATCTAGTGAAACAGAGCAATAATGTGTTTTTGTTTATTACCGCTCGTGAAAGCTGAAATTTATAAACGTAGTTGCTGGTATTCAATCAGAGAAAGGAATTTACCTGCGAGCCTTTAATTAGTTTCTTGTGGTCTCGCTATAGATCGGCATGTTCACATGCTAGGGTAAAACAAAAGCACGTTGTAAGTTATAGTATTCGGTTGTCAATGCTAGCAACCTTCATACTATTTGGCCATTCGCAAAGTTTACCTTACCGGGAAATGCGTGTGGAGCAGCGTTGTAACAGCGTCTTCCCTCATTGCCTGCACCGATACGAATCGGGTATTTAGAGTCCTTTCTCTAAATGGGTTCGAAGACTTCAACATTGAAAACGGACTACGGCCTAAACGGACGGCGGCCATATTTGAGCAGTATACTGTTTCGAGTTACTAAGTGCCAAATGCAACACGATTGTTGTTCGTAAAAGAACCTTGATTGAATATTGAAATAAACGCGATAGTAGGTCAAGAAGAAAGAAAGAAATGGAAAAACATTAGGGTAAAGAATTTGCATCTCAAAAAACATTCTAGAAACAATGACTGTCACAAGTAAAGATGCATATTATTACAAGCCATAGTTTTTACAAATAATAAAGACATGTAAGGTGGAGACAGTCATATATGCAAATTGTAGTGGTATATGTGCTCACATTCGCAACCTACAGTAAAACCCATTGTGTTAGTTTTCTCCTTCTGAGGTGTCAGCTACTTGTCATGAAATCAAAAATTGTCATTTATAGAAAGCATATCATTTCTAGTTTATCATTTAACCCGTCTGGGGTCAGGGTCTGTAATCTACGTATCCAGTAAGTTTCTCGCCTAAGGAGGATTTTAGCGTTATCAACGCCCAATCGTTGTGGAATCTGTTCTATAATTTGGAATCGTATCTGCGCAATGGTGTGCCCCTTTTCGACCCAATGTCTTGCCAATGGTGATGTTATATTTTTATTTCGAATCCTACTCTTGTGTTCGGCCAAACGTATTCTCAGTTTCCTGTCGGTTTTGCCCACATATAATAATCCGCATGGACATTTTATGGAGTATACCACATGTTCTGCATTGCAATTTGACGAGTGTCTTAGACCTATCTTTTCTCCTGTTCTTGGATGAGATAGCGTATTACCAAGGATTGCATTGTTACAGTTTTTGCAATTAAAGCACTTTGTTGTGCCCTTAGGAGTAGGTGTATCAAGTTCCATATCATCCGTTCTGTTTAGTATTTCTTTAAGGTTTCTTGATCTTAAGTATGCAAATAGTGGTTTTTGCTCATATAAATGTTAAAAATCTCTTTCCATTTGTAGAATTTCCCATCTTTTGGTTATGATTCTTTTTATTTCCCTTGTTGCTGTGGAGTACTTTGAAACAAATACCATTCTCTTATTCTCAACTTTCATCTTTTTTTGTAAAAGTTCTGTCCGAGGTATTGTTTTGACCCTTTCCATTTGCATGTTAATTAGTTTTTCTGGATATCCTCTGTCAAGATATCTTTGCTTTTGCTGTTCAAGACTTATATTACATTGAGTTTCATTGGATGATATCCTTTTAATTCTCATGAATTGCGAAACTGGAAGGTTGTTCTTCAAGGTAGTTGGGTGAAAGCTTCCATACTGAAGTGAAGTATTTTTGTCCGTGGGTTTTTTGTATAATTATTGTGTAACAATTGTGTTACCCTCAATTTTAACTTGAACATCCAGAAAGGGTAGTGCAGTGGTGCTTATTTAGCTTGTGAATTTGATCCTGGGATTCACTAAGTTCAGGTTATCGATGTTCTTCTGTAGATCTACACTTGTTTTCTTCCATATCAAGAAGATATCGTCAATGTACCGTTTATAGTACAGGATGCCAGTTTGCCAAGTAGTGTCTTCCATTATGTACTCCAGCTCGAATTTAGCCATAAAAATATTTGCGTAGATACATGCCCCAGGGAAACCCATAGCTGTACCGCTCAACTGAGTGTAGTATGTATTTTGCCAAGAAAAATAACTATTGTTCAAGCAGAATTCCAATAGTTGCAAGATTAGGTATTTCGTCTCTGTGGGTTTTTCCGTTCTTAATAAGGCCCATTCCATGGCCTCTAGGCCTAATTTGTGGGGAATCGATGTGTATAATGACACAACGTCAATGGTACAAAGTATTAAATTTTCTTCTGCCTCCAAATTTAGAGAATTCACGCTTCTTAGACTTGTCTACTCTATGACCCTCGAGGCGTTGCCACCCTCGCAGTGCCTTCTTTACCAGAAAGGACGATGTGGGGTCCTTGATGCCATGCGCCTGTGCCATGAATGCAATGGCGGCCCGGTGCCTATTGGCCGTTGCCGCTGATCGGCCTGCCTTGTGGAGTGCAACTAAAAACTTTAGGACATACTCCTCCTGCCCCCAATTATCCCCTCCTGCTGGACCCAAAAATGCACAATAGGAATGAAACGCTCCTTCGTATGCCTTCCTTGTCCTGGGGGCTAGGCTTGCTCCCACGAGGTCCTGTAATCTGGGGCACCGAGCAACCAGAGAGTTTCGGGAAATGGTGCCGCCACTAGGTCCGCGGAAGGTTGATAACCCCTGAAGGCCTGCATGTGGAAACGAGAGAGTGCATCAGCCGCCTTGTTCAGCACACCCGGCATGTGCCTCGCCCTAAACTGAACATTCAGCCTCATGCAAAGTGGCACAATTTCTTTCAGTAATCTCAATATCCACTTGCAGCGTGCTGCCTGATTATTTATACATTTGACTACAGTCATGTTGTCGGACCAAAACACCACTGTGCGATCACGAAACTCATCCGGCCATGCTTTCAGGGCCACAAAAATGGGGAACAACTCCAGAAACCCAATGTTACCTGTGAGCCCACTGGTGTGCCACCACGTCGGCCATGTTTGTGCCGACCATCGATGCCCGAAGATGGCACCAAATCCCATGCTCCCTGCCGAGTCGGTCCACAAACCCAGCTCGTCCGAGGATGCTGCTGGCTTGCTCCACACCACTCGACCGTTGAAATCCGCCAGAAATGCCAACCATATGCGCATATCCTGGCGAACCTCTGCAGACAGTCTTGTGCGGTGGTGCCCTTCCTTGAGACCGACCATAGCTTGTGCAATCGAGCGGGAAAAGGGGCGGGCCATTGGTATCACTCTAAGGGCAAAGTTAAGCTGTCCCACTGCTTGCTGTAACTGATGGAGAGTTACTTTTCCTTTGCTAATGCACAGTTCTAGAGAGGCCCTGAATTTCACTACCTTTTCTTTGGGCAAACGGAAGCATCCCTCCACTGAATCGAGCTCAATTCCAAGGAACTCGAGTGAAGTCGATGGCCCCACCGTTTTCCCTGGTGCCAATGGCACGCCAAACCGCTTCATGAGAGTGCAAAATTCCGATAAGGCCTGTGCACATTCCGTGTCGCCGGCTGGCCCCAAGAACAAAAAATCATCTAGGTAGTGCATAACCTGAGTATAACCCGTGGCTCTGGTGAACGCCCATTGCAGAAAACAACTGAATTTCTCAAAATAAGCACAAGAGATGGAGCAACCCATTGGTATACATCTATCCATGTAGTAGCGTCCCTGAAACATAAAACCCAACAGACGCTGATCCTGTGGGTGTACCGGGAGCAACCGGAACGCTGACTCAATATCCGATTTGGCCATCAGCGCTCCAGGCCCCAGGCGATTCAACATGGCGACGGCCTCATCGAAAGATGCGTACCGCACCGAACAAACTCCTGGATCAATCGCATCGTTCACAGAAAGACCCCTCGGAGCCGACAAGTTATGAATTAACCTAAACTCACCTGGGTCCTTCTTGGGGACTACTCCCAACGGTGAACAAACAAAATTAGTGACTGGCGGGTATCTATATGGGCCAGCCACACGGCCTCGGGCAACCTCTTTTGCAATCTTGCTTTCCACCACCGTCGTATTCTGCTGAACCGACAGTTGGTTTTTACACAGTGATTCCCCCAGAAAATCCCCTGCCGGGATGCGGAAACCATACGAGAAACCGTCCTGCAACACCCCAGCGGAGACATAATCAGGGTATTCGTTCAGCCAGGGGATCATTGCCATGATGTCTACGGGGGTAGGTAGCGGTCCCCCCTGGTCGACATTAGATCTGTTTGGCCCCTCCTCTACCCCCAGTATCGCCATTCTTGGCTCTGCACGAACTCTCGGGGTGTGAAGAGTGTCCGCACGCTGCACACTCATGCCTGAACTTACATGTCCCTTGTGGCCTCGTGCACTTGCCTCTGTTAAAGTTCCAACAAACCCCTTTTCTGCCTCCGTTCCCACCACCCCTCGGTTGGTGATCACCAGCGGTGCTTGCTCGAAAGGGCGCCGCCGATTGATGGCGTGAGGGCGACTCCATTCCCGCCAAGCGAGGACGACCTCGTCGCGCCCGGCAGGAGCTGCTTCTGCCAAGAGATGGAGTCGAGACAATCCCACGTCAGAGATGCATCGTGCTCCTTGGCCTTACGAAACTTACTATCGTAACCCAACCATTCATTGCCCTCATACGATTCATAGAAATCCATTATACGTGTCTGATAGCAGGCTAATTCGGTCAAAACTTCGGGCTTACGTTCCCCCATGATCGCTGTAAACATCGCAAATGCCCTGGCCCAATTTGAGATCGTCTCATCCACCCTGAAACCCGCCATTTTTGCGCGCCACACACTCGGGTGCCAAAAATCCTTCTGACTTTTAACATACTCGACCTCGTGGTGGTCCGTCAAGAGAGAAAACATATTCACATACTTATCAGCCCAAATCATTTCTTTCGTGGCCAGCGTGATATGTTGAACCACCTTTTCCCTTCTTGAGGGTAATGCCCCCTCCCTCGCCATTGGTAATGGCTGCTTACCCGAATCCGTAGCTGGTCCCGCTGTTTTTCCAACGCCAGACGTCGGTCGTTCTGAGGGAACCTGTGGGGGGACAAGAGGGAGATTCACCTTCGCGGCATCTCTCGATTGCCGCAACTGCTTCATTAGTAACCTGGCCTCTTCGGCCGTGTCTCCTGGTGCCGTAGCACCCTCGGTATTTTTGCCGAGCCATGCGGATAACTGTGCGGCCAACTCCGAAGGCATATCCTCCTCGTTAGTGGGCGTAACTACAACCGGAATTGGTTGGCCCGCGTCCGGGATCGGAACCGGGACCTCCACTGGACTAACCGGGCTTGCAGGGGGTAACTCGGGAACTGGGGCCTCCCCCCCTGCCGCCCTATTCCTGGCCCTTTTACCTCTCCCAGCGGGGACTACTCCCGGCAATGCTGGCCCGATTACTTTCTTCAGTCTGCCCGTATTGTTCATTGCCGCCATCTGCTTTTTCATGCTCGCCATCTCCTTCATCAACATGCGAAGCATCTGGTCAGTCCCTGCCTTGTTTCCGGCCTTCTTGCCAGGCATCGTTGTTCGATATTCAGTCCTTGTTGCTCAACGAGGTCCTGGATCCAAGGGTACGGAATCGCTGAAAGAGAAACACAAAAATTACAAGCTCTCAAAAATTGCTCTTCGTTCCGTCGAGGGCTCACGTGCAACGAGAGGGTGCAGCTTCCAAGCACAGGAACAAGAGGATGCTTCTTCGGAATGTTGCTCCTTTTATTCCTCTTCGGGAGGGCGTGTACCCTCCTCCGGTACGCCTACGGGGCGTGGCCAACGGTGTAGGTGTCTAGGACAACCCCTCTTGGGCGGGAAAAGACGCGCCCCGGCTACGCCGCTTCGGGCATACCAGCCGAGACACGCCCCTCCCGCCCAAAATGGTTTCCCGGGGGGATCCGGGCCCCCTACCATACGTTCGGGGGGACCGAGTGGTCGCCCCTTTCCATATGTTTCGAAGTGACTGCTACACTGTTGTACAAACTACAATTGGCTAACCTTGGAACAGACATGCTGTTGTCTTGTTTATAAAAATCAATAAAATACTTCGAAATAAAAATAAAAAAATGTTGTTTTGGACACAGTTGTACTTCTGCGAATTGTGCAGATGATACAATCTGCTCTCTCAGCTTTGAAAATTAATATTTGCTTGTTCTTACACACCTATCTACTGCCTTGACACTGTTAACCACACTTCTTTTTTAAGTTCAAGAAAGTTTTATTGAAAGGATAAGGGTGTCAATATACAGTATATAAAATTAATCACTAGTCATTACATTGCATCGTTATTCCAACAGAAGTATATGAATTGGATTAATGAGTAGAACCAGTGAGAGAACAGTGAGAAAAAATTGAATAATGAGTGTTCAAGTCGAAAACTGAGAAACGTCTGGGGAATTCATGGAGGTTTAAGTACTTCTTGTTTAGAAGGCTGCATCAAGGAGAATTGCTTGGCACTTGCATCAAAGAATCCTTTACATCGGGGCGCCTGACTTTCTGATTAGAAAGCTACAGGTAGTCCAGAATGCGACGGTGAGACTCCTTTATAACATTCCTAGGAGGCTCAGCGTTCGTAAGCAACTGAGGGAGCTACACTGGCTTCCAGTGGCCCAAAGAGTGTGTTTTAAGGCTCTGGTACTCGTTTATAAAGCCCTGCATGGACCTTGTCCGCCCTATCTCGCAAAAAGATTTGCCTTTTACCAACCGACCCGTCAGCTGCGATCTGCCTCCCGTACGCAGGTGGTTGTCCCCAGATTTAAGAGAGTTCGCCTGGGGGGGCAATCTCTGACGGTACTGGGAGCTCAGATGTGGAACACCCTTCCTGATGCTCCTCGATACTCCCCCAATCTGAACAATTTTAAAAAATTGTTAAAAACCAACCTCTTCACACATTCTGAATAGCTGTCTCCTCGCCCATTCTGACACAGTTTCCTCACCGCGCCAGGACAGTCTCGACTATCAGAGCGCGATACAAATCAACATATAACATAACATAACATAACAATAATGTAACAGGTAACCATAACTGAGTACGTTTTGTAGCCAAATATGTAGGATAAACAAAGGAGGTATCTAATATATGATTATGGGAAATAGCATACCACCAAGCTTTATAAGACATTTTTGTGAAATTTTTCCAATTGCCAGTAATTTGTTGAAAAGCAACCGCTATTAATAAATTAATAATTTTGACATTGAATGCAAAGTTGCTCCAGGCAGAAGAAAGGCTTCCTAAGAATACAGTAGTAGGTGAAATAGAAGCATTAGTACCAAAAATTGAATTAATTTGAGACCATACATTTGTCCAGAAATTTTGCACAAATGAAAATAACATATGGATCAAATCAGCATTTGGGGACGAACATGGCCAACAGGTATCTGCTACAGTAGAAAACCTTTTACTTTAGGTAGTTGGGGATAAGAAAAGTCTATTGTATACAAAAAAAACACTGCTTGTGTTATATTAGCTGCTCTTGAAGACTTTCGCATTTTAGTCCACATAGATACTGGCCAGGATGCATTAAAATACTGCTCCCATGCAAGCTCGATTTGTGTCTAAAATTGTCAGTGCAGTTTAAGAAATTATACATAGTGGATGCTTTGGGCAGGGTGTGAAGCAGGGTGGATAGGTCTTTAGTTGAATCTGTGGTATGAATATTAATAGGTGTATCAGTAAGATGAGCGCATGCATCTAACACATCTTTCTTAAGGAGGTTATATTTATAATTGAATGAAGCAGGATAACCAAATAATTGCCTAAGTGTGAGAAAGGGTATAAATTCTGCTTGTGAGATTGATGAATCTAAATTAAACCTGTTTGCCTCCAAGGTTTCCAATATAAGGGTTTATTGCGTATTAACAAAGTTTTATTATTACATATAGTTGAGCTAAGGAAGGAGTCAAGAGTCTCATGAGTTAGAGGGTAAAGTGATTTAAGGAGTTTAGAAGTAAGCTTAATTATAGGATTGGAAAGAGATTGGGGTTTGTGAGAGAAGGAGAGATATTCTTGAAAAGAGAAAGGGCAGAGAAATGATTTTTCAATTGATGTCCACAAAGGAGAATCTTCTGTGGAGTCATGGAGCCAAAATGAAGCTTGACATAAAAGAAATGCTTTGTGATAAGCAGAAAAACAGGGAAAATTAACCCCTCCCTCAGTTTTAGGGCGGATTAGTTTTGAAATAGACATACAGGATCTCTTATTACCTCATAAGAAAGAGGAGAGTATGGATTCAACTTTTTTAAACAATTTACTAATATTATAGGGGAGAGCATCATCTTTATAGTGTCAAGGCGATCCCACCAAGACAAGTAGAGAGGGTGCCATTTGGTTGTGAGCTCCGAAATGTTTTGAATACATTTGTTCATGCATAACGCCACTATGCCAGAAAGTGAGGGAGTGAAATGTAACCCTAAATATTTAATATGATTGGGGCTTCAAATTAAGTTAGAAGTACTAAAATCTACTTTGAAAGTGTATTTAGTCAAAGGCAGAATCTCGCATTTGTCACTATTTAATTTGTAACCTGAGATTGAAGAAAAGGATTGCACCTCTGCTAGAAAAGCAGGAATCGAATCACTAGGTCTTGAAATAAAAAGCAAAATGTCATCAGCGTATGCTGCAAGTTTAATGTGAGCTGTTGGTGTTTCATAGCCACGTATATGTGGATTTTGACGGCTTTTTAAAAGAAAGGGTTCTAGAGCCAAATTGAAAAGAAAAGGGGAAAGTAGGTAACCTAGGCATACTCCTCTGCCTAAATCAAAAAATTGATAAGTTAAGCCATTAGGGCAAACAGTAGCACGAGGATTTGAATAGAGAAGGGAAATTAAGGAGATAAATTTAGGACCAAAGCCGAACCATCTAAGAGTATAAAATAAATAAGGCCATTCAACTCTATCAAACGCCTTTTCTGCATCTAATGTTATTGCTGCAAGGGGGTGTATTAGATGTGGGGTTTTGAAGAGACATAGGCAACAGGTGAAATTATCATCAATGGCTTTAAGACATATCATTCTCCTGCAGTTCCCTCAGCACATGGGAGAGCCAAAGGGGGAATTTGTACCTTTGTTTCTAATCTGATCAGGGTTTCCAAGATTACTATGTCATCTGAAATTTATTATCAAATTATACGGTTGCATCTAGATAAAAAAATCGCACATTGGCCCTAAGATATTTTTAACAATAATGCCCGAAAGATCAGATAAGGGTAGTTTTGAAGAAGCTAAACAGCTACCTGTTTAAGCTATAGGAAGAAAAAGATCATGGGGTGATTTTTATCTGGGGAGGTGATTTTAAAACCGGGTTATGCGCTTTAAGTGGATATAGCAATTGTGGTTTATAACTAGAAGAAAATAATCCTCATCCGCATTTTCTGCATTCCTATCACGGGGACCTAATAAATGAGATTCTTTTCTCACATGATTTGGGGTTTGCCAAAGCTTGTGTTCTCTCCCAGTAAAATGTAAGCATACTTTTATTGGGAGAGGTTTGAAATCAACAATCGACTTTATTATTTTACCTAGTCGATATGTGTTGGACTTGGCCCTTTTTACAGGGTCATCCCTGAACTTTTTGCCTCCCTCCTAGCCTTTTTTCTGACATGGTGTTGGTGGTTTTAGGACTCTGGGCACTTTAGCAATGTTTAGCAGTGCAAGTCAAGTCAAGTCAAAAGATTTATATAGCGCGCTACATACCCAGAGGGTCTCAAGGCGCTTGAAGAAGGGTGGGGAATTACTTGTCGAATATCCAAGTTTTAAGTTGCTTTTCTGAATGCTAGGTGGTTCTGAGTGAGGCGAAGGTGAGTGGGAAGTGAGTTCCATGTTTTAGCTGCCAGGAAGGAGAAGGATCTACCTCCCATGGTGGTTTTGTTGATGCGCGGTACAGTAGCAAGGGCTTGGTTGGAGGATCGTAGCTGGCGGGAGGGGGTGTAGAAGGAAAGTCGTGTGTTGAGGCATTCGGGTCCAAGTTCGTAAAGTGCTTTGTGTGCGTCGGTTAGGAGGCGGAAAGTAATCCTCTTATTGACGGGGAGCCAGTGGAGGTTTTTCAGGTGACCAGAGATGTGGTCTTTACGCGGGATGTCTAGTATGAGTCTGGCTGAAGCGTTCTGGATGCGTTGGAGTTTTTTCTGGATTTTTGCGGTGGTACCGGCGTATAGGGTGTTTCCGTAGTCCAGGCGGCTCGTGACCAGTGCGTGGGTGACCGTTTTTCTAGTTTCGGTGGGGATCCAGCGAAAGGTTTTTTTGAGCATGCGAAGAATGTTGAAGCAAGATGATGAAACGGCGTTGACTTGTCTGTTCATAGAGAGTGAGGAGTCCGGGATGACGCCCAGGTTCCGTGCGTGGTCAGTTGGGATGGGTGCTTTTCCAAGGGCCTCTGGCCACCAAGAGTCATCCCAGGCGGAGGGGGAGGTACCTAAGATAAGGACTTCTGTTTTGTCTGAGTTCAGTTTCAGACGGCTGTGCTTCATCCACTCAGCTACTTCTTTCATTCCTTCATGTAGGTTGGTTTTGGCAGTGTTAGGGTCTCTGGTGAGTGATAGGATCAGTTGAGTGTCATCAGCGTACGAGATGATGTTGAGGTTGTGTTGGCGTGCGATGGTCGCGAGGGGGCTCATGTATACGCTGAAGAGGGTGGGGCTGAGTGAAGATCCTTGTGGTACGCCGCAGATGACTTCAGTGGCCTCTGACTTGAATGGTGGGAGGCGGACTCTCTGGGTTCTTCCGGTGAGGAACGAGGTGATCCATTCCAGTGCTTTTCCTTGGATTCCGATGTTTCTGAGGCGCTGTAAAAAGATGCTATGACAGACTGTGTCGAAGGCTGCGGAGAGGTCGAGGAGGATGAGGGCGACTGTGTCTCCATTGTCCAGTAGAGTTTGAATGTCGTCTGTTGCTGCGATGAGGGCAGTCTCAGTGCTGTGTTTGGCTCGGAAGCCGGACTGTGAGGAGTCGAGGGATTTGTTGGTTTCGAGGAAGGCGGCGAGTTGGTTGTTGACAGCTTTCTCGATGACTTTGGCTGGGAATGGAAGGAGCGAGATGGGGCGGTAGTTTTTGAGTTCGGTGGGGTCGGCTGTGGGTTTTTTCAGAAGGGCGCTGATTTCGGAGTGTTTCCAGCTTTCCGGGAAGGTGGCGGAGTTGAGGGAGCAGTTGATGACGTCTCGGAGGTGTGGTGCTATGATGTAGTCTGCTTTGTTGAAGATGTGGTGAGGGCATGGGTCTGTGGGGGATCCTGAGTGGATGGAGTTCATCAGGCGGATGGTGTCCTCAGTGGAGATTGGGTTCCAGTCATTAAGGATGTTCAAGGGGGGTGAAGGTCCTGCAGAAGGTTGGGTGGGTTGGTCTCCGGGTCGGTTGTCGAAGCTGTTGTGGATGTCTGCGATTTTGTTGTTGAAGAATGAAGCTAGGGAGTCGCAGAGGACTTTAGAGGGGGTGATGTCGTTGGAGTTGGCTGATGGGTTGGTAAATTCTTTGACGATGTTGAATAATTCCTTGCTGTTGTGGGCGTTGTTATCTAGTCGGTCTTTGAAAGCGGCTTTCTTGGCAGACTGGATTAGTTGGTGGTGTATGCGGGTGGCGTTTTTGAAGGTGTCCCTGGTGCTGGTGTTTGGGTCTTTTTTCCAGGCCTTCTCGAGGGAGCGACAGAGTTTCTTCGATTTCTTAAGATTATCGTTGAACCAGGAGGCGTTTTTGCTGCCTAGTTTGATTTGACGTTTTTTCAGCGGTGCTAGGATGTCGGTGCTGTTGGATAGCCAATGGGTGAGGTTAATGGCTGCTTGGTCGGGGTTTGAGGAGTGGGCAGGGGGGTTTTGAAGAAGCGCTGAGGAGATCTGGTCGATGGTGATTTTGTTCCAGTTTCTTCGCAGAGTAGGTTGAGGATGGTTGTGGGTTGTGGTCTTATTGTAGATAAAGTGAACGCAGCTGTGGTCCGTCCAATGGAGAGCTGTGGTGTGACTGAAGGAGACATGTTTGCTGGAGGTGAAGATAGGGTTGAGTGTGTGACCTGCAATGTGGGTGGGGGTAGTGACAAGTTGTTTGAGTCTGAGGTTGGCGAGATTGTCCAGAAGGGTGGTGGCGTTGCTGTCATTGCTCTTTTCCAGGTGAAAGTTGAGGTCTCCCAATAGAATGTGTTCCTCGGAGGGGAGAGCATGTGGGGTGATAAAGTCAGTGATGTCGTCACTGAATTGTGCACGGGGTCCTGGAGGCCGGTAGAGGAGGGTGCCTCTGAGTGTGGTCTTGGGGTCGGTGTGGATCTGGAAGTGAAGGTGTTCGGCGCTGGCAAGGTTGACGTCTGAGCTGGTTGAGATGCGGATGGAATTCTTATGGACGATAGCGATGCCTCCTCCTGTTTGGTCGGTGCGGTCCTCACGGATGATCTTGTAGCCTTCCGGGATGGCAATGGTGATGTCTGGGGCTGATGAGGCGTTCATCCATGTTTCTGTTAGGAAGGCGACGTCCGGGGAGATGGTGTCTAGTAGATTCCAGAGGTCGATGGCGTGCCTGTGGACCGAGCGGGTGTTGAGCAGGATGCATTGTAGGTGGTTGGTGTCAGATATCTGTTGTGTGTTCGTGGATGAGGAGTTGTTCTTGGTGCCACCGAACTTGCAGGAGTTGCAAGAGAAGGGTCTATGGGTGTGTCCAGGAGCGGCTTGGACGCAGTTGGGGGAACGGTCGGGGCTTAGGGCTAAGAGGGTGGTGGCGTCGTATGTAATGCGGGAGGGGTGGGTGGTACGAGGGCCAGGGGGTCTGGCGCTGGGCGCGGTCTTGGCGCGGACGGGCGTAGACGGGCTTACCTTTGGCGCACCTTCGGCGCGGCCGCAGCGCGTGGACGCTGCGCGTTGGGTCATTGGTCATAAATGGTGTAAGAGGAGGGGCGAGGCAGGGTCAGCTGGGAGGCGGGCGCGGGGTGGAGCTACGTCCTGGGAGTCACAACAAGCCACAAAATGGTTGCTACTGGGGGAAAACGAAACTCGGCGAGCCTGGGTGCAAACACAGTACAATGGAGCACTATCGGTTCAAAGCGCTACTACAAGGCGTATCCTAACAGCGCAGCACAGAAATGCATACAGGGACAATGCACAAATAGCAGTTCAAATATTACAGAGCGAACTATGCAGGCAGCGGAAGTATTGCGGGGGAGGACGCGCTGAGGAGTCAGCTGGAGGCGCTACGATACCGCAGGGTGGTTATGGGGCGCTTTTGAGTCACCAATCTTTAGGAGCGTGGAGCGAGGAGGGGAGCGACCTCTTCCCAAGCAGGTCAGGAGAGTCCCTGTGCTCTCTGCCCCCCATTAGCTAACATTGGGAACCCCCTTATTGGATAGTTCCTAAATGAAGCAAAATAAGTATGTCATGTTTGGTATGTTTGGAAAGGAAATAATAAATGCTTTTAGAAGTTGGCATTTCTGTGTGCTATGTGCCTGCCTGCCTGATGTGTATTGCATGTCTGGTTCAAGAAGTGACCGGGGCTGGTGAGGTGTGGCTGGCTAAAGGGAGGGCAGGGTGAGTCAGCATTAGGCTGAATAGAAGAAATGCAATTGGAATAGTGGGAGGAGAAGTCCCATGTCCCTGAATAGATCTATGCCTGCCCTGTACAATGCTTGCTCCACCCCCATGTGGTTTACCTGATGACCCAGCCCCAGCTCACAAAGGAGGAGGGAAGCCTGGTAAACAAAGTGATTGACACCCCTCCTAGAGCGAGTTGGGACTGGAACATCCAAGATCCTTCCAGGGGCTTTTAGAAGGGGTGGACAAAGAGGAAATGTAACATAAATATAGGGGCTGTGACCCAATGTTGTTTTGTGCTTATTATTACTTGGAGCGGACATTCTGCCAGGAGGAACTGCCGCGGGACGCAGCTGCTGGCTCCTGGGGGTCCCTGCATGCTGGCCTGCCTGTGCCCAGCTCTGCCTGTCTGCTTTCTACTGGACCAGGAAGAGACTTTTGCTGGGGCAAAGACTGATAGGCCAGGAGGATTGCCACCTTGTTGAGTTAAGACTTTTCCTAGGAACAGCAACTCAGTTTCGGCTGAGCCGCCCTACTGCCTGCTCATCCTTGCCCAGCCTGAGCCCTTGGACCATGCTCCAGGAGAAGAGGAGCGCTGGATCTCTGCCAGCTTTCCAGCTCCTCGTGAGCACTGTGTTTTAGCTACCCAGGACAAGGAGGGGAGCTAGTGGCTGGTAGCGCACAGCTACAAGGTCTGTGAGGGAATACCATAATTTAGGATTCCCCCCTGCGCTCCTGAAGTCAGCGGGAGCCTACCCTGCATTCCTGCTTGTTTTTTCAGAGGGTGCCCATCCAACGGTTTGCAGCTTCTTTTGGGTGCCCCCCCACGCATTTTGTGCCTTTAAGCGGGTGCCCACCACTCAGTTACCTTTGTTTCAAACGAGAGCCTACCCCGTATTGCCGTCAAGACCTCAAGGGAATCACTGCTGTGGCCCATGAGGAAGACAGAAGCCACCGCCAAGAGCACTGAGAGCAGGAGACAGGCACCCGCACCTAACTGTGGGCGGGGCCTGCTACGGCAGCTGGTCAGAGACTCGTGGGCTCAATTTCCACCTCCCCCTGCCTTGGGGAAGCCATCCGGAGCCTCACGGGATTTTCATCTAAGTCCTAGTCCCAGGAAGGGGGACCGGGAGAAGGGAGATAGGCAGCACTGCACCGGAGAAGAGGCGGGGCTCCCGCTTAGTGAGGGGAGCCCTGCGTGCCGGCGGCAACGAGAGGCCCCGGACTGCCAGTGAGTGGGGCTGGCCTGGGAGAGAGAGAGCGAGGCACATTGCTGGTGCCTGTTTACCTGAGCGGCCCCGCAGGACAGCGGCCGTTCCAACGTTGGGGGCAGAAGCTGTTCTTAGAATACTGGAGTGGGGCTGCCCTTAGAGCACAGAGGGTGCTCCGACCTTTTGGGTACTGAGCGGCGCCGTAGTCGCAGGCCGCTGCAATGTTTTGGGGGAAAAACCTGGTTTTAGTCCCAGAGTGGGGCTGTAAAGGCACAAGGGTGCCCAGGCTACTTGGGCACAGCTGTACCGCCCATTAGCGGCAGCTGCAATTATTATTATTGGATTTTTATATAGAGCGTAGCTACCCAGGTGCGTCCCAGTGCTCGCGACTAGCCAGAGAGCAGTAAGATTGTTAAGTAGATTGATTGAATAACCATGTTTTGAGCAGTTTCCGGAATGTAAGATTAAAAGATTTGCCACGGATAAGTAGGGGCATGTTTGTTTTTCATACCAAGGAGGGCCCTACAATAGCATGGGGATAATCTGTGTGCACTGCTGATTATGGTTTATGCCCTATCCTAATAGGAGTGTGCATAATGTATTTATGCTGATGCTTGCCAAATGTAATTTATACCCCATGATGGTTGCAGTATGTATTTTGATGCCTAATGATGTCACATTTATGCTTGTGAGGATGCCCAACATCAGGTTACTAGGTTCATGCCTGACCTAATGTGTTTATGCCTCATGCTAATGTGATGATGCTAAGTATGATCTTACCAGTAGTTACTGGTAGTTTTACATTTATTATGTGTACGTTTGTGATGGTTCTGGAAGCGACCCGATTGGCGTGCCTTGTACATAGTCCCGGTAAATTGCTACCTGGTGCCAGGGGGGACAGTGTATAGATATGTGATTGTACTCTAACGTTTTTTGAATAATACAAAGGCTATTTTTATATGACCTTGTGTGGAGTCTCCTTCGATGTGTGCCTAGGGTGTTGCAGCTGTGTGTGTGTGTTGCGCAAAAGCTTTACACATTGTCTCTGGGATAAGCCTAACTGCTCATGCCTAGCTACCAAGGGGTGAGCAGGGGTATTCTTCAGTGTGTAACTCTCTCGTCTTGACTAGAATGGGGGTTCTGCCTGGCTTTGGCACATGCCATAGTCAACAGGGAATCCCCATTTCTAGAAATATGATTCATGCATCTTAAATGACAAAACCCATAAGAATGCAATAAGGGACCATCTCCCACTGAGTATAAGTCTAGCACTCCCAAATAGTAGACAGAACCAATATAGTAGTCAAGTATCTTCGGCCCAGAATCTATTGTTGGGGATGATTAACGATATACTTTGCGCTGGTCCAGTTGCGAACCTGTAGAGTTCACCAAACAAATAGTGACCAAGTGCTATAAATCTATTTTAACCTGCTTGAAGGAATCCAGTCCCCATGATAGTACAATAGAAGCCTGTGCTCAACTTACATTGGAAATACAAAGTCTCCTGGGAGTGGAGCGTAAAGGAGCACAAACACGCAGCCAGGGTTGGTTCGATACAAATTGTACGAAAGCTTATACTAAACTAAAGACAGCTCTTCATAAATCTGTAATGGACAGTGTGGAAATTCGGGAGTGCAAGAGGGAATATAACCAAGCACTAAAAACACGCAAAAAAGAGTTAAAAGAGAATGCTTGGGTTACGCTTTATGAAGCCTCGCGGAATAAAGCCCTTTTGGCGGGCGGTGAATACTTCTGCTTTTACTGCCCCAAATAAACTGTCGATAGAGGTTGCGATTAATGAAAAGCAATGGGTGGACGTCTTTTCTAACGTCTATAATTCTTATACAGATGAAGTAAGTTTAATGTCCCCTTGTAGCCTGCCGGGAGCCAGTTCCCATAAAATATCTCTTTCAGACCTTTATTTTGCACATGATGAGGTCATTGGTGCAATCAATGAGAGTAAGGGTGGCAATGCTCCAGGCCCAGACAGTGTGCCAGTTGACCTGTTTATATCAAAACTGCCACTCTGGGCTCCTTTATTGACACAGGTACTGCATGCTTGTTGCTTGGAGGGTTTTATTAAGACCTGGTCCAAGTCTATTATTGTACCCATTTTTAAGAAAGGTGACCGGCAAAACCCAGCCTGCTATCGTCCAATATCTTTATTGGACTCTTTGGTGAAGGTAGCAGGGTGGATTGTTTTAAACCAGCTCCAAGACTGGGCAGAGGAAAAAAATATTTTATCAGACGTACAATATGGTTTTAGGTAGGGGCTGGGCACTATGGAGCAAGCTCTTAATCTTAGTATTTTAACAGGGAAATACACTCAGGCTAAAACACTGAGATTTTACTTAGCATTCGTTGACTTCACAGCCACTTTTGACTGTTATACATAGCAAACTATGGGTCATTTTAACTGATATGGGGGTTGACCCTCCGCTGGTCCTGTTTCTAAGACAGCTGTATAGTGGGGTAACAGCCAAGGTTCAATATGGTACTAGGAGACAATGCACTACATCGTTTAAACTTGGAAAGGGGGGTTAGACAGGGCTGCGTCCTGGCACCGTTCTTGTTCACTTTATATTCAAATGCCTTGGAACAAGTGGTCGTGAAAAGGTAAAGGATTCGCCATATATTAACAAACGCTCAATAGCTAGCCTTCTGTATGCGGCACTGTTCACCCATACTGCATTTATGGACATTCTTGGCCTAAAATTGAATGCCACAAAAACCTACATAATGACGTGTGGGAAGGGCAACAACAAATATAGGAGCATGTGCATAGGGGGCAGCAGGGTAGAATCTACCAAGACATTTTCATATTTAGGTATCTTATTTGATTCTAATGGATCCTGGCATCAGGCTGTCAAAAGTAGGAGTCTTCTTTTCATGAAATCGACAGCAGCTGTGGCCAATTTTGCAAACAAATTGGGTAGAAGGCCTCCTGCGCTCCGCCTTCAGATCTATCAGGCTAAATGTGTGAATATGGCTACCTACGGGGGTGGGGGTGTGGGGATTTCAACACTCCCAACACATTCAGAGTCTTGAAAATGCTTTTTTCCGCCGTGGTGCGGGCGTTCTAAAGGGTGGGCGGGGCTTTGGCGGCCATTGGCCGATGGCAGCACCGGGGGCCGACGGGAGCACGGAAGGGGTTAAATAGTAATATTCTTTCTGATACTCAATATACATGCAATTGCTTCAGTAAAGCATTAGTTGTTTAAAAATTGCAGAAATTAAAATGGGGTCCACCTACCTAACCTTAAAATTGGCAGAATCCACCTCATTCTCAGCTTTTTATAAATTTAGCAAAATTAAACTGCATGCAATGATGATTGCAAAGACTGATCATCGCATGGACAATGGCATAGCTCTTTTGACCAATTATTTATCTCCGGAAAACTTATCAAGCGATGAAAGTTCTCAAATTTAAGTCGGGTCAAAACATATCTATCATACCCGCATAGATTATACTATATATACGGCTGTATAGCGAAAGTAGTTAAAATCAATTAGTGCCATTGTACTGTTGGCTTATTTGTTTCAAGAGTGAATATATTTGCCTCCAGGTGGGTCATGCAAGTTCTTTTAAACTCCTTCCTGGAGACAGAGTTAATGGATTCACGGGAATTGTAATATTCAGGGTGCCCAAGGTCGTACATGAATTTTTTTACGTATTTCAACCAGGCAATCTTAGTGGCCTGGTCAAACTTCAAGCTGTCTTTAATAATATTTTGGTTAAGACCAGTTCTGGTAGAAGTCCAAATCGTATGCCATAGTAGAGCAGGCTGAGCTTTAATAATATCTGCAATATATGGGACGCCCAACTCACTATGGCAATTGTAAACAGAAGTACTTGCTGGGACCCCCAGGACAAACTTTAAAAAAGCGGTGCGAGAGTCGCTCTATTTACCTATGCGCCTCCGGGCGCGCTGGTGGTGTGGCGTGGCGTGGTTGCAACGCGCCTCCCTCGGGCTGCTGGGAGTGGTAGTCCGGTTGATGTCAACAGCTGTTCCCCTCACAGCGTGGCCGGCAACTGCAAAGCCGTTCCCATCACGGCATGTCCGGTAAGTTATTGCTGCCCCCAGGAGCTCCGGGCGTTCCGTTTACTTATGCGCCTCCGGGCGCACTGGTGGCGTGGCGTGGTTGCAGCGCACCTCCCTCAGGCTGCTGGGAGTGGTAGTCCGGGTGGTGGCAACAGCCGTTCCCCTCACGGCGTGGCCGGCAACTGCAAAGCCGTTCCCCTCACGGCGTGTCCGTTAAGTTATTGCTGCCCCCAGGAGCTCCGGGCGCTCTGTTTACTTATGCGCCTCCGGGCGCGCTGGTGCCTCCAAAACAAATGTTTTTTTTCGAGTTGGAACATGGGGGATCTCTGCCCCCTTGCAATGGCCCTGATTTAAACTGTATTTTACTTCATATTGTGAGCCATTTTTATACCATTATGGTAAATTCCAATTTTCAGTTATCTGTATGTCACTTTCACTAATTTAAAAAAAATCTGAGTAAATACTGATTGATAGCCAGGATCATAAGAAAGAAGATGGGCTTGCGAGCTACATCACAGGGTAAGCAGCACACTCCCCAATGCCAAAGAGGTATGCTGTGCATTGCCATGCACAACGTGGCAAGCCCCGCGCGGTGCCTGCCACCTTGTGCATGGCAATGAAGGGGGGTACCATAGGTATCCCCCAAGTGCAGCCCCCACCTCCCACCTCCCCAGAGGCCTGCAACAAGCCCCCACAGCAATTCCTGCCAGCCTTTCCAGGCCTTTACTGCCAGTCATCATAATATGGATGGCGGTGCCTCCCAGGCAACGCCACCATATTATGCTCGGCCGGCAATCGTGATGATTGCCGACCTGCGGACAAGCGGCAGACAGACTTCCGTCCGCCGCGGTACCCCAGCCATGGTAATATGGCGGGGGTAAATGTGGTTGTGATGGCGGGTGGATCGCCACCGCAGGCCGGGAGGTGGCGGTCCGCCATCCATCATAAAAATCCCTTAAGCGTGGAACGGAAGGGGATGTGATGGTCGAGGCAGGGAATGGGGAGAGAGAAAGACTACACATTCGCTCTGAAGGAAAAAGGCAAACACATCTCCCTGATGTGAGCTTTGCATGGATATCAGTCATTCAATCAAAAGGATCATAGAGAAGCTATGCTCCATATCACACAGACTTACTCGAAAGTCAACAGAACATTAGCTTCACCGAACTCGTACAAGGCCTTACCCACATCATCAAACACACCTTGGACCTCATCTTCTCCTTCAGCGACAAGGTTAAAGTCAGCCACATCACTCCACTATCATGGATGGACCATCGTCCACTTCCCCAAAACAACCAATCAATCAGAGTACTTGTAAAGCGCGCTGCTTACCTGTGAGGGTCCCAAGGCGCTGAGGGGAGGGGGGTTGCTGCTACTGCTCAAAGAGCCAGGTCTTGAGGAGTCTTCTGAAGGCGAGTAGGTCTTGTGTCTGCCGTATGTGTGTAGGGAGGGTGTTCCAGGTCTTGGCGGCGAGGTAGGAGAAGGATCTGCCATCGGAGGCCGTTTGTTGGATGTGGGGGACAGCAGCGAGGGCGAGGCTGGCAGAGCCGAGCTGGCGGGTGGGGGTGTGGAAGCTGAGTCTTCTGTTCAGGTAGGCTGGTCCGGTGTTATGAAGTGCTTTGTGTGCGTGGGTGAGGAGCTTGAAGGTTATCCTCTTGTCGACGTGGTGCCAGTGTAGGTCTCTAAGGTGGGTGGTGATGTGGCGGCGGCGGGGGACGTTGACGATCAGTCGGGCGGAGACGTTTTGGATGCATTGTAGTCGTCGTAGGTGTTTGGCTGGGATTCCTGCATAGAGTGCGTTGCCGTAGTCCAGTCTGACAAGGGCCTGTGTCACTGTTCTTCTTGTTTCAGTCGGGATCCACTTGTAGATCCTGCGGAGCATGCAAAGGGTGTTGTAGCAGGAGGAGGAGACGGCGTTGACCTGCTTAGACATGGAGAGGGAGGAGTCGAGGATGAATCCTAGATTACGTGTAGGGTCAGTGGGTGTTGGTGCTGTTCCCAGTGTGGTCGGCTACCAGGAGTCGTCCCAGGCTGAGGGGGTGGGTCCGAGGATGAGGACCTCCGTCTTGTCCGAGTTCAGCTTCAGACGGCTGCTCCTCATCCAATCGGCGACAGCCTTTATTCCCTCGTGGAGGTTGGTTTTGGTGGTGTGTGGGTCCTTGGTGAGGGAGAGGATGAGCTGGGTGTCATCAGCGTAGGAGTAAATGTTGAGGTTGTGATGGCGGACCACTTGTGCAAGGGGGGCCATGTAGACGTTGAACAGCATTGGGCTGAGCCCTGGGGGACGCAGCAGATGATGTTGGTGGCTTCGGATCAGAAGGGTGGGAGGCGGACGCTCTGGGTTAAGCCAGAGAGGAAGGACGTGCTCCAGTCAAGAGCCTTCTTTTGGATTTCGGCTTCTAGGAGGCATATCTTTAGAGTGCAATGGCAGACCGTGTCGAAGGCGGCTGACAGGTCCAGAAGGATGAGGGCTGATGTTTCGCCGTTGTCTAGTTGGCACCTGATGTCGTCTGTGGCGGCGATGAGGGCTGTCTCGGTGCTGTGGTTTTGTCTGAATCCGGACTGGGACGGGTCCAAGATGTTGTTGTCTTCGAGGTGGAGGGCCAGTTGCGTGTTATCGATTTTCTTGAGGACCTTTGCCGGGAACGGGAGCAGTGAGATGGGCCGGAAGTTCTTGAGGTCCTTGGGGTCCGCTTTGGGCTTCTTGAGGAGGGTGTTGATTTCGGCGTGCTTCCAGCTTTCAGGGAATGTCGCTGTTTCGAAGAAAGGAGATGTTGATGACCTTCCGTAGTTGGGGTGGATGGCTGTGTCTGCTTTGTTGAATACGTGGTGTGGGCACGGGTCAGATGGAGATCCTGAGTGGATGGAGTTCATGCCCTTGCGTGTCTCGTCGTCGCTGACGTTGGACCAGGAGGTCAGGCGGTTGGCGCTGGTGGTGTTCACAGGGGAGGTGGAGTCTGGCGTAGTCAGAGCGGTCGTGGTATTGAAGCTGTTGTGGATGTCAGCAATCTTGCGGTAGAAGAAGATGGCTAGTTAGTCGCACAGTTCTTGTGAGGGCGGGCTGTCATTGGCGTTGGCGCTGGGGTAGGAGAATTCCTTTACGATGCAGAAGAGCTCTTTGCTGTCATGTGCGTGGTTATCCAAGCGATCTTTGAAGGAGGATCTCTTGGCTAATCTGATGAGGTGGTGGTGTCTACGGGTGGCGTCGTTGTGGGCTGCCAACCAACCACTCCTACAGAGTCTAGCAAGACCCCATGCCACTGCTGGAAGAAAGTTACAGAAACGGAATGGCTCAATGCCCCAAGTAAACTACCCATACCCCACCAACAACCTCATCAACAACACAAACAACTTAAAACAATTGGATCACCACATGTAGGAGAGTAGGGTCTGCAATCCTATGATCACCCAGATTTTTTGCTTTTGTTTCACTGGTTTACGACTTTCTCTGGCTGTGGGCCTGCCAATCAGACCCACAGCCTGGCTGTTCTCTTTCTAAATTACGATATGTACCCTAGGTGCATCTACCAATTGGTACTGGGCCACCTTATAAGACCCCGTAACGCAGGGCATAGGTGTACCCAGGGCCGCCAGGGGCTGCAGCATGTATTATGCCACCCGTGGCTGGCCTCCTAAATTGGACACAACTGGCTGCATGACAGCTGGGGCAAAGTCGTGTAATCACCCTTTGCTTTAGGTATAGTAGCTCTATATCTAACCATACAATGGACACCCGAGTTCCTATCAGTCACTCCTATGGCAGGCCTTGACAATCCTGAAGGCAGAGTGCGTGGGCTCGTGTGAACTAGGTTCTGGCCCGAGCCGAGCCCGGTTGCAGCTTGCGGAATCAAGACCCAATGGCTGTTCCATGATAACGCGTACCACATCGGTAACTTCGGTGTCGCGTTATCAAGGCATGTCGAGTAAGGTGTCATACGAATCGGGATGCTACCCCCTCACCAATTCTGGCGACGAGGTTAGCATTCCGCCCTTCTAGAGGGACACGACATGTACGTAACTGTGAACCCCGGTTAAAGTTAACTAAAGCCTCAGCTCCACAAAATGGATGCTGCCACCACAGACACGAGTCTGACCTGCTGCTGCTGGGAGTCCTTCCAGCGAGGAGAGCTTGGACAAAGGGTTTCCTGTCGAGGGCGGTGTTCGCACCGTCCCAGACAGGGTTTGTGTATTCTGGGTAGGTAGGGCTTTTGCGAGAAGGTGACTGCGGAGTGGCACCCCGGTGCTCACTACGCATCTGCCGGTCAGAACCAGTTCCAGGGGCGCCAGCCCTGGCCTGGGGAAAGTCCGGCAGGGGAGAGGGGTGTAACTACCCCCCTTCCTGGTCCCACCCTTAGGGCAGGACCTAGTCATGTACCCACCCCTTTCTTTAGGATAAAGACCGGAGCGGGGACCCTTCCAAATTAGATCATCTTTGAATCAAGAACTACTTTCTACGAAAGGACACTCAAGACTCTTCTCAAGATTTCTCCCTTGTGACTAAGGAGTAGTCACCCTGCATCAGCGGGCACCATCTAAGAACTCTGCGGTTTGCTGTAAGTCCTTCCTCAAGGAATCCGACGGCCCAGCTCGACGAGAACCGGCTTCCCTGGCACCTCTGACCTCTACCCACGTCATCAGCTCAGCTGTGATCTGTGGGTGCGACGAGACCTCGAGGGACCGGCCATCATCAGAACCTGCACGCTCTTAACCAACACGACCATCGAAGCAATTCTCTGGTGAGTGCTCTGGGGTCCGAGAAGCCCCAACCCTGAGCCGCTCCAGCACCGAAGTGCAGTCTCCCAGCATCTCCACGATCTGCGTGGGGCCCTTCTGCTCGCTGCTCAGCACGTTGTCTGGTCACTAGCCGCTGGCTTGTGCCCTTCTGTGACGACATCCGACAATCAACACTGCTGGTCTGGTTGCTCCAGACTGGCCCTTGCTTCCATCTTTGCGAGAAGCACCCCGGGCCCTCCTGGTCCACTCACGACGCCATCTTAGGCCCACCACGTGGCCCTGAGATCTGCCAAGGCTTGTTGCCCCACCCTGGGCCCAGCGACGCCGACAGCATCATCCTTCGTGGGACAGCTCGCACCTCCACCGTGGTCGCCGACAACGCCTCCTGGTCCGTGAGACTGCAGAGCCTAGCGTCGCCCACTCACCTAGTCGAGGTGACGGCCAACCGGTGCCTTCCTGGTACCCTCTGACTACTGGCTAGTAGTACGAACTTGGTCCCCTCTGCTTTCAGGTATCATCAATCCCTGATCCAGGCTTGGATCTCTACGAACTATTCATCACTGGTCGCCGGCCAGCAACTCCTTTTCTTCCGGCTCCTGGCTCGTCAGCGAAGACCCCGACGCCTGTAAGACTTGTGCAGCCGCAGCCCTCGTGGCAAGGTAACTCGGCATTTCGGTGCCTGCATAGCCTCTTTACTCTAGGGTCCCGAGTCCCTCGCTTCCGACTTGCCTTATCGGGTCCGCCTGAGACCTTAAACTTTCCGTGTCCTCGGACACTTGTTTTAATTGTGCACTTGAAGTATTTTCCTAAGAGATTTGGTTTGTGCTTAGTACCCTGTCCTCATAAAGAGTACAGGGCTGTTGTGAATCTTAATAAATATCCTGTTTATTTTCATAACACTTGTGTGGTGTCCTTTCACTGGGTGTTCAAGGGGTACATGTGTGGTAAACAGCTGGCTTAACGCACCCTCTCGAGTCTTTAGCCTTAGACTGCTCGTATCCACGCTACTAGGATAGCTGGTCTATAGGTTGACTTACAACCAAACACCATAAGGGTCGTTGGAACGATACATAGCGGTCGCTAGAATAGCGAACGTTGCATATCGGGCCAACTTCTCACATTGGTGAGCAGCGGTTGGGATTTGAGCTTGCTGTTGTTTTACCACACGTATCCTAAGAATATCTTGTTGAAAGATCACACAAGTACTGTTAGTACATATAACTAAAGCTTAGAATACTCTGAGTTCTACTGAACCAGCTGTTGCAGCTCCGCAAGGCTTAGCACACCTTGGCTGCAACTCCTAGCAAGGGAACAGTAGGTAAACACATAGTGTAGGTAGGTGCATCACTTACACCACACTAGAAACAGTATGTCGGACAAAGGAGGAAACTCTGAGTCTCCCCTTGTGTCAGTTGACCCTCCACAGGTCATCCCTTCAAGATATACTGTGCTGAGCTTCAAGGAGTTAAGACAGGTGTGTCACTCCCGGAAGATCAAGCAGGGGTCTAACCCCACCACGTCCTTTCTGATTGGTCTCTTGGAGACTTATGATGCCAGAAAAGCTGAGACCCGTCTTAGCTCTTCTAATCCAGAAGGAGACATGCCTGCCCTCGAGGGAACCAGAGACGATCCTGACCTCATCCACCTCGCAACTGAGAACGAAGATGTGGAGGATGATGAGGATGAGGATCCCTCTGGGGATGAGGCAGATAAGGGACAGGTAGAAGTCGTCAGACTAAGCAGGTCCAACTTAAGCAAACATGATAGTGGTACTGGGGGACCCCCAGCGCTACTGTCAGGTCCGCTTAACATTGGGAATGGACGAGCCCGATCTCTGTCGAGAGACTCTGGCAGATCCCTTCAAACCAATGGCTCTCACAACTCTTCTCAAAGAGGGATGACGTCCCCTCAGAGGAGAGTGTACGAAGCTAAAGAAAGGGCAGCTAATCTGAGGATTGAAAGGGAAGAACTTGCCCTGGCCAAAGAGAGGCTTGCCTTTGCTAGAGAGCAACAGTTAAGTGGGGCAGTCCCCACTGGTGGCAGCAATGTACCTAGCAATAGGGAAAAGAGTTTCGATACGAAACACCTTGGTAAGATAGTGCCCCCCTTTAAACAAGGGGACGACATCCACAAATGGATTACTGCTTTGGAGAGGGCCTGCACTGTGCAGGGTGTTCCCCAGAGTCAGTGGGCAGCTATCTTGTGGCTCTCCTTTGAAGGAAAAGGAAGAGACAAGCTCCTCACCACAAGGGTGGAGGACGCTAACGATTACCAAGTCTTGAAAAATACACTCGTTGAAGGGTTCGGCCTAACCACTGAGCAGTACAGAGTGCTGTTCCGGGATACCCAGAAAACGCAGTCTCAAGATTGGTCTGACTTTGTCGATTGTGCCACTAAGGCTTTTGAAGGCTGGTTGCTGGGCAGTAAGGTTACTGATTACAAAGGATTGTATAATTTGATGATGAGAGAACAAATTTTAAACAATTGTCAGAACCAGTTGTTGCATCAGCATCTTGTCGACTCGGATCTGACCTCTCCCCAAGAATTGGGAAAGAAGGCAGACAGATGGGTTCGTACAAGAGTTAAACAGAACCAGGGCCAGAATCAAGGTGGTCAGAAGAAAGCAGACCAGAAGGGTAAAGATTCTAAGGGGGAACAAAATGACCAGAAGTCTTCGACAGGTCCCCAACAACCCAAAGAGGGTGGGGGTCAGGCTCCCCAAAAGAAGAAAGAAGGCCAATCCAAAAGATGGTGCCAGTACTGCAAAAGTAAATCTCACTGGTTTAGTGAGTGCACCAAGAAAGGAGGAGGGCAGGCTCCTGCCACTGCAGCCCCTAAGGCACCTGTGCCCCCTAGTACAGCCAGCAGTGGTAGTGCACCTCCCAAGGGTTTAGTAGGGTTAACCCTGGGTTCTGAGGGGCGTGACAACTTAGTTGGCACACTCACTCAGGCTGTCCTTGTCAGTACAGGGGACGTGGACGTGTCCCCTGACGTAAGCCCCAATACTTTGGGCAAATACCGACAGACGCCTTTCATAAATGGTAAGATGGCTCAGGCCTATAGGGACACTTGTGCCAGCATCACCATGGTGACGCCTAACTTTGTGGACCCTGGACAGATCATGCCAGGTACGGAATTCCTGGTGACCAATGCAAGCAATGTCACTACCAATCACAGTATGGCAATTGTAGCTTTCTCCTGGGGAGGGGTAACTGGCCAAAAGAAGGTTGTAGTTAGTCCAGACCTCCCAGTGGATTGTTTGTTGGGCAATGATTTGGAGTCATCACAATGGTCAGAAGTGGAGCACCGGACTCACATGGAAATGTTAGGCTTGCCAGCACATGTGTTCGCTGTGACCAGGTCACAGGTCAGGAAATGCCCCACTGAACAGGTGCTGGATCCTGGAACAACGGACCAGACACCTCCCAAGAAAAAGAGCGGTAGGGTTAAGGCTGCGCCTTCCCCCTTGCCCCAGGTCGTGGATCAAGTCTCAGAGGAGGCTGACCTACAGGAATTGCGGGAAACTGAGCCTAGGGAGTTCGAACTTGATCAAGTTGAATTCTTGGGTTCAGGGGGACCCTCAAGGGAAGACCTGGGGAAGGACCAGTTAGACTGCCCTTCTCTTGAACCCCTCAGACAGCAGGCTGCTGCTGAGGCTGCTGGGAACGCCACAGGTACCCACAAGGTATACTGGGAAGATGGACTCCTGTACACTGAGTCAAGAGACCCCAAGCCTGGCATGACCAGGAGGCTGGTTGTACCCTTGTCTCAGCGTGGTTTCCTACTTACCTTGGCCCACGAGATTCCCTTAGCAGGTCACTTAGGCCAGACGAAAACGTGGGACAGGCTTGTCTCACACTTTCACTGGCCTCATATGAACGAAGATACCAAGGAGTTTTGCCGCTCCTGTGTCACTTGCCAAGCCAGTGGTAAGTCAGGTGGCACGACAAAGGCCCCCCTTATACCAATGCCTGTGGTGGGGGTGACCTTTGAACGGGTGGGGATCGACATCGTCGGTCCCATGGAACCACCAACAGCATCAGGGCACAAGTTTATACTGGTGGTAGTGGATCATGCCACCAGGTATCCTGAAGCTATTCCCCTTAGGACCACTACAGCACCTGTTGTGGCAAGAGCCCCAGTTGGAGTATTCTCCAGAGTGGGCTTCCCTAAGGAGGTCGTCTCTGACAGAGGTGCAAACTTTATGTCGAGCTACTTAACTGCTATGTGGAAGGAATGTGGTGTCAACTACAAGTTCACTACACCCTATCATCCACAATGCAATGGGATTGTTGAGAGATTCAACAGGACCCTGAAAGGGATGATTCATGGACTACCAGAAAAGCTTCGGCGTAGATGGGACGTCCTGATCCCCTGCCTTTTATTCGCTTACAGAGAAGTCCCACAGAAGGGGGTTGGCTACAGCCCTTTTGAACTTTTGTACGGGCATCCTGTGAGAGGACCCCTATGTTTGGTGAAGGAAGGATGGGAGAGACCTCTCAAAAAGCCTGCAGCCAACATAGTGGACTATGTGCTTGGCCTCCGCTCGCGGATGGCTGAATACATGGAGAAGGCATCTGAAAACCTTAAGGCCAGCCAAGAACTCCAAAAAGCTTGGCATGACCAAAAGGCTGTCTTGACTGTTTACCAGCCCGGACAGAAGGTGTGGGTGTTGGAGCCAGTGGCCCCAGCAGCACTCAAGGACAAATGGTCCGGGCCCTACACAATCCTGGAGAAAAAGGGAGAGGTCACCTACCTGGTCGACCTGGGAACTCCCCGGAGCCCCCACAGGGTGCTTCATGTCAACAGGCTCAAGGCATATGTCGACAGGAAGGACATGAGTTTGCTCATGGCCCTAGATGAGGGACAGGAGGAGGAGAGTGACCCTCTCCCCGACCTGCTCACTCAGAATCCTGACGATGGATCGGTAGATGGTGTTGTCTTTTGTGGCAGCCTCTCCGAACATCAACAGAGAGACTGTAAACAGGTTCTTCAGTCTTTCAGACATATGTTTTCTCTAACACCCAGTCAGACCGATTGGTGCACCCATGAGGTTGACACTGGTGACAGCTTGCCCGTTAAGAGTAAAATCTACCGGCAGCCTGATCACGTTAGAGACTGCATCAAGAGTGAAGTGCAGAAAATGTTGGAGCTGGGAGTCATTGAACCCTCGGATAGCCCTTAGGCTAGTCCCGTGGTTCTAGTGCCGAAACCTCACACCCAGGGCGGTAAGAAAGAGATGAGGTTCTGCGTAGACTACAGGGGTCTCAATGCAGTCACTAAGACTGACGCCCACCCAATACCAAGGGCAGACGAGCTTATCGATAGATTGGCTTCGGCCAACTACTTAAGTACGTTTGACCTGACAGCTGGGTATTGGCAAATCAGGTTAGCTGAGGACGCCAAGCCTAAAACCGCATTTTCAACCCCTGGTGGGCATTATTAGTTCGTGGTGATGCCCTTTGGTCTGGAAAATGCACCTGCCACCTTCCAAAGGTTGGTGAATCAAGTCCTTACTGGGCTGGATGACTTCTGTGCGGCGTATCTTGACGATATTGTTGTCTTTAGCTCCACCTGGGAGGATCACCTGGTCCACCTGCGGAAAGCGTTAGAGGCTCTGCAAGCAGCAGGCCTCACTATCAAGGCCACCAAGTGCCAGATAGGGCAGACACAGGTTGTATACCTGGGCCACCTTGTAGGTGGAGGCCAGGTTCAGCCACTGGAGAGCAAGATACAGTCAATCAGGGACTGGGCTCCTCCAACCACCCAGACTCAGGTTCGAGCTTTCTTGGGCCTGACTGGTTACTATAGGAAGTTTGTCAGGAACTATGGTTCCATCGTGACACCATTAAATGAACTGACAAGTAAGAAAATGCCAAAAAAGGTTCAGTGGACAGCGAGCTGTCAAAAAGCATTCGATGACCTAAAGCAGGCCATGTGCACGGCGCCTATCCTCAAGAGTCCGGACTACTCCAAACCATTCATTGTCCAAACAGATGATTCTGAGTTGGGTGTGGGAGCTGTTCTTTCTCAACTGAATTTTGATGGTCAAGACCAGCCCATTGCTTTTATAAGCAGAAGGCTGACCCCTAGAGAGAAGAATTGGTCAGCTATTGAGAGGGAGGCCTTTGCTGTGGTTTGGGCCCTGAAGAAGCTGAGGCCATACTTGTTTGGCACTCACTTCAAGATTCAGACCGACCATAAGCCCCTCTTATGGCTAAATCAGATGAAGGGTGAAAACCCCAAACTGCTTAGGTGGTCCATTTCCCTACAGGGGATGGACTTTACAGTGGAACATAGACCTGGTACTGATCATGGCAATGCCGATGGGCTCTCCAGATATTTCCACTTAGAACAAGAAGACTCACCTGGTCAAGGTTAGCTTAGTGTTCCGACGTTTGGGGGGGGGTCATGTAGGAGAGTAGGGTCTGCAATCCTATGATCACCCAGATTTTTTGCTTTTGTTTCACTGGTTTACGACTTTCTCTGGCTGTGGGCCTGCCAATCAGACCCACAGCCTGGCTGTTCTCTTTCTAAATTACGATATGTACCCTAGGTGCATCTACCAATTGGTACTGGGCCACCTTATCAGACCCCGTAACGCAGGGCATAGGTGTACCCAGGGCCGCCAGGGGCTGCAGCATGTATTATGCCACCCCTGGCTGGCCTCCTAAATTGGACACAACTGGCTGCATGACAGCTGGGGCAAAGTCGTGTAATCACCCTTTGCTTTAGGTATAGTAGCTCTATATCTAACCATACAATGGACACCCGAGTTCCTATCAGTCACTCCTATGGCAGGCCTTGACAATCCTGAAGGCAGAGTGCGTGGGCTCGTGTGAACTAGGTTCTGGCCCGAGCCGAGCCCGGTTGCAGCTTGCGGAATCAAGACCCAATGGCTGTTCCATGATAACGCGTACCACATCGGTAACTTCGGTGTCGCGTTATCAAGGCATGTCGAGTAAGGTGTCATACGAATCGGGATGCTACCCCCTCACCAATTCTGGCGACGAGGTTAGCATTCCGCCCTTCTAGAGGGACACGACATGTACGTAACTGTGAACCCCGGTTAAAGTTAACTAAAGCCTCAGCTCCACAAAATGGATGCTGCCACCACAGACACGAGTCTGACCTCCTGCTGCTGGGAGTCCTTCCAGCGAGGAGAGCTTGGACAAGGGGTTTCCTGTCGAGGGCGGTGTTCGCACCGTCCCAGACAGGGTTTGTGTATTCTGGGTAGGTAGGGCTTTTGCGAGAAGGTGACTGCGGAGTGGCACCCCGGTGCTCACTACGCATCTGCCGGTCAGAACCAGTTCCAGGGGCGCCAGCCCTGGCCTGGGGAAAGTCCGGCAGGGGAGAGGGGTGTAACTACCCCCCTTCCTGGTCCCACCCTTAGGGCAGGACCTAGTCATGTACCCACCCCTTTCTTTAGGATAAAGACCGGAGCGGGGACCCTTCCAAATTAGATCATCTTTGAATCAAGAACTACTTTCTACGAAAGGACACTCAAGACTCTTCTCAAGATTTCTCCCTTGTGACTAAGGAGTAGTCACCCTGCATCAGCGGGCACCATCTAAGAACTCTGCGGTTTGCTGTAAGTCCTTCCTCAAGGAATCCGACGGCCCAGCTCGACGAGAACCGGCTTCCCTGGCACCTCTGACCTCTACCCACGTCATCAGCTCAGCTGTGATCTGTGGGTGCGACGAGACCTCGAGGGACCGGCCATCATCAGAACCTGCACGCTCTTAACCAGCACGACCATCGAAGCAATTCTCTGGTGAGTGCTCTGGGGTCCGAGAAGCCCCGACCCTGAGCCGCTCCAGCACCGAAGTGCAGTCTCCCAGCATCTCCACGATCTGCGTGGGGCCCTTCTGCTTGCTGCTCATCACGTTGTCTGGTCACTAGCCGCTGGCTTGTGCCCTTCTGTGACGACATCCGACAATCAACACTGCTGGTCTGGTTGCTCCAGACTGGCCCTTGCTTCCATCTTTGCGAGAAGCACCCCGGGCCCTCCTGGTCCACTCACGACGCCATCTTAGGCCCACCACGTGGCCCTGAGATCTGCCAAGGCTTGTTGCCCCACCCTGGGCCCAGCGACGCCGACAGCATCATCCTTCGTGGGACAGCTCGCACCTCCACCGTGGTCGCCGACAACGCCTCCTGGTCCGTGAGACTGCAGAGCCTAGCGTCGCCCACTCACCTAGTCGAGGTGACGGCCAACCGGTGCCTTCCTGGTACCCTCTGACTACTGGCTAGTAGTACGAACTTGGTCCCCTCTGCTTTCAGGTATCATCAATCCCTGATCCAGGCTTGGATCTCTACGAACTATTCATCACTGGTCGCCGGCCAGCAACTCCTTTTCTTCCGGCTCCTGGCTCGTCAGCGAAGACCCCGACGCCTGTAAGACTTGTGCAGCCGCAGCCCTCGTGGCTAGGTAACTCGGCATTTCGGTGCCTGCATAGCCTCTTTACTCTAGGGTCCCGAGTCCCTCGCTTCCGACTTGCCTTATCGGGTCCGCCCGAGACCTTAAACTTTCCGTGTCCTCGGACACTTGTTTTAATTGTGCACTTGAAGTATTTTCCTAAGAGATTTGGTTTGTGCTTAGTACCCTGTCCTCATAAAGAGTACAGGGCTGTTGTGAATCTTAATAAATATCCTGTTTATTTTCATAACACTTGTGTGGTGTCCTTTCACTGGGTGTTCAAGGGGTACATGTGTGGTAAACAGCTGGCTTAACGCGCCCTCTCGAGTCTTTAGCCTTAGACTGCTCGTATCCACGCTACTAGGATAGCTGGTCTATAGGTTGACTTACAACCAAACACCATAAGGGTCGTTGGAACGATACATAGCGGTCGCTAGAATAGCGAACGTTGCATATCGGGCCAACTTCTCACACCACCTACGCAAATTTCAAATTGAAAGGATCCAACAACATGCTCACTGGTACAATGCTGACCTCAGAGAGTCCAAAAGAGTTTGCAAACAACTCAAAATGAAATGGAGAACCACCTGAAGAACCACGGCAAGAAACACCTACAAAGCAACAGTTAGACACTATCACCATTAAGTCAAAGAGAACAAGAAAAGGAGCTGATCCTGAGATTCGAATCTAGTTCCAACAACTTGAAGAAACTTTGCACCATCTTCAAGGAATTCATCAACTTCCACAACTAAAACCATCACTCCTGCACAAAAACTCTGCATCAACATCTCGGACTTCTTTCACTCAAGATGTTTAGTATCAAACATCTTGTATTAATAAACCCACGCTGATTCCCTTGATGGCTTTATTAATACATGCACTCAGAGGGCACCTTGGAGGTACCCCCTGAAAACCTACAGACGACTAGTATGCTGACTGACTGGTGTAAACCAGTCTGCCATCACAGACAGGTTTCTGACCCCCTGCAGGTGAGAGCCAACGCTCTCTAAGGGCCGAAACAATGCCTGCTCTGGTTCAGAGGTGTTGTCACCTCCGACCAAGCAGAATGGCTAAGTGATCAGCATATCAAGGCAGGAAGTTTAAAAGGCCTATGCCATCTTTGATATTTGAGCCAAGGCTTCCCAGAATAGAGGGAAATGCCACCCCATGCCATCGGCCCATTTTACACCAGGACAGGTGGGGAAATTCGCTAATCAGGAGGTGTGTCCCTCTCTCAGGCTAGTTCCACCACTAAGGGCTAACTGACGTGGACATGACATTTAGAAATCAGCCATCTTATTTTTTGTGGAATTAGGCTCTCAGGTTAAGGGTTATGCCCACTTCCCACAGGAAGTGGTCATATAGAGGGGGTAGACGCCCTAAAGGTAAGTAGCTCCTTGGCTACTACCTGTCACTTCTGTTAACGCACCTAAATTGAGTATTAGGTGGCATCCCTGACACCAGGAACTTAGATTAGATGGATCCAGAATAAGAGGTCAAAGAATAGCCACGAGAGAAATGAGAACTTAAGACTGCTGTGAACTCTTAGCGCAAAACCCTGCCTTCCTACACCAGTGTCCACAATTGTGAACAGCGACTTGTCCTGTTCCAAGAACCCCAGGACGCTACCAGTCCTTTGCAAATTGCCAGCATTCTCTCTTAGAATAGAGGAGCTAGTTCTCTGGACTGAAAACGTAGAGTCTGGTTTATTGAGTTGCCGCTCCCCAGCCAGCCCGATTAAGTAGCCTCCCAGGAAAAGGACCCTCTGTTCCTCAATGTCAGATCCGTTTCCCAAGGAGTGAGAGGTCAGCAGGGCCAACCAGAGCCAAAAAGGGCCTATATCAGGCGTACTGCACCCCTTACAGCAAACAGAGGCTCTAAGAGTCCAGTCCAGACTCCCACTGCATCGAGACCAAGCTGCCATCGAGGGACATCAGCACTGCAGAGACCCACTTCCAGAGGGGCCCAGCTGTCCTTATTTTTCACCCTTTACCAGCGAGACCAAGAACCACAAGGCCCCACAACACACAGCCCAGCCAACATTTCTACTCTGCACCCGGGCGCCCCAGCCCGGCTACCGCTGAACCGGCTGTGCGCCCTTGTCCCCAGGCAAGATGTGACCAGAGCACCACGTTGTGAGCTCCCAGACTTGTATCTACCCAAGTCCCCCTCTACAGTCTGTTCGTATGTGGCTCTCATTTCCACCAGTGTAGCCCATACAGCTACCAACCTGACAAGCACCTCTGCACCGGCACGCCCCAGAGCGGGTAACGAGTAACTGCTGTTGGTACCTGGGACCTTGCCCCCCTACAGACGTAAGTGCCTAAAGAGGCCTACAGAAACTGACCGTAAATAACGTTATGACCCATATGTCTTTTCTCCCACAGGGAAGCATTGCTGCATACAAATACGTTTAAGTAAACTGTTTAGTTGTCTGTGAAACTTCATATTTTAAAAAGTACTTGTCTGATAACGAAGTTCTTGGTATCAAAATTTAAATAAGAACACAATTTATTTTTCTAAATTGGTTTGATTTATTCTTAAGTGTGTATCTCATTTATTGCCTCTGTGAGTACAACAAATGCTTAGCACTACCCTCTGATAACCCTAAACTGCTTGCCCACACTACCACAAAAGTGTTATCATTTTTGCCTCTGTAAACCAATAAGGTGTACCACATTTTGATCCGCTATATTAAGTTCCATCTTCCAACACTGAATTAGAGGTCACCTTAGGACTCCTCCAGACAAATTCTGACCCACACCAACTGACCACACTGGGAACCTAGGCCTCATCCTGGACACAAACCTCACCATGGAGCCTCAGCTCAACGTTGTTTTCTTCTAATGCTTTCATATCGTCCCCATGGTACGTAATTTCTTCAAGTGGCTCCCACTGGGCACCAGACATACACTCACGCAGGCCATAATTACAAGCAGATTGGACCATGACTACACACTCTACGCCAGCATCCCTATCCATTTTCTTCACAGATGTTACTCGGATATGGATTTATCTTGAAAAATTGGAAAGACAAGAGGTGTTTGGCAAAACAGGGACACGTTGGTTTAATTTAAACGCAGCGGCCGGGAAAGCATTGACAGAGTAGCGTCTGAAGATAGTCTCAATGTACAGACGTTTTGGTTGAATATATGTAGGTCGTGAGACATGTGGGACTGGACTTAGGCATAAATTATAAGTACAACCATCTGATAACAGGGACACATGTGCATATCAACCTTGGGGAGTGCTAGTGTGGACCAGTGTGTATGTGTCCAGATGCCCGGAGTGAGGACTGCGTGATCATTACACGAGATGTCTGTGCTGTATCCAGTAGCGGACACTCATCCTACGAAGTGGTGGGGCAGTGGCAGACACAAAGAAACAAAACAAAGCAAGTATAAATAAAATAGAAATACCTGCTTCAAAGGCTGCTGCTCTGCTTCCGATCCTTGCATCCTTGTCAGGAGCCAGCTGCAAACTGCGCAGCCTCCCAGGTCCCAATCCCAACACTGCTCACATGCTGGGAATAACAATCCCAGTGCTGCTCACATGCTGGGAATGCAACCCCCAGCATGGGAGCAGCACTGCAATTGGTATGAGCACCTCAGTTCGGCACTCAGACATAGACTGGGAGCCTGTGTTGGTTTCTCCACCCAGCTTTACATCACAGTTAGATGGAGAAAGGCTAAGTGCGCACAAAGTTTTGGCTGGCCCTAAAGGGTGGGCCAACTCATCATGAGCACTTGGCAGTGCCTACCATTCCCCCTCCTTCATGGTGGTACAGCTACAGAATCAGGATGGGCGGCCATGCTCCTCCCTTGCAGCTTGCTGGGCTAAAAATAAAACGATAAAATTACGCTTCTCCGCCATAAAGGAAGAGCCGCCCCTAGGGGTATCCTAATTGGCTGATTGTTCCTAACTGCATGTGGAATCTCTCTATGTGGTGTTTTGGAAACATGAGCTTTTGGCCAAAAGTGTTTTATTGGGGCCAATTTCCTCAAACCTGTTTGTGGTGTATCTGCCTATCTGTGGGATTGATCAGGGTTTTCCCTGGTTGAGCGTTTGTCTTCAGACTGATTGTAACCTCATCTGTTACCCATCAATTGGTACGCCTGGGTTTGGGTTGAAGGGCCTGTCTGACCAGGTATCTCTGACTCGGGGTTGATGGGGGATCATCTTGGGTGAATTAGAAAGCAATGATATGAGCTCGCTGTTGTGTGTGCATAGATATGGCTGTCATTGATATCATATTTACCCATATTCTCATTATTATGCATTCAGTTGACATAGCGTACGTTGACATTCAATTTACTGGTATTGCCACTGTTGGGCCTGCACATTTCATGGTGTACATTAACATCACATTCACCACACAGACTTCAAACAACCCAAAATACTCGTCCTCGACTTCTGGCGCCGATCCAACACCACACCACGCCTCAGAGAGCTCTACTGGCTCCTAAAAGTGCCAGTCAAACATCTCACACATGCATTCAAATCATTATACAACACGGGATCTGCATACTTCAATCTTTGGCTTCACTTCAACCAACCCACTAACAACCTCTCTCAGCATCACTCTCACGTACACAAATACCCTGCATCCACAGAAGCAGAACAGATCGGTAGTTCATTACCCTATCAGCTGCCAAAGCCTGGTACGAACTCCCCCAATGCATCAGGGCCTCTTCCTTAATTATTAAACTAAGCAAGAAGCTGAAGACCTGGCTTTTGAATTAGTCTTCTTGCAGGACCAAGAAGACGGCCTGTACTCAGGCACATTCTCACCGCACGCCTACTCCCACCTACTTAGCGCGTGGATAACCTCTTCGGGGAGAGCTCTACAAATCCACCTTTCATTACATCATATTACATTACAAGCACAAGAAGAGAAAGGAAAGCTATTGTATAAGAAGCAAGAAAATAAAATTGACAAGAAAGCCAACCAGTGATACAATGGGTTGACTCAACACGCACTTTAGGTAATGGCATTGTACATGATAGGTCTAAACAACAGACAGCTAAAGAGGAGACATCTTAAGGATTTGGGGGTCCTGTTCGGGTACAGCTCAGAATTTATTTCCCAATTTTAGCTCTTTCATGTCCTCTTTGTCCAGGTCACTGACAGGGTACAGGCACACTCTTTTAAACTCTAAGGGTCCCATTAGGATGTCGGGCGGATCGCCACCGCCCGCATGGCGGTGGCGATCTGCCCGACATCCGCCCCTGCCCGCCACCCATTTCCCCTCTGCCATATTACTATGGCGGGGGGGACCACGGCGGACAGAAAGACCGTCCGCAGCTTTTCCGCCAGGTCGACAAGTCGACCGGGTGGAAAAGAGTTTAATATGGTGGTGGTGTCTGTTAGACACCGCCAACTATATTATGATGGTGCGGACACATGCCTTTCCGTGGCTGCGTTGAGGCATGCAGGAATCACTTGCAGGGGACGTTGGGGGCCTCCGGGGATTCTGGTGGATGGGGGGTGCACATGGGGGGGGTACGATGTACCCCCCTGCATTTCAATATACAAAGTAGCAGGCACCACTTGGTGCCTGTCACGTTGTACATTGAACTGCTTGACGTGCATTTTTAGCATTGCGGCAGGTGGTGCTTTCAGCACCGCCTGCCGCAATGTTAAAAATGCAGGATGCGCCCGCCACTGTGGCGGGCACATCCTAATGGCCCAAACGGGACCCCCGCCCTTATGGCGGGCGGTCCCTTTTTGTGTCGGGATGGCGGGCGATCTAATGTGCCCTTAAATGTTTTTCCAGCTAATATTCAGGAATAGTGATAATATTATAACCAGCAGCCGCTCAAGAATATTACTGCAAATAGCATCAGACACCCTCCCGTTTCTCAAAGGAGAGGTCCTGTTTTGATCTTAAAGAAACTTTTTATGGATTTTGCATGAAAGATAAACTTAACATTTTTCTGCAAAATGTCTATAATAGACTCTCAAACATCACCTACATAAAAAATATAGTACAGGAAACGGCATTTAAAACAATCTGGTTAAGAATTATTCGAGGTCATCAGGGCAAGACCCTCTGCAGACAAGAGCTGTCTCTGTGCGGTGGGGGCTAAAAAGATGTAGTCCTGGGCCAGAGGCCACTTTGCCCAGGCCTTAAAACATCTCTGAGAAGCTGTCTATGGATCCGACCGAAAAACAGCTCCACAGTCAACACACTGATGTTTTACTCTATAAAAAGCCAAATGATTTATTTTGTCGATGATTCTTTTTAAATTGTCATGGCACAGGCTTTAAACGTGATGCATTTGACATGTCATATACAATATGCAACGCTCTCAACTTTTTTCCTATTTTACCTCATTACAAAATCCTCCCATGGTTAAAAAATATGGGTTTGCTTTTATTTGAGAAGCTTCCGGGTCAAAGGTGGTAGCAGTTTACGAGGAGGCGCCACCAGCAGGTCAGTAAAACATCACCTAGTCCCTCTTAAGAAAAAAAAAACATAGCACGACGTATGTACAACCCCGTGTGTGAGACGGATCTTCATTGCGCCTGTTTTGTATAAAATCCAAGATCAGGAGGGAAATAGAAGGCCCCTTCGGAAAAGTATAAACAAACCGAGCCGACCCATCGGAGTCTCGCTGAAGAGGGTCAGAGAAGCGGATGTGCTGGTTCAGCTTTACCATGAGCTATAGCGTGAGAAAGATGTCCTTGTAGTGAAAGGGCATATGGGCTGTCAGCTCTCTAAACATTTGCGCATACATTGTGTGATATATCGTGCGCAGTTGATAGAGGGTTTAATGCTCTGGGGTGAATGCACAACAGAGTAATATCCTGCAGAGGAGGACTCCCAGGGCGCATTAGAGGAGAGCTGCGGGGCTGCAGGAAGTGTTACACTCGATTTATCTCTCTGAAATGTGCTGTGCAAGACAGTGGCACGCTCACAAGCGATGGAGATATATGGATGCTTCTAAGGCAGTGAACCAGTATTCTTTTTAATGAATGTGTCTATTTTGTGTAACTACACATGCCAACTAAAATAAGTCTCTGTATTTAATGTATAAACAAATGTCTTTTCAAGTGATTGCCCTACGTGAGCCACCACTGCATTACAGGACCCACCTCCAGGCACCTCCAACCCTGAATGCTGTGATAACGTAGAGTCTTAGAGTAGATGGGGGAAGGGATTGGGAAGAGAACAGTGGGGAAGGAGATCTGAAAAGAAAAATGTTGAGCACCAATACAATAATACTACTCATAAAATGTGAGGCACTAGTTTCTTACCAACACTAAACTCAGCTTGGGACGTGTAGCACTAATGCCTGTAGAACTTCACGAGGTAGTATTGATCAGGTTGTGTAAAACTAGCCATGGCATGCCAATGGTAAAACCATACTGAGGCGCCAGGATAACATCAAATTGAATTCATTCAGTGTGTTTCCTGTCTTCCTGATTTTCATAAGCCATGTGGATCTGAAAGCTTTGCATGATCACAGGACCTCCTGATAGCATCTTGCCATCGACAGTTTGCGGGATTTCAGGCACCCCTTTTCGAACACACAGAATGAGTAAACATTATGCCATTACAGAATGTATAAACGTTGTGCCATTTCTAAGTACTTTTGCTCCTAAAAAACATGGATTTTCACTTCATATTCACGTTTTTCCAGGAAAAAGCTAACTGCTAAGCAGAAATGAGACTTGTATTTAGTGGTACATGAATTGACTGAAGGGAAGGCAAGCGTACCTAAGAGGTGCCCTTCCTTGTATCCTGGGATCTCTAGTTTTCAGTCACTGTCTTCAGAGTGGCTGCATTCTTCATGTTAATTGTTGTCCTTAGTTTTACTGGACATTCCTTGACAAAATGACCTTTGTGACCACAATATAGACATTGTCCATTATGTCTCTGGGCTTCCTTCTCGTCTTTTTTAAAGAGTTGCCAAATTGTTCAAATCTCCATTGGTCCTATGCGCGGCTCTGACACTGGTGTCTGTGATGTTGGTCTTTCTGAATGCCGCCCTGATCTCTCTAGCCTTTTTATTCTCCCTTTCTTTCAGCTAGACTGTGATCTAAATGCAAAGTGAGATTAATCAACTCTGGGCATGAGGTTGGCTGAGGGCTGATTTGGGCCAGGACATCTTTCAGCTCACCTTTTAATCCTTGATAAAACAAGGCTGACCTTTTTTCCTCAGGCCAGGTTGTCTCATCTACCAATCAAATGAAATGAGATAAGTAGGTGATCAGATCTTTGTTCCCTTGCCTTAAATCTAATAACTCTCTATTAGCAGTGTGACTGAGCGCCTATCAAAAACTTTTTTTAATTAATTCACAAACCACCACCAATTGTACAAAAGAGGGCTGTGTACAAAGGAGGGACAGCCCAAAGCTTCAGCATCACCTGACAGGTAAAATATTAAGAATGCAATTTTGGATTGAGGGTTGGGAAAGACAATTATCCAACAAGTGAATTGTAAGACTTGTACCTTGGTAGGATCCCTGTAAAAGCTCTCAGGAGCAGCCAAAGGAATTTGTGTAGGTATATTCACAGCTATGTTGGTAGGAGGTTGCGCACTGGGATGAGGCATAGGCATGGCACAAGTTGGAGGAGGAACGCCTCCCCCTGCTGTTTTAACTAATCAACCTTGTCGGCAAGAGCCGCTGTGGCATTTTGTGCCTCCGCTTAATCCCTCTGCATCTGTGTTATGACCATCACGAGGTCGTCCAAGGCATGGGGGACTCTCTGAGCAGGCCACTTTCTTCTCACCTGGTGCAGGGCTTCTGTTGACAGCACTTAGAGACCTCTGGGTGATAATGCACTCTATAAATATACAATAACATAACATAAAATAACATAACAAGGTGGCCATTGAAAGCTCTTGGGCAGACCGGGAGGAATATAATTAGTGGGATCACTATTCTGTCACCTCCAACTCTGAATGTTGTGATAACGCAGAATCTTAGAGTGACCAGATGAGGGGAAGAGAGTGGAAAGGCAACAACAGGAGAGGAGATCTGAAAAAAATCAAAATGTTAAAACACCAATATAAATGTACATCTCATAAAATGTGAGGCACTAGTTTCTTACCAACACTAATCTCAGGTTAGAAAGTGTAGCACTAATGCATGTAAAACTTGACTAGGTAGCTTGGTAGTGCAGTAGTGTGGCTCACCGGTTAGAGGCGGCAGACCCGAGAGCAGAGGACGGCCCGGGACCAGGGTTCGATTCCCGACGCGGCAGGTTTCTGGACCAGGGTCAGCGGACTCGATAATTCTCTCGCCTCGGTGCCCACTCTGATCAGCGATCACACTCGGCAACTCTGGGCATAAGCTTGCCTCATCTGCACTAACGGCCCCACCAGACCGCCGGGGATGCCTGGTCTCACCCTGGAGATACCCATTAAGGGACCATCTCTCAGGGAAGCCAGGAAGGGTTTCGCAGCGGTCGAAGCGCGGAGATACTCCTCCGGGAGTCTATCCTAGCGCTATATAAACCCACAATTAATTGTATGCCAATGCATTCTTTGGATGGTACATCAGTGTCACAAGTTGGTTTTCTGCAAATGTGTTATTTGCAATACTACATCAATTAAGATCAATTCATTCTGCTCATGAGTTCTTTTTGTGTTGAACCAGAAGTATCAGACAATATTCAGATTAGCCCCGAGCCCGAATCTCATGCTCAAATAAAACATACAACTCTAACAAAACTATCTGGCATTTATGAACAAGTACAAAATGCGCCTGGCAGATTCTACTAAAATCGAGGTTTGTCCAAGATAACTTCTCACCCTTCAACTATACTTGCACACCTTTTCCACTGCCGTATGTACAACTCATTACCAAACACTACTTTTGATCACAATCCCTTACTGTGCAGAGCAAGGCCTGCTCTGTACTTGTTTGTGAAACAGCTGAGCACACCAGCTAGAATGCAGAGGGAGCAAAGGCAATCTCTCCTTCTCAGCAAGGAGGCTCTGAATCCTTGAGAAGACCAATCAAGAGCCAGTTGAGCAGGACAGGAAGAAAGCTCAGACTCAGGAGGATGCCTGGAGAATAGTGGGCACTGAGTGCAGGGCTTGGCTGGGTTTTACAGAGCCTGTCACACCCAATAAGGCTGCCAATAGGACATCTGGGAAATGTAGTCTACACTGAATACACTAGGACTGAAGGGGAGAAAAGGCATTATTAGCATGCAGGACCTCAAAGAAACAATATACACTTGACCACAGTCACACCATTGCATCGCATTAGAGCATGTAAAAGTAGTGCGATCACCTTCGTGCTGCAAGGGTCGCCTCATGAGCTTTCCCATGCAGAGGTTTGGCACCCGTGGGCATGGACAGTCAGGAAGCTGCCACAGGGATGCTTAGGGATGGGCCCTAGACTGCACACCACCCAAGTACTGACTAAGACACAACTCCAACAAAGCAGAAGTACTGATATTCAGGAAGAACACCTCTGTATGGGACCTCAGCTGGTCCAGGAAGAACTTAGACCCCCAGCGACCAACCATGCACACAACCTCAGCCTCATCCTTGACAACCAACTAACCATGAAACAACAAGTCAAAACAGTCGCCATCTCCTGCTTCTACACCCTCTGCATGCTCTGCAGAATATTTAAACGAATCCTGGTTAACACCAGAAAAATAAGCCCTCATCATCAGCCTTTTGACTATGGCAATGCTCTCTATGCTGGAATCCCCACCCAGCTCTTCAGAGGACTCCAGACTACACAGAACGCTAAAGCCAGAATCATGTTGGGCCTCCCCAAATGGACTCACATCACTCTTTACCTCAATAAGCTCCACTGGCTTTCCATCCTGAAAAGATACCAGTTCAAGATACTCACAGTGGCCTACAGAGCCCTCCATCACCAAGGACCATCCTACATCAACCACCGTCTGAACTTCCATCTGCCCCAAGACACCTGTGCTCTGCTTCACTCCCCCATTGTATATTCCCCGCATCCGATGCAGCAGAGGCCTCTCCTCCTCCTACATTGCCAGCAAGACCTAGAACAACCTAACCATCCTCCTCCAAATAGCACCCTCTCTGGTGAATTTCAAAAAGAGACTTAGGACCTGGATCTTTAACGAGACTTAGCACCCTCAGCGCCCAGATACCCTTAGGCATGACAGTGCTGTGGTGCACAAATGACTGATTGATTGATTGATTTATAGAAGGCAGTATTCAAATGTTAGATCAGCAGAAAGTTTAAAGAACCCAGAAAATGACAAATGTGGAGTGCCAAGGGGCAGACAGGTGCTAGTGGGCCTGAACCATAGCGGTTGAGGTTAGTTGCCACTGGTATGGGATTCTTTTTCGGGTACACTTTATAAAACTCACATAGACTCGGTTCAGAGTGACTTAGGGGACCCCTCCATAAAACAGCTTACCTCTGGCTTTATTCCCTAGCCAAGTCAGCTCTTTCTGGTTGCTCCTCATGCCAACAACATACTGGGCATCTCCTCATGGACAGCCTCTCTTCCTGCAAGGCCCAGAATACTCTTAGCATCTTTATGCAGGGAGGCAGACAGGCAGGCTTCTAAGTGCTTCCAAAGACTCTCAGCTACTGCAGCATAAACTGCAGACTTTAGGTGATATCCCCTCACCTCTGGGAGGCAGAGCACTCCCTTACATGATCAAGAAGTGCTTGGGACTGGAATAAAGTTTTTTGGTTTGAAAACCACTTGTATTCAGAGTTTCTAGAGAGGGGATGTGGATTCATTGTCTAAGGCGTTTATAAAGTTTGGTTTGGTGCCCTTTCAAATATAATTCTGAGGTTTCTCTTTAGATAAAGCCTTTATGAAAAACATGTAGTAATGTTACTGGCTCCCAACAGGAGTATCCGCAAGATGGCAAGGGAAGTATGAGATCTCAGCTGCTGGAGGTCATCAGCCTCATTGAAGCAGTAATCAGGAACTTACAAATGGTCAGGGCCGACCTATAAATGTTCTCACCTTCAAAAACAGAAACTATAGCCCCACCATTCACCTAATATTGCAGTCCACAAGGAATGTCAAATTTTGTTGTGCTCTGCACCAAACATGAGTCCGGAAATGTAAAAAAGCATTTGAGCATTTACTCTGTCTACTGAGCGCAGTATAGCTTGCTCCACATGCACCCAGGGAGAGGCTTCCTTGCGTGTGGGAAGCATGTATTTAATCTGTGACAGGCGTAAGCAACCCAACCCATTAGAATCATGCAGCTTAAAAGCCTTTAAACAAGGTCTAGCTCCTACTGAGACATAACATTGACTCTTCCTTTTCAGGGAACCCAATAGTTATGAATGGGGTATTCGCTGCACCTTTGCAGAGATATAATAGAACTGGGGTGCAACATTCATTTCAACCATTTGCACCTTGACCCAGAGCAAGAACTGCAACTTGGACCATGCAAGTCCCTGGTTAATTCATTCAGAAGTGGAAACTAGGTGGCATCTGCTGTTGCGTTTAATGTCACCTTTGAACAGTATGACCATATACTTCAGTCAGGAGATCTTGGGCCAGATGTACGACCAAGGAATTTGCAACGCTCAAATTGCCTTGCACTTGTGAGTTGAAAAATGGAATGTACAACAGTGTTGGCGACACTGATTGTGATTCCCAGTGGGGTTGAAAATTGCATGCCTCATGCAAATTCATGAGGCACTTGCACTTTACAAACCCATCGAGAATGTCTGGCCCCTCCAGGGATGGTGGCCTGCTGGGCTCAGCAGATCTCCATGTCTGGGACTGCTTTTCAATAAGGCAGTTATTTTTTTTTAAATGCGAGAGTGTGTGGATAAGGGCGAGGAGGCCATGTTGGTTCTCCTCGACCTGTCCGCCGCTTTCGATACGGTGTCTCATCAAATACTTTTAGACCGACTGAAGCAGATCGGACTGGGCGGTTCTGCACTGTCTTGGATCACTTCTTTTCTCCAGGGTCGATCACAGAGGGTTCTCCTCAGACCTTTTAAATCAGGGTCCAAACCTCATATCTGTGGAGTCCCGCAGGGCTCGGCATTGAGTCCTTTGTTTTTTAATGTCTACCTTGCCCCGTTGGCCAAGGTGGTGGAGGCATGCGGAGTCAGAGTGATTTCTTATGCTGATGACACACAGCTAATATTCTCCTTTAGAGATCACTCTGACTCCAGCCTCTCTAGCTTCCGCCACTGTTTGGGAGAAATCTGTTCTTGGATGGCCTCAAACCATCTCCGTCTTAATACTGACAAGACGGAGGTCTTGTTTTTTAATCAAAAAATGTTAATACCTCCCTCACTTTGGTGGCCTACGGTACTCAATCCCCCACCAATACCGGTGCACACCGCCCGTAATTTGGGATTCCAGTTCGACGATACGCTCTCCTGCAGCCCCCAAATCAATAAAGTCACGGCTGCCTGCTATGGAAAACTAAAAATGATGAGAAAAATCTTTCCTTTTCTGCCAATGGATGCGCGCAGAACAGTTACTCAGGCTTTAATAACATCCCATTTGGATTATGCCAACAGTCTTTATGCGGGAGCCCCTTTGTACCAAATTGAACGCCTGCAAGTGGTTCAAAATGCGGCAGCAAGACTGATTGGCAATATCCCTTTTCGACACTCGATCTCAATGTTTCGCAAAAAGCTCCATTGGCTTCCTATAGCCTGTCGTATCAAGTTTAAAATACTCACTCTTGCTTTCCGTGCTTTGAACGGAACCGGACCAGAATACCTGAGAAAGAGATTGATTTTATCTCACTCAGTAAGAGACCTGCGTTCCAACAGCCTACGTCTTATGGTTGTGCCACGCTTCCGCCGCACACGAATGGGTGGCAGAGCCTTCGCTGTCCTTGCTGCAAAACACTGGAACAGCCTCCCTCTAGACCTCAGATTCGCTCCATCCGAAGCACTGTTTCGCAGCCGCTTGAAAACTTGGCTATTCTCTTCATCTTAGTTAGGTCCTCCTTTATTTTTCTGCTGACAGTTTTTTAGCGCCGGGACACCTCCGACGGAGGTAGCTGTGCGCTTTACAAGATTCATAAATAAATAAATAAATGCAGCCCGTTTTCCTTTGCAATGAAATCAGTCTCGCATTTTCGCAAGTTTGAGCTATTGGCATTGTAAATGACAATGCCTTTTATTTGTAAATTGCAATGCCTTTTATTTATGTTCTGGTTTTTAAAACATAAATAAAAGGCATTGTCATTTACAATGCGCCAAACTATCAACCGTATCCACTACATTCCAAAAGGGGTAACTAAGACAGCTAGGCGGGCAACTACCACAACAAGGTATGACTCGGGTTCCCGAACACAGAGACTGGCTGTATAGTACATGAGAACTGTGCAGCAGCTTTACTCGATTGTAGTAGAAACAAGTCACAAGTATACATGAAAGCAAAGATTCCAACACTGACAAAGGGTGAATGGACATGTTCGCACAAATTTGCAAAGCAGAGAGGTGCTTGGGCTGGTGGAAAACCAAGCGGGCAGCCTGATTTTGTATCAGTTGGAGCCTCTGGAGCTGGTAAGCAGAGATCCCCACGTATAAGATGTTGGCGAAGTCAACCCTGGAGATGACAAGGGCCAAGACGACTAAAATGAGTGCCTCTCTGGTGAGGAATCTACAGATCTTGCGTATCCTGCGCAGATGGAAGAAGCAGGATGATGTAACTGCAGAGATCTGCGACTTCATGGACAGATCACCAGAAATGACTACTCCAAGGCTTTTCACAGAGCTGACAGGGCGGGGGGGGGCACCAAGAGAGAGGGGCCAATAGCTATCATTCCACGGATTGGCCGGCCCGCCAACCAGGACAAGTTCCGTCTTAGAAGGATTTAGCTTGAGCTGGCTGTGGGCCATCCAGTCAGAGATGTATAGCATGGTGGTTTGGAAATTGGTGAGGGAAGAGGAAGAGGTATCAAGAGGGAAAATCAACTTCAAATCATCTGCGTAATTATAGATTGTTGCAGAGGAGTGACGGAGAGAAACCATAAGGGGTTGCATATATAAATTAAAAAGAAGGGGGGATAGCGCCGAGCCCTGGGGACGAGGGCTTGAGAGATGTTATTATCCGCCCCAGTTCTTAACGTATCCATGACGGCCGCAATAACTGCCTCAATGGAGTGAAGGAGGGCGGAAACCAGCCTGTTGAGGGTCCAAAAAAGATGAACTCTCAATGAAGGTGCTCAAGCACTGAGTCACGTGGGTCTCCAAGATCTTTCCCAGGTAGGGGAGCAGAGAAATAGGCCTATAATTGCTTAGAACCGAGGGGTCTGCGTTGGCTTTCTTTAAAATCGGTAGCACCACTGCCTGTTTAAAGGAGTCTGGAACTACTCCTGTGGCCAACAAGGTGTTAAGAAGTGCCAAGGCAGGGTCAGGACAGGCCAAGAAGATTTCTTTAAGGATATGGGGGGGGGCAACAGTAGTTGGGAGAACCGGAACTGACTTTGTGCAGAAGTCTCTGGAACTCAGTAATGGAGATAGGGGAGAAAGCATCCAGTTGCTGGGGGGTAATGAGAATGAAAGAGACGAAGTGGGCGGAGAAATATTATTTTTAATAGTGGAAATTTTATCCTGGAAGTAAGTGTTTAGCGCATCACACAGAGCCTGGGTGGGCACGGAGGGGAGAGTGACACGATCGGGAAGAGAGAGCTCATTGACAATCGAACTCCATGATTTTTTGGGAAAAATAGCATGTTTTAGCCTCTAAAATGGAGGAGTTATAGTTTTTTAAGAGGGTCGTGAATTCGATTTTGAGGAGGGGATTATAGTTGTGGCGCCATCGGCGTTCAGCCTGGCGAAGAGCCAGTTTATCAAGTTTTAGCTGGTCAGTGAACCATCGCTGAGCGTCGTGAGGGCGCACAGCTTTTATGGTTTTTAATGGAGCTACTGAATTGCAAGCCGACGCCAGGCATTGTTCAAGGATGGAAGCTTTATGAGTGGCTGAGCCGGAGAGCAAAGGGCTGAAGCTGCCAATAGAGAGTGTAGTTCAGGTAAATTGGCTTTCTTCCAATTACGAGCTAAGATGTTAGTTGTGAGGGGGAGCGGCGGGGGATAGATAGGTCTACAGAAAAGGAAATAAAATAATGGTCTGACCATGAGCAGGGAGTCACCAATGGGGGCGAGATGTCAAGGTTTGCCGTCCAGACCTGGTCCAGTATGTGGCCCTTGCAATGAGTAGGTGTTGAAACAAATTGTCGGCAGTTCATGCTTGTAAGGAGTTCTGAGAACTGTTGGGAGAGTCGGCTTTCCCGAGGGTCGGAGGGCCAATAATTAAAGTCACCTATGATGATGACTTTAGCGTTATTAATAATTAGTTGAGAGATAAGATCCCCAACTTGTTGTGGGAAGGAGGGCATGTAAACAGGGGGTCTATACATTAAGGACACAGGTAAGGGAGGACCTGGTGGAACTAAGTTTTATAACAAGGGTTTGGGTATTGGGGATAGGAGTGCAGGCCAAGGTGGAAAAGATATGCTCTGTGCGGATGATGGCTGCGACCCCACCACCAGCTTGTCCCCCTGGACGGTTAGATTGCATAATGTAATAACCAGTAGGAATGGCGGCAAGGATATCGGGAACAGAGTCATCAGTAAGCCAGGTTTCTGAAAGGAGAAGGATATCCACAGCACTATCATCAAGCAGGCGATGGATTTCCAGCTGATGTTTCGCCATAGACCGGGTGTTAAGATATAGGATGGTCAGGGGACCACGTCCCCAATAATGGAGAGGTGGAGAACGGGGTGGAGAACGGGGGTACGGGATTAGGAGAGGAAGGAGGGGGATCAGAAGTCCGTGAAGTAGGGACAATCAGAATGCCGCAATCCTGGGCCGTCCTGATGGCACAAGGCGGTAAGGGCACTGCCTGCCGTAAAGCATGTAGATCGGCAGATGAGTAAGTAAGGATTTGAGCAGAGTGTATGGCCGCTGGACGCGCCCGGCCGCGGGCGGGCGCAGACGGGCTGGACTTAGGCGCGACTTCGGCGCGAAGTCGGCGCTCCCGCTGCGCTCGTCCGCTGCGCTTCCGTCATACCGTCATTTTATACAGATCTGAAGTGAACCACTAAACCGCTAACCTGCGCTGGGTAGGGCAGGGCGGAAGTGGTAGAGAGAAGGCGGAAATGGCGCTCTGGAATTCGGCCCTCCGCAGAAACGGCACTCAGCCGGGGCGGAACGGGGCCTGGAGCGGTCAATAAACAGGTGAGAAGCACTCACGGAGAAGTGCCAGCTATAACACTTAAAAGCATAACATTCAAGAATGTACAAACTATTTTTAAAAGAAGCTATTAATCAGCTATCAAGGTTTCTGTAAACAAATAAAATGGCAACACATCAGCAGCCTCAATCGCCGCGTCTGTCAAATGAGTGGCAGCATTTGCGCGCAAAATATAGATTTCCTAATCAGTAACCACTAGACCGCTAACCTGCGCTGGGTAGGGCAGGGCGGAAGTGGTAGAGAGAAGGCGGAAATGGCGCTCTGGAATTCGGCCCTCCGCACAAACGGCACTCAGCCGGGGCGGAACGGGGCCTGGAGTGGTCAATAAACAGGTGAGAAGCACTCACGGAGAAGTGCCAGCTATAACACTTAAAAGCATAACATTCAAGAATGTACAAACTATTTTTAAAAGAAGCTATTAATTATGTAGTGGGTTGTGGGTTTATAGGGGAATAGGGTGAGAAGTAATTTATTTATAATTAATTAAATATGTTAATGCATTTATTGGTATTTTTTTTAATACATTGTTAATTAATTTGTAATTGGTAATTAATTAATTCTTAATTGGTAATTAATTTTTATTAATTGATTAATTGATAATTACGTGAATTTTATTAATTTATTTTCTTTAGCGGGTTGTGAGTTTATAGGGGAATAGGGAAGGAAGTAATTTAATTTTAATTAATTAAATATTTCAATTTATATATTGGTATTTATTTTGAAAAAATGTTAATTAATTTTTAATTGGTAATTAATTAATTATTAATTGGTAAATCATGTTTATTAATAGATTTTTTGATAATTAAGTGAATTTAATTAATTTATTTTCCGTAGCGGGTTGTGAGTTTACAGGGAAATAGGGTGGGAAGTTATTTAATTGTAATTAATTAAATGTTTTTATTTATTTATTTATTGGTATTTATTTTGACCTAATTGGTAATTACATTTTTTTTTTATTAATTAATTGTAAATTGGTAATTAATTTGTAATATTAGTTAATGAATTTTAAAAATTAATATTTTTTTATTTGATTAATTATTATATTGTATTAAATTGGTATTTACTTTTAATACATTTTTTATTGGTATTGATATTAATTTGATATTTATTAATATATTAAATATTTACTTTCTCCACTGTTAAGCTCACTAGAGTGGGAATAATCATTTTTACCCCTATGCCATCCAACGCGTTCCCTACTGTTGCACTCACTAGAGTGGGAATAGTAATTTTTACCCCTACGCTATCCACTGCTTTCCCTACTTTTGCACTCACTGGAGTGGGAATAGTAATTTTTACCCCTACGCTATCCAACACTTTCCCTACTGTTGCACCCTCTGGAGTGGGAATAGTAATTTTTACCTCTACGCTATCCAACGCTTTCCCTACTGTTGCACCCTCTGGTGTAGGAAGAGTAATTTTTACCCCTATGCTATCCAACGCTTTCCCTACTGTTGCACTCTCTGGAGTGGGAATACTAATTTTTACCCCTACGCTATGCAATATTTACCCTACTGTAGCAGTTGCTGGAGTGGTAATAGTAAATTTTAACTTCTTGCTATGCTACAATAAATATATTGTATATTTTTAATTAATTAATTATGTTAATATATATATGTGTTAAAAAATCAAGTTGTATTTTTTATTTTTTATTTAACTTAAATTAATTATTTAATAATGTTTAAGTTATTTAAGTATTTTTAAGTATTTTTTAATTAATTATAGTTATTTTGTAATGAATTTTAAATTATTTTAAGTGATTTTAATAAATTCAATATTTGTAAGTATATATATTTATTTGATATTTTTGGTTCAATATTGTTGTACTTACCTGTTTGTAGATAGGATTTCAATATTATGTCTTTCTATATTTTTACTTCAATATTTTTTTCGTCTATATTTTTGTATTCAATATTTTTTCAGTGATGCCTCAGGAGGTGAACTTCGGTATGGATTATGGTGGACAGGCCTACAAGGTTATCCCACTCTTGCCACAGCTAGGGACATGCTGGTGCTAAGACACCAGGGCTTCTAAGGTCTAGTGGTGCCTTCTAAGGTCTAGCATGGGAATGTGCTCCCTTAGGAGAGAAGGCTGAACCTGGTTCCCCAGTTCCAAATACGGCAGCTCTGGCCATAGTGCAACATCTTCTCCTCCAATGAACACCATACTCTTCCACTAAAAGAAACTCACACTGCCTTTAGATGCAATCCAATTGTGTTCAGCTATAAACGCCTGGAAACAACTCAATTCAAATTATTCACTAGACAAGAGTAATATTCTGTCTGAGAAAACAGTAACAACCTCCTGGAAAAAGCAAACACTCACAGGGAAAGCAAGACTGAGTAAAGTATGTGAAATGTAAGGAGGAACAACATGCTTACCTTAATGCTTGTGCACTTGTTATTTGGAAATCAATGAGGGTTTTTGCCTGAAAAGCTAAGGACATTTCTACAGGGCCTGGAAGGGACCCATTTCAATGTCCATTGCTTAAATCCTTACAAAACATAAGGAGTATGGTTTGAAAAGACCACATTCATGAACATAAAGCTGCACTACACAACACATTTCATAAATGAATAAAAGGAAAACAGCTGATAAGGATCACATGGAACATTTTCTACACCACACATCAACCAGATATCGCAGTACCTCTAGGAATGGTGAACTTCCATTGTTATTTTGCTCACCACGCCACCCCGATAGATTAAACCCATATCTGTGACTGGGGGTGAATGTTTGACAATGTTCAAAATTCCGTCCATCATCTTTTTGTGTTGCATTTTCACCCTGAGTGGGAAGGGTATGCCCAGACCTGGGTCCCGTGCTCACTACGCCTCTGGAGTCAAGCTATCCTGGCTGAGGAAGGCTGAAAGCCCGAAACCAGTCCTAGGATGCTTGATTCCTGTCCGTTGGAAGACATGGTCTGGTAGTTCGGTCTGGACTGTTCCCTTGAGGCACAGGGTCAAGACTGATTTGCTTATGGATATGTCTGAACTCTGGTGTCGTGGTGAGCAAAATAAAGATGGATTAAACCCAGATGTGTGACTGGGGGTAAATGTTTGAGAAGGTTCAACATTCTGTCCTCATCTTTTTGTGTTACATTTTCGCCCTAAGTGGGAAAAGTATGCCCAGACGTGGGCCCCGTGCTCACCACGCCAATGGAGTCAAGCTATCCTGGCTGATGAGGGCTGAAAGGCCAAAACCTGTACTAGGATGCATGATTCCTGTCCTGGGAAGGCATGGCCTGGCAGTTCGGTCTGGACTGTTCCCATGAGGCACAGGGTCAAGACTGCTTTGCATATGGCTATGTCTGAACTGGGGTGGCGTGGGGAGCAAAATAACCATGGATTAAATGCACATCTGTGACTGGGGGTGAATGTTTAACAATGTTCAACATTCCGTCCATCATCTTTTTGTGTTGCATTTTCTCCCTAAGTGGGAACAGTATGCCCAGGCGTGGGTCCTGTGCTCACTACGCCACTGGAGTCAAGCTATCCTGGCTGATGAGCGTTGAAAGCCTGAAACCGGTCCTAGGATGCTTGAGTCCTGTCCAGGGAAGACATAGCCTGGCAGTTCAGCCTGGACTGTTCCCATGAGGCACAGGGTCAAGACTGAATTGCATATGGCTATGTCTGAACTGGGGTGGCATGTTGAGTAAAGTAATGATGGATTAAACCCAGATCTGTGACTGGGGGTTAATGTTTGACAATGTTCAACATTCTGTCCATCATCTTCTTGAGTTACACTCAGTAAATTGGGCAAGATTGGAGGGCCATGTTTTGTGAACCCTATTGTTTAACCCGCAAGCACTAGCTGGAATTTTCACTGTCTTCATCATCACATCTAAATCTCCTGATTGTGGCTCGTTATATAAAATAGCTGGAGATGAATAGTTCAAATTTCACTCATTATACAAGAGTAAAATATTACATGAAAAAAATAGAGAAACACATACTGGTAGTGCCTAACAAACTTAATGAATGCAAGATTAAGGAAAATGTGAAATATACTGAAGAGCTTAACCACTGACATTATAGATTAGCTTAAACTGTGATGCGGCCAGGCTAGTCAGGATGGCAACGCTTCAGCAGCAGGCAATTCCTGAACGTCAAAAGGTGCAAACGACCAGTCACAATTCTCCCCTCCTAACTTGGGACAGTAGGTCTGGCTGTCTAGCGGTGCTGGAGCTTGCATTAGTGCAATTGAGCTTGATTTGAAGAATTAATCCTCGCCTAGCCTGACATTTGACAGATATAATATGGTGTTTATTAAAAACTAGGCCTGGGCAAAAAACTACGCTATGCTACGCTTGCGTAGCGTAGCAGGCATTTTTTGCTAGCGTGCGGTCCCTTACATCAAGTTGGCGACAGCGAGCGAGCAAAATCAACTTCCCGGCGAGACTTTTTCCTCGTCGCGATCAGCAACTTCAAGTTACGGATCCCTAGCATGGAAAATAAACCTCCCGGCAAGATTCTCAACGCAGGGGAGATCAGGTTTCTCATTGCTAGTGGTTGCGTATGCTCGCGATGAGAAACTACCAGTCCGCGTTGAGAAAGCTGCCGCTCGAGTACAAATCTACTCGAGGGGCAGAAAACGACTGCTTGCACTGTGCAAGATGCCGTTTGCAATGATTGCATAGTGCGGACAAGTATCCGGCACTGTGAAATCAGTCCAAACAGCATTTTCCCTACCGCATTACACAGTTCGCGTAGCGTACGTGGTACGAAATGCACTTCGCATAGCTACGCAACGAAAACAACCATTTTTCAACACAATAATTATTTTAAATTTGATGCTACTTTTTAAAATGTGCCCTCCAGCATTCACAGAGATCTAAACCATACATGGTGAATATCATAAAACCGCATAACCCTCACTTATTGTATTGTATTGTATTGTAATTACATTTATATAGCGCTTACTACCCCTGACGAGGCTTCGAATCGCTTTTTCGGCGGGTAGCATGCTACTCCGGGACCCAAAGAGGATTAGTGTTGAATTAGTATAGTGAAACATGCAAGTACATTTTTAAGTGGTGGATAGGTTAGTCAGTTATTTGGATTTCTGTGGAAAGTGAGCCCATATTACTATCGATGCCCGGGCTGCTGGCGCAAGTCGCCTCTTAGTTCCCATTCTGAATAGTTACCAAATAAAGAGACGGGCGCTGGGAGCAGGAATCACAAGAACAGGATTTATTACTCATGAGGAGAGCCTGTCATTTCGGACACGAAACACAGTGTCTTTCGGGAGGTGCTCTAACAAGTTCCCTGAGACATCGCCTTTTATACCTTACAAAACATTCCTTATTACAATAACGACATTGTGAAACAAGGAAAAGACATCCCCATAATCTTCGTGTCAATCCCACCCCACATACATCCACAATAGAGGCCCTTAGCCAGCCGATAAGAGGAGGGGGCAATCACGCAGCTGAGTGTTCCGCCGATTCTTTGGATGTGTGCGCCTGATCGTATCCCAGGGGGTGGGGAGGCCAGGATCAATAGTGGGCCCTTTGAAGAGGAGTGACTTCATACAATAAGGGGCAGTAAACAGTATCTCCCGGCTTAGACGATGGCCTCGGACCTGTGTGGACAGTCAATTGTGGAGGGAGGGTTTACCAACAGAGGGGTTATTCATGAAAGGAAAGGAGGGTGTTGGTCAGGCGCGGCCGTGACTCCCAAGGACAGGGTCATGCAGACTTGTGCATGTGAGAGCGGGGGCAGTCAGGTACAGCTGGGGAGGGGGGGGTTTGTCAGCTGAGGCGAAGGATGCTTCTTCAGGAGGAGATGGGGGGTGCGTGGGTCAAGCAGGAGGGTTACTTCTCAGAGCAGGGTCGCGCAGAGGGAGAGGGTCATTCGAGAGTGGGGGGTGTTCAAATGCGCGTAGGGGGGAAGCCGGGGATTTCAATGAGCGGGCAAAGAGGCCATGGTGCCTAAAATGGCTGTCGGGTACATGCGGGCATGGGCCTTTGCTGGCAGAATGATGCGGTCAACGTCTCATGACATTCATGGTGCGCACAGGGAGGGGAATGGGAAAAGACAAATGAACGCTGCTTATGTACATCAATTTTGTGATTTTCCACAGTCGCCGCTTTTTACGTAACAAAGTTCATTTCCTAATTGATGGGTGTACATATAAACATGTGTGGTTGATGAAATAGCATTTGTCAATACTAACACATTGCATATGATCATGAACAGTTTGATGCGATTGGCAGAATGCAGCACATAGGAAATTGTATTTGCAAACGTACTACATAGCATAAATGCTTCTGACTTTAAAAAAAAATGTGACCAATGAACATTTTGACCAAGTAGTTGAGGGAGGAATTCAGTCCAATAAGATCTCTTCGTCACAGTGTCTTTTTAACAGTGAGCCATCACTGGTAGGCTCTAGTCCGTGTCCTTTTGTTGGCGCTGTTGAGCACCGGCGGTGGAGCTATAGGTCCAGCTCGGATTTAACCTTTCGCGTTGCAAGGTGCGGTCTGTCCTCTACTGTTAGACCACAGTCCTGTTCCCTAACCAATCCTTTTAGTGGCGCCTTATGCTCGGCACCTATATTTCCGCGGCATAACCCCATTTCCACCTAAATGCTGTTCTTCCTTTCGGCAAAAAGTCACGTGGAAAAGAGGGTGTGTGGTTCAATAGTCGGTGGGAGTGAGGGCGGAGTGGGGTCAGATTTCCTGGGACACACCAAAGGGACCAAGGGAGCAAGCAAGCAGGCCCATCAATCGGGCTTGAAAAGGGGGACGGAGGCTTCAGGCACACGTGCGTTAGCGGACAGAAAGCTTCAGGACAGCCCTTCATCCTTTCGTTTATCGCCTTTGAGAGTGCTGCCTCGTCCCGTATCTTGTTGCGCTGCGGCTCCACCTTTGGTCGAGGACGCATGTGTCTCATGATCTGCAGCCAGGCTGTGCGCCACGTCCGACCCTTCTCCTCTGATGATCGTATATCTTTGAATGGGTAAAAACAAGTTTTAGAGAACTGGCAGGAGACGAGATTCTTACATTTGAATTCCACTCGCAATCCTAGCACCTGGGGGTTATGTTCATTGGTCATAGTCAGAAGTCTATTACCATGAAGTAAGTATGTGGGTATTTCTACTGTGTTCGCACCAAGTCTAATCGGCGTTCATTCATGACACATATGGACAGAGGTCAGACTCCTATCACTTGCGTATTTCATTAAAAACTCCAAAATTGGCAACATTCAGGGGAGACTCGTCCTTCTAAACCGAGCCTTAACAGTCTTACATTTCCCTTTAGAGCTGGCTAACTCTTTCAAGCAGAGCAGGGGTGCAATCATCGAAGGACAGTGTTAAACAGGCTTTTCTCGAGGGGCGACAGTTGGTCATGGTCATTAGTTATACATCGGGGGGCAGCAGCTGGGGTCAATCAGGTGGGGCGGGGATGCTTCGGGCATTCGCGCTTGAGTGCAAAGGGGTGGGGCAATCTGGGCATTGGGGGGTCAATCTGGATATTGGCGCTTGTCTCTAACGAACTGAAAAATAGGGTGCCGTTGACATATAGTTCCCCTATAAAAGGCCAGATTAGGGGACCTTAGTCGTTTTACCTGTCCTTTCTTTCTTAGCCAATTCGAGTTCATTCATTTTGCAGAAAGGAGAGGTAGCAATATGGCAAGTTACGATCGTTTTAGTTTCTGTCAATTTCGCTGAACACCTTCGTGTTCAATAAGTGTCCAATCAGACTGGTGCCAGCGGGGCACAATTTTACCACAAAAAGGAAGATGGAACAGGGGGACTCTCATAGAGAGTGAGAGTCGTCCGCAACCTAAACGAGCCATTCGGTACACGTATGACATGTAGGGAGAGTGGGAGAGAGAGAGATAGATAGAGAGGGAGAGAGAGAGAGAGAGAAAGAGAGACGTGTACGGGAATAGGTCATTTTAGTGCGCTCACAACACAGAACAGCAGGGGTCAGGTAACAAAGAGACGCGAACAGAGGGGAGACATAAACCCATAGAGTACATGCACACAAACTCAGACGAAGGAAGACAGTACATGTATTACATACACAAGAGATTCACGACAAAACATAGAACAGTTATTGGCCAAAAAAGATCTTTCTGCATGCTGCGCATCTTTAATATTCTGTTTATCTACGGGCTGAGCTCTTTTTACCTTTTCCTCCTCTTTCCTCTCGTTTGCTATCTTTATGAGCGTTCTCGGTTACTAATACTTACACCTCGGTCAGCCGGTCAGAAATTAACCTGGTCGGGCTATTGCCCACGGTTGGATCTTAAACCACTTTAGAGTTTCTTCTTTTGATGAGAAGTTCTCCAGGCTGAGGCAACGGAGGGTATTGATCGGGAGAACAGTCGGACAGCTTGGCTATATCTATAAGAGTGCGAGAAGGAGGTGGTACATTTTGAACATCAACAACATTCCTACTTTCCCAGACGGGCGGTGCCTAGGTAACCCTTGCCCCGGGACTTTTCCTTGTCCTTTCTCTATCTAATTAAACGTCATAGGTGCACTATCTGGCATGCTAGTTCGAGTCAAATTCCGTCATACAGTACTAACCCGTCAAGTTTCTACGTCAGTCCATCCTCCCAGTCGCTATGTTCTAAGGAGGAACAGTCATATCTAAGTCTATGTCTTTCAAAAACTCGTTAGCATAAGTACTATGCTCAGATCCCTTCCTTCACCTTTTCGTCGGTCGTTCGGTCATCACTCCTCCATACTTCAGTCGATGTTCCGGCTCAACCTGCAGAAGGGAGGAGAAAGAAGGGGGTGGGGGCAGCATTCGGAACACATTAACGCGCATAAATCCGAAAATGTTTTTACCTACCACATACTCGACCTATCTCCACGGGGTGCATTTTTTTTTTATCATCTCGGCGTTTAAGCCCAGAGGGACCAGTAGTGTTTAGATAGATAATCGTCGATGGTCTGCATATCTACATGAATCACTTGATCGTGGCCTTTTAGGTCATGTGCAAGGGTGGTGGTCAAGTGGCATTTCTTTGGTATCGCTTAAGGGCGTCTAAAACACTTTCCGGCTGCCAGCGACACATAATGTAGTTGCTAAGTATCGGGCCTTTTTAACCTTCAACCTTAATCATGCTGCATGTATTTTACTTATGTCGGTGACAGTAGCCATACATTTCGACAACATTCATCAATACAAACGCTACCATTATATTTGCGTGTTCAAAAAACTTTAATGAAAAATGTTGGCGCACAAATACGGGCCTACAACCCAGTGGGCCGGCTACGGAGCAGACTGGAACTGTGCATAAGAGGAACGAAGTCGGTGGCCATTCATTTCGTAACGTGCGGCGGTGCAATAAAATCGTATCGAACTTTCTTTAAGGGGCGAGTATAATGTGTGTCAAGATTTCAAGCTTTCAATAATATCATCTCATTGTCCAACCAATTACTCAAGACCTAACGTTTATCAATTCATTGTCCAAATGCTCAATCAGTGCTTATTTTATACCAATTCATTGCTTCCAAACATAATTAGTACCCACCCTAAATCAGTTCACTGTCCCAGCACATAATCAATATCCATCTTATATCGCTTTCTTTTCCAAGCACATAATCAATATCCATCTTATCTACTTTCATTGTCCAAAAACTGCATACGTATCTTGGAGCATCAAGGCTGAGCAAATAGGGTGCAACAAGGAGTTTTAAAAGTCTCATTTTGTATCGGCGCCATTTTGGGCGAGGTCAGGCAAGTCCCAGTATAGTCAGAATGCTTCCACTGACTCGTGGTTGGACCAGAACCTCTTTTGGCAGTTCAAAAACTTTTTCGCAATGGGGTAACAGACTAGCAACATGAACCATCAGTCAAAAGTGGGGAGGGCGGCAACAATCTTTTCTACCGGGTCATTCTGGTGTTCCACCGGAACTGAACAAGTCTGTATCTTTGCTGCATTTTAGCCATTTCCAAACTGAGGCTGGCGCCGGCAGGAGTGCGCCGACATCTCGTGGCTCCATCGGAGGACGGGGGCGGGGGGCGCCTCGTGGAGAGGTCGGCCCCCCCCCCGGCTCTTTTAGAATCTTCAAGGTTGAGGAGCACAGGGCGTGTGCCCGTCCCGGGCAAAAAAACGCTTTTTGAGATGGACCCTCTTCAAGCAGGAGCGTTAGGGTGTCGCTGGAAGCCTCCACCTGGAGGGAGGTGGGGGAGGCTCGTTCGCGCCGCCTCCCCCTTCCAGCGACCCCGCGCCGTTCTTCGGCTCCAGCGCTTCGGTATTGGTCATGCCAGGCAATGAAGATGGGGGGGGGGGGTCGGAGGCAGAGGCAAGACGCCCCCCCCTTTCGGTGGCGGGACTACCTGCAACTATCAGGGGTTGCCACTGGCGGGACTGCCTGCAACTCTCCAGAGTTGTCCAAGACATAATTGAAAAAGCGCTGCCGACCTCGCCTTGGCTTCGGTCTTTGATGATGGCCGGATCAGGCAAGAGAGGGGGGGGGGGTCGGTGGCTGAGGCAAGACATCCCCCCCCGTGGCCTGCAGGGCAGCAGAAGAGGGGAAAAGGGGAGACCATTACGATTTTCGGGCCGTCCGCCCTACAGCCTCCCCCTCTAATGGCGGTCAGCCAGGCCCTGCCCTGCACGCATCGAGGCCTCGCCTTCCGGATGGGCGTAACCGCGGACCTGTTGCACTTCGGGAGCTTCCGGAATGGGGGTAGGTATCTATTGATTTGTATCTATTTCATGTTACCGTTATTTGGGCGTGGTGGGCAGTGAGGCAGACATGTTTGGAGCAGGAATAGGCAGTGGAGCCTAGCTACCTCATGGCTGTCTTGCCGTCAAGCTTTCGCCATTTTATATTTCTTATTACGAACTATTTCTAATGTTTCTTATTTTTAGTGAAGTCGAAAGCTCATCAGGGGGTTACTGACTTAGCCCGATTTCTTTTATTTTTCCTTCCTTTCCTTAGCGTGTTTCAAGCTAAAGTTTCTGTTAATAGGGTACGGTGATCACTTCATTTTTTTTTTTTTATATGTCCTTTCATTAGGGGTACTCCTGGACGGACCAGATGAGTTACCTCCAATAAAAGGTCCGGGTTGGAACTAGATTATCAATCAGTGGGGAACACATGTCCCTTCATTATGGTATCATCCTGGACGGACCAAATGATGTACCTCCAATCACTAGGGTAGCCTCCTGGACGGACCAGATGGCCTACCTCCAATAAATGGTAAATGAGTGGGGAGCATATGTCCCTTCATTAGGGTAGCTTCCTGGGCGGACCAGGTGAGCTACCTCCAATAAATAGTCAATCAGTGGGGAGTGGATAGGCCTGACGAATCATAAAGGGGCATAACCTACCCTTTACTACTTGCAAAGACAAGACAGAATATTTCTATTCCACGTTATTTGCAAATAGAAAATACCTCAAACGAACCATTCCTTGGACAACAATGTCCAGTCAATCAATCAATCAGTGGGGAGAAAAACAGGCATGACGGATTACAACGGGGACAAACGTCTGCATTACCTGCCCTTCGCTATCTGCAAAGGGAGACAGAATATTCCTATTCGTCTCTGTTTGTGGACAGGGAAGATCTCAAAGAGCAACAATCGATTATTAATCGATATCAAACAATCAGTGGGGAGAAAGGTAGGCATGACGGATTACAACGGGGACAAAAGTCTGCATTACCTACCCTTCTCTATCTGCAAAGAGAGACGAACGTTCCTATTCGCCGCTGTTTGTAAACAGAGAATGTCTCGTTCTCAAGAAGAGAACCAATATTTCAAGTAGCAACCAAAGCTAAATGAACCAATAACCAAACAATATCAGTATTTAAATACCGATTCCAATACAATCAATCAAACAATCAGATGGATAAAACCATCCTACCAATCAGGCGTAAAACGCCCTACTTAATCTTACCCGGACCGGACCATATGGACAGTTCTTTGTCTTCCTCCTCCAGCGCCCGATCGTTCTCTTACTCCATGCAGCATTCCTGTGGGATTCCAGTCAGGACAATAGGTCACTCGAGAGAGGTCCGTTCAGAATCGGTGAAGTTCATTCGATCGGCAGCCGGACGAGGGCCCTCTCAAGGCAGGTATACTCCAATCATTTAGATGTTCACCTCATCGTCTGGATCTCTCTTACTGGACCTTATGTCACTGATGGACCCCGCGTTGGGACGCCAATTGTGGAAAGTGTGCCCATATTACTATCGATGCCCGGGCTGCTGGCGCAAGTCGCCTCTTAGTTCCCATTCTGAATAGTTACCAAATAAAGAGACGGGCGCTGGAAGCAGGAATCACAAGAACAGGATTTATTACTCATGAGGAGAGCCTGTCATTTCGGACACCAAACACAGTGTCTTTCGGGAGGTGCTCTAACAAGTTCCCTGAGACATCGCCTTTTATACCTTACAAAACATTCCTTATTACAATAACGACATTGTGAAACAAGGAAAAGACATCCCCATAATCTTCCTGTCAATCCCACCCCACATACATCCACAATAGAGGCCCTTAGCCTGCCGATAAGAGGAGGGGGCAATCACGCAGCTGAGTGTTCCGCCGATTCTTTGGATGTGTGCGCCTGATCGTATCCCAGGGGGTGGGGAGGCCAGGATCAATAGTGGGCCCTTTGAAGAGGAGTGACTTCATACAATAAGGGGCAGTAAACAGTATCTCCCGGCTTAGACGATGGCCTCGGACCTGTGTGGACAGTCAATTGTGGAGGGAGGGTTTACCAACAGAGGGGTTATTCATGAAAGGAAAGGAGGGTGTTGGTCAGGCGCGGCCGTGACTCCCAAGGACAGGGTCATGCGGACTTGTGCATGTGAGAGCGGGGGCAGTCAGGTACAGCTGGGGAGGGGGGGGTTTGTCAGCTGAGGCGAAGGATGCTTCTTCAGGAGGAGATGGGGGGTGCGTGGGTCAAGCAGGAGGGTTACTTCTCAGAGCAGGGTCGCGCAGAGGGAGAGGGTCATTCGAGAGTGGGGGGGTGTTCAAATGCACGCAGGGGGGAAGCCGGGGATTTCAATGAGCGGGCAAAGAGGCCATGGTGCCTAAAATGGCTGTCAGGTACATGCGGGCATGGGCCTTTGCTGGCAGAATGATGCGGTCAACGTCTCATGACATTCATGGTGCGCACAGGGAGGGGAATGGGAAAAGACAAATGAACGCTGCTTATGTACATCAATTTCGTGATTTTCCACATTTCGAATGATAGCAGAATGATAGAGGAGGACAAAGGTTTGTATTTATTTATCGCTTGTTGACGCACGCTATTCAGGAAGCCTATAAAGGATTAATGGTGAATTAATATGGTGAAATATGAGGTAATTTGGATATTAGTCTGTTACTTGGAGTGAGAAGGATAGCGGACTGATAAAAGGGGAAGAAAGGTTTGCATTCATGTAGCACTTCTTACCCCTGATGGGTGTTGAAGCGCTTTTCTGGCGAGTAGCACGCCACTCCGGAACCCATAAAGGATTAGTGTTGAAAATTAGTATAGTATATGAAGTAATTGGAGTAGTAGCTATGTTATTCAGTTATTTGGGCAGTATATTAGTATAATTGAATATGGAATATCGAATTTGAGAAGTGAACATGTTAGTCTGTTAATTTTGATTGATAAGGATAGTGGAGGGATAAAAGAGTGAAGGATTTTTTTTTCTTTAGGTCTTAGCAGTAGGAAGAGGCTTTTGGATGAGTAAAAAGGAGTTTTGGAGGGAAGGAGTCAGAGGGGAGAGTTTAGAAAGGTTTGACTTTAGGGGATCGGTGTAGTAAAAAGAGGTGTCAGTTGATGCAAGGAGGGGTAGAGCAGGAGAGAGTCCAGAAAGGGTTATTTTGGCGATCATGGTAGTGGTATGGGGTTTGGGATAAATGAGAGAGTGGATGTAGAGGATATATTGATAGATGTATAGGATGAGAGATAGGGTAGTGCATTGGAAGGAGTAGTAGAAAGAAGTTTGAGATGAGTCAGAAGGTTGGGCTAGAAGATATATTGAGCGAAGTATAGGCTGAGAAATAGGCTAGTGCATTGGAAATGCTAAATTAGAAGAAAGTGATAAATATATAGATCCATAAGTACATTGAAAGTATATAGATACATAAAGGAAGTAAGTATATTTAGATTAAATATATTGATAGAGGCACATGATGAGAAATAGGGTAGGGCATTGAATATGCTTTTTCAGGAGAAAAGTAACAGACACACAGATCCAAGTACATGGAAGGTACATGGATGCACAATGGAAATATGTAAATGTAGACCAAAGATGATTTTTATTTATTGATGAATTATTATTATTATTATTATTATTATATATTTTTTTTCTCTTAACAACATCATTATTTTACATGTTTTATAAAGTAATACACAAAGATAGGTACATATCTATAGTGAAAACAAATGCTTATATACAGAGGGATATGCTGTAAATTTCTGTTTCCGTATGGTGCTTATGTGGGGAAGAGCCAAATCTTGAGTAGTTTTCTGAAGATAAGGTGGTTGTCGGTGGATCTTATTTTGGGGGGTAAAGTGTACCATAGTTTGGCTGCTTGAACAGAGAAGGACGTGCCACCCATGGTTTTTTCTTGTATGGTGAGATTTTGAGGCGAGATGCTCCTTTAGAGCGGAGGTACCTTTGTTGAATGTGCTTGGTGATTTTATTCCTGATGAAGAGTGGTCCTATTCAATGTATTGCTTTGTGGGTAACACAAAGCAGCTTGAACATGGATCTTCTGGCAACCGGTAACCAATGCAGGGCTTTCAAGGCAGGGGAGATGTGGTCTTGTAGTTTGATATGCAAGAGTAGTCTGGCAGCCAAGTTCTGAATCCGTTGTAGTCTTTTCAAGGTCGTTAAAGGTGACCCGTGGTAGAGGCTATTGGTGTAATCGAGTTTGGATAGAACAAGGGAGATGGTAGCTTGGACCTTGTCTGGAAATCCCAAATGAGGGAAAATTCGTTGCAGCGTTTTTATAGTAGCAAAGCTTGATCTTGCTAGTTTATCCACTTGTTCATTCATCGACAGCTTGGAGTCCATGGTCATTCCGAGGTTTATTACTTCCTTCGATACTTTAGGCAGTGATCCCAGTTCATCAGGTCATGCGGCAAACAGGTTGTATTTTTTCCAATCGCCACACATGAGTATTTCAGTTTTTGAAGCATTCAATTTGAGATGGCTCCAAGTCATACACTGATCCACAGCTCTGAGCCAGCTGAAAATTGGTGATTTTCCAATGTCTTTGGGGCAAACCAGTTGAAGGAGTATTTGCGTGTCATCCGCATAGTTGTAGCACGTGAGGTGAACTTTATTGATCAGTACTGGTAAAGACTTCATGTAGATGTTGAAAAGCATGGGCGAATGATAGAACCTTGAGGGACCCCTGCTTTTGTGGAGTATGGTTTGGACGAGAAAGGTGGGGTGTGGATGACATTAGTTCTGTTTCGAAGGCAGGACGCAATCCAGTCTAGAGCAGTACCCTCTATGCCGGCTTCATAAAGTCTTTGTTTCAGAGTGTCATGGTCAATCGTGTCAAAGGCAGCTGAGAGGTCCAAGAGGAGTAGCGCAGCAACCTCGTTGCAGTCTACTGTATTCTTTAGGTCATCCCAGATGGCAAGGAGGGCAGATTCAGTGCCTCTTCCCAGACGGAATCCTGTTTGGAAATCTGAAAGTATGTCATTCTCTTCAATGAATTGTGACATCTAGGCGAATGCTGCTCTTTCTATCAGTTTGCCAAAGAAAGTTCCATTTGTAATGGGTCTGTAGTTGTCAGGGTTCAGCGGGTCCAAGTTTGTTTTCTTCAGTAAAGAACATATGTATGACTTTTTGAGTTCTTCTGGAAATATTCCAGTAGTTAAAGAATCGTTGATGATTCTTTTTACTGGAATGGCAGCAGAGGTTGTTAAAAGAATTGTCTTGAAAGTCAGATGGGTTGGTGGCAGGCCTGCTTGCTTTGACCAGGTCTATAAATTAATCGTGTGAGATGTGTTGGAAGGAACGGAGAGGCATGATTAGAGCATTCTTGAATAGTTGTTTTGTACAATGGTTAGTGCTGGTGCTTTGCTTCAGTTTTAAGTACGAGTCCAACGTATCTGCGTTGTCTGTGTAATGATTTGCCAGTTTGTCTGTGAAATCTTGAGTAACAGGATGAGTTCCTTCTAGGCAATTTGGTTTTCGAAATTCATGGAGTATTTTATAAAATTCTTTATTTGCACATTTACCGTTTTGAATTCTGCCTGAATAGTACATTTTCTTAGCTTTTTTGATAGCCGACTTATATAATCTGTTAATTTTTTGTAGGTGAAGTTTGTCTTGTTTGGCGTTTATTTTGAGCCAGGTACGTTGCAGCTTTCTAATTTGTTGTTTTATGTCTTTTATTTCTATGTTTCTCCAAGGCGCTTTTTTTCTTTTGTTCTGTTGTGTGGTATCAGGATGTCAAAAGCTTCCTGTAGCCACTCATATAGATTATGAACAGAACTTATGGTTTCCAGATTTATTCTGGATGTTAGTTGGGTTTCCAAGTGTTCCAAATAGAGTTTCTTCCTCGGCCGATAGGTGGATGGATGTAAGGTAGTTTTAGGTGAGTCGCTTAGTGTTGTTTTATGTTGGAAAGCAAGCAAGTAGTGGTCTGACCATGTGACTGGAGTTATAGTTTGAAAGGTAACTAGTTCAGTATTAGCAAAAATTACATCTAGGATATGTCCAGCGGTGTGTGTCGGATTGGGGACAATCAGATGCAGGTTCAATGCGTCTAGGCCGGTGATTATTGTTTTTGGATGGGGCATATTGGTTTTATCAAACCAAATGTTAAGGTCACCCACAACGCATAGGTTGAAACTGTGTCTAGAAGTGCGTCTGGGAATGTTGCCTTGCTAGGTGGAGGTCTGTAAAGGAGCAGGAAGTTACAGGTGGAAGTCGGTGTAGGATTGCATCTTGTTAGAAGAGCCTCACAATTCTTTATGGGGATGTTGTCAACTTTAGTGATATGTATTGTTTGCCTGAATACAACAGCTAGACCACCTCCTTTTTTGGCTATACGATTTTGGGTGATTATTTGATAGCCTAGAGTAATGGCTTCATGCAGGACTGGAGCCATATCCTCTCCCAACCATGATTCGGTTATGAATAGAATGTCTGGTTTTGCATCGGTGAGAAGGTCGTAGATGTGATGCTTTTTTTTAGAGAGGGATCAAGCGTTTATTAGTAGACAGTGTAGAGAGAGGCCTTTAAGATAGTGGGACTTTGTTTTGTAGAAGAGTGATCAGTATTGTGTGGATGTGTCGCAGGTGTGTTTTTAGTGCTGGTATTAGCTGTATTAGGATAGCAATCGTGTAGCTGTTCCGTATCGTGTTCCTCATCCAGCACGCTAAGAAGACATTTTGATGGGTCTGCATATGTATGTGTTGGAGATGGTGTTTGAGAGTGAGTTGGAGTGCTGTGTTGCTTTTATGGTGCAACATTGTTGTGAGGTAGACTTGGGGAAGCAAAGTTGTGAGGTGTGGCATGTTGCTTATATTTTTTGCGTGTGTTTAAGGTGGAAGGTGTATGAGTCAGGGGAGGTGGTGCAGTACGTGGGTCATGTCGCAATGTTCTAAATTGTCCAATGGATGAGAGGCGATTAGAAGAGAGGTTCTGTATTGCTGTATCTGTGTTAGGTGTGGTGGAAGAGTGAAAGCTTGGCATTGGAGTTTGTTCTTTTGTGTGCTTTGAAAGGTGGGTATATGTATGTATTTTGTGATGGTAAGTATCATGAGGTGTCGCGCTCTGACAATCTTGTTGTGCTGGTTTGTGTGATATGTTTTGCTTTTGAGGTGTAGTGAAAAGGGGTGCTGCTGTATATGATTCATGCACTGTATTTGGTTGTGTAGTATTGTTTGTTTGAGGTTGTGACGTAGACGGGGTGGTGATGTGTTTATGAGTAGAGTGTATGTTGTGTGTTGGAGGGAATGAGAGTGTTTATATTAGACTGGTTTGTTTCAAGAGTTACAAAGTGTGGTGGTGTGCAGTGTGTGTGTTGTGTGTTAGTGTTATTATGGTAGAATGGAGAGGTGGGTGTTTGTTGGACAACTGATGGAAGGATCATTATATGTTTGTTAGTGATAAAAGGTGGACTGTTAGGTGTAATTACAGCAGGGAGAGTGTGTTTGAGTGGGATGGAGTTATGTATGGTGTTGGTTGGCATTGTGTTAGTGATGAGTGTATTGGTTAGTGGTGTAGGATAGAGTTGTGTACTGTTTGTGGGTGATGGTGGATATGTGTGGTAGTTTAGATAGAAGGGCGTGTAGATGTGGTTTGGTTGGGTTGGTGGTGCATGCTGGTACATTAATCTGTGCATAGTGTTGTGTGTGGTGTATATTTGATGTGAGTGTGTTGCTCTGTTTGTGGATGTGGATGGTGTGGGCTGGGTATTATTAAATGAGATAAAGGGCTGCATTTCTGGCCATAGTCCCGACCAGTCTTGAACAGGCTCAAACAGGCAACTACCCTTGTCCTCTCCGCCCTTAACTGGCTCAAACAGGCAACTACCCTTGTCCTCTCCGCCCTTAACAGGCTCAAACAGTCATCTACCCTTGTCCTCTCTGCCCTTAGCCTCGACGCCCGGGCTGAGACGCTCTAAGCCTGGCCTTTATTGTAGCCCTAGTAATCAGGTGACCCCTTTAGCCAATGGGAACCCTAGCCCTAACACTATGCGATCACAACACTAGCCCTAACATCTAGAACCAATAGGAGACCAGGACCTTACAGCCAATCTTAGCCCTAGTCCAAGCACCCAATCAGGTCAAAAACCCTGATCTCTACGTCCAATAAAGGCCTTAGCCCTACCACTAGTCCCAACCCAAGTACAAGCAGCCAATGGTACAGGTAGCCCTAGTCCCTACTTCCAATAGAAAGTCTAACCCAACTCTTAGTCCCACAACTAGTTCAACAACCAATCACACCAGAAGCCCTAAATAGTTTCTTCCAATTAAAGGTCTAACCCTAGCCCTAGTCCCACCCTACTCCCAACAACCAATAACATAGGAAGCCCTATTCCCTACTTCCAATCGAAATTCTAACCCTAGCCCTAGTCCCAACCCTACAATGATTGAATCACAGACAGAGAAACCAATCAGAACCCTCAAATACCCAACCAATGAGGACATTAACCCTAACCCATTAGAAACACCAGATACAACCACCATTCAGTGTACACATGTGCCTGCCAAACACTAGCAGTCCATATAAGGTCCCAGCAACCTTAGACAAGGTTTGCTGGCCCAGGAGTTGGAATATGCTTCTCCTGTTCGAAATCTCCTAGAAGACAGAGAGGCTCAATCCACACTTTGGACTTCTGCATGTAAAGGCTTCACTAACTCGAAATCTAACAATACTGTTTTAATAAAGCTTAACTCCCCCTGCTGGCCAAAAAAAGAAGTGCACATGCCCCAGTAAATTCAGTTCAAACAGCTCACAGAAGCACCCTCTGATGTAGAAAATCCCTGTTGCTTGGGGGGTGGGAGGAGGCGGGGGGCTGGCCTCACTGGCTTGTGAACACAAAATGGTGGCTGGGGTGCACTGTTTTAGCACACAGGTCTAAGCACAGAGCAAAGGAGAAATTCTGAGGGAAAACAGATTTGTCACCAAGGAATGAGAAGGACAAACTACAGAGGTTGGACTGAAAATCCCACAATTCAACACACTAAATGGAGGCAATCATGGGCAGGGAAAACCTCAAATTTAAAACACAACACAGGTGATAAAATATGCAATTACAGGCAGGCTAAAACTACAATTTTTAACTGTAACAACCACAGTCATAGACAGTAAACACAGTAAGTGAAAATCGTTTTTCAAACAAATTTTTGTCTTGGGAAGAGACAGCACTAGTCTGTCTCCTTACCATTTCCTGGACTCTGCTCACTGCAATCTGGGGCACAGGTAGGCTGCAACTCACAAGATGGAGGAGAATGATTTGGGGTGCACCCAGCAAGGCCTTAAGGGGCCTCGGCAGGTGTGAGAGGAGGGCTCAGACTTGCCTGGTAGCTGAATAGTCAATGGTCTGCTGGCCTGGGGGTGTGGTCTGGGCAGCTGCTTCTCCTGTTCAGAATCTCCTAGGAAGCAGACAGGCTCAATCCACACTTTGGACTTCTGCAGGAAAAGGCTTCACTAACTCGAAATCTAACAATACTGTTTGAATAAAGCTTTACTCTCCCTGCTGGCCAAAAAAACGAAGTTCACAAGCCCCAGTAAAAACAGTTTAACAGCTAACAGAAGTACCCTCTGATGTAGAAAATCCCTGTTGCATGGGGAGGGGGGCTGGGAGCTGGCCTCCCTGGCTTGTCAACTCAAAATGGTGGCTGGGGTGCACTGTTTTAGCACACAGGTCTAAGCACAGAGCAAAGGAGAAATTTGGAGGGAAAACAGATTTGTCACCAAGGAATGAGAGGGAAAAACTACAGAGGTTGGACTGAAAATCCCACAATTCAACACACTAAATGGAGGCAATCATGGGCAGGGAAAACCACAAATTTAAAACACAACACAGGTGATAAAATATGCAATTACAGGCAGGCTAAAACTACAATTTTTAACTGTAACAGCCACAGGCATAGACAGTAAACACAGAAAGTGAAAATCGTTTTTTAAACAACGTTTTGTCTTGGGAAGAGACAGCACTAGTCTGTCTCCTTACCACTTCCTGGACTTTCTGCTCACTGCAATCTGGGGCACAGGTACGCTGCAACTCACATCAAAGTAAAAACTAACAGCTACTCTTCCTATTTAATTAGAGATTTTCAACAGCCAATGATACAAACAAGATTTAGGGCCTTATTATGAGTTTGGCAGTCTTCCTGTACGACCACCACCGTGGCCATCTCAGGAAGAACCCCAAATCTCTGGTGAACCTGAATCCAGGACGGGCAGGCGGGCGGGCGGGCGGCGGTGTCACGGCGGCTGGTATGTTAGGCTTATAGGAGACCCTAAACAGCATACCGCCGTCGTGACAGTGACTACAGCACATTTGTGCTCAGTGTGTCACTGTACTTCCGCCACCCTTTAAATGTGCAATGGAAATGCAGGTCGTCATCTGCTCGGCGGTGCTGGCATTGGCACTGCCACCATTATCAGCCCCTTTCCACACCGCCATTGCCGTGGGATCCTGGATCCTGGCAGATGTGGCAGTCTTGTGGCGATCCCACTGCCACCATTGGTATTTGGCGGTCGGACTGCCGGGGTGGTGGTGGTTGGATCACCAATGCAAGCACGGCAATCCCAAGACCGCTGTACTGCTAATAAGGCCCTCAAACTATACCTGCACATGCCAAACATATAAACTGGTGCATCATTAATCAAAATCAGGTGTCTTTAAGAGAAGATTTCTCTGTTCCTTTTTCCAGAACCCATGTGGTGGGTAACATCCTCTGGCCGGTCCCTTTACTCCAGGTGCAGTCCTGTTGTAGATTAATTTGCCCACCGAAGCCAGCAAGGGTGAGTTGCATTGTTCCGGTTGTTCATTGCTCAATGTCTAGGTAGCCCAGTAACTTCTCCAGCGAGTCTGGAACCTCAATTTCCTTATTCATCCCATTGACCATGACCAGCATGATGCTCAGTTGGAGCAAAGTAAAATAGATGTCCCACTTTCTCCGTCACATTCTGAGATGTCCAAACTTACTTCTTTTCCAATTAGCTGAAGATGAAAACTCTTGAAAACCAGATATTTTGTTTTTTCCACAATAAAAAGGGGTATGCTATTTGCCAGACATGATTTCTTGATGTTCCTGTTGCCTCTATCTGTCATCTATTATCTGTACATGCCACAACTTTCTGCTGAAAACTCTGACTCTGATCCAGTGCGCCCCCTGACCTTCAAAGGTACCAAAAAGTTCAAGTCAGAAGGTTGTTAGCTATGACGGGAAAACTTTGAAGAAGGTGATCGCGTTGCCATTCTCTAACTTCTCTTGAATTCCTGAGAATTGATTTCTGTCCTCCAGCTCAATTATCTTTTTACCTATGCTGCAGTGTTCCTTTTGTCAATCAATTGATTCCACCATATTCTGCTCTAATAAAATCAGTCTATCATCTGCTGCTAACAAGCAAGAGTTGACATAGGTTATATTATTTCTTATGGAGAGGACCTGTATTTTCAACCCTCAGTCCATTTGACACTTAAATGGTAATCATTATACTTCCAATGTAACCTCCGATGTGTTAGGGGGTTGTGAGTATTTGGGTGATTTCTGGTGTTTGCCTGCGACTGCGTCTTTGACTAGGAGTCATCTTGCTGATTTTGCAGCAGACATCTCTTGTGAAGTAGGACCACTCAGTATGCTCACTTGTGAGGTAAGGTTTCTGGAAGAACTGTCGGTCACCTGTTTTGCCTCGTTTTTTAACAATAGATTTGATCGATTTTCAAAAGTGACAAAGGAGCAAAGACAGCAAGCATTACACATGTAACAGACATATTGTAAAAATTCTAGGCACCAAATATCAACCCCAATGAGGGTCTGCAAAAATTGTGCCTCGTTTGATAATAAACTAACCCAGGAGCAGAAATTCAGCAGTGATATAGAGTTGCCTGGAGTGTATCCGGCCTAATAAAGTCACAAAACTCCAAAGGAAGAGACAACATAACAAAAGAGGTACTTATCTAATGCCTGAATCAGGTATCAAGTGCTGGATCACCCTCTTCCAGCTCTTCTGTAGAACGTGCATGCAGAATACTCAGTTCTGTCTCTTCCCTTTGCTGCTTTGCAGGCTGCAGCACTTTTCTGGGCCTTCTGGCAGTCCATCTTTTTGTGCTGTTTTGACTTCTCAATTTCCAATAGCAGGCTCACTGGTGTGAGCATGGAGACACCTTCCATCATCTCCTGTTTCAGACTGGGTCCAGTGCCTCTGGCTTTCTCTAGTCCTCTCTGCAGTCCCGGACAGACTCAAACTGTCCTGGCTCAGTCCCAGAGAAACCATCTTTGTTGCCCCTGGAGTTAGCTGAATAAGCCACCATTTTAGAAGAGACAGGTGATAAGAATCTTTCCTCCACTCCTGTCCTGTAGTTCATGGCGTCCACCTAACTAATGAAGAAGAAGCCAAGTCTGACATTCTTTGCCCACAACAGAACTCCACAGTCAAATTGCTATCCTTATTGTCTAATGCTCCACCCTGATCGGGTACCACCCCTTGTGGTGACCCCAGAAATAACAGTACAGTCCAGACAAGAAGGATGCACAGCCACAAGCTTAGCCACATGCTTAGCAAGGCATCCTACACTCCTCTGCAAGAGTGTGTCTTGCTCTTGACGCTTGCAAAACATCATAAGCTTTTGGCAAAAATGTAATACCTCAGCAGCTAAGGTATTCAGCTTTGTCCCGCAGAGTTTTCATATGATGGATTCAACTCTGAGGACCTTAGCCGACTTCAGTTTCTGACATGCATCTCTGGAAGAATTTGAAATCAAAAACAGACCAGGTGTGGAGGTGAAAACTTAGACTTATTCGACTCTGGTGGTGTAGGGGACCCCACACCATCAGGTGGAGGGCACGCTCTGCTGTTTGCCAAGGAGTCGCGTGTGGGAGGTGCATGAAGTTGGATATGTGTGCAGTGGGGTGGAACTGTTTCTAGTGTCTAGGTCTAGATATGGGCAGTACTATCTATTAGGTGAGGCGTATTTTGATGAATTTACCTTTTGGGTTTTTGATGAGGAGCAGGAGTTCTGGCCCCACAGAGCTTTTTGATTCAAATAAACCCAAACAGGAGCTACCTTTGTCGGCATCTTTTCTTAGCAGTGACTGCCTACGCTCACTATATGTCAGAACTAGGGTTGCGGTGCAATTGGCCGAGACGTAGTGGTGCTGCTGACATCGGCCAGATGAGCTTGGTAGATGGTGGAGCTCTTCTTCCTTAATATATGCCTAAAACACAGTATACTTTATGCCCATTCTACTGACATCCTATCCCTTGTTTGGGAGATTGACCCACCAATATGTGCATGAGGGTGGCGAAGCTAGGCCATTTTCCGCCCGTGGCGGACCCTGCATTTGCCGCATGTAAAATTGCTGGTGCTTCCTGTGTTTGCCGCCCCGGATTGGGCACAGGTAAGAGCGAGGGGGACGCCGCCAACCCCAAAATTCATGCAGCACTGGGCGGCCCGCATCCAGTGTTTAATTTGTGCCGGTGATTTCCGGAGCTAACCACCGGCACTTCATTCTCAGGGCCGGGTCTACACAGACGGCTGCCCCACCAAAAGTAACACACGAAAAACCCACTGAGTAGCTTTCATGAAAGGCTCCGGTGCTTTGTTTCAGGCAGTATGTAACCTGAAACTCATAACAACCACTCCATCGGTGTCAAGCTGTTGAGATACCTTTTACAGTACACCAAAATCTCGCGATATTCCTGACCACTCTTAGCATACTCCCTCAGGACTCCTACTGGCACAAGAAATGTTTAATTAAACAAAGCACAGACGATAAACAGCCTGCACTTTAACTGAAAATACAGACAAAAGAATTAAGTTTAATAGTGAGCACCAATGCACATGAAAACGTTTACAGCCCGAATAAAAATGTTCCCAGTTATGAAAGCTTTGGAATATACATTGAAATTGGTTTCTTAAAATGAGTAAACCTTTTAAATGTGAAAATACCTGCTAGAAAAAAAAGCGTTACATTGCATATGTTGGCTGGTGACTGATAAAATGCTCTCGTTTAAAATGGCCACCTTGTTCGTTTTGTTTATGCTTCCAGAGTGTTACTTCCATCCAGTTTGTTTTAACACTAGAGCGTGGCTGGTTTTGAGTCACTTGTATTGGAGCAGCCACATTTGTGTTTCCGTAGACAAAGTAGATCAAAACGCAATGGATATGTTCAACCTGCTTTTCACATCACAGCTGCTGCCCTGCGGTGTACAAGTATATCACCCACTCTCAGCAGGAGTCGCCACCACTACCAGTAAGTAATATGGCCTAGTATGAAAAGAAACAGCTTGGGAGGCTGAATCGTTTGTGGCTGGAGGAGAGACAAGGTATGTTAGAGTCCCTTCATAAGCTTCACAATGCAGACCCTTTAACTTATTGAGCTGCACCTTAACACCTCGTTGCCAGCTATCCCACCCCCGTCACTTTACCTCCACCTTGCAGGGGCGGCTCTAGGCTCATGGCGGCCCAGGGCAGGGAAAGTAGGTAGGAGGCCCCAGAAGAGGGGGTCCGGGTAGGGCGGAGAACGGAGGCCAGTGAAGAGGGGGGTGTCAGGGTGTTTGGAAGTGGAACAGAGCCGGAGGCCGCCAAATCCCTGCCAGGAGCCGCCATGCAAATATGTATCCATCCTCAGAGGAATATTATATTAAGGATATATATTGGCGTGGTGGCCCCTGGGATTTGGTGGCCCTGTGCAGGTGCACAGCTTGCACATGCCTAAGGCCGCCCCTGCACCTTGGTTTACTTTGATCTCCCTTTGGCGCCCTATGGTTACCTGTTGCTTCGTGGAAGCTGTTTTTTATATTTGCTCCATTGAAATTCTAAGATTTTTCTGTTTGTTCCTTTGAGACTTTGCTGTGTTCTTATGACCGTATTTTAACACTCTGGAGGGCACTGCTACCACAATTGGCATTTTTGTTTTAAGCACTGTGAAAGGGGATGGCACAAGTCAGTGATGCGTCATCAGGATGGTAGTTTAGGTCAAAGGGTGCTACAAGGGACTTATTTAAAACAAATTTGCATTCATTGGTGAGTCGTAGCTATGTAACGCACTCTTGTGTATCCGCAGGATAACCGGTTTGCATCAACTATAACAAATATATTGGTGGAAGGAAAACTGAACAAATAGAGCAAAGATCGTATTGCGTATTCAAAACTATTCTTTATACTGCAACAAAAGTAGGGAGACACATACAAATGAAATAAGGCAGAAAAGTCATGAACAGAGATAAATTGAATTTTCACTGCAGTTCATAACTAAAAACATCAACTCCAAATATTTAAAGACACAACCAAAATTAATTAATAAAGAAGGGTTGCGAATTGGTAACAGAGTAGCGTGACAGGAGATGATGGAGTGTCGACGTTTCGGTCTAGGTAGCAGTCGTCAGATAGACCATCATCAGGACGGTGTTTTTCTATGCAGAAAAAACTCCCTATGTGAAATAATACAACATAATCAATAATTGGCTTAAAAATTCAAAATACATTAATAGAATGAATGCTCTATATGTCAAAATAAAACCATTATTACTCAATAGTCACTCCTTCCCAGTGACCGATGAGAAACAGTTTCTACAATAAACATGAGGCAATATAGCTCAAATCGTGAAATTATATATAGTTCACATGATAAAATTCGATAAAACAGTAATGTATACTGGTTCATTGTTAAAAAGGAACAACTTCTCATTAGAGAAACTTCACAGCGATTTCAATTGAATTAAAAAAAAAGAAGTATTTACAAACATTGCAAAGTTGCCACACAAGTGGAATTACCAATCCGAATACATTTATCAACATTGGTGCATCTCTAAGAACATTAATCTAAGGAAGTTGGTTTGGTTTGTCACCTTGAATCTTCCAATGGGTCTTAAGAGTGCATGGAAACAGCAGAGCCACTGGGAAAGCTGAACACAGCAAAGGCGTGTGGCAAAGAAGTCAAACACGGAGCCTCAACTAAAGAGAAGGATGTGGAGTCTTATAAGGATCAGGGTAAAACAACCTTACACTGAATTCATATGATAAAGCAAGAAATAATACCTTAAGTGTAGGCAGTACGCGCTGTAATTGATAACCAGTTAGTACATGAAGTTTTAACATCCGAAGTTCCTAAAGGAGAGAGTTAATATCGGGTGGATTACATAGTCTTCCACATATTGCTGAACAAGTTAAGCTATAGTAGTACAAATATCCACAGTCGTCTGGGTGAAACTGAAGAGTCTCTGCCATACACTGACTGTGTGAACGGGGTGTGCGCAACAAGCTGCTGAAAAAAACTAACAGTTACCAATGATCCGGATTCAAAACTGGTGGGTAGTTTGTCCGAAAACCATGAACCATTTTAGATTAAAGGTGACTAATGAGCACAGCTATGCGTTCAACTTAAAGGTTGAAATAAAGATAAGAGGCAAAAAAGTGACCGGGAATTTATTATTACAAAAAAGTGACAGCGACGGTGAGTTGCTTGTCCGAAGAGTAATAAAACATTAACGATTGAACTGGATGTTAAGTCTAGCCATATGTTAGCCTTAAAATGTAATTAAGCTAAGACCCAATCAAATCAAACGGCGGAGCAAGGCCCCAGTGCTGCACGCATAGATCCCATTTAGAGCAAGGCTACTTACTTTGAATAATGTTGAAAACCGGCATACGGGCGCATCGTCAACAGTTGTTTGGAAACAATGAAAGGACTACGGTCAGACGGCTTTATGTCCGTGAACCGGAAGTGTTGTAGGCGGAACCGGAAGTGAAATATCATTCGATCGCTTCGTTAGTTGTTTTAATTATTAGAAAAATGATTCTAGATATCATAAGCTATGTTTATTAGTAAATAAGCCAAGGGGGTATAAATTAGTGCATCATTAGGTCATTTTGCAGTGTATTCGAAACGAAGGCACTACGACGGTCGCCATCTTGGATTGGGAAATAAAACTGATATGAATCACAGTTGTCAATGGGTCAAACTTCACAGTACATTATAGTCGATGCTAAATAAAGCTGGGGATTCATTGTGACAAAGCAACCAGAGTAAGTTGAGGTACATCTGCTATAGTCCATGCTAAACAAAGTTGGGGATTCATTGTGACAAAGCAACCAAGGTCAGTTGAGGTACATAAACATCTTTGATATCAATGCAAAGCTAACAAACATCCGTTATATATGTATAGATGTTTCGCAACTATACCGATAGCATAGTGAACAAGCCATATATATATATTATACATTAATACTGGTAGACTTCAAATAGCATCACTAGTTGACCCAAGGTTTCTAAAGACTATAGACATGCCAAGGCATGCCATTCTGTAGATGAATTGAGACCATGTCTGACTGAGTCTGCAAAGCAGATCCAGCGCTGTTCTTTTAGAGTTAGTAAATGATCAACATTGGGTTGCCTAATTGTCGGTTTAATCACTTCTATTACATACCAGAGAAGTTCATGTTCACTGTGGTTTTTAGACAAATAATGGTCAACTAATGGGGCATTTTCCGTCTGGCAGCGGATTCTTGACTGATGTTGAAGGATTCTTTTCTTAATTGGTTGTATGGTTTTACCAAAATATTTGAGACCACAGGGGCACTCAATGCAATACACAACATTGGTTGTGTTGCAGTTTGAAAAGTTTTTTAGGGGAAAGTTCTTGCCGTTCAGATTAAATTGTTTTAGATTAGCAGTGGTGGAGCAAGCAGCACAGTGGTTGCATTTATAATGTCCCTTCAAAGGACTTAGTTGTCGCATATTATCCACCAGTTCACTTGTATTGTTCTTATAGGCATGTACTAGCCTGTCTCTAAGATTACGGCCTCTCTTAAAGGCAAACATTGGTTTGTCCACCAATTCTGGTAGGTCTGAGAGAAGAGACCAGTTTTTTGTAATCACCTTTTTAATTGAATTGCTGGATGTACCAAAAGTAGTGACACATACCAGTTTGGGTTCAGTGTCTCTTTCTTTGACCTGTAGGAGTAGGCTTCGATCGTTGTACCAAGCCCGTTTTAAAGACTGTTTAAGTAGTCTATTCGGATATCCACGTGAGAGCAACTTAAGTTTGAGTATTTGTGCTTCTCTAAAGTAGTCAGCACGTCTAGTGCAATTTCTACGTAAGCGTAGAAATTGACCAAATGGTAGCCCATCCCGAAGAGCTTGGGGGTGGCAGCTATTATATCTCAAAAGGGTGTTTTTAGCAGTTGGTTTAGTGTACAAGGTAGTGTACAAGGTGTTGTTCTCATTGACTTTAATAGATAGGTCTAGAAAGTCCATACTGAGGTTATCTGAGACCATAGTGAATTTGAGGTTTGAATTTTGTGAATTAATCCAATCATGGAAACTGGTAAGTTCACTGGAGCTACCATGCCAAATAAAAAAGATATCGTCTATGTAACGCAGCCAACATCTTAGATGGGCTGCGAAGGGATTGTTGGAGCTATAGATGACATTCTCCTCAAAGTTGGATACATAGATATTGGCAATATCCGGGGCAAAAACTGCGCCCATGGCTACTCCTTTAAGCTGTTGGTAAAAGGATTTATCATAAATGAAAAAATTTTCACAAAGCGGAATTCTCAAACAATCTATGATATATTCCGATGGAACCTGATGGGGTCTAGGTCTCGCCTCAAGCAAATTTAGTAAAATGCTTAATATCTCCTCTTGCGGGATATTAGTGTATAGACTTTCAATGTCCATGGACACTAAAAGTTCAACATTGCTATCAAAGGGAATATTCTCAACCTTGTTAATGACTGCCATCGTGTCCCTAATATAGTTGTTATTCTCAGTTGCAAATGGACGGATGAAGAAATCCGCATATTGTGCCAGGGGCTTTAAGATGGAGTTGCACCCTGACACAATAGGGCGTCCAGGTGGATTAGTCTGGTTTTTGTGGATTTTAGGCAATATATATATTGCAGGGACGGTTGGGGCTTTATTAATAAGGAAAGATGCCTCTTTATCACTTAACCAACCTCCTTCAATACCTACCCTTACTAGGTCTTGGATATGTTTCTCTAGTTTTGTAGTTGGATTGCATGTTAATCGTTGATAGTTGGATACTACTGAAAGTTGGTTTTTCAGTTCCAAATTATAGGCTTTCTCATCCCAGAGTACTATTCCTCCGCCTTTGTCAGCCGGTTTAAAGACAGTATCTGGGAGAGATTGTAGATTAAAGAGTGCCTTCTGTTGTGCTTTAGTTAGGTTGAATGGAACCCATTTAGGTTGTTTCAATAGATGTTCAACTTGGGTCATTACAGCATTTTCAAAGGTGATAATTTCCTTGGCAACCATATTGTTGGTTGGAAAGAAAGTAGATGATGGACGTAGACCAGTAACATCAACTGACATAGTTGGAGTTTTGTCAGCAAAGAAATTTTTAAGACGAATAGCTCTAAAAAACTTGTAAAGCTCAAGTTTGGTGGTAAATAAATCATTTTTAAAAGTTGGAACAAAGGACAAACCATGCGACAAGACTGATATTTCATCAGTTGACAGGAGATGTGTAGAAAGATTAAAAATAGGTACACTTACATTATTTTCTTTATCTATTTCTTTCACCACTCGTAATACTGGTTCCTCGTTCGTCTGTAACCTGGGGTGTAGTTGTTGCGCCCCCATCCTCTGCGCGATTGCCTTTGTTGGCCCCGTGTTGGTTGGCCTTGTCCTCTCTGGCCCTGTCCTAAAAAAGGCTGTCTAGAGGTTGATGGTTGTTCCTGTGCGCCTCTTTGTTGAAGGATTGAGCCAGATTCGTTCTCTGAATCTGAATCAGTACCTGAAAAGGTAACCCTCTTCTGTTGACCGCGAAAGAGACCCTGTTGACCCTGAGGTTGGTAAAAATCTTTATTAAGATAGGGGTAGGTCTTCTCTTTGTTATACCTTTTGATGTCTAACTGCAATTTGGATGTTTTCTTTTGCGAGTTGAAGGTTTCAAAATCTTTGATGGTAAGATTTATTTTGTCTAATAGATCCTTAGCGTTCAAAATGGTGGAATCCGAGTTGATTTTCAATTCTAATGCTTCTATGTCTTTCACTAGATTTTTGATATGTTTCAGTGCTGTTTCAATGCTCAGCACCATCCAGGTGCGTGAGCATTTGTTGGAGGCAAAACTAAAGTGTAGCTTGAAGTCTTCGTCTTCTGTGAAGATGATTGGTATATTTCTAATCTGAAGACCAGTGGGGATGATGTTAGCGTTTAGACAGTCAGTAAGAAATTTGGCATGAAGTTCAGTTCGTACCAATTTCTTACGTAGTCGCTCTAGTTGGTTCAGATCAGATTCACAGGGTAGAGGAACAACAGGTCCTTTAGTTCCCAACAGTGATGGGCCGGATGAGATTTTTTGAATGTATTCATCCGTATATGACAAGGTTTCGGCTTCAGACATGTAAATAGCCGAAAAAAAGACTTAAAGAATGGAAAGAAAATCCAAAGAGTTAACCACTTGAAAAAGTGACCCACAGCAGACAGCAGTCTGCACAAACACACTGTTAAAGGCAGGGGAAACCCAATAAACCCTTGTAGGCTTGGGCACAAAGTAGTTTAGGTCAAAGGGTGCTACAAGGGACTTATTTAAAACAAATTTGCATTCATTGGTGAGTCGTAGCTATGTAACGCACTCTTGTGTATCCGCAGGATAACCGGTTTGCATCAACTATAACAAATATATTGGTGGAAGGAAAACTGAACAAATAGAGCAAAGATCGTATTGCGTATTCAAAACTATTCTTTATACTGCAACAAAAGTAGGGAGACACATACAAATGAAATAAGGCAGAAAAGTCATGAACAGAGATAAATTGAATTTTCACTGCAGTTCATAACTAAAAACATCAACTCCAAATATTTAAAGACACAACCAAAATTAATTAATAAAGAAGGGTTGCGAATTGGTAACAGAGTAGCGTGACAGGAGATGATGGAGTGTCGACGTTTCGGTCTAGGTAGCAGTCGTCAGATAGACCATCATCAGGACGGTGTTTTTCTATGCAGAAAAAACTCCCTATGTGAAATAATACAACATAATCAATAATTGGCTTAAAAATTCAAAATACATTAATAGAATGAATGCTCTATATGTCAAAATAAAACCATTATTACTCAATAGTCACTCCTTCCCAGTGACCGATGAGAAACAGTTTCTACAATAAACATGAGGCAATATAGCTCAAATCGTGAAATTATATATAGTTCACATGATTGGATTAATTCACAAAATTCAAACCTCAAATTCACTATGGTCTCAGATAACCTCAGTATGGACTTTCTAGACCTATCTATTAAAGTCAATGAGAACAACACCTTGTACACTACCTTGTACACTAAACCAACTGCTAAAAACACCCTTTTGAGATATAATAGCTGCCACCCCCAAGCTCTTCGGGATGGGCTACCATTTGGTCAATTTCTACGCTTACGTAGAAATTGCACTAGACGTGCTGACTACTTTAGAGAAGCACAAATACTCAAACTTAAGTTGCTCTCACGTGGATATCCGAATAGACTACTTAAACAGTCTTTAAAACGGGCTTGGTACAACGATCGAAGCCTACTCCTACAGGTCAAAGAAAGAGACACTGAACCCAAACTGGTATGTGTCACTACTTTTGGTACATCCAGCAATTCAATTAAAAAGGTGATTACAAAAAACTGGTCTCTTCTCTCAGACCTACCAGAATTGGTGGACAAACCAATGTTTGCCTTTAAGAGAGGCCGTAATCTTAGAGACAGGCTAGTACATGCCTATAAGAACAATACAAGTGAACTGGTGGATAATATGCGACAACTAAGTCCTTTGAAGGGACATTATAAATGCAACCACTGTGCTGCTTGCTCCACCACTGCTAATCTAAAACAATTTAATCTGAACGGCAAGAACTTTCCCCTAAAAAACTTTTCAAACTGCAACACAACCAATGTTGTGTATTGCATTGAGTGCCCCTGTGGTCTCAAATATTTTGGTAAAACCATACAACCAATTAAGAAAAGAATCCTTCAACATCAGTCAAGAATCCGCTGCCAGACGGAAAATGCCCCATTAGTTGACCATTATTTGTCTAAAAACCACAGTGAACATGAACTTCTCTGGTATGTAATAGAAGTGATTAAACCGACAATTAGGCAACCCAATGTTGATCATTTACTAACTCTAAAAGAACAGCGCTGGATCTGCTTTGCAGACTCAGTCAGACATGGTCTCAATTCATCTACAGAATGGCATGCCTTGGCATGTCTATAGTCTTTAGAAACCTTGGGTCAACTAGTGATGCTATTTGAAGTCTACCAGTATTAATGTATAATATATATATATGGCTTGTTCACTATGCTATCGGTATAGTTGCGAAACATCTATACATATATAACGGATGTTTGTTAGCTTTGCATTGATATCAAAGATGTTTATGTACCTCAACTGACCTTGGTTGCTTTGTCACAATGAATCCCCAACTTTGTTTAGCATGGACTATAGCATATGTACCTCAACTTACTCTGGTTGCTTTGTCACAATGAATCCCCAGCTTTATTTAGCATCGACTATAATGTACTGTGAAGTTTGACCCATTGACAACTGTGATTCATATCAGTTTTATTTCCCAATCCAAGATGGCGACCGTCGTAGTGCCTTCGTTTCGAATACACTGCAAAATGACCTAATGATGCACTAATTTATACCCCCTTGGCTTATTTACTAATAAACATAGCTTATGATATCTAGAATCATTTTTCTAATAATTAAAACAACTAACGAAGCGATCGAATGATATTTCACTTCCGGTTCCGCCTACAACACTTCCGGTTCACGGACATAAAGCCGTCTGACCGTAGTCCTTTCATTGTTTCCAAACAACTGTTGACGATGCGCCCGTATGCCGGTTTTCAACATTATTCAAAGTAAGTAGCCTTGCTCTAAATGGGATCTATGCGTGCAGCACTGGGGCCTTGCTCCGCCGTTTGATTTGATTGGGTCTTAGCTTAATTACATTTTAAGGCTAACATATGGCTAGACTTAACATCCAGTTCAATCGTTAATGTTTTATTACTCTTCGGACAAGCAACTCACCGTCGCTGTCACTTTTTTGTAATAATTAATTCCCGGTCACTTTTTTGCCTCTTATCTTTATTTCAACCTTTAAGTTGAACGCATAGCTGTGCTCATTAGTCACCTTTAATCTAAAATGGTTCATGGTTTTCGGACAAACTACCCACCAGTTTTGAATCCGGATCATTGGTAACTGTTAGTTTTTTTCAGCAGCTTGTTGCGCACACCCCGTTCACACAGTCAGTGTATGGCAGAGACTCTTCAGTTTCACCCAGACGACTGTGGATATTTGTACTACTATAGCTTAACTTGTTCAGCAATATGTGGAAGACTATGTAATCCACCCGATATTAACTCTCTCCTTTAGGAACTTCGGATGTTAAAACTTCATGTACTAACTGGTTATCAATTACAGCGCGTACTGCCTACACTTAAGGTATTATTTCTTGCTTTATCATATGAATTCAGTGTAAGGTTGTTTTACCCTGATCCTTATAAGACTCCACATCCTTCTCTTTAGTTGAGGCTCCGTGTTTGACTTCTTTGCCACACGCCTTTGCTGTGTTCAGCTTTCCCAGTGGCTCTGCTGTTTCCATGCACTCTTAAGACCCATTGGAAGATTCAAGGTGACAAACCAAACCAACTTCCTTAGATTAATGTTCTTAGAGATGCACCAATGTTGATAAATGTATTCGGATTGGTAATTCCACTTGTGTGGCAACTTTGCAATGTTTGTAAATACTTCTTTTTTTTTAATTCAATTGAAATCGCTGTGAAGTTTCTCTAATGAGAAGTTGTTCCTTTTTAACAATGAACCAGTATACATTACTGTTTTATCGAATTTTATCATGTGAACTATATATAATTTCACGATTTGAGCTATATTGCCTCATGTTTATTGTAGAAACTGTTTCTCATCGGTCACTGGGAAGGAGTGACTATTGAGTAATAATGGTTTTATTTTGACATATAGAGCATTCATTCTATTAATGTATTTTGAATTTTTAAGCCAATTATTGATTATGTTGTATTATTTCACATAGGGAGTTTTTTCTGCATAGAAAAACACCGTTCTGATGATGGTCTATCTGACGACTGCTACCTAGACCGAAACGTCGACACTCCATCATCTCCTGTCACGCTACTCTGTTACCAATTCGCAACCCTTCTTTATTAATTAATTTTGGTTGTGTCTTTAAATATTTGGATTTGATGTTTTTAGTTATGAACTGCAGTGAAAATTCAATTTATCTCTGTTCATGACTTTTCTGCCTTATTTCATTTGTATGTGTCTCCCTACTTTTGTTGCAGTATAAAGAATAGTTTTGAATACGCAATACGATCTTTGCTCTATTTGTTCAGTTTTCCTTCCACCAATATATTTGTTATAGTTGATGCAAACCGGTTATCCTGCGGATACACAAGAGTGCGTTACATAGCTACGACTCACCAATGAATGCAAATTTGTTTTAAATAGGTCCCTTGTAGCACCCTTTGACCTAAACTACTTTGTGCCCAAGCCTACAAGGGTTTATTGGGTTTCCCCTGCCTTTAACAGTCATCAGGATGGTGGCGCTGCATTTGGCAATGCCAGGGTATTTGACTCCTAATCAGCATCTTGTGGTAGGGAGCTTGTAGCACCAGAGACAAGAGAGACAGGGTTGATTAGGTGTGAAACGTGCGAAACCCTCCCAAACCCCATGCTGGCCTGGAATGCTTTTGCTTCAAAGAGGGCGGGTGGGAGGAGGGGCCCACAGCGTGTTTGGCAGTTGATGCACGTGAGAGAAGTTATGGGTGCAGAACATTTTGTTTCTAACTCAGTATGGTGTGCGTTGCTCCTGTCACCACTGTTGCCTCCAGCAGTAAGATGGCAGACGGATCTGTTCTGCCAAATGCCCCTCCCTTGTGAGCTGCAGTGTGCCTTTGTGTATTGGAGTAGATAAATAAACAGTATCCCAACAGGTAATGTTTTTAAGACGAATAAGCATGTATGCAACAAGCATTACAAAGACAGAAATACGGAGAACACTATTCAATTGATTTCAGATTGTTATTCATCTTGAATTTCAACAGAAATAAACAGAAAAAAAGTTTTCATGGTCAGGTATATACAGTTATAGCAGCACTGTATAAGAAAAATCTTGTGACAACCGAAATGCACTTGGTGCTCAAGAACGTGTGAGTGAAAAACTTGGCGACGCAAGTGATAAAATGAACAGCGTAGACGGCGCACTGTGAACAATGGTGCAAATAATGTACAGTGGGTGGCTCAGGAATGGTGACAAAATGACATCACTGAATAAGGTAATTTGCAATTTGTGTTGAGCCACGGTAGAAGATGCGCCTAGTATTGCGCTGCAGGGTCGATGGCGTTTCCATCCTCTTCAATTGGGATCGTCTTCAGGACAGGGTTGTCTGGTTTAAGAAGTGCTGGAATAATGAGCGGATGAGATGTGGCCATTCATCTCAAGGGAACGGCAATGCGTCTGCCCGGAGGGCAGTGGGTAGTTTGGTGCAAGGCGCCCTATAGGTGCATCACAGTCGGGGCAGATCGGAGGAGGCAGATCCTGTATAATTCGAGGAAACTGCAGAGGAGTCAATCCAGGGGCTGGCAGAGAGCAGCGGCAGCCGGGGCACGAATGGACTTGGAGCCAGGGGGCAGTCCCAGCCCGCATGTCTCCATTGACCAGCTGGCTGTCTCATGGGAAAGTGGGACCTTCTCATTAGGTATGTAAAAATAGCAGTTAACCCATCACAGCATAAATGCTGTAAACAGAGTGTTGCCATTTGTAATTTTGATATGGAGATGCCATTCGAAATCCATCTAACAATTCTCCTGGCCTCCCTGCACATGGAGAGAGAAATTTGCATTACAATAAGGGACATGCAATTTTGTATCAGGTATTTTGCTTACGTATCTATGAGGGAAGCCACCTTTTGCAGTTAACAAAAATGCCCACTCTCCTGTGTTGAGTTTGCATATTTCAACTGCATAATTACTCTGTACAGATGCTTTAAAGGCAGAAATGGCCCCTAGAAGTGTCCAGATCCACTTCCCGTCTTTATTGCCCACTGCAATGAACAGATGCCATTATTCACAACTTCTGGAAAGAGGAACACAGAGGGTTCAGAGCATTAATTGATTTGACCTTAAATGTTCTGGTCTCAGGAAGAGGGTGTTCCTCTAAAGGTGTTAAATGGACTTAATCTGTGATCATGTATATCCGCGATTCCTGTATGTGCTATAAGTCTTTCCACTTTCTTCATGTATAAGTCCAGGGTGAGTGGTGAACCTGTATGAGTGCAGGGTGAGTAGTGTGCCTGTATGAGTGTAGTACGAGTGCTGTGTGCCTGTATGAGTGCAGGGTGAGTAGTGTGCCTGTATGAGTGTAGGGCGAGAGCTGTGTGACTGTATGAGTGCAAGGTGAGGAGTGTGCCTGTATGAGTGCAGGGTGAGTAGTGTGCCTGTATGAGTGCAGGGTGAGTAGTGTGCCTGTATGAGTGTAGGGTGAGTCCTGTGTGACTGCAAGAGTGCAAGGTGAGTAGTATGCCTGTATGCGTGCAGGGTGAGGAGTGTGCCTGTATGAGTGCAGGGTGAGTGGTGTACCTGTATGAGTGCAGGGTGTGTGGTCCTAACAGAAGCCTGCACAGGTGGACATTTCTGACTCGGTAATGTCCAGCTTGCAGACCTCCATTATATGCGCTGTAATGATTAAGTCATCTGCATATCTGAAAAGTGTGATTTTCAGATACCACAGCATTACATACTGTGCATATTCAAAGGGTCTGCATTGTATGCTATAGGCATATCTGTGATATAACATTTTACATGAGCCTATGATATGTGCACATTGTGGAGATCTGCTATATGCAGATAATCAGAGGTTTTAGCTGTCCATATTGACATAATACAGGACTGAATGATGTGCATAAATCAGTTACAGGTTGTATATATGCCAGAGAGGGGCATATTGTGCTTCTAGCAGAGTTCAATATATTCTTAAAGTGACAGATGCCTTCATAGTGGGCTTGTGCCCCTGAGCTCTATAATGTCCTATATCATTTGGCAACAAAATGTACATATATCAGTGGCAAATTCTCTAAATTCTCAGAGCAACCGAACTGAGAAGTGTGTAAGGTGTGGTACTGTCTTTCACTAAATGGCTGGTCCGGAGAAGCTTAGGGCATTATTTGAAAAGCAATCCTGGGGAGATTCAAAATACAACAGAAGTAGATAGTCATTTCAGCATTACTTTAGAGTCTTTATCTTTGGTTCCAGAAGTCATGTCACCCAGTCTCTTTTGCGGTTTTGCCTTGATTTTATTAAGATATCCTTCCCAAGGAGCTTGAAAACCAATATGTGTTTCAAGTCAACCATCATATTACCAGGGTAGGAATTACATCTAGCTTTCATCAGTGCCAGTGGCGGATTTCAGTGGAGCCAGTAGATTGGGGCTGGAGCCAGTGAAGGAAGCAGGTGAAGCCAGGGAAGTGGATGTGGCCTCCTACAAACATTTGAGCACCTGGATTTAATATTTTACAAATTAAGCACTGCCCGTATCCCCCGCGCCCCCATTGCTACGCCACTGCATGGGGTACCGAAGGACTCCTCCTTCCAATGGAGAGGAGACCACAGCGACTCATTTGTGGGACTGGCTAAATACTGTTATTTTCACTGCATTACTGGGATAACAATATGCCGCCACCCGGAAGTAGAAATGCTCTGTACTCTGTAATCTATTTACATTGAGATTACTGTACATTGGATTGCCATATAATTAATGTTGATATTACGCGAAAGAAGTAAATATATATGGAAACTCGTAATGGGATATTATGATGCTATCTAAAAACTTTCTCAGAAATTTAGATAATGCTAGACACTCGAAGTATACTCTTTACTGACCATACCACTATTGTTACATGCGTGAATGCTGAAACATTTCAACAGGTCGGTGGCGCCTTTGCTAACTTGATGAACCCACTCACGTTTAAGTCATTTCTGTTGTATGATTTCCTTTCGCATGTGCTGCTGAGGCTGACTTTTGCAAAGAAGTGCTAGTGACGCCTCCAGTGACGACTGAGGAAGTGATGCTGCGCCCATGGATGATGGAGAAGGCAACGTGAGGACTGACCCAGGGGCCAGGGTGGCATCTGGGCATAAACGGCACTTCCCATGCACGTGCCACGTGCCCTTCCTAAACACAAGGTCAGCTACGGCCTTCCTCCGGAGAGAATGAGGCGGATGTGCCGACCCTCTTTAAAACTGTTGCACGAGGCGCCTTCCTCTCCGTCACTCCTCACGCGGGAACCCTTGCGTGACAAAGGAGGCTAGGCAGCAAGATTCGTGTCAGTGAGAATGATGAGCAGAGACCAGGAGACGTCAGACCCGGGTGGCATGCAATGAACCAAAGGCCAGGAGTAATGCAGGGAAAGAAGAACGAACTGCGATGTGTGTTGCATGTATTTCATTTAGACATGCACAGTAAATGGCGAAATTAACTTAGGTTCACGGTGCAGTAAAAACAAAAGAATACCTATTGTGCGGAGCATGGAATGGAATGTGTACAACTTAAAATAAAATAAAATGAAAAGGTGGAAGCAGAAACATCGAGATTAGTCTAGCAGAAGCACGTAATAACCATAACAAGTGACGTATTATATGACCAATGATCCGATGGGATATAGCATTCATCTGGCGAACAATTTTTGTAAATGCAGGTAGAATGCCTTTGATAAGTATTTAAACCAAGAAATATATTAAATCTGAGTTAAATAAACAGGGAATCAACGGTGTTTACAGCCTGACAATCTTTTAAAATGAAGGATGCTAAGAAGTGAAGGCCCGAGTGGGCGTCTGATGTTGAGCTGTGGAGTTATATTTAATTTCGGCAACAATTTTAATAAACCCCAAGTCCTTTAGGGCCCCTCTCAGAACGCAGAGTCTTATATTTGTTGCATGTTGTCAAAACAGTTTTATTGAGTAATACCTATCATAATTTATTGTCCAAATATGACAGGCTGAAACATTCTCAAACTTAATCAAAGCAAATTTGATCAAGGGCTGTCTGGTTTACAACATTAGTTCGTTCAAAAACTGAGGAAACAACTAAATATGTTAAGCCGCAGGTTATTGTTAGCTAATTAGGAAAGTAACTTTTAAAGCATTTTAAAAAGAAGCATTTGCAAAGTCATAATTCGCGGCTCTAAAAGTCGGAACTGTTGGCTTTGCTAATGCTTTTTTTTAATTTACATTGATTCAGTGCGATACAATGCATGCAAACAAATGTGCTGGGATGCAAGTGCACTCATAAAGATGCAGGAAGGGTCATCTTGGTTGCTTTTCTATTAACAAAAAGCGATTCAAAGGTGGCCTATAATATGACGCGTGCCTCATGCCACCATCCTGAACGAGCCTCATTGGGGTGCAAAGCATGCTTGCATATCCCTTGTGACGCTTGTGTGCTCGTGAGGGTGATGCACTTGTGGACACGTTAGCATTTCTACTTTACTGTTACATACATGCCAACCTATTAGAAGAAGCAAGTGGGAGATTAAAAAATCATAATCGGTAGATTGTATTTCTCCCATTGACTTCTATTGAAGCAGAGGCAATTTAGGGATTGAGACAGACAATATAAAAAATGCTTGGCTTCAAAAACAGGGGGGCTTATTTATGAGCCCTTGCGCCACTTTTGCACTGCCAGTGTCTACTTTTTGTGATGCACCAGCAGCGTAAATAATACACCATGTTGTGTCATATTGACAAAGTGGTGCATCTAGGTAGATGCGTCACTTTGGAACCCCCTGCGCCACATTATACCTGTGCCAGGTATAATATATGCAGGGTGGGCATTCCGACACAAGTAAACCTCATAGAAGTGACGCAGTGAAATCTAGGACGTAAATGCATCAATATCTTACGCCTGCTTCACAGCAGGCATAAGACTGACCCAAGTACATTTGAAATGCGACTTGCCCATGTGAAATGACACATCGCTGAATTTGCGTCACTTTTGTGACACACTCCAGCAGTGCGTCATTTTTGCGCCTACAGATACGTCAGAAATACTGACGTATCTGTAACTCCTTGTGACATGATGCATCGTACTTTAAATATGACGCATCATTGGTGTCGCATGGAGGGTGCAATGAAAAGTGACATATCGCTGCTTTCACGCAGCGATGCGTCACTTTCCATAAATGAGACCCAGGGAGTCTATCACCTGAATAAGGTCTATTGGCATGTACGATGTAACAATATGGCTGAAAGCTCTTTTAGAATGATACATTAAGAGAAAGCAAGGTAGAAAAGAAGTGCAAAGCATCACAAAAAACTGAAGGAAGCAGCTAGTAACTCAGTAGCACTCGGTAGCTGCTGGACCCTTGAAAAAAATAAATACATTAATACATTGGGAGGTAAAGTAAATAATACATTAAAAAGGGGCGCATGAAGAGGTGTCGGTAGGGAGAAGGGTGGCAAGCACTAGAGAGGGGAAAGATAGGTAAAAGAAAGCATGTGAGGTATACAGCAGGGTGGGCTAGTAGGAGAAACAAACTAGAAAGAGAATAAAAAAAAACATGCACTCACATGGAGTGACCAAAAATATAAAAAATAAGCACTGGCAAAGCATTTGACCTCAAGTCTTTTGGTTTTGTTAGTGCTTGTTTTGTTTTCTCAAGATTTATGTGAAACTTTAATATTGAGGAAGCTGCCAGGGCTTCCAAAATAAAAAAAAAACATTGGTTAAAAGCAAAACTATTTTTTGGGTCTTAAAAGGTACACATTGCAACATGAGTCCCTGAACTTAGAGGAACTGCTTTGTAGGTGAGTGTGCTTCTTGGGAAAGAGCCGAATTCCATCGCTCGGAGTGAAGTTCGCCAGTGGCTGAAGTAGAATAACCTATGACCGCATGTTGAATACTGTAGTGAACAGAGGAAAATTTGTATTGTCGCAATAACAGCCCAATGGATGTAGAGGGTATGCAGTCTAAATATCGAGTTTTTTTATCGAATGGAGATAATATCGAGTCAGGAATATCGAGTCTGCAATAATATCGAGATAAGTAATATCGAGGTAAGTAATATCGATTTTAGTAGTGTTAAAAAAATATCGAAGGTAGTAATATCGAGTTGTGAATATCGAGTGTGTAAAATATTGTTTTTGTTAGTAATGAATTAATATCAAAAGTAAAAATATCGAGTGTTAGAATATCGACTGTAAAAATATAGTGTCAGAATATCGATTGTAAAAATATAGAATGTCAGAATATCAAAATTAAAAATATCGAGTATGAAAATACCGATTGGTAAAATATAGAAAGTTAAAATATCTATATTATAAATATAGAGTGTAAGAATATTTATGATTATTATTAAGTTATTTAAATATTAAATGTAATTTATTTAAATAAATATATATTATTTTATAATTTTTAATAAATATTTCAAAAAAAATATATATATTTTTTAAAGTATTTGAAATTTTAGGAGCGGGATGTGGGTTTTTAGGGGAATAGGGTGGGGAGTGTTTTAAAAATGTGATTTTTAATTGTAACATTTTTTAACATTTTAATAAAAAATACAATTTTATTTAAATTTTTTAAATAATGTATAACAAAATTTAGGAGCGGGATGTGAGTTTTTAGGGGAATAGGGTGGGGAGTGTTTTAAAAATGAGTATTTTTTAATTTAATTTTAAAAAAATTAAAAGAAAATTTTTAATGTATAATGTAATATGGTGGAATGGGAATAGTTAATCATATGGGTTTTGTGTCCAGCATCTTTCCTGACTTTGTACTTGGTGTAGCAGGAATAGTAAATTATATGGGTTTTGTGTCCAGCACCTTCCTTGAGAATATAGTTGGTGGAGTTGGATTAGTAACTTATATGGGTTTAGTATCCAGCAACTTCCCTGACTTTGTACTTGGTGGAGTGGGAATAGTAAATTATATGGGTTTTGTGTCCAGCACCTTCCCTGAGTTTGTACTAGGTGGAGTGGGAATAGTAAATTATATGGGTTTGGTATCCAGCACCTTCCCTGAGTTACTGCTTGGTGGAGTGGGAATAGTAAATTACATTGTTTGAGTGTCCAGCACCTTCCCTGAGGTTATAGTTGGTGGAGTTGGAATAGTAAGTTATATGGGTTTTGTATCCAGCACCTTCCCTGACTTTGTACTTGGTGGAGTGGGAATAGTACATTATATGGGTTTTGTGTCCAGCACCTTCCCTGAGTTTGTACTTCGTCGTGTGGGAATAGTTAATTATATGGGTTTTGTGTCCAGCACCTTCCCTGAGTTTGTACTTGGTGGTGTGGGAATAGTAAATTATATGGTTTTTGTGTCCAGCATTCCGTGACTTTGTACTTGGTGGAGTGAGAATAGTAAATTATATGGGTTTTGTGTCCAGCACCTTCCTTGAGTTTAAAGTTGGTGGTGTGGGAATAGTAAATTATATGGTTTTTCTGTCCAGCACCTTCCCTGATTTTGTACTTGGTGGAGTAGGAATAGTAAATTATATGCGTTTTGTGTCCAGCACCTTCCCTGAGTTTGTACTTGGTGGTGTGGGAATAGTAAATTATATGGTTTTTGTGTCCAGCACCTTCCCTGATTTTGTACTTGGTGGAGTAGGAATAGTAAATTATATGGGTTTTGTGTCCAGCCTTCCCTGAGTTTGTACTCGGTGGTGTGGGAATAGTAAATTATATGGTTTTTGTGTCCAGCACCTCCCCTGATTTTGTACTTGGTGGAGTAGGAATAGTAAATTATATGGGTTTTGTGTCCAGCATCTTCCCTGAGTTTGTACTTGGTGGTGTGGGAATAGGTATTTTTATGGGTTTTGTGTCCAGCACCTTCCCTGAGTTTGTACTTGGTGGTGTGGGAACAGTAAATTATATGGGTTTTGTGTGCAGCACCTTCCCTGAGTTTGTACTTGGTGGAGTGGAAATAGTAAATTACATCAGTTTGGTATCCAGCACCTTCCCTGATTTTGTACTTGGTGGAGTGGGAATAGTAAATTATATGGGTGTTGTGTCCAGCACCTTCCTTGAGTTTGTAGTTGGTGGTGTGGGAATAGTAAATTATATGCGTTTTGTGTCCAGCACCTTCCTTGACTTTGTACTTGGTGGAGTGAGAATAGTAAATTATATGGGTTTTGTGTCCAGCACCTTCCTTGAGTTTAAAGTTGGTGGTGTGGGAATAGTAAATTATATGGTTTTTGTGTCCAGCACCTTCCCTGATTTTGTACTTGGTGGAGTAGGAATAGTAAATTATAAGCGTTTTGTGTCCAGCAACTTCCCTGAGTTTGTCCTTGGTGGTGTGGGAATAGTAAATTTTATGGTTTTTGTGTCCAGCACCTTCCCTGATTTTGTACTTGGTGGAGTAGGAATAGTAAATTATATGGGCTTTGTGTCCAGCACCTTCCCTGAGTTTGTACTTGGTGGTGTGGGAATAGTTATTTATATGGGTTTTGTGTCCAGCACCTTCCCTGAGTTTGTACTTGGTGGTGTGGGAATAGTTATTTATATGGGTTTTGTGTCCAGCACCTTCCCTGAGTTTGTACTTGGTGGTGTGGGAATAGTAAATTAAATGGTTTTTGTGTCCAGCACCTTCCCTGTTTTTGTACTTGGTGGAGTAGGAATAGTAAATTATATGGGTTTTGTGTCCAGCACCTTCCCTGAGTTTGTACTCTCGGTGTGGGAATAGTAAATTATATGTTTTTTGTGTCCAGCACCTTCCCTGATTTTGTACTTGGTGGAGTAGGAATAGTAAATTATATGGGTTTTGTGTCCAGCACCTTCCCTGAGTTTGTACTTGGTGGTGTGGGAATAGGTATTTGTATGGGTTTTGTGTCCAGCACCTTCCCTGAGTTTGTACTTGGTGATGTGGGAACAGTAAATTATATGGGTTTTGTGTCCAGCACCTTCCCTGAGTTTGTACTTGGTGGAGTGGAAATAGTAAATTACATCAGTTTGGTATCCAGCACCTTCCCTGATTTTGTACTTGGTGGAGTGGGAATAGTAAATTATATGGGTGTTGTGTCCAGCACCTTCCTTGAGTTTGTAGTTGGTGGTGTGGGAATAGTAAATTATATGGTTTTTGTGTTCAGCACCTTCCCTGATTTTGTACTTGGTGGAGTAGGAATAGTAAATTATATGGGTTTTGTGTCCAGCACCTTCCCTGAGTTTGTACTTGGTGGTGTGGGAATAGTAAATTATATGGTTTTTGTGTCCAGCACCTTCCTTGAGATTATAGTTGGTGGAGTTGGAATAGTAAGTTATATGGGTTTTGTATCCGGCACCTCCCTGACTTTGTACTTGGTGGAGTAGGAATAGTAAATTATATGGGTTTTGTGTCCAGCACCTTCCCTGAGTTTGTACTTGGTGGTGTGGGAATAGTAAATTATATGTTTTTTGTGTCCAGCACCTTCCCTGATTTTGTACTTTGTGGAGTAGGAATAGTAAATTATATGGGTTTGGTATCCAGCACCTTTCCTGAGTTTGTATTTGGTGGTATGGGAATAGTAAATTATATGAGTTTTGTGTCAAGCATCTTCTTTGAGTTTGTAGTTGGTGGTGTGGGAATAGTAAATTATATGGTTTTTGTGTGCAGCGTATTCCTTGAGATTATAGTTGGTGGAGTTGGAATAGTAAGTTATATGGGTTTTGTATCCGGCACCTCCCTGACTTTGTACTTGGTGGAGTAGGAATAGTAAATTATATGGGTTTTGTGTCCAGCACCTTCCCTGAGTTTGTACTTGGTGGTGTGGGAATAGTAAATTATATGTTTTTTGTGTCCAGCACCTTCCCTGATTTTGTACTTTGTGGAGTAGGAATAGTAAATTATATGGGTTTGGTATCCAGCACCTTTCCTGAGTTTGTATTTGGTGGTATGGGAATAGTAAATTATATGAGTTTTGTGTCAAGCATCTTCTTTGAGTTTGTACTCGGTGGTGTGGGAATAGTAAATTATATGGTTTTTGTGTCCAGCACCTCCCCTGATTTTGTACTTGGTGGAGTAGGAATAGTAAATTATATGGGTTTTGTGTCCAGCATCTTCCCTGAGTTTGTACTTGGTGGTGTGGGAATAGGTATTTTTATGGGTTTTGTGTCCAGCACCTTCCCTGAGTTTGTACTTGGTGGTGTGGGAACAGTAAATTATATGGGTTTTGTGTGCAGCACCTTCCCTGAGTTTGTACTTGGTGGAGTGGAAATAGTAAATTACATCAGTTTGGTATCCAGCACCTTCCCTGATTTTGTACTTAGTGGAGTGGGAATAGTAAATTATATGGGTGTTGTGTCCAGCACCTTCCTTGAGTTTGTAGTTGGTGGTGTGGGAATAGTAAATTATATGCGTTTTGTGTCCAGCACCTTCCTTGACTTTGTACTTGGTGGAGTGAGAATAGTAAATTATATGGGTTTTGTGTCCAGCACCTTCCTTGAGTTTAAAGTTGGTGGTGTGGGAATAGTAAATTATATGGTTTTTGTGTCCAGCACCTTCCCTGATTTTGTACTTGGTGGAGTAGGAATAGTAAATTATAAGCGTTTTGTGTCCAGCACCTTCCCTGAGTTTGTACTTGGTGGTGTGGGAATAGTAAATTATATGGTTTTTGTGTCCAGCACCTTCCCTGATTTTGTACTTGGTGGAGTAGGAATAGTAAATTATATGGGCTTTGTGTCCAGCACCTTCCCTGAGTTTGTACTTGGTGGTGTGGGAATAGTAAATTATATGCGTTTTGTGTCCAGCACCTTCCTTGACTTTGTACTTGGTGGAGTGAGAATAGTAAATTATATGGGTTTTGTGTCCAGCACCTTCCTTGAGTTTAAAGTTGGTGGTGTGGGAATAGTAAATTATATGGTTTTTGTGTCCAGCACCTTCCCTGATTTTGTACTTGGTGGAGTAGGAATAGTAAATTATAAGCGTTTTGTGTCCAGCACCTTCCCTGAGTTTGTACTTGGTGGTGTGGGAATAGTAAATTATATGGTTTTTGTGTCCAGCACCTTCCCTGATTTTGTACTTGGTGGAGTAGGAATAGTAAATTATATGGGCTTTGTGTCCAGCACCTTCCCTGAGTTTGTACTTGGTGGTGTGGGAATAGTTATTTATATGGGTTTTGTGTCCAGCACCTTCCCTGAGTTTGTACTTGGTGGTGTGGGAATAGTAAATTATATGGTTTTTGTGTCCAGCACCTTCCCTGTTTTTGTACTTGGTGGAGTAGGAATAGTAAATTATATGGGTTTTGTGTCCAGCACCTTCCCTGAGTTTGTACTCTCGGTGTGGGAATAGTAAATTATATGTTTTTTGTGTCCAGCACCTTCCCTGATTTTGTACTTGGTGGAGTAGGAATAGTAAACTATATGGGTTTTGTGTCCAGCACCTTCCCTGAGTTTGTACTTGGTGGTGTGGGAATAGGTATTTGTATGGGTTTTGTGTCCAGCACCTTCCCTGAGTTTGTACTTGGTGGTGTGGGAACAGTAAATTATATGGGTTTTGTGTCCAGCACCTTCCCTGAGTTTGTACTTGGTGGAGTGGAAATAGTAAATTACATCAGTTTGGTATCCAGCACCTTCCCTGATTTTGTACTTGGTGGAGTGGGAATAGTAAATTATATGGGTGTTGTGTCCAGCACCTTCCTTGAGTTTGTAGTTGGTGGTGTGGGAATAGTAAATTATATGGTTTTTGTGTTCAGCACCTTCCCTGATTTTGTACTTGGTGGAGTAGGAATAGTAAATTATATGGGTTTTGTGTCCAGCACCTTCCCTGAGTTTGTACTTGGTGGTGTGGGAATAGTAAATTATATGGTTTTTGTGTCCAGCACCTTCCTTGAGATTATAGTTGGTGGAGTTGGAATAGTAAGTTATATGGGTTTTGTATCCGGCACCTCCCTGACTTTGTACTTGGTGGAGTAGGAATAGTAAATTATATGGGTTTTGTGTCCAGCACCTTCCCTGAGTTTGTACTTGGTGGTGTGGGAATAGTAAATTATATGTTTTTTGTGTCCAGCACCTTCCCTGATTTTGTACTTTGTGGAGTAGGAATAGTAAATTATATGGGTTTGGTATCCAGCACCTTTCCTGAGTTTGTATTTGGTGGTATGGGAATAGTAAATTATATGAGTTTTGTGTCAAGCATCTTCTTTGAGTTTGTAGTTGGTGGTGTGGGAATAGTAAATTATATGGTTTTTGTGTGCAGCGTATTCCTTGAGATTATAGTTGGTGGAGTTGGAATAGTAAGCTATATGGGTTTTGTATCCAGCACCTTCTCTGACTTTGTACTTGGTGGAGTGGGAATAGTAAATGATATGGGTTTTGTATCCAGCACCTTCTCTGACTTTTTACTTGGTGGAGTGGGAATAGTAAATTATATGGGTTTTGTGTCCAGCACCTTCCCTGAGTTTGTACTTGGTGGAGTGGAAATAGTAAATTATATGGGGTTTGTGTCCAGCTCCTTCCCTGAGTTTGTACTTGGTGGTGTGGGAATAGTAAATTATATGGGTTTTGTGTCCAGCACTTTCTTTGAGTTTGTACTTGGTGGAGTGGGAATATTAAATTATAATATATGAATGTTTTATATTTTTTGAATGTACATATAATGATATTAATTATGTTGAACTCATGTTGTATGGTAAAATTAATATTACAATATTAATTTATTTTTGTAATTGTTATTTATTTTAAAAAATTAATTAGAGTCACAGCATGTTTAAAATATTTTATTAATTTCAAAAAGTCAGTTGTAAAATAAGAAATCAGAAAATAATTGTATTGACATTTTTAAATGTTATCTGTACATTTTTATTTTTATTAAATCAATAAAACATATTTACATTTTCATCACAGTTGTACTTTTGTCTGAAATAATTATTGCAAACATAATTTATTACAATTATTTTGAAGTAAAGTAATATTTATTCTGTGTACATTTTTTTGTTTATTTCACAGATTTTAATGTACTTTTTTTTATTTGACACGTTATATATAACAACTTTTTTTAGAATTTTCTAACATTGTGGTAGTATTTTTAAACATTTACTGTAGTACACATATTTATAAACATTAATACAAAGTTAGGTTTTGTTAACATTATTATAATATTTACATTTGTATATTTTTTAAATACATATTTTTTATTATTAATATATAAAATAATAATAATAATTATTACAGATACATTGCTTAGGTAAAATATTGCTTTATACAAACAGTAAATAATAGTAATATTAATAACTTTATTGTATATTCATACAGTCAGGTAAGTAATTTGTAATAAGAAAAATGTTTTTGTCTTTAAAGAAAGTCATTGAAAATAACATATAGTACATTGGAATAATATTTATAACAATGTTACAATTTTATTTAATAAAAAAAAATACAATAGTTACATAATGTATATTGTAACATGTGTAAAATAATTAAATGTTATTTAATGTTAATAGAAATGGGACTCTGTTTGTTTGGGCCTATTTTGTAACCGCGCCATGTTATTTTGGGTCATTTAGATTCGGAAGAGCTCGCGGTTGGAGCCTGCTTCGCGTGTGGAAGGGTAAGTTTAATTTTAAGTACTTTATATAAGTTATATGTTTAGTTTGAGTGTTTGTGGACTGTGTGTAAGTTTTCTATTGTTTTGTAGTTGTAGGATGTCTGCAGAGGTGCAACTAAAGCCAAATTTCGGGGGGGGGGGGGCGGGCTTTGAAAAAATTTCGGGGGGGGGCTGAACCTTTGATCAGTAGGCAGAGTGAAGCTGCAGAGCCTCCAACAAGGGGTGAAATAACAGCAAGGCCTAATTAACATTCAAATAGTCTTTTAACCCCTTTGCTGCTCATGACGAGCTCAGCTCGTCATGAGGCACGGTTGAGCTGTGCTTATGACGAGCTGAGCTCGTCATGAATAAAGGCAACTCTGTGATTCCAGCACTCGCGGGGAAAACCCCTAGCAGCCAAGGTGTTAAAGACCTGTGAAACGTTCAGGTGCGGCTCTGTGTGTGCCCGGGATCTGTCGCATCCCGGGCTGCCACACACGACGGGGGGGGCTGAAGCCCGGTGAGTTCAATGGGTGTTGCGGCCTGGATGTCTGTGTTTTAGGAGGTAGTTACGGTTTTCGTTGTGGTTCCGGTTTACTAATTTTGGGTTAGTATGTTGATGAGGTAGGAATAAGGTTAGAAATGTAATGTAATGTTTTGTATTGTGTTTAATAATGTTTTATATTGTATGTTGGGGTGTATTGTGTGCGGGTGGGCATGTATTTTTTCTATTTTACAAGTACTTTATGTGGATTTCGTTTTTGGGAGAAGATGGCATTTTTTTCCGTAAGAAGGGTCTCTATTATTTTTTAAGATATTAGAGACATACTTTCTATCATTTTCGGTTTTTCCTGGAGCGTTTTTTATGTTTTACACTATTTTCGGGTCTTTAATGGCTAATCGCTGGATCCATTATGGAGAAGAATCGTTATGGATCTGTTTTTTTATTTTATTTCTATTTCATTTCCATGGAGCGTTTTCTTTATTTTTGTGAACTATTTTCGGGTTTTTAAAGGGTTTCCTAGTGGATTGTGTTGTACCATATATTTTTGGATTTCGTGTTATTTTTGGATGACCTCTTTTGGATTGTTTTGGTGGATTATTTCCAAGGAATGACTTATTTGGTTACAAAGGTTTTTCTTCAGCAACAAAGTGAGTAAGTATTTTTTTTTATTGGGTGGGTTTGTTATGTTATATTTTATGTAATTTTATGGTATATGTTAATAATTGTATGGAAATATTTAGATATATTTAAATAAATATATTAAATATATTTCAATAATTTTGTTACAGTTTCTAACATATGTTTAATATCTATATTTTATGTTTACTATTTGAATATTGTAGGTATGTGAATTATGTTTAAAGAATTGTTTTAGCTTTGGTAGATAGGTATGGTAGGTCTCTGGTAGTTGGGTATAGGGTTACCTGACTTTGTAATGTGTTGTACATTTTTTTAGTTTCTTTAGTTAGTTTCGGGCCTATTTGTGTTATAGATTGCTCCATTATGAGTTCTTGATAGCTTTGCTCTTTTTGTAATGCTTGAAGGAGTTTATGTAGGGTTAAGGGACCTCTGCTTGTACCTTCTTGGAAAGCATTGTGCCATCCTTCGACAGCGTTGTTGCTTTTAGCTTGTTTATTTAGTGTACTTAGATAGATGTTCCACCAGGGGATTTGGAATTTGGGTTGCCTTCTGTGTCCTGATCTGTGTAGTCTCCCTACCCATGTATCCTCGAAATAATCTAAGAGAGGGCTTAGTTTAGTTAAATTTTTTTATAATAGGGGCTGTCTATTAATACGCTGTAATGTTCCGCTACGTCTGTAACTCGAACGTAGGCCAGTGCAATCAATTTTTTTACCTGGTAGGCAAAAGTACTGTCAGTGCAGTATTGGCTGCTTAGAGCAGATTTTTGTATATGTTTCCATATACATTTGTTAAAGTGTTAGTAGCAACCTTGGATTGCTGTGTGAGGGTAGGTTTTTAGAATAGTATTTATCATTGCTTTCTCAAAGTCAATGATAATTTTTTGGGGGAAATAATTATTTGTAAGGTCTTTTATTTTATTTAGTACCTCAGTATAGGCTGCTTGCTGTTTGTTGGGTAGTAGGGCATATATGAAGGGAATATTGCAGTTTTGATAATGTCCATGGATGGTGTATAATTGGTAGAATGGTTTTGGGCACACTGAGAATGTGCCATCCATCATCCATGTATCACATTGGTGTAATTTCACCATATTGTTAGCTGTAGCAAACATTATACTTCTTTTTTCTTTACATACATTGTCATATATGATTAAAGGTTCATTGTTATGGGTTAATGTTAGTTCAGGTGGTATTTGGACTTCCTCAAATGTTTTCGGGGCAGGTGGTGTAGCTGTAGTTATTCTTTTTTGCCTAGCTATTGTACTTTTTAGAGAATCTATAGAAGGGACTTGACTTGATGCATGTTCGGGGAGAGTTCTTAGACAGTCTTTAAGAACAGTTGTAGATGGGCGGTTTGTGTTAGTGCTTGCTTCTTTTAGTGAGTCAAGCATTTGTCTAATTTCTATTTCTGTAATGTTGGGAGGGTGGTTATGTTCTGTTGTGTTAGTTACAGTTGTTTCATTAGTTATAGCACGTCCATAACATTTATTACTGTAATATTTACTGCATTTCCAAAACACTTTCAATTGATGTTGTTTTTCTTGGGTATATGTGTAGCCCATATAACAAAGAAGCATTTTCCCTTTCTGTGAAGTTACAAATTTACCTTCTTCTGTCATTGTTCTGGTTTCTTTCTACAGTAAATAAATGTTACATAGAGAAATTTAGGTTTGTTTTACGCGTATCATTACATTTATCACATTTGCACAGTATATTTACATGCACTGTTTTTCAGTTGTTTGGAGGGCTGTGCTCTGTGTTTTGATGGTTTTCTTCTCTGTTTCTTTTGTAGATGGCTCTGTTGGTAAAAGAAAAATAATTTATTGTATATGTTTTGTACTCAAGTATTAGATTCCTTTTCACTTGGACTTTTTCTTTCTAAGTTTCGTTTTATAACTTGTCTCTGTTGTTTCAGTTTGTATACTTACTTTGTTTTTAGAGTTGATAGGTTTGTAAATGTTGGCCTTTTTTTGTTTAATTGTGGTGTATCTGCAATAAATGGTAAAAATAAAAGAAATTGATTAGTTTATAGTTTATTGTTTTATTTGTAGCTTTTAGTATTAGGCCTAGTAGTTAATGTCAGGTACTTACTTTGGTATTCTTTATCCTTTGTTTGATGGTAGCAGTTTTCTGTTCTGGTGAAAATTTGGCAGAGTTTCTCCTTCTTCACGTTTTGTGGCACCAAGTGGTATCTAATTGTGTGTTTTCTTTCTTTATATAGTGTTTGAATTAACTGTTGGTTGATCTCATTGGTCGATGTAATTGTTTGGTGTGTTTTATTGATTGTTTGAGACATTTTGAATTTTTTTGCTAGTTCAGTGAATCGTTCTGTAGATGGTAGGTAAAGATTTTATATTGTTGTGCATTTATAGTTTTTTTATTATTTAATATAGTTTTGTAATATGACCTTGATAATGTTTCATATGATTATATCATGTGAAATTATTGTATTATAAAAATGTTTATATGTGTTAAATGTTGCTGTTTATGTATTGTTTAATTGTAGTATGTTATATGTTATGTAAGTATGCTGATTTATGTTATGATTAAAGTGTATTTTTATAGATATATTCCTCTATATGTTATGTATATTGCAGTCAATATATTATTATTCAGAATTTTAGTGGTCTATATTTTAGTTTTCGATATTTTTGATTATTTCTTTATGTGTATTGAAAGTCGATATATTTGAATTGCGATATTTTTTAGGGTCGATAATGTTGTTTTCGAGGCTTTTTAGTATCGATATTTTAGAGTCGATATTTTAGTAGATTTATGTTTAAGTATATAGAGTCGATATTTTTGTAGTCAATATAATTACGTCGATAATTTTTGTAGTCGATATTGTTTCAGTGATCCGAGGTAGAGTACAGGCTGTACAGCCACTGTAGTTAAATATATTTTTGGGTACAATTGAAAAAAAAATCGAAAGGTCTTGTCTAATACCAGATATATATGTGGTGTTAGTCATGACATTTTGATTTTACTAAAATTACCAATAAAATATATTTACTTATAGGGGCATTTAGCCAACCCTCTTCATCCATTTAGTATGTTATTGTGTCAACCACAACTTTCTTCCACCCACTACTGCATACAGTATGGGGTAATGTGTCAGTCCCCTTCAGCCATAGGCTAACTTTAATGTGAGTGACAACATTCTGCCCTTTCGCAGGATGCACATCCACGCACAAACTAAATACATTTAGGGGCATATTGTCAAGAACCGGTGTTACAATTATCGCCGTTTTATCGGCAGGAAACTGCTAATAAAACAGCGATAATGGGCTTGATAATACGCCCTTGTTAATTCCCATAGAAGGCCATGTTAACATCAGAACATGGGCTGCTATGGGAAGTAAGAAGGGCGTATTATCAAACCTATAATCGCCATTTTATCGACAGTTTCCTGCTGATAAAACAGCGATAATTTTAACATCAGTTACTTGATAATATGGTAAGAAAACCACTTTCTGCGCAGGCTATTAAAAATTCCAAGTAGAACCCCCCTAGTTCCAGTATTCCTAGATCTGGATCTCAAGCGGACAGATCATCAAGCACCTCTTAGGCCATTGATGTATTGGGTAAGGTTATGGACAACTCCTGAATTGTGTATCTACAAAAAAGGGATTGATAGAAATTACCCAGATTGATGAGTACAAGAAAATTGCATGGCTAAAACACATCGAAGTTTGGTGTACCAGGCTAGGGCTGTCCCATTTTTGGGACGAACCCCATAACATGACTTCTGTGTGTAAAAAGATTTTAAAAACTACCTATTGGTCTTACGTTAATGACGAACCATCTCACTGTAAATCTACTGGTATATTGACTCAGAAATTTTTGTACGTAAAATACAATGCTGCATTCGAATCGTTTATGGATGAGATAAACCCACCATTGGCAAAAAGTTTATATTTGCAATTTAGATTAAAGTGTATTTTTATAGATATATTCCTCTATATGTTATGTATATTGCAGTCAATATATTATTATTCAGAATTTTATTGGTCTATATTTTAGTTTTCGATATTTTTGATTATTTCTTTATGTGTATTGAAAGTCGATATATTTGAATTGCGATATTTTTTAGGGTCGATAATGTTGTTTTCGAGGCTTTTTAGTATCGATATTTTAGAGTCGATATTTTAGTAGATTTATGTTTAAGTATATAGAGTCGATATTTTTGTAGTCGATATAATTACGTCGATAATTTTTGTAGTCGATATTGTTTCAGTGATCCGAGGTAGAGTACAGGCTGTACAGCCACTGTAGTTAAATATATTTTTGGGTACAATTGAAAAAAAAATCGAAAGGTCTTGTCTAATACCAGATATATATGTGGTGTTAGTCACGACATTTTGATTTTACTAAAATTACCAATAAAATATACTTACTTATAGGGGTACTTAGCCAGCCCTCTTCATCCATTTAGTATGTTATTGTGTCAACCACAACTTTCTTCCACCCACTTCTGCATACAGTATGGGGTAATGTGTCAGTCCCCTTCAGCCATAGGCTAACTTTAATGTGAGTGACAACATTCTGCCCTTTCGCAGGATGCACATCCACGCACAAACTAAACACATTTAGGGGCATATTGTCAAGAACCGGTGTTAAAATTATCGCCGTTTTATCGGCAGGAAACTGCTAATAAAACAGCGATAATGGGCTTGATAATATGCCCTTGTTAATTCCCATAGAAGGCCATGTTAACATCAGAACATGGGCTGCTATGGGAAGTAACAAGGGCGTATTATCAAACCCATAATCGCCGTTTTATCGACAGTATCCTGCTGATAAAACAGCGATAATTTTAACATCAGTTACTTGATAATATGGTAAGAAAACCACTTTCTGCGCAGGCTATTAAAAATTCCAAGTAGAACCCCCCTAGTTCCAGTATTCCTAGATCTGGATCTCAAACGGACAGATCATCAAGCACCTCTTAGGCCATTGATGTATTGGGTAAGGTTATGGACAACTCCTGAATTGTGTATCTACAAAAAGGGATTGATAGAAATTACCCAGATTGATGAGTACAAGAAAATTGCATGGCTAAAACACATCGAAGTTTGGTGTACCAGGCTAGGGCTGTCCCATTTTTGGGACGAACCCCTTAATATGACTTCTGTGTGTAAAAAGATTTTAAAAACTACCTATTGGTCTTACGTTAATGACGAACCATCTCACTGTAAATCTACTGGTATATTGACTCAGAAATTTTTATACGTAAAATACAATGCTGCATTCGAATCGTTTATGGATGAGATAAACCCACCATTGGCAAAAAGTTTATATTTACAATTTAGATATGGGGTATTACAGACCAATGCTCATACATGCAAATGGGGAGATAGCAATGATGATGGTACCTGTACCCTTTGCCCATTAAAGGCCAAGGAAGATGATGCCCATTTATTGTTTTTCTGTTCTGTTTATGCGTCTCCTAGACAGCCCTGGATAAAACCATTGTGTAAAAATTTTGGTGTCAGGACGTATAAAGAGGCTGAGCGTATTATAAGGTCTAATACCTCACAATTGGTGTTTTTTTGCACAAGCAGGTTCCTATTCAATATGTTCCTTATTAGGAAACGCCTTGGACATAAACTATAATGTAATAATGAAATCTGCAATTTTCTCCCACAATGCTAAATAACGTAGAATGCACTGAGTCCACTTTCTGTACAAATCATGTGTTTTTAAGGATTTTAATCAAGGTTTTAATCTGGCTTTTTATATGGAAATAACCTTTTATATGGTTTTAATGAGATTTTATGTAATATGCATAATTAATTGCACAGAATCAATTGCTAATCTGTCCCACTATATTAATTGCATTGTGTCATAGGATGAATTGTTGCAAAAATGCATTTCTCTTTTTCTTTTAAACTGTTGGTTGTAAATGCTTTTTTTTCTTGTCTGTACTTCCTGCTTTTATGGCTATATTAGCCGAAATAAAGTTGAACTGAACTGAACTGAACTGATAATATGCCCCCTAGTGTCAGACACTACAACGGAAATGCGGCTTTTTGGGGACAAAAATTGTTTAGCTTTTAACCAATGTGTTTCTTTAGGTTGAGGAGGGTCTGTCAAGTTCCCCAACAATAAAGCTTTGCAAAACCATTCACAAAACAAAACAAGCACTGACAAAGCGAAAGGTTTGGCAGCCAACAGCAGACCTATTGTCTTTGCCACAGCCTATTTATTGCTTGCATTAGGGCCGATTACAAACTTGCCTCTCCAGTTTAATGCACAATGCCATGTGGTTGAGGTAAAAAAAGGACTTTGTTGAGCAACATTCAAAATGTTAAGTTCTACAAAATACAGGGTGAAATTTTAACTGCCATGGTGTGGTGAACTGGCAATGCCAGTCTACCCATGAATGGCACCCACGGAAGGTAACCTGAATGAGGAGTATGTAGGATGCTTGGCATGAGATTACAAGAGATTTGATTTGAGGATCAGGTGCAACCATGAACATGGGTAAAAATACAAGGGACTATGAGTACATTTATGCAGTGCTTAATTTGAAGGGGTGGTTTCCGGTGCTCGGCACCGCACTTAATTGTCAGCCAACTTTGTGGGCCTGAATAGTGTTAACTGTGATACTTGTAGGAGTGTGATGGTTAGTAGTTTTGTTGTTACTATCATTGGCAGCGTGGCAGGGGCAATGTGTGGTGCAAGCTGCAGTGGCCTCCTGACGAGCGCCCTGGAACTTATTATTTTTTTTTACAAATTAAGCACTGCATTTATGTGGTGCTACAACTAGTTTCCTGATTATTTGATAACAGCGTCTCAGACATTATTTATGGCCTGTGGCAGTCGCCATTTCTTGCATCATTATTTGACTGACAGCTTCCACACTGCTGCTGTGGCTCAGAGAACCCGTGCATCCATTCCAGGGACCTAATAGTCATAGGCAGAGGATTCGTGGTCGGTTACCTCAGCCTTTCATCGATTTACAACCGATTAAATAGGACCAGATGTATAACAACAAACAACTACTGCTGTTCAGCACCCAGGCGCCACAAGGGGCGAATGGAGGTTTTACAAATAGGCATGTTAGGCTACCACAGATTCTTGTGTGTTTACAAAGCAGAGATGTGTTTTATATGGTCATTCATTCCCAGGTGAATGTAAGAGTGTAGAGCGACGTGTTGCTGATAATCCTCACCACAGCCTTTACTGAACAAGGTGTAAGGGTGGAGCTCATAGTAAGTTTACAAGCCACCATTTCTGCAAGGGAGTTGAAATGCATATGGCCCATTTTGCAGCTGATAAAATAGATTGTTACGCAGTTGATGCCAGATAATCAGAGGATATTAGGCAGTGCAATGGGCGCATACATTCTGGGGAGGCACCATGTTTCATCTAATTTTACAAAAGCCCGTATTTTCTTTTTATTCCCAGCATATGTCTGAAAACTGTGGCTAATATTTAAATGTTCTCTTTTTTTACGTTCCACGTAGTTTCTTCTTGCCCGTATTCATACACCGAAAAGTATTTCTTTTCTTTAAACCTCCTAGCAAACCTTCATACATTGCTCTTGCTTCCAATGTTTACAGACACATGAGTTGATACGTTTTTAGACAGGACTGGAAAACAGCGAATCTGCCATCTTGGATCCTCTGGGTACAGTGACAGTCCATTAACAGCTCCAGTAAAATAAACAACACGAGGCAAACTAAACAAACTCTTATTTCTACACTTCAAACACAACAGGAGAATGGTTTTCTAATTGAGACCACAAGGCTGGAGCTCTCTGGTCAAAAGACTGTGACCAAAGGACAGCCAGAGACCTTTGAATGCATGGGCAAAGTGGGCTGTGGTCCAGGGCACCATCCTTTAAGAGCCCCCCCCCCCACACTGAGCCAGCTCTGTTATGCAGAGAATGTTTCCTTGATGCCCTTGAATAAATCTTAAAGAGATTGCTTTGAATACTGTTTTACTTGCATTTATTTTTAATGTAGGTGATATGTTAGAGTCTATTACAGACATTTTGCAGAGAAATGTTGTTTATGTCCATGCACCATCCATAAAAAAGTTCCTTTTAGATCCAAAAAGGATTTTACATATGAGAAATGGGAGGGGGTCAAATAGATTATTTGCTGTAATATTAGTGAGCTGCTGCTGTGTTACAATATTAAAAACACTATTCTCTAGCTCCGAATATGAGATGTAAACACATTTAGAATTTGGACTACTGTGCCTTTTCACTGTAAGTGACCTGGCCATAGAGGGCATGAAAGAGCTTAAATTGGATCATAAATCCAAAGCCGATCCGAACAGGCCCCCCCCCCCACCCCAAAATCCTTAAGTTGTCCCTGCGGAAGGCTTTTAAAATTAATTACAAATCACAGAGCTCATGTGCAGTGAGAAGGAGCTGTACTGTCTCATCCTTGGAATGGTATCTAGTGTAAACTAACAAAGCTGGATAGATGTCTGAAATGTATTTATGTAACACATGTGTTCAAACACCTCCAATGACATTGGGTCACATGGGACGAATCAATATTTGCGTAGTGGGTGAGTGAGTGCTAGCGTAGAAGGACGTTTTATAATGCTGAAAGGTGGTTTGTTCTCTATGCTTCTACCTTTGCTCATACCTTGCTGACATTGTATTTTCGTTTGCTTTCTATGCTAGAACATGCTTTATAAGGCTCTCATATTTGGGAGCCAGACCTTTTTGTTTTTCTACTCGAGATGCAGCCTGGTTCTCTGTCGAGTTGCTACCTAAGTTGGACTTGGTCAATATTTTTATTTTGCTCTTCATTGCTGCATCTATTTTACATTGGTAAATGCCTTCTTAGCAGAAGATTTCTATTCCTTATGATTGATTCATTGAAGTAATTGAGATTTAAATTGTCCTTGTATTGCCTTTATTAATGCAACCCACATTTTTGATCTGGAACTCACTTTTTGAGTCAGTCTTTCCCTCCTCATTTTTTAACTGTGTTTGTGGCATGTTCTTCTGACTTTCATACATAGGGACACATTGCCTAATGTACTTATGATGATATTGCAGTCTCACACCCGCACTGGGCGCTACTATCATGAAACTTACTTACTACAATGAGCCCACAAATGCAAGCAGTTCTGAAAAGGAAACAACCAATGTTAATTTGATGCAGAATTCATGCATAATAAAAGCCTCTCTTAAATATGGAGGCGTCCTAAACCATCCTTATTCACCCCATCTAAGGGGGATGAAGGGAAAGGGTAACTGCCCATCGAGATTGGATAGGCCTCTGCCAGGATGCGATGTATTAGGAGGGTCAGGGTGTGGCGCGAGCAACTCTGCCTGGAAATGCCAGGCCCAACTGTAATTCAGCAATCTTCTTGGCCCAGACTCTCAGCTCCTAGCGCTGTTTTTGGCAGTGGCCACTGAGCCGACGTGTGACCCCCAGGGACCACATCTTCAGGGCGATGGTCCTCCACAGGAAAACCATCTGATTGGTGTTGACTAACCCTGGGCGTTGTCTTACGCTCCATTCGCGGAGTCTGCGAAGTAGCGACAAGTTTGCACTTCGCAGTGAGCACGAAGTTGTCGCCTACTTCGCAATCCACAGCGTAGCGCAGTAGTTTTTCTTTCTCGCGCGCTCAATAGCATTCTCGTGTGCGCAGTAATGACTTACCGTGGTTCTGCGTTCATCTTCTCGATTTTCTCTCCCGGTCACGTGCGCCACGATGTTTGGAACCCATCCGCACAATCCAGCGCGACTGTGCGAACGCGATCACGTCATTCAGACGCGCAAATCTTTCTTGCGGCGCCATGTTGGTAAGATCGCGTTTCTGAACACGCAGAAATTGCAATCTGGCACAGAATATCTCTTGAGCATGATAAAAACTTCTCAAAAATGATAATTTTGCTCATAAAAACACCTCAGATTGTCATTTAGCTGTATTTTTTTGATCAAGGTTTCCTCTTTTTGTTTCCTCTCTTTTTTTCAAGAGTAAGGAAGTGCCCCTGAGTCTCCAACTTCCTGTGCCTGTCCACCAGGCTCCTCTAAATGCTTTTTCCATGTGCTGTTCACTTTCATTTGGATTTGGAGCTGGAAGGATCACTTTTTGTGTATGTCTGCTGCATCATAGCATTTGATTGGATTTATTGAGGACTTTTGGATTTGAAATTTTCTTTTACAAGTAAGTTGGAGAATTGGTGTACATGTTTGTTTGATTTGGGCTTTTTCTTAACTACAGTTCTCTGGGCTTTTCAATCCTTGTCAAAAATTATTATTGAGGGAGGCCTGTACTTTCATGAGGGGCCAAGTTGTATTTCGTTGAAATTTCATCCAGTAGGCCTAGAGGTACCCATGGGTCCAACCATGTTTCTGTAGTGTCTGTTACATTTCAAGTTTTTAAACACCATGGATGGCATTGGATTCAATTGCAAACTCTGTTGTAGTGAAATTTCAGTTTTTGTGTGTAATTACATTTTGGCTTTTTTCAGCCAATAGCTAACCCTAGTAGTTCATGTAGTTAATGTAGGCCTGCTTGAGTTCATTGTATTTACTTTCTGTGGGTGGACTGGCCATGTGGTGGCAGCCATTTTGTGTTTCCCGCCATTGTGCTTTTGCCATAGGCCTCCAAGCTTGTGGCCTACTCTGGCAGTAGCCCAGAGGTACTACTGGATTTATCATGGGTGCATGAAAGTTAATCAACTGTTTTTGTGGTGTATCTTTATTTTGTAACATCATGTATTGCATGGATGGCTTTGGATTGATTTTCAAAATGTGTTTTTGGTGTTGAATTGCAGGTTTTGAATGCGTGTTGAATAATATGGCACTTTTTGCCAGTAGGTAACCCTAGGAATTCAGCTCGAGTAGTTTTGGTAACTTTGCACAGTGCGGCAACGCGACCTTAGAGTTTTTGTCTTCTTCGCGCGCCTAATCTACGTGCTCTGGCATGCGATATCGACGTTTTGTACAGTTCGCGCTGCCGAACACGCCGAAGTTGCAATCTCGCGAGCAATATGTCTCGAGTTGCATTAAACCTTCTCGAAAATGTTAATTCTGTTCATTTTGCTAAAAAAACTCCTCAGGTTGTCATTTGGTTGTAGTTTTTGGAGCATGGACCACTTTCTGTTTCTGTCCTCTATATACCTTGTTGTTTGAGGGTGGGCTGACCATGTGGGTGGCAGGACAGCCATTTTGTGAAGCCAAGCATTGTCCTTTTGCCATAGGCATATATTGTCTGTCTTTTCTTTCTTTTCATGTTGTTTGGGGTTGCCAGGCCATGTGGTGGCGGCCATTTTGTGTGACCTTCCTTCGTGCTTTAGCCATAGGCCTCTAAACTTGTGGTCTATTCTACCAGTAGGCCAAGAGTCCCAGAGGTAGTCAGCGGGGGTGCTTGATGTAGCTGTTTCCATTTTGTCTGTTAAATTTAACATCATTTAGGGCATGGATGGCATTGGATTGAATTTCCAAATGTGGTGTTTGGGGTGTAGTTAACTTTTGGGGTGTGTGTTAATAAATGCCTTTGTATGTGTTGTTGTTGTGTAACTTTCCAACCTTTTAGCCATGGGGATTTTCTTTTTTGCATTAGGCTCTGATGTGTAACATTCTTTTCAAAGTACAAGGGGACCCAACGGATAGCTAAGTACCATGGGTATAACTATGTTATAAGGAACAAAGGTCACCTAGCGTATTTAAGATTCAAACTGATGTAGTATAGGTACACAATGGAAGCTATACGAATAACAAGTTTCCAAACCCAGCCGGGAAAGGAGTTTATTTTCTGGAGGCAATATCCAATCTTACAATATAAACAGTATAACTTGACACAAGCCTGTGCCGTACAAACCAGAAGGAAAAAAACAAGGATAGCGTAAAAGTGAAAGGGGTGTCTTTCAGGCAAAGGAAAAGGAGCAAGGACAGGGTACTGTAAAGAGTTAAAAATTAATCACAGTATCGCCTGGGAGTTGGGTGTACACAATCACAGTTGAAAATAATATAGGTGTGACCCCACTCATGGGTGTCGACGTTTCGATCCCTTAGCTCAACTAAATACATGGGATCATCATCAGGACTTTTGTAATAGACAAAAACATGCCTGAATGTAGTCAATAACGCCTGTTAGGAGAAAAAGAAAAGAGCAGAAATTTTTCAGAGACTTAAGAGAGTTTTTTGCATAAATGCCAACTTTTGTAACACTTTCTCAGTAAGTGACCACGTGCACAGTGTCACCGGCAAAGCTCTATCAAGTCCGCCTTCACACGGTGACGGTTGCTAAGCATCAGGCACCGACCGAGCAGCCCACGAGAGACGCGCCCGCATCCAGACGTGGTGAGTGACTATTGTTGGCTTCGCTGCCTACCCGTTCACCGGCTCGACTTCTCAGTAATGGGTTGTCCCTTTCCCACTTTTTTCCTTACAGCGTCCCTACCGCCACATTGTTGGCTTCCGACATGCATGGCCATCGCTGCCTGCACTGTTAAAACTGTTCCGTGTTCACATACAGAGTGAACTAAGGTACGTTAACTAAATTCCTAACCTTCGGTGGGAAGCGCCCCCCATTTCCTCACGACCAAGCTAAGTTTAACTTTGTTTTCAGAGCTGCTACCCTCCGCAGTTGAAAACGGACCTCGAGGCACTTGATAACGCAGGAACTTTCCACCGGACCCCCTTTAAGGCTCTCCATCACGTTATCCACGCGGTAGGCTCATTTCTATCCTACTCCTTACCACGTCCATGACCCTCCTGGTACTCCGACCTTAATTCCCTTATATGCTTTGCTCCTATTGCAGAGCCAGTACCATATTTTGAAGAGAAGGACGTTTAACCATTAGAGATTATGTTCTTCACCTCATTGAGGTATGACCATCCCCTTTCTTATTACTCAACCGGCAGGGCACTCCCTAGTTGCACCACCCTTAGTCACATCAGACTGGCATCTTTCACTCCACGATATATTTCCTTCCTCCCCGAGACTAAGCACCCTCACTACACAGCGTTTTTTGACGTAATATTTCACGCATGACACTGCGAATCCGAGGAACATGTAAATATTGTTGTTTTTAAGTAGGACACAAACACTGTGCACGTGGTCACTTACTGAGAAAGTGTTACAAAAGTTGGCATTTATGCAAAAAACTCTCTTAAGTCTCTGAAAAATTTCTGCTCTTTTCTTTTTCTCCTAACAGGCGTTATTGACTACATTCAGGCATGTTTTTGTCTATTACAAAAGTCCTGATGATGATCCCATGTATTTAGTTGAGCTAAGGGATCGAAACGTCGACACCCATGAGTGGGGTCACACCTATATTATTTTCAACTGTGATTGTGTACACCCAACTCCCAGGCGATACTGTGATTAATTTTTAACTCTTTACAGTACCCTGTCCTTGCTCCTTTTCCTTTGCCTGAAAGACACCCCTTTCACTTTTACGCTATCCTTGTTTTTTTCCTTCTGGTTTGTACGGCACAGGCTTGTGTCAAGTTATACTGTTTATATTGTAAGATTGGATATTGCCTCCAGAAAATAAACTCCTTTCCCGGCTGGGTTTGGAAACTTGTTATTCGTATAGCTTCCATTGTGTACCTATACTACATCAGTTTGAATCTTAAATACGCTAGGTGACCTTTGTTCCTTATAACTGATGTGTAACAGGCATCCTCCTTTTTCTGGCCATATAGGGATATATAGGCCTGCTTGAGTTTATTGTTTTCTGGGCGTTAGCCATGTGGCTGGGAGCTGTGGTGATGGTAGTAGTAGTGTGCTGTTTTGTTTTTGACACATAGGCCTGTGTGTCTTTCCATTGTTCCTGTTGGCTTACTGTTGTTTACATCCCAATTGCTATCTGCTGCAGGTCACTGATGCTGCGTCAATCCGACATGATGCACAAATTAAGGATAAACAAGTTCCACTTCCACTACATTTGTATTTCAGTTCTCTGCTATTCTTACTCTTACTGAGTGTACTAATATTACTAGTAATTAAAATAAAGCTAAAAAAAATCCACATTTGACTGATGTTCTACTGCCTTCTTTGCTTGTAGGTGCACAAAAGACTGAGGAGGAGGTGGTGGCTGTCATCATTCATCGCCCGTTGTACTGCCAGACAGACGTCCTTCTGTTCAACGTTACGTGCGGTGTGACTCACCTGACCAGACATCTCTGCAACTTGTGCAACTGAGTGCTGCTGCTGACATCTGAAGAAGATGGGCCCAAACAAAGCAGGTACCAGGTCCTCCTAGACCAATAAAGTTGCTGGGAAGAAGAAGGAAGAACCGAAGAAGGAAGAGACACTCAAGTCTGGTATTGACCCCAAAACCTTTTTTGGGAAAAAAAAGTATGCCTGCAGCAGCAGTGTCCGGGGGGCAAGCTGGGGCCAGCACCTCTGCATCAGTGGGGCCAAGCCACCAACCCAGGCCCAAGCAGATGAGTGTGGAAGAGGTAGCCAGCCTAATGGTGGAAAGCAGTGATACTGAGCCTGACCTAAACGTATCGCTATCTCAAAGTAGTACACAATCAACGCAAGTGGGAACACAGCAGAAAAGTGGTGAACAACAACCACCGCCCGCAATAGTAGATGTTCAACAGCAACAACCACAACAACCTCCCGCAATAGTAGATGTTCAACAACAACAACCACAACCACCGCCCGCAATAGTAGTTGTTGTTCCTCCCGAAGTCGGGGCAGATCAGGAAATTGAGCCTCATGCAGAGCAAAAAGAAGAGGAAGCCACTCATGCAGGAGATCTATTGTCTCCCAAATCCCCACCAAGGAAAAGGAGGGTTAGTCCATCGAGTTCTTCGCCAAGCATCCCTTCTGATGATCTAGATCTCAATTGGGAGCCACAACAATCTGAACATGAGAGGGAGAGACAACCCAAGACCAGGCTAGGGAAAGGGAAGGTTCCAGCAAGCCTTACACTTATGGAGGTCGATGTAGAACAGCAGGATAATGATGAGTCAGACCGAGTCATCACAAGCATTACTCCTGGCCCGGGGACATGGAGACCAAAATTTTGACCCTATCCCAAATGGCTGCGACTAGTAGGGATGTAGCACGCATACCTCCAACACAGGCAACACCAAAACGACCTCCAGCTTCCATTTTTACATTAGCAAAGGGCCGGCAGCGTCCTACATCCAGCACAAGCTTCAACTCAGCAGAAGTAGATAGTGGTACTAATGCGCAGCCACATAGTAAAATTCAACACACACCCTCCATTTCATCCGGCATTGGAAGTGGCACCTCTAGCCGGAGACAAAAGTTAAGCTCCCCAGTGTGGGACTTCTTTACGGTTAGCGCAAATGAGGACAACATTGCTATATGCTCCATTTGTCATTCCTCTGTAGTCGTGGTAAGCTTGGTACAAACTATTGTACCGGAGGCCAAATGACCCATTTGAAAAAACACCATGCATTCAAGTGGGAGGACCACCTTCGTAGCATGAAAGCAGGAACTATTAATGTTGGTGGGGAAGTAGTAGAAGGTCCACTCACGGTCGAACAGGAAGAAGAGGGAGACATTCTATCTGGTAGTGGTACACAAAGTACCCCTGTCCCCAGCACTGCAGTGGACAGCCCACATCCTCCGCATCAGCAACATCTAAGTGACACCAGAGTAAGAGTCAGCCAGAGACACCAAGGAGTACTGCTGCGAAGTCTGCGACGCAAAGTGCTGCGTTGAGTATAAGCAAAAGAAATACCAAGCAGCGTACCATTATTAGCATGTTTAGGCAGGAGGGAAAGTACAAGCACAACCATCCAATAGCACGTTTGTACAATGCTAAGCTTGCTAAAATGTTAGCACTGGACCTTATCCCTTTTTCTTTTGTTGAAGGGATGGGTTTTCGGGAATTTGTGACCACCATCTTCCCAAAATGGAACGTGCCCAGCCGCTACTATTTTGCCAGAGTTGCTGATCCTGCAAACACAACAGGTGATGGACCGAATGTGGATCAATGTCACACACTCACCCCAGTCCAAAGATCTGGGCCCAAATCCATTGTTTTTTTGCACTCCACACCACCCTGGGTTAGACAATGGCGATATGCAAATCAGCTCTGACCCTGTGCCCCATGGGAACAGTCCAGTCCGAACTACAAAAGCCATGTCCTTCCCAGAACGGAATCAAGCATCCGAGGACCGGACCGGTTTTGAGGTAACACCTCTCATCAGCCCGGCTAGCTTGACTCCAGTGGTGTGGAGTGCCTGGGACCCACATCTGGGCATCCCCAGCGCACTTAGGGCGGAATATGCAAACACAACAGGTGATGGACCGAATGTGGATCAATGTCACACACTCACCCCAGTCCAAAGATCTGGGCCCAAATCCATCATTTTTTTGCACTCCTCACCACCCTGGGTTAGACAATGGCGATATGCAAATCAGATCTGACCCTGTGCCCCATGGGAACAGTCCAGTCCGAACTACAAAAGCCATGTCCTTCCCAGAACAGAATCAAGCATCCGAGGACAAGGACCGGTTTCGAGGTAACACCTCTCATCAGCCCGGCTAGCTTGACTCCAGTGGTGTGGAGTGCCTGGGACCCACGTCTGGGCATCCCCAGTGTTAGACCTGGCACCTTGGCGTGAGTCTCCCTTCCACTTTTTGCTGATGTGCCTCCAATGTTTTGCTGGTTTTCCGATACTCAGGGCACTGCACCACGGCTGACCCGTGCCGCAGTGCAAGTGCTCCCTACTGTAAATTGTACATGCGATTGGTATCCATGATTGGTTCATTGGATTTACTGTTAGTCCCTAATAAAGTGCACTAGAGAGTGCCGGGGCTTGTAGATGCCAATACTGCTGGTGGGCCTGCAGCGCTGGTTGTGCCACCCACCGAAGCAGCCGTAAAGATGTGTCTGGGAACTGCGACCGCAGAACCCGCGTGCGGTCTTGTACTGTCACGCTAGCTGGGCAAGTGCACCCACTTGCCAGCCCCGAACCTTCCCTTGACTACATATTAGTCACCCCTATGGTAGGCCTGCGGGCAGGGTGCGTTGTAGGTGTAAGGTAGGACAAGCCCTGATGTGTGTGGCATGTCCTAGTAGTGACTTACAAACAAAACCGTATTTCACTATTGAAGGCTACCTGCTCCATTAGGCCAGACTGAGCTGCTGGAATTATTACACCCTATAATCCCAGCAGGCTCAAGGAGCATGGTAGCGAGTCGTGTTTAGTATGCCTGAACTCAGGATGATAAAATATTTCTTTTAGTAAAGTTTATTTTAGTATCCTGGGTTTGCAAATGCTACTTTTAGAAAGTTAGCATTTGCTTGCCTAACCATTTCAGCCCGCCTCTGCTGGTATGTATATCTGACTGTCTGGGACGTGTGAGTGACAGGGCTGGGGGGATGACAGGTGGTGAATGCGCAGATTACACCTTAGTGGGAGGTAGGAGTGCCTCTTGACTCGAACTGTAGCTGTGCTCTGCCACCACAATGCTGGCTCCACCCTCCTGGGGAGCGACTGATGACTCAGCCGGCACCTGGCCCAGGACGGGCGGAGCCCCCATCAACAAGGTACTCTGGCCGCCCCTGTCCGCACAATGCTGGCTCCACCTCCTGTGGGGCGTCTGATGCGCCTGCCCCTCACACTGAAAGCAGAAGCCGGAGTACACCCACCAGGGTACTCAAGGACTGAGAGTGGCTATGCAAAGGCCCCCCTGGCCTGCGAGAACAAAAGAAATGGCCTATAAAAGAAGGAGCCCTGCTCCTTGAAAATTAGATCCTGTTTGGGCTACAGAAGGAACTCTGCCCGACGAGAAGGACCGTGAGAGACAAGGAAGGGTGCTGACTCTTGCCTGTGTCTGGTGCCTTGCTGCCGAAGGAGAGGAAGAAGGAAAGACTGCGAGAAGACTTTTGCTTTACTTTGTGCCAAACTCTGCTAAAAGATCTCCAAGGGCTTGCAACTGAACTTGCCCCCTGACCAGCGCCCCAGGACCAGTGGGCACTACACCCTGAAGAAAGCGACTACGTGTGCTGCTTATCGCTACAGTACCGACGGAGGAATCTCCTCCAAGGCAACGACATCCACCAGACCACCGTGACCGGGGCCCAAAGCAACAGCAAAAGCAAAGTGAGGAACAGCCGCCGCTGGCCCGAACACCGTGACCGCAACTGCACCGGGAGCCCGAGAGCAAAGCGAAGGAGGTCCCGTCCGGTCCCAGCTCTCGAGTTGACTGCGCCACGAGCAGCCAATCCAATTGCAAAGACGGACAGTTGCCCTTTGAAAATCCACTAGGTCGGTATCTTGCCCGACAGCTCAGCTGTGAGCGCACAGCTGCACCGGCACTTGGCTGGGTACGTCCTGCACTTGGGGACCATACTGCCACCTGCCGCCATCACACAGCCGCCGCCTCCAGGGTCGGAGCGGACGACGAGGAGAGGACCCTGCCGCCACAGAACACCGCTGCCCCGGATGACCCGTGAACTGCTCGGCTGAGAGCCGCAACGAACAGCGACGCCGGGAAGGCAACGCGACGTGGGACAGATCCCCTGGAAGCCGCCTGCTCCACAAGAACTTTGTTGACACCGGCCTGAGGGCCCTAAGAGAACGCTTATTGCTAGAAAGAACTGTGGCAACTTAAACTAAGTGACTTGAAACCGATACCTTAAAGTACGTTGACTGTATTCACAAGCCTGCTTAAAATCTATATAAAGATATATATTTTTACAGAATACAGTCTGGTCTCGTTGTGTGGTGGGTTGGTTGTGAAGGTGTAATATTGCAAGTGTTTAACCCTATGTGCCCCAAAGATTAGCCTACGACTGCTTAAGCCACACTACCTAGAGGGTAAGCAGAGGTTGTCTGGAAGGTAACCCTCAGCCCTGACGAGGAAGAGAGAGTCCCTGCTTGTCGCTAGTGTTGCACTGCGCCAATTAGAGCCTCCCCCTTCCTACATTGGACGCAGCGGTGAGGATTTTCGAATTTACACTTGCGATATCTATACCTGAGCTTCTGACCACTACACAGGGATTACGGTCCAGTTACTTAGCCACAGACTTTGCTTTTTGAATTTTGCCGAAAGAAGATTCCGAGTGCGAAAACCATGCCGGGCACAAAGAGCCTGGATGGAGCGGAGTCCACGACCTCGGAGGTGTTTGAGGTCGAGTGGGACGCCGCGAAGCTGGATACATACACCAGAGAGGAACTCAAGTTCTTTTGCAAGAAACTCAAGGTGCCGCACACTGGTTGCAAAAACAAGCCACAGCTCTACAAGGCCCTGAAAGCCTGGGTAGAGTCCAGAAAGGCCCCGGAGGATCAAGACGCTCTCGCGGAACAAGATGCAACGGAGGAGCAGAATGCACTTGGGGATCTGGTGGATCTCGAACGACAAGACAGCGTGCACAGCTTTGGAAAAGGCCTGTCGCCAGAGGAGCTGGCGGACAGGAAGGAAACGAGGAATCACAAAAGAAAGCTGGCAGAATTAAAAATCCAACTGGAGCTTGAAACCAAAAGAATGGCGCTGGAAGAGCGAAAGCACCAGATGGATTATGAAGTAAAAATGAGGGAGAAAAGTCTCAAGGAGAGAGACTTGGATCGTCCTCCCTCTGTTGGCAGCACATCGCCAGTGCAGGTAGAGTCAAGAGTGCACATCCCGAAGGACGTAGTTAAAGAGTTCTTTAAGGGGGATGACATAGGACAGTGGTTTAGGGCATACGAGGTAGCCATGTCCTCCCACCGGGTCCCTGACAAGGATTGGGGAGCGGGGTTGTGGGGAAGGTTCCTTAGCGAAGGGAGAGATGCCTTGCTAGATTTGCCCCTTGAGAATCAGAGATCCTATTCCCACATGAAAGAAGCTTTAATGAACAGGTACGGGCTTACCCCTGAAATGTATAGACAGAAGTTTAGGGGATTGTAGGAAGGGGGAGGCTCTAGTTGGCGCAGTGCAACACTAGGGACAAGCAGGGACTCTCTCTTCCTCGTCAGGGCTGAGGGTTACCTTCCAGACAACCTCTGCTTACCCTCTAGGTAGTGTGGCTTAAGCAGTCGTAGGCTAATCTTTGGGGCACATAGGGTTAAACACTTGCAACAGTACACCTTTACAACCAACCCACCACACAACGAGACCAGACTGTATTCTGTAAAAATATATATCTTTATATAGATTTTAAGCAGGCTTGTGAATACAGTCAATACTTTATGAAAACGGTTGCAGATTACTTGATTCGGGTTACCACAGTTCTTATGCAGTTCTCTTGAGGCCCGTAGGCCGGTGTTACTCAAAGTTCTTGTGGAGCCGGCGGCTTCCAGGGGATCTGTCCCACGTCGCGTTGCCTTCCCGGGGTCGCTGATCGTTGCGGCTCCTCAGCCGAGCAGGTCACTGGTCTTCCGGGGCAGCGGTGTTCTGTGGCGGCAGGGTCCTCTCCTCGTCGTCCGCTCCGACCCTGGAGGCGGCGGCTGTGCGGTGGTGACAAGTGGCAGTACGGTCCCCAAGTGCAGGACGTACCCAGCCAAGTGTCGGTGCGGCTGTGGGCTCACAGCCGGGCTGTCGGGCAGACTACCGACCTTGCGGATTCTCGTAGGGCAACTGTCCGTCTTTGCAGGGGAGTGACTGCTCGCTATGCAGTCACCTCGGGAGCTCGGACCGGACGGGTCCTCCTTTGCTTTGCTCTCGGGCTCCCGGTGCAGTTGCGGTCACGGTGTTCGGGCCAGCGGCGGCTGGTCCTCACTTTGCTTCCGCTGTTGCTTTGGGCCCCGGTCACGGTGGTCGGGAGGTCGTTGCCTTGGAGGAGAGTCCCTCGTCGGTGCTGCGGCGATGGTCAGCACCCGCAGTCGCTTTCTTCCAAGGGGGTAGCGTCCACTGGTCCTGGGACGCTGGTCAGGGGGCAAGTTCACTTGCAAGCCCTTGGAGATCTCTTTAGCAGAGTTTGGCACAAGTAGAGCAAAAGTCTTTTCGTAGTCTTTTTGTCTTCCTCTCCTTCAGCAGCAAGGCACCAGACACAGGCAAGAGTCAGCACCCTTCCTTGTCTCTCACGGTCCTTCTCGTAGGGCAGAGTCCTTCTGTGGCCCAAACCGGATCTAATTTTCAAGGAGCAGGGCTCCTTCTTTTATAGGCCAATTCTTTTGTTCTCGCAGGCCAGGGGGGCCTTTGCATAGCCACTCTCAGCTCTGGAGTACCCCCGCGGGTGTACTCCGGCTTCTGCTTTCAGTGTGAGGGGAAGGCGCATCAGACGCCCCACAGGAGGTGGAGCCAGCATTGTCCGGACAGGGGTGGCCAGAGTACCTTGTTGATGGGGGCTTCGCCCTTCCTGGGCCAGGTGCCGGCAGAGTCATCCGCCGCTCCCCAGGATGGTGGAGCCAGCATTGTGGTGGCCGAGCACAGTGACAGCTCGAGTCAAGAGGCACTCCTACCTCCCACTAAGGTGTAATCTGTGCATTCACCACCTGTCATCCCTCCAGCCCTGTCACTCACACATCCCAGACAGTCAGATACACATACCAGCAGAGGCGGCTGAAAATGGTTAAGCAAGCAAAGGCTAACTTTCTAAAAGTAGCATTTGCAAACCCAGGATATTAAAATAAACTTGACTACAAGAATTATCTTATCACCCTGAGTTCAGGCATACTAAACATGACTCGCTACCATGCTCCTTGAGCCTGCGGGGATTATAGGGTGTAATAATCCTCGCAGCTCAGTCTGGCCTAATGCAGCAGGTAGCCTTCAATAGTGAAATACGGTCTTCGTTGTAAGTCACTACTAGGACATGCCACGCACATCAGGGCTTGTCCTACCTTGCACCTACAACGCACCCTGCCCGCAGGCCTACCATAGGGGTGACTAATATGTAGTCAAGGGAAGGGTCAGTGCTGGCAAGTGGGGACACTTGCCCAGCTAGCGTGACAGTACGAGACCGCACGCGGGTTCTGCGGTCGCAGTTCCCAGACACATCTTTACGGCTGCTTCGGTGGGTGGCGCAACCAGCGCTGCAGGCCCACCAGCAGTATTGGCATCTACAAGCCCCGGCACTCTCTCGTGCACTTTACTAGGGACTAACAGTAAATCCAATGCACCAATCATGGATACCAATCGTATGTACAATTTACAGTAGGGAGCACTTGCACTGCGGCACGGATCAGCCGTGGCGCAGTGCCCTGAGTATCGGAAAACCAGCAAAACATCGGAGGCACATCAGCAAAAAGTGGAAGGGAGACTCACGCCAAGGTGCCAGGTCTAACATGTGTCCCCTCCAGCTGAAATGTGGGGGGAACTACCCTTCCCCAGGGAGTTCCACATCACTAAGGCGGAAAAATCTGGACAGACCGTCAGCGTTGGCGTGATCGGTGCCAGGGCGGTGTTCCACCGTAAAGTCCATACTCTGTAGAGAAATGGACCACCTCAACAGTTTCGGGTTCTCACCCCTCATTTGCATCAACCATCTGAGGGGCCTGTGGTCCGTCTGAACTCGGAAGTGAGACCCAAACAAGTAGGGTCTTAGCTTCTTCAGCGCCCAGACCACAGCAAATGCTTCACGCTCTATTGCACTCCACCTACTTTCCCGTGGAAGTAACCTCTGACTTATGAAGGCTACGGGTTGGTCAAAGCCCTCCTCAGTCATCTGTGAAAGAACAGCCCCTACACCATGCTCTGAAGCGTCTGTTTGCACAATGAACTCCTTGGAGAAATCGGGGGCCAGGAGCACGGGCGCCGTGCACATGGCAGTCTTCAGGGTGTCGAAAGCCTTCTGACAGGTGTCAGTCCAAATCACATTCCTGGGCTGCTTTTTCGAAGTCAGCTCTGTCAAGGGGGTCACGATCGTGCCATAGCCCTTGACAAACCTCCTGTAATACCCAGTGAGCCCCAGGAAGGCTCTCACTGCAGTCTGGGTCTTGGGGGGTTCCCAAGCCAGGATGGTTTCGATTTTGGGCTGCAAGGGGGCTACCTTGCCACTCCCAACTTGGTGTCCCAAGTACACCACTGAACCCTGCCCAATCTGGCACTTGCTTGCCTTGATTGTGAGGCCTGCTCTGCGCAGGGCCATCAACACTTCCCAGAGGTGTCGCAGGTGTTCGGGCCAGGTGCCGCTGAACACCGCAATGTCATCCAGGTAGGCGGCACTGAACTCGTCCAGTCCAGCCAACACCTGGTTGACCAATCTCTGAAAGGTGGCAGGGGCATTCTTCATTCCAAATGGCATAACCCGGAACTGGAAATGCCCATCTGGTGTAGAGAATGCCGACCTCTCCTTTGCCCCATCGGTCAAGGCGATCTGCCAGTACCCAGGCGTTAAATCAAACATGCTGAGGAACCGGGCAGCCCCTAGCCGATCAATGAGCTCGTCAGCTCTGGGGATGGGGTGCGCGTCAGTCTTCGTGACTGAATTGAGTCCTCTGTAGTCCACACAGAACCGGAGTTCGGGTGTGGCTCCCGGCGCAGCAGCCTTCGGAACCAAGACCACGGGGCTGGACCAAGGACTGCTGGAAGACTCAACCACCCCGAGGGCAAGCATCTTGGAGACCTCCTCCTTGATGCAGGCCCGTACCCTGTCAGTTACCCGGTAAGCCTTATGCTTCACCGGTAAGCTGTCTCCAGTGTCCACATCATGGACGCACCAATCTGTGACACTCGGAACCAGGGAGAACAGGTCGGGAAACTGCCCCAGCAACTGGCGGCAGTCCTCCTGTTGTTCGGCGGTCAGGGAGGGTGAGAGGTTAACTCCATCCACTGACCCATCCTTCTCACAGGCCACCAAGAGGTCAGGAAGAGGCTCCGACTCCTCCTCCATTCCGTCATCGGTTGCCAACAACATGCCCACTTCGGACCTTCGCAAGTGGGGCTTGAGGCGGTTGACATGTAGGACCCGCAACGGGTTCCTGGGCGTCTTCATGTCCACCAAGTATGTCACGGGGCTCTTGCGCTCCACAACCTCAAATGGTCCTGTCCACTTGTCTTGAAGGGCACAGGGCTCCACTGGGGCCAAGACATACACCTCCTGTCCAGGCTGAAGCTCGACCAGAGTGGCATCCTGATCGTACCACCGCTTCATCTCCTCCTGGCTCGCTTCCAGATTTGCCTCGGCAAGTTGTCTGAAGCGCCTGGTTTGGTTTCTGAAGGCCAGCATGTAGCTATATACATTCTGGGGAGGTTTCCTGGGAGATTGCTCCCAGCCTTCCTTTACCAAACTCAGTGGTCCTCTCACGGGGTGACCGTACAGCAGTTCAAAGGGGCTGAACCCTAGGGACTTCTGTGGTACCTCGCGATATGCAAAAAGCAGGCATGGCAAGAGGACGTCCCACTTACGCCTCATCGGACCTTCTAGGCCCATGATCATGCCTTTGAGGGTTCGGTTGAATCTTTCAACCAACCCCTTACCTTGGGGATGGTAGGGTGTGGTGAACTTGTACGTTACGCCACACTCCTGCCAAAGGGACTTCATATATTTCGATATGAAATTGGTCCCCCTGTCGCTCACCACCTCTAGAGGGAATCCTACTCGTGAGAAAATTCCCATCAGTGCACGCCCCACCACGGGAGCCGTCACTGTCCTCAGAGGGATGGCTTCAGGGTACCGGGTGGCATGGTCCACCAAGACCAGGATGAACCTGTTGCCCATGGCTGTCTTGGGGTCCAGAGGCCCAACGATGTCAATACCCACTCGCTGGAATGGCGTACCGACCACAGGGAAGGGTTGGAGGGGAGCCTTGTTCTTCCCTCCCGTCTTCCCACTTGCCTGGCAAGTCGGACAGGTTCTGCAATAAGCGTCTGAGCTTTTATGCATTTGGGGCCAGTAGAAGTGGGTGACAAGCCTGTCATAGGTCTTGTCCATCCCCAAATGTCCTGCTAAAGGCACATCATGAGCCAGACCCAGTAGGAAGGCTCTGAACTTCTGGGGTACCACCAGCACACGGGCTGACCCAGGTTCAGCAGCCTTAGGCTCCGAATACAGGAGGTCGTTCTCCCAATACACGTAATGCGTTTTGGCCTGAACACCATTGGCCTGGTCTGCAGCCTGCTGCCGCATACCCATGAGAGAAGGGCATTCTTTCTGCTCCCTGCAGAATTCCTCCCTGGAGGGTCCTCCTTCTTGCTGCCAATGGGTCAGCTCAGGCAGGTCCCCCAGTTCGGCGATCTGTTCCCCTGTAGGCTCCAGGGCATCCCCCTCAAGGTCTGCCTCCTCCTGGACCGTAGGAACTTCAGGGGCCGGTTTCCCGCGCCCCCTGCGCCTTCTCCCTAAGGCCGGTTCCTGGGCCTCTCCATCAGGCCCCAGGACCTCTCGATCACCCCTACTGGCTGCCATCGACCGGGTGGTCACGCACGCCCAGTCAGGCAGACCCACCATCCGCAGGTGAGTCGCTTTCTCCACCTTTTCCCAAGGGGAGTGCTCCAAGTCGTTCCCTAGCAAACAGTCAACAGGCATGGTTTTTCTCACACAGACCTGCAGAGTACCAGAGACCCCCCCCCACTCGAAGGGAACTTGAGCCATCGGACACTGACTCTCAGAATTATCAGCGTTGATAACCCTACAGTAGGCATGGGGTACAACCTGCTCTTGAGACACCAGGTGCTGCCTCACTGCAGTCACACTGGCTCCTGTGTCTCTAAGAGCCTCGGCCTCCTTACCATTGATGATCACCACCTGCCCATATTTTTTAGTGTTAGAGGGCAGGTAGTTCGTAGGGATCATCTCGCTGTCTCCTAACGAGACTAGGTCATGTGAACAGGATCTCCACCCCCCGGGACCATCATTTCTTCTCCCAGGTGAACGCTAGTCACTTGTCGGGGCGGAGCACCAGTGGGTGCAGGTTTTCCAAATAGGCGACACTTGGGGTCACTGGATATGTGCCCAGGCTCGCCACATTTGAAACAATTGAAGGGCCCCTTTGGAACAGGTTTACCTGTCCGGGCCCCATTCTGCTTCGGGGGTGGGGGAGGCTGAGAACCCTGCTGCGGATTCCCTTGGGAACTACTTTGGGGGCCTTTTTGGAACCCTTTCTGTTTTCCCCCCTTGTCCCCCCCACTCTTCTGCTGGGGACCCTTGTGGACCCTGGTGCTGAGCCAGCGGTCCGCCTCCTCAGCAAGCTTCCTCGGGTTGGACAGCTTGCTATCGATCAGGTGTTGGCGTAACTCAGGAAAACAGTGATCAGACAAGTGCTCCCATGCAATTAAATCAAAGAGACCTTGAAAATCATTAACTTTGTTACCTTTCACCCAACCATCCAGTGCTCTGCAAAAGTAAGACACATACTCCACATACGTATTCCCAGGCCGCTTAGTACATCCCCTAAACTTCTGTCTATACATTTCAGGGGTAAGCCCGTACCTGTTTAATAAAGCTTCTTTCATGTGGGCATAGGATCTCTGATTCTCAACGGGCAAATCTAGCAAGGTATCTCTCCCTTCGCTAAGGAACCTTCCCCACAACCCCGCTCCCCAATCCTTGTCAGGGACCCGGTGGGAGGACATGGCTACCTCGTATGCCCTAAACCACTGTCCTATGTCATCCCCCTTAAAGAACTCCTTAACTACGTCCTTCGGGATGTGCACTCTTGACTCTACCTGCACTGGCGATGTGCTGCCACCAGAGGGAGGCCGATCCAAGTCTCTCTCCTTGAGACTTATCTCCCTCATCTTTATTTCGTAATCCATCTGGTGCTTTTGCTCTTCCAGCGCCATTCTTTTGGTTTCCAGCTCCAGCTGGATTTTCATTTCTGCCAACTTTCTCTCGTGATTCCGAGTTTCCTTCCTGTCCGCCAGCTCCTCTGGCGACAGGCCTTTACCAAAGCTGTGCTCGCTGTCTTGCCTCTCGAGATCGATCAGATCCCCAAGTGCATTCTGCTCCTCCGTCGCATTCTGCTCGGCGAGGACATCTTGCTCCTCCGGGGTTTTCCGGGACTCGATCCAGGCTTTCAGGGCCTTGGAGAGCTGGGTCTTGTTTTTGCAGCCAGCGTGCGGGACTTTGAGTTTCTTGCAAAAGAACTTCAGTTCGTCCCTGGAATATTTATCCACTTTGGTGGGGTCCCACTCCACCTCCAACACCTCGGAGGTCGTGGACTCCGCTCCATCCAGGCTCTTTGTGCCCGGCATGGTTTCTGTACTCGGAATCTTCTTTCGGCAAAATTCAAAAATCAAAGTCTGTGGCTAAGTAACTGGACCGTAATCCTTGTGTAGTGGTCAGAAGCTCAGGTATAACTATCGCAAGTGTAAATTCGAAATCCTCTCGCTGCTGCCAATGTAGGAAGGGGGAGGCTCTAGTTGGCGCAGTGCAACACTAGGGACAAGCAGGGACTCTCTCTTCCTCGTCAGGGCTGAGGGTTACCTTCCAGACAACCTCTGCTTACCCTCTAGGTAGTGTGGCTTAAGCAGTCGTAGGCTAATCTTTGGGGCACATAGGGTTAAACACTTGCAACAGTACACCTTTACAACCAACCCACCACACAACGAGACCAGACTGTATTCTGTAAAAATATATATCTTTATATAGATTTTAAGCAGGCTTGTGAATACAGTCAATACTTTATGAAAACGGTTGCAGATTACTTGATTCGGGTTACCACAGTTCTTATGCAGTTCTCTTGAGGCCCGTAGGCCGGTGTTACTCAAAGTTCTTGTGGAGCCGGCGGCTTCCAGGGGATCTGTCCCACGTCGCGTTGCCTTCCCGGGGTCGCTGATCGTTGCGACTCCTCAGCCGAGCAGGTCACTGGTCTTCCGGGGCAGCGGTGTTCTGTGGCGGCAGGGTCCTCTCCTCGTCGTCCGCTCCGACCCTGGAGGCGGCGGCTGTGCGGTGGTGACAAGTGGCAGTACGGTCCCCAAGTGCAGGACGTACCCAGCCAAGTGTCGGTGCGGCTGTGGGCTCACAGCCGGGCTGTCGGGCAGACTACCGACCTTGCGGATTCTCGTAGGGCAACTGTCCGTCTTTGCAGGGGAGTGACTGCTCGCTATGCAGTCACCTCGGGAGCTCGGACCGGACGGGTCCTCCTTTGCTTTGCTCTCGGGCTCCCGGTGCAGTTGCGGTCATGGTGTTCGGGCCAGCGGCGGCTGGTCCTCACTTTGCTTCCGCTGTTGCTTTGGGCCCCGGTCACGGTGGTCGGGAGGTCGTTGCCTTGGAGGAGATTCCCTCGTCGGTGCTGCGGCGATGGTCAGCACCCGCAGTCGCTTTCTTCCAAGGGGGTAGCGTCCACTGGTCCTGGGACGCTGGTCAGGGGGCAAGTTCAGTTGCAAGCCCTTGGAGATTTCTTTAGCAGAGTTTGGCACAAGTAGAGCAAAAGTCTTTTCGTAGTCTTTTTGTCTTCCTCTCCTTCAGCAGCAAGGCACCAGACACAGGCAAGAGTCAGCACCCTTCCTTGTCTCTCACGGTCCTTCTCGTAGGGCAGAGTCCTTCTGTGGCCCAAACCGGATCTAATTATCTTATCACCCTGAGTTCAGGCATACTAAACATGACTCGCTACCATGCTCCTTGAGCCTGCGGGGATTATAGGGTGTAATAATCCTCGCAGCTCAGTCTGGCCTAATGGAGCAGGTAGCCTTCAATAGTGAAATACGGTCTTCGTTGTAAGTCACTACTAGGACATGCCACGCACATCAGGGCTTGTCCTACCTTGCACCTACAACGCACCCTGCCCGCAGGCCTACCATAGGGGTGACTAATATGTAGTCAAGGGAAGGGTCGGTGCTGGCAAGTGGGGACACTTGCCCAGCTAGCGTGACAGTACGAGACCGCACGCGGGTTCTGCGGTCGCAGTTCCCAGACACATCTTTACGGCTGCTTCGGTGGGTGGCGCAACCAGCGCTGCAGGCCCACCAGCAGTATTGGCATCTACAAGCCCCGGCACTCTCTCGTGCACTTTACTAGGGACTAACAGTAAATCCAATGCACCAATCATGGATACCAATCGTATGTACAATTTACAGTAGGGAGCACTTGCACTGCGGCACGGATCAGCCGTGGCGCAGTGCCCTGAGTATCGGAAAACCAGCAAAACATCGGAGGCACATCAGCAAAAAGTGGAAGGGAGACTCACGCCAAGGTGCCAGGTCTAACAGGGATGTACTAAGCGGCCTGGGAATATGTATGTGGAGTATGTGACTTACTTTTGCAGAGCACTGGATGGTTGGGTGAAGGGTAGCAAAGTGAATGATTTTCAAGGTCTCTTTGATTTGATTGCATGGGAGCACTTGTCTGATCACTGTTTTCCTGAGTTACGCCAACACCTGATCGATAGCAAGCTGTCCAACCCGAGGAAGCTTGCTGAGGAGGCGGACCGCTGGCTCAGCACCAGGGTCCACAAGGGTCCCGTGGGAGACTCCGCCAAGAGTGGGCAGGGTCCCCAGCAGAAGAGTGGGGGGGACAAGGGGGGAAAACCGAAAGGGTTCCAAAAAGGCCCCCAAAGTAGTTCCCAGGGGAGCCCGCAGCAGGGTTCTCAGCCTCCCCCACCCCCAAAGCAGAATGGGGCCCCGACAGGTAAACCTGTTCCAAAGGGGCCCTTCAATTGTTTCAAATGTGGCGAGCCTGGGCACATATCCAGTGACCCCAAGAGTCGCCTGTTTGGAAAACCCGCACCCACTGGTGCTCCGCCCCGTCAAGTGACTAGTGTTCACTTAGGAGAAGAAGTGATGATCCCGGGGGGTGGAGATCCCGTTCACATGACCCTAGTCTTGCTAGGAGACAGTGAGATGATCCCTACGAACTACCTGCCCTCTAACACTAAGGAATATGGGCAAGTGGTGATCATCAATGGTAAGGAAGCTGAAGCTCTTAGAGACACAGGAGCCAGTGTGACTGCAGTGAGGCAGCACCTGGTGTCTCAAGAGCAGGTTGTACCCCATGCCTACTGTAGGGTTATCAACGCTGATAATTCAGAGAGTCAGTGTCCGATGGCTCAAGTTCCCTTCGAGTGGGGGGGGGTCTCTGGTACTCTGCAGGTCTGTGTGAGGAAAACCATGCCTGTTGACTGTTTGCTAGGGAATGACTTGGAGCACTCCCCTTGGGAAAAGGTGGAGAAGACGACTCACCTACGGATGGTGGGTCTGCCTGACTGGGCGTGCGTGACCACCCGGTCGATGGCAGCCAGTAGGGGTGATCAAGAGGTCCTGGGGCCTGAAGGAGAGGCCCAGGAACCGGCCTTAGGGAGAAGGCGCAGGGGGGGGCGGAAACCGGCCCCTGAAGTTCCCACGGTCCAGGAGGAAGCAGACCTTGAGGGGGATGCCCTGGAGCCTACAGGGGAACAGATCGCCGAACTGGGGGACCTGCCTGAGCTGACCCATTGGCAGCAAGAAGGAGGACCCTCCAGGGAGGAATTCTGCAAGGAGCAGAAAGAATGCCCTTCTCTCGTGGGTATGCGGCAGCAGGCTGCAGACCAGGCCAATGGTGTTCAGGCCAAAACACATTACGTGTACTGGGAGAACGACCTCCTGTATTCGGAGCCTAAGGCTGCTGAACCTGGGTCAGCCCGTCTGCTGGTGGTACCCCAGAAGTTCAGAGCCTTCCTACTGGGTCTGGCTCACGATGTGCCTTTAGCAGGACATTTGGGGATGGACAAGACCTATGACAGGCTTGTCACCCACTTTTACTGGCCCCAAATGCATAAGAGTTCAGACGCTCATTGCAGAACCTGTCCGACTTGCCAGGCAAGTGGGAAGACGGGAGGGAAGAACAAGGCTCCCCTCCAACCCTTCCCTGTGGTCGGTACGCCATTCCAGCGAGTGGGTATTGACATCGTTGGGCCTCTGGACCCCAAGACAGCCATGGGCAACAGGTTCATCCTGGTCTTGGTGGATCATGCCACCCGGTACCCTGAAGCCATCCCTCTGAGGACAGTGACGGCCCCCGTGGTGGGACGTGCACTGATGGGAATTTTCTCACGAGTGGGATTCCCTCTAGAGGTGGTGAGCGACAGGGGGACCAATTTCATATCCAAGTATATGAAGTAAGTCCCTTTGGCAAGAGTGTGGCATACCGTATAAGTTCACCACGCCTTACCATCCCCAAGGTAACGGGTTGGTTGAGAGATTCAACCGAACCCTGAAAGGCATGATCATGGGCCTAGAAGGTCCGATGAGGCGTAAGTGGGACGTCCTCTTACCATGCCTACTCTTTGCATATCGCGAGGTGCCACAGAAGTCCCTAGGGTTCAGCCCCTTTGAGCTGCTGTACGGTCACCCCGTGAGAGGACCACTGAGTTTGGTAAAGGAAGGCTGGGAGCAATCTCCCAGGAAACCTCCCCAGAATGTATATAGCTACATGCTGGCCTTCAGAACCAGACCAGATGCTTCAGACAACTTGCCGAGGCAAATCTGGAAGCGAGCCAGGAGGAAATGAAGCGGTGGTACGACCAGAATGCCACTCTGGTCGAGCTTCAGCCTGGACAAGAGGTGTATGTCCTGGCCCCAGTGGAGCCCTGTGCCCTTCAAGATAAGTGGACAGGCCCATTTGAGGTTGTGGAGCGCAAGAGCCCCGTGACATACTTGGTGGACATGAAGACGCCCAGGAACCCTTTGCGGGTCCTACATGTCAACCGCCTCAAGCCCCACTTGCGAAGGTCCGAAGTGGGCATGTCGTTGGCAACTGATGACGGAATGGAGGAGGAGTCGGAGCCTCTTCCTGACCTCTTGGTGGCCTGTGAGAAAGATGGGTCAGTGGATGGAGTTAACCTCTCACCCACCCTGACCGCCGAACAACAGGAAGACTGCCGCCGGTTGCTGGGGCAGTTTCCAGATCTGTTCTCCCTGGTTCCGAGTGTCACAGATTGGTGCGTCCATGATGTGGACACTGGAGACAGCTTACCTGTGAAGCATAAGGCTTACAGGGTGACTGACAGGGTCCGGGCCTGCATCAAGGAGGAGGTCTCCAAGATGCTTGCCCTTGGGGTGGTTGAGTCTTCCAGCAGTCCTTGGTCCAGCCCCGTGGTCTTGGTTCCGAAGGCTGCTGCGCCGGGAGCCACACCCGAACTCCGGTTCTGTGTGGACTACAGAGGACTCAATTCAGTCACGAAGACTGACGCGCACCCCATCCCCAGAGCTGATGAGCTCATTGATCGGCTGGGGGCTGCCAAGTTCCTTAGTACGTTTGATTTAACGTCTGGGTACTGGCAGATCGCCTTGACCGATGGGGCAAAGGAGAGGTCGGCATTGTCTACACCAGATGGGCATTTCCAGTTCCGGGTTATGCCATTTGGAATGAAGAATGCCCCTGCCACCTTTCAGAGATTGGTCAACCAGGTGTTGGCTGGACTGGACGAGTTCAGTGCCGCCTACCTGGATGACATCGCGGTGTTCAGTGGCACCTGGCCAGAACACCTGCGACACCTCTGGGAAGTGTTGATGGCCCTGCGCAGAGCAGGCCTCACAATCAAGGCAAGCAAGTGCCAGATTGGGCAGGGTTCAGTGGTGTACTTGGGACACCAAGTTGGGAGTGGCAAGGTAGCACCCTTGCAGCCCAAAATCGAGACCATCCTGGCTTGGGAACCCCCCAAGACCCAGACTGCAGTGAGAGCCTTCCTGGGGCTCACTGGGTATTACAGGAGGTTTGTCAAGGGCTATGGCACGATCGTGACCCCCTTGACAGAGCTGACTTCGAAGAAGCAGCCCAGGAATGTGATTTGGACTGACACCTGTCAGAAGGCTTTTGACACCCTGAAGACTGCCATGTGCACGGCGCCCGTGCTCCTGGCTCCGTATTTCTCCAAAGAATTCATAGTACAAACAGACGCTTCAGAGCATGGTGTAGGGGCTGATCTTTCACAGATGACTGAGGAGGGCTTTGACCAACCCGTAGCCTTCATAAGTAGGAGGTTACTTCCACGGGAAAGTAGGTGGAGTGCACTAGAGCGTGAAGCATTTGCTGTGGTCTGGGCGCTGAAGAAGCTAAGACCCTACTTGTTTGGGTCTCACTTCCGAGTTCAGACGGACCACAGGCCCCTCAGATGGTTGATGCAAATGAGGGGTGAGAACCCGAAACTGTTGAGATGGTCCATTTCTCTACAGAGTATGGACTTTACGGTGGAACACCGCCCTGGCACCGATCACGCCAACGCTGACGGTCTGTCCAGATTTTTCCGCCTTAGTGATGTGGAACTCCCTGGGGAAGGGTAGTTCCCCCCACATTTCAGCTGGAGGGGACACATGTTAGACCTGGCACCTTGGCGTGAGTCTCCCTTCCACTTTTTGCTGATGTGCCTCCGATGTTTTGCTGGTTTTCCGATACTCAGGGCACTGCGCCACGGCTGACCCGTGCCGCAGTGCAAGTGCTCCCTACTGTAAATTGTACATGCGATTGGTATCCATGATTGGTTCATTGGATTTACTGTTAGTCCCTAGTAAAGTGCACTAGAGAGTGCCGGGGCTTGTAGATGCCAATACTGCTGGTGGGCCTGCAGCGCTGGTTGCGCCACCCACCGAAGCAGCCGTAAAGATGTGTCTGGGAACTGCGAGCGCAGAACCCGCGTGCGGTCTCGTACTGTTACGCTAGCTGGGCAAGTGCACCCACTTGCCAGCCCCGAACCTTCCCTTGACTACATATTAGTCACCCCTATGGTAGGCCTGCGGGCAGGGTGCGTTGTAGGTGTAAGGTAGGACAAGCCCTGATGTGTGTGGCATGTCCTAGTAGTGACTTACAACCAAAACCGTATTTCACTATTGAAGGCTACCTGCTCCATTAGGCCAGACTGAGCTGCTGGAATTATTACACCCTATAATCCCAGCAGGCTCAAGGAGCATGGTAGCGAGTCGTGTTTAGTATGCCTGAACTCAGGATGATAAAATATTTCTTTTAGTAAAGTTTATTTTAGTATCCTGGGTTTGCAAATGCTACTTTTAGAAAGTTAGCATTTGCTTGCCTAACCATTTCAGCCCGCCTCTGCTGGTATGTATATCTGACTGTCTGGGACGTGTGAGTGACAGGGCTGGGGGGATGACAGGTGGTGAATGCGCAGATTACACCTTAGTGGGAGGTAGGAGTGCCTCTTGACTCGAACTGTAGCTGTGCTCTGCCACCACAATGCTGGCTCCACCCTCCTGGGGAGCGACTGATGACTCAGCCGGCACCTGGCCCAGGACGGGCGGAGCCCCCATCAACAAGGTACTCTGGCCGCCCCTGTCCGCACAATGCTGGCTCCACCTCCTGTGGGGCGTCTGATGCGCCTGCCCCTCACACTGAAAGCAGAAGCCGGAGTACACCCACCAGGGTACTCAAGGACTGAGAGTGGCTATGCAAAGGCCCCCCTGGCCTGCGAGAACAAAAGAAATGGCCTATAAAAGAAGGAGCCCTGCTCCTTGAAAATTAGATCCTGTTTGGGCTACAGAAGGAACTCTGCCCGACGAGAAGGACCGTGAGAGACAAGGAAGGGTGCTGACTCTTGCCTGTGTCTGGTGCCTTGCTGCCGAAGGAGAGGAAGAAGGAAAGACTGCGAGAAGACTTTTGCTTTACTTTGTGCCAAACTCTGCTAAAAGATCTCCAAGGGCTTGCAACTGAACTTGCCCCCTGACCAGCGCCCCAGGACCAGTGGGCGCTACACCCTGAAGAAAGCGACTACGTGTGCTGCTTATCGCTACAGTACCGACGGAGGAATCTCCTCCAAGGCAACGACATCCACCTGACCACCGTGACCGGGGCCCAAAGCAACAGCGAAAGCAAAGTGAGGACCAGCCGCCGCTGCCCCGAACACCGTGACCGCAACTGCACCGGGAGCCCGAGAGCAAAGCGAAGGAGGACCTGTCCGGTCCGAGCTCTCGAGCTGACTGCGCCACGAGCAGCCAATCCACTTGCAAAGACGGACAGTTGCCCTGTGAGAATCCACTAGGTCGGTATCTTGCCCGACAGCTCAGCTGTGAGCGCACAGCTGCACCGGCACTTGGCTGGGTACGTCCTGCACTTGGGGACCGTACTGCCACCTGCCGCCATCACACAGCCGCCGCCTCCAGGGTCGGAGCGGACGACGAGGAGAGGACCCTGCCGCCACAGAACACCGCTGCCCCGGATGACCCGTGAACTGCTCGGCTGAGAGCCGCAACGAACAGCGACCCCGGGAAGGCAACGCGACGTGGGACAGATCCCCTGGAAGCCACCTGCTCCACAAGAACTTTGTTGACACCGGCCTGAGGGCCCTAAGAGAACGCTTATTGCTAGAAAGAACTGTGGCAACTTGAACTAAGTGACTTGAAACCGATACCTTAAAGTACGTTGACTGTATTCACAAGCCTGCTTAAAATCTATATAAAGATATATATTTTTACAGAATACAGTCTGGTCTCGTTGTGTGGTGGGTTGGTTGTGAAGGTGTAATATTGCAAGTGTTTAACCCTATGTGCCCCAAAGATTAGCCTACGACTGCTTAAGCCACACTACCTAGAGGGTAAGCAGAGGTTGTCTGGAAGGAAGAGAGAGTCCCTGCTTGTCGCTAGTGTTGCACTGCGCCAATTAGAGCCTCCCCCTTCCTACACCCAGCGCACTTAGGGCGGAATATGCAAACACAACAGGTGATGGACCGAATGTGGATCAATGTCACACGCTCACCCCAGTCCAAAGATCTGGGCCCAAATCCATCGTTTTTTTTGCACTCCACACCACCCTGGGTTAGACAATGGCGATATGCAAATCAGCTCTGACCCTGTGCCCCATGGGAACAGTCCTGTCCGAACTACAAAAGCCATGTCCTTCCCAGAACGGAATCAAGCATCCGAGGACCGGACCGGTTTCGAGGTAACACCTCTCATCAGCCCTGCTAGCTTGACTCCAGTGGTGTGGAGTGCCTGGGACCCACGTCTGGGCATCCCCAACGCACTTAGGGCAGAATATGCAAACACAACAGGTGATGGACCGAATGTGGATCAATGTCACACACTCACCCCAGTCCAAAGATCTGGGCCCAAATCCATCGTATTTTTGCACTCCACACCACCCTGGGTTAGACAATGGCGATATGCAAATCAGCTCTGACCCTGTGCCCCATGGGAACAGTCCTGTCCGAACTACAAAAGCCATGTCCTTCCCAGAACGGAATCAAGCATCCGAGGACCGGACCGGTTTCGAGGTAACACCTCTCATCAGCCCTGCTAGCTTGACTCCAGTGGTGTGGAGTGCCTGGGACCCACGTCTGGGCATCCCCAACGCACTTAGGGCAGAATATGCAAACACAACAGGTGATGGACCGAATGTGGATCAATGTCACACACTCACCCCAGTCCAAAGATCTGGGCCCAAATCCATCGTATTTTTGCACTCCACACCACCCTGGGTTAGACAATGGCGATATGCAAATCAGCTCTGACCCTGTGCCCCATGGGAACAGTCCAGTCCGAACTACAAAAGCCATGTCCTTCCCAGAATGGAATCAAGCATCCGAGGACCGGACCGGTTTTGAGGTAACACCTCTCATCAGCCCGGCTAGCTTGACTCCAGTGGTGTGCAGTGCCTGGGACCCACGTCTGGGCATCCCCAGCGCACTTAGGGCGGAATATGCAAACACAACAGGTGATGGACCGAATGTGGATCAATGTCACACACTCACCCCAGTCCAAAGATCTGGGCCCAAATACATCGTTTTTTTGCACTCCACACCACCCTGGGTTAGACAATGGCGATATGCAAATCAGCTCTGACCCTGTGCCCCATGGGAACAGTCCAGTCCGAACTACAAAAGCCATGTCCTTCCCAGAACGGAATCAAGCATCCGAGGACCGGACCGGTTTCGAGGTAACACCTCTCATCAGCCCGGCTAGCTTGACTCCAGTGGTGTGGAGTGCCTGGGACCCAAGTCTGGGCATCCCCAGCGCACTTAGGGCGGAATATGCAAACACAACAGGTGATGGACCGAATGTGGATCAATGTCACACACTCACCCCAGTCCAAAGATCTGGGCCCAAATCCATCGTTTTTTTGCACTCCACACCACCCTGGGTTAGACAATGGCGATATGCAAATCAGCTCTGACCCTGTGCCCCATGGGAATTCTCCAGTCCGAAGTACAAAAGCCATGTCCTTCCCAGAACGGAATCAAGCATCCGAGGACCGGACCGGTTTCGAGGTAACACCTCTCATCAGCCCGGCTAGCTTGACTCCAGTGGTGTGGAGTGCTTGGGACCCACGTCTGGGCATCCCCAGCGCACTTAGAGCGGAATATGCAAACACAACAGGTGATGGACCGAATGTGGATCAATGTCACACACTCACCCCAGTCCAAAGATCTGGGCCCAAATCCATCGTATTTTTGCACTCCACACCACCCTGGGTTAGACAATGGCGATATGCAAATCAGCTCTGACCCTGTGCCCCATGGGAACAGTCCAGTCCGAACTACAAAAGCCATGTCCTTCCCAGAATGGAATCAAGCATCCGAGGACCGGACCGGTTTTGAGGTAACACCTCTCATCAGCCCGGCTAGCTTGACTCCAGTGGTGTGCAGTGCCTGGGACCCACGTCTGGGCATCCCCAGCGCACTTAGGGCGGAATATGCAAACACAACAGGTGATGGACCGAATGTGGATCAATGTCACACACTCACCCCAGTCCAAAGATCTGGGCCCAAATACATCGTTTTTTTGCACTCCACACCACCCTGGGTTAGACAATGGCGATATGCAAATCAGCTCTGACCCTGTGCCCCATGGGAACAGTCCAGTCCGAACTACAAAAGCCATGTCCTTCCCAGAACGGAATCAAGCATCCGAGGACCGGACCGGTTTCGAGGTAACACCTCTCATCAGCCCGGCTAGCTTGACTCCAGTGGTGTGGAGTGCCTGGGACCCAAGTCTGGGCATCCCCAGCGCACTTAGGGCGGAATATGCAAACACAACAGGTGATGGACCGAATGTGGATCAATGTCACACACTCACCCCAGTCCAAAGATCTGGGCCCAAATCCATCGTTTTTTTGCACTCCACACCACCCTGGGTTAGACAATGGCGATATGCAAATCAGCTCTGACCCTGTGCCCCATGGGAATTCTCCAGTCCGAAGTACAAAAGCCATGTCCTTCCCAGAACGGAATCAAGCATCCGAGGACCGGACCGGTTTCGAGGTAACACCTCTCATCAGCCCGGCTAGCTTGACTCCAGTGGTGTGGAGTGCTTGGGACCCACGTCTGGGCATCCCCAGCGCACTTAGAGCGGAATATGCAAACACAACAGGTGATGGACCGAATGTGGATCAATGTCACACACTCACCCCAGTCCAAAGATCTGGGCCCAAATCCATCGTTTTTTTGCACTCCACACCACCCTGGGTTAGACAATGGCGATATGCAAATCAGCTCTGACCCTGTGCCCCATGGGAACAGTCCAGTCCGAACTACAAAAGCCATGTCCTTCCCAGAACGGAATCAAGCATCCGAGGACCGGACCGGTTTCGAGGTAACACCTCTCATCAGCCCGGCTAGCTTGACTCCAGTGGTGTGGAGTGCCTGGGACCCACGTCTGGGCATCCCCAGCGCACTTAGGGCGGAATATGCAAACACAACAGGTGATGGACCGAATGTGGATCAATATCACACACTCACCCCAGTCCAAAGATCTGGGCCCAAATCCATCATTTTTTTGCACTCCACACCACCCTGGGTTAGACAATGGCGATATGCAAATCAGCTCTGACCCTGTGCCTCATGGGAACAGTCCAGTCCGAACTACAAAAGCCATGTCCTTCCCAGAACGGAATCAAGCATCCGAGGACCGGACCGGTTTCGAGGTAACACCTCTCATCAGCCTGGCTAGCTTGACTCCAGTGGTGTGGAGTGCCTGGGACCCACGTCTGGGCATCCTCAGCGCACTTAGGGCGGAATATGCAAACACAACAGGTGATGGACCGAATGTGGATCAATGTCACACACTCACCCCAGTCCAAAGATCTGGGCCCAAATCCATCGTTTTTTTGCACTCCACACCACCCTGGGTTAGACAATGGCGATATGCAAATCAGCTCTGACCCTGTGCCCCATGGGAACAGTCCAGTCCGAACTACAAAAGCCATGTCCTTCCCAGAACGGAATCAAGCATCCGAGGACCGGACTGGTTTCGAGGTAACACCTCTCATCAGCCCGGCTAGCTTGTCTCCAGTGGTGTGGAGTGCCTGGGACCCACGTCTGGGCATCCCCAGCGCACTTAGGGCGGAATATGCAAACACAACAGGTGATGGACCGAATGTGGATCAATGTCACACACTCACCCCAGTCCAAAGATCTGGGCCCAAATCCATTGTTTTTTTGCACTCCACACCACCCTGGGTTAGACAATGGCGATATGCAAATCAGCTCTGACCCTGTGCCCCATGGGAACAGTCCAGTCCGAACTACAAAAGCCATGTCCTTCCCAGAACGGAATCAAGCATCCGAGGACCGGACCGGTTTTGAGGTACCACCTCTCATCAGCCCGGCTAGCTTGACTCCAGTGGTGTGGAGTGCCTGGGACCCACTTCTGGGCATCCCCAGCGCACTTAGGGCGGAATATGCAAACACAACAGGTGATGGACCGAATGTGGATCAATGTCACACACTCACCCCAGTCCAAAGATCTGGGCCCAAATCCATCGTTTTTTTGCACTCCACACCACCCTGGGTTAGACAATGGCGATATACAAATCAGCTCTGACCCTGTGCCCCATGGGAACAGTCCAGTCCGAACTACAAAAGCCATGTCCTTCCCAGAACGGAATCAAGCATCCGAGGACCGGACCGGTTTCGAGGTAACACCTCTCATCAGCCCGGCTAGCTTGACTCCAGTGGTGTGGAGTGCCTGGGACCCACGTCTGGGCATCCCCAGCGCACTTAGGGCGGAATATGCAAACACAACAGGTGATGGACCGAATGTGGATCAATGTCACACACTCACCCCAGTCCAAAGATCTTGGCCCAAATCCATCGTTTTTTTGCACTCCACACCACCCTGGGTTAGACAATGGCGATATGCAAATCAGCTCTGACCCTGTGCCCCATGGGAACAGTCCTGTCCGAACTACAAAAGCCATGTCCTTCCCAGAATGGAATCAAGCATCCGAGGACCGGACCGGTTTCGAGGTAACACCTCTCATCAGCCCGGCTAGCTTGACTCCAGTGGTGTGGAGTGCCTGGGACCCACGTCTGGGCATCCCCAGCGCACTTAGGGCGGAATATGCAAACACAACAGGTGATGGACCGAATGTGGATCAATGTCACACACTCACCCCAGTCCAAAGATCTGGGCCCAAATCCATCGTATTTTTGCACTCCACACCACCCTGGGTTAGACAATGGCGATATGCAAATCAGCTCTGACCCTGTGCCCCATGGGAACAGTCCAGTCCAAACTACAAAAGCCATGTCCTTCCCAGAACGGAATCAAGCATCCGAGGACCGGACCGGTTTCGAGGTAACACCTCTCATCAGCCCGGCTAGCTTGACTCAAGTGGTGTGGAGTGCCTGGGACCCACGTCTGGGCATCCACAGCGCACTTAGGGCGGAATATGCAAACACAACAGGTGATGGACCGAATGTGGATCAATGTCACACACTCACCCCAGTCCAAAGATCTGGGCCCAAATCCATCGTTTTTTTGCACTCCACACCACCCTGGGTTAGACAATGGCGATATGCAAATCAGCTCTGACCCTGTGCCCCATGGGAACAGTCCAGTCCGAACTACAAAAGCCATGTCCTTCCCAGAACGGAATCAAGCATCCGAGGACCGAACCGGTTTTGAGGTAACACCTCTAATCAGCCCGGCTAGCTTGACTCCAGTGGTGTGGAGTGCCTGGGACCCACGTCTGGGCATCCCCAGCGCACTTAGAGCGGAATATGCAAACACAACAGGTGATGGACCGAATGTGGATCAATGTCACACACTCACCCCAGTCCAAAGATCTGGGCCCAAATCCATCGTTTTTTTGCACTCCACACCACCCTGGGTTAGACAATGGCGATATGCAAATCAGCTCTGACCCTGTGCCCCATGGGAACAGTCCAGTCCGAACTACAAAAGCCATGTCCTTCCCAGAACGGAATCAAGCATCCGAGGACCGGACCAGTTTCGAGGTAACACCTCTCATCAGCCCGGCTAGCTTGACTCCAGTGGTGTGGAGTGCCTGGGACCCACGTCTGGGCATCCCCAGCCCACTTAGGGCGGAATATGCAAACACAACAGGTGATGGACCGAATGTGGATCAATGTCACACACTCACCCCAGTCCAAAGATCTGGGCCCAAATCCATCGTTTTTTTGCACTCCACACCACCCTGGGTTAGACAATGGCGATATGCAAATCAGCTCTGACCCTGTGCCCCATGGGAATTCTCCAGTCCGAAGTACAAAAGCCATGTCCTTCCCAGAACGGAATCAAGCATCCGAGGACCGGACCGGTTTCGAGGTAACACCTCTCATCAACCCGGCTAGCTTGACTCCAGTGGTGTGGAGTGCCTGGGACCCACGTCTGGGCATCCTCAGCGCACTTAGGGCGGAATATGCAAACACAACAGGTGATGGACCGAATGTGGATCAATGTCACACACTCACCCCAGTCCAAAGATCTGGGCCCAAATCCATCGTATTTTTGCACTCCACACCACCCTGGGTTAGACAATGGCGATATGCAAATCAGCTCTGACCCTGTGCCCCATGGGAACAGTCCAGTCCGAACTACAAAAGCCATGTCCTTCCCAGAACGGAATCAAGCATCCGAGGACCGGACCGGTTTCGAGGTTACACCTCTCATCAGCCCGGCTAGCTTGACTCCAGTGGTGTGGAGTGCCTGGGACCCACGTCTGGGCATCCTCAGCGCACTTAGAGCGGAATATGCAAACACAACAGGTGATGGACCGAATGTGGATCAATGTCACACACTCACCCCATTCCAAAGATCTGGGCCCAAATCCATCGTTTCTTTGCACTCCACACCACCCTGGGTTAGACAATGGCGATATGCAAATCAGCTCTGACCCTGTGCCCCATGGGAACAGTCCAGTCCGAACTACAAAAGCCATGTCCTTCCCAGAACGGAATCAAGCATCCGAGGACCGGACCGGTTTCGAGGTAACACCTCTCATCAGCCCGGCTAGCTTGACTCCAGTGGTGTGGAGTGCCTGGGACCCACGTCTGGGCATCCTCAGCGCACTTAGGGCGGAATATGCAAACACAACAGGTGATGGACCGAATGTGGATCAATGTCACACACTCACCCCAGTCCAATGATCTGGGCCCAAATCCATCGTTTTTTTGCACTCCACACCACCCTGGGTTAGACAATGGTGATATGCAAATCAGCTCTGACCCTGTGCCCCATGGGAACAGTCCAGTCCGAACTACAAAAGCCATGTCCTTCCCAGAACGGAATCAAGCATCCGAGGACCGGACCGGTTTCGAGGTAACACCTCTCATCAGCCCGGCTAGCTTGACTCCAGTGGTGTGGAGTGCCTGGGACCCACGTCTGGGCATCCCCAGCGCACTTAGGGCGGAATATGCAAACACAACAGGTGATGGACCGAATGTGGATCAATGTCACACACTCACCCCAGTCCAAAGATCTGGGCCCAGATCCATTGTTTTTTTGCACTCCACACCACCCTGGGTTAGACAATGGCGATATGCAAATCAGCTCTGACCCTGTGCCCCATGGGAACAGTCCAGTCCGAACTACAAAAGCCATGTCCTTCCCAGAACGGAATCAAGCATCCGAGGACCGGACCGGTTTTGAGGTAACACCTCTCATCAGCCCGGCTAGCTTGACTCCAGTGGTGTGGAGTGCCTGGGACCCACGTCTGGGCATCCCCAGCGCACTTAGGGCGGAATATGCAAACACAACAGGTGATGGACCGAATGTGGATCAATGTCACACACTCACCCCAGTCCAAAGATCTGGGCCCAAATCCATCGTTTTTTTGCACTCCACACCACCCTGGGTTAGACAATGGCGATATGCAAATCAGCTCTGACCCTGTGCCCCATGGGAACAGTCCAGTCCGAACTAAAAAAGCCATGTCCTTCCCAGAACGGAATCAAGCATCCGAGGACCGGACCGGTTTCGAGGTAACACCTCTCATCAGCCCGGCTAGCTTGACTCCAGTGGTGTGGAGTGCCTGGGACCCACGTCTGGGCATCCCCAGCGCACTTAGGGCGGAATATGCAAACACAACAGGTGATGGACCGAATGTGGATCAATGTCACACACTCACCCCAGTCCAAAGATCTGGGCCCAAATCCATCGTTTTTTTGCACTCCACACCACCCTGGGTTAGACAATGGCGATATGCAAATCAGCTCTGACCCTGTGCCCCATGGGAACATTCCAGTCCGAACTACAAAAGCCATGTCCTTCCCAGAATGGAATCAAGCATCCGAGGACCGGACCGGTTTCGAGGTAACACCTCTCATCAGCCCGGCTAGCTTGACTCCAGTGGTGTGGAGTGCCTGGGACCCACGTCTGGGCATCCCCAGCGCACTTAGGGCGTATATGCAAACACAACAGGTGATGGACCGAATGTGGAACAATGTCACACACTCACCCCAGTCCAAAGATCTGGGCCCAAATCCATCGTTTTTTTGCACTCCACACCACCCTGGGTTAGACAATGGCGATATGCAAATCAGCTCTGACCCTGTGCCCCATGAGAACAGTCCAGTCCGAACTACAAAAGCCATGTCCTTCCAGAACGGAATCAAGCATCCGAGGACCGGACCGGTTTCGAGGTAACACCTCTCATCAGCCCGGCTAGCTTGACTCAAGTGGTGTGGAGTGCCTGGGACCCACGTCTGGGCATCCACAGCGCACTTAGGGCGGAATATGCAAACACAACAGGTGATGGACCGAATGTGGATCAATGTCACACACTCATCCCAGTCCAAAGATCTGGGCCCAAATCCATCGTTTTTTTGCACTCCACACCACCCTGGGTTAGACAATGGCGATATGCAAATCAGCTATGACCCTGTGCCCCATGGGAACAGTCCAGTCCGAACTACAAAAGCCATGTCCTTCCCAGAACGGAATCAAGCATCCGAGGACCGGACCGGTTTCGAGGTAACACCTCTCATCAGCCCGGCTAGCTTGACTCCAGTGGTGTGAAGTGCCTGGGACCCACGTCTGGGCATCCCCAGCGCACTTAGGGCGGAATATGCAAACACAACAGGTGATCGACCGAATGTGGATCAATGTCACACACTCACGCCAGTCCAAAGACTCGGGCCCAAATCCATCGTTTTTTTGCACTCCACACCACCCTGGGTTAGACAATGGCGATATGCAAATCACTTCTGACCCTGTGCCCCATGGGAACAGTCCAGTCCGAACTACAAAAGCCATGTCCTTCCCAGAACGGAATCAAGCATCCGAGGACCGTACCGGTTTCGAGGTAACACCTCTCATCAGCCCGGCTAGCTTGACTCCAGTGGTGTGGAGTGCCTGGGACCCACGTCTGGGCATCCCCAGCGCACTTAGGGCGGAATATGCAAACACAACAGGTGATGGACCGAATGTGGATCAATGTCACACACTCACCCCAGTCCAAAGATCTGGGCCCAAATCCATCGTTTTTTTGCACTCCACACCACCCTGGGTTAGACAATGGCGATATGCAAATCAGCTCTGACCCTGTGCCCCATGGGAACAGTCCAGTCCGAACTACAAAAGCCATGTCCTTCCCAGAACGGAATCAAGTCCCGAGGACCGGACCGGTTTCGAGGTAACACCTCTCATCAGCCCGGCTAGCTTGACTCCAGTGGTGTGGAGTGCCTGGGACCCACGTCTGGGCATCCCCAGCGCACTTAGGGCGGAATATGCAAACACATCAGGTGATGGACCGAATGTGGATCAATGTCACACACTCACCCCAGTCCAAAGATCTGGGCCCAAATCCATCGTTTTTTTGCACTCCACACCACCCTGGGTTAGACAATGGCGATATGCAAATCAGCTCTGACCCTGTGCCCCATGGGAACAGTCCAGTCCGAACTACAAAAGCCATGTCCTTCCCAGAACGGAATCAAGCATCCGAGGACCGGACCGGTTTTGAGGTAACACCTCTCATCAGCCCGGCTAGCTTGACTCCAGTGGTGTGGAGTGCCTGGGACCCACGTCTGGGCATCCCCAGCGCACTTAGAGCGGAATATGCAAACACAACAGGTGATGGACCGAATGTGGATCAATGTCACTCACTCACCCCAGTCCAAAGATCTGGGCCCAAATCCATCGTTTTTTTGCACTCCACACCACCCTGGGTTAGACAATGGCGATATGCAAATCAGCTCTGACCCTGTGCCCCATGGGAACAGTCCAGTCCGAACTACAAAAGCCATGTCCTTCCCAGAACGGAATCAAGCATCCGAGGACCGGACCGGTTTCGAGGTAACACCTCTCATCAGCCCGGCTAGCTTGACTCCAGTGGTGTGGAGTGCCTGGGACCCACGTCTGGGCATCCCCAGCGCACTTAGGGCGGAATATGCAAACACAACAGGTGATGGACCGAATGTGGATCAATGTCACACACTCACCCCAGTCCAAAGATCTGGGCCCAAATCCATCGTTTTTTTGCACTCCACACCACCCTGGGTTAGACAATGGCGATATGCAAATCAGCTCTGACCCTGTGCCTCATAGGAATTCTCCAGTCCGAAGTACAAAAGCCATGTCCTTCCCAGAACGGAATCAAGCATCCGAGGACCGGACCGGTTTCGAGGTAACACCTCTCATCAACCCGGCTAGCTTGACTCCAGTGGTGTGGAGTGCCTGGGACCCACGTCTGGGCATCCTCAGCGCACTTAGGGCGGAATATGCAAACACAACAGGTGATGGACCGAATGTGGATCAATGTCACACACTCACCCCAGTCCAAAGACTCGAGCCCAAATCCATCGTTTTTTTGCACTCCACACCACCCTGGGTTAGACAATGGCGATATGCAAATCACTTCTGACCCTGTGCCCCATGGGAACAGTCCAGTCCAAACTACAAAAGCCATGTCCTTCCCAGAACGGAATCAAGCATCCGAGGACCGTACCGGTTTCGAGGTAACACCTCTCATCAGCCCGGCTAGCTTGACTCCAGTGGTGTGGAGTGCCTAGGACCCACGTCTGGGCATCCCCAGCGCACTTAGGGCGGAATATGCAAACACAACAGGTGATGGACCGAATGTGGATCAATGTCACACACTCACCCCAGTCCAAAGATCTGGGCCCAAATCCATCGTTTTTTTGCACTCCACACCACCCTGGGTTAGACAATGGCGATATGCAAATCAGCTCTGACCCTGTGCCCCATGGGAACAGTCCAGTCCGAACTACAAAAGCCATGTCCTTCCCAGAACGGAATCAAGCATCCGAGGACCGGACCAGTTTCGAGGTAACACCTCTCATCAGCCCGGCTAGCTTGACTCCAGTGGTGTGGAGTGCCTGGGACCCACGTCTGGGCATCCTCAGCGCACTTAGGGCCAATATGCAAACACAACAGGTGATGGACCGAATGTGGATCAATGTCACACACTCACCCCAGTCCAATGATCTGGGCCCAAATCCATCATTTTTTTGCACTCCACACCACCCTGGGTTAGACAATGGCGATATGCAAATCAGCTCTGACCCTGTGCCCCATGGGAACAGTCCAGTCCGAACTACAAAAGCCATGTCCTTCCCAGAACGGAATCAAGCTTCCAAGGACCGGACCGGTTTCGAGGTAACACCTCTCATCAGCCCGGCTAGCTTGACTCCAGTGGTGTGGAGTGCCTGGGACCCACGTCTGGGCATCCCCAGCGCACTTAGGGCGGAATATGCAAACACAACAGGTGATGGACCGAATGTGGATCAATGTCACACACTCACCCCAGTCCAAAGATCTGGGCCCAAATCCATCGTTTTTTTGCACTCCACACCACCCTGGGTTAGACAATGGCGATATGCAAATCAGCTCTGACCCTGTGCCTCATAGGAATTCTCCAGTCCGAAGTACAAAAGCCATGTCCTTCCCAGAACGGAATCAAGCATCCGAGGACCGGACCGGTTTCGAGGTAACACCTCTCATCAACCCGGCTAGCTTGACTCCAGTGGTGTGGAGTGCCTGGGACCCACGTCTGGGCATCCTCAGCGCACTTAGGGCGGAATATGCAAACACAACAGGTGATGGACCGAATGTGGATCAATGTCACACGCTCACCCCAGTCCAAAGATCTGGGCCCAAATCCATCGTTTTTTTTGCACTCCACACCACCCTGGGTTAGACAATGGCGATATGCAAATCAGCTCTGACCCTGTGCCCCATGGGAACAGTCCTGTCCGAACTACAAAAGCCATGTCCTTCCCAGAACGGAATCAAGCATCCGAGGACCGGACCGGTTTCGAGGTAACACCTCTCATCAGCCCTGCTAGCTTGACTCCAGTGGTGTGGAGTGCCTGGGACCCACGTCTGGGCATCCCCAACGCACTTAGGGCAGAATATGCAAACACAACAGGTGATGGACCGAATGTGGATCAATGTCACACACTCACCCCAGTCCAAAGATCTGGGCCCAAATCCATCGTATTTTTGCACTCCACACCACCCTGGGTTAGACAATGGCGATATGCAAATCAGCTCTGACCCTGTGCCCCATGGGAACAGTCCTGTCCGAACTACAAAAGCCATGTCCTTCCCAGAACGGAATCAAGCATCCGAGGACCGGACCGGTTTCGAGGTAACACCTCTCATCAGCCCTGCTAGCTTGACTCCAGTGGTGTGGAGTGCCTGGGACCCACGTCTGGGCATCCCCAACGCACTTAGGGCAGAATATGCAAACACAACAGGTGATGGACCGAATGTGGATCAATGTCACACACTCACCCCAGTCCAAAGATCTGGGCCCAAATCCATCGTATTTTTGCACTCCACACCACCCTGGGTTAGACAATGGCGATATGCAAATCAGCTCTGACCCTGTGCCCCATGGGAACAGTCCAGTCCGAACTACAAAAGCCATGTCCTTCCCAGAATGGAATCAAGCATCCGAGGACCGGACCGGTTTTGAGGTAACACCTCTCATCAGCCCGGCTAGCTTGACTCCAGTGGTGTGCAGTGCCTGGGACCCACGTCTGGGCATCCCCAGCGCACTTAGGGCGGAATATGCAAACACAACAGGTGATGGACCGAATGTGGATCAATGTCACACACTCACCCCAGTCCAAAGATCTGGGCCCAAATACATCGTTTTTTTGCACTCCACACCACCCTGGGTTAGACAATGGCGATATGCAAATCAGCTCTGACCCTGTGCCCCATGGGAACAGTCCAGTCCGAACTACAAAAGCCATGTCCTTCCCAGAACGGAATCAAGCATCCGAGGACCGGACCGGTTTCGAGGTAACACCTCTCATCAGCCCGGCTAGCTTGACTCCAGTGGTGTGGAGTGCCTGGGACCCAAGTCTGGGCATCCCCAGCGCACTTAGGGCGGAATATGCAAACACAACAGGTGATGGACCGAATGTGGATCAATGTCACACACTCACCCCAGTCCAAAGATCTGGGCCCAAATCCATCGTTTTTTTGCACTCCACACCACCCTGGGTTAGACAATGGCGATATGCAAATCAGCTCTGACCCTGTGCCCCATGGGAATTCTCCAGTCCGAAGTACAAAAGCCATGTCCTTCCCAGAACGGAATCAAGCATCCGAGGACCGGACCGGTTTCGAGGTAACACCTCTCATCAGCCCGGCTAGCTTGACTCCAGTGGTGTGGAGTGCTTGGGACCCACGTCTGGGCATCCCCAGCGCACTTAGAGCGGAATATGCAAACACAACAGGTGATGGACCGAATGTGGATCAATGTCACACACTCACCCCAGTCCAAAGATCTGGGCCCAAATCCATCGTATTTTTGCACTCCACACCACCCTGGGTTAGACAATGGCGATATGCAAATCAGCTCTGACCCTGTGCCCCATGGGAACAGTCCAGTCCGAACTACAAAAGCCATGTCCTTCCCAGAATGGAATCAAGCATCCGAGGACCGGACCGGTTTTGAGGTAACACCTCTCATCAGCCCGGCTAGCTTGACTCCAGTGGTGTGCAGTGCCTGGGACCCACGTCTGGGCATCCCCAGCGCACTTAGGGCGGAATATGCAAACACAACAGGTGATGGACCGAATGTGGATCAATGTCACACACTCACCCCAGTCCAAAGATCTGGGCCCAAATACATCGTTTTTTTGCACTCCACACCACCCTGGGTTAGACAATGGCGATATGCAAATCAGCTCTGACCCTGTGCCCCATGGGAACAGTCCAGTCCGAACTACAAAAGCCATGTCCTTCCCAGAACGGAATCAAGCATCCGAGGACCGGACCGGTTTCGAGGTAACACCTCTCATCAGCCCGGCTAGCTTGACTCCAGTGGTGTGGAGTGCCTGGGACCCAAGTCTGGGCATCCCCAGCGCACTTAGGGCGGAATATGCAAACACAACAGGTGATGGACCGAATGTGGATCAATGTCACACACTCACCCCAGTCCAAAGATCTGGGCCCAAATCCATCGTTTTTTTGCACTCCACACCACCCTGGGTTAGACAATGGCGATATGCAAATCAGCTCTGACCCTGTGCCCCATGGGAATTCTCCAGTCCGAAGTACAAAAGCCATGTCCTTCCCAGAACGGAATCAAGCATCCGAGGACCGGACCGGTTTCGAGGTAACACCTCTCATCAGCCCGGCTAGCTTGACTCCAGTGGTGTGGAGTGCTTGGGACCCACGTCTGGGCATCCCCAGCGCACTTAGAGCGGAATATGCAAACACAACAGGTGATGGACCGAATGTGGATCAATGTCACACACTCACCCCAGTCCAAAGATCTGGGCCCAAATCCATCGTTTTTTTGCACTCCACACCACCCTGGGTTAGACAATGGCGATATGCAAATCAGCTCTGACCCTGTGCCCCATGGGAACAGTCCAGTCCGAACTACAAAAGCCATGTCCTTCCCAGAACGGAATCAAGCATCCGAGGACCGGACCGGTTTCGAGGTAACACCTCTCATCAGCCCGGCTAGCTTGACTCCAGTGGTGTGGAGTGCCTGGGACCCACGTCTGGGCATCCCCAGCGCACTTAGGGCGGAATATGCAAACACAACAGGTGATGGACCGAATGTGGATCAATATCACACACTCACCCCAGTCCAAAGATCTGGGCCCAAATCCATCATTTTTTTGCACTCCACACCACCCTGGGTTAGACAATGGCGATATGCAAATCAGCTCTGACCCTGTGCCTCATGGGAACAGTCCAGTCCGAACTACAAAAGCCATGTCCTTCCCAGAACGGAATCAAGCATCCGAGGACCGGACCGGTTTCGAGGTAACACCTCTCATCAGCCTGGCTAGCTTGACTCCAGTGGTGTGGAGTGCCTGGGACCCACGTCTGGGCATCCTCAGCGCACTTAGGGCGGAATATGCAAACACAACAGGTGATGGACCGAATGTGGATCAATGTCACACACTCACCCCAGTCCAAAGATCTGGGCCCAAATCCATCGTTTTTTTGCACTCCACACCACCCTGGGTTAGACAATGGCGATATGCAAATCAGCTCTGACCCTGTGCCCCATGGGAACAGTCCAGTCCGAACTACAAAAGCCATGTCCTTCCCAGAACGGAATCAAGCATCCGAGGACCGGACTGGTTTCGAGGTAACACCTCTCATCAGCCCGGCTAGCTTGTCTCCAGTGGTGTGGAGTGCCTGGGACCCACGTCTGGGCATCCCCAGCGCACTTAGGGCGGAATATGCAAACACAACAGGTGATGGACCGAATGTGGATCAATGTCACACACTCACCCCAGTCCAAAGATCTGGGCCCAAATCCATTGTTTTTTTGCACTCCACACCACCCTGGGTTAGACAATGGCGATATGCAAATCAGCTCTGACCCTGTGCCCCATGGGAACAGTCCAGTCCGAACTACAAAAGCCATGTCCTTCCCAGAACGGAATCAAGCATCCGAGGACCGGACCGGTTTTGAGGTACCACCTCTCATCAGCCCGGCTAGCTTGACTCCAGTGGTGTGGAGTGCCTGGGACCCACTTCTGGGCATCCCCAGCGCACTTAGGGCGGAATATGCAAACACAACAGGTGATGGACCGAATGTGGATCAATGTCACACACTCACCCCAGTCCAAAGATCTGGGCCCAAATCCATCGTTTTTTTGCACTCCACACCACCCTGGGTTAGACAATGGCGATATACAAATCAGCTCTGACCCTGTGCCCCATGGGAACAGTCCAGTCCGAACTACAAAAGCCATGTCCTTCCCAGAACGGAATCAAGCATCCGAGGACCGGACCGGTTTCGAGGTAACACCTCTCATCAGCCCGGCTAGCTTGACTCCAGTGGTGTGGAGTGCCTGGGACCCACGTCTGGGCATCCCCAGCGCACTTAGGGCGGAATATGCAAACACAACAGGTGATGGACCGAATGTGGATCAATGTCACACACTCACCCCAGTCCAAAGATCTTGGCCCAAATCCATCGTTTTTTTGCACTCCACACCACCCTGGGTTAGACAATGGCGATATGCAAATCAGCTCTGACCCTGTGCCCCATGGGAACAGTCCTGTCCGAACTACAAAAGCCATGTCCTTCCCAGAATGGAATCAAGCATCCGAGGACCGGACCGGTTTCGAGGTAACACCTCTCATCAGCCCGGCTAGCTTGACTCCAGTGGTGTGGAGTGCCTGGGACCCACGTCTGGGCATCCCCAGCGCACTTAGGGCGGAATATGCAAACACAACAGGTGATGGACCGAATGTGGATCAATGTCACACACTCACCCCAGTCCAAAGATCTGGGCCCAAATCCATCGTATTTTTGCACTCCACACCACCCTGGGTTAGACAATGGCGATATGCAAATCAGCTCTGACCCTGTGCCCCATGGGAACAGTCCAGTCCAAACTACAAAAGCCATGTCCTTCCCAGAACGGAATCAAGCATCCGAGGACCGGACCGGTTTCGAGGTAACACCTCTCATCAGCCCGGCTAGCTTGACTCAAGTGGTGTGGAGTGCCTGGGACCCACGTCTGGGCATCCACAGCGCACTTAGGGCGGAATATGCAAACACAACAGGTGATGGACCGAATGTGGATCAATGTCACACACTCACCCCAGTCCAAAGATCTGGGCCCAAATCCATCGTTTTTTTGCACTCCACACCACCCTGGGTTAGACAATGGCGATATGCAAATCAGCTCTGACCCTGTGCCCCATGGGAACAGTCCAGTCCGAACTACAAAAGCCATGTCCTTCCCAGAACGGAATCAAGCATCCGAGGACCGAACCGGTTTTGAGGTAACACCTCTAATCAGCCCGGCTAGCTTGACTCCAGTGGTGTGGAGTGCCTGGGACCCACGTCTGGGCATCCCCAGCGCACTTAGAGCGGAATATGCAAACACAACAGGTGATGGACCGAATGTGGATCAATGTCACACACTCACCCCAGTCCAAAGATCTGGGCCCAAATCCATCGTTTTTTTGCACTCCACACCACCCTGGGTTAGACAATGGCGATATGCAAATCAGCTCTGACCCTGTGCCCCATGGGAACAGTCCAGTCCGAACTACAAAAGCCATGTCCTTCCCAGAACGGAATCAAGCATCCGAGGACCGGACCAGTTTCGAGGTAACACCTCTCATCAGCCCGGCTAGCTTGACTCCAGTGGTGTGGAGTGCCTGGGACCCACGTCTGGGCATCCCCAGCCCACTTAGGGCGGAATATGCAAACACAACAGGTGATGGACCGAATGTGGATCAATGTCACACACTCACCCCAGTCCAAAGATCTGGGCCCAAATCCATCGTTTTTTTGCACTCCACACCACCCTGGGTTAGACAATGGCGATATGCAAATCAGCTCTGACCCTGTGCCCCATGGGAATTCTCCAGTCCGAAGTACAAAAGCCATGTCCTTCCCAGAACGGAATCAAGCATCCGAGGACCGGACCGGTTTCGAGGTAACACCTCTCATCAACCCGGCTAGCTTGACTCCAGTGGTGTGGAGTGCCTGGGACCCACGTCTGGGCATCCTCAGCGCACTTAGGGCGGAATATGCAAACACAACAGGTGATGGACCGAATGTGGATCAATGTCACACACTCACCCCAGTCCAAAGATCTGGGCCCAAATCCATCGTATTTTTGCACTCCACACCACCCTGGGTTAGACAATGGCGATATGCAAATCAGCTCTGACCCTGTGCCCCATGGGAACAGTCCAGTCCGAACTACAAAAGCCATGTCCTTCCCAGAACGGAATCAAGCATCCGAGGACCGGACCGGTTTCGAGGTTACACCTCTCATCAGCCCGGCTAGCTTGACTCCAGTGGTGTGGAGTGCCTGGGACCCACGTCTGGGCATCCTCAGCGCACTTAGAGCGGAATATGCAAACACAACAGGTGATGGACCGAATGTGGATCAATGTCACACACTCACCCCATTCCAAAGATCTGGGCCCAAATCCATCGTTTCTTTGCACTCCACACCACCCTGGGTTAGACAATGGCGATATGCAAATCAGCTCTGACCCTGTGCCCCATGGGAACAGTCCAGTCCGAACTACAAAAGCCATGTCCTTCCCAGAACGGAATCAAGCATCCGAGGACCGGACCGGTTTCGAGGTAACACCTCTCATCAGCCCGGCTAGCTTGACTCCAGTGGTGTGGAGTGCCTGGGACCCACGTCTGGGCATCCTCAGCGCACTTAGGGCGGAATATGCAAACACAACAGGTGATGGACCGAATGTGGATCAATGTCACACACTCACCCCAGTCCAATGATCTGGGCCCAAATCCATCGTTTTTTTGCACTCCACACCACCCTGGGTTAGACAATGGTGATATGCAAATCAGCTCTGACCCTGTGCCCCATGGGAACAGTCCAGTCCGAACTACAAAAGCCATGTCCTTCCCAGAACGGAATCAAGCATCCGAGGACCGGACCGGTTTCGAGGTAACACCTCTCATCAGCCCGGCTAGCTTGACTCCAGTGGTGTGGAGTGCCTGGGACCCACGTCTGGGCATCCCCAGCGCACTTAGGGCGGAATATGCAAACACAACAGGTGATGGACCGAATGTGGATCAATGTCACACACTCACCCCAGTCCAAAGATCTGGGCCCAGATCCATTGTTTTTTTGCACTCCACACCACCCTGGGTTAGACAATGGCGATATGCAAATCAGCTCTGACCCTGTGCCCCATGGGAACAGTCCAGTCCGAACTACAAAAGCCATGTCCTTCCCAGAACGGAATCAAGCATCCGAGGACCGGACCGGTTTTGAGGTAACACCTCTCATCAGCCCGGCTAGCTTGACTCCAGTGGTGTGGAGTGCCTGGGACCCACGTCTGGGCATCCCCAGCGCACTTAGGGCGGAATATGCAAACACAACAGGTGATGGACCGAATGTGGATCAATGTCACACACTCACCCCAGTCCAAAGATCTGGGCCCAAATCCATCGTTTTTTTGCACTCCACACCACCCTGGGTTAGACAATGGCGATATGCAAATCAGCTCTGACCCTGTGCCCCATGGGAACAGTCCAGTCCGAACTAAAAAAGCCATGTCCTTCCCAGAACGGAATCAAGCATCCGAGGACCGGACCGGTTTCGAGGTAACACCTCTCATCAGCCCGGCTAGCTTGACTCCAGTGGTGTGGAGTGCCTGGGACCCACGTCTGGGCATCCCCAGCGCACTTAGGGCGGAATATGCAAACACAACAGGTGATGGACCGAATGTGGATCAATGTCACACACTCACCCCAGTCCAAAGATCTGGGCCCAAATCCATCGTTTTTTTGCACTCCACACCACCCTGGGTTAGACAATGGCGATATGCAAATCAGCTCTGACCCTGTGCCCCATGGGAACATTCCAGTCCGAACTACAAAAGCCATGTCCTTCCCAGAATGGAATCAAGCATCCGAGGACCGGACCGGTTTCGAGGTAACACCTCTCATCAGCCCGGCTAGCTTGACTCCAGTGGTGTGGAGTGCCTGGGACCCACGTCTGGGCATCCCCAGCGCACTTAGGGCGTATATGCAAACACAACAGGTGATGGACCGAATGTGGAACAATGTCACACACTCACCCCAGTCCAAAGATCTGGGCCCAAATCCATCGTTTTTTTGCACTCCACACCACCCTGGGTTAGACAATGGCGATATGCAAATCAGCTCTGACCCTGTGCCCCATGAGAACAGTCCAGTCCGAACTACAAAAGCCATGTCCTTCCAGAACGGAATCAAGCATCCGAGGACCGGACCGGTTTCGAGGTAACACCTCTCATCAGCCCGGCTAGCTTGACTCAAGTGGTGTGGAGTGCCTGGGACCCACGTCTGGGCATCCACAGCGCACTTAGGGCGGAATATGCAAACACAACAGGTGATGGACCGAATGTGGATCAATGTCACACACTCATCCCAGTCCAAAGATCTGGGCCCAAATCCATCGTTTTTTTGCACTCCACACCACCCTGGGTTAGACAATGGCGATATGCAAATCAGCTATGACCCTGTGCCCCATGGGAACAGTCCAGTCCGAACTACAAAAGCCATGTCCTTCCCAGAACGGAATCAAGCATCCGAGGACCGGACCGGTTTCGAGGTAACACCTCTCATCAGCCCGGCTAGCTTGACTCCAGTGGTGTGAAGTGCCTGGGACCCACGTCTGGGCATCCCCAGCGCACTTAGGGCGGAATATGCAAACACAACAGGTGATCGACCGAATGTGGATCAATGTCACACACTCACGCCAGTCCAAAGACTCGGGCCCAAATCCATCGTTTTTTTGCACTCCACACCACCCTGGGTTAGACAATGGCGATATGCAAATCACTTCTGACCCTGTGCCCCATGGGAACAGTCCAGTCCGAACTACAAAAGCCATGTCCTTCCCAGAACGGAATCAAGCATCCGAGGACCGTACCGGTTTCGAGGTAACACCTCTCATCAGCCCGGCTAGCTTGACTCCAGTGGTGTGGAGTGCCTGGGACCCACGTCTGGGCATCCCCAGCGCACTTAGGGCGGAATATGCAAACACAACAGGTGATGGACCGAATGTGGATCAATGTCACACACTCACCCCAGTCCAAAGATCTGGGCCCAAATCCATCGTTTTTTTGCACTCCACACCACCCTGGGTTAGACAATGGCGATATGCAAATCAGCTCTGACCCTGTGCCCCATGGGAACAGTCCAGTCCGAACTACAAAAGCCATGTCCTTCCCAGAACGGAATCAAGTCCCGAGGACCGGACCGGTTTCGAGGTAACACCTCTCATCAGCCCGGCTAGCTTGACTCCAGTGGTGTGGAGTGCCTGGGACCCACGTCTGGGCATCCCCAGCGCACTTAGGGCGGAATATGCAAACACATCAGGTGATGGACCGAATGTGGATCAATGTCACACACTCACCCCAGTCCAAAGATCTGGGCCCAAATCCATCGTTTTTTTGCACTCCACACCACCCTGGGTTAGACAATGGCGATATGCAAATCAGCTCTGACCCTGTGCCCCATGGGAACAGTCCAGTCCGAACTACAAAAGCCATGTCCTTCCCAGAACGGAATCAAGCATCCGAGGACCGGACCGGTTTTGAGGTAACACCTCTCATCAGCCCGGCTAGCTTGACTCCAGTGGTGTGGAGTGCCTGGGACCCACGTCTGGGCATCCCCAGCGCACTTAGAGCGGAATATGCAAACACAACAGGTGATGGACCGAATGTGGATCAATGTCACTCACTCACCCCAGTCCAAAGATCTGGGCCCAAATCCATCGTTTTTTTGCACTCCACACCACCCTGGGTTAGACAATGGCGATATGCAAATCAGCTCTGACCCTGTGCCCCATGGGAACAGTCCAGTCCGAACTACAAAAGCCATGTCCTTCCCAGAACGGAATCAAGCATCCGAGGACCGGACCGGTTTCGAGGTAACACCTCTCATCAGCCCGGCTAGCTTGACTCCAGTGGTGTGGAGTGCCTGGGACCCACGTCTGGGCATCCCCAGCGCACTTAGGGCGGAATATGCAAACACAACAGGTGATGGACCGAATGTGGATCAATGTCACACACTCACCCCAGTCCAAAGATCTGGGCCCAAATCCATCGTTTTTTTGCACTCCACACCACCCTGGGTTAGACAATGGCGATATGCAAATCAGCTCTGACCCTGTGCCTCATAGGAATTCTCCAGTCCGAAGTACAAAAGCCATGTCCTTCCCAGAACGGAATCAAGCATCCGAGGACCGGACCGGTTTCGAGGTAACACCTCTCATCAACCCGGCTAGCTTGACTCCAGTGGTGTGGAGTGCCTGGGACCCACGTCTGGGCATCCTCAGCGCACTTAGGGCGGAATATGCAAACACAACAGGTGATGGACCGAATGTGGATCAATGTCACACACTCACCCCAGTCCAAAGACTCGAGCCCAAATCCATCGTTTTTTTGCACTCCACACCACCCTGGGTTAGACAATGGCGATATGCAAATCACTTCTGACCCTGTGCCCCATGGGAACAGTCCAGTCCAAACTACAAAAGCCATGTCCTTCCCAGAACGGAATCAAGCATCCGAGGACCGTACCGGTTTCGAGGTAACACCTCTCATCAGCCCGGCTAGCTTGACTCCAGTGGTGTGGAGTGCCTAGGACCCACGTCTGGGCATCCCCAGCGCACTTAGGGCGGAATATGCAAACACAACAGGTGATGGACCGAATGTGGATCAATGTCACACACTCACCCCAGTCCAAAGATCTGGGCCCAAATCCATCGTTTTTTTGCACTCCACACCACCCTGGGTTAGACAATGGCGATATGCAAATCAGCTCTGACCCTGTGCCCCATGGGAACAGTCCAGTCCGAACTACAAAAGCCATGTCCTTCCCAGAACGGAATCAAGCATCCGAGGACCGGACCAGTTTCGAGGTAACACCTCTCATCAGCCCGGCTAGCTTGACTCCAGTGGTGTGGAGTGCCTGGGACCCACGTCTGGGCATCCTCAGCGCACTTAGGGCCAATATGCAAACACAACAGGTGATGGACCGAATGTGGATCAATGTCACACACTCACCCCAGTCCAATGATCTGGGCCCAAATCCATCATTTTTTTGCACTCCACACCACCCTGGGTTAGACAATGGCGATATGCAAATCAGCTCTGACCCTGTGCCCCATGGGAACAGTCCAGTCCGAACTACAAAAGCCATGTCCTTCCCAGAACGGAATCAAGCTTCCAAGGACCGGACCGGTTTCGAGGTAACACCTCTCATCAGCCCGGCTAGCTTGACTCCAGTGGTGTGGAGTGCCTGGGACCCACGTCTGGGCATCCCCAGCGCACTTAGGGCGGAATATGCAAACACAACAGGTGATGGACCGAATGTGGATCAATGTCACACACTCACCCCAGTCCAAAGATCTGGGCCCAAATCCATCGTTTTTTTGCACTCCACACCACCCTGGGTTAGACAATGGCGATATGCAAATCAGCTCTGACCCTGTGCCTCATAGGAATTCTCCAGTCCGAAGTACAAAAGCCATGTCCTTCCCAGAACGGAATCAAGCATCCGAGGACCGGACCGGTTTCGAGGTAACACCTCTCATCAACCCGGCTAGCTTGACTCCAGTGGTGTGGAGTGCCTGGGACCCACGTCTGGGCATCCTCAGCGCACTTAGGGCGGAATATGCAAACACAACAGGTGATGGACCGAATGTGGATCAATGTCACACACTCACCCCAGTCCAAAGACTCGAGCCCAAATCCATCGTTTTTTTGCACTCCACACCACCCTGGGTTAGACAATGGCGATATGCAAATCACTTCTGACCCTGTGCCCCATGGGAACAGTCCAGTCCAAACTACAAAAGCCATGTCCTTCCCAGAACGGAATCAAGCATCCGAGGACCGTACCGGTTTCGAGGTAACACCTCTCATCAGCCTTGCTAGCTTGACTCCAGTGGTGTGGAGTGCCTGGGACCCACGTCTGGGCATCCCCAGCGCACTTAGGGCGGAATATGCAAACACAACAGGTGATGGACCGAATGTGGATCAATGTCACACACTCACCCCAGTCCAAAGATCTGCGCCCAAATCCATCGTTTTTTTGCACTCCACACCACCCTGGGTTAGACAATGGCGATATGCAAATCAGCTCTGACCCTGTGCCCCATGGGAACAGTCCAGTCCGAACTACAAAAGCCATGTCCTTCCCAGAACGGAATCAAGCATCCGAGGACCGGACCAGTTTCGAGGTAACACCTCTCATCAGCCCGGCTAGCTTGACTCCAGTGGTGTGGAGTGCCTGGGACCCACGTCTGGGCATCCTCAGCGCACTTAGGGCGGAATATGCAAACACAACAGGTGATGGACCGAATGTGGATCAATGTCACACACTCACCCCAGTCCAATGATCTGGGCCCAAATCCATCGTTTTTTTGCACTCCACACCACCCTGGGTTAGACAATGGCGATATGCAAATCAGCTCTGACCCTGTGCCCCATGGGAACAGTCCAGTCCGAACTACAAAAGCCATGTCCTTCCCAGAACGGAATCAAGCTTCCAAGGACCGGACCGGTTTCGAGGTAACACCTCTCATCAGCCCGGCTAGCTTGACTCCAGTGGTGTGGAGTGCCTGGGACCCACGTCTGGGCATCCCCAGCGCACTTAGGGCGGAATATGCAAACACAACAGGTGATGGACCGAATGTTGATCAATGTCACACACTCACCCCAGTCCAAAGATCTGGGCCCAAATCCATTGTTTTTTTGCACTCCACACCACCCTGGGTTAGACAATGGCGATATGCAAATCAGCTCTGACCCTGTGCCCCATGGGAACAGTCCAGTCCGAACTACAAAAGCCATGTCCTTCCCAGAACGGAATCAAGCATCCAAGGACCGGACCGGTTTTGAGGTAACACCTCTCATCAGCCCGGCTAGCTTGACTCCAGTGGTGTGGAGTGCCTGGGACCCACGTCTGGGCATCCCCAGCGCACTTAGGGCGGAATATGCAAACACAACAGGTGATGGACCGAATGTGGATCAATGTCACACACTCACCCCAGTCCAAAGACCTGGGCCCAAATCCATCGTTTTTTTGCACTCCACACCACCCTGGGTTAGACAATGGCGATATGCAAATCAGCTCTGACCCTGTGCCCCATGGGAACAGTCCAGTCCGAACTAAAAAAGCCATGTCCTTCCCAGAACGGAATCAAGCATCCGAGGACCGGACCGGTTTCGAGGTAACACCTCTCATCAGCCCTGCTAGCTTGACTCCAGTGGTGTGGAGTGCCTGGGACCCACGTCTGGGCATCCCCAGCGCACTTAGGGCGGAATATGCAAACACAACAGGTGATGGACCGAATGTGGATCAATGTCACACACTCACCCCAGTCCAAAGATCTGGGCCCAAATCCATCGTTTTTTTGCACTCCACACCACCCTGGGTTAGACAATGGCGATATGCAAATCAGCTCTGACCCTGTGCCCCATGGGAACATTCCAGTCCGAACTACAAAAGCCATGTCCTTCCCAGAATGGAATCAAGCATCCGAGGACCGGACCGGTTTCGAGGTAACACCTCTCATCAGCCCGGCTAGCTTGACTCCAGTGGTGTGGAGTGCCTGGGACCCACGTCTGGGCATCCCCAGCGCACTTAGGGCGGAATATGCAAACACAACAGGTGATGGACCGAATGTGGAACAATGTCACACACTCACCCCAGTCCAAAGATCTGGGCCCAAATCCATCGTTTTTTTGCACTCCACACCACCCTGGGTTAGACAATGGCGATATGCAAATCAGCTCTGACCCTGTGCCCCATGGGAACAGTCCAGTCCGAACTACAAAAGCCATGTCCTTCCCAGAACGGAATCAAGCATCCGAGGACCGGACCGGTTTCGAGGTAACACCTCTAATCAGCCCGGCTAGCTTGACTCAAGTGGTCTGGAGTGCCTGGGACCCACGTCTGGGCATCCACAGCGCACTTAGGGCGGAATATGCAAACACAACAGGTGATGGACCGAATGTGGATCAATGTCACACACTCACCCCAGTCCAAAGATCTGGGCCCAAATCCATCGTTTTTTGCACTCCACACCACCCTGGGTTAGACAATGGCGATATGCAAATCAGCTATGACCCTGTGCCCCATGGGAACAGTCCAGTCCGAACTACAAAAGCCATGTCCTTCCCAGAACGGAATCAAGCATCCGAGGACCGGACCGGTTTCGAGGTAACACCTCTCATCAGCCCGGCTAGCTTGACTCCAGTGGTGTGGAGTGCCTGGGACCCATGTCTGGGCATCCCCAGCGCACTTAGGGCGGAATATGCAAACACAACAGGTGATGGACCGAATGTGGATCAATGTCACACACTCACCCCAGTCTAAAGACTCGGGCCCAAATCCATCATTTTTTTGCACTCCACACCACCCTGGGTTAGACAATGGCGATATGCAAATCACTTCTGACCCAGTGCCCCATGGGAACAGTCCAGTCCGAACTACAAAAGCCATGTCCTTCCCAGAACGGAATCAAGCATCCGAGGACCGTACCGGTTTCGAGGTAACACCTCTCATCAGCCCGGCTAGCTTGACTCCAGTGGTGTGGAGTGCCTGAGACCCACGTCTGGGCATCCCCAGCGCACTTAGGGCGGAATATGCAAACACAACAGGTGATGGACCGAATGTGGATCAATGTCACAAACTCACCCCAGTCCAAAGATCTGGGCCCAAATCCATCGTTTTTTTGCACTCCACACCACCCTGGGTTAGACAATGGCGATATGCAAATCAGCTCTGACCCTGTGCCCCATGGGAACAGTCCAGTCCGAACTACAAAAGCCATGTCCTTCCCAGAACGGAATCAAGCATCCGAGGACCGTACCGGTTTCGAGGTAACACCTCTCATCAGCCCGGCTAGCTTGACTCCAGTGGTGTGGAGTGCCTGGGACCCACGTCTGGGCATCCCCAGCGCACTTAGGGCGGAATATGCAAACACAACAGGTGATGGACCGAATGTGGATCAATGTCACACACTCACCCCAGTCCAAAGATCTGGGCCCAAATCCATCGTTTTTTTGCACTCCACACCACCCTGGGTTAGACAATGGCGATATGCAAATCAGCTCTGACCCTGTGCCCCATGGGAACAGTCCAGTCCGAACTACAAAAGCCATGTCCTTCCCAGAACGGAATCAAGCATCCGAGGACCGGACCGGTTTCGAGGTAACACCTCTCATCAGCCCGGCTAGCTTGACTCCAGTGGTGTGGAGTGCCTGGGACCCACGTCTGGGCATCCCCAGCGCACTTAGGGCGGAATATGCAAACACAACAGGTGATGGACCGAATGTGGATCAATGTCACACACTCACCCCAGTCCAAAGATCTGGGCCCAAATCCATCGTTTTTTTGCACTCCACACCACCCTGGGTTAGACAATGGCGATATGCAAATCAGCTCTGACCCTGTGCCCCATGGGAACAGTCCAGTCCGAACTACAAAAGCCATGTCCTTCCCAGAACGGAATCAAGCATCCGAGGACCGGACCGGTTTCGAGGAAACACCTCTCATCAGCCCGGCTAGCTTGACTCCAGTGGTGTGGAGTGCCTGGGACCCACGTCTGGGCATCCTCAGCGCACTTAGGGCGGAATATGCAAACACAACAGGTGATGGACCGAATGTGGATCAATGTCACACACTCACCCCAGTCCAAAGATCTGGGCCCAAATCCATCGTTTTTATGCACTCCACACCACCCTGGGTTAGACAATGGCGATATGCAAATCAGCTCTGACCCTGTGCCCCATGGGAACAGTCCAGTCCGAACTACAAAAGCCATGTCCTTCCCAGAACGGAATCAAGCATCCGAGGACCGGACCGGTTTCGAGGTAACACCTCTCATCAGCCCGGCTAGCTTGACTCCAGTGGTGTGGAGTGCCTGGGACCCACGTCTGGGCATCCCCAGTGCACTTAGGGCGGAATATGCAAACACAACAGGTGATGGACCGAATGTGGATCAATGTCACACACTCACCCCAGTCCAAAGATCTGGGCCCAAATCCATCGTTTTTTCGCACTCCACACCACCCTGGGTTAGACAATGGCGATATGCAAATCAGCTCCTACCCTGTGCCCCATGGGAACAGTCCTGTCTGAACTACAAAAGCCGTGTCCTTCCCAGAACGGATTCAAGCATCCGAGGACCGGACCGGTTTCGAGGTAACACCTCTCATCAGCCCGGCTAGCTTGACTCCAGTGGTGTGGAGTGCCTGGGACCCACGTCTGGGCATCCCCAGCGCACTTAGGGCGGAATATGCAAACACAACAGGTGATGGACCGAATGTGGATCAATGTCACACACTCACCCCAGTCCAAAGATCTGGGCCCAAATCCATCGTTGTTTTGCACTCCACACCACCCTGGGTTAGACAATGGCGATATGCAAATCAGCTCTGACCCTGTGCCCCATGGGAACAGTCCAGTCCGAACTACAAAAGCCATGTCCTTCCCAGAACGGAATCAAGCATCCGAGGACCGGACCAGTTTCGAGGTAACACCTCTCATCAGCCCGGCTAGCTTGACTCCAGTGGTGTGGAGTGCCTGGGACCCACGTCTGGGCATCCTCAGCGCACTTAGGGCGGAATATGCAAACACAACAGGTGATGGACCGAATGTGGATCAATGTCACACACTCACCCCAGTCCAATGATCTGGGCCCAAATCCATCGTTTTTTTGCACTCCACACCACCCTGGGTTAGACAATGGCGATATGCAAATCAGCTCTGACCCTGTGCCCCATGGGAACAGTCCAGTCCGAACTACAAAAGCCATGTCCTTCCCAGAACGGAATCAAGCTTCCAAGGACCGGACCGGTTTCGAGGTAACACCTCTCATCAGCCCGGCTAGCTTGACTCCAGTGGTGTGGAGTGCCTGGGACCCACGTCTGGGCATCCCCAGCGCACTTAGGGCGGAATATGCAAACACAACAGGTGATGGACCGAATGTTGATCAATGTCACACACTCACCCCAGTCCAAAGATCTGGGCCCAAATCCATTGTTTTTTTGCACTCCACACCACCCTGGGTTAGACAATGGCGATATGCAAATCAGCTCTGACCCTGTGCCCCATGGGAACAGTCCAGTCCGAACTACAAAAGCCATGTCCTTCCCAGAACGGAATCAAGCATCCAAGGACCGGACCGGTTTTGAGGTAACACCTCTCATCAGCCCGGCTAGCTTGACTCCAGTGGTGTGGAGTGCCTGGGACCCACGTCTGGGCATCCCCAGCGCACTTAGGGCGGAATATGCAAACACAACAGGTGATGGACCGAATGTGGATCAATGTCACACACTCACCCCAGTCCAAAGACCTGGGCCCAAATCCATCGTTTTTTTGCACTCCACACCACCCTGGGTTAGACAATGGCGATATGCAAATCAGCTCTGACCCTGTGCCCCATGGGAACAGTCCAGTCCGAACTAAAAAAGCCATGTCCTTCCCAGAACGGAATCAAGCATCCGAGGACCGGACCGGTTTCGAGGTAACACCTCTCATCAGCCCTGCTAGCTTGACTCCAGTGGTGTGGAGTGCCTGGGACCCACGTCTGGGCATCCCCAGCGCACTTAGGGCGGAATATGCAAACACAACAGGTGATGGACCGAATGTGGATCAATGTCACACACTCACCCCAGTCCAAAGATCTGGGCCCAAATCCATCGTTTTTTTGCACTCCACACCACCCTGGGTTAGACAATGGCGATATGCAAATCAGCTCTGACCCTGTGCCCCATGGGAACATTCCAGTCCGAACTACAAAAGCCATGTCCTTCCCAGAATGGAATCAAGCATCCGAGGACCGGACCGGTTTCGAGGTAACACCTCTCATCAGCCCGGCTAGCTTGACTCCAGTGGTGTGGAGTGCCTGGGACCCACGTCTGGGCATCCCCAGCGCACTTAGGGCGGAATATGCAAACACAACAGGTGATGGACCGAATGTGGAACAATGTCACACACTCACCCCAGTCCAAAGATCTGGGCCCAAATCCATCGTTTTTTTGCACTCCACACCACCCTGGGTTAGACAATGGCGATATGCAAATCAGCTCTGACCCTGTGCCCCATGGGAACAGTCCAGTCCGAACTACAAAAGCCATGTCCTTCCCAGAACGGAATCAAGCATCCGAGGACCGGACCGGTTTCGAGGTAACACCTCTAATCAGCCCGGCTAGCTTGACTCAAGTGGTCTGGAGTGCCTGGGACCCACGTCTGGGCATCCACAGCGCACTTAGGGCGGAATATGCAAACACAACAGGTGATGGACCGAATGTGGATCAATGTCACACACTCACCCCAGTCCAAAGATCTGGGCCCAAATCCATCGTTTTTTGCACTCCACACCACCCTGGGTTAGACAATGGCGATATGCAAATCAGCTATGACCCTGTGCCCCATGGGAACAGTCCAGTCCGAACTACAAAAGCCATGTCCTTCCCAGAACGGAATCAAGCATCCGAGGACCGGACCGGTTTCGAGGTAACACCTCTCATCAGCCCGGCTAGCTTGACTCCAGTGGTGTGGAGTGCCTGGGACCCATGTCTGGGCATCCCCAGCGCACTTAGGGCGGAATATGCAAACACAACAGGTGATGGACCGAATGTGGATCAATGTCACACACTCACCCCAGTCTAAAGACTCGGGCCCAAATCCATCATTTTTTTGCACTCCACACCACCCTGGGTTAGACAATGGCGATATGCAAATCACTTCTGACCCAGTGCCCCATGGGAACAGTCCAGTCCGAACTACAAAAGCCATGTCCTTCCCAGAACGGAATCAAGCATCCGAGGACCGTACCGGTTTCGAGGTAACACCTCTCATCAGCCCGGCTAGCTTGACTCCAGTGGTGTGGAGTGCCTGAGACCCACGTCTGGGCATCCCCAGCGCACTTAGGGCGGAATATGCAAACACAACAGGTGATGGACCGAATGTGGATCAATGTCACAAACTCACCCCAGTCCAAAGATCTGGGCCCAAATCCATCGTTTTTTTGCACTCCACACCACCCTGGGTTAGACAATGGCGATATGCAAATCAGCTCTGACCCTGTGCCCCATGGGAACAGTCCAGTCCGAACTACAAAAGCCATGTCCTTCCCAGAACGGAATCAAGCATCCGAGGACCGTACCGGTTTCGAGGTAACACCTCTCATCAGCCCGGCTAGCTTGACTCCAGTGGTGTGGAGTGCCTGGGACCCACGTCTGGGCATCCCCAGCGCACTTAGGGCGGAATATGCAAACACAACAGGTGATGGACCGAATGTGGATCAATGTCACACACTCACCCCAGTCCAAAGATCTGGGCCCAAATCCATCGTTTTTTTGCACTCCACACCACCCTGGGTTAGACAATGGCGATATGCAAATCAGCTCTGACCCTGTGCCCCATGGGAACAGTCCAGTCCGAACTACAAAAGCCATGTCCTTCCCAGAACGGAATCAAGCATCCGAGGACCGGACCGGTTTCGAGGTAACACCTCTCATCAGCCCGGCTAGCTTGACTCCAGTGGTGTGGAGTGCCTGGGACCCACGTCTGGGCATCCCCAGCGCACTTAGGGCGGAATATGCAAACACAACAGGTGATGGACCGAATGTGGATCAATGTCACACACTCACCCCAGTCCAAAGATCTGGGCCCAAATCCATCGTTTTTTTGCACTCCACACCACCCTGGGTTAGACAATGGCGATATGCAAATCAGCTCTGACCCTGTGCCCCATGGGAACAGTCCAGTCCGAACTACAAAAGCCATGTCCTTCCCAGAACGGAATCAAGCATCCGAGGACCGGACCGGTTTCGAGGAAACACCTCTCATCAGCCCGGCTAGCTTGACTCCAGTGGTGTGGAGTGCCTGGGACCCACGTCTGGGCATCCTCAGCGCACTTAGGGCGGAATATGCAAACACAACAGGTGATGGACCGAATGTGGATCAATGTCACACACTCACCCCAGTCCAAAGATCTGGGCCCAAATCCATCGTTTTTATGCACTCCACACCACCCTGGGTTAGACAATGGCGATATGCAAATCAGCTCTGACCCTGTGCCCCATGGGAACAGTCCAGTCCGAACTACAAAAGCCATGTCCTTCCCAGAACGGAATCAAGCATCCGAGGACCGGACCGGTTTCGAGGTAACACCTCTCATCAGCCCGGCTAGCTTGACTCCAGTGGTGTGGAGTGCCTGGGACCCACGTCTGGGCATCCCCAGTGCACTTAGGGCGGAATATGCAAACACAACAGGTGATGGACCGAATGTGGATCAATGTCACACACTCACCCCAGTCCAAAGATCTGGGCCCAAATCCATCGTTTTTTCGCACTCCACACCACCCTGGGTTAGACAATGGCGATATGCAAATCAGCTCTTACCCTGTGCCCCATGGGAACAGTCCTGTCTGAACTACAAAAGCCGTGTCCTTCCCAGAACGGATTCAAGCATCCGAGGACCGGACCGGTTTCGAGGTAACACCTCTCATCAGCCCGGCTAGCTTGACTCCAGTGGTGTGGAGTGCCTGGGACCCACGTCTGGGCATCCCCAGCGCACTTAGGGCGGAATATGCAAACACAACAGGTGATGGACCGAATGTGGATCAATGTCACACACTCACCCCAGTCCAAAGATCTGGGCCCAAATCCATCGTTGTTTTGCACTCCACACCACCCTGGGTTAGACAATGGCGATATGCAAATCAGCTCTGACCCTGTGCCCCATGGGAACAGTCCAGTCCGAACTACAAAGGCCATGTCCTTCCCAGAACGGAATCAAGCATCCGAGGACCGAACCGGTTTCGAGGTAACACCTCTCATCAGCCCGGCTAGCTTGACTCCAGTGGTGTGGAGTGCCTGGGACCCACGTCTGGGTATCCCCAGCGCACTTAGGGCGGAATATGCAAACACAACAGGTGATGGACCGAATGTGGATCAATGTCACACACTCACCCCAGTCCAAAGATCTGGGCCCAAATCCATCGTTTTTTTGCACTCCACACCACCCTGGGTTAGACAATGGCGATATGCAAATCAGCTCTGACCCTGTGCCCCATGGGAACAGTCCAGTCCGAACTACAAAAGCCATGTCCTTCCCAGAACGGAATCAAGCATCCGAGGACCGGACCGGTTTTGAGGTAACACCTCTCATCAGCCCTGCTAGCTTGACTCCAGTGGTGTGGAGTGCCTGGGACCCACGTCTGGGCATCCCCAGCGCACTTAGGGCGGAATATGCAAACACAACAGGTGATGGACCGAATGTGGATCAATGTCACACACTCACCACAGTCCAAATTTCTGGGCCCAAATCCATCTTTTTTTTGCACTCCACACCACCCTGGGTTAGACAATGGCGATATGCAAATCGGCTCTGACCCTTTGCCCCATGGGAACAGTCCAGCCCGAACTACAAAAGCCATGTCCTTCCCAGAACGGAATCAAGCATCCGAGCAAGCACATTCGGTCCATCACCTGTTGTGTTTGCATATTCCACCCTAGGTGCGCTGGGGATGCCCAGACGTGGGTCCCAGGCACTCCACACCACTGGAGTCAAGCTAGCCGGGCTGATGAGAGGTGTTACCTCAAAACCGGTCCGGTTCTCGGATGCTTGATTCCGTTCTGGGAAGGACATGGCTTTTGTAGTTCGGACTGGACTGTTCCCATGGGGCACAGGGTCAGAGCTGATTTGCATATCGCCATTGTCTAACCCAGGGTGGTGTGGAGTGCAAAATAACAATGGATTTGGGCCCAGATCTTTGGACTGGGGTGAGTGTGTGACATTGATCCACATTCGGTCCATCACCTGTTGTGTTTGCAGAGTTGCTGATCCAGCACTATGCCACGACATGCTGGAATTGCTTGGAAAAGCCTTACATCAGAGTGCTGTTCATAGTATCCACCTGACAACAGACATGTGGACCAGTTGCTAAGCCACTGATTACAAGTGCATTACTGCACACTGGATAACATTTTCAGATGTTAGAGAGAAGCTATCTGCAGGTGTAGACACTGTTGAGATTTTTAATGAGACTCGCAGACATGCAACTGTAGCCATGTTTGCTATGGAAAAATCTCATACTGCTGCAAACATTTTGGCTGAGTTTAACAGCAAGGTCTTTGAATGGCTGCGACCAAGAGGCCTTAACATTGGTTTTGTTTCAACCGACAATGGCAGTAATGTAGTTACGGCCATGAAAGATGGTGGCTATTTAAGGGTCCCGTGTTTGGCACACTGCATTAACATTGTTGTTCAAAACTTTCTGAAAAATGAAAGCAAAGTCAGCACCTTACTGACCACCTGCAGAAGAATATGCACGCATTTCAACCATTCTTTTAAAGCCCGGAAGCAGCTACGGGTCATTCAAGGTAAGTATAAAATGCAAGTCAAAGCACTCATCCAGGAGGTCCCAACACGATGGAACTCAACTTATTACATGCTTGATCGTCTGTTTGAGCAGTACATACCACTTAATGCTCATGTCATGACAAGGAGATTAGGGGATCCTACTGTTAAAGCCAATGACCATTGAGATGTGGCAATGGGACCTCATTAAATGCCTGACAGAGATGCTACTTCCTTTGGAGGTCTTCACATGCGCAGTCAGCAGGGAGGACTGTACTATGGGCCAAGCTATCCAATTGTTGTACATGCTAGAGCAAGAGCTGAAGGAGGTGTCTGAAACACACCAAGGTGTGGAAGAAAAACTTGGCGCATGTTATTTGGTGAACGCCTTAGCCGCCCGCTTATCTGACAATACAAGGATTCAAAATAAGATTGTGTCACATCGACATTACATTACTGCGACAATTTTGGATCCACGGTACAAATTATTTCTGAACAGTAACGCAGTAATTCCTTTTTCAGAAGGGGATGTTGCCAAGTACAAAACTTTATCAGCTGAGGAAGTAACTGATTTAGAAAATGAATGGCTCTCAATTGGAGGCATGCCAGTGCCAGCCCAGGACAGTGCAAGTACTACAGGGCATCCTCCAGAGTCAAGTTCTTCTTCAGAGCATGAGAGCAGTGCGTTTCCTTTCTAGCAGTCACCAACACCACCAATAACAACAACAGCACCAACAGGATCTGATTCATAAGATACAACCAAAAAAATAGCTGTTTGTTTTTTACAGATAGGGATGGGTAAGTCCATTGCTGTCGCAAAGCCAAAAGAGGCCAAGCTAATTGGAGCACCACTGAACATTGAGTGGATGGTCTAGGCCTATCTGGATGACACAACAGAGGTGTTCATGGAGAAAAGCCCATTGGTGTATTAGTTTGGGAAAAAAAGCCAATGGCCAGTGCTCAGCAGGCTGGCAAAAAAGTATCTGGCTTGCCCTGTCGCAAGTATCTCTTCTGAGCGTGTTTTTAGTGCTGCTGGTGCCATTGTAACTGTGAAAAGGACCAGTCTCTCCCCCAAAAGCATGGAGAGGTTAACCATGATCAAAATGAATCAGCACTTCATACCACCAGACTACAAAATACGTGAATCACAGCAGGAAGAGGAGAGCGAGTCCGAAGACATAACTAGTGGGTTACATGACCTACTACTGTCTTAACCACCAGGGTTTGAGGACGAGCTCCTCTTCTTTCTGGTTCAAATCAAACCACAACAAATCCATCACCACCGTCTCTTATTTTTACTTACCTATTGGAGTTGCACGTCTGTGCATTCAACTGTCCACTCCACTCCTCAGAGTCCTGCTCCATCTTCCTGACTCGCCCTAAATACATTTCCATCTTGCCATACATTGGATTGAGATGGAGAATAGTACAACAATGTAGCCTCTAACAGTCCCTCCATAACAAGGGCATACACAACTCTTCAATGTCAGAACTTGAGCAGGAATCTAAAACTAAAGTAAACTCGTCAACACTTTCAGAAGGCTCGGCAGCATCTGTGATCTGACAGCCAAAGAGAAGAGCAAGACAGGTATATGAAATGAATGATGCCATGCATTGCATTGGATGCTTGCTGACTCTGAGCAAATATGCATGTAGTATAACTATACTAGTAGTTTAATAATAACCAAGTACTTGTGACTCAAGTGATAGTCAATGTTTTCATGTTGTTTAATAAAATTAATCAATTGTACTCCTACTACTGCAGGTGCAGTCTGGACTTACTTAATCATAGTCACTCACTACAGACTGAGTTGCTGTTGGTCTGTTGGACAACACGTACACGTGCCACACCTGATTATGATAATGACCACCATACTATCTTTGCACGCTGTCAGTCAGTTGGATCTGAGATGATTGATGGAATATGTTTCAGGAAGTGGAATACAAGGTAAACACAACCAATCAACAAGAACCACAGCAGACCTAGGCTACATGTGTGTGCAGTGGTGGAGTAGAATAGTGCTATGATTGATGACTGACAATGGTGCATTGATTTAGTCACTTGATTTGGAAAATGCTAGGTTGCTGTATATGCCTTTTGTCTGGCTCTGTGAAAAATTAAGGTAAATGGAGTTTGGATCCCAGACTCACGGCCCAGTGTCGTGGGCTTGTTTTGTGCTGGCTCCTATCTTGTTGTCCTTCTAGATTAATGCTGTGCAACTTGTAGAGTAGAGTTAGACACAATGCATCCAAGCCGCCTCAGTCTGAAAGTTTTCTCGCTCAAGAGTCTTGTCTTTTTGCACTACACCGTAATTGAATTTTATGTTTTTATTCTGTTTGAAATCTTTATTTCGACCAATAATTTCATAAAGGATATACAGACATCACAATCACATGAAATTTATACAATACATCAAAACAATGATTATAAAAATTGGTCTTTACGATATGAATCAGATTGTCCTCAATGACAGCTAAAACCAGTTGCCAGCTACAGTTTATTAAAACAAAATTAAAAAATCCGCGTCCAGCTTGAGGAAGCGTGAACGTGCATGCCACATTGCCGTTAAATACTTCGCCATTGCAAACACTATCTGTGGGGAAGGATCAGTCTTCAGGATTCTGTACGCAGGTAAAAAATGTCTAAAACCCATGTTTTTAAGGAGGGGAATAAGCCAGTATTTCCTGATTTTTTGGTAGGGTTCGCAAAAAAATACCACATGTGAGTCATTTTCTTGGGGGTGCGCGCATGCCGGGCAGTGCTCAGTGGTCGGGGGCGAAGACCATGAACTTGTAAATGACCTTAGAGGTAGAGTACCATACCGCCACTGCAGAAAGAGCTTCCTGGCTAGCGCGGGAGTCATACCATCCAAAACATCCGAAAGAAAAGTAGTCTGTGTTTTGGATGAATAAGTTTGTCAGGGAGCCCATCCGCGTCTCATTCACGGCAACAGTAAGCTTTAGGTCGTAATAAGCTTTTGTTAGTTCTTTTTTTAATTCAGTTATTTTGTAATGTCGTAATTGGCCCGTTCGCATTAGCGATTAGCTGAACCTACACGTTGTCCTCCCTAACTTGGCTATATATGATAAACGCCATTTTGAATGTTACGGCGGCCATCTTAGATCATGAGCGGCCTCGTGGCCGACGTGCCCTTAAGTCCGTTGTCCGTTCCACTGACCACGCTTATCTGCCCAGCAACAAGCTATTTTTAGTACTGGTCAAGCCGCACATGCGCAGCTCCCACTGACCCGTAGATCTTCAGGAATGTGCACCAAACTGACCAGCGGAGTTGTGCCCCCTCCAATGAGCTGGCAGTATTCCAAAACATGACCATATATGTCTCGAAAATGTGTCTTAACTTGTGCCGCCTATCTTTTATTGCCCCAAAACTGTATATAAAATGAGGTCGCACCGATGTTCGGTGTGATACCTCTTGCATTACCGAAGGGTGCTGTTTGAGTGTACCACCACCCCATGGGGTCTTAATAAACTTGTTCTTTGCCTTTTACAGTTTCCGTGCCAACAGTTCTTGAGTGTGAGTGGGTTATCTCCGGAGCGTGTAGGCCTTGGGAACCCCGAAATACTTCAGTAATACCCCTTTTCTTTTTCCATCAACACTTACAGGCCGGCCTTTTACCCAGTGCTATTATACTTGGAGTAACAACTCACACTTACCTTACCAATCCTCATCATCCAGCCAGTGGCACCCAAGAATGATATTCAGAGTGCCCATGGAAGGGAGGACCAAGATGAATGACGAGATACAACTACCCATTTGGACCTGGATAACACAGTAACTTTAGTATCATTTTCGTATTTTATTTGATTCCTTTTTCCTCTTCATTTATTTTACGCTTATGTGACTTTGTTTGGTAATTGGCTGTTCACTAAAAGTATTTCATAATTTTCTTTGCTAGCTTTCAGACTGCTACAGCAGGTATTAGGGTTTCTCTGAGGGCATACAGCCGAGGCAAATGTCATAAATGAGAAATACTTCCTTGTACTGTCGAATTGTGTAGTAGTAGTTAAGTAACACTCATTATTATTAACCATCAAGTTATAACTTATCTTCATCATCATGCATGCATTTCCTTTTTCTACCTTTACTTTTGATTTATTGGGTAGTGGATCATCAATCATCGTCTTTATTGTTTTGCTTTTATTGTCTCCATGCGTACTGTTTTTCTTTGTCAAACCTTTCCCCAAACCCCCGTTCCCATCCATTCATCAAACCCTAACCCTCTTCCCCGGGGCTGTGTGGTTTTATATTGAGGTGTGATGTGACTACATTAAATCTACATCAACAATTGATTACACGCTTGCTGGGGCAGATGTGGTGAAAGAAACACTAATTAAATGTCAACGAGGCAGGGCCAGGATCTTCTTCTGCTTGCCCACCCAAGCTCTGTGTTTGTACAAGCCAATTAATTTTCCAATGGTCCTCACCGAATACATCTCATTAATTGCCGGCATTGTTTGGATTTAATTTTGCAGCATTAAAGTTTACGAATTAGGATTGATAGTGACTCCTTCAACACAACTACAGTTGAACTTCTTTCTTATCTTCTTGTAATTGGCAGTCCCCGACACCATTGTTTTCTTTTAGTTTAGCAGTTGCAATATTATCTGTATTGGCAGCCATCTAGTCTCAGTTTTCTTCATCACGTTTCATCTTCCACTCAATTACCCCCTGCACGTCAGCTTAGCGCCAAGATGCTCCTTTGGAGCGAATGTTTGCGCTCTATAAATACTCATAAATATAAAAAAAAAAAAAAAATGTTGTCAGTCTTTTTATGTACTGTACTTTTCTACTACTCCCACATTGTCTCTCAGGCAAATGACTGTCTCTTTGTTTTTGTTTTCAAATGCTAGTGCCAGTGGCTACTACTACCATCACACAACCATGGCATCTTCTCCATTGTCTTGGGAAACCATGCAGCCCTTGCGGTGCCAAACTTAATCATCATCAATAACAGGTAAGATAAGGTTGCTGAGAGGTATAATGGAGGAGAGACTGGTAGTACTAATAGGACAAATATAACACAGTGAGGGGTACCGCATCTATCTATTTGCATGTTACAAATTAATAAATTAACAAATTATTTAATTCAAACACTGGCTGCCGCCCTGCATCTGCAAGTAAACCTTATAATGTACATTCATTCGTGAAACTGTAACCCCACCACAAAACATTAACATCATATGTGTACGTTTAAAATAAATACCATTTATTCATGTCATAAAAAAAATCCTATCCCACACCTCACCCACCCCTCTCCCTAACCCCAACCAATGTCCAAGTCCAAAAATGTCCCAGAAAAAACCCCAACCCCAAAACACCCAATTCCCTCCCACCATGACTAGGGTCCATTACAGTTGGCGGGCTTTGAGCTGTTTGTCCACTAATATCTTCACACGCTCCTCTAATTGATGCTCCAGCTTTGCCACTTAGAGGAGAATTTGTTGCCGAAATGCACAGCACCTACATTTGCATCCATGATGCGGGGGGGAGGCTGATGTTGAGAAATGCCCGAGGTGGAGGGCTGCCTGACCACGGCGCTGTACTCCTGCAGGCGGGGCATGGCTGCGTCCCGGGGCATTGGAAGAGGCAGCAGCTGCTGCCGCCGCCTCCTCCTCCTCCTCGGCCTGAGCCACCTGCCGGTGGTATTCTTCCACGATGGCCTGCAGTTTCCTTTGCCGGGCCCTGGCTGCCAACTCCTTCCGGGATGATTTTTGGGAAGGAGTATCTATAAAGAAAGAAACTGAATTGTTACCGAAACTCTTAGCAAATCAGTAACACAAAATTAATTCAACACAGTGGAACAGTAGCACTAGCAAGCGCGGTACATAACATTGGTGGTAACTTCCTCCTGCTTCCCCAGCCTGTAACATTTGTTGGAGTTTTTTTCCGGCATTATACTTGCCCTAGTACTATGGGTAGACTTCAGTACAGGGAAGACCACCAGTCTTTTTCGTATCTCCTTTTATATTATTTTCATAGTAAGACTCTGCTTCCAGTGACAGTCTCCACCGAAGATGAATACAATACATCCAGGGGGCATCCATCCATTAAAAGTAAATATCTATCATTCTTTATTTTCACTCTACAAACCTTAGCTGGTTTCACTTTCACCAACAACCACCCATGCGCCCACTCCTTCCTTGCCTTGGCTTTGGATTGGACACAAACACGGCTGATGATTCTTTCTATCCACTATATCTATCCACCCATATTGTGTCGCCCACCCAGGCAGGCATCTTTTTTCACCTTTCACCCATCCTTCAACAACCCATGCAGCAGATTCCTATCAGCCACTTGCATGCTGCTTCCAAAGTATCCTTCTATGGTAGTCGTATTGCATCTCTTTCGTCCTTCCACCCTAGTTCATTTCTTTCCCATTTTGTTCAACACATCCATCAAGGTCATCTGATCTGACTTTTAGTCTTCCCCATAACTTTCACAGCTGAGTTGGAGTCTGATAGAACAGGCCTTGTTTACTCAACTCATGCTGGTAATGTTATTGCTAATGCATTGGTAATGCCAAGTAAAGGGTGTCTCAATCAACCGTTGTATATTGTCCAGTACAACTTCAAGTTCATACTTACTTAATAAGTCTCAGATTACAGTGAGGGAAATGTTCCCCTTCCAACTAGAAATGTGAATAAGTAATGAATATAAGTTACCACCGCCCACCGCTGATGTTTCCTCCCCAACTGGTGCTCCTGTAGGTGCCGCAGCTCCTGTCCCCTACTGGATGGCAACATTTGCATTGCCGCTGGCCCCGTCAGCACTGGTTGTTGGTAGTGGTTGTGTACCTATAAAAACAAGTACACCTTTTTAGATGCCTGCACACCTCCCCCTATTTTACTAGTTTTTTTACCAGGAAGGAAGATTGAAAAAATAGTTAAGTACAACATAAATCATCACTAGTCCAAATTGCGTACTACAGCAGAGTCAGTAGACAGACATTAGTATTAATTTATTATATGGTCCCTAGGCTCATCTAATCTCTAATCCTAATCTAGTCTTTGGAAAGTTATCCTGAGCCATGTAACCATTTTAGATCCATGTCTACTGTTTTGCGCATGTTACCTTGCAGCTTGTTGCGCAGTGAGATGCCTTTGAAGCCACATGAGTGTTGTATACAACTGAAGAGGTTGAAAAACAAGGCACATTTTTGTATGGGGTTTGGTTAGTCCCTATTTCTGAGGTTCCGTGACGATTTGAACCCGTGTTTTCAAGTTTGTCGGAAATACATAATATTGGTATCAGCGAACCGCAAATGATCCATTTAGTATATCCTGGTGTTTTCGCTACGCTACGAGCAAGAGCACTCCTTTTATAAACACATTTCTGATCTACCCACGGCATCCATCTTAGATCATGGCCGCCATTTTGTGTTTCTTGCCCTCACATACGCAATAACCTCTGATCACTTCATTTCGATTAAGGACACGTAACCTTAGCCGGAGATTCACCTCTTTCATGACACGTGCACCTTAAACCAGATCACGCTGTAGCTGCATGACTCGACAAAGGCTGCCTCCTCTGCCCGAGGCCAGTCCTGCCAAACTGGTGTTCGTGTCCATTGTCCTGATCATGATAGGGCGGCCGAAGCCGGTAGCCTTGCCCATTTACAACCCACAAACATCCCTTATCCCACTTTTCTATCTTCCACACCTGGCTCTGTTTCTTTCTTTCTGAATCTTTATTAGGGGGAGGTAACGAACTTTACGATGAGGCGGTCCGGGTCCTGAATGCAATATTGACAGGGAATTGTGACAAACTAGTGGGAACCCCTCTCTACGCAATGTTTGGCCTCAGATATTATCGACGGTTCCTGTGTAACGCCAAATATTTATTGTTTTAGACACAAAGGTTTTGGGAATGTATTACATGTAAAGAATTTGCCCCTAGCTTAAAATTCAGTATATAAGGAGCAACCCTCTTTGTACAAATCGAACAGGCTCCTAGTTACTGCCCGTGTGTAGTATCTGTGACTTCTGTGTCCCTGCAGTAATAAACCTTTGGTCTTTGACGCCACCATCGAGAAGCCCGTGTTTCTGTTCATTTGTGCACCAAGGCAGGTGGAACTCCGGGGTCTTTGGGTGTTGTTCCCTGACACCTCTGGACGGAACCAAAAAGTCCAGAACTCCAATTGGCGCCCAACGTGGGGTGACGTCATTCGGTACCGGTCCAAAAGCCTGAAGAGTTCGAGAAGCTTCGTGTGAAGATTCCTGAGGGAGGCGCCCCACTTCATCGATCCCGGCATATCGCAAAAGTGGCCCGAAGTTCTCTTCCACGAGGGTTTCCCGTTCAGGACGGCTGCAGTGGGCCGTTGCCTTGACCGTCGCCCTTTCTTGGACCCGAGGTGCAGTCCTTAGTACAGCGAAACGTGACGGGTTTCTCCCTGGTGACGTCTTCAGTGACTCAGTTAAGTATTTAGTGATAGCTAGCTGGTTACTTTGTGAGGATTGTTAAAATCCTTGATCGGTTCTTGGTTTGGTTTGGTTTTGTAAGATTATCACTGGTTGTTCTAGTTACGATAATCTATTTGGTTTAGTTTGGGTATCGATACATCAGTTCGTTTTGGTAGGCCTAAGTTCTTGGTTCGAGTGCACATATTTGTTCCGTGTTTTGTTTGTTTTGTGTTCCGGACTGAAAATGGTAAGTCGGAAAAACTGTATGTTGTCTTGTTTTGGTTGCAACAGTGATTCACGATTGGAGGACTCATGTCTGGTTCCTCCGATTGGGACTCCCCTATATGATTTATATTGTAAACATGGTGTGGGTCCTATATCTTATAATGAGGTATGGGTCCGTTACTGTAAGAAGGATGGTGTCCTTAGTTGGCCACTGCATGGTAGTTTTGAACCCGAGATTCTCGACAACTTAGAAGCGAAATTGTTTAGGAAGAAAGCCCGGCCGGCAATGTTTGATTCTTTCCGTTACTGGCGAAAAGAATCCAAACAGAGAGAAATGAAAAGGTTGAAGAAAGAACAGAAAGAACAAGAAGAGTTGACTCTAGAGCAAGCGGCTAAACAGTTGCAGGCTAACGAGTGTGAGAAGGCCATAGATGTAGCCATTAGAGAGCATAACTTAGCGATTGACAAGTGCTATCCTGCCTTGCCATCGAAAATGGCTAAGATACTGGAGGATTCCGAAAACGATCCTCTGTTATCTTATCTGTTACGGTCACCTCCACCGTACGCACAAGGTGCCACGGCTCCACTTGTCCCGAATGTTCAATTGCCGGTTGCTGGACAACCTGGTGTTCCTGCTCCTGTCCCCCAGAATCAAGTTCCCGTACCTCCTGTGATGAATGTGAATGTTCCTACAGCTCCTCCTCTTCCTGCACTGCCAGCCTCTATACCTACATCTGTACCTACTGTTCCACAAACTATTTTTCTCGATACTCCTACTGTTCCGTTATCTATTCCTACCTCTACTGCATTCTCCACGTCTGCGAGTGTGCTAACTCCACTTTCTGTTCGTCGAAGAATCACTGATTCTGTTACTAATATACTGTCTCCTTTATATAAAACTTTAATTAAGACTCCTACTCCTGATTCAGTTCAGAGACGTAGTCAGCTTCCAAGTACTGAGGAACGGGGAATTTTAGATTCCACGGCTCTCAGATGGATTTCGAAGAGTAGAAGATATAGTACGAGAGATGTGCTAGACACATTTATGCAGTGGGGGGAACCGACGCAACGGTATGTCTTTGATGAGATGTGCTCGTTGTTACGTGAAGAAATAGAAGAAGATGATGTTGAATCAGATTTGGAAGATTTAATTAAAGTTCAAAAAGAGTTCGCTGCTGGAATGATAGTGGGTGAGAATATAAAAGAAGCGATGGAACTTGTTTTAAGTTTTAGGAATGATCCATCTCTTCGTTCGCCGAGAGATTTAGAAAAAGGTAAAATGAAGCTAAGTCGCCAATATCCTATGAGGGAAGTTCCTCCAATCTGGCGCGAAGCAATAGCACGTGATGATAATGCTGGTATTGCAGCTGCTCCAGCATAGTTCCAACGAGTGTGGATACACATTCCATGGAAGCGAGCTGAAGTGCTAGCGGTGAAACAGGCCTTGCCAGATCCACGCAAGAATCCTGCTGGATATTACAAGGAATTAACACAGACAGTTGAGGCTTGTATAATGAACTTAGCGGACATCGATATGTTGTTTGGTAACGTAGTTCCGCAACCAGTGTGGGCTAAAATTCGTAGAGAGGATCATCAAGCTGCCTTAGGTGGTGATTGGGCAGCTATCACTGCAGCAGATGGTCAGCAAATAGGTGGCGCGAAACCCGAACCTCTAATTGCTAATCTTCCAGGTAGAATAATTGATCTAATGAAGACTCTGATGCCAGCATTGCGTGTAAATTGGGACAAGCTGTCAGCATGCAGGCAGAAGAAAGACGAAAGTGTCTCCGACTTCTTCACGAGGTTTGAAGAGACTTTTGTAGATCATAGTGGTCAGGACATGAGTACAGAAGGAGGACAAAGACTGTTTGTCGATAAATTTGTGCATAATTTGTTACCTGAATTATGCAATAAATTAAAAGACTCAGAAAGTGCGTGGGCTGTATCTACAACAGCGCAAATACTTGCGACTGCACAGTACTACGAAAATAGGGATAAAGAGGAAAAGGAAAAATCAGAAAAGAAAACGAAAGATTTAAAAACTAAAGTTCTTTTGCAGCAGGCGTATCCGCCTCGCACGAATCAATCTAATACGCAGCAAGGTTCGTACCAAAGGACAGATTATAGCTCATCAAGACCTCAATACCAGTGGAACCAGTGTGCGTACTGTAAGAAAGAGGGTCACTATAAAAATGAATGTCCGATCTTAGCGCAAAATAATGCAGCAGCAGCTCAGAGAGGTCGTGGTGGTTTTGTGCAGAATTCTAGAGGTCGAGGACGAGGTGCTATGCCTCCACAAACGAATGATCGTCCCTCCAATCACTTTGATCAACGAAATGGGCAATCTACTCAGCAGAATAGATCTCAACAATATCTTGTTGAGGACTATAATGAAATAGATGAGGGTTTTCAGCAAAATGGGTACTAGGACAGCCATGGACAGAGAGAGGGAGTAGTATCAGTTCCAGTGGATCAGAGTGGGCCTTATGTCGCAGTAGCAACATCAGGTGTAGTCGAACCGTTTCTGTTGGATACTGGTGCCGCAAAAAGTTCTATCATTCATGCGAAACTCCCTGGCGCACCTTTGTCCGGCTCAACAAATGTTTCCGTAGGTTTTTCAGGCGCCCCTGTTTACAACCCGATATCTGGTCCTTTGTCTATTTCTGTTGGACCGTGCCAATTGAAAGCACCCCTGATTTTGACGACAGGTTGTAATGAAAATCTGCTTGGTTTAGATTTGTTAAAACGACTATATGCGACATTGTACTGTTCTCCGGAAGGAGTACAGCTTACATTGGGTAAAAATATCACCTCTCCGATGTACTTGTCAATGGACGCACTCCCGCCAGAGTTACGCTCACTCCCTGATTCTCTTTGGGCGACGGGTCCTAATGATGTAGGTCTCCTAGAAATTCCACCGTATGTGGTAACTTTGAAAACTAATGTAAAATTTCCAAGAATTCCCCAATATAAAATATCTAGTGAAGGAGAGCGTGCACTTTTATTGATTGTGCAAGATTTAATTAAGAAAGGTGTGGTTGAAGAAACTAGAGGAAATGTCTGTAACAGTCCTGTATTGCCGATTCTGAAACGAACTGATCCTACAAAACCTCCAGTTTATAGGTTTGTCATAGACCTTAGAGAAGTTAATAAGATTGTAGTCCCGCAGTTTCCTGTAGTGCCAGACATTACTGCCTTGCTAACATTGATTCCTGCTACAGCCACATGGTTCTCAGTTATTGACTTAAAGAATGCCTTTTTCAGCATTCCGATAGCCGAAGAAAGTAGAGATATTTTCGGCTTCTGTCTAGGAGGTCGCAGTTTCAGATTTAAACGCGCTCCACAAGGCTATTGTGAGAGTCCATCCATTTACAGTCAAGCATTAAAAAGCCAGTTAGATTCTTTTGTCCTTCCTCCAGGTTCTGCCCTAGTACAGTACGTAGACGATCTTCTAGTGGCTGCCGATGACAAGGAAACTTGCAAAGCAGCTACAATTTCCCTATTGCATCATTTGTCTAATTTGAATCACAAGGTGTCTCCTTCCAAAATGCAATACTGCTGCCAAGAAGTGACCTACCTAGGTCATCTCTTGTCAAAGGAGGGAAGGAAGTTGACCCCAGAAAGAATAAAAGCAATTACACAGATGAGTGTTCCACGCACACAGAGAGAAGTACGTGCCTTTCTAGGTATTACCTCTTACTGTAGGCAGTGGATCCCAAATTTTTCTCTTTTAGCGAAACCATTGGTAGCTTTGACTGGGAAAAATGTTCCGAGTCCGGTGCCATGGTCTGATGAATGTCAAGAAAGTTTTACTGAATTACGAAAAGCATTGTGTTCAGCTCCTGTATTGGGTACACCTGATTACAGTAAGCCATTCACGCTCTACGTTCACGAGAGAGAAGGTTGCGCGTTGAGTGTTCTGACACAGAAGTTTGGTGATAAACAACGCCCTTGTGCGTATTTTTCATCAACATTAGATCCGGTAGCCAGAGCGTTGCCTAGTTGTTTGAGAGCTACAGCGGCAGCTGCGGCTTCCATCCGACAATCTGCTGGTTTGGTGATGAACAACATGCTAGTGGTCATGGTTCCTCATGCAGTGGATACACTCATGAACCGAACGAAGACACAACACCTCACTAGTGCGAGATTATCTGGTTACGAGCTGACATTACTAGCGAGTCATATTCAGATTAAAAGATGTAATGTATTGAATCCAGCAACACTGTTGCCGACTGATCAAGAGTCGAGTGATTCCGAGCCACATGATTGCTGTTTCAAAACGGAGGAAGAGACAAAAGGACGTATTGATTTGAAGGATACTCCGTTATCAGATCCGGATGGTACGCTGTATGTGGACGGGTCATGTTTTAAATTGGAGAATGGTGATGTGACTGCTGCTTACGCAGTAACGACTTTGAAGACGATTGTGGAGACTGCAAGAGTGAGTCAGAATTCTGCCCAAGCTGCAGAATTAATAGCTCTAACGAGAGCGTGTGCTTTAGCTGAGGGAAAGAGAGTGAATGTGTTTACAGATAGTCAGTACGCATTTGGCGTGGCCCATAGTTTTGGCCGGTTGTGGAGAGAAAGAGGTTTCATTACGTCCCATGGGACTAAGATCCAACATGGTCAGCTAGTTAATGACTTGTTGGAATCTCTAACCTTGCCAACTGAAGTTGCGATTGTGAAGTGCAGTGCTCATAAAGCAATCACGGATGATGTTGGTCGTGGGAATGCTTTTGCTGATGAAATTGCTAAACAGACAGCTAGAGACACGATGAGCAGAATGTATGTTGCTACGTCTGCAAGATGGATTGCTGAGTCTGGAATGTGTGAGGATACTATGGAAAGTGTGAAAGAGATTCAGAAAGAAGCAACTGAGGAAGAGAAACGTGTATGGAGAGAAAGTACGGGCAAGTTGGACTCGAATGGATGTTGGATTGATTTGACAGAACAGCAGCGTTGGATGTTGCCCGATGCGTATGTGCTTGCAGTAGTGACGATGGCGCATGGAGTAGCGCATATAAGTTCTAAAGGGATATGTAAGATGTTAGCTCCGGTCTGGAAGAATGAGGGAATCAGTAAGTGTGCAGAGAGAGTGGTGAAAAATTGTATGGTGTGCTTGATGCATAATCTTGGCAAGGGAACTCCAACTCCAGCTGGTCATTTCGCTCCTCCTTCCTGCCCCTTTGAAGTGATTCAGTTAGACTTCATTCACATGGAGCGCTGCAATAATTTGAAGTATGTCCTGGTGGTAGTTTGTGCTTTTTCCAGGTGGATAGAAGCATATCCATTAAAGGACAACACTGCCCTATCGACTGCCAAAATTCTTCTCAAAGAATTTTTCCCTAGATTTGGAATGCCACGGATTGTATGGTCAGATAACGGAAGTGAGTTTATAGGGAAAGTTATGCAGAGTGTGTGTGCCGGCCTAGGACTGAAACAGAAATTTCACAGTGCAAACCATCCCCAGTCTGCTGGTTTAGTGGAGGGTTACAATGGCACCCTCAAGCTGAAAATAGCTAAAATACAAGCATCCACAGGTTTAGCCTGGCCAGACGCACTTCCTTTGGCCTTGTTATCAACGAGAGCAACGGTACATTCTAGAATAGGGCTTAGTCCGTATGAAATAGTCTTTGGTCGCCCGGCAAATATCTGGGGTGTGCCAAGGCCTAAAGAATTTTGCTCCATAGAATATCCTATGTTGATAGACTACCTTTACGACTTGACTGCTAAATTGAGTCTTATTCATCAACAGGTTTTCGATGCTTTGCCAAAACCTCCGGAGAGTCCAGGGCATCAGCTGAAACCGGGAGACTTCGTTGTCATCAAGAACTTCGCGAGGACGAAGAACCTTCAGCCGAGATTTGTGGGGCCCTACCAAATCCTACTGGCAACGAGGACAGCAGTTCGTGTAGCTGGCCGCAAGCACTGGGTACACGCATCACATGTTAAGCGTGTCCCTTTGCCGCTCCCTTACGACGACTGGGTAAAGAAGGGAATTGGTGCCTCCGAATCTGAAAGCACACCGAAGTTCATCTCTTTCAGCGATGCCGAATTGATTACTGACACTTCAAAACCTGACTCTCCTCCTGAAAAGACTTCTTTGAACACTGAACATTTGTCTCCAGCATCAGAAGAAACTTTGCTATCTGCGAACTTAAACACTGCAACAGCTGCTAGTGATACACTATTTTCCGATCAGACAGTACCAGCGAAGCAGAGATATAACTTAAGAAGCCGTAAAATGGACAAATAAAGCAGGCAACTGCATATTGTGATTTTGATATATTGAACTTTTGCCTTCAAGCCAGGAAGTTTGCTATTGTTTATTGTTTTTAAAATTGCCTTGCCGTCTGGGTAGCCGTAGGGTCGTGGCTGTGTGCCTAGTTTGAATCTGCAGGGGTCTGACACAAGGTCGATCTTTCTGTTGGTTCTGGGAACTCCCAGGGCTGATAGAGGCATTTTCATCTACGTACACATCATCAGTGGTCGCGAGCGGATTGTAGAAGATGGAGCTTCCTGCGCTGCAACGAGAAAATGTGATTTATGTTCGCAGAAACAGACTTAATAGAATTCTTCATAGCAAATGCTTTTTGATGCAATGTGCCATTACATTCTTGATTATTTTAGCAACATTGGTGGGTGGAATCGTCTTTAGTATAAATTTGATTTTTGTGCCAGTTACTACAGTACCTCCCCTTGATCCTGCCACTTCTACTGTTTCTTCTATACACTCTTTTCACTCGTTTCCTGAACATGAGCAAGCCCGACGCTCAGAATTCACCAACAACACTTTTGTACAGCTCTTGCACCAACACCAACTGGTAGTTAACACTACAAACTGCTGGGTGTGTGGCTTGATACCCCACACTATGGATAAAGGTATTCCCTATCTGGTTTTGCCTTACAGCTACAATGGATCATTTCAGGCCCTCCAAACCATCTTTGCTTATGCCCTTGAAACCTATCCTCCACGTCCACCGCGTTCCACTAAATATAACTCTGCCAACAAAGCCTTAGTCCAGGGAATTATTGACATGGTCAAGGACGTCAATAATACTCCATCTTACCCTAGAGACGAATTGCGAGTATATTTAAGTTGGAATACTTCAGAGTATCGCCTTAGTTTAGGAGAAAGCAAGCGTAAAAGCTCAACTCCAATCTGGGTCGTACCTCACCGAGGTCAGGTCTGTTTGCAAGGTAACGGGAGAAATCCGAGAGCTCAGCTAGGGAGGAGTGAGTGCGTAGAGACTTATGTGTTTCCGGCTAACTCTTCCCCTGCCTTTCTCACTGCTAGGGGTACCTACTTCATTTGTCGAGACAGAGCTTATACATGGTTGCCTGCTGACTTTTCAGGATCATGTTATATTGCTCGATTGTTGCCTCCGACATACACTGCTTCATCTGATTACCACAGAACCAGAATAGCGAGAGGTGTCTTCAGCAAGGAAGATACCGCTGGTCAGGAAGCTGGAGACTTCTTCAAAGGCTTCCTTCCGTTCTGGGGGCCTATGGCCAATAGTAGAAACATACGTCAGCTAACACGGGTAGTTGAATCTACTATTACCGAAACTGCTGGTGCCCTTAGCAACTTGACAGCTGAGCTTCAGGCGGATAGGCTCATGACGTTGCAGAACCGTATGGTTCTAGACGTTATACTTGCAGATCGAGGTGGGGTATGCAGAATGATCCAATCGAGCTGCTGTGTCTTTATTCCTAATAATGCTCCAACAGTCTATGAGGCGATCTCTAAGCTACACAAGATTTCCGACTCCATACATGTAGACAAGGGAAACTGGTCCTTCATGGAGTGGTTTTGGACTCTGATATCAGCGTGGGGATGGAAGGTTCTGATGGTCATTGGTGTCATCTTAGTATTCCTATTTTCATGTTGTCTGATTATCCAGTGTGGTCCTGCTCTGTGTAGTCTTTGTGCTGCAACTTGTCTCAGAAAACCACCTGCGTTTGGAGAAAAGACACGAGAAAGGATGATGATACAACAGCATGTCACTGACCTGATGAGCATAGAATTAGATTCTGACATAGACTGAGTAATTGCCTATGTAAGGGCAAAAGGAGGGTCTGAGGTTCCGTGACGATTTGAACCTGTGTTTTCAAGTTTGTCGGAAATACATAATATTGGTATCAGCGAACCGCAAATGATCCATTTAGTATATCCTGGTGTTTTCGCTACGCTACGAGCAAGAGCACTCCTTTTATAAACACATTTCTGATCTACCCACGGCATCCATCTTATATCATGGCCGCCATTTTGTGTTTCTTGCCCTCACATACGCAATAACCTCTGATCACTTCATTTCGATTAAGGACACATAACCTTAGCCGGAGATTCACCTCTTTCATGACACGTGCACCTTAAACCAGATCACGCTGTAGCTGCATGACTCGACAAAGGCTGCCTCCTCTGCCCAAGGCCAGTCCTGCCAAACTGGTCTTCGTGTCCATTGTCCTGATCATGATTAGGCGGCCGAAGCCGGTAGCCTTGCCCATTTACAACCCACAAACATCCCTTATCCCACTTTTCTATCTTCCACACCTGGCTCTGTTTCTTTCTTTCTGAATCTTTATTAGGGGGAGGTAACGAACTTTACGATGAGGCGGTCCGGGTCCTGAATGCAATATTGACAGGGAATTGTGACAAACTAGTGGGAACCCCTCTCTACGCAATGTTTGGCCTCAGATATTATTGACGGTTCCTGTGTAACGCCAAATATTTATTGTTTTAGACACAAAGGTTTTGGGAATGTATTACATGTAAAGAATTTGCCCCTAGCTTAAAATTCAGTATATAAGGAGCAACCCTCTTTGTACAAATCGAACAGGCTCCTAGTTACTGCCCGTGTGTAGTATCTGTGACTTCTGTGTCCCTGCAGTAATAAACCTTTGGTCTTTGACGCCACCATCGAGAAGCCCGTGTTTCTGTTCATTTGTGCACCAAGGCAGGTGGAACTCCGGGGTCTTTGGGTGTTGTTCCCTGACACCTCTGGACGGAACCAAAAAGTCCAGAACTCCATTGCTTATCCATAATGTTACACCTTTTGGCATGACTGCAAAAAGCTTGCATAATTGTATTTCATACTGTCTAACGTGCACCATTTTTCTCATAATAGGCAGATGAGAAGATTGCCTTCTCCGAACCAGAGATTTGCAGAGCTTACGAAAGATGCATGTGTAACCCGTATACGTTCAACGGTGAGGGGTCTCCCACAATTCCCACAGTTCCCTATTGTGCACTAGTTGTACAAATGTATAGTTTTAATCTTTATTTTGCATGGTTGAGCTGGATGTATTTCATGGAACAACTTACGCTTGTTGTTATTTAAAAAAAGCTTTTGAACTTGCACGTAGACTCTGTGGTATATTTTGAGTGTCTGTGGTGTTGTGGACTTACACGAGTGAGTGAGCGAAAGGGTGTTACTTATGTTCTGGGTTGTGTAATAAAATCATTGGGTATCACTATCTTCCTGTGGTGGGTCAGGAGTGGGACAAATGACTAAAGACTGAGACACTCTGCGTAATCGGTCAGTGAATTGTGGGTTCTTCTGAGTTCTGTGACTGAGGTGTAAGTAAGGTCCAACCTCCCTATCACCAACATCCTATTTTCTTGGTCATAGTTCTGTATGTGGCTGTGCAGAGAATACCCACAAGAGTAGTAGTAGTATACTAACCTAACAGAAAATACTAGACAAACATCTGGTTGCGCATTTAGTTGGTGGGAATTGACAAAGCCTAGAGATTACAGAGGACAACACAATAGACAGGAGTGGACCCAGTGGCTACAGCTATTCTATCACAGCTTTCTTCAAAAGAATACCTTAACTAAAGAGTGGCCAACAGGGCAAGCGTAGCTACAGACAGTCTAATAGTAGTAGCACAGAGAGTCATAGCAGAGGCAGTTTGAAGGAACTGAAAGGCAGGGATGGGTACCCAAAATTTGGAAAACATAATGAAGATCAAAGAAGCTTTTGTTAAAATTGAATTAGAAAGGAAGCTTAATTAACAGGTTGGAAAAAATAAGGTGCGGTAAAAAGTTAGGGAAATATAATTGTTAATAATAGAAGCACTGTAGAATTTACTGGGACCAGCAGCATGATCCTCGGTAGAGGAGCGCTCTGGTCGTTGTCCTGCCGACTCGGACCCCGTCTTCTTGCCCCTGGGTACTGATCGTGTAACAAATAATAAAGAAAGAGAAAAACATTGAGTGCTGTGAAACAAATAAAAAGAACGCTCAAACATTTTAGGAAACAACAATTGCAATAAAATTGACCTATCTAAATGACTACTGGCTTGCAGGATTCACAGACCGTCTACTTATAGAACACTAATCAAATGTTCCATAATCATTCTGATTGCAGAATACTAACCTGACCTACACCACCTATTCCAGACGGGCCAATTGATCAGTAAGTCGGCATTTCCATTTTATTTTTGCCAGCAAAAATGCATAGATGAGATGAAGGACACATGCATAAATGTGTGCATACACCAAATTGTTGGTTGGTTGCGTCATATGTTGTTCTGCTACCGACTGACAATGCTATTGCTGCTAAGCCTTCCATCTAACTAAACAAACTACAAAAAGGTTCTATGGAGGGCAGGGGTAAGAACTAACTAAGCATTCATTGACAGAGGAGGCGTCATGCAGACCGTAAAAAAAAATATGAACTAATACTAAGTAAATCTGTAATCGTCCACCACTATTTCACTGAAGGACAATGGAAGGACTAGACTCCAGCAATAGCATTAACTAACTTCAGTTCTCTAAAGTAAACTCCAACATCAATGATCAGCCCAAGCTAGCGCAAAGTTACAAACAAGTAAGAGAATTGCTGAGCAGCACCTGTGTCATACAATCACAGAACATTTTGAAACGGAATTGATCTGCAATGTAACTAAGCGCACCAGTAATCGTGTTACTTATTCATCCAAGAATTATACACAATACTTATACTACTATATATATATTACTATCTACTCACCAAGCCCCACAACCTCGACACCTAGCAGGTCCAACAGGTCCTGCTCCCGGTCCAGAATGTCTGCCCACCGGGTGCGCCGGATACCCGAGCAGCGGAAGATTGCCCGGCGCACCTTCACCCACCGGCAGTTACGCTCCTCTGTGAGGTAAAGGAGCCTGACCTGCGGCCTGCTGCCAAGGTTAAGGGGAGGTAGTGCTGGAGGAAAAAACAAGGGCGGCCACATCCGCCTCCCCGAAAAGTTGCCGGGCCTGCACCCCTGCAGGTCGCATTCTGCCACAAGGCAGCCAGCTCTTGGACGCAGGTGCCTTGGCCATCGAGCCGGTACTGCTGCTGCCCTTTGCCATGGTTCTGGGGTGGAGGCGGAAAAGAAAAGTTAGAACAAAAGGAAAAAAGTTAGGGGGAAGAAGTAGCAGCTTAAAGAAAGAAGTAAAATAAAACAGTACAAAAGTGAAAAAAAATTGTAAAAGTAGAAATAAAATGCAAAATATAAACTTAGGGACAGAGAGAGATAGATGATAAGTAAAAAAAAGTCAGAAAAACTGTGAAAATATGTAAAGATTGCAGAGATAAAAGCTGGATAGAAAACTAGGCCCAGAACCATAGCATAGAGTGTGAAAAACAAGATGGCCGCACCCATCGTGACCACGTGGGTAAGTTTGCGCGATATTTCTCGCTTACACGCACTTTGTCGGCGCGAACAAGTAGATGCGTTCCCGAACATGCTTGCACAACGTGAACACGTTATGCGCGACCCAGAACAGAAAATAAGGCAACACAAGCGGGCGGGACAATTGCGGTGTGCCTATAGCCCACCGCATGGGTAAGTTCGCGCGCTACAATCTCCTTAGCACAAAGACAGCACCCCGAACACGTACAACGTGCTCCAGAGCAAGAAAAACGGCTCACGAACAGGTCCAACAAGCTACTTCGCATGCTTGCGAAGCTACGAGAAGCTTGGGTATTGCGAGAAAGGCTTCGCCTAGCTTCGCGTAGCGCGACCAGGCATACTACGCCCACCCCTAGTGTTAACCTGTAAGGATGGCAAGGTATGAGGCACTTAGTACACCTACACGATGTACATATCCAGGTACTTTGTCACTTAGGTCATACACAGCTATTTTAACCTGTATACAAGTTAGCAGACTAAATTTCTCAACACTGTACCTGTTGTCAAAAATGCAACATTTAAAGATTTGAAGATTTATTGACACATTTCCCGTTGACACCACACTCTAACCTGACCTAGCCCTAAGTGACTGTGCAAAACCTCTCACTACACTATGGATGGTAGAAAAGCACAGGTAGTATGAAACCTCCTAAGTACTAACCTCAGCACTCCTATTTCTACTGTGGAAGGGAACAGTAGAATTTTGGCCCTGGACATACACCTAACTAGCATGGTTATTTCCTAGTGATTACACAGTGTTACAGTGCATAACCCATAAACATGGTCACCTTCCTACATCTGACATTACCATTGTTGAGCACTGTGATTTGCTATTGGAGGGCTTGTTGTGACATTGCTGACGCAACACAGATATTGCATCATGTTTGTACAATTGTTGTTGTGACTGTATACATTAAAAACTTAACCACAAATGCAAATGACAATGCACAATCACCAATAAAGTTTGATGAGATATGACTCCACAAGCAACTGTTTTTTTAAATATGTCAGAAAACAAGTTATCATTATGTAAGACTGATGTGTACATGCCTAACTAATACACCATATGTTGCTTGTGGTCAATGATGAGATATGCACATGACAGCAGTTATTGACAGTCCAGAACAGTTATGATAGTGAACTTGTCCATCAGATTTGCCAACACATTTTAAACAATTGGCTACAGATTCAGATGTGTGTCACATTGCAATTTCTGCCCAATGTGCATGGTTAGCTGACATTTAACATGTCAGAATTGTTCCCACATGCTTCTCTGGTGTGCCATACAGCTGCTTGTACAGGGGAAGGGTAGTGGTTATGAGCATCTTCAGCTCCTCTGGTGTGAAGGCAGGGGCCCTGATCCCTGTACAGCGAGACATTGTAGCTCCCAGAGGATGTAAATAGCAGCAGAGAGATGGGGAGGTATGTAGAATTGCAGTTTCTGAGGACTAGTGATCTATATTGCAAAACGCAAGACTTATATCTAGCCCCCATGGGCAGTCTTCTGTGCAGGCAGTCAAAGGGATAGGTCCGCGTCTGTAGCATTTTCCGAAGGCGTCCAATGGCTCTAATTGCTGGCTGACACTTCCCCTACCGCGCGGTTCAAAATAGCCAGTGATCCGCAAGTAAGATTGTTACATTAGAAATGGAAGTTTACAGCATTGGTCTTCACTGTAGGCAGACACAATCAGTGAGCCACAACTGTCACCATAACAAGGTACAGGCTGTGTCCTACTCAGTACTGAACTGCCTATTACGACTTTTGAATGATGGTTCCGTTGGTGAAAATAATCTTGGTAATGTTGCTGTTTTGTACTACATCATGCCTGGATGTACTATATTGTGTGTTAAAGGAGCATCCAAATCAAACACTCCCATAATGAAGTCACCTTGAGATGACCCTGAAAAACTTGTTGGCAGGCTAAACCAACAGGAAAGTACACATTACAGTTTTAGATTTCCCCTTTCTCTCAGGCAGTATGCGGCCAATGTCCATTACCAGGTGTAAATACATCAAATAACAGTTGTTGAAAGCCACTGTTACCCAGTGTGCATTCTGTAGGATGTCCAGGTGGAAAGAGAGTGTCTGTCTGATAATCTATAGAATCGTACATTCCACAAGGGCCAATACACTCAAAATGCAAATGAATGGACAATTGTATGTGGTCTTTGTGTTCTGTACTGAAGGGCACATCTGCAAATTGAGAAAGATTTACATTGTCAATGGGATGCATATGTCATTGTAGGTGCAATGCAGACATTACAACATGACAGTGTCCACCATGTAACATTTGTCTGCATGAAGTGCTGAGTGAGACTCAAGATGTATGTGGTGTACATGATGCTATACATAACATGATCCAACTGTGTTTACAACAAAACTTGCTCAGTCAATAAAAATACCCAAGTCAAGTGTTCTTTGCTTGTGAAATTTGGAGTATCTCCAGTTTGATTTTACCTCACAGAAATCTGTAACTACTGAAATGAGTCAGGTGTATTTTTATTCCTGTGTTGCTAAACATTTAAGACATATTCAGAAATTACATGTATGCTGTGGTATGTTTAGAATCTTTTTGTTCAGTGAAATCTGGTTTGCACTGACATGGACTGTCATGTGCGGTTACTTGATCTTTGGTGTTTGTCTAGGTACATGTTGCTGGGAACATTGTGATCTAACACCTACTATGTATACACTCCACATATAGGTATCTCGGAGGAGCCATAACGCAGCCTCCTGTCTATAGGCCCTTTCCTGACCTACAAACCATGGAAGAGAGAGACACAATATGCAAATACTGTATCACTAAGGTGACAATAAATGATTTGTGCCAGCAGCACTGCATTTTTTGGCCACTGGTTAGTTTCAGTACACAGTGGCAAAATCTGGTGGAATGTCCCAACCTATGTCTGGCAATGTACTTCGGGATGTAGAGCAGGCATTGACCAGACACATGGGCAGCTACATCAAGTTTCCCAAACCAGGGGAAGTGGCCAATAACAAACCTGATTTTTATAGGTTTTAGCGAGTCCCACATGTCATTGGAGCAATCGATGGGACACATATTGCTTTGATTCTGTCATGTGCTTATCTAGGTTCCTGATCGATACTGTGACCTTATGCCCCTATTCGGCTATAAATCCATTTATTCCCTATATTGGCATAACCGTTCAAGTGCGATTTTCTGTAAAGTCATCTCTGGCCTCACACGAGCAGAGCCACAGAGCCACATTCCAGCATGACTCTCTGCTACTTCCTTTGCGACCAATTAGTGCAATGACAGAGCAGCAGTCACTATCTGATATTCCTAGATAACACTCCGAGTTCTTCAACAAGATAAAAACTTAGCAAACCTGGAAATCCCCGCTTGCTATGTTTTGATTAGTAATGGAACTCTAATGAGCAACTGATAACTATCACTTCCTAGTGACATCTTTAATTGACGTCTTATGTCCAGCAAACTTGCGTCAAACCCGGCACCTGTCAGGTATAAATATTACCAACGTTGCCTTAAGCAATGAGCGAACATGTTGCTGATGCCAGCTGCCTGCATGACCCCGTGTTGGTAAAAACTAGCACTCTGTCGCTGCAGCCTGCTATCCTGTGGTGGTGAAGCTACTGATTACCATTATCGCCGCTACAGCGCGACCTATGGTGCAGTACGCTTGAGGAGCCGTGCAGCCGTCCTCTGCGAAGACATCCAGCCCAGCTGCCCGCAGACGCTGTCACCCCTCCTTCCTCGACGCGCTGAGAGAAGCCGCTGCCTTTCTCGTGCAGAGAAATCCAGTCCCGGCGCTTCCAGTTTACCCTCGCAGGTGACTGGGATATCGAGAGAGACCCCTGAAGGAGATACCAATCCTCCATCATTCTATTCAGAGGTATGGTGTTGACTAAACCCTTAGACGAGAATTCTTGAAACAAACCTTGGCAAAACCAACTTAACTTAAGCTACTTACTTACTCCCCCTTCTCACGTGTTAGGCTTAGGTCAGGCACACTGGGGTAGGCGTAGTTAGAAGCACCAGTTGAGTATGTTAGCCTAATGTATATATGACTGTATATATGTTTTATTACTTTTAAACCATTGTATGGCTAAGAAACCATATCAATGCTTTTACAGTTCTATTTCGCTATTCTTATCTTACTGTACGTACTTTTCATAATAACAGTTATTGCAATTGTGGCAATACATTTCTCTTGTATGAGAAGAAAGACTGTTCAATAAATGTTAACCTTTATTGATACACGCCCGTCTCTCTATTCTCTACATACTGTGAAAGTAAACTGCACTAGACTGACTGAGTGAAATCTATGTCTATTGTTTCACACGACCCTAGAGATCGACTCTTGATCTGAGGAGCAAAGTTGTCATGTTGCACGGTTGTTGGAAAGCTGAATCCCTTCTTGTCTGTGCCAAGGAAGCTGATCACTTCCTATGCAGAGAAGAAAGTTTCCAGTGACCTCTGAGCTAGTTGGTAACACAACCCAATTAAGTTTAGCATAGTCAGTGGAGGCCTGGAATATAAGCAGTTCCACGTCGATACTACTGTTTATGTTATTCCAATGCGCAGGGCCTAGTGGGAAACTAGGAACTACACTACATGGCGCCCAACGTTTGGTAAGGCGATAAACTAACGCAAGACTTGTAGAGTAACTCAGTCGTGCATATTTCACACCCCTTTCTCCCGTAAATACTCCAATAGACGTCTGGAGTGGGTGAAAGGTTAAAATCCGCCCGACCTTAGTAGGAAGAGATTCCTATGTAAAGCTCTGGTTTATTCAACGTTGAAGGATACAGTGTTCCAAAATATTGTGCATCTAATCTTTGTCTCCTTGGAGACCTACTCTGCAAAAAACTGCATTTTTAAAATGTCAGACAATGAAGAAGCAGCTAGGTTGGCTTCCATACTAATAGAGGAGGACTCGAGTCTCCTACAGGCAGACCCGGATGCTATTATCATCCCGGTCCAGTTAAGAAGATCTATAACTTTAAAACTTATAGAAAACGGACTGACACCTCAAGGTGGTACAGTAATTTTCGTGATAGAGGCTCACGAGTATCGGCAGACAGAGGTATTCTATTCATGGATAAACTTTCCAGCGGTAAACGCTATAACACAAGAGTTTCACTATTACAAAATAGAGGAACCTCCGGGAGAGTACGCTCCTTTCGAGGAGATTGAAATCCCACTTAAATTTCAAGAGCACCTGCTCTGGTTTAATGGCGCCCTAAAACACAATGATCACATAACTAGGCTCGGTCCACTAGGTAGACCAGGAGCCACGTGGCCGGTTCTAGCCAGCTACACACCACATCCTGACATTGCAAAAATGTCTAGAGAAGAGCTGTTAGCACAGCTAAACACATTAATAAAAATACATAGGCAATTAGTCCAATATGTAATACGGACTGCAACAGTCCAGCCAGCTGTTAATACACCACAGCTGACCCCTCATCAGGGGAACACAAATAAAATTACACCACAGAACATACAGTCATGTCTTGGTAAAACACCCGTAAAACGGGAACAAATTCCTTTCTGGTTAGCCCAGAAAATCACTCAAATAGAGGCAGTATTTCCTGATACTACCCCTATTGAGAAACACAGAATCTTGACCATCTGCCTTCCTATGGGAATCGCACCACACGTGGAGGATTGCGACACTTGGGGTACAGTCTTTGCTTCCATTTACACAAAAACATACGGTGTTCCGTCTATGGCGGTAATACCAGACGTGCTAAAACAGATTCAAAATGAATTCGGTCCAGAGCCCGCTTTAAATCTAGGTATGAAATTACTGAAAGATTTCAAGCAGGTCACGGCTATATTATTAGCCAACATAAAGGGAGAAGCAGCATCTGTGGCGATTCGCCAGAAGTTGAGGGAAACAGATATAAAAGATCCTGTTGAGCTTGCCAAAATCATAGAAAAATGCTATGAAGAATTAGGTAGAGACAGCTTGGGTGGGAAACCAGTTAAGCCCCAACTGCTCGAAAATCCAGAAAAATTATTTATTAAAAATAATTCAAACACTCCTAAAAAGAGCTGGGATGGAAATAAACAATCCACTCCCAAGGAAAAAGTTTTCCAGTCCAGAGGAAGGTCTCCTCGACGGAGGGAAAGAACTCCGACTCGAGAACGCCAGTCTCCCCAACGGGAGCCCTCTGAGAAAAGATATAACCTTAGAAATAGGGATAATCTGAAAAAACCTGATAGATATCAAAGTATTGATACACGTCCCTCTCGATCTTTTCCACAGAATTCGGAAAGAAGAGGACGGTCAGACCCAGGAGAGCACACCAAGTCCAAAGACAAGGAACCTGCTCAAAATAAGAAATCTCAATTTCCTAAAAAGAAGGTAGCCAGTATTAGAGTAATCAACCATGCCGAGAATACTGAGGACACAGTTGAAAAACGGGGAGTGGGCATTGACAATGTTGGACAGTGCAGCAGAGATCAGTATAGCGCGCAAGAACTTGATGAGTCATCTGGAGACAGTGGACACGAATGAATACATTCAGGTTGAAACTGCCGACGCCAGACTTAGCGAGCCCCATAAAATATACGAAATAACATTGCGTATAGAGGGTGATAAGACTAGGAAAATTAGGGGTCTATTTTGGGATAAGCTCTCAAAAGGCTATGATATTCTGTTAGCTGAAAAAGATTGGCCCCCGGAGTTTGTCAGGGAGTGCCCTCGTGGCGAAGAAGTGATTATGCCTGCCTTCTCGAATCACATACCGATTCACAAAAAATACACATATGCAAGGAAATGGGCAGTAGCCCAGGCACCTGCATTGTATAAAAATCATGTAGGATGGGATGAGGATTCACCTCCTCACAAAATCCAACTAAAAAGTGAACCAACTGCCCAACGGCAGTATCCCATAAAGCAAGAAGCTAAAAAACAGGTCAGGGAGATCTTAGATCAACTTGAGTACCAGGGGGTGATTGAAACATGCACCTCTCAAATGAACAATCCTTTGTTTCCTGTCTCCAAGCCAGACAATTCATATCGTCTAGTTTTGGACTACAGACACCTTAATACATGTTGCAAAACTTTTGCAGTAAAAAACTCGCATAGTGCAGCCCTAATGAATAATATAGTTAGGAAAAAATACAAAACGACATTAGACATTTCTAATGGTTTCTTTTGTCAAAACATTGCACCAGAAAGCAGATACTTGACCGCTTTCTCCGCATTTGGGTCACAGAAAAAATTCTGTCGACTCCCACAGGGGTTCAAGAACAGCCCAGGACTATTCTCAGCTAGGGTAACAGAATTACTACAAATCTATGATGATGAAGCATTATCTTACGTAGATGATATTTATCTCACAGACGACGACTTGGATACTCACTTGAAAAGAGTGAACACCATTATACTTGGGTTCGCAGCAGAGGGTTACAAATTCAACTTTAAAAAGTCCCGAATTGCCCATCTGACAGTACTGTTTTTAGGGTACGAATTATCAAGTGAAGGGAAAAGCCTAGCGGACAACTTCTTAGAAAAGTGCGCTGTACTCCAAGCTCCAAAAACGCTGAAGAATTTACAATCCATTCTAGGTTTTCTGAATTTCGGAAGAACTTACATCCTAAATTACGCAGAGAGGGTTAAACCTCTCTACGAACTAATTAAATCTGATTTAAAACAAATCAATTGGACTCAAAAACACACAGAAATTTTGAGATCACTGCAAACAGACATGTTAGCAAAAACTAAATTAGATACACGTGACAACACACGCGATCTTGTAATCCGAGTCATCCCAGGAAGATGCGGATTCACGTACCTGACCTCTAATGAGGGAGAAAAGGTACCAATTTCAATTAAATCTCACTTGTACACACAAGCAGAAAAAACATTCAGTCGCACAGAAAGAACTGTGAACGCAGTGCAAATCGCATTAGCAAATGAACGAGAACTAGCACACGGCAAACGGATTAATATCCTTACAGCGGAATACGCCTTCGAGGCGCTATTCAGCCCAGTAAACCTGCCTACAGTGTCACTGGATCCAAAATGGATACAGTGCATAGATTCTCTAGGAGCGGAAGACGTGAAATACTATTTCGCCCCGCAATACGAAGAACTGAATGACTTAGAATATGAAGAAGAATATCCTCTGCCAATCGAAATCCTGCCTCTCCCACAATACGCATGTATAATCTATACAGATAGCTTTGTACAGCATTTCAACGTAGAGAGAAAATCCTACGATGCAGCATGTGCGATCATTAAAGGTCGTTGGCTGTGCGGTAAATTCAGACCGAAAGTAACAAAAACTGAATCTGTAAGAAACTGTTCGGTTCAAAGAACTGAAATCAGATCTTTAAAGATGGCGCTCGAAAATGCAGAACGCGAATTCCCCACACTTATCGTGTGCGATTCTCATTTTTGCGTCAACTCTTACAACAATAAGCTGCAGAGTTGGATCGAAAACGACTACAAAGATGACACAGGTGCCACAATAAAGCATAAATTGCTCTGGAACGAGGTAGCTCTTTTACACAAAGAACTACAAAAGACTCACGTGATTCACGCACAGAGTCTTCAACGTGATGGCGTTCACGTTGCAGGGAATTCATTGGCTAATACAGCCAAAGCGGAAGCAACTAACCCGGCTTCCGTAGCCACAGAAAAGCGTACAGATAAGTACATAGACGGGGAAACCATGCTGGCAGTAAAAACGACCGTAAAAGGCGACTGTGCAGCACTACCCGTAAACTATCCACTCAATTATGCATACATAATCGATGCAAACTCCGTTCCTTTTGCTCGAGTCCCTGGAGTGGGGGATAGAGTAATTCCAAACATGAACAGGAGAATATTTTTAATAGCAGACGCACACATGGGTTTGGGTCTTAGGCACAGAGAGATCAAGGAATCACTGACTGAATTACAATCAGTATTCTGGTGGCCGGGAATGAGTGTAGAACACCAACTATATGCAAACAACTGTGAAAACTGTAATAGGGATCGCAGTAGCGAACCTTGCTACCGGCTACCAGTCAGAAAGAGCGTAACGCTGCCTACACCCCATCCTGCGTCCTATTAACAGTTAAGACGAAAAGCACTTAAAAAAAAATGAGGCCTCCAGCACTCGGCTGACGCTAGAACGGTTATAAAAGATTTGCGAGTCTTTATCGGCACATACGCAATTACCACGTTCCATTCTGACCAGGGTCCTGCTTTCAGCTCTCGAGCCTATAAGGAGGCCATGGCCAGCATGGGAATTGGGTTGCGGTATTCTTGTCCGTCGCATCCCGAAGGGAATAGTGTGGTAGAAAGAAAAAACCGTGACATAAAGCAATCTATAACAGCGAAGGTATTAGGTTCAGGCGCTGGGTGGGTCAAACATTTAATAAGTGTCCAGACTAGTCTTAACAACATGCCAAGAAATTCTCTAAAAGGTTTCAGCCCATACGAACTATTGTTCGGAATTAGAATGAACGTTCAGGACCTCGATAGTCAGATGTCAGTGGTACAAGAAGAAACAAAGCAGTTTGAAGTAAAAGACCGTTTGGCTGTTTTACAGGAACTGAATGAAACAAGAAAATCATTAAGCAACATAAAGTTAAAGCAACAGCCAAGTACCACTGATGAGGCACCACCCGCAACAGCCCCAGCAAGGCCTGTCTGGATTCCAAAGATTGGGGATCTAGTCAGAGAAAAGATCGCGGTTAAGAAGGAATTTGGGCCTTCTTACAGAAAAGCAGTACCTGTCTTGGCAGTCACCGGAACAAGATCAGTTGTGCTACCGCCCCTTGCTGGTAAAAAGGAGAACAGAGTCGTGTCTATCGATCTGGTAAAACCACAAGCATGTGGCCTATAATCAACAGTAGGCCCAGTGGACTCCCAAGAAACAACAGAATACCCAAACTTGCAACAATCCAAGAGGTTCAAACTGAAAGACTCATCACATTCGATCAGCCTGCAGTGCACAATGAAGGACTATGCAATAATGCCATGGAACTCGTGCCTCTTGAAACACAGATTGAAACAGTTCGTCAAGAAACAACACCAGTCTACAATGATGTGGCATCAGAAAGTGCTACCGAGAGACAGATTGAAAAAACAATCCCATCAATTGACAGAACTGCCTCTGGTTATTTCATCAACTTCGACAACTTCTCTGAAGATTTAAACGACCCGGAAGTGATGCCAGAAACAAAAAAGTATTCTAAAGAAAATACAACAGGACTCCTTCAACAAATCAAAGAACTATATCTGGATTCACCGTTGATTGAGCATTGGATCATCTCAGGGGTATTCATACTCCTACTATGCCTAATTTTAGTTTTAATTTTAGGAAAGTTCATTACAATTGAATGGACACAGCAAGTCAGAACATCAACCTAGTCCTGAAACCACACAGATCATCCCACGTGAAGAAAAGAGAACTGTCAATAGTAAATGTCACAGCAATTCCAATACCTGGTGGGGTAGTATGGGAGAAAACAGACTATGAGATCTATGGTCCGGTTGAAATCCTGAAGTATCCTCATCAACTAAAGGTTTCCTTAAGTGACTTTGTGACACCAAGTACATTCTCTGATGATTGGGACTTTAACAGTATTAATGACATGATGTCTGATTTAGTAATGTCAGCTAGATTCACAGATCATGATTATTTACAAGGTTCATCTAGTTATGAGCAGTTATTCTGTTACACCCACTATGGGGATCATTACTTGCATAAATCTGCACAGCCTAGAAATGTTTTTATGTATAATCAATGGGAACATTGTTCTACACCACCTAAAAGCAGTTCTAAAGCATTTTTTGAGAAATTCATATATTTTTCAGGGTTTAACACCAGTGATGCAGAAACGTTTTATTACAAACTGTTAGATAAAACAGGAATGAAAACAATGCTGACAAATTCTAAATTGATATATTCAGAAGCATTTTATGACAAAATGATGACATTTGGTTTTGATTATTGGAAAAATAATATTGAAACAAAATCAATTTGGGGTACAAAAGATTGGCAGGTGCAAGGCATAGAAGCACTATTTAGAACCTGCATGATACCAGAACAAATGTTATTTTTAAATGACACTGTACACCAAACATCTTGTCTTGGCCTAGCTAAGAACAAAGACCTTAAAACACCGTCTATACCAAAGCCAATAGCTGAGAATACAACTGCAGATAATGAGTTAGACGTGTTACACATTTTACATTTCAACAGAACACATCCTGATTGGAAAAAGTGGTTAATCTGGCCTACAGACACAAATAGCTGTCAAGATAGATTCCTGAATAAAACACAGGGTTTAAAAATGACCAGATTAGACTCGAGATATTCCCAGAGACAACATCCAGGAATTATAACCACATACAGTGTAGGGAAACTCTGCCTAGAATGGCTAACTACATCCACACTGGCTGAAATTAAACAACACTTGTCTTTATTAAAAGATGGTGCTGATTTGCGCGATTTCATTCTTGGACCACGCAAACAGCGTCAAAAGCGTTTCATAGCGACCAGCATCTATGCTGCTTACAACGAGGCTTGGAAAGTAAAGCAAATTGAAACTGCTGAAAAGATACGAGAAATTGATCGTATTAATTTGGAAAAATCACTTTCTGTAGTAGACAATGGGTTAATGACTCTGTCTTCCAGAATATATTCTTTGGACAATATTGTATCCTCTGCCTTTGATGTGATAGACAGAGATTTGCTAATGTTACAACATGGCCAGTCTCAAATACGCTCTATTATAGAATTAGGCTGGACGCTGCAAAATCTTCGTTCAGGCTATGTGCCTTGGCGTCTGATAAACACAACGTCATTATTTTCCATTTTTAACCTTACTGATAAACAGATCAGTTTGGCACAGAAAGGAGCAGACTATACAATCTTGAGCATCGAGAAACTCGAGAGATTACCATTGACAATGTCAGAGAGCCCTGTCATTGAATGGATAATACACGGAATTATCACAATTCCGATAACAACTTTCCGCTTTAAAAAATGCCTTGAATACATACCTGCTGGCCAGTATGAACAATTGGGTAAGGGATATGTTAAATCCGAATGGAAATTACCATACACTCATTCTTGCTATAGTGACAGCGACAAAAATGTATTTCTTAGTGGTGAGAACTGTAAACACTCACTAAGCGGTATACTTTTGTGTCAGGGTATTAATTTACACGGAGCATGTGATGGCAATTCAAACAACCTTTCATGCCACCAGCTAGTCACACCTGCAACTCAGATAGAGCCCTTCTTTATGCAACTCGCAAACGGGAGTTACATTCTAAGAACGGATCACAGGTGCTGTGGCCTCGCGCCCGGAAAAAGTTATCTAGTACAAGTAACGTCCATGGTCAAATGTTGCATGCAAGCATTGTTCCCGAGCGGGCCTCCAGACTTAGTGACTCCCCTCTGGCCTCGTCTGAATCTCTATTCTATACGAATTGATACATTAAGCAAAATGAAATCTGTGCTTTTACAGACAACAGTGCCTATAACGTCATCTAAAGAGACGTATGATCTTCTAGTCGCAAGGACGGCTACTGAAGTCCATGACCTTTTATCAACAAATTGCCCCGTGCATTTCGTACAAATGCTCGACCAACTCCTTAACATGTCTAGTGCTACAAGCATCCCAGGCATATTTAAGACAGTCTTTACGGGACTGCTAACACCCTTCCAGGCAATTTTGGGAATCTTTCCTAATTTTGTGCACTCCATCTTTGGTGGTATTCCACTATTTTTGGGACTCATCGCAGGGATTCTATTTTTGACCCTCCTGCTACGTTATGGCAAGCCTCGGCTCAGACATAGCTCCCATGGGAATGGAAGAGACAATCCTAGCAATGCGCTACAGGGACAGGATAACTAACGTCCTCGGATTGGCCAGGCTGAGAGATCTAAACATGACCTGGTTCCTTTCATTCAGACCAATATGGCAAAATTGCATTTTACCTGTGCTACGGTGTATGCTTTGCGGCGATGAATGCGTGTTGGACATCTGTCTTTCACTTCCATCAGCAGTACCAATGGACGTCGATACTTTGCTAAGTCCAATAACGGCTCACGCATTGTGTTGTCCCCAGCGGCTACCAATCCTGATGACGGCATTCGTGGAGACTCCTGTACTACAGCCAAGTGGTAACAGTGGAGCGAGTGACAAAAGCAACATCATCCAGGTACAACGTTCTGTGAGCAGGGCTGGTCCTGTCTTCGATGACAGCAATCATTCTCACACCTGCCAAGTTACAGCGCTATCTAATTTGGTTGAACTATCACCTGATTTTGTAGACCAATTCTTTGCGAGCCTGTCTGATACGATGTTCTCACCCACAGAGAAACAATAACTTTTGAGTAGCTTTCCGACACACAGCGTTCCCATGAACTCTGAATTCGGCCTTCAGTTTTGATCAACATAAAACTGCCAGGAGCTTTGGTAAACTGATTTTTTCTTTGAATTGGACAATTTTTTAAAAAATATTGACCCTCTCCTTTTGGCACGAACAATTCTTTGCTTAACGTAAAAACTATTCTTAGAGAACAGAAGCTTCACACTTCTATTTCTAAAAACACATCTAGAGACATAACAACATAACACCAGCCTCTAGCACACATATTATTACAATGCATTTTTATGTGATGATTTATCTCGCATTTCTTCTGTCAGAGATACTTCATGTGTAATTCTTTATGCATAATCGTTCATTGATTTCATATGCAATAATTTTTGAATGATTACTATGCTTTTAAAAAACGTACAGTACCTAAATTCCATGTATTACAAGTACGCCTATTTCGAATGCATTTATGTATTTTGGGGTGGGCTATGTTACACCATGTTACACATGCATCTAATTGCTTAGTTTTAGTAATTTTGATGGACATGAATTCGTGGAGTGGGTGTCATGTGCTTATCTAGGTTCCTGATCGATACTGTGACCTTATGCCCCTATTCGGCTATAAATCCATTTATTCCCTATATTGGCATAACCGTTCAAGTGCGATTTTCTGTAAAGTCATCTCTGGCCTCACACGAGCAGAGCCACAGAGCCACATTCCAGCATGACTCTCTGCTACTTCCTTTGCGACCAATTAGTGCAATGACAGAGCAGCAGTCACTATCTGATATTCCTAGATAACACTCCGAGTTCTTCAACAAGATAAAAACTTAGCAAACCTGGAAATCCCCGCTTGCTATGTTTTGATTAGTAATGGAACTCTAATGAGCAACTGATAACTATCACTTCCTAGTGACATCTTTAATTGACGTCTTATGTCCAGCAAACTTGCGTCAAACCCGGCACCTGTCAGGTATAAATATTACCAACGTTGCCTTAAGCAATGAGCGAACATGTTGCTGATGCCAGCTGCCTGCATGACCCCGTGTTGGTAAAAACTAGCACTCTGTCGCTGCAGCCTGCTATCCTGTGGTGGTGAAGCTACTGATTACCATTATCGCCGCTACAGCGCGACCTATGGTGCAGTACGCTTGAGGAGCCGTGCAGCCGTCCTCTGCGAAGACATCCAGCCCAGCTGCCCGCAGACGCTGTCACCCCTCCTTCCTCGACGCGCTGAGAGAAGCCGCTGCCTTTCTCGTGCAGAGAAATCCAGTCCCGGCGCTTCCAGTTTACCCTCGCAGGTGACTGGGATATCGAGAGAGACCCCTGAAGGAGATACCAATCCTCCATCATTCTATTCAGAGGTATGGTGTTGACTAAACCCTTAGACGAGAATTCTTGAAACAAACCTTGGCAAAACCAACTTAACTTAAGCTACTTACTTACTCCCCCTTCTCACGTGTTAGGCTTAGGTCAGGCACACTGGGGTAGGCGTAGTTAGAAGCACCAGTTGAGTATGTTAGCCTAATGTATATATGACTGTATATATGTTTTATTACTTTTAAACCATTGTATGGCTAAGAAACCATATCAATGCTTTTACAGTTCTATTTCGCTATTCTTATCTTACTGTACGTACTTTTCATAATAACAGTTATTGCAATTGTGGCAATACATTTCTCTTGTATGAGAAGAAAGACTGTTCAATAAATGTTAACCTTTATTGATACACGCCCGTCTCTCTATTCTCTACATACTGTGAAAGTAAACTGCACTAGACTGACTGAGTGAAATCTATGTCTATTGTTTCACATGACCCTAGAGATCGACTCTTGATCTGAGGAGCAAAGTTGTCATGTTGCACGGTTGTTGGAAAGCTGAATCCCTTCTTGTCTGTGCCAAGGAAGCTGATCACTTCCTATGCAGAGAAGAAAGTTTCCAGTGACCTCTGAGCTAGTTGGTAACACAACCCAATTAAGTTTAGCATAGTCAGTGGAGGCCTGGAATATAAGCAGTTCCACGTCGATACTACTGTTTATGTTATTCCAATGCGCAGGGCCTAGTGGGAAACTAGGAACTACACTACAATTCCACCACAGGCCAATGAGCATGTATATCAGAACATGAAGCACTTCCACTCAATCAAAGTACAGGTGGTATGTTTGTCAGATATGTGTATTTCTAATGTCTGTGCCAGATTTCCAGGATAAGCCCATGACTCATATATTCAACGTAACAGCATCATACTCCGTTTGATGACTCATATACTTCCGGAATGGGCCCGGCTTGCTGCTAAGGAAGCTTTGTAATGAAGTTTGTTTTGAGTGGTTTTGTGTGTCTAGTTAGTAAATGTTTGTTCGAACATTGTACTCATGTCTGTAGGAAGGTGGACATCTGACTATGGTTACCCCCAAACGTTTTGCCTGGTGTTTAGCTGGTTTTTGACATCGTTGGCCTGGGATCCTGCTATTCAGGGCCCCAGGCTGATTGCTCTCTCCTTAAAATGGACTCCTTGTACCTTAGGTGCATACACAATTGGAACTGGTTCACCTTATTGGCCCCTGTAACAGTATACCCTAGGTACCCAGGGTATAGGTGTTTCCAAGGCCTACCAGGAGCTGCAGCATGTATTGTGCCACCCCTGGCCTGGCCTCCACATTTGACACAACTGGCCGATCACTCAGCTGGGGTAAGTTGGTGTAATCACCTCTTACTTAGATATAGTATCCCTATATCTAACCTTAACTGGACACATATGTTCCTATCAGCCACTCCTATGGAAGGCCTCATCAATCCTGGAGGCAGAGTGCTTGGAAATATGTGAGCTTGGTGCTCTAGCATGAGCTGAGCCTGTCTGCGGCTGTCGGGAACAACTCCCTTAGCTGTTCCGGGATATTGCCATACCATATACTCTTAAGTGCATTATAATCCTCGCGGTTATATGCTAACTTTGGTTTGGCTTTATCAAAACATGTCGAGTAAGGTGTCATACGATTTGGAATACTATCCCCTCGACAGTTCTGTCAATGGGGATAGCATTCCACCCTTCTAGAGGGACACAACATGTACCTAGCCTTAACCCTGGTTAAAGTTAACCAGAGCCTCAGCATCACAAAATGGACACTGCCACCACAGACACAAGTCTGACCTCCTGCTACTGGGAGTCCTTCCAGCGAGGGAGGCTTGGACAAAGGGTTTCCTGGCTTGGGAGGTGCGAGCACCACCCTAGATAGGATTTTGTGTATTGGGTAGGACAGGGCTGAATAGATTGAGACATGCCCGGGGCACACAAGGTGTCCCCGTGCATAAGCCAGTCCAAACCGGTCCTGGGACTTTCCAGACCCAGGCCTGGCGAGGAGCTGGACAAAGGAAAGGCGGTGTAACCGCCCCCCTTCCAGGTCCCACCCAGAGGAGGGACCTAGCAGGTGATCCACCCCTTAGATTGGGAATAGGAGTGGGAGCAGTGCCAGAGCACCTCAGATCATCCTGAATCAACTTGAAACTAAGAAGACGACTGGATTCGACATTCTGCTGCACAGAAGACTGAAGAGCATCTACCTTGTGGCCTATGAGTGGCCACCCTGTGAACACAGGTACCAACCAGCGAATCAGCGTCTGCTTTGCTGCCGCCTCCCGCCGGAGCCCGAGCCCAGAGCCTGACAAGACCCAGACTCCCAGACTTCTCACAGCCCGATCCACAGTCCCTGCAAAGAAGGGACCCGTGGAGGCACCGAGAGACGTGGGACCGGACATCTTGGAAGACACCCGAAGAGCTGACTGTGCAGCATCAGAGGCACCCTCGACGTTGTGCTTTGGGGTCTGAAAACCCCCACCACCGAGCAGCCCTTGCACCGAAGATCAGCCCCCCAGCCTCTCCACAATCTGCGTGGGGCCCTTTTGTATTGTGCCACTTGACGCGCCATCCTGGCCACTAGCCACGTGGTCAGCGGCCATCTTGGCGACGAAACCGACAAACTACACTGCGGGTCTGGTTGCTCCAGACTTGCCCTCGTTTCTGTAAAAAGGAGCACCCACTCTGACCTTGCTGGTCCGAGTGATAAGCCTTTTTTGACTCCTGCGTGGCTTGCATTAGCCAAGGCCTGTTTGCTTCGATCAAGTTGCCGACACCGCCAACAGTGAGAAGCCTGCGTGGGACAGCTGGTGATTGACTCCTGGACGTCCTCGACCCCCGGTGTCCACGTGGCTGCAGAGAGAAGCTACACCTCAACACCTGTTTGCACCCGATATCGCCTGGTTCCAATCTGGTTCCACGGTAGTCACTGGCTAGTGACTTTGAACATTGTCCCCTCTGCTTTCAGGTCTTCACATCTTCAGATCCACCCTTGGATCCACCGGAACTCTTCACATCGAGCCGCCTGCAGCATCTTCAGCTCCAAGCACCATCGACCAGCGTGACGAAACCCGACACTACTTCGGCCCTATGCACCCGCTTCCTGTCATTGAGGCATCCAGGGGCAAGGCAGGGCTCAGGGAAGCAAGCCCTCATGGCAGCCCCCCTGGGCCCCAGCAGCTGCACGCCCCAGTAGGAACAGCACCAGAACTCAACAACATTATGGGGACACAGCCCCTATATTTATATTATTAAAACCCTTTGTGTCACAGCACAGGGCTGGGGGGATACCCGTCAGAACTGGTATAGGGGAGCTTTGGAGCACTTTGTTTTGTTCAACTCCTCTCTCCTTTTTTAGGTGGCGGCTCAGTGCTCAGACGCACCACAGGGGGCAGTGCCAGAATTGTGGAGGGAAGGCACAATCCTATTCAAGTCCCAGGAGCAACTCCTCCCTCCCATCTGCAAGCAGATCTCTCTATTCACCACTGGGCGGACTATCCCTGGCTCCTGGAGCCACCCACACCTCTCAGCTCCTGTCAATAACAAGCCAGAAATGCAATTCACATCAGGCAGGCTGACACACAGTACACAGAAATGCCGACTTCTAAAAGTGGCATTTCTCCACCAGTCACCATAAATCTGTCCATTGCACAGCATTTATCCTCACAAGTTCATACATACTAATCTCGCCCCTGTACTCCTCTCATACCAGGAATTACCATGGACACTCATATCCCCCATGTATTCCTATGGGAGAGCGCCCCATCTCACCACACATATACAGAGAGCGCACGCACTTTAAACTGGACAACAGTGCTAAAGTGCTCAGAGGCCTAAAATTACCAACACCAGGTTACAGAAAAAAGGCTAGGAGAACGCAAAAAAGTTTCAGGGTGAACCTGCCATAAGAGCCATGTCCAACACACAGTCAATAATCTGATTATAAATCGTACCTCAGCTGGTACACATTAAATAAATGCCTGGATCCAAAAGCAGTTTTAGATAGATGATTTGGCACCTATCCCCATAATGTTAGCCTTTATTTGGCATAAACAATGCACCTTAATCATGATGAGGATTATGGTCTTGCTCCACCTCTGTACTGATATGGTCATGTTCTCAAATTTAATTGTAACATGTCTACTGACATTGGCTTGTACCCGACACTCTGTTGATGACACTTGAGGATTAATGAGCTCCACATCTGAATAATTGGCATGACATAGATACTCATCATTTAAAATGGTAATGCTATTTGTTGTTATTCCTGTGTGCTCTGCATGGTCTATGGATCACCTGGCACAGTGAAGTAACAGCCTAACCACCGAACAGTTTGTATATTTTCCATTACAATGTTGTCATGGTGTAAAGTGTGTGTTCATTCTTTTCTAAACAAAAGACTTGGGTACATCAACCTAAGTAGGCATATGTGTATGTGCATAGCATTGTGTATACACCAGCTCCGTGATTTTTAACTTACACTCCATAGTAAGATGTGAGGTAAATGGCCTTGGAGGTACATTACAGGTGACTGTTTCTGTGAGCTTGTGTTAAAGGCCTGATGGGATTTGTTATCATTTCAAATACTCCTCCCCCCACATGACCAATGGCTTTCTGCCAGTGAGGGAGAGTGAAGTAGCAAGATGGCTGACCCAGGTGCATGTAGTTTGGAGTACAAGGCCTAATGGGAGCTGGGATCATTTCAAACACTCCTTCCCCCACTTGACCAATGGCTTCCTGCCAGTGAGAAGAGTGAAGTAGAGAGAAGGTGGACCCAGGTGCCTGTAGTTTAGAGTACAAGGCCTGATAGGAGTTTGGTTATTTCAAACACCCCTACCCCCACCTGAACAATGGCTTCCTCGCAGTGGGGGAGAGTAGGGTAGAGAAATGGCAGACCCAGGTCCTTGTAGTTTAGAGTACAAGGCCTGATGGAATTTGTGGTCAGTGCAGGAAGTCGTCCTCCCACTCAGCACAGCCAGCCCACTTGGGTCTATTGCTTCCTGCCAGTGGGAGAGAATGAAGTAGAGTGATGGCTGACCCAGGGGTCTGTAGGTTGACGTGCAAGACATGATGCAAGACATGATGGGATGTATGATCTTTGCAGTGAGTCATCATCCCATCCAGCACACCCAGCCCACCCGGGCCTATTGCTTCCTGCCAGTGAGGGGAAGTTGCGAAGAGAAATGGCTGACACAGGAGGCTGTTGCTCTTAGGTGGAGTCTGAGTGGCTGAGGGTAGGTGTAGTTCTTTCCTTTTGGGAGATCTAATTACTTGATTACTACTTACTGTAGTTAAATGCAATTTTTAGGTTGAGCCTCTGCAATACCTGATGTATGTACAATATGGGCTTGAAACAAGACCACTGATTGCCATTGGTTATTAAATCTGTCAGTCAAAATGCTGCCTTTCTATTGGTACATTGTCCCTCCTTTGGGACCATGGTTCCCTTCCAGGCGATTTCACACATTGTTCCCTTTGGTTGACCATCGCAACATATTCACGCTTTCTCTTGGCACAGCGTGCAATGGCTCCTTCTCACATTGCAGCCAAGTACATTGATAGTTTTCTTGGTTCCTCCTGGCCGGCCACCACCCCTCTGTCTCTGCCTGTCTCCTCCTCCCTCCGCAGCCTCAGGCTGTCTCTGTTTCCTCTCTCCATGCCTCTGCTCCCTTACTGCCTCTTGTTCCTTTCGCCTCTTAAAGTTACCGCTCCTCCTCAACTGGCTCCCTCGGTACTGGTATCTTTCTTCTGCAGGTAATGACGCCCCCCTCCCTCACATTCAGTGCAACATATTGTAGGATCTAAAACTTGCAAGCAACGAGGGGAATAACTGAAGTGGCAGAGCTCACTTGCAATATATTCGAGCTCGCTCTACAAAGTACTGGGTGTACTTACCTGCCATGGTCACTGCCATCCTCCGTGCAACCTGTGATTCTGAAGACTTAGTCTGCTTTTGGCAGTGCCTCGCTTGACAGTGCTGCTATGCACATTCCCTCAGGTTGCAGTGCACGTTGTCCGCTCCAGGGCCACACTCTCCTGGAGGCCATATGCAATAATAACCTGGCATGCTCAGAAAGCAACACTTTGATGGGCTGCTGTGGTGTACACTCGCGGGACACCAGTAATGGCGGCTGCTTCCTTGTATTAGCAGCACGCTTTCACTTTCACAAGGTGCCTGCCTTCCCACGCAGTACTCACGGGTCACCAGAACTTGTTATCAGTAAGCGCTCGTGTTTATACAAACTTTATCTTTTCTTTGACAGATTTTTTTGGGGTTTTGTTTAATCTAAAATTGAGCCTCCATTTTGTCTATTCTTTCATCACTGTTTTGTTTTCTGTGATGCATTTGGGAGTAATATCCTCCTTTAAGAAACCAATGATTACGCCCATCGGGAGTCATTCCGCTCTCTTTGACTTGTATGTACATGATGTGCTAAAAGCCCGACCTTAAAAGGGTGTCTTAGTACATTCCTAACTCTACATTGGTTCTGTGGGTTTCCTTTCATTTACGGGAGCTTTGGATTGCTTGCTATTTGGCAGGTCTTCAATTTAAAAATACCATGTGGATAATTGAAAAATATGAAACATGTGCAATTCTCTCATGTTGTAAAATAACCTAATCATCATCAAACATAAGAAGCTTATCAGAAATCTGATTCCAAAACACATTATCAATATTAACATGAGCATAAACATTAAACTATATTAGGGGTATTTGATCAATAAGCAACTTAACAATGATCCAACGACGATCAAGATCATGTTCCTGATGTACTACTGAAAGCTGATGTTTTTTATGACACAATATAGCTGAGCCGTTTTTCTTTCCTAAGGCTGGGGAAGAGAAAACATGTCCAACCCATCCCCTTTTTAGTTTGGCTACTTCAGCTTCTGATAAGTGAGTTTCCTGAATTAAAGCAATATCAACATTTAATCTAGCTGAGTTAACACACAATGTCTCTTTATAGGGTTGTTGACTCCTTTAACATTCCAAGTTACAACTCTAAATAGGAACCGTTAAAGCAAACATGCACAATTAATATAAAAGCCTCAAAATAGCATCTGCTAAAAAGAGCATCAACAATCATTATGCAAACAAAAGAAGAAATCAGATAGCGAGTACTTAGAGGTAGAAAAATAGGGAAGAAAAGATTACAAGAAAAAGTCAGAAATAGAAAGATGGGAAAGGTAGACAGAAGAGGAGTACTGTAAAGAACAGAGAATAGGATAAAGAGAACAAGAAGGAATAAAGAGGGGAGAGGAAATAGGTGAGAAAGAGAGAAACAAAACACAAGAAAACAAAACTAATGATTGATAATCAAAAAGATGTCAAAAAGACATACCACAAACCAACAATAAGGAAGGTAGCACACCAGATCGGAAACTCCATGAGAACTCAGCGAAGGGATACTGCTATACCGACCTCCTGGACCTCGGAACTGCTTTCTTGGTTCCCTCTCTGAGTTAAATGACTATACTATAGGCTCCACTGACTACACGATACTGGGAGATTTTAACTTCCCTTTGGAAGAACAGGGAAATCATGATACCTCCCAACTTACTGCTGATTTCCTATCCCTAGGACTTAAACAATTGGTAAAGGGAACCACTCACCAGGCGGGACACACATTAGATGGTGTGTTCACCAATAACCCTCTCATTACTATATTAGACATTTTACCCCTTACCTGGACTGATCACGGGCCATTATCTTTGGTGTGGACATTTGGCCAGTCAATCCTCCCTTTTCCAGACCACCCACCAGGGCAGGAATTCGTGCCTGGAAGAATGCTGACATCCCTCAGATGGCAGATATCTTGACACTATCCTCCCCTACCACAGGATCTAACCTTGTCCCTTCAGCTTCAGATTTCCAAGATTGGATTAGGAATGCTGCTGATCAGGTAGCCCCGGAAAAGTCTATCCGACCTAACAGAAGATCGCCATCGGCGGCGTGGTGCACAGAAGAGCTTAGACTTCATCGACAACATTGTAGGAATCTAGAAAGACGCTGGAGGAAATCCTACTGCCCCATAGCTAAGCAATCCTACAAAGATGCCTTAATTATATATAAAAAGGCTATTACTGCTCGGAAAACGATTTTTTTCTCGACTCAAATAGATAACGCCAGGAATTCGGCCAGAGAACTGTTCTCAGTGGTCACCTCCATATCTACTCCTCCGTCGGGTCTTGGAGTTGAACCCTCCCAGCCCTTCTGTAATGCGCTGTCCACTTTCTTTATCACTAAAGTGGCAGATATTTACGCATCCTTTGGTGGGGATGCAGGGACTAGATCCACTGTCAGCAGTAAGGAAATACCCCACATTAACCATGCCCCTCTCTCTTCATTTGTCGCCACCACAGAAGACCAAATTAGCAGACTCATCTCCATCACCAAGTCCGGATCCCCTTTGGATCCATGTCCTCCTTTAGTGATGGCTAATTTAAGTGGGGTGATTTCTCACCCACTTATGGAAATCTGTAACACTGCCTTTCAATACGGCTGTTATCCAGCCCCGTGGAAGAAGGCAGTGATTAAGCCTCTTTTGAAGAAGCCCTCCCTGGATCCCTCCGCCTTGGTCAGTTACAGACCCATTGCCTGTCTCCCCTTTCCTGCCAAAATTTGCGAAGCTCTGATGAATAAACAACTCTCAGAGTTCGTCGATATCCACCAACTCTTAGACGAAACGCAGTTTGGCTTTAGGAAAGGACATGGAACGGAGACCGCTCTAATAAAAGCTTCAGATGAAATTAGAGCCATTATGGACCAGGGAGGTGCGGCCATCCTGATTCTTCTGGATCTGTCCGCAGCATTTGACACGGTCGACCATGCTATTTTGGTCGACCGTGTCACAGCTCTGGGGATAAACGGTTTGGCTAGAGACCTTATTTCATATTTTCTGGCCGACCGTTCCCAGACGGTCAAGTTGGGTAATTTCTACTCTCCCGTCTCTACATTACCATGTGGAGTACCACAGGGCTCCTCGCTAAGTCCCACGTTATTTAACATCTACGTAGCTGACTTAGCGAGGGTAATAAAGGCCCATGGGTTGCGATTAACATCTTACGCAGACGACACCCAACTGGTGCTGGCGATCCATAAGAATGGCACAGCGGTGGCAGCTAATTTCCAGGAGGCTATGCTTGCTGTTAGTATGTGGATGTCCTCCAATTGCCTAAGGCTTAACTCGGATAAAACCGAGGTCATGACCTTTGGCAATCCCTCCCCAGAATGGTCCTCCATTTGGTGGCCCAACCAGCTGGGCTCTCCACCTGTCCCAGTGGAAAAGGCAAGGAATTTGGGAGTCATCTTCGACAGCAAGCTGACATTTAACCTTCATGTCAACAAAGTTGTCTCCTCTGCTTCTTTATTTTAAAGAAAATTAAGAAATTGCTGCCTTACCTTCCCACCTCAGCTGGGAAGACCCTAGTTACCACCTTGGTATTTTCCAAAACTGACTACGGAAATGCCCTTTTTCTCAACACCCAGAAACGTGTGCTGTCCAAGCTACAGTCTATACAGAATGCGGCTGCTAGAATTCTCTTAGACATTCCTCGCCGCCAGCCTACTACTCCTGCCATTCGCCAGCTTCATTGGCTTAGAGTAGAGAGTCGAATTAAATTCAAGGCCCTCTGCATTGCCTATAAGGCAGTACATGGCGTCGGACCCAAGTTTCTGACTGAGGCATTCCAGCTGTACACTCCCAAAAGGCTGCTGAGATCTGCTAACACCTGCCTTCTACCAGTACCTCGCACAAGAACGGCAACTTGGGGAGAGAGACGCTTTTTGGTTGCTACACCAAAACTCTGGAATCTTCCACCTCTAAGCATCAAAAATGCCCCCAACTTGTTGAGCTTCCGGAAGCTCTTAAAGACATGGCTGTTTAAACAGTGAATTCTATTGCCACGGTCCTGCTAGCCCACACATGCGCTGAGACACCTCAGGGTAATTGTTTGCGCAATAAAAATTTCAAAAATAAATAAATAAAATAAATACAGACTTCCGGGAAAACATAAAGTGCACATGAAATCAAGTGCTCACAAAACTGCATCTAAAAAAGAATTCAAAAAGAGAATATTAACAACAAGAGATACAACAAAAACAAAGCACAAAATATATAATACATCAAGGAAAATAGAGGAACAAATAATCATTTTAAGAGAACTGTGTTTTATACAAAGAACAATAACGCCCAATATTTATGAATGAGGGACGTCCATAGAATCTTGTCTGCATGAATCTAAAAATTGTTGAAGTAATGCCGGGTCTTCATAATTTGATGTCCTGTTATTGAAGGTGACTTTGAAGAGGCAGGGATGAAATAAGCCATATCGAGCATTCAAGGAACTCATCTCCAAAACCGTCTTGCGGCGATCTGCAGTGGCTTTGGCGTAATCTTGAGCAAGGAAAAGGTTAGAACCATTCCAGGTGATTTTCCCTTTCTGCATGGCAGCATGTAGTACTTTAAGGAGATCCGTGTATTCCAGAAAGTATATGATAACTCCTCTAGGTTTTATTGACGAAGATGATGAGGCAGATGAGCGAGAGATGGAGCCTAAACGATATGCATGTTGAATGTTTAAAGGAGGAGGTGCAGGGAGACCAAGAAGGGTAGGCAGAAATTATTGGAAAAAAGAGGTGGGATTCGATCCCTCAAGGCCTCCCGCAAGTCCATAAACGCGTAAATTATTACGCCTATTTTGATTTTCCAAGTTTTCAACTTGCTATTTAAGATTTTCAATCTCTCTATGAAGGCAGGGAACTTGATCTATGACTGTTTAAGCTGAAGCAAATTGCCTCTCAAGAGAATCTACTCTTTGCTCAGTGTTAGACCAGTTGATTTCAAGGTTTAGGAGACAGGAGTTTGTTTCGGTCATGTAAGGTTTGATCCCCCAAATTTCTTCCAGTAATAGTTCCATCGAGATGGAGTGTGACGTATTGGTAGGAGAGGGAGGATTTGTTTTAACCCTCTTTCCTGGTGTAGGAACAGAAGAAGAAGGAATTTTGGTAGAGGGCTTTGAGGCTGAAAGGGAAGAATGAGGAGAGGCGCATTTTGCATTAGGCATGTCACGTGGTGCGTCATCCATGGTGTCTTGTAGAACACTAAAAGGTTTGACGTCTTCCAAAGGGAGGTTAGTTCCTGTTTGTTGCTGAGAGGCATTTTGGTTAGTGCATGACGACGCCATAGAGATTTTTGAAAAAGCAGAAGGGTATAGTGCAAATTGATAAACTGAAGAGGACAGCTCGACAAGTCTCAGCAATAACTTATTGAAACGTTGAAAAGTTCTAATTATCAAAGTATCATGCAAAGATGTGAAGAAAAAGATACGCCAGTTGTGTGCGGGTTACTTCAGAAAGACAGTGTTTCAGTTAAACACTACGGTACACAGACAAAATATAGAGTTTTAAATTTCGATATACAATTATATCGAAGTTTAAATATCGATGGGACAAAATATCGAAGGCAAGTAATATCGACAGTCTTAATATCGATATTAGTATGATATCAGTAATATCGAAGTTTTAAATATCGATGTCAATAATATCGAAATGAATAACTTCGATGTTACTAATATCAATTTTTAAATAAATTTAGTGTATATTATATTGTATTTATTATGTTTTATTATTTATTTTTAATGTAATTTAATTAAATATTGTCTTTTACTACTGTAGCGGGTTGTGGGTTTATAGGGGAATAGGGTGGGAAGTAATTTAATTATGTTAAATTAATTATTAATTAGTAGGAATTATTAATTAATTAATTGAGAATTAATTTTTAATTAACTTTAATTAATTGATTAATTGATAAATATGTTCTGTAGCGGGTTATGGGTTTATAGGGGAATAGGGTGGGAAGTAATGTAATAATAATTAATTAATTAATATATGTTTGTACATATTTTAATTAATAATTAATTGGTAATTAATTTATATTAATTAGTTAATTAATTAATATAATTTTGTACATATTTGTAATTATTAATTAGTTGGTAATTAATTAATATTAATTAGTTAATTACATTAATTAGAGTAACTTTTTTTATATATAATTTTTTGTTATTCTTAATTAATTAATTGGGAAAAATAATATTAGTTATTAAATTAAATTAATTACAGCTAATGTGCTAATATATTTACTTTATTGTTATTGTTAATTAATAATTAATTGGTAATTAAATATTATTAATTAATTTTGGGTAAAGGAGTATTTTTAGGGTTCAGGGTCAGTTTTCAGTTTTTGGGTAAAGGGGTATTTTTAGGGTTCAGGGTCAGTTTTCAGTTCTTGGGTAAAGGGGTATTTTTAGGGTTCAGGGTCAGTTTTCAGTTTTTGGGTAAAGGGGTATTTTTAGGGTTCAGGGTCAGTTTTCAGTTTTTGGGTAAAGGGGTATTTTTAGGGTTCAGGGTCAGTTTTCAGTTCTTGGGTAAAGGGGTATTTTTAGGGTTCAGGGTCAGTTTCAGTTTTTGGGTAAAGGGGTATTTTTAGGGTTCAGGGTCAGTTTTCAGTTTTTGGGTAAAGGGGTATTTTTAGGGTTCAGGGTCAGTTTTCAGTTCTTGGGTAAAGGGGTATTTTTAGGGTTCAGGGTCAGTTTTCAGTTTTTGGGTAAGGGGGTATTTTTAGGGTTCAGGGTCTGTTTTCAGTTTTTGGGTAAAGGGGTATTTTTAGGGTTCAGGGTCAGTTTTTGGTTTTTGGGGTACAGGGATATTTTTAGGGTTCAGGGTCAGTTTTGGGTTTTTGGGGTACAGGGATATTTTTAGGGTTCAGGGTCAGTTTTGGGTTTTTGGGGTACAGGCGTACAGGGTAAAAATAAAAAAAATTACATTACATCAATTAAATGAAATAAAAATAAAAAATTACATTAAATTATTAAGTGTTTTATTTATTTTAAATGTATATGTATTAGTTTTAATTTTGTTTTAATATTTTTATTTAATATTTGTAAAATTATATGTATTTTAAAATTATTTTTACATTATTATTAACACATTTAAAAAAACGATATTTTTAATTTCGATATTTTTGTACTACGATATTATTTTTTCGATATTTTTGTACTTACCTTTATGAAGATATGACTCCGATATTTTTGATGTTGATATTTTTCTGCCGATATTTTTGTATTTCGATATTCTGTCTGTCGATATTATGTCAGACATTCAAACACTACATAAGGTTAAAAGGCTACAAAAATTAAGAAAAGCCTTCTACCTCAGATTGTGAATAAAAACACGCTGCCAATGTTGAGAGCATTCTGTGGAAAAAAAATATGCTATTCCATAATATAGCAGGCAGAGGATGCAGCATGAAAATTGAGGGTAGCAAATACTTCACAAAAGTGTCCATCTGTCATACATTAGCTGTAAGTGTTGTTCTAAAAGAGGAAAGGCAACACGATGGCACACAGCTGAGGAGATTTGAAAATGGCCTTTACCTCAGAGTCCCAGTGTGTGTGTTCCTCCAACCTGCGTTGCTACAAAAACCCCTTCTCCAGTTTACTAAGCCACTCAAAATGTCATTGCTGGAATGCGCCTATGTTTAAACGTATCTTGACAGGCGGTGGAGGAAAGCGTGTAACAAGAGGAGGGCAGCAGAGGCTTCACAGGCATCAAAATAGCAGACGCGCCTCAGACGCGATCCGCCAGAGCAAAGATGAAACAGCACAACGTGTGTGGCTCACCTTGCGGCTCCAGAAAGGATTTCCCAATGCCGCCGATGTTCCGCCACCTGAATCCGCGCATGTGATGACTGGACACTCACCAAGAGCTCCGGAGCGTCTCCCGTCACATCACGGTCCGACGGAGCTCACCGGATCTGCCATCTTCCCCAGTGCAGTAGCCACGCCCCGAATGGAGGTTTTACAAATAGGCTTGTTAGGCTACCACAGATTCTTGTGTGTTTACAAAACAAAGCAAAGCAGAGCTGTGTTTTCTATAGTCATTCAGTCCCAGGTGAATGTGAGAGTGTAGAGCAACGTGTTTGTTGATAATCCTCACCACAGCCTTCACTGAACAAGGTGTAAGGGTGGAGCTCATAGTAAGTTTACAAGCCGCCATTTCTGCCAGGGAGTTGAAATGCATATGGCCTATTTTGCAGATGACAAAATAGATTGTTACGCGGTTGATGTCAGATAATGAGAGGATATTAGTCAGTGCAATGGCCACATACATTCCGGGGAAGCGCCATATTTCATCTAATCTTACAAAAGCCCGTATTTTCTTTCTATTGCCAGCATATGTCTGGAAACTATGGATAATATTTAAATGTTCTCTTGTTTTACGTTCCACATAGTTTCTTCTTGCCCTTATTTATACAACCTCCTAGCAAACCTTCATACATTGCTCTTGCTTCCAATGTTTACAGACACATGAGTGGATACGTTTTTAGACAGGACTGGAAAACAGCGGGTCAGCCATCTTGGAACCTCTGGGTACAGTGACAGTCCATTAACAGCTCCAGTAAAATAAACAACACGAGGCAAACTAAACAAACTCTTATTTCTACACTTCAAACACAACAGGAGAATGGTTTTCTAATTGAGACCACAAGCCTGGAGCTCTCTGGTCAAAAGACTGTGACCAGAATGCATGGGCAACGTGGGCTGTGGCCCAGGGCCCAATCCTTTCAGAGCCCCCCCTCCACACTGAGCCAGCTCTGTTATGCAGAGAATATTTCCTTAATGCCCTTGAATAAATCTTAAACAGATTGTTTTGAATACTGTTTTACTTGCATTTATTTTTAATGTAGGTGATATGTTAGAGTCTATTACAGACAGTTTGCAGAGAAATGTTGTTTATAACAATGCACCATCCATAAAAAAATTCCTTTTAGATCCAAAAAGTATTTTACATATGAGAAATGGGAGGGGGTCAAATAGATTATTTGCTGTAATATTAGTGAGCTGCTGCTGTGTTACAATATTGAAAACACTATTCTCTAAATCCAAATATGAGATGTAAACACATTTAGAATTTGGACTACTGTGCCATTTCACTGTAAGTGACCTGGCCATAGAGGGCATCAAAGAGCTTAAACTGGATCATAAATTCAAAGCAGATCTGAACAGGGCCCCCCAAAATCCTTAAGTTGTCCCTGTGGAAGGCTTTTAAAATTCATTACAAATCACAGAGTAAGCCAGCTCATGTGCAGTGAGAAGGAGCTGTACTGTCTCATCCTTGGAATGGTATCTAGTGTAAACTAACAAAGCTGGACAGATGTCTGAAATGTATTTATGTAACACATTTGTTCTAACGCCTCCGATGACATTGGGTCACATGGGACAAATCAATATTTGTGTAGTGGGTGAGTGAGTGCTAGCGTAGAAGGACGTTTTTTAATGCTGAAAGGCGGTTTGTTCTCTATGCTTCTACCTTTGCTCATACCATGCTGACATTGTATTTTCGTTTGCTTTCTATGCTAGAACATGCTTTATAAGGCTCTCATATTTGGGAGCCAAGGGACATATTACCAACGTTTAGCGATATTTACCGCTAACGATGCTTAGCAACGAATTTTTAACGCTAAGCATCGCCGGAAATTATTGCAGAGATAACTTGCTATTAGCAAGGTTTATCTCAGTAGTGATAAAAATCCTCGTGCTAACTGCCAATTGAGAGAATATCGCTGGAAAACCAACGATAATCTCTCGAAGTTTGGCGTTATTTTGATGATAGGGGCTCACAAACTTAGCCATGATATCCACCTTCCATAGGATATCATGGCTAAGTCAGGAAAATACCAGGTGTAAAAAAAGCAGTGCTAACCGCGGTTAGCGCTGCTTTTTTTTTATCACTAACAGGGTTAGCGAAATCCTTGATAATAGGAGAAATGTCGCTTAACAACATTTCTCTTATTATTTTTCTCTGGAACGCCCCCGTTGCATCTCATTAGAGATGCAAGAGGAAGCGTAGAGAAAAAGGGTGCTAACATGCGAATTTGCGTGTTAGAACCCTGTTGCTGATAGGGAGATAATTTTATCTCCGCTTTCTTGGCTTTTAAAGCCAAAAAAGCAGAGATAAATCTCTTGATAATATGCCCCCAGATCTTTTTGTTTTTCTACTCGAGATGCAGCCTGGTTCTCTCTCGAGTTGCTACCTAAGTTGGACTTGGTCAATTTTTTTTATTTTGCTCTTCGTTGTTGCATCTATTTTACATTGTTAAATGCCTTATTAGCAGAAGATTTCTATTCCTTATGATTGATTCATTGAAGCAATTGAGATTTAAATTGTCCTTGTATTGCCTTCAATAATGCACCCCACATTTTTGATCTGGACCTCACTTTTTGAGTCAGTTCAGTTCAGTAGATCTTTATTTCGATGGTTAAAAACCATCATAAAAATACATTATACAAATACATTAAATACATTTCTGAACCGTACAGCATTCAAAAGAGGGTTAAAACATTTAAAATATATGACATTATATACATCCTTGCTCAATCTCTTGTGTTTCTTAGTCTTACTGCTATTTAAAAAAAAATCATAATAGAGTACAAGGTTTGCATGTCACTAGCCTTTTGCAAAAAGAGTAGGGCAGTCTTGGCTTGACGGAGTTTTGTCTCTTTTAAAATATCAACAAGGAATCTACGACGGGGAGTTCGATAAAAAGAACACAAAAGTACAAAACGAAGGGTGCCCTGCGGAGACCAATTGTCGCAGCCGCAGGCTCCCTTCTGCTCAATTGTTAAAGTAAAACCTGATGGATAGGCTAAAATATTATGTAACAAATTGAGCCTAAAACGACACATTAAAAATCTGTCCTGCTGGTTATACATTAAAAATAAGTAGGGCTCCACACCTTCTCCATTACTCACTAGACAATGTGCCACAACCGATCTTTTTGCTGAGTCAGAATTTAATCTAAGCAAATCAGATTTCTCTAGTAGCTGTTTTTTAATTTGGTGTCTGCATGAGGTGGTCATGGAAGTCGGATCACTAAAAAGTGACGACTGATAGAAAATTCCTGGTATATCCTTGATATACTTCAGCCAAGGAATTTGTAGGCAATTGTCTTTTTGTAGGCAATCGCCTACTATTACCCTGCTTAGTTCAGCTTCCGGGTTCACCCAGATTTTGAGCCAAGTCATAATAGGCCTCACCTTAAACTGGTCTATGATAAATGGAATCCCAAGCTCATTGTGTACAATTCCTGCTGGAGTACTCTGTGGTATCTTCAGGATCCTGCCTAGGAATTTGTCTTCCTCCAATTGTAAAGGTCTTGCATTACTAAAACCCCATACATCTGCGCCATGTAAAGCCTTTGCAGTGATTACAGCTACTTATAAATTCATTACTTGCTCTGGTGACCAGCGACCCAGCCTTCGGGCAAAGTTGAGTATCGCACCGTTTGCGGAAAACAGCTTTCTACACCTTTCCTCAATTACACTTTTTGAGTCAGTCTTTCCCTCCTCATTTTTAACTGTGTTTGTGGCATGTTTTTCTGACTTTCATACATAGGGACACATTGCCTAATGTACTTATGACGATAATGCCGTCCCACACCCGCACTGGAAACTTACTTACTACAATGAGCCCACAAATGCAAGCCGTTCTGAAAAGGAAACGACCAATGTTAATTTGATGCAGAATTCCTACATAACAAAAGCCTCTCTTAAATATGGAGGCGTCCTAAACCATCCTTATTCACCCCAGGTAAGGGGGATGAAGGGAAAGACACATGAGATTGGATAGGCCACTGCCAGGATGCAAAATATTAGGGGGGTCAGGGTGTGGCGCGAGCCCCTCTGCCTGGAAATGCCAGGCCCAACTGTACTTCAGCGATCTTCTTGGCCCAGACTCTCAGGTCCTGATGCTGTTTTCGGCAGTGACCACTGAGCCGACGTGTGACCCCCAGGGACCACGTCTTCTGGGCGATGGTCCTCCACAGGAAAACCATCTGATGGGTGTTGACCTGGAAGGATGGCAAGGTATCAGGCACTTAGTACACCTACACGATGTACATATCTAGGTTCTTTGTCACATAGGTCATACACAGCTATTTTAACCTGTATACAAGTTAGCAGACTAAATTTCTCAACACTGCACCTGTGACCTGTTGTCAAAAATGCAACATTTAAAGATTTGAAGATTCATTGACACGTTTCCCGTTGACACCACACTCTAAACTGATCTAGCCCTAAGTGACTATGCAACAGCTCTCACTACACTATGGATGGTAGAACAGCACGGGTGGTATGAAACCTCCTAAGTGCTAACCTCAGCACTCGTATGTCTTCTGTGGAAGGGAACAGTAGCATTTTGGCCCTGGACATGCACCTAAATAGCATGGTTATTTCCCAGTGATTACACAGTGTCACAGTGTATAACCCACACACATGGTGCCCTTCCTACATCTGACATGACCATTGTTGAGCACTGTGATTTGCTATTGGAGGGTTTGTTGTGACATTGCTGACGCAACACAAATATTTTATCATATTTGTGCAATTGTTGTTGTGACTGTATACATTAAAAACATAACCACAAATGCAAATGACAATGCACATTCACCAGTAGAGTTTGATTAGATATGATTCCACAAGCAATTGTTTTTTTGAAATATGTCAGAAAACAAGTTATCATTATGTACAACTGATGTGTACATGTCTAACTAATACACCATATTTTGTTTGTGGTCAATGATGAGATATGCACATGACAGCAGTGATTGATACTCCAGAACAGTTGTGACACACATACAGCAATGAACTTGTCCATCAGATTTACAAACACACTTTTAAACAATTGGCTACAGATTCAGATGTGTGTCACATTGCAAACATCTGTCCAATGTGCATGGTTAGCTGACGTTTAACATGTTGTCAGAATTGTTCCCACCTGCTCCTCTGGTGTGCCATACAGCTGCGTGTACAGGGGAAGGGTAGTGCCTACCAGCATCTCCAGCTCCTCTGGTGTGAAGGCAGGGGCCCTGATCCCTGGACAGCGAGACATTGTAGCTCCCAGAGGATGTGAATAGCAGCAGAGAGATGGGGTGGTATGTAGAATTGCAGTTTCTGAAGGCAAGTGATCTATATTGCAAAACGCAAGACTTATATTTAGCCCCCATGGGCGGTCGTCTGTGCTGGCAGTCAACGGGATAGGTCCGCGTCTGTAGCATTTTCCAGAGGCGTCCAATGGCTCTAATTGCTGGCTGACACTCCCCCTACAGTGTGGTTCAAAATAGCCAGTGATCCGCAGGTAAGATTGTTACATTAGTAATGGAAGTTTACATCATTGGTCTTCACTGTAGGCGAACACAATCAGTGAGCCACAACTGTCACCATAACAAGGTACAGCCTATGGCTGTGTCCTCCTCAGGACTGAACTGCCTATCACGACTTTTGAATGATGGTTCCGTTGGTGAAAATAATCTTGGCAATGTTGCTGTTTTGTACTACATCATGCCTGGATGTACTATATTGTGTGTTAAAGGAGCATCCAAATCAAACACTCCCATAATGAAGTCACCTTGAGATGACCCTGAAAAACTTGTTGGCAGGCTAAACCAACAGGAAAGTACACATTACAGTTTTATATTTCCCCTTTCTCTCAGGCAGTATGCGGCCAATGTCCATTACCAGGTGTAAATACATCAAATAACAGTTGTTGAAAGCCACTATTACCCAGTGTGCATTCTGTAGGATGTCCAGGTGGAAAGAGAGTGTCTGTCTGATAATCTATAGAATCGTACATTCCACAAGGGCCAATACACTCAAAATGCAAATGAATGGAAAATTGTGTGTGGTCTTTGTGTTCTATACTGAAGTGCACATCTGCAAATTGAGAAAGATTTACATTGTCAATGGGATGCGTATGTCATTGTAGGTGCAATGCAGACATTACAACATGACAGTGTCCACCATGTAACATTTGTCTGCATGAAGTGCTGAGTGAGACTCAAGATGTATGTGGTGTACATGATGCTATACATAACATGATCCAACTGTGTTTACGACTAAACTTGCTCAGTCAACAAAAATACCCAAGTCAAGTGTTCTTGGCTTGTGAAATTTGGAGTATCTCCAGTTTGATTTTACCTCACAGAAATCTGTAACTACTGAAATGAGTCAGGTGTATTTTCATTCCTGTGTTGCTAAACATTTAAGACATATTCAGAAATTACATGCATGCTGTGGTATGTTTAGAATCTTTTTGTTCAGTGAAATCTGGTTTGCACTGACATGGACTGTCATGTGCGGTTACTTGATCTTTGGTGTTTGTCTAGGTACATGTTGCTGGGAACATTGTGATCTAACATCTACTATGTATACACTCCACATATAGGTATCTCGGAGGAGCCATAAGGCAGCCTCCTGTCTATAGGCCCTTTCCTGACCTACAAACCATGGAAGAGAGAGACACAATATGCAAATACTGTATCACTAAGGTGACAATAAATGATTTGTGCCAGCAGCACTGCATTTTTTGGCCACTGGTTAGTTTCAGTACACAGTGGCAAAATCTGGTGGAATGTCCCAGCCTATGTTTGGCAATGTACTTCACGATGTAGAGCAGGCATTGACCAGACACATGGGCAGCTACATCAAGTTTCCCAGACCATGGGGAATTGGCCAATAGCAAGCCTGATTTTTATAGGTTTTAGCGAGTCCCACATGTCATTGGAGCAATCGATGGGACACATATTGCTTTGATTCCACCACAGGCCAATGAGCATGTATATCAGAACATGAAGCACTTCCACTCAATCAAAGAACAGGTGGTGTGTTTGGCAGATATGTGTATTTCCAATGTCTGTGCCAGATTTCCAGGATAAGCCCATGACTCATATATTCAACGTAACAGCATCATACTCCGTTTGATGACTCATATACTTCCGGAATGGGCCTGGCTTGTTGCTAAGGAAGCTTTGTAATGAAGTTTGTTTTGAGTGGTTTTGTGTGTCTAGTTGGTAAATGTTTGTTCGAACATTGTACTCATGTCTATCTTCCATTTAGGAGATGCAAGATACCCCAACCAGCCATGGTTACTAACACCATTGCGAAATCCAGTCACCCCAGGAGAAGTCCGCTTCAATGAGGCCCATGGGAGGTCAAGGCAGATAGTGAAGCGGGCTTTTGGTCTCCTGAAATCAAAATATTCGCTGTCTTGATAAAACTGGAGGAGCCCTACAATATTCACCTAGAAAGGTGTGCAGGATCACCATTGCCTACTGTATGCTCCACGATCTGGCAATAAAGAAAAACATCCCTCTAATTGAAGATGAAGGAGACTAGCAGGTGCCACTGGCTGAGGATCCGGAACTGGGCAACAAAGACAGTGGTGAGGAGGAAGGAGTTGACTTGCAACAACAGCTTATCAACACCTTCTTTTCATGAAATATATATGCACTGAGATGTATTTCCAATTTGTCATTGCTTGTTCTTGTGTATCTGTGTGGAATATGTGTATGTACACATCAGAGTGTAGGGTAAGTGTGCTAATGTTTTTGCAGGACAGGTTTTGGATATGGTTAAAGTTACATGCTCACTGTGTCATTCTTGCCTAACTAGTGTGAACAGTAACATTGTTCTGGCTGAACCTTCAGTTTGCTCTTAGATGTGGGAAATGAATTGTCCTTGCTAATCTTACTTCATTTTGTTATTTCTGATTATTTTGCCATATCATCAACGGAGGGGAGATTCTGAGATGTACCATCACCAGGCATATGACGCTGTGTCTGAGTACAACCAGGACATGGAATGATCCTGGGAATGTCTGGCACATACTTTGATCATGCATATCTGTTATGATGCTTGCAATAGTAGGAGTGTAAGTTGCTACAGCACCAATGGATTTTCATCCCATCGTGGCTACTTTGTTTTGCAGTATGTGAACCATCATGTGCTCAAATACAATGTGGTTGTGGGGATGGACCAGGGTAATTTTCATTCACATCACCTAGATAATCAATGTGTGAAAACTTGATGTAGCTGTAGATGTGTGTCTTCATTGTATGTCGCAGTGCAAGTGCCACACCACTGACATATAGTTGTGACCTACATGAAGATGCAGCACAACTTGTTGTGATGAGACCTGTTCGCACAGTCCTGTTTTCTTTTCTTTTGTCTACTGATTGTGTATGGCATTTATGGTGTTTGTGATCAGATACTTGGTATTGCAGAACAATTACATTTGTTTATCACATTGACGTTTGCATTGTCTGAAGTAATTCCTCCTAAATTGGTTTTTTGTTAATTGAACATTACAAAATAGGTTTGTGGCAAATATTGTTGAGTGGGATGCCAACTGTTGATGATTATTTACACAATTGACTATCTGTGAATAGGTACCATGGACTAAAGTTTGTATGATACACTAAATCTGCATAACTATCTTGTGAGGCCACGTTTGATTGGCTTTATGGCACTTAAGTTACAATTAACATGTAATTGTTGACCTGAGTTCATTACTCTTTTATCAGTGTGATCAAATGATACTTACAACAATCCCAGATAGATGTCCAAGGCACAACATGAGCTGGTATTGAGTGCAAAGTGTTTTTTGTTTAACAAACATGGTGAATAGGTGATGACACACAATATGGATCAGTAAAAATACAATTTGAGAAGTTGACAGTGTTGTTGATTGAAATCCCCCAAATCATTGCCACATATATCATAGTCCAAAGTGCAATGGTGTACTTCCATCTGATGTGGAACATTTTGGTTGAATAGTCAACAAAGTGAACGGTTAGCGCACAAAGACAAATATATGGTGCTCCGATTTTTACTGGCTGGGGTTGTGCATTGCCATCCAACCCACCCTTATTATCTTTCTTTGGCCAACCCATCCCACATTTGAGTGGGGGCAACAATTGCAGGCTCCAGGGGTACTGAGGATTCGCCACCAGGCTCAGCGTCCTTCCTTTTGGCTTGTGCAGATGTTATGGGCACAGATGGAGATGTCACACCAGGAGGGGTACTAGTGAAAATGCCTGGCGAAGGGTGATAGTGACCTCCCTCAGCACCTGTACGGCCTCGTCCATTTGGTCATTGAAACGCTTATATCTTTGGTCTTGGGATGCCTGCAGTTGTTCAATGTTCCGGAGGTGTTGCAAAACCTGTCCCATTACTCCCTGGTACCCCTCATAGGCGTCCAGTTCCCGGGAGAGGTTGGCCTGGGCATCAGTGCACCAGCTGCTTGCCCACTTGGATCGGCATGTCCCCTGCCACCACCCCTACCCCATTGGCCTGGCACGGTTCGTGCCAGCACAGTCGAACATGATAGAAATAGCATTTCTGGTTGGCTAAGGCTCAAGCCAGGTTGAAACCACCACTCTAGTCAGGGCAAGAGAGTTACACGCCAAAGATAACCCCAAAGATAACCCCTGCTCACCCCCTTGGTAGCTTGGCACGAGCAGTCAGGCTTATACCGGTGGCCATGTGTAAAGCATTTCCGCACGCACAGAGCAACAACATCCCAGGCACACTACAAAAGGAACTCCACACAAGGTTATCAAAAATAGCCTTTGTATTCTCATAACACTTTAGAATAGTAAACTCATAATATACATGGTGCCACCTGGCACTGGGTTGTATCTACAAGGGATTTTTTTACACCTGACAGAGCCCACTGGGCCACTGTTGTGGTACTGAAAATTCTGGACCCTGCTATTGTGTGGTACCGAAGCTCTACACTCATGTCAAAAATATCATCGAATCATGACGATTTTGGTATCGGCAGACCGGTAATGATTGAGATACTATACCTATGCATTTGCGTCATGATTGAGTGACGAAATCCGCCTAGAACCCTTGGGTTCCATTTTGTGAGCGGCATCCATTTTGTTATTGCCCTTACATAGTCAAATCACCAAGGCCGAACTCGATCTGAAAGGACACGTACACCTTTGCTGACTCCTCTGTGACCTGGGCGAGCTGACTCCACTGCCTCAAGCCAAACCTGTTCGGGCAGTCCCCAGCCCAATGACCGAGCGAGATTAACATCAAAGCACAACAAGTCATAAACCGTTCATCGCATACAAGCTATGACTAATCACACACACACGTGTCCCTGTTTCTTCTTTATGACTAGTTTTACAAGGAGGAGCTGCCCGATTTTATTGGGGGTTCATCGATATCTGATGGAAGTTAGGGGCCTTGCTGGGTAATCTATCACGAACTGGACAAACTAAAATATGGGCTTGCCAGCATGACTCTGCTTTTTCTTTGTAGTGAAAATATTTATATGACCAACTGTAAAAACAAAGAATTCTTGCCTGAAGTGTAATATTGTGTATAAAAAGAGAAGGCTGGTTCTGTAAAAACGAGCAGTCTCCTGAGAACATACATGCGCTTAATGCTGTTGTACTTCTAGGATACTGTTACTGGTTGTAGCCAATAAACTCGATCCTTGACATCACCTAGAAGACTCTGTGTTTTTGTGGTCCGAAACAGGAAGGACTCAAGAGGTCTTTGGGTGTTCCCCTTGCACCGCCGGGTCCATAAAAACCCGGTACCTCACTGTCAGAACCATCACAAAACGAATTTAGTAAAAGTAAAACATATAAATGTACAACCAGTAAGCACTGGTAGTCACTGTACATAGCATCAGCCTGTAACATAAACTACATTATGCACAGTATCACATCAGGCGCAAATTACATTCTGCGCCAACCTCATCAGCATAAACCCATTATGCAATCCTTTCATAAGTCTAAATACATTAGGCCCTAACCTCCTAAGCATAACTCACATTAGGGGCGTAAATCACACATTGAAACATAATCTCACCAGCATAAACCATAACAACCTCATAATCATAAAACATATTTAGAGGTATCAAACAGGGTGCATAAAACATACTACATACATTACATTTCCTAGCACCACGTAATCACATTAGAGCCTGGCGCCCTTCAAACCTATTATTTTCCCCCTGGCCAACTGTCCATCTCAAAATGGGCTCCATTGCCCTGTGTCCAGAATTTCAGGGCGCGCTGCCAATGCAGCAAAATTAAAGGGGGCACAATCTGCGCAGGCCTGAATGTTGCAGCTGGCACTAAGTGCTGTGCAGCTGTGAATGTCAGGGGTAAAGGAGTGCATCTCAATCCTAACTCAGGCATGTCCCCCAAAGAATAACCTAAACGGTGAAGCTGCCCACTACTTGCTGGGCAGCTGTAAATATCAAACGAGGGGCCCTGGCACCATTGTGACTTTGGAGACTCACTGGGGCTTTTAAATTACCTTTGCCCCCATAGGGTTGGAGCCACCTAGGCTCTAACAATATCTATGCTAAACGTTGGAGCCACCCAGGGCTCTGTAAACAACTACGCCCAACATTGGAGCCACACAGGGTCTGGAAATAAACATGCCCCAGGCGTTGCAGAGGTCCACAACCGCGGCACCGCTGTGAAGATCAGCCCCACACTGCAGGCACTGAAAAATGCTCTTGGGCCACTCTGGCCCTTTAAACAACCATAGGTCCCCTTCATTGGAGCGACCCCCTATCATGCTGGGGGCCGCTCAGAAATTAGGCTGGGCTTGGACCGGCACCGACAAGGTGCTCCTAGAAATCTAATTGTCCCCTTCACTTGTAGGAGCAGCCTGATTCCTCTCGCGGGTCTGCTCAGCACTAGGAGGCACACGCAAAGGGGCCATACAGCAGCTCCACTCACCAAGGCGTTGCCTATAGGCTCCTCTTCTCGTCATTACTCTGCTCTTCGCCCAGTCCCTCTCAGGGGACTGAGACTTCAGAATGGAGCCGGCGGGGCTCCGGACATCACCTACGGCTGCGGGGTCATGTGCGGGACTTCCTCCGCAAAACTGGAAGTCTACCCGCCACCAGGCACCATGTTGCCTGACTTCCGCTTTTGCCGTGGCTCGGGCCGCGGCGGGCATACGAGGGGTAGGCTCCCTCCAAAGTTTAGATCAGGAGCGGGGTGGGTATCCACAGGGCAAACAAGCAGGGTGGGCACCCGCAAGTCAACCAAAAAGTCACCAGTAGCAGGGAGGGCACCCGCGAGACCAGCATCACGGGGGAACCCCCACTCTGGGTATTCCCATCCTCTCCTGCCCATCAGCGCGGCACTGCAAATCCTGCTCTCTCCTCCTCGGGCAAAACGAAAGCGAGCAACAAGAGGAATAACTGAAGTGGCAGAGTTCACTTGCAATGTATTCGAGCTCGCTCTACAAAGTACTGGGTGTACTTACCTGCCATGGTCAATGCCATCCTCCGTGCAGCCTGTGATTCTGCAGACTTAGTCTGCTTTTGGCAGTGCCTCGCTTGACAGTGCTGCTATGCATGTTCCCTCAGGGGTACTTCTTAGTCTCTGGCTGCAGTGCACGTTGTCCGCTCAAGGGCCACACTCTCCTGGAGGGCATATGCAATAATAACCAGGCATGCTCAGAAAGCAACACTTTGATGGGCTGCTGTGGTGTACACTCGTGGGACACCAGCAATGGCGGCTGCTTCCTTGTATTAGCAGGACGCTTCCTCTTTCACAAGGTGCCTGCCGCCCCACGCAGTACTCGCGGGAAACCAGAACTTGTTATCAGTAAGCGCTCGTATTTATACAGACTTTTTAGGGGGTTTGTTTAATCTAAAATTGAGCATCCATTTTGTCTATTCTTTCATCACTGTTTTGTTTTCTATGATGCAGTTGGGAGTAATATCCTCCTTTAAGAAACCAATGATTACGCCCATCGGGAGTCATTCCGCTCTCTTTGTTTTGTATGTACATGATGTGCTAAAAGCCCGACCTTGAAAGGGTGTCTTAGTACATTACTAACTTTACATTGGTTCTGTGATCTCTTTCCCTTTAATGAGAGTTGGTTCTCCTCCCCTTTTTTGGGGATGTATGCATGCATTAACTCCCCTTTAAGAAAGATGTTGTGACTCTGCTTAATTTTAGGTGAACTTGGAGTGACGTCAGCACGAGTGTGTCGAGCCTAGCATAGTGAGCACAGAACCGAAGCTGTGTCGTCCGATCTGCCCTTTCAAAAGAGCCGCACCTTTTGTGAGAGGCCCTGGGAGAGTTTGGGGCCAGGACTGCTGCTCCCAGGGCCGATCCTAGGACTTTTGGGGCCCTGGGCGAAAATGAAGATGTGAGGCCCTCCTAATTTGCGATATCCAGTGCCGGCATTAGTGCTGGTGGCCCTCGGTGCAACAATGTTTGTTGGCGCCTTGCCAATGAGCTCCTTCGCTATGAATTCCCTCACTACCACCCTGTAACAGTGCTCCTCAAGTTATGCTATTAACATTTATTCTATGCAGATTTTTAAAGCACATAGCCACCCGAGTGCTTCCCAGTGCTTTGTGAGTCGATCACTGTGTACACTAGCGGGATTCTGAGGCGGTACATATCTAGAGCAAGTGGGGGTAAAGCCATGTTTTAAGCATTTTTTTAATCGGGTCTTGTTCATTTAGTTTCTGAGGTCAGCGGGCATAGCATTCCCAAGCTTAGGGGTCAAATGCCTCCCCACCCCCAATCTGATCCTTTGGACCTTTAGCAATCAAGCATTGGAGGATGTTAAGGTACTGCTTGGAGTGTAAGGTAACAGAAGAACAACTATCGAGGAGGGTCCATTATAGTTGTTTCCCTATGTGCCAAGTAAAGTGCCTTGAATTCTACCCTTTCCTCCACTGGAAGCCAGTGCAATTTTTGCTGAGGTATGTTTGGGAAGCTTGAGGATAGTCGTGGCTGCCACATTTAGACTAACTGGAGTCTCTTTGTGATATATTTGGGTGAGTCCATATTCAGGGAATTTCCATAGTCCAAGCAGGAACAAATCAGCAGTTGGACCACTATTCGCCTAGATTTTGTAGGTAGGAGGTCTAGGATTTTCTGGAGGGTTCTGATAAGGCCAAAGCAAGATGCTGTAAACATTTTTACTTGGGCCTCCATAAATAGAGAGCTATCCAACCACATACCTAAGAACGTAATGGGGGAGGAATAGAGATTGGCATTGCCCCCAGACACTCTGGCCATTCGTGGGTTGTGTGCGGTGTTGCTTGTTTCTTAAAATCATCAGCTTGGCTTTGTTTCTTTTCAATTTAAGTGAGCAGGTTGCCCTCCATCATGCAACTTTCTCTGGAAAAGGGGCTAGTTGTTGTTGTAAACCTGTTCCCGGGTAAAGGGAGACTGTCAGTTGGGTGTCGTCAGCAAGGGAGACCATCACACCTAAAATTCCTTGACGATGTCTGCCAATGGACTTATATGAATGTTGAAAGGTGTAGGCCTTGATGAAAAGCCCTGCAGAAACCCACACTTCAAAGGGAAGACATCTGAATAGTAGGGAGGATCACAAATTTGAAAGGACTTTTCTTTAAGGAAACGAGGAAAGCCAGGTCATGGCGTCATTTTCTATTCCTTTTTCACTCATCCTGAGTATCGGAGTCTCGTGGTCAACGTTGTTGAACGCTGTCCACAGGTAGAGAAGGATAATGGTGGGGAACCTCCTTTGTACAGTAATATTTTCAGCTCCTCTGTTATTGCTAATAATGTGGTTTCCATGCTATGTTGTGGAGGGAAACCAGTCTGAGTTGAGTAAAGAAAAGAGTTCTCCGGCTGGAACAGAGAGAGGTTTTGATTGAAATGTTTTTTTAGTACCTTCCCCGTGGCTGGAAGCAAGGAGATAGGTCTGTAGTTCCCGGGACATGAGGGTTCAAGGTTAAGGTTTGTTAGCAGAGGTTTAACCACTGCTTGTTTCCAGGTTCAGGGAACTACTCCAGTGGAAAGGGATTAATGGAGATCAATAAGTGTGGTGGGAGTATCTTGTGCTCCTTGTAGCAGAATGTGAGGTCGTGCCGGGTACACAGGGGATCCCGATTCAACTTTACTAAATAATGCCGAGAGTGACTCCCCTGTGGTAGGGGGGAGTTTGAGATGCGGTACTTTTGAGGCTATGGAGTGCATTCATATTTCTTTATTCAGTTTTGACCAGCGTCATCATAGGCTGATTATGTTCTTATTGCAGTAGCAGCTGGTGTCAGAGGAGAAGGGTAGGGCCAGGGGGAGAAACAACGAACAATAAAAAAAGGGTAAAAGAAAGAACTTACCTGCCGCCCGTCGCGTCGTCATCTTTTGCTACAATCAAACCTCCACTGCAGACAGCTACTCCAAGACTCCCCTGCCCCCAATCCTGAAGCTACTCTCAACCAGGGGAGCAGCTTCAGGATTGGCCTAAGCAATGATGATTTGCGCTCCCATGGGGACTGAGAGCCTGTGGTTTGCTATCTCAAACCCAGCAAAGCAGCTAGGGTGCAGAGAGCATTAATGCTCATGATGGTTTGGCCGGCCTGAGACAGCCAGCCAAATCGTCCTGCTCACTGATAACAGTGCACACCACTCTGAAAGTACTACAAGATTATGTGAGTGCGAATAATGTTGAGGCCATAAGTTGACTAGCAATAGCTACCCTATGACTCATTACAATAATCCTTGGACATGTTTTTAATAACTGTAATGTAAGTGTTTAACACCCTGTTACAATAAAAAAGATAAATAAAAAAAAACAGTGCACACCACTCGCTTTGGACAACTGTTGCCCCCCTGGCCCTGGCCGCAATACTCATGTAAACAAAATAAAACTATAAAAAACGATGGGTTATTGTCGTTTTATTTTTATAGATTTTTTGCGCTGCTGGCAGGGGTCGACACTCCTCCCCCATAATGGAGGAGATTCCCATCTCTTATTTTCCAAAGGGAATGGGATACCCTCCAGTGTGAATGGTTAGTCCAGGTCATCGGACATAGGTTTGCAATTTTTATGTTAGTGTCATTTCGAACCACTGGATCTAGAAGATGTCCTTTGTCATGGGTGGGACCTGCTACTCTTTGGGTGAGTTGTAGACAGCGTAAATCATGTAAGCTGCCTGACAAAGTAGGATTGTTGATTATATCCACATGAACGTTCAGATCCCAAAGGAGAGTGAAATTTGTTTTTTCGATGGCAATGCTAGCTACTATCTCAGTTATTACATGGGCCTGGAGGTCTATACACAAGTAATCATGAGAAGGAAGCAGTGGGTGACAAGTTTAGAGTAAAAGAGAAATTCTCAGAGTCTGGGATAGACAAGGAATGAAAATCTACATATATGTGTGTCTGTTAGGATGATAGTGATACCCCCACAACTTTTGTGCATGCAGTTTTTCCTACAATCATAATATCCCGGGGGGATGTCTAGTCTAGAGATGTCATGTAGCCACATTTCTGAAAGGAACAAGACATCCAGTTGTTCATCATCCATTAGTGTTAGTAGCTGAAACCTATGATGGTACAGGGATATACAATTGATAAGTTTGAGGTTCAATTTTATGAGCCCAGGTATTTTAGCTCGGACTTCTTGGGATTGCAAATCGAAAAACTACAGAGAGGGCAGCTCAAATCCCCGTTCCCTGGCCGTATTGAGAACAGGTGAGCAAGGAAGGTTTAGGCACTAGTGAGTATAGGGATTGAGCTGAATAAGTTACCTTCTTTGTGCTCATCGCTGCCTTTTAATGAATGATTTTACCTGCCCGAGACCTTGCAGTTATAATGCAGCAGTATGAGGCCAAGAAGATGGTGCTTCTCTCCTGGGCCTCATAGGGATAGATCATGTCTGCAATGAGCCTTAATGTAGGGGGCTCCTCTCTCCTGGGCTTGGGCATCATCATTAAAGGATGCCAGGCCCAGGGGAAGGGACCTTTGCCTGGGCTTCGTAGCGATAGTTTATGACTGTGCGGCCCAAGGATATTCAGTAACACAAAGGGCTTTACAAAAAATCTGACTTTGAAAGAAGGCCCTATCACTCTGTATTGATGTCCTTTACAGGTCAAAGCACTAATGCAAATATGGACAAATTATAAAAACCCCTGCAAAGAAGCTGTCCTATATCAACGGGAGACCTGCCCCAAAAAAATATAGTGAAGCTAACAGGCACTCCCCAGGCTGTGTTAATGGTTAAACTTCATGTGGCTATGGCCCAGTGGACTCCTGGTAGTCGATCCTCAATTATTTTGTACAACCCTCAACACTCTTAAGATGCTTTCTCCTAACACCCATTAACTTTTTCCAGGCCCTCATAGCTGCCATTTTTCCCAGGTCCATGCATGATGTGCTGTTCCAGTCCAGGTTTTGTCTTTGATTTCTCGGCTTGTTTTCTTGCTTTATAATGGCATAAACACAACTACAAGTACCAGAAATCAAAAGAAAAACTTGGGCTGTAGTTGCACATCTTGCATCCACCATGGAATTTTGACAGGTGGCCCCTTAGTGACATACAACCAACCTCCAAACCAGCCTGTTCTCGCCCGACACGATTATATATTTAAATGTTATTGTGTGTTAGAAAAAATTTCATCCTATAGCCTTTCCATTTACATCAGCAAGATTGACACATAGATCCATGTGTAAAGTCCTCTCACTTTACACTCAAAGAAAAGAAAACAATCTCTTTGTTAAAAGAATAGGCAGCAATTTGTCAGAACACATCCTCTGAAATTTGACGTCTGTCTTTGAAAATTACAGGCATCTTTATTGCTCATTCACCTTCCAAACTCCAGCATTTTAAAGTTGAGGGTAATACAGCTCCCCACCAGCACTCCTACTTTCAGCACCCATATCCTTCTTTGTCTTCTGTATGGCATGTGCCTTATTTCTTTACACTTTTCCTTGCCTCCTCCTGGTGTAAGCACACTGTTTCCCCATAGTCAGAGTGTGTTGCTGTTATTTACTTCTCTCAGTTATCCCCTTTGCTTTCCTATCTCAGCCTTCCTCCAACATCTTGTCTCTTGATCACCTTTCTCCTCTTAACCCATACTGTCCCACCGTAGAAGTCTTCCCATTTCCCCTCTATTGCTATATTTTATCTTCACACTTTCGCTCCGCAGGCTCCCATCCACTTATCTCCTAAAGGGGAGGGTACACCACAGACCCAGGTGTCAACACACACAACAAATGTGACAACATAAAAGCAATAATTCAAAAGCATCTTTATTGCTCCTTTACCTTTGGAACAACAGCAGGGTTATTTATGGGGTGCTGTAGCAACCGCACTCACCCCTATTTCCAGCGCATGTGAAAATTCTCTGGACTGCCCACACGGCAAATGCACCCACAAATATAAAACTCTGCTGTGTTACATGGACTGTGGCAGTAAAGTCAGACAGTTCCAGGACGTGACACGATTTGTAGTTTTATATTTTGTGAACTCAGCACTAAGGCATTGGAGAGCTTTACATGATCACCAGTTACATTACAAAAGGATATTTTCATTTTTTAGGGGCATGTGGAAATAGTGATATGCCCAGAATTACAGGATGTTCAACAGATGCTGGGACTAGTTCCTCAGTTCTATTAAGCTGCTCAATGCGCACAAAGCTCAGGGGAATGTTTCGTCCATGGGCGTTAGAGCAATACTTTAGTGCCACGAAGTTCAGCAGATGGCGTGGGGGGACCTACCCGGGGTTTCACAGTTCTGAATAATGACTGTATGTCCCAGGGCAGGGGGCCCCACACTTGGGCCTCGAGGTCTGATCCATTGCTGCAAGGCACAAGAGAGGTTCCTCTCCTACCCTGGGCTTCAGAGCGCTGGATAAGGGATGTGAGGCCAAGAGAAGGGGGCCCCACACTTGGGCCCTGATCTAGTGCATGGAAGCCCAGGGAAGTGGGGACCACCTCCCCTGGGCTTAAGAGAGGTGTGTTGCTTTGACTATAAACTTTGCCCAGCCACAGCTTCTCCCTCTTCTACTTTGCCGCCTCTCCTCACCTATTACTGTTCAGCCGATCCTGAAAACAAAAGGGCCTTTTATTGCGTAGAAACGCAAATGGCACTTTTTCAACAGAGCACAGACCCGCCCTTGACCTGCTCACACACAATAGTCTTCCCTGCTGTCCCAAGACCCCTGGCCATTCTTTCCATCCCCCCATTCCCGTAATCCCAGGACTGACACCACGCCTTTGGTACCTCATTAGGTAAATGTAAAATTGCAGTGATGGGAGGGGAGGGGGCCCGGAGGAGCAGGTGGCCTGACTTTAACAAAGCCTTTCATGTGGAAGAGAGGCCCTATGTTTTTGAGCTGAGTGCGAGGCCCTGGGCAGCTGCCCACAATGCCCATGCCAGCGCCGGCCATGGCTGCTCCTACCTAGATTGCTGATCTTCCACACTATGTCAGCAGTCCCCAGCCCGCATACTGCACTGCCTGCATAATCACCTATGTTTACTCTACATTATGGCAGTGATTTGTGTATTTTTGTACAAAGAGACCTGCATTGTGCGGCGGGAGGTCTCTTGAGCCTAACCACACTTGCTCTTTACCTGTGCGAGGACCACAGGACTGGTTCTAGCAGATGATGTCTTATTTGTTCAGCACATTCACTGAATGCCTCCTAACTTCTGTGTGTGGATAACTAGTGGCTTCTTGCGCAGCAGCATCTTATTAGGTAGTCTCTCACTTTTACCTATGGAGCAGCATCTTATTAGGTAGTCTCTCACTTTTACCTATGAAGCGTTTCATGAGTATCCAGCTGCACTACGAGACCTTACTTTTAACCCTCCCCCTTGTTATGATTTTGCTGGCTTTTTCTCCAGCCAATAAACATTGCTGGTGTGTAACTTTGCCTTTTTATTACTGATGTTTGGAGCCCAGGTCATCACAAATATTCTTCTGTGGTGTGTGACTTCCTATTGACTTAATCCTGCAGGGGGGATCAGGTTCCACCGTTAGCAAATTGCTCATGTGAACCACAACCTAGGGCCCGATGTAGGTAAATCCCATTTACCGATTTTGAAATACCGAATTTTACCGATTCGGTATTTCAAAATCGGTAAATGGGATGTAGGTCCCAACATCTGGATTCGTTACCGAATCCTTAACAATTCTTTAATTACCGATTCGGTAAATACCGAATCGGTAATGCCCATTCATTCCTATGGGCTTTGAAGCCCATAGGAATGATTAGGCATTACCGATTCGGTATTTACCGAATCGGTAATTAAAGAATTCACAAGGGTGCAGGGGGTGTCACTTTGACACCCTCTAGCACCCCCAAAACGGGCATGTGTGCAATGTGGCACACAGACATGCCCTAAGGGCATGTCTGTCTGTCACATGGCACATGTGTACATGCACAGATGTGCATGTACACAGGAATCGGTATTTTACCATGGATTTGTATTCCGTGGTAAAATACCGAATCTGTAAGCCATGTGCCTATAGAAAATTGGCTACCCACATAGCATTTTCGGTAATTTTACCGAATCGGTAAATATTACCGATTCGGTAATTATTACCGAATCGGTACTTATTATCGATTCGGTAATAATAACGATTCGGTAAAATTACCGAATATGTGCACCTACATCTCCATAGCCCTTTACCGATCGGAAACTGCCGAAAATCGGTATTTTCGGCCGATTCCGATCGGTAAAGGGCTACCTACATCTGGCCCCTAGTGTGTAGTGCATTCTGTCCGACATACACACTTCTTCCCCCTTGTGAATCGCACCAGTACATCTTGAGAGGAACCGGTTCTGAGAAGGGCGGGGGAGCGTGTGCTTTGCAGGCGCAACAGTGAAAACACGTAACACATGCATCAATATTTGGCAGGTCCTTCTCGTGCACACAACAAATATTTTATTCTGCTTGAATTACACCCCATATGCATGCTAGGTGTGTCTGTGTGCTGGACGGATGTCTCTGTGGCTAGAGCTTGTACACCATAACTTTGCTAAACATCACAGTGAAAGTGTCATCCCAGCAGTTGGTTGTGAAATCCCTGCCTTGGGACATTAGGGAAAAAAACAGGACTAGGGTCAGTGCTAACTTTGTAAAAGCAAAGAGTGCTGGTGCATGGAGCGCTGTTCAGAAGACAGCAGCATGAGCTTTGGGGCACCTCATGCCAAGGCAAGTAAAAAGAAAAAAATCAAGCATTTACAATGCAATAGGTCTCGCATTTGCCAGAGTTTGAGCTATTGGCATTGTAGCTGACAATGCCTTTTATTTATATATTTTCAAAACAAGCACATAAATAAAAGGCATTATCATTTACAATGCCAATAGCTTACTCTCTGGGCAATGCAAGACCTAATGCATTGCAAATGCTTGTTTTGGAATGTTGACAGATGTTGTTGGTGTCATGGGTTCATGGGTGTACACTGACAACCTACATGTAGACATTTGTAAATGTTATTGTTTGGGTAATTGTTGTTGTTTAGTGCAGGTATACTGGGTGTCAGCATTAGTTTACAAATCTACATACGTTGGCTGATGCTTCATTTAAAGAAAATCATAATTACAAAGTTTGGACCATTGCATTTAAGTGTGCTGAGGAGTCATGGATGACTTGTGGCTGATGTTTGGTGGTCACTTACCAGACTCCATTCCTTTAGGTATTACGCACAATCTCTCCAGTGCCAGGATGGCATGCACCTTCTCCTCCCAGGCTGTAAAGGGTACATGTGGCACAGGAGGGCCACTGCCATTCGGTTGGGAGTACCGGTGGTTTTTGTTGGCTATGACCATGACCCTCCTACTGACATTATACCACCTCTTCCTGATATCTTCCATTGTATGCAGGGTGCTGGCTACTGCATTCACCTTGTTGACGATCCCATCACACATCAAGTTTTTCTGGGTGATTAAGGCTTGTTGGACGTAGGTCTCAAATAACTGTGGCTCAACTTTGAGGATTTCATCACAAGCACTGTCAACTCCTCATCTGAAAAACGTGGCTGCCTCTTTTTAGTCATTGTGAATTAATGTGTGAGTGTGAAATTGGAGGGATGTACAAGAAAACAAGCAACAAAAATAAATGTGATAGGAGCTATTGTGGTGCGTAAGTGAGTGAAGGACTGGCTGCAGTGTAACTGATAACAGCAATGTGCTCCATCGGACTCTGCAGGATGGTGATCGCAAAGGATCATGGTCTGGTAAGGTTTTTTTTTATAGGTGAATTGGTAGTTGTGTCTACTCTTTGAATTGACATTAGCGGTGTAGTATTGTGAACGCATACTCTGGTTGGTGTTGTGTTAGCTGGCATCATTTTCTCTGATGTACACTTGCCATGTGGCATACTATCTGCTGTGGAACCTCATTGGCTGCATCATAATCGGCTTGGCGGTACAACTAATGCATTCACAGTTTCGGAATCCCTATAGAGCGGCCTTTCCAACCAACGTGGTCGAGTCGAACTCGTTTTCAATCTATGAGGTAATTTCCTGGCATACATCATAATACGGCGGTCGGAGGGTTTGTGGTTTAATCATCAGAATCTCTCCGCAGCCACATCAATCAATCAATCATCGCATTTATATAGCGCGCTACTCACCCAGAGGGTCTCAAGGCGCTGGGGGAGGGGGGTCCGCTACTGCTCGAACAGCCAGGTCTTGAGTTGCTTCCTGAAGGCGAGGTGGTCCTGGGTCAGGTGGAGGTGGGTGGGGAGGGAGTTCCATGGCTTGGCGGCGAGGTAGGAGAAGGACCGCCCCCCTGTGGTGGCTCTTCGGATGCGGGGGATGGCGGCGAGGGCGTGGCTGATTGATCGAAGCTGGCGTTTGGGAGCGTAGAAGTTGAGGCGGCTGTTGAGGTATCCTGGGCCTTGGTTGTGTAGGGCTTTGTGTGCGTGGGTGAGGAGACGGAAGGTGATTCTCTTGTTGACCGGGATCCAGTGCAGGTCTCTCAGGTGTCCGGAGATGTGGCATGCGACAGGGGATGTCCAGGATGAGTCGTGCTGAGGCGTTCTGGATCCGCTGGAGTCTCTTCTGGAGTTTGGCGGTGGTTCCGGCGTAGAGGGAGTTGCCGTAGTCCAGACGGCTGGTGACGAGGGCCTGGGGGACCGTCTTCCTGGTCTCGGTGGGGATCCACCGGAAGATCTTACGTAGCATGCGCAGGATGTTGAAGCACGACGAGGAGACGGCGTTGACTTGTCTGATCATGGAGAGGGAGGAGTCCAGGATGAAGCCCAGGTTGCGTGCGTGGTCTGATGGTTTGGGTGCGCTGCCTAGGGCGGGGGGCCACCAGGAGTCGTCCCAAGCGGCGGGTGAGGATCCCAGGATGAGGACTTCCGTCTTGTCCGAGTTCAGTTTCAGGCGGCTGTTCTTCATCCATTCGGCTACCTCTTTCATCCCTTTGTGAAGGTTGGCTCTGGCGGTGGCGGGGTCGTTGGTAAGGGAGAGGATCAGCTGGGTGTCGTCGGCGTAGGAGATGATGTTGAGGTAGTGCTGGCGTGCGATGTCTGCGAGGGGGCTCATGTAGATGTTGAAGAGGGTTGGACTGAGCGAGGAGCCCTGAGGGACGCCGCAGATGACTTCGGTGGCTTCAGATCTGAACGGAGGGAGACGGACTCTCTGTGTCCTTCCGGCGAGGAAGGAGATGATCCACTCCAGTGCCTTCTCCTGGACTCCGACGTTACTGAGGCGTTGTACTAGGGTACGGTGGCAGACAGTGTCGAAGGCCGCGGTGAGGTCGAGGAGGATGAGGGCCGCTGTTTCTCCGTTGTCGAGCAGCGCTCGGATGTCATCGGTGGCTGCGATCAGGGCGGTCTCGGTGCTGTGGTTGGCCCGGAATCCAGACTGCGAGGGGTCGAGGGATCCGTTCGTCTCGAGGAAGGCGGCCAGCTGCTTGTTGACGGTCTTCTCGATGACTTTTGCAGGAAACGGGAGCAGCGAGATGCGGCGGTAGTTCTTGAGGTCGGTGGGGTCGGCTGATGGCTTCTTGAGTAGGGCGCTGAGTTCGGCGTGCTTCCAGCTCTCCGGGAAGGTAGCGGTGTCGAAGGAGGGGTTGATGATGTCCCGCAGGTGGGGTGCGATGACAGCGTCGGCCTTGTTGAAGACGTGGTGAGGGCAGGGGTCGGTCGGAGATCCGGAGTGGATGGAGTTCATCGTGCGGACGGTGTCTTCGGTGCTGATCGGAGTCCAGGCGCGGAGAGTGGTGATGGGGGGCGGTGGTTCGGTCGTGGTGTACGTTGGTTGAGTGCTGAAGCTGTTGTGTATGTCCGCGATTTTGTTGTGGAAGTAGGAGGCGAGGGAGTTGCAGAGGTCTTGCGAAGGGGTGATGTTGTTTCCGGCATTGGGGTTGGAGAGCTCCTTGCTGTTGTGTGTGTTGTTGTCCAGTCGTTCCTTGAATGCAGTTTTCTTGGTGGCGTGGATGAGTTGGTGGTGTTTTCGGGTGGCGAGCTTGAGGGCAGTCATGTTGTCCGGTGTTGGGTCTCTGCGCCAGGTTCTCTCGAGGGCTCGGCAGTTCTTCTTGGAGCTCTTGAGTTCGTCGGTGAACCATGGGGCTTTCTTGCTTCCGGGTCTGCTGGGCGGGGTCCTCAGGGGGGCAAGCTCATCAGCGCAGTTGCTGATCCACTTCGTGAGGTTGGTGGCCGCCTTGCTAGGGTTTGTTGTGCTGGTGGGAGGGTTCATGTTCAGGGAGGTCGCGAGCTGGTCGGCTGGGATCTTGTTCCAGCTCCTGCGTGCAACCTGTTGCTGGTGGTGGTGGATCGTGGTCCTTCCGAAGCTGAAGTGGACGCAGCTGTGGTCCGTCCAGTGGAGTCCGGTGGCGTGGCTGAAGGCGATGTCCTTGCTGGATGAGAAGACGGGGTCGAGTGTGTGTCCGGCGTAGTGGGTGGGGGTGGTCACCAGCTGCTTGAGTCGGAGGTTGGCGAGCTTGTCCAGCAGGGTGGTGGTGTTGCGGTCGTTGTTGTTCTCCAGGTGGAAGTTGAGGTCCCCTAGGAGGATGTAGTCAGCGGAGCAGAGGGCGTGCGGGCTGATGAAGTCGGCGATGTCTTCGCTGAATTGTGTGCGTTGTCCCGGGGGTCTGTAGATGTGCCTCTGAGGGTGGTCTTGGGGTTGATGTGCACCTGAAAGTGCAGGTGCTCGGCGGTTGCGAGGGTGTCGTCGGTGTTAGTCGTGATGCGGATGGTGTTCCTGTGGACGATGGCGATGCCTCCTCCGGTGTGGTTGATGCGGTCCTTTCGGATGATCTTGTAGCCGTCTGGGATGGCGATGGCGATGTCGGGCGCTGAGGAGGCGTTCATCCAGGTTTCCGTGAGGAAGGCGACGTCTGGAGAAGTACTGTCGAGCAGGTTCCAGAGCTCGACGGCGTGTCTGTGGACGGAGCGGGTGTTGAGCAGGATGCACTTTAGGTGGCTGCTGCTGTTGCTCGTCGAGGTCTTGAGCACTGCTGGAGTGGTGCAGGTCCGTATGCAGGTGAACTTGCAGGCGTTGCAGCAGAAGGGTCCGTGGGTGCGTCTCGGGGTGGCTCGGTAGCACCCCGGGATTCTTCCGGCGTTGAGTGCGTATAGTTCGGTGGCGTCGTAGGTCCGGCAGGTGGGCTGGGGTCTGCGGGGGCCAGGGGTCCTGGCACTGGGCGCGGTCCAGGCGCAAACGGGCGCAGACGGGCGCAGACGGGCTTACCTTTGGCGCACCTTCGGTGCTCAGTCGGTGCTCCCGCTGCGCGCGGTCGCTTAGGGGGCGACATAAAAAGGGAGCCGGGAGGGCGGGTCAGCTGGGAGGCGGGGTCGCATTCGCCAATCATCTGGCGAGGGGGCGGGGCCGCAGGCAGGAAGCGGCGGGAAAAACGGGATCAGGCTGAGCGAGCGGCCCTGCGGCGGCTGGGGCGCTGCTCTCGGCGGCGCTCTGCGGTGGTGAAGAATACAGTCAGCAGGGGGCTCTGGAGCAGGAGCGTGGAGGAGTGAGGGGGCGACCAGGCCAGAGGCCGGTGAGAAGATCATTCTGACTGACATCGTAATAAGCCTCATAGTGTCTAAATTGTTCTGTGGGGACAATTTCAGTAAAAGTTCGACACAGGAAATCTTGTGAATTTGCAGAGCACAAATTGCTTACTTTTGGTAAATTCTGCATTAAAAAAATTGACTGTCAATTCTTTACAATGGAAAAATCTGGCGTTGTATTTCCCTTTTAGAAACAGGGCCAATAAGTGCAGCATTTTTTTGCATTTCATCTACTAGACTATCATTATGATTAATCCTGATGAACATTAATTACAGGGCCCATTGGATTTATAATTTGTGGTGCTTCACACAGTAATTTTAGCTGCTGAAATCAGAACAAATCTCCTGGTGAAATACCAGGAAAAGTCATGCAGGAATTGGCACACAAAGACCCTTTACTACATGTTATTCCCGAAAATCTTATAAAACTTGTTCGCCCTCCACATCTGGGAATACTGGGGCGCCCGGTAATGATAATTCTGAATGGGAAAAATACACCAGTAATGAAGGCCTTAAGCTTTACTCTCCCTTTTTCTGCTCTCATTGCCTTTTTCTCTCATCAATTTTCTTGATCAGTTATTGCATAGGTCTCTTCTATCACTAGGTTTTCACCTTGGCTGGGGCTGACTGTTACAGATCCCAAATCTGGCTAACAGTACATGCGCAGCACTTCGTCATCGCAACAACTGTTGTCTAAATTTGGTTGCTCAGATCACACAGGTATTGATTAATTAAACTATTTTATAAGGACTTTCTTGGTCCTCCCTGTGGACCGTTATCCCAAATTTCGATCCTGCACCAAAGATGCATTGCTTCCCATCGTTATTTCTGTACACTGAGACTACAAATGTATGAGGCAAACAGCAGAAGACTCTTGCTGTGAGTCCTCATCAGTAGACCTCTCTCTAATAAACAATTAGAACATCTGGCACGTTTAGCAAAAATCTTCTGTGTTGGATCACAGAGACATTCAATATAAAAGTGAGAAACCCAGCATGATATTTACTTTTTCTGACACTGATAGCCTACTGGAGAACTTTTATGAACCTACTAGGGCCAGATTTACATATGTGTCACATTATACAGCACAGCACTGAAGGTTTGTGGGTGCTTTGCATGATATGGAGAGAGGAGGAAAGCGGCATAGCTGCAGAGATATGGCATCCTCCTCCTCTCTCCCTAGCGCAGGAGCACAGTTAGGCTACCGAGTGCCATGCACACACCTTTGCACCATAGTGCAAGAGTATGCGTTTGAACTGCCATCCTTGGTGTGGCTTTCCATGGCTTTTTGAATGCAGATCTCCTGTTTTTGCAGACTACATTTTTGCTGGCCTTAGGATTCTGCAAACTTTACCACTGCTGACCAGTGCTTGAGTGCTTCTGCTCTCTCCCTAAAACGTAGTAACATTGAGTAATCCACAATTGTCTTATTTAGTTTACCTATTTGTGCACTAACAACTGTGCACCAGGCCTATCATTTAAATGCTAATAGTGGGCTTGCAGATTTGATCGGGCCACCCACTTAAGAAGCCCTTTAAACATGTCTCATGCCTGCCATTGCTGAGCATGTGTGTGCAGTCTTAAGCTACAAACTCGACCTTTCATTTTAAATCTACTGCCAGGCCAAACCTTCCCTTTTAATACATATAAATCACCAGTAAGGTTGGCCCGGGACAGCCCAGAGGGCAGGGTGCTATGTATTTAAACAAGCATTTGCAATACAATAGGTCTTGCGTTATTAAAGGTTGAGCTATTGGCATTGCTAAATAATGCAACACCAATAGCTCAAACTTTAATAATGCGAGACCTATTGCATTTCAAGGAAGCATCCGCCATTGTCAAGGGCTGTTTAGAAAATGAAAGCTCGAATGGCGCGCTGAATGTTGCAGGAAAGCATGTCATGCCTGCAGTAGGAGAAACTCATATAAGAAAAAATAGTGCTTACAGACTTAACAAGTAATAGGGATTGGGAGAGGCACAGCACAATAGCAAGAGAGAGAAATTTGAACACTGTGAGAGGGATAGGTGCATTATGGTGAGACAGATTGTTGGGGAGAAGCACCCAAGCGAGGGAGAAAGTGCACTGGGTGAGAAACACACAGGCGAATGTCTGACAAAATATCGAAAACTAGAATATCGATGTACAAAAATATCGGAACAAAATTATCGATGTCAAAAATATCGGGATCCTATACTTAACTATATATCTACACAAATATCGATTTTTTAATATCGATATACAAAAACATCGTTTACTGTGATATCGACTACATTAATATCGGAATACAAAAATATCGCAATCTGCAAAAAATAATGACAATTACAAAAATATCGACATCAAATATATCGTGCACATAAATATCGGATTATAAACTATATCGACTTTTTAAAAGCATTTCTTAACATAATTAATTAACGCTTTATATGTTTTCACATCAAAAATAACATACAACACTTTAATTTCTACTATACACACACTAAAAAAAAATATAATTTGTAATATTGGTAAAAATAAATGTCACCTACACATACAAAAATATTCTATGCTACTTTGTATACTTTTATAATTATTGTTGGTTTTTCAATTCTAATACTAATTAATCTCAACAGAAATTCAAATCTACTAACTAACCAATCACAACCCTAACTTTTTTAATGAACCAATAGTAAAGTAATTACTACTGACACTCCCCTATATAAGCAATGAAAACGTAAGCACAAACTACTTGCCAAAAGTCACAGAAGGAGATTCATCTGTATCCGAATTGCTGCACAACAACTAGAAGAACCAGACTATAAACCTACTATTACATCTTCTAAGTAAGTAAATAAAATAGATAGTGCATTATTTGCTAATTGTATTTACTTACCTGCTAAATACCCAGTGCCCCTTTGCTATTCATACTACTTAACATTCTAACTAATGATATAAAAATATTTTTTTTAGATACTACCACTACTGATAATTCTACTCCAAATAATTGTGAACAAAACATAGGAATACAGATTCTGAAAACTATGTAAGTAATTTGACATTGTTGCATTATGTGCACATTAATCTAAACACACAGAAATAATCATTTGTCCCCCACATATTTATTTTTTTCTATAGATTATACTACTAAAATCGGCTCTACTACTGAACTAAGAACATCAGAAATATTTCTACAATACTTTTTCCTAAGTAAGTACATAAAATAGAAACAGCATAATTTAGTACTACTAATTATTTACCTGCTAAATACCCAGTGGCCCTTTGCTATTCATACTACTTAACATGCTAAATAATAAAATATTATTATTTTTTTAGATACTACGACAACTGAATATTCTGCTCAAACTAACTGTGAACAAAGCATAGAAATACTGAATCGAATAACTATGTAAGTTAGGTCACATTGTTTAATTATGTGCTCAAAAATCTAAACACACACAAATTATCAGTTGTGCTCAACATATATTTTTTTCTCTGTAGATTCGACTACTGAGAACTTCACTACTAATTAACTAAGGACCTCAGTACTATTTCTAAAATACATTTTAGTAAGTAAGTATTATGCAACTGCAATAAATGTGGAAAAACAATACAAACATTTATAACTGTTCTAATAAATTTCTATGATATATTGTTTATTTACAGAGCAAACACGGTGAATAGATATACAGACAACATACAGAACTTCACATTCTAAACAATAGTAATACAAATCACTAAGTAAGTATATTAAATAACATATTTACCACATGTTTAAAAAAACCTACCAACATGGTGATTAAACTAACTCATATGTTCCTTATTTTTTGAAAGATAACACTACAAACTATTCTACAGAAGCTGAAGAAACAATTATACTGCCAAATACCAACCACAAAAAATATGTAAGTATCTTCACAATGTGAATCATGAAGATACAATTTTGTAGTAAAAACGAGCTTTAAAATTGCTAATTTACCTAAACATTAATTAATAATATACTACTTTCATTTTCTCATAACAGCTACAACAACATCACAACCATTTATCCTCAACTAAAGAAGCAAGAAACTCCTAAGTTTTGCTGTACATTCTAAAACACGTAAGTATAAACATTCCTACTTATCACTAACATAGATTATTGATCACATTTAAATTGACATTAACTATTATATATATATATTTTATAGATATACAAAGTACAAAATGACCGAAGGAGCCGAATTTGTGACCAGCCAAAAAGGAAAATTATTACTATGCTACATGGGTTACACGTACACACAGGAAAAACTATATGGCATGAAAGTGAATTGGAAATGTTGCAAATATTATTCGAACAAGTGCTATGGCAGAGCAACAACAAAGGAAGCTACAGTACTATATACTAGGGAACATAATCATCCACCTAATATTACAGAAATAGAAGTTAGAACAGCTATGGAAAGTATAAAAGAAGCTAGTACCGGATCCCAAAAGCAAACTAATGTCATTTTAAAAGAAGCCATTCCTAAAATTCCCAAAACAGCCACAACCCAAATGCCAAATATCCTATCATTAAAAAGAACTATAGCACGAACCAAAAAAGCTACAACTTCTTCAACACCATGTCCCAGAACATATCAAGATATTAATTTTACTGCTAACGAAATAATAACTTTAAATAAACAACCCTTTATAGTTTATGACAACGAAAGCAATGAGAATAGGCTTATAATTTTTGGTACCAGTATGAATTTAGTGAAACTGCAGCAAAGCCAATATTGGATGATGGATGGGACATTTAACATCTGTCCCAAACCATTCTTCCAATTATACACAATACATGGCCTCTATCACAACTGCAACATCCCTTTGTTATATGCACTATTGCCTAACAAAAACAATTGTACATATATGGAATTATTAAATGTCATAAAACAAAAAACGAATTATTTCTCTCCTGACAAAATCATTCTTGATTTTGAGCATGCAATGCTCTCAACTATTCTAAAAATCCACCCCCATACCTCCATTCAAGGCTGCTATTATCATTTCAACCAGTGTTTATGGCGACACCTTCAAAAAACTACCCTAAGTGTCGAATATGCTACAAATTCATCATTTGCTTTTCAAATCAAAAAACTTATTGCACTTGCCTATGTCCCTACAACAGATGTAGCTGAACATTACAATATTATTATAGACAGTCCATTCTACAAACAAAACGAAGCTAGATTAACTCCTTTTCTCGATTACTTTGAAGACACCTGGGTAGGCAGACTCCACAGATCTGGCCACAGAAGAAATCCAAAATTCCTCATTCCCTGGTGTAATGTGTACAATAGTACCCTTAACGGGGAGTCAAAAACTAACAATGCCGTGGAAGGTTGGCACAATGCATTTGTCCAATCAACAGGCAGAAGCAAACCTACTCTCGAAAAATTCATAAAATGCCTACAGAAAGAACAGAGCTATCAAGAATTTAGAATGGACCAATCTGTAACCGAATTTGTCCCTAAAACATCCAAGCAAAATAAACAAATGCACAAGTACCTGGAAGAACAAGTTAAACTTTACCCTAATACGAAAGGCATAGAATACCTAAACATCATAGCCAAAACACTACTGTAAATAATTCCGAAACTGTTATAAAACACCAAAAGTAGCACCTAAGTATTCAAAAATATGTAACGTGAGCTTCTAAAGTATTTAATGTATGCAATATATAATGATATTATTTTAATATATGCACACATTAAAACAAAATATTAAGTTAAAAACAATTCCATAATAAATCTGACATTACCCACCCACAAAAATAATAGAAAGCAAAGACTTACCAATTATGTTGTCAATCCAATAACGTCCTTCACCACCAAAGTAATCCAGGTAGTGCAAAAGTAACCCAAAAAAAAATGTAAAAATACAACTGTTCCAAAATTAGGAAATCCACGCGGTCCTTAGCCATCGAACTACCATAAAAAACCCGAAAAAGTAGAAAAAAAGAAAGAATAGCTCCGGAAAACCCGAAAAATGTAAAGAAGTGTTTGTAAATCAGTGTTGGATGAAAAAAACAAACACTTCCTTTAAAAAAAAACGGAACTTCCGATGTAGCGTACACCTATGAAAAAAACATAGAAAACAGACATTCCCACCCACAATAATTAGCTAATAATTACATACCAACATATTAACATTGATGATTTAATGTTAGATATACCCTAAAAGACTTAAATTAACTCTATAAATAATTAGTTATCTAAGTAACACGACATGTATATACCATACGTAAATATCTGATTTCAAAATCTAAAACATAGCTCCCTCACATTCAACAACACTAAATATAAGGTCACTAGTCTAAAAACATCATAATAATACACATATAACATATAAAATGAACCTTACCTGCAGCGACGTGAAGTGTCTCCCAACCGCGATCAGCCCTTCTTCCAAATAACCCAAAACGACCTTACCCGGTTACAAAAGAAAGCACCAAAAATCAATAAAATAGTCCCAAGTGTAAAATATAATATCTATACATAACCAAAAGAGTAAAAAAAATGTATTAATTTATGTTATAGTGAAAAATTGTTTTTTTTTATCCTACAAAGAAATCATTAAAAAAATGTACATGAATGTAATAATTAAATATGATTAAAGCAATAATGTTTATGTTAACAATGTAAAAAAATGTAAGTACATTGTCACAAAATGAAAAAAAGTAAAAAAGAGGAATTTATTTTTTTATATTATAAAAATTTGATCTTCACAAATGAAGCAGAAAAAAGCTTAACAGAAAAATATTTGTGATATTTACATTTCTTTTCTGACATAACAATATATAAAAGAGATAATAAAGAATGTTAATTTCATATGAAAAAAAAGAAAAATAATAATGGTTCTGTATAGTTGGTATTAAGTGTGTTTATAAAAGTATTTTTCAAATGAAATGTAAATAAAAAAATGTTATTATGAATTTATTTTATTTGTTAAAACGTTAATAAAATAAAACTTTATACAATCATGGTGAATAATTTGTATTATTATCTTACAAAAAAGTATCAATGTAATGAAAAATATTTAACTGTATATTACATGTGAGTATATGTTGGACTCTAATAATGTAATGATTCATATACCAAATCCAGTGTACATTAAATTAAAGTAGGTGTTGCACGCTAATAACATAAGAATTAATATTCCTACTGCATTCTACATAAAATGTTAATATGGCTGAGATACCCGCCACCCCCTCTCAACACATTCCCCAAGAATGGGAAACCGGAAACGGTTCTGAACTTTTGGAAGACGGGAGGGAGTGACCCTCCCGGCAGTATTTATTAAAATATGAAACAAAAATTAAAACATTAAAATAACAGTTTCATATTAATGTACAATTTCATTTCCACATTGCGATGTTTGGCTAACCTTAACATATTCTCTAATACAAAGGTTCTCCTAGCCGAACTAACATCCTACAAAACGTTTAACTTGAAATTGTACATCCTAACGTTTAAGGGCTAACGGCAAGGTCGTAACCGGTGTCAAGATCCCTAAACCAGACATATCCCCCTCACTTGTGAGGGGCGACCGCACAGAGGCGTACCTCAAGTGCATTTACCAATTTCCCTTGACTTGACGGGGGCCCCAATAAACTCGACGCCATTTAAAGGTCGTCCGAGGACTCGTGTGAGGTATCTAGAAGGTAGCGTAGACCCCCTCCCAAACCCCACACAACTTACCACATCTGCCGTCGCAGATGTCCCGGCCCCGGGAAATTCCCCAGGAGGGGGCTGTAACCCCTCCTACCCAGGAAGGGGCCTTGACCGCCTTTCCTTTCCTTTCGGCGGCCCATCCTTAGAAGGGACCGCCTCCCCGTTGAGGGGCCAATGGCCACCTCCCTCGAGCGCTCCCATCCGTAATGGGTGACGCCCACCCCTAGGGATCTTCCAATTACTGCTCACCGATCATGACCTTACCGCCCGACCAAAATAAATACGACAATTCTAACTAAATTACTAAATGACTAAATTACTAAGAGACAGTAACAATTACCATTTATTAAGAGGCATGATTACTGATCAACACTAGTGCATAACTACTTATTTGCAAAACATATTACAATTTGACCATTCTTTATTGCATATTCAAAATTTATCACAATAGTTATCATAACCTGCAAAATTAGTGTTAACTCATCAAACTTTATTCCAAAACCACATGCTGTCCTCAGGGGCTGGTGGGTGGGTCAAAATTGGCTCTTCGTTCCGTCTCGAGCTCACGTGCAGCGAGGAGGTGCAGCTTCAGAGCACAGGAACAAGAGGATGCTTTCTTGGCTTGTTGCTCCTTTTATCCGTCTTCAGGGCGGGCGTAAACCCGCCCCTGCCTGCCCCAAAGGGCGTGGCCGGCCGCGTCAGTGTCTAGGCCAGCCCACTCCAGGGCGGGAAAAAACGCGCCCCGGCTACGCCGCTTCGGGCATACCAGCCGAGACTCGCCTCCCGCCCAAGATGGCTTCCCGGGGGGATCGTGGTACTCCGCCATACGTTCGGGGGGACCGAATGGTCGCCCCTTTCCATATGGCTGAGATACCCGCCACCCCCTCTCAACACATTCCCCAAGAATGGGAAACCGGAAACGGTTCTGAACTTTTGGAAGACGGGAGGGAGTGACCCTCCCGGCCGTATTTATTAAAATATGAAACAAAAATTAAAACATTAAAATAACAGTTTCATATTAATGTACAATTTCATTTCCACATTGCGATGTTTGGCTAACCTTAACATATTCTCTAATACAAAGGTTCTCCTAGCCGAACTAACATCCTACAAAACGTTCAACTTGAAATTGTACATCCTAACGTTTAAGGGCCAACGGCAAGGTCGTTACCGGTGTCAAGATCCCTAAACCAGACATATCCCCCTCACTTGTGAGGGGCGACCGCACAGAGGCGTACCTCAAGTGCATTTACCAATTTCCCTTGACTTGACGGGGGCCTCAATAAACTCGACGCCATTTAAAGGTCGTCCGAGGACTCGTGTGAGGTATCTAGAAGGTAGCGTTGACCCCCTCCCAAACCCCACACAACTTACCACATCTGCCGTCGCAGATGTCCCGGCCCCGGGAAATTCCCCAGGAGGGGGCTGTAACCCCTCCTACCCAGGAAGGGGCCTTGACCGCCTTTCCTTTCCTTTCGGCAGCCCATCCTTAGAAGGGACCGCCTCCCCGTTGAGGGGCCAATGGCCACCTCCCTCGAGCGCTCCCATCCGTAATGGGTGACGCCCACCCCATGGGATCTTCCAATTACTGCTCACCGATCATGACCTTACCGCCACAGGCCGGATAGTTGACCGGCTATCCGGACCCCCCACAACACTCCTGCCTAAAGGTCATGTCACAAAGTCTTCAGCCAAGCTACCAGGTCTCCTATGAGTAACTCGTTCCCCATCCGGGACAAATGAACACCATCCCCCAAATACATACTATCCCCTTTAATACAACCATGCGGAATAGAATGCAGTGTACTTGAACGGAACAATCTACTCATTTTATTATTAATTTTTCTTACTGAATTATTCAGAGCAGAAACCGAAATAGCCCCCCGCCACACTTTCCGTGGAATCATATGGGACCATGCAATTGTGCACCCTGGAACTCTTCTCGCTAACCAACTTACAGTGGAAAGCATCCCCTCAAGAAGAAGTCGTCTACCAGTGGTCACCAAATCGTTGCCTCCAAGATGTACTATGACTACAGACGGCGGTGACCTCGTCCGCCCTAACAAACCCTCGAAAAATGATTGAAACTGGTCAATACAGAGCCCGCCCTTTCCGTAGAAGGACACACTGTACCCGTATTCCCCAGCCACGTGAATCATGTCACCTGCTTTGAATACGTCCGCGGCACGCCTCACGTATGAGTGGCCCACGACCCACACCTCCTTTTTCACAGCCGGTGATGTCTGACCGCTGGCCCCCTGGTGTCGGGTCGACTGCACAGTCCGCCCCGCCTTGTAGGCTTGCGCAACTGAAAACCAAACAAAAACAAGAAGCGTGAGTACAACATTACAGCTTCACAACATGTGCAACCGCACATATCTCTTATAACAGTTTGAGGACCAACGCCCCACACGTTTTACTTGTTCAACATTCAGACCCCTGGCTGTAGCCTCTGTAGCAGCCCCTATCCGAAAGGAATGGGTCCCAAACTCGCCGGGGTTCAGGCCCGCGGCCGAAATTGACATCGCAAGCACCCGCTGAAACTGAAACCTCGTCAGTGGGGTGGCGTCAGCGTGTCTCAACAAGGTCCCCCCCCATGATGCCACCCTATGCGTTAAATATTCCTCCACGCACACCACAGGGCACATGGAAGACCCGGGAATCCTTTGTATGATTATGCTGTCCCCGATCGCACTTTGATCGGTCTTGGACCTGACAAACGAGACAGTCATTGTCTCCCCCCTGATCTGAACGTGCTCTCGGCACAGTCCCGCCATGGCATCCTGCTTGTTCTTTGCCACTAGTTCGCTTACCCGCATAGCCCCATGGAATGCTAGCACAAAAGCGGCTCGGAATAACACTGATTCATACTGGGATGAACACGTTGCAGGAAGTACCGATAACAACAGAGCCAACCTATCCAAACCTATCGGGCGCCTTTCATCTACTCTGCGACCCTCAAGGCGTTGCCACCCATGTAGCGCTTTTTGCACCACGAAAGACGCAGTCGGGTCTTGGATCCCATGAGTCCTTGCCACAAAGGAGATGGCGGCCCGATGCCTCTGGGCCGTAGCCACTGATTTGCCTGCCTGATGTAAGGACAGCAGAAATTTTACCACTAACTCTTCCTGACCCCAAAACTCTCCCCTAGCAGTCCCCAGAAAGGCCCAATAGGATCGGAACGCCCCTTCATATGCCTTCCTCGTCCTGGGTGCTAAACTCTCTCCCACGAGGTTCTGTAGTTCGGGGCACCGAGAGACCAGAGAGCTTCGGGAAAGGGTGCTGCCATCGAGTCCGCTGTGGGCAGAAAACCCCAGAAGGCCTGCATACGAAAACGAGAAAGCGCATCAGCCGCTTGATTCATTACCCCCGGCACATGTCTTGCCCTAAATAGCACGTTCAATTGCATACACAATAACACAATTTCTTTGAGCAATCTCAGAATCCATTTGCATCGTGCTGCCTGGCTATTGATACACTCAACCACGGTCATGTTATCAGACCAAAATACCACAGAGTGATCCCTGAATCCCTCAGGCCAAGTTTTCAGGGCCACCAGAATGGGAAAAAGTTCAAGAAAGGCAATGTTACTCGTCAGCCCACTCTCATGCCACCATAACGGCCATTTTTGAGCCGACCATTGTGTGCCGAATATGGCACCAAAACCAACGCTCCCAGCCGAATCTGTCCACAGCCCCAGTTCTTCGGAGAACACCGCCGGTTTATTCCAGACAATTCGACCATTGAACTCCGCCAGAAATGCCAACCAAATGTGCATGTCCTGGCGAACTTCTGCCGATAGTCTCGTGCGATGATGACCCTCTTTCAGGCCGACCATGGCCTGAGCGATCGAGCGGGAAAAGGGGCGGGCCATCGGCATTACTCTCAGGGCAAAATTCAGCTGGCCCACCAATTGTTGTAATTGATGCAGTCTGACTTTAGACTCACTAATACACTTTTCCAGGGTAGCCCTGAATCTTAACACCTTTTCTCTCGGTAATCGAAAACAACCTTCCTCTGAATCGAGCTCGATCCCCAGGAACTCGAGGCAAGTCGAGGGACCCACAGTCTTACCTGGTGCCAGTGGCACACCAAAATGCTTCATTAAGACACAAAATTCATTCAAAGCCTGTCCACATTCTGGATCCCCGGCCGCCCCCAGAAACAAAAAGTCATTGAGATAATGCATGACATGTTGAAAACCCGTTCTCTTTGTGAAGACCCATTGCAGAAAACAACTGAACTTTTCAAAATAGGCACAAGATATAGAGCATCCCATCGGCATACATCTATCCATGTAATAGTGACCCTGAAACATGAAACCAAGGAGACGCTGATCGTCTGGGTGTACCGGGAGCAACCGGAACGCTGACTCAATATCTGATTTTGCCATCAGCGCACCGCGCCCTAGGCGATTCAACATGGCGACAGCCTCATCGAAAGATGCGTACCGCACCGAACACACTTCCGGGTCTATCGCATCATTCACGGAAAGACCACGTGGGGCTGATAAATTATGTATCAGTCGGAACTCACCCGGGTCCTTCTTAGGGACCACCCCTAAAGGGGAACAAACAAAGTTAGCACATGGTGGCTCATCAAATGGACCGGCGACTCGACCTCGAGTAACCTCCTTCCCAATCTTCTCCTGTACTACGGTCGTATGTTGCAAGACCGACAGTTGATTTTTACATTTTGCTACACCCTGAAAATCCCCCACTGGGATGCGGAAACCATATGAAAACCCGTTCCGCAACACCCCAGCGGAAACATGATCCGGGTAATCGCTGAGCCAAGGAATCATTGCCATGGTATCAATCGGAGTAGGTAAAGGCGCCCCTCGGACTATTTCAGACCTGTTTGGCGCCTCCCCTACCACCGTTATCACCCGTTTTGGCTCTGCACATGGACTCAGGATGGGATGGCTGCCCACACCCTCCACACTCATGTCTAAACTTGCATGACCCCTGGGGCCTCGTACATTTACCCCTGTTAAAGTTCCAACAAATCCCCCTTTTACCTGCGTTGCCGTTCGGCTTCGAGTGGTAGTCATTAACTGTACTCGATCGAAAGGGTGTCCCAGCATATTGCCGGGCGGATTCACCCCCGCTACTCCCTACCAATGGTAACTTCAACATACCAGTACTCTCCATTTTCGACCACGAAACAGAATCGTAACAATCCCAAGTCAAGTTCTTGTCGTGTTCTTTCGCTTTTCTAAAAATATTATCGTAACAGAACCACTGATTGCCCCCATATGATACAGAATATTCCATGATTCGTGACTGATAAATAGGCAATTCGGACAACAACTCGGGCCTACGTTCACCCATGATAGCGGTAAAAATTCCCCATGCCCTGCCCCAATTGCCAATGTTTTCGTCAACCTTAAAGGCGGCCATCTTTGCGCGCCAAACACTCGGATGCATGAGCTCCTTTTGGCTCTTAACATGCTCCATCTCATAATGATCTGTAAGCAACGAGAACATGTTTACATACTCATCTGCCCACATCTTTTCCTTAATAGCCAGAGGTACATGCTGACCCAATTTTTCCCTTCGTGAGGGTGCAGACTCATCCCTCGCAATGGGCAATGGCCGCTTACCTGAACCGGAAGCTGCGTCTGCCGCTGGACCTGCTCCTGTCGATTTTCCACCCGCCGGAGACGGCGTGATAACTGGCGATGGTGCCTTCACCACCTCCCTATTTTCACGCAGTTGCTTCATCAACACCCGTGCGTCGTCAGCCGTGGCGCCCTCGCCATTTTTCCCCAACCACGCTGCCAATTGTGCTGCCAACTCGGGCGGCATATCCTCCCCGGACACGGGGGTGATCACCACGGGAATCGGGTTCCCCTCTGTCGGCACCGGAGTTGGCCCTTCGAGTGGGGTATCGGGAACCGGGGTGTCTCCCCCCGCTGCCCCCCGTCTGGGCCTCTTGCCCTTCCCTCCTGGAGCGGCTCCTGCCGATGGTCGTTTCGGCCCCCCTTCCCCGTCCCTAGCCGCCACCTTCTTCTTTAGGTCGGTTACCTCCTTCATGAGCATACGGAGCATCTGGTCGGTAGTGACACGCTTTCCAACTTTCTTAGGCATTCTCAGACAGAGTATCTGTAAGAGAAAAAGAAAGATTACCACGTTCAAAATTGGCTCTTCGTTCCGTCTCGAGCTCACGTGCAGCGAGGAGGTGCAGCTTCAGAGCACAGGAACAAGAGGATGCTTTCTTGGCTTGTTGCTCCTTTTATCCGTCTTCAGGGCGGGCGTAAACCCGCCCCTGCCTGCCCCAAAGGGCGTGGCCAGCCGCGTCAGTGTCTAGGCCAGCCCACTCCAGGGCGGGAAAAAACGCGCCCCGGCTACGCCGCTTCGGGCATACCAGCCGAGACTCGCCTCCCGCCCAAGATGGCTTCCCGGGGGGATCGTGGTACTCCGCCATACGTTCGGGGGGACCGAATGGTCGCCCCTTTCCATATGTGCTGTACACTAATTAATTAGAATAGATTATTCCAACTGTAGTCTACAGTAAATTTGAGTTGGTGTAATGTTATATATGTATCATTTCCTTTAATTGATTAAATGTAAAAGAATTATATTTTTATCCTGTAGAACTAGGTACCAAAAACACATAATTGACCCTGAACCCTACAAATACTCCTTTACCCAAAATCAGAACACTGACCCAGAACCCCAAAAATATACCTTTACCTAAAAACTGAAAACTGACCCAGAACCCAAAAATGACCCCTTTACCCACAAACTGAAAACTGACCCTGAACCCAACAAATACCCCTTTACCCAAAAACTAAAAACTGACCCTGAACCCAACAAATACCCCTTTTCCCAAAAACTAAAAACTGACCCTGAACTCAACAAATACCCCTTTACCCAAAAACTAAAAACTGACCCTGAACCCTAAAAATATGCCTTTACCCAAAAACTGAAAACTGACCCTGAACCCAACAAATACCCCTTTACCCAAAAACTGAAAACTGACCCTGAACCCAACAAATACCCCTTTACCCAAAAACTAAAAACTGACCCTTAACTCAACAAATACCCCTTTACCCAAAAACTGAAAACTGACCCAGAACCCAACAAATACCCCTTTACCCAAAAACTGAAAACTGACCCTGAACCCAAAAAAATACCCCTTTAGCCAAAAACTAAAAACTGACCCAGAACTCTAAAAATACCCCTTTACCCAAAAACTAAAAACTAACCCTGAACCCTAAAATTAGCCCTTTACCCAAAAACTGAAAACTGACCCTGAACCCAACAAATACCCCTTTATCCAAAAACTGAAAACTGACCGAGAACCCAACAAATACCCCTTTATCCAAAAACTGAAAACTGACCCAGAACCCAACAAATACCCCTTAACCCAAAAACTAAAAACTAACCCTAAACCCAACAGAAACCCCTGTCCCCAAAAACTAAAAACTGACCCAGAACCCAACAAATACCCCTTTAACCAAAAAAAAGTTTAGTACATTATCATAATTTATTAAAATAAAAAATAATTAATTACCAATTATTTAGTAATTAATAATTTTGACTATATAATATTAATTAATTAACTAATTAATAATAAGTAATTACCAATTAGGTATAATGTAGAAAAATTTCATTACCTTTATTAATTAATGAATTAATTATTAATAAATTACTTTCCATCCTTATCCCCTATAAACCCAATAACCCGCTCCTAAACCTAGAAATTTTATTTTTAAAAAAATAATTTTTAATAAATTTATAAATACTAAATAAACATGTATCTAGATTAAATTATTTATGTATATAATTATGATATCTTAATTAATATTAATTAATTACCAATTAAGTAGTAATTAAAAATATAGACTATATGATCTTAATTAATTAACTAATTAATTATAATTAATTAACAAATAGGTATAATTTAGTATTATTTAATGACATATATTAACTAATTATTAATAAATTACTTCCCACCCTTATCCCCTATAAACCCAATAACCCGCTCCTAAACCTAGAAATGTAATTTTTAAAAAATTAATTTTTAATAAATTTAGAAATACTAAATAAACATGTATCTACATTAAATTATTTAAGTATATAATTATGATTTCTTAATTAATATTAATTAATTACCAATTAAGTAGTAATTAAAAATATAGACTATATGATCTTCATTAATTAACTAATTAATTATAATTAATTAACAAATAGGTATAATTTAGTATTATTTAATTACATATATTAATTAATTATTAATAAATTACTTCCCACCCTTATCCCCTATAAACCCAATAACCCGCTCCTAAACATAGATATGTTTTTTTAAATAATTTATTTATAATTGTTTTATTTATAATACACCTTTTTTAATACATTTTATATACAATTATTTTACTTTTTCCTATACTATTGATTATTTCCATTACTACACGATATTTTTTTTTAACGATATTTTGTCACTCGATATTTTTGTTTTCGATATTTTTTCATACTTACCTATTACGATATTTTTGTATCCGATATTTTTGCTTACCTATATTTTTGACCTTCGATATTTTTACTTCGATATTTTGTCTTTCCGATATTTTTTTTTCGATATTTTGTCTGATTACCCACACAGGCAAGAGAGAACAACAAGGAGCAGAAAAAGAAAGAATCAGATGAGAGAGCAACTGGAAATCACATGCACACTCATGGGGTGCAAAAAGAAAAAATTAGTTCTCTCAAAGTGAGCAGTGAAAGGACACAGGTAAAGAGGGCATGCCCAGGGAAGGGGCAAACACAAACTGGACAAAGCAAGCCATGGAATAAGATAAAGAAACAATAAAGGAAGCCACTGCTAAGCAATGGGCAGACTTAGATTCTGGGTAAAGGAACAATAGTCTGTTTTCAAGCTCTCTGGTAGGATCACAAGAATTAATATTATACAATTCCACATCGGAAGGCTGTGCTGGCTTTGCTGGGACTCGAATTTGCTACCCTACACATCACAGTGTGAGGTCAGTGGGGAATTTTTAACTCCTTAAACCAATGTGCCTTGACTTACTGCCCATATCACTGACGACCATGTACTTCAATGAAATATGCTATGTTAAAATTTATGTATTTCTGTCTCTGTACAAGTTCAATTCCTCATCAACCACACTCCATTGCCATTTCTACATTTTCAAGCCATTTGCCAATGTACTTTCTTTTACCATGTAGGTTTATTTATTACATGCTTTATGTTCCTGAAAAAAAAAATAGAAACACTTCCAGTGCCCTATTCTCATATTTCTTTTGTACAATAACTATCTTACTTCTAGAAATTCTAGAGTAAAGGCAGACCTAAATAGGGAGTAAGTCACGCTTAATCACAGAAATAGTTTTGTGAATCGGACTCACAGTTGTCGGGTGCAGTGTGCGTATTTCAAGCACACACATCTACCGTCAATATGCATTTGTTGTGCCACACAGAAAAACTCCTGCTACCGCTAAACAAAAGATGACCCGTTTTAATGTTCTATAATGCACTGTTAACTTTCCTCTTATATGTAAGTATAGTAAGTACTTCAAGACCCCAGGAATCCTTATTTGACATTCCTGTAAACTATATAATTAAGCCCATTGTTACCACTGACTGCCTCTCAAGAGGATAGGTCAGCTATTACTAGATAGAAGAGTGTTGGATGGATAGGATGAGAGCAATGGACAAGTATCACAAGTTGACAAGACCAACATGCCTTGTGCGTCTGCCCATTCATGTTATAGTGCTCTACCGTCCACAGGGGCCACTTTCCCACTCAATAAAACTACTTTATAAATTTCAAAATATGTACAGTTGCATATTATACTCTCCGTTTGCAAGCAGACCCACCACCTCCTCCAACACTTTCGCATGCTGAAGCCAAATATCTTAATTAAAAATGTAATTTTCTACCAGCGGATAGTCAACGTTCCCATATAACTTGAAGTTTCAAGAGTACAAAGTTCCAGTCCTGGGTGTTTTGGTAACAAACAATTGTTTTTAAGATTCCAAGTTTTGATTTAAACCAATTAATAAAGTTCAACAGACCAATACAATACACAATATTCATATCACTGCTAAAGATATACTATTCTAATTATCTTCACCAAAATCGAGTTTGAGTTCCATTGGATCAACTGCAGTGTGCCAGGACTACATCTCCCAGCAGAATGCACCGAGATGTTAAATAAATATCCAGAACTATCACGCGCCAGCATCCGTGTGAAAGACTGATCAGGTAAACTTATCAAAGGCCATGTACTAGTTAGAGACTAGAAATAACTATCTGCAGTTTGCGTATGGTTCAACACTTAGCACAGCTCTCCGGCAGTATTGTCACTGGGAGGCCCCGCTTGCCTTTGTTTTTATCAACCTATTTATATACGATGTTTTAAACAACTTTAAACTGTATTATCAGTGAAACGGTACTAGATGTCCGACTCCAATAGCAAGTGCAAAGAATACTGCAGGGTCTCGGGCAGCCGCCACATTTCCAACAAGTAAAGGAGGAAAGAAAGGGGCTAGATAGAGAAGAGAGGCTGTGAGATGGTTGTGACTTCCACAAACGCTAGCAGCACCATCTGGATTAGTATATGGTGAAAATAGGACACTAGCTGTGTAGGGGCAGGCTCCGAAGGAAGGTACACCAATAACAGATGCCTAGGTGTTTGTTACTTCTTAAATGGTACTTGATCCCTGTTCTTTATTACGTCTTATAGAGTATCAATCTTCGACCACCGGTCAGCGTGCGGGCCGGGGAGGCAAAGCAGGACCACCAAGGGAAACATGACAAACACCTAGTGGGGGGGACTGGACGGCGTTTTTGAAGCGCCCAATGACCTGGGGGCCCCTTGCGATTTGAGTGCTAAGGTGAGCCCACGGGTCATGTGTGTCTTCACCTTTGGGAGTTGTGTCAGGCCGCCATTGGATTTGCCTTCCCGGGATCAAAAACTGCAGACGGAGGACCGGTGGATTCTGCAGTCTGAAGCTGAATGTTCAGCAGCGAGCAACCCCATGGGCTGAGCACGTTGCCCGCGATACAGTGACAAAGGTGCCTAGGCAAACATTGTGGTCTGAGCACGTTGCACGCAGTCCAGTAATTACCAAGTTGTGAAGGGGTCTGGAGAGAGGAGAGCAATTCAAGGTGGTAGCGGCATGGGGCTAGGTTGATGCTGGCGTGGAGGAGACGTGAACTCAGGAGGAGCGGGCAGCAGTGTTTGCGGTCGGGCGGTGGCGTGTGCGGTGCGTGTTCCCAATAATTGAGGCCAGGCACCTTTGTGTCATCGAAAAAGTTCAAGGCGGCCAGTAGCAGCATTGTGGCGAGCACGCTGCCAGTATTGAGGAGGCTGGAGCCCGGTTAGAGACCCCGCATATGTCCTAACATTCTGAACCTGGCTCCTAGGCACCGGATCTTGGATGCGCATGGCTCACGGGCACCAGCAGACAGCGGGAAAGACGCACAGCAAACAGCTCACACTCACCTTCCTCGCCGTCGTACATGTTGGCAGTGTGAGGGCCCGGAGGCTCAAAGGTGGTGAACATTGTTATTACAGCAGAAAGCCAACTGTGCACTGCTTAGTAGGCAGCCACCACTAGCAGCCAAACAAATGCCAAGCTAAAGACAGGCACACAACTCACTAAACTAAAATTCCACCTTTGCCTTTGCTCTCACATAACTCAGCCGGGCCCGGCTAGCCCTCTCACCCTCCTGAATGAACGAGACCTAAAGGGCCGAAATCTAAACTGGTGGAGCGTGCGCACCATAGAGGAGCGTGGGCGAGTGAGCCTGTCGTTGTCTAAGACGTGCTGATGTGCATCCTAGACACCGGTGAGAATGGGCGGTGCAAAGGCAGGACATGCACCCGCCTTTGCCCAATTGCTTGCCTTATTTTTTTTTTCAAAGCACGCTAAAGCCAATGGCGGGCCGCGAAAGCAAAACCACATGCACAAGCGTGTGGTCAGCTTTCTAAAGCCCGTACAAGAGGTCTCGCGCTGCGCGAGCAGTGCTGCGCACTGCAACAGTAAGCGCTACAACTAAAAAGCAAGACATGTATGCGAGAAAGTGGCTCTATATATTCTTGACCAAAGTAAGGTACAGTGGGCCCGATTCACAGAATTAACTTAAGACAAAATCCTAAGCTTACTACTTTTAGTATTCACAGAATGCACTTTCTACTTTTGGTATTCACAGAATGCACTTACTACTTTTGGTATTCACAGAATGCACTTACTACTTTTGGTATTCACAGAATGGACTTACGACTACTAACTTTACGTCTGCACTCGGGCCGGAAATTCCGGCTCGGAGGCAGAGTTTCCGGCTTGGAGGCGAAACTTCCGTCCTGGAGGCGGAGCATCCGGCCCAGAGGTGGAGATTTCAGCCATGGCTAAATCCCTACCTCCGAGCCGGAAGCTCTGCCTCTGGGCTGCACGCTCCGCCTCCGGAGATGACACTTTCTCACAATGTACTTTTTAGTTTTACATGTCTTGGTAGTGAAACCTCGTAAATTAGTTTTTTACTACAGCAAGGCCTATATCTCCAATGGGATAACTTTGAAATGAACTTATTACATTTTATGAGCATGATATTCAAATGGGAAGATATAACTGGTTCATGTTTGTTGTCGCTGGAATCCTTATTACATTTTGTTTTACTTATGGCGAAGCTGGCTTTTAAATTACAATTCTGAAAAAGCCACTTTTAGAAAGTTGGCATTTTTTGCCTTAGCCATTTGCTGCCTGGTGCCTGGTGCCTTCCCCCTAGACAGTCACACACAATGGGTGATTAGGTGTGACTGAGTGGGCTGTCCTGACAGGATGGGAGAGAGGAGCTGGAACCAGCCTCACTTATACCTGTATCTTGTACCCACACAAAGGACTACAGAACCCCCTATAGATAGTCTGAAGCCAGGGCTGCCAGGGAAGGGCATCTCTGCATTTCAAAGGCTTTTCTTTGAATCCTACCCCACATCAAAGGCACTACTGGGTACAAGTACTGGTTCTCAGTCACTGCCATTTCAATAGGCCCACTTGCGGTTGCAAAGAGCCCAAAAACTTCAGTTCAGCGCCACTTAAGCAACTCCACAGGTCCAGGACCTGAAGAGCACCTCTTGTGGGGTTATCGGGCTTACGCCTGCTGGATAGAAGGATGGTTCTGCTGGTTGAAAGTCTGTTATGTCCCTGTGGCTCTGAACAGCAGGCCAGCAGACTAGCTCTTGGAGTATCTCTGGGAGTCCTGGCCTCAGGTGCAGGTCCAGTCTCTCTGGCAAACCAAAGTACACAGCAGCAGACCAAGGTTAAGAACATCAACTTCTTCTGTTCCCAAATATCTAATGGTGCAAACACTCTCACCATCCGCCGCCAAGGATGTCCGACAAAACAATTTTACAAGAAAATTTGAGAGGTGCACTCGATAAAGTCAATGATACAAAGAGTTCATAGATTTTGTAAATCTTCAGTTCTTTCTTTAATGTGTTCTTTATTTTCTTTTAAAATACACAGGCACATCCAGTCTCTCTGGCTCAGACTTGAAGGGCAGCAAGGCAGCAATCCAGCAAAGCAGCAGTGCAGCAAGCTAATAGTCCAGCAGGGCAACAGTCCAGGAGAGTGGCAGTCCATTAAGTATCACAGTAGGCCTTCTTACACGCAGAGTTTTCACATGTCAATAAGTGTACTGAAGAGTTGGGTTCTGAGGTCCAATATTTCTACCAAGTGCCACCTTTGAAGTAGGAGCAGCTTCAAGAGGTTTCCCTTTTAAAGTGCACTGGTGTTCTGCCTCCTGCACCATGGCTCCAGACTAACTACAGGGACACGCAGCCCTGTGTGAGAGCTTAGCCAATTCAAGTGTAGGTAGTGCAGTGTTGAGCTCCATCCTCCCATTCTGCCAAGGCCTTACCTATGGGTGACAAATGTATTATTAAGGAAGATTTTGGTCAGATCAAAATGGCAGTTTAAAACTATGGCTATGTGGTAGTTTAAAACTACCCACATAGCCTGCAATGGCAGACCTAAGACATGTTTAACTGGCTACTTAAGCGGGTAGCACAATCAGTGCTGCAGTCCCACTAGTAGCATTTAATTTACAGGCCCAGGGCACAGATGCCACTTTACTAGGACCTTAAAAGTAAATTAAATATGATAATTCTGCAATGTTTAAAGGAGAGAGCACAAGCACTTTAGCACTGGCCAGCAAAGTCCTCAGGCCAGAAAAACAAAGTCAGAAAAACAGGAGGTTTGAAGGCAAAAGGTTAGGGGGAAAACATGCCAAAAATGCCAGGTCTAACAAGGACTCACTCAGGCTGGGTCCTAGTACGGGTTCAAGATGGTGGGATCCTTTAATGTCCTTCTGGCTTTGTACAGGAAGCCAGATAACTAGCCCTTGGAGTCACTCTGGTAGTCCCAGGTTCAGTTGAAGATGCAGGGCTCAAACAGCAGAGATGGCCTCTAAGGGCTCAAGACAGCACAGCAGTTCTCCCAGGTGCAGCATAACAGTTGTGTGGAGTACACAGCAGCCCACAACAGCAGTCAGTCCTCTGAGAGTCCCTCTGCTAGGTCCAGAAAGTTAACTGAAGTGTGGGAATAATGGCCATATGTTTATACTGGGCCTGGGCAATAAATTCAGTTCCGCTCGCGGTATTTGCGGAATTTATGAAATTTTGAGTTCCGCGGAGAACGCAGAATTGGCAAAAATTCCGCGGCTTTGCAGAATTTTTTGCTTGTTTGCGCTTTCAAAATGCGTATTTGCGAGTTATTTCCCACGAGTACGCAAACAGCATTTGCGAACAGGAAAAAAGCATTGTGAACGGGCAGAACAAGCAATTCCGTGTGTTTGCAGAGTTTCTCCAAACCTCCCACCCCTAGTTTGTACCTGGTGCCTTGTTTGAAGTTGGAAGAAGTTTCTAAAGATTTTTCTTTGAAATTCTTGGAATTTCCTGACTCCGCTGCCCTAGGTCCAAGCTGGCTGCAGAGACAATGGAGTGGTGATAAGTCCTTTATGTGAAGGCAGAGCACATCCTAATCAGTTGCAAATGGGGCTGTGGCCAGCCCCACCCTACCATCCTGACAGCAGATGGTCCACTCAGGCCCACATAATCCCTCTATTGTGTCACAATCTGAAAGGGATTCACAAAGTCTAACTGCCAAATATACCCAGACATGTGACCTGGGACATGCTGCAGACACCAAACGTCAGACTGCAGGAAATTGCTAACTTGCTAAAAGGGGCAGTTTCAAAGTTCAAATTTAAATCCAACTTTACCATTAAAGAGGACTTTAAATTACAATTTCATAGATACCAAACATGAAATGCTCATCTGTCACCAATCAAACATTAGCACTTACTAAATATAATAAGGCAACCCAATGTTATCCTATGGGACAAGTAGGTCTCACAGTAATGAAAAATGAATTTTGGACTTTGGAAATAATAACTAAAAAGTATGTGTCCAACCTTTTAATTACAACCCCCCCCCCGCCCCTTGCGCTACTTAAGATCTGCCTAAAGGATGTCATGGTCCACATGGATGTTTAAAACTGAAGTCAAGCTGCAATGGCAGCCCAGGGGCATGTTTTAAGAGGCTACTTAAGTGGGTGGCATAAAAAGTACAGCAGGCCTGCTAGTAGAATTTAATTTACAGGCCCTGGGTATACAGTATGCCACTATGCAAGGGACTAATAATTTAAATATGCCAATCTGGTGTAAACCAATGTAACCATGTTTAAAGGTGAGAGCATGCACACTTTAGCACTGACTAGCAGTGGTGAAGTACACAGAGTGCTAAGGCAAAAAAAAGAAATTCTGCAAACGATTGAGGGAAAAAATCGAGACGTTTGGGAGTGACACTGCAGAGAGGGTCAGGTCGAACAGTACTGTACAGATCAGCAAATGAGCAATGCCGGGAAAGAAAGGAGAAATAAAAGTATTTGTTTTTTTAAAATCATGCTTCAAGTCGAGTTAAAAAATCTATTTTTCGGTTGCCCAGGTAACTATAAAAGTACATCAAAATCACATCATTAAAATACTCACAATAGGCCGTTAGACAGAGATAACAACATCAACAAATACATAACACTGTTTCATAAAATGCTTCATTCTCTCCACTACTGTGATGCTGAAAAATGTGCAAGTGACAAATAAGATTTACAGGTGACTCAAATAACATATGCCAATAATAATTTAAGTAAATAAATATTATGTACAGCATAAACAAAACATTGATAACAACAGTGGGCATTACATTGCACCTTCCGATTAAAAAAGGAAAACTAGTACCCACCCAGAAGAAATATACTCTTAAATTCAAATAACATAGTTTTCTTCAACAGAGCAATTATTTACACAATTAGATGGACAATCAAGTTGTTGCAGATCAACCAGGGAAGCACTATTCCTCGGTCCCTGTTTATAGGAATTAAAAACCTTTTAGTAAAATCAATGCAAAATTGGCAGAAAAAAGTAAAGTGCAACATACTCTGTGTGGCGGACTCATCACATGAGCACATCAAATTTTTGTTTGTATCAAATTGACCAAGTGGAAAACCAAGATGCAACCTCACAAAACCTCACCTTAGATGGGTTAATAACATTCTTTCCTAGGTACTCTCAATCCAATCCAGATACAACTCCAGAGCAGTTGTGCTATAAAGCTCAACACATTCCTCAATAGTTGATTTTCTGAATTTATGCTCTTCTCCTTGAAGGTAATTTTCACCCGGGTCGTATCATCCGGCTTAGAAAATAGGATCGGCCTCCCCATATTTATCAGTTCTATCTTGATGTAATTATCCAAGGGATTTTCAGGCCTCTCTGACACGAGAGACAATCCCTAATGGCTTCCCTGTTAAGCGAGGTTTCCTCGGCCCAAAAGAATCATCTTTTCTGCAGAACAAAAGACCCCGCATACCAATTTTTTATGCATTACCAAAAATTCACAAAAATGAAATAAATCCCCCTGGCAGACCCATCATCTCGGGGTGTGAGTCTCTTTGGGAACCAGTGTCTAAATATATAGACTTTTTTCTAAAGCCATTGATTTCGCTAGTCCCAGCACATCTACAGGACACCACTGCTTTCATCAACAGACTGACCAACATTGCTTTTGATCCATCCACACAATTGTTGGTTACAATGGACGTCGTTGCCCTATATACTCAGATCCCTCAAGAAGAAGCACTTGAGACTTTAACCTACTTCCTAAGCACAAGAGAACAACCAGTTAGGGTGTCGACTGACTTTATCATTGCACTTGCCAAACTAGCACTGCAAAAAAACTTTTTCATGTTTGGACCAGATTTTTTCTATCAAATCAATGGGGTGGCCATGGGCTGCCCTTTTGCGCCGGAATTGGCTGTTCTATTCATGGGACTTTTTGAGGCAAAATTCATCCTTGATAACAATCCATTCTCGCCACGCATCAGTCATTATATGCGTTACATTGACAATGCTTTCTTCATTTGGAGTGGTTGTGAGGAACAACTTAATGATTTTCTGTTGTGGCTCAATAGACGCACAAAGGATATTCAGTTTACCATCAATTCTAATAAACATCAAATCACTTTTCTGGATGTGAAAGTCTATTCATCAGAAGGTACACTGGCCACCACTCTATTCAGGAAAGAAACAGACCGCAACCGGGCTTTACATTACACAAGTAACCATCCACGGAACCTTCACCAAAATCTCCCATTTGGCCAATTCTTACGAATTAGGAGTAACTGCACGTTCAAAGATGAATACTTTGAACATGCCCAAAACCTGTTGGAACACCTCATGGCACGTGGGTATCCAAAGAAACTTCTTAAACATGCCATGCGCAGAGCATGGTGGACACCGCGGGAAGCCCTCCTGGAGAAAAAGGATAAACCACGCCTGGAAAGAATAGTCTGTGTCACTACCTTCTGCCCACATGCCAACCAACTGAAAAAAGTCATCAATCAAAATTGGCACTTAGTGAAGAATCTTGAAGTCAGCCTACAACAGCCACCTCTTTTTGCTTTTAAAAAAGAGAGAAGTCTTGCCAACTTCTTAGTGCGTGCAGCACTACCTAAAAAGGAACCTTCTACACTAAGAAGTTTGTTGGGCCTACAGCCCATTCGTGGACACCATAAGTGTGGCACCTGTGTATGCTGTGACAATACAATTGAGGGGGACGTCTTCTCATACAATGGTGTATTTTGGAAACATTCAGCGTTCTTAAATTGTAAAACTAAAAACGTTGTGTATGGGATCCTTTGCCCCTGTCAAAAACTGTACGTTGGCAAAACATCCCAAGAAATCCGCCAGCCGATTTGTCAACACAAGTCAAGAGTCAGACGAGCTGTGGCCAATGCACCTTTAGTGAGCCATTGGACCATAGAGGGACACACAGAAAACGACATAAAATGGACTGTGCTGTCAAAATTGGATATGGACACGAGAGGGGGCGATCTGGAAACTAAATTAAACCAACGTGAGGCAACTCTCATTCTCAGATTTAATACTGTGAGCAATGGATTGAATGAACTTTCAGAAGTATCGCGGGCTTTTTGAAAAATACCATAACTTGTCTGCATCCCATCATCGGTCGGTTTTACTATAACCGACATCTGAAAACTACATCACCCAGAATTCCCGCTGCTACCCCATTACCCCGAGCGACCAATGGAAATTCTTGTTATTACCACCCGCCCAACACCAGCGGATTACGTGTTCCTGGCTCCCGGACCGCACGGAACATTGAGCTGCGGCCCGTTGTATGCACTTTGAGACTCGCGTAAATGTGTCCCTGCATTGCTACCCTGAATTTTCCCTCGCGTGTGGACAATCGAATTAAATCAGGCCTCTATCTTCTTACAGTCAAGGGCGCACCTGCACGAATATTATCCCTCCGCCTAAAACAAGTCACTAGAGTGCATCAATATCTCCCGCCAGGCTTCCTTTAAGGTAAATCGTTGCCCCATTTATCCCACGAACCACCAGAGCCTCGTCGGATAATCGTTTTAGACAGTCTCTCAAAAAGCGAATTTTTTTCCCCTTGTGTTGCAGCCCCTCAACTGACGTTTTCTACACACGGCGATCTACTGCGTTTTGAAACAGTTTTCCCAGGAAACACGCTTACACACAGCCCTTCTGCAGGTACAATTGCGTGTGCTACCCCCGCACTTAAAAAGACTACTAGACGTTATTTATGTCGACTAACCCTGGGTCCACCTTTGTCTACCTTTGTTTACAGACCACCTCTCCTTTCTTTTGAGAATCAATAGCTTTGATAAGCCTTGAACACTCAGGTAGGCAGCTGTGCTCGTTTTTGGTCGCTTTGTTCTCCTTTGCATAAAAAGTTTTGCTAATTCAGATTCTCTGTCTGGTCCTGATGAGAATCGGACAAAGGGTCCGGTTCGAAATGCGTCAACCTTGTTTGTTTGGGTTTCTGTCAAAATAATTGTATATATTGGTGTTTAAAAGTTTTTTATATTTTAAGTATTCAGAGAAAAATTCTTTCTTTCATGTTTTCGAACAGTCTTTGGATTAACTCATTGACTATTCTGTTTCCCATGTTGTCTATTGTGCTATATGTTTGGTATGTTGTAAGTTGAAAGGAGTGTAAGTATGATTGGAAGACGGATGTTGTTCAAGAGAGGGTGAATATATGTTCCAATTGTCTGTCTATTTATGCAGTGTATGTCATTTTCTCAAATTTATTATTCTGTGACTGTTCTTCACATATATATATCAAAAGTTTTCGTTGTGGTTGTGTTGATCAAAAATTTTCTATAAAAGAAATAAATATTGATGGATAAATTCCAATATATGGCTAATAATTGATTGTTTGTTAGCTTTATAAACGAAAAGGTTTGTTCGGAATTTCACTCAGTATTGGCATTCTCATTATTGATTATATTCCCTGTTAAGAGAGGCATGAGGGTTCTCCCAAATGGAACACCACTATGTAGAGGGTCTAGTTTGATGATATCTTCCATGTAGTCTATCCCTAGGTCCAAATGCATAAAAGCCATTGAACACACAGGTAGCATGCCCAGGAGGGGCTGCAGCACCCTGTTTTGTTCACCCTGGATCGGTGTTTGTGTTGCAGTATCCCCAAATGCTCAACCCATAAGTGAGGATTAGGAGAGACTTGCTTGTAGAGACCTCCAGCAAGGGAGCCACTGTTATTTTCTAATGCGGTTAGCAAGGTTCAAGAAATACCCAACCACATTTACAAATTTCTGTCGCACTTTAGCGGTGCACAGGCCCCAAGTTAACGCTTGCATCAAAAACAACACCCAAATATGAGAAATGCTGGGTCCTGCCAATAGGGAGACCTTGTAAAGCTATACCTCACATCCTGTGTTGCCTAATGTTACAATCCATTATATATGTTTAGGATTATTTGATAGCAAGTCTGAGTGATCTCATAAAGGTAACAGAATCCTGGAATAAAATATTGAGAACGTTCGGGGTTCTGGGGAGTAAAACTCTGCCATCTCCATCCAGCAAAACAGGAATCCATTTCCTGCTAATTGAGGGGGTTACTGAGACCATTTTAGACTGGCAGTGCCTAAACCATTTATAAGTAAAAGAAACAGCAATGGACAAGGACACACCCTGCTACTCAGTTTAAAACTATTCGCCAGCTCATCTGAAGGACCATATCTGATTGAGGCAGACAGATCATAATGAACTGCCCTCAAAAACTGCACCAAGCCATCAACTACTCTTAGATTAGGCAGAATCTCCCACAGTTTGGACCTCACCACGCTGTCAAAGGCACAAGATAGGTCCCCAAAGGCCAGACAGATGAAGCCCTGCTTAACAACAGCGCATTTGCTGATCAGCAGGTGCAGATTTAGGCATTGCTCCTATGTGCCGAGCCTCTCACGAAACCCATACCGCACCTCCCAAAGCATGTCTGAATCCTTTACCCAGGTCAGGAGGCACTCCACAACAACTTTCCCCACCAGTTTAGCAGCGGAGTACAGCAGGAAAATCGGCCACTGCAAACCTGGGGCCTGGGAGTTGCCTTTCCTAAAGGCCGGTATGATGTGAGTGTGTAGTATTCTCGGTTTAGTATTTATGTTCCTGCACTTCTCTGCATCTAGCTGCTCAGCCAGCGTGAGTGTTCCAGGTTAGAATGTGAGTGTGATTGACATGGATGGAATGCTTGGGTGACTGGTATGAGGGTTGACAGTTGGAGAATGGGCTGAGTAGCTAAGAGGCTGCTCCTGGTGGGGCTGCTTGTTCCAGAGTTATACTTCCTGTTATCCTACCTATGGCTGAATAAACCAACTACATGACTCAACTACATCTGCCTCGGCTACCTCATTATATGTATGTATGGACTTAGATACTACATATTTGTACTCCATGATTCAGTGAGACCAGACTTGCTAATAGCATTAAAACGATTACACAACAGGGGATCCCACATTTCTGGCAGTGATGTTTACAGACCCATAGCACCCCATCCCACCCTGGGGCTTTGCAGGAAGGACTTATGCCAATTGCCTCCATAACTTCATCAAGGGTAAATTCCAGGACTAATGGGAAGACCATCTCCTCCTCATCATGTAAACTTCTTTAAAATGGTTGTCCCAGGCTTCCAGGCTATTTCTAATAACAACAGTTTTAGGTTTAACATTCATATTTCTGATGTTATTTGCCACTGCCAAGAAGGCCCTACCGTCTTTCCTCCTACACGCCATAACCAACTTCCCCCAGGATTAATTTTGAAGCTCTTTGTACCTGAGCCGTAGGGCTGCCTTGTACTCAGCTCTGCAGCATATGACTTTGCACGTATCCCCGGTTAATTCCATCAAGGCCCTGTGGAAAGCCAGAGCCCAGTGGTCATCAGTAAGAATAAGGCAGTTAGATACCAAGGGGCGGTGAGTTGTGCAGAGTTTTGACAGAAGAGTTTTCAAATTGGCTTTTCTCCAAACCAAACCCAGACCTTGAGTCTTAACAATTAGGGATTAAGGGGCCACTCTCTTATTACCTCATCCCCACCCCCAGAAATACATAAACTGAGACTTATTGGGTTATGGTCACTGTAAAGGCTTTCATCAATAGCTGCCGTAGACGCCCGGGCCACCAAATCACGGGTAACAAAAATATAATCAATGACAAAGCAGCACTCTCCCCTTTCAAAAGTAACCTTAGCAGAATAAGATGGATCAATCATCTTTAAAATTTGAAGGAGAGCATTGCACCTCTTGTCCCCGACCTGACTGTCACACCCTGTACTGAGATGATCAGAAACAGACCACTTGTTTGCCCCTTTGGGATAATCCTAGTTTAACATTAAAATCCCCACCTCAAACAATATGATATGCATGCATGCATGCGCCTTGATGCCTCCAGACAAAGTTGCGCAATACAAATCCCTAAGATTTGACTCCAAATACCCATTATAAAAATCAATTTAAGACAATGATTAATTCCCTAGGCCATGTAGATAAAACAACGGTTGAATTTGGTTACTGTTGGAAGGAATCAGGGTGATATTACACTCCAGAGTGACTTTAAAGCAAGTCATTAAACCAGCTCTTGCCCTGCTCCATGGAGACTGGAGTGCTGAACCCATGTGGGAGTGGAAGCCATCCATGCAAACTCCTGCTTCAAAGTGGCATTATTTTTGGTGCAAAACCCTGTCTACTATTGTGAATAGATAAGGTTTTGCATCAAAAAGCATGGCTGATATCATGGGAGCGCTGACGCAGAGTAACGCAAAGCAGCACTTGCGCTGCTTGCATTAGTTTTACCAACTTTCTAGAGGAAAACAAGTTTTGCACTGGAAAGTAGATCCAACAAAAAGATTTTGCGCTGGTTTGCATTAGTTTTGTGACGCAAATCCAGGGCAAATGTTTTGTAAGTCTGGCCCCTAGTGACGGGAAATGAAACGCCATCATCAGCGAGATACCCAAAGTCTTGCTGGCTGAGCTCAAAAGAATCCTGCACCCTGTGGCTTGGATCTTGAGCAGAGAAATTCGACCACTGTTCTATATATTTGAGAAAACTATATTTAAACCAAGAATGACATTTAAGGGATAGCATTTAAGGTAGTAAATATAACTCAACCTGCAACACAAAAAAAATCAACGCAGCCTGTTCACAAATTATGGTAGCAAATCTTTTCTGCTTCTAAAGTCCCTTGATATCAGGGGAAAAAAATGGAAAGGGAAGACCACTCGGTCCCCCCGAACGTATGGATGGGTGCCCCGATCCCCCCGGGAAACCATTTTGGGCGGGGGGCGTGGTTCGGCTGGTATGCCCAAAGCGGCGTAGCCGGAGCACGCCCTTCCCGCCCAGAAGGGGTTGTCCCAGACTCCCGCCCGGAAGACCGCGCCCAGTGGGCGTACCTGAGGAGGGTCCCCGCCCTCCCGCAGACGGATAAATAGAGCGGGAATCCAAAGAAGCGTCCTCTTGTTCCAGTGCTCTGAAGGCTGCACCACTCGTTGCTCGTGAGCCCTCGACGGAACAAGCTGCAATTTTGAGAACTTGTAATATTGTTGTTTCTCTTTCAGTACCAGGAGTGTGAAGATTCTGGGACCTCGTCGATCGACTAGAGCGGAGTAAACGAAGCTATGGCCGGCAAAAAAGCGGGAAAGAGCTCCGAGCTGGAGAAGGTACTGCGCACCTTGTCGAACCAAATGGCGATCATGGACCGAAAACTGGGTAAAGTAGATTCGATCAGTCGAGGTTTGGCCGAGGTTAAAAAGCAGTTAGCGGCCCAGAACAACCCCTCGGGCCATCCTAAGAAGGTGATAGGCCCGGCCTTGCCGGGAGTCGTCCCTGAGGGTAGGGGGAAGCGTAGTAAGAAGAGGGCGGTTTCCGGGGAGGACCCGGTTCCGGAGGTGCCCCCAGCCGCCCCCATCACACCGGCGGACAGCCCGGTACCGAGTCCGGATATAGGTTTACCAATCCCTGTTGTAATTACCCCGGTTAATGATGATCAGATGCCCCCAGAACTGGCTCTTCAGTTAGCGGCAGTGTTGCCCTGGCTTAAAAAGAAAGCAGGGGGGGCAGTGGCTGTGGGGGATCCGGCTGAGGAAGCTAGATTAATAATTGAGCAGTTACGGCAGTCGAGAGAAGCCGGGACGGCGAATGTTCCTTCTGTTTCCCCACAGGTGACGCCAGGAGTAACTACGGTTGGCCGGGAAAAGACAGCAGACACAGAGGTTGAACCCGGTAAGAACCCATTGACAATGGTGGGGGAAAGTTCAGTGCCTTCAAGACGCAAGAGGGTGGCACAGCACATCCCAGTGGCCACGAAGGAAATGATATGGGGGGACAAGTATGGTAATATGTTTTCATTATTGACCGACCATCGTGAGATGGAATACGCAAAGACCCAGAAAGATTTATGGCACCCCAGCGTATGGCGGGCCAAGATGGCGGAATTTAGGGTCGACGAGACCGTAGCGAACTGGGTGAAGGCCTTCTCTATATTTACGGCAGTAATGGGGGAACGTAAGCCTGAAGTGTTGCCCGAGCTATCTTGTTACCAGAATAGGATCATGGATTTTTATAACATGTACGGGGGGAATGAGTGGAAAGGATATGACATGCAATTCCGAAAGTCTAAAGAGTTTGATGTAACTTTGACATGGGATTGCCTCGACACGGTATCGTGGCATAGGCAGCTCTTGCCTGGATCGGCAGGTACGTCCTCGCCGGGCGGGAGCGGGCCTGGGACAGTTCAGCAAAGGCCAGCGCAGCCCTTTCGAGCAAACGCCGGTGGGGAATCACAGCCCAAGACCGGCGGAAATGGGGGCAAGCGCGGGGTTTGTTGGGGTTTCAACAGAGGTAACTGTAGCAGACCCCAGGGAACATGTAGGTTCCGGCATGCGTGTGCGGGCTGTGGGAACTCCTCACACCCAGAGAGTAGCTGTAGATCCAAGAACGGCGGTTCGGGAGGAAAGGGGGGGTACAAGCAAGAGTGAGGTGAGGCTTGGGAAAGAATCGTCTTCACCCGTTGACATCATGGCTTTGACTCCCTGGTTGAACAAATACCCTGATCATGTATCCGCCGGGATGTTGAGGAATGGTTTTGTATATGGCTTCAACATCCCGGCGGGGAATTTTCGGGGGACCCCCTTTTGTAAAAATCAGCAATCCGTCCAACACAACCCAGCAGTGGCAGCCAGGAAAATTACCAAAGAAGTCAGCTTGGGGCGGGTAGCAGGACCTTTTCCATGCCCGCCGGTGGCTGACTCTGTGTGTTCACCTCTAGGAGTGGTCCCGAAGAAAGACCCAGGGGAGTATAGACTCATTCACAATCTGTCGGCCCGAGGGGCACTTCGGTGAATCAAGCCATTGATCCGGATGTCTGTTCAGTTCGGTAAGCATCGTTTGACGATGCCGTTGCCCTACTGAATCACCTGGGCCCCGGTGCTCTGATGGCAAAATCGGACATCGAATCGGCATTCAGGTTCCTCCCGGTACACCTGCGGGACCAACGCTTGCTAGGATTTACGTTCCAAGGGAAGTACTACATGGATAAATGCATGCCCATGGGTTGCTCAATTTCTTGTGCTTATTTTGAAATGTTCAGCTGCTTTTTAGAATGGGCATTCACTGAGGCCACAGGGCATAGGCAAGTGATGCACTATTTAGATGACTTCCTGTTCCTGGGGCCGGCCGGCAATGCGAAATGTGCACAGGCACTGCAGGACTTCTGCATTCTCATGCAGGAGTTTGGAGTCCCATTGGCACCAGGTAAGACGGTGGGGCCATCTACTTCACTGGAGTTTCTGGGAATTGAGCTCGATTCAGTGGAGGGATGCTTCCGTTTGCCAATGGAGAAGGTGGCCAAGTTCAGGGCTTCCTTAACACAATGCCTGGGCAAAGAAAAAGTGACCCTGCACCAGCTACAACAAACAGTGGGTCAGCTTAACTTTGCCTTGAGAGTAATACCGATGGCTCGCCCATTCTCACACTCCATTGCACAAGCTATGGTGGGCCTCAAGGAGGGACACCACCGCACGAGACTGTCGGCAGAGGTTCGCCAGGATATGCGCATTTGGTTGGCATTTCTGGTGGACTTCAACGGTCGAGTAGTGTGGAACAAACCCCCAGCATCGTCAGACGAACTGGGTTTGTGGACCGATTCAGCCGGGAGCGTGGGATTCGGCGCCATCTTTGGTAACCGATGGTCGGCGCAAGTATGGCCGACGTGGTGGCACTCCAGTGGCCTAACAAGTAACATTGGGTTCTTGGAGCTATTTCCCATTTGGGTGGCTCTGTTGGCATGGCCAGACGCTTTTAGGGACCGCTCAGTAGTGTTTTGGTCGGACAATATGACTGTGGTTGAGTGCATTAATTGGCAGGCAGCCCGCTGCAAGTGGATATTGAGACTGTTGAAAGAGATTGTGTTACGTTGCATGAGATTGAATGTACAGTTCAGGGCAAAACATGTGCCAGGTGTACTGAATAATGCAGCTGATGCACTCTCTCGTTCACACATGCAGGCTTTCAGGGGCTATCTACCCACAGCGGACCTAGTAGCGGCACCGTTCCCGAAGCACTATGGCTGATCGGTGCCCCGGATTACAAGACCTCGTGGCAGCCAGCTTAGCGCCCAGGACGAGGAAGGCTTATGAGGGAGCGTTTCGTTCTTACTACGCCTTTTTAGGCCCGGCAGGGAGACATAGCTGAGGGCAGGAGGAATCCTTCCTGGGGTTCTTAGTAGCGCTGCACAAAGAGGGCCGATCAGCCGCAACTGCCAACAGACATAGCGCGGCCGTATCATTCATGGCACAGCTCCACAGCATAAGGGACCCAACGGGTTCCTTTTTAGTCAGAAAGGCGCTTCGCGGCTGGCAACGCCTGGAGGGTCGCAGACAGGATACGAGGAGCCCGATTGGTTTAGAGAGATTGTCTCGGCTTTTAGCAAAGCTGGATGAGACATGCTCCTCCCCTTCTGAAGCAGTTCTGTTCCGGGCAGCTTTCGCCTTGGCATTTCATGGGGCCATGCGGGTAAGCGAACTCGTGGCGAGGAACAAGAAAGATATGGAGGGAGGCTTATGCAGGGATCACGTGCAAATACGGGGTGATTCGATGCTAATCTCGATAGCCAGGTCCAAGACAGACCAGGAAGCTATGGGGGACAGTGTGGTTGTGCAGCGCGCTCGAGGGTGCCCCACTTGTCCGATAAAAAGTTTAGAGGAATACTTGGCACAGAGGCCGGCGACATGGGGAGGGAGCCTGCTTAGGCACAAGGATGGCACCCCTCTGACGAGATTTCAGTTTCAGAGGGTGCTAGCACTTACAATTGCTGCGGCGGGCATGGACCCGTGCGATTTTGGGACCCACTCCTTCAGAATAGGGGCCGCTACTGAGGCTACGGCCCGGGGTCTGGGTGCGGAAGAAGTGAAACAGCTAGGCCGTTGGTCCTCGAACTGCTTCAAGAGGTATGTGCGATTGCACATGTTGTAAAAGACTGATAAAATGCACTCACGCTTGTTGTCTTTTGTTTGGATTACAGTTTCGCAAGCCTGTGACGCGGGGCGGAATTTGGAGTCAACCCATCACCGGGAGACCAGCGGTCAAGGATCACCGCCTGGAGAGCAAGTGGTATGGGTGGTGGGCCACTCATACGTGAGGCGCGCCGGGGACGTATTCATGGCAGGTGACGCGACTCACGCATCTGGGGAATACGGGTTCAGAGTGACCATCCATGGTAAGGGAGGCCTCTGTTTTGACCAGTTTCAATCATTTGTGGAGGGTCTCTTAGGGCGGCAAAGGTCACCGCCATCTATAGTCATAGTACACTTGGGGGGCAATGACTTGGTAAGACTGGGAAGACGAGTGTTAGTGGAACACATTTTGTCGGTAGTCAGCTGGTTGGCTAAGAGGCTCCCGGGGTGCACAATCGCCTGGTCCCACATGATCCCCAGGAAAGTTTGGCGGGGGGGTTTCTCTGTGTCAGCGTTGAACCACTCGGTAAAGAGGGTCAACAATAAAATTGAGAAACTGTTTCGCTCCGCGCATTTGCATAGCATTCCCCATGGGTGTATTCGGGGTGATCACTTTTATTTGAAGGATGGGGTTCACCTGTTCAGGGCGGGGAATGATTTACTCATAGGAGACTTCATAGCATGGCTAAGGGGTTTGAGGAGGCATGACCTTTAGGAGGTGTGGGGGGCCGGATAGTCGGTCAACTATCCGGCCTGTGGCGGTAAGGTCATGATCGGTGAGCAGTAATTTCAAGGTCCCTAGGGGGGGCGCCACCCAGAATGGATGGGAGCGCCCGGGGGGAGGCGGCCATTGGCCCCTCCCACGGGTAGGCGGCACCCACTACGGATGGGTCGCCTAGGGGGAGACGGCCATAGGCCCCTCCCAGGGGGGAGACGGCTAGATGCCCCTCCTACGAATTTCCCGGGGGCCGGATATCCGCTCCGGCGGAAGAGAGTGTGGGGAAGGGCGGGAGTCCACGCTGTCCTTCTTACAGATACCTCACACGGGGACTCGGACGACCTTTAAGATGGCATCGAGTGAAAGGGGGCCCCCACGACAAGGGAAGTTACAGTTGGCAACGAGGGTAAAGTCCTCTGCGCATGCGCCACTCACACCGTGAGGGCGGGATTTTGGTAGTAGGGATCTGACACCGGTTAAGACCTTGCCGTTGGCCCTTAATGCTAGGATGTACAATTTTAATTTAGAATGTATGCATTTTCAGGATGCTAGACTCGGCTAGGAAACCTTTGTATTAGAGATTAAGGTTAGCCAAAGAACATGTCTTCATCAAAATGTAATGAAAGTAAAATTGTACATAATTCATGAAACGTTTTAATTTAATGTTTTAAATTTTGTTTCATATTTTAATAAATACGGCCGGGGGGTAACTCCCCCCCGCCTTCCAAAAGCTCAAACCTGTGTCTGTCTCCTCCCCTTGGGGAATTGGTGTTGGGAGGGGGTGGCGGGCATCCCGGCCATACAGAAAACCACAGCCTTTTTCGCCATCTCTTTCAATCTGTTGGAAAAATACAAGGCATCTTTAGACCAGTCCAGCTCTTCTTATGTAAGGTTCACTCATTCTGATGTTACCATATTTATTTTTTTTGCTCTTTAAATTAAGTTCCCTATTTAGCATTTTTTTAGCTTTTACTGATATACATGCTTCTAGATACAGTTATGTCTTTCTCTGCATGTCTAAACGCAAGATGATTTTTATTTGCCAATGGTCATGTGGGTTTTATTGTTCTTGTGATCCACTGTTAATATATTTAAGTAGCACAATTGTCGATTACTTTGTCATGAAGATGTTTTATACATTATTTTCACTAAACAAAACGTTTCAACTTAAACAAATTAAGTTCCCGGGTTTCTACAATATGTATTTCAAAGTTCCTTGAACTAACCTCTGAGCACAGTTTACAAATAGTCATACAAATAAAATGATTCACATTTAAAGAGTTAGTCGAAAGATTTGTCTGAGGTGTATTTGAAAGGCACAACAAATGTCACCCTTCGATAACCTCTATACTTACACAACCACTCGTACTTGAAAAAAAGAAATACCAGCAACATAGAGTTCACCTCAACAAGTTGCCTTTATCTGTTAGACAATAATAGGTGAGGAATAAAGGATACAAACAAAGCACATCCCTTATGTGGTGGATTCTTGCAAACATGTTGTTATTGAGGCATGTATTAGCCAATCACGCCACTTTTTCTGCGCGATCTTCCCAGGGTCAGATGTAGACAGTGGTTTGTATTTGCCAAGGCCTTGCTACACAATGTATTGCTCGATGAGGCAGGAAAGAGGCGACCTGCAATGCACAAATGTCAATTTGCTGTTGAGATTGTTACTCACAATACACACAGTTATAACCCAGTCTCAATTAGCTACTGACAAGGAATGCCATTAATACGTTTTGATAGATTTTTAAATTCATATACACAATTAAGTACGTGTGTAGGGATGCATTAGTCCTTATATGGCAAGAAAGTAGCTGGGACGAAGATTGAGCTTTGTGTGTAATATTCTGAGTACGATGAGTGACTCGGGGATTTGAAATTAACATAATGCGTGTATATTTACTAAACATTTAAGGCATAACACTGTGAGTGGAACTGGACTTAGGCATGGCACTAAGGGTTAAAAAGCAACCATGGGGCTTGCAGGAGGTCAAGTCATCAATCCCACATTCTTCTAACTGTGTCAATATGGCATCTGATATCGATGGTAAGTATGTGTATATATATATATATACATATATATATATATATATATATATATATATATATATATATATATATATATATATATATATATATATATATATATATATATATATATATATATATATATATAATTAAATAAGCAATATTTTTAAATGTTACAAAAATGTGTGTGTGTGTGTGTATATATTTACACACCTTTTTCCAACGTTTAAAAATATTGGTTATTGAACTACTGTGGTATTTACTATAATAATTTTCAATGCTGTCATTTAGTATGTGTTAATACATTTTTACGTAAATTTATTAGGCTCATGTTGTCTTTTTTTGTTTGTTTTCTCAGTTTGTGAGTATTTTGGGACCAAGGGTGTTTAAAAATGATTTATATTATATATGTTTAAAATAATTTGTATATGTTTTAATTAATTTCTAAATTTTCTAAAATCCTAATAAAATTGGAATCTATTTACTTGGGCTATTTCGTGTTTACTCTTTTATATTACAGTGGATTTTAGGATCCAGTGGATATTGTTTATGAGTGATTTGTGGGATCAAGGGCTCCTGTTTTTTGAGTCATTAAAATATAATTAAGATTGTGTTCCTTTAAACATTGTGAGCTATATTTCTGCGGGTTCTATGTCTCTGGGTTATTATTTAAAATTGTTTATACAATATTTAATAATTATGTTTAAATATATTTTTCATAGAAATTATATTTCCAAAATGTGTATTTTATGTGTTCAAAAATAAATATTTGACAGAAACAGTCCTGACTAAAGCGGAAACCCAAATTCTTTCCCTAGGACTTTCCCATTGCAAAGAATCCAACTTCGATTATGCCACCATTCGTATGGATATTTACCAGTTTATCCGCAAACTCAAGCTGAATAAATTCCATACGCTCAATCCTCCCAAACAAATGGACAAAGAAACTGCAATTCAAATGGGTAGCCAATGTACTATGGGAGCTTTACCATGCACAGAATTACCTTCTACCTTGTTGACTGTTCTTACGGACCTCCACGCCCAGAACCGCACGGATTTCTCTCAAGCATCCTCCGACAGCCAAACTCCAAGTTTAACGAATAAACCCATCACCACCACTCCTTTCAAAAACAAATCTAGGTTCAATCCAATCATGCCACGTGATGGTATTGACATCTACAATGACATCTACAATGAACATGTGACTAATGAATTCAAAAAATTGAACTTCAAAATTTGCGCAATGAAAAACAAAATATCCAGGCGCAATAGAACATATGACAATCTGGTAACCAAACTGCAACAAAACAACCAGATAATCATTCGAAATTCTGATAAAGGAGGTAACGTGGTACTTTGGGACAGAAACCAATACATGAGTGAGGCTATGCTGCAGCTAAATGACCGTAGTTGCTATAAATTAAGCAGTGCTGCAGCAGTGAAGGAAACGTCAAACTCCTTTTTCCTAAAACTACTTGCTTGGAAGAGTGCGGGCCTAATCACCAAGGATGAATATCTGTACATGAAAAATGACTATCCAACTATTCCCAATATTTACTTTATTCCCAAAGTACACAAGGACCCTTTACATCCCCCTGGAAGGCCCATCATCTCCGGGAGAAACAGCCTGTTGGAACACACTTCAAATTACATTGATTTTTTTTTGCAGGACTGTGTAACTGGGTTGGCTTCATATCTCAGAGATACTAGTGACTTTCTGGACAAAATTAGGGATTTTCCTTGGAATCCGGGGTTTCTCCTGCTTACCCTAGATGTTTCATCTCTGTACACTTGTATTGACCATAAGGATGGCATAAGGGCTTTGGATTATTTTCTCACCAAAAACAGACCTGCATGCCCGGAACATAACATCATGTTGTTGGATATGGTGACTTTTTGCCTTCATCACAATCTGTTCACCTTTAACCAAACTTTCTACCAACAGGTGCGGGGGGTAGCAATGGGGGCCAGCATTTCCCCCAGTTATGCCTGCATCTTCATGGGCTGGTGGGAGAAGCTGGTCGTAAAAGGGACCCTTGGTGAGTGGTTTGAGAAACATGTTAGAATGTACTATAGGTATATTGATGACCTTATCTTTGTCTGGGATGGTACAAGGGAAGAGGCCCTTGAGTGGGTTAACATCTTAAATATTAATAACATCAATCTGAAGTTTACCTGTACCGTCAGCCCTACAAACATTTATTTTCTAGACGTAGAACTGTACATTTCCAACAACACAATAGAAACCAAGCTCTACAGAAAAGAAACGGCTGGTAATTCCATCCTTCACTACACCAGCTTCCATCCTAAACACCTTATTCAAAGCATCCCCTACGGGGAAATGCTGAGAATAAAAAGGATTTGCAGCAACCCCATAGATCTAATCATGGCCCAAAAAGAATGCAAAGAGCGATTCCTCGCTCGAGGATATCCCATGCATATTATTCAAACTGCCATCAACAAAACAATGGAACTGGATAGAAATCTTCTTCTCGTTCCAAGATCCACCAGAAATCCCTCAATCTCTGTATTGATCAAATCAGTTGAACCAGAAAGTGCCAGACTCATCGTGCCGTACAGCATTCAAAAAGGCGCGATCATTAAAATATTAACCAGAACTGGTCACTCATACGCTCTGATCCAATAATAGGCCAAAAAATGCCAGCCAAACCCAGTATCACCAGTAAGTATGTGTATATATATATATATACATATATATATATATATATATATATATATATATATATATATATATATATATATATATATATATATATATATAATTAAATAAGCAATATTTTTAAATGTTACAAAAATGTGTGTGTGTGTGTGTATATATTTACACACCTTTTTCCAACGTTTAAAAATATTGGTTATTGAACTACTGTGGTATTTACTATAATAATTTTCAATGCTGTCATTTAGTATGTGTTAATACATTTTTACGTAAATTTATTAGGCTCATGTTGTCTTTTTTTGTTTGTTTTCTCAGTTTGTGAGTATTTTGGGACCAAGGGTGTTTAAAAATGATTTATATTATATATGTTTAAAATAATTTGTATATGTTTTAATTAATTTCTAAATTTTCTAAAATCCTAATAAAATTGGAATCTATTTACTTGGGCTATTTCGTGTTTACTCTTTTATATTACAGTGGATTTTAGGATCCAGTGGATATTGTTTATGAGTGATTTGTGGGATCAAGGGCTCCTGTTTTTTGAGTCATTAAAATATAATTAAGATTGTGTTCCTTTAAACATTGTGAGCTATATTTCTGCGGGTTCTATGTCTCTGGGTTATTATTTAAAATTGTTTATACAATATTTAATAATTATGTTTAAATATATTTTTCATAGAAATTATATTTCCAAAATGTGTATTTTATGTGTTCAAAAATAAATATTTGACAGAAACAGTCCTGACTAAAGCGGAAACCCAAATTCTTTCCCTAGGACTTTCCCATTGCAAAGAATCCAACTTCGATTATGCCACCATTCGTATGGATATTTACCAGTTTATCCGCAAACTCAAGCTGAATAAATTCCATACGCTCAATCCTCCCAAACAAATGGACAAAGAAACTGCAATTCAAATGGGTAGCCAATGTACTATGGGAGCTTTACCATGCACAGAATTACCTTCTACCTTGTTGACTGTTCTTACGGACCTCCACGCCCAGAACCGCACGGATTTCTCTCAAGCATCCTCCGACAGCCAAACTCCAAGTTTAACGAATAAACCCATCACCACCACTCCTTTCAAAAACAAATCTAGGTTCAATCCAATCATGCCACGTGATGGTATTGACATCTACAATGACATCTACAATGAACATGTGACTAATGAATTCAAAAAATTGAACTTCAAAATTTGCGCAATGAAAAACAAAATATCCAGGCGCAATAGAACATATGACAATCTGGTAACCAAACTGCAACAAAACAACCAGATAATCATTCGAAATTCTGATAAAGGAGGTAACGTGGTACTTTGGGACAGAAACCAATACATGAGTGAGGCTATGCTGCAGCTAAATGACCGTAGTTGCTATAAATTAAGCAGTGCTGCAGCAGTGAAGGAAACGTCAAACTCCTTTTTCCTAAAACTACTTGCTTGGAAGAGTGCGGGCCTAATCACCAAGGATGAATATCTGTACATGAAAAATGACTATCCAACTATTCCCAATATTTACTTTATTCCCAAAGTACACAAGGACCCTTTACATCCCCCTGGAAGGCCCATCATCTCCGGGAGAAACAGCCTGTTGGAACACACTTCAAATTACATTGATTTTTTTTTGCAGGACTGTGTAACTGGGTTGGCTTCATATCTCAGAGATACTAGTGACTTTCTGGACAAAATTAGGGATTTTCCTTGGAATCCGGGGTTTCTCCTGCTTACCCTAGATGTTTCATCTCTGTACACTTGTATTGACCATAAGGATGGCATAAGGGCTTTGGATTATTTTCTCACCAAAAACAGACCTGCATGCCCGGAACATAACATCATGTTGTTGGATATGGTGACTTTTTGCCTTCATCACAATCTGTTCACCTTTAACCAAACTTTCTACCAACAGGTGCGGGGGGTAGCAATGGGGGCCAGCATTTCCCCCAGTTATGCCTGCATCTTCATGGGCTGGTGGGAGAAGCTGGTCGTAAAAGGGACCCTTGGTGAGTGGTTTGAGAAACATGTTAGAATGTACTATAGGTATATTGATGACCTTATCTTTGTCTGGGATGGTACAAGGGAAGAGGCCCTTGAGTGGGTTAACATCTTAAATATTAATAACATCAATCTGAAGTTTACCTGTACCGTCAGCCCTACAAACATTTATTTTCTAGACGTAGAACTGTACATTTCCAACAACACAATAGAAACCAAGCTCTACAGAAAAGAAACGGCTGGTAATTCCATCCTTCACTACACCAGCTTCCATCCTAAACACCTTATTCAAAGCATCCCCTACGGGGAAATGCTGAGAATAAAAAGGATTTGCAGCAACCCCATAGATCTAATCATGGCCCAAAAAGAATGCAAAGAGCGATTCCTCGCTCGAGGATATCCCATGCATATTATTCAAACTGCCATCAACAAAACAATGGAACTGGATAGAAATCTTCTTCTCGTTCCAAGATCCACCAGAAATCCCTCAATCTCTGTATTGATCAAATCAGTTGAACCAGAAAGTGCCAGACTCATCGTGCCGTACAGCATTCAAAAAGGCGCGATCATTAAAATATTAACCAGAACTGGTCACTCATACGCTCTGATCCAATAATAGGCCAAAAAATGCCAGCCAAACCCAGTATCACCTACAAGAGAGCTACTTCTCTTCATAATAGTCTAGTTTCCAGTTGTCCAGAAGTCGTCCCATCTAAGGACTGGCTAAAAAACTCCCGGGGGTTTACCAAATGTCATACATGTAAAGCTTGTACTTACGGTATAAACAAAACCAGTTACCGTACAGCCTTCAGCAACAGGGAAATCAAGATTTCCAAATCCCTCCATTGCAAAACAGAGTACGCCATCTACATCTTGGAGTGTACTTGTCCCTTACGGTACGTAGGGAGCACGAAATTACCAGCGAGTGCAAGGGTATTACAACATATCAGAGCGATTACCAATTCTGACCCCACCTACCCAGTGGCGAGACATTTTCGTGAGGTCCACAACAACAACTTGAAGGACCTCAAATACTATGTCATCGACACCATTCCCAAAACAAAACAGGGAGGTGATAGGGAACGCAAGATGCGTATGTTGGAGACCAGATACATCTTGAACTTCAACAGTAAAAGCCCCGGAGGATTGAACAACACTGAAGACCTACATACATGTTTATGACTCAATCACTCTGATTCCTATAACCCCCATCCATGAAATGAATTTTTTCTGAAATTTTTCTGTTTCTCCCGATACATTTTGTTAACTAGCCCCCTGTATCCTTTTCCTTTTGTTCTCATGAAATACATTAGCAACCTGGTGCATCCAATTGAATGTTTGTGCCAGATAATTATGTCTATATTGCATTCTACCTACATATAGAAGTTGAAAATTAGCCTAATGCAACTGCCTCAAGCTTCTCACCCAATCCTGCTTACTCAGGATTTTTTATAATTGGGATTAACCTCACCTCAACTTTTGGGCACTTAAAGCACTTTACTCACTCTTTCATGAATTATCCAACTGTGTTCTATAATCCAATGTTCATCAACACATAGAAGGGCTTTATAACCAAATGGCATTTAGGCCGATATTATAGAATGACCAGTAATTCTAAATGTGCATTGTGTAAATATATGAATTATAAATGTTTGTAAATATATGAATCATATATTTTTGTACATATATATACATGTCAAAGAAATTATTTTTCTATCCATATATATTTTTTCAAGATAGTACATATATACTTTTCTCATAATGTGACTTTTCCACTCAGTGGAAAAAATTACTTTAATCATGTATTGGAGAATGTTATGCAATGCAGGTATTTATACTGACATTTGTGCATTCATGCGTATACATTTTCAAAATCACGTTTTTTATTTAAATGTAAATTTTTTCAAAGTTAAGATATTACTGGCATTTTAGTATAAATTTAACTGATCTTCCCTTCTATTAGTTGGAAAAAGCAACATTATTTCAAATCTTTTTGTATTTTACAAAGCGCAGTCTTTCTTATATATAGCGCCAAATGTTGCTTGTTCACCTTTTCTTTATGTCACTTACACTCATAATCACGTGTTTGGAGTGCTAGCTGTTTAAAAGGTCCAGTAAAACATGCTAACGTTGTCATGTGATCAAACCACTCTGGTGGTGAAACGCGTTATGGCGGACTTATGAAAAAATAAACGCTACTTGCTTTTTGCACATACCTTGGGCTCGTGTCTGCTTCCTTGGTGCTGGCTGGAAACTCGTTGCTGCACCCGATCTTTGCAAGCAGTCTTTTGTATATATATATATATATATATATATATATATATATATATATATATATATATATATATATATATATATATATAAAATTAAATAAGCAATATTTTTAAATGTTATAAAAATGTGTGTGTATATATTTACACACCTTTTTCCAATGTTTTAAAATATTGGTTATTGAACTATTGTGGTATTTACTATAGTAATTTTCAATGCTGTCATTTAGTATGTGTTAATACATTTTTACGTAAATTTATTAGGCTCATGTTGTCTTTTTTTGTTTGTTTTCTCAGTTTGTGAGTATTTTGGGACCAAGGGTGTTTAAAAATGATTTATATTATATATCTTTAAAATAATTTGTATATGTTTTAATTAATTTCTAAATTTTCTAAAAACCTAATAAAATTGGAGTCTATTTACTTGGGCTATTTCGTGTTTACTCTTTTATATTACAGTGGATTTTAGGATCCAGTGGATATTGTTTATGAGTGATTTGTGGGATCAAGGGCTCCTGTTTTTTGAGTCATTAAAATATAATTAAGATTGTGTTCCTTTAAACATTGTGAGCTATATTTCTGCGGGTTCTATGTCTCTGGGTTATTATTTAAATTTGTTTATACAATATTTAATAATTATGTTTAAATATATTTTTCATAGAAATTATATTTCCAAAATGTGTATTTTATGTGTTCAAAAATAAATATATATTTGTAAAGGTTGAGTTTATGCAATTATGGCAATATACTTTTCATTTTATGTTTTAATATATGGCTGAAGGATTTACATGAGGCCTTAGTTGGCAGTGTTTTAATGTTATCTTCATATTAATATTTTTTAATATTGTTTGTCGTTTTAATTCCGATTAATTTATTTAAAGAATGTGGTATACGTATTTGAGATTTTAAATTTAAAATAATTGTTAAATTAAAATGTTTAGATTAATTTGTGTATTTCAATATTTCTTTTTAATTTAATTTGAGCCACATGTACATAGCTGTGCAATATATCTTGGGTGTTTATTTTCAAATTAAAGTATATTATATGTAAATCATAACTTTTGCTAAAAAAAAATCTTTATTATTAAATAGTGTTTATTTCCACACCATGGCCCACCACTTTCTAAACGTTAAATATTGTTTAAATACCTTTTGTAACAATAAAATAATATTGATCAATGTACCACCCCTCAAAATGTATGAATTGTGTCCAATATTTAAAGCACTGGAGTTGAAAATAAAAAGCCATATCGTTCCTTTATGACTTTCCCCAATTTTAGTTCGAGTGGATTCTTATTAATAAATTGTACCCCTTTGATTTACGCATTCACCCCACTGCATGTAAGCCTGGAATTAGAATAGTAATTATTACCACTTTCATTTACACTCTTTCATCAATTTTCCTTGGATTGTGAAGCATCTTTTAAAAGGGTAGCAGGCCTTTGTTTCTTCCTGGCCACTGTTAGGTGTGCTTGTTGATAGGTGTAGACTGATCAGGCCTCTTTGTAAAACTGCAGTGCTGGTTCCAGCCTGGAGTCAACCTTGATATGAGCAGCAACACTCAAGACAAAGGCTGAGTCTCGAAGAGAGCCTGAGTAGGACACATGAAAAGAGTACTGACCTAAACCACTTAAGAAAGAGAATCCACATCACCTGTATGCTATCCCTTTAAGAGTGGGAGCTGTTGACCAACTTAATGTTGCAGTTCGAAATTCTTTCTTACCAAGGATCCCCCACAGTGTACCCAGAGGACTGCTGCACTACCAGATCTGGTGTCTACCTGACAGGCAGCTTCCCACATCCGAGGAGACATTCCCTGGGGCCTGCTCTGGATGAAGAACTGACTGCTTTGTTCTGGAAGCCTAAGAAGTCCTAACTGAGCAAGTAGCAAGCCAGCCCTTCTGGTGGAGCGTAGAGAAGCCTTTGACCCTGGTGCTGCGGTCCATACATCAGTGACTCACAACCCATGTGACTGGTGTGCTCTAGTCTGAGAGCCCAGTCCATGTACTCCTTGTAGGAATTCCAACATTTCTGAAGCTTGCCCGCTTGTTCTCCGATGATATCTCCCTGTCATTGCAGCCATGGCACGTGTCAAGTGTGCGCGCTATGTCAAGTGTGCTTGCTCTCCACACCACTGGAGTCAAGCTATCCTAGCTGATGACGGCTGATAGCCAGAAACCGGTCCTAGGATGCTTGATTCCGGTCCAGGGAAGACATGACTTGGCAGTTCGGGCTGGACTGTTCCCCTGAGGCACAGGGTCAAGACGGATTTGCTTATGGCCATGTCTGAACTGGGTTGGTGTGGTGAGCAAAAAAACAATGGATTTAGTCCCAGATCTCTGTACTGGGGTGAATGTATGACATTGTTCTGCATTCTGTCCATCAACTGTTGTTTTCACATTTTTAGCAAAGCCAGCACATCCATTGCACCCCATCTCCGGAAAGTCATCAACATCTCCTTCGAGATAGCAACCTTCCCAGAGAGCTGGAAGCACGCAGAAATCAACGCCTTACTCAAGAAACCCAAGGCAGACCCCAAGGACCTCAAGAACTTCCGGCCCATCTCCCTGCTCCCGTTCCCAGGAAAGGTCATTGAGAAGCCCCTCAACAAACAACTGACCCGCTACCTTGAGTAGAACAACATCCTGGACCCTTCCCAATCCGGGTTACGCAGCAACCATAGCACCGAGACTGCCCTCATCACCGCCACCAACGACATAAAGTCCCTGCTGGACAATGGAGAAACGGCTGCCCTCATCCTCCTGGACCTGTCAGCCACCTCGACACAGTCTGCCACCACACACACGAACACACCTCCACAACGCCGGGATCCAAGAGAAGGCCCTGGACTGGACCACCTCCTTCCTTTCCGACTGAACCGTCCACCTTCACCCCTTTGACTCCAAAGTCACCTAGATCATCTGCGGCGTACCCCAGGGCTCATCCCTCAGCCCAACTCTGTTTAACATCTACATGGCACCGCTCGCCCATATCACCCGTCGGCATGACCTCAACATCATCTCCTATGCCCATGGCACCCAGCTGATCCTCTCCCTCACCAAGGACCTCCACACTGCCAAAAGCAACCTTCACGAAGGAATGAAGGCCGTCGCTGAATGAATGAGGAACAGCTGACTGAAGCTGAACTCGGATAAGACGGAGGTCCTCATCCTCAGTTCCACCCCTTCGGCCTGGGACGACTCCTGGTGGCCGACCATACTGGGAATCGCTCCAACACCCACCAACCCCACACCCAACCTAGGTGTCATCCTCGACTCCAACCTCTCCATCTCATAACAGGTCAACGCTGTCTCCTCCTCCTGCTTCAACACCCTCTGCATGCTCCGCAGGATCTACAAGTGGATCCCCACTGAAAGGAGAAAAATGGTCACCCAGGCCCTCGTCAGCAGCAGGTCGGACTACGGAAACGCCCTCTACATTGGAACCTTCACCAAACTCCTGAGACGGCTCCAACGCCTCTGCACACCTGATCCTCGACATCCCTTGCTGCAACCACATCCAACCCCACATGAGAGACCTGCACCAACACCTGGTCAACAAGAGGATAACCTTCAAGCTCCTCACCCACGCACACAAGGCACTCCATAACACCGGACCAACGTACCTCAACAGAGGACTCCGCTTCTACACCCCCACCCTCCAGTTCTGCTCCGCCGCCCTCGCCCTCGCCACAGTTCGCTGCCTCCGAAGAGCGACCTCCGGCGGCAGATCGTTCTCCCACCTCACCACCAAGACATGGAACACCCTCCCCATCCTCCTGCAGCAGACCCAAGACCTGCTGACCTTCAGAAAACTCCTCAAGACCTGGCTTTTCGAGCAGTAGCAGCATTCCCGACCCCAATGCCTTGAGACTCTCACAGGTGAGTAGTGCGCTTTACAAATGATGTGATTGATTGATTGATTGATTGATTGATTGAGGAAATGCTGTCTTTACTATCTGCATCATGCCTTAGTCCGGTGCATTGTGCAGAGTGACAGGACAATCACTTTTGTTAAATCATGTACCTTTGTTCTCATTGATCCAACTAAGATTGACCTTGCAACATTTGTATAGACTGGACAAGTGTAGTAAAAGTTTAAAGTAGCCCAAAATGTTTGTTTCCTGTTTAAAGTCACATACCATTTGTCTGGTGTACTTAGCAAGGATTACTATAGGACTGTGTGAGGACAAGAAGAAAGGGACTTGAAAAACATGTAATCCTTTTGATGTTTGGTGTAAATCTATACATTCGTTTTTAAAATATTCACAAAAACAATATATTAACAATTTGTTTTAGACTATGCAGAATTTGGCCACAAGGGAGGCTGAGTCTTGGGAGAGACTTTGGTGAACATCTTGTGAAAGAATGGTACTGCTCTGACAGGGATAATAATGCTGCATCTTGAGCAGATAGATGTTCTTATTTCACTGAAATATTCCTGAAGCAATAAATCTGAATGCAAAATATCTAGGCCTGGGTGAAGTTTTAATTGTGCAGGAGAATTTCGAGAAATGCTAGAATTTCGCCTTTCACAAAGGGCCTGATTCACAGAACTAACTTAAGACAAAATCCTAAACTTACTAATTTTGGTATTCACAGTAGTTAGGATTTTGTCTTAAGTTTGTCTTAAGACAAACTTAAGACAAACTTAAGACAGACTTAAGTTAGGATTTTGTCTTAAGTCTGTCTTAAGTCAGTCTTAAGTTTGTCTTAAGACAATCTTAAGACAAAATCCTAACTTTTGTGAATACCAAAAGTAGTAAGTTTAGGATTTTGTCTTAAGTTAGTTCTGTGAATCGGCCCCTAAATCAATACATTTTTTCTAAAGTACTCTTTACATCTGTTTCTTTTTTTTATCTAAGTATGTATCTTGGGTTAAAAAATCTAGGAATGTGTGATAAATGGTAGCAGAGGTAATGAAAAGCAGTTTGGGCAGGGAAATGGTGTGGCCAGGCACTGCATATTATCCCAGAAAAGTTTGCTCCTTTTCATTATGGTACATGCGCTCCCCTCAGAGTACACAATACATGCTGTCCACGATTTGTGCTCCACAGTCCACGATATGTGCTCTCCACAGTGTGTTCACTGAGGGGAGCACAAATTGTGGACTGCATGTACCATGATGTAGAGGAGCAAACTTATCTGGCATATTATTTAGTGCCCTGCCACACCCTTTTCCCTGCCCAAACTGATTTTCATGTCCTCCTTTACCATTTATCACATGTTTCTAATGTTCATTTTTGTAAAAAATTGTATTCCAGCTCATTGACTACACTTCGTCTGGCCCGAGCCGGAGAGTATGGCCCCAGCCGGAGAGCACAGCCCCAGCCGGAGAGTACGGACCAGGTGCGGAGATTTGGGCCTGACTGCTGATGTAAAGATATGACTCGTAAATTACCTCTGTAAATACCAAAAGTTGTAAAGTTAGACTTTTGCCCCATATTGTCTTTGTGAATCAGGCCTGTAGTGCCTCCAATAGATGGAACACACTGAAGAGTTTCTACGTGCACCCAGAAGGCGTGTGTAATATTCTGAATAAGCAGGGATAGAATGTTATCTATGTCATGCAGAATGCCCTCTATGCAGTGCACAATGTTTTTAGAAGACCTGTGTTTTTCTCTGGCAGTTAATAGTTTCTCCTCCTATTAAAATGGTGTTTCATCCTTGTTAAGTTAAACAGGGTTGCACCTTACTTTTCATTAGATAGGAGGAGGATTTGTGCACCATGTGTTTCTATTAAACAAAATGATCCTACATACAATGAGAAATTGCGAGGAACGTGGAGTGGAGAAAAGAAGAATTGTCTTCGTAGAGTGGTGGGGAAGGAGTTTAAGTGCAAATGAACAGAGTTGTTGACAATGACATGAGGCAAGCAGTACTGAACTGTTGGGCGGCAGGGGCATATGAAGAGCTGAACTCAGTAGTATGACTCAACTGCTGAGTCTGGTAAGAGGTAGTCCTAAGAGTCCTTGACCTCCACACCACAGTACACAAAACACTGAGGAGGCAGGCTGGAACATCTGTGTACAGCAATCATTTAGTGAATGGGTGGTATGTCAAAATAACAAGTACAAAAATATCAATCTGCAACAATAAAGTTTGCAAAATATTGCCTTGTACAATATCGCCAAATTGAGCTAATTTTACATAGTGTCTTGAAGAGCAGAGCCGTGTTAGGAGTTAACACAGGATCTGCAGGTGAATATGTAACTTTTGTGCACAATTGCAAGACACAGTGAGAAGGTAAATTGTAAATAACTGGATTGCTAATGTTTAGATTAATTTGTGAGCATAACTTTAACTGACCGCATAGATAATATTTTATATCCATTAAATGTGATGAAATATTGAACAATGCACTGCGAGTGAATTCTAAAAACATACACTGATTTACAATAAATTGCTGATTCACACGAAATTAGATAAACTGTTCCCTGAGGCACTAAAAAATGTGTTGCTTAGGGCCTTTGTTCACTTTTTGGCAATAAAAAAGTTACTGTTCCTAAAGTACAAAAGGTATGAAATGTTACAGTGATAATGAAAGGCCTCAAAAGTGGATTCATACATGTTGGCTAAGGAGCACATACTTAAACACTCTAGGGGTCTTATTTATAGTTGGGTAAATGTAAGACCTCAGCTAAAAAATGGATAAGTCCTGTCTACTGTATGGCAAGCACATTGATGTCAGTGGAATTCTAAAAGCGGCAAAATGGACATTCCTCACATTTTGAAGACTGTCCTGCTCATACCAAACTTTAATTAAGGCCCTACATCTTCAGAATGGTTTGCAGCTATTGTGATATCTTGCATGGTCAATGGTAGTGTCATACACCCAGATTCATGAAGGTGCCATTATGCGATTAGCAAATTGCGAGAAATAGCGATTCGCATTTTGAAAATCGCAGAATGGCATTCATGTAGAAATGCGATGGAAAAAAGCGAATCGCAATCGGTTGCAATTGCCGATTGCGATCTTGCCACAATCGCTTAATATTCGCAGAATCAGCATTTTTCCATGTAGAAATTGCGAACTCGCAATTAGCGAAACCGCATTTTGCGATCTTGCTAATTGCGAGATCGCAAAAATGGGAAGTCGCATTTCGAGCCCACTGATGACATCACAACCAGGAATTAGGCTTTCCCCACCCACAAACAGAACACAGAGCCAGAGAGTAGAAGCAGGATTCGGAAGAGCTCCAAACTTTTGACTGTGCAGCACCCCAGCAGGAGACAAATCCTCAACATGTCCCAGGATGCAGAAGGGAGCAGTGGGCAGGAGAGGAAGAGAAAACTCAAGTTTTCAGAACTTGAACTCGAGTATTTGATTGAGGGGGTCACCAAGGACCATGCATGCCTCTTAGGCAAAGACTGCCGGAGGGTGCCAGAGGCAGACAAGCACAGGATCTGGCAGCGCATCCGCGCTAAAGTAAATTCGGTTGGGGTGACCCAGAGGTCAATTGATGACCTCAAAAAGTGCTGGTACGACCTGAGAGGTCGTTCAAAGGAGCGTATTGCCGAGAGGCTTGGGGAGCGACTGGCCACCGGTGGAGGGGAAGCTGTAGCCACACAAAACACTCCATTGGAGGACCTTATAGAGGACACCATCGCACCAGAAGCCTGCGTGGGGGTAATCCAGCTGGACACGTCCCGACCCAGCCAACAATCAGAAGGTAAGTGCCATGTGACTGCGACCCTGTCCCCAAACAATGCCCATGACTCCTGAGCTAGCAATATGACATCCCCAACAATGCAGCCCTTGCACACCTGAAATGCCCCATTGCATTGTGGTAGTTGTAGTGAAATCCTATATCCCCAGTTAGCTGAACACAGCCAGACCTGTCAAATCAATGTAAATCCAAAAGCCAGTCAGGGAAAGCAAGCCTGCATGCATGTATCAACATTGCTTGTGCAAGATACATTACATTAATCATGCACCCTTTTATATTACAGGTGCTGTTGAGCAATCCAGCACAGATAGCAAGGCCCTGCACATCGCCGAGACCCAGGAGGACACTGAGGGTGAGGGCCAGTCCAACCAACAACCCGGTCCATCACAGCCACCTGCAGTGCTTCCACCACCACCACCCCGTGCGGACAGGGCCACCCCTGCAGCCACAGGTGTGCAGCCAACACCCCAACAAACACCCACAGCAGTGGTACATGCCCCACCACCAGTGCCTAGGAGGCAGACGAGGCGCACAGCTGGAGCCAGATCACACACCAGCGCACTGAGGCGCCAGCAGCGTCAGGCCTCAGCAGGCACGGGCAGGGCACTCCTACTTCCTGATCCTGGCCTGGCCATTAAACGCCGCATGCTGGCGGTGTACCGTACCCAGGTGCGTCACCTACAGCAATTAACACACAGCTGCAGGCGACTGGCCAAAATATCGCCCAGATGACCGCTGCTGTCAGAGAGAACAGCCAGCTGCAAGTAGCCCAGCAGGACATGACCCGCCGCCGCCACCGCCAACTACTGGCCCGCCTGTTGGCCTACACCAGGTCAAACCACATTGCCGGTAAGGAAAAATCACAGCTGGCACGCAGGTCACTTGCCATGCAGGGCCAGATGGTACAGTGTTGCCTGGATGTGGCCAGGTCACTTGATCTGCTAAAAGCAGCAGTGCTCGGCAGCCAGTCCACTGCCCATGGAGAACCAGGGGGGCCTGACGATGTGAGGGAGGTAGCGTCGACAAACAGCAGTGCATCCTTGCCGCCTGTGCCGGTACGTCTCCGCAGCAGCGGGCCGACAGCATCAACTCGGGCCAACACCGTCCCTCAGGACCCAGATAGACGACTTGGTGCGTCTCGTCGCAACCGACAGTGAGAACTTAGACACTCTCAGGGAGGCCATGCAGGACACCCCTGCAAGCCCTCTACCCCAGCATGGGGAGGTATGAAGTAATACTCTCTTCATGTGACACCAAAATAACAAAAGGCCAATTTATTGTGCATTAACAAGATTTATGGTCTGACTTGAATCACACTCATGTCATTATTACATTTGTCATGCATGAGTGCAGTGTTTTGTGAGGGGAATGGGTGCACTAGAAACAGTTAATAGTGATGTGGGTGCGGCGCCTGTGTCCTTCAGCAGGATTTTCTCCGCGTGCATGACGCACAAGTGGAGGCGGGCTTGTCACCTTCCGACTCACTGCCAGATATCTCCACTGGTATCCTGCGCTTGGTAGCAATGTTGTGGAGTATTGCACACACGGCAACAATGCGGCATCAGACCTCAGGTGTGTATTTGATGGCCCCACCAGTCTTGTGCAGTATGCGGAAACGGCGCTTCAATGGGCCAAATGTCCTCTCAATGCAATTTCTTGTGCGTATGTGTGCAGCATTGTAACGCCGTTGCTGTGGTGTGGCAGGGTTGAGGTATGGGGTGAGGAGGTACTCACGTAGACCGTAGGCGCTGTCACCTGAAGGTAAGAAGCACAGGGTGAGTGCCTGTTCTGCGCAGATACATGATCACAGTGTACTATTTGGGGGCATGTGTACTTACCTAGTAGGTGTCCTTCGCCAAAGTTTCCCTTGGCCAGTCGTGTGTGCATGCCGCTGTGCCCGAAGATGAAGGAGTCATGTGTGCTGCCTGGATATTGTGCCACTATGTCTGTGATGATATTCTTGGCGTTGCACACCATCTGGATATTGAGGGAGTAGTAGGACTTGCGGTTGCAGTACATGTATTCCGTTTGTACTGGTGGGCAGATGTGGATGTGGGTACAGTCAATGCATCAAATTACATGTGGGAATTGTGCAATGTTGTAGAATTTCAGCTTGGTGTCATTCAAGTCCTGTTGGGTGGTGGGGAATGAGATGTAGTGGTGTAGCCGGGTCAGCATTGCATCCAGGAAACTCCTTAGGCAGCGGGACATGGTGGGCTGAGATATCCCTCCTGCAACAGCGACTATCCCCCTGGAAGCTTCTGGAGGCCATTAGGTGCAGGCTGCACAACACCTGCACATGGGTGGGCACGGCATTGGTCCTCCTTGTTGGGTGCTGCATCAGGGGGTCTAGGTCCCGGATCAGCTTGATAATCATTGCCCCATTTAGGCAGAACTTAGCGTAAATTTGCTCCCTGGTTTGGCCCAGAAGGGTGACCCGCTGACGGAATATCCGCTCCTGGATCCTACGTCTGTTCCGTGCTGCTCGCTGTAGCCTTCGAGTCCTCAGGCTCCAGCTGCATGTCCTTAAGTGTGTTTGGTCTGGCCTGCACCTGTTCGTAGTTTGCTAAAGCTTTTTTGTATTTTTTTTTTCCTTACTGGTTACCACCTGGTTTGGGTTCTCCTTAAATTGCGCGTCACAAATAGCGATTTTCGGTTTTTCGCAATCAGCGATTTTTCATGAATGGCGATTGCGATTATTTTACAAGTTCGCAAATGATTTAGCAGAATCCATGGTTTCTCGCAATTTCAGAATCGCAAATGGGCTTGTTCCAGGATTCTGCGATTTTATTTGCGGACTCGCAATTTTTATTTTGCAAATTCGCAATTTTGGTATTTTCACTATCATGAATTCCTTTTATTCAAATTGCGATCGCAATTGCTAAATCGCAGCTATTGCGATCGCAATTTGGCTTCATGAATCTATCTGATAGTCTATATATTGTCAAGAGACATACATATTAGGATATGGGCTCACAAATATCTAGGAAATAATGTAGGCCATCTTTATTTCTCTTCCTTATGTACTCTTTCCACGCGTGCTGCATTGTGCTGCACACATAGAAAGAGTAAAATACCTCTAAGGTATCCCTTCCTGCACAAAAAAAATCCTACCTGTAACACAGGCACCCTTGCACTATTGTGCAAAGGTGTCTGCATTGATGCTAAGCTACACACAGTGCACCAGCAAAAGAAGAGAGCAAAAATGCTCCATATCGTTGTAAAGAGGGAGCATTTGTATTCTCTCCCTTTCACACATAGCAGCATAGTAACTTTGCTTGCAGCCCTGCTTTGGTACATATGCCCCCAGGTCTCTCTCCAGTCAGTGCTACTAAGGGGTAATGCTGGCAGTGATCAGCTGGGCCTTTTTTGAGGCTGGAGTAGTTCTGATTTTGTGACCCTGTAGAAGTCAAACAGTAGGCCGACCACTCGACCCACAGAGAGAATTTCCATCCCTGAGGACTATAAGTACCTTTTGAGTCCTTTTTTCAGCCAGGATCTTCTTTCTTCAGATGTTACCTTCCCATGACCAGGAGTATACAGAGATGGTGGCGAGGTGCTAGTCACCATCCAGAAGAATTTCCCTGATCCAGTCTTTATTACTCTGATCATTTGCAGCATGTTTGCTATTCTTTACTGTAAAAAGTAATAGAAGCACTAAATTCAAGATAGCTACTTTCTTCATCCATCAGAAGAGGCTATTATTGTTCATATACTCTCTCCTACTTCATGGAGGTGCTGTGGTCCACACTGTCAGGATCAAACACTGGCCTAGGCTGTTGCTGTGTGCAAATAGTGTAGGATGGCCCTAGGAATGAATGGGATGCTGCCAATTCCATTAAGCATCTAAAAATCATAGTGTGAAGGCTGATATTTGTTTTTCAAACTGTTCATATTAACCCTACTAACTAGACAGTGTCTGACAGCATTCCTGTCTTGCATGGTCCATTAGCTCCCAGCCAATAATGTGTATTGCCCCTCTGTAGGAGGATGTTCTCAACTGGTTTTATCTCATGCAGCACAAAGTATACTTTTACAAAGTTACTTTTCCACTAAAGTTATTAAAATGTACCTTCTCAATTGAAATAGATTTTTGAAAGTAGGTGGAAAATTGCTTTGAATCATTTAACTCATACTTTACCTAGCCAAATTATAGGTAACAGTTTTAATCATACCCATGCCTGCTCATAGAAAATATAGGCTAACCTACACAGTAAAAACAGCATTATGATACGTATTCATTGTAAAGGAACACTACTATTCCTCTAATGTAGTATGTCTCTTTTTCCACAAACACTATGGTTTCCCAGTTACTCGTGGGGTGACGTTAATTTTTTAATGTAGATGTTCCAGCATAGTAAAGGGACCTTTTCTTTCCATATGCCACTACAGTGCTTTAATGAACTAGAGGTAGAGAAGAATGATGTTCCTGACAGCTATATATATTTGTCACAAATGTGGGGCATGTAAATACTCACTGAAACCCACATATGACATTTAACGTTATTGAAATTGGGGCATTTTTAGCACAAACCACCCTGATAGTACAGAAATGTTAACCTTCTCGGGACCAACCGCAATTGCAATGCGACAGCACATGGTGTGGTGGCATACTCCCATGTCTCTATGAGAGCTAGTGCTACAACCAGAAACTGGCATAAGCACAAACTCCCATAGAGAAATGGTAGATTATTTTACTCCCTGCACCGTTGGGCAGCAATCTCAAGATCCTGTGGTCCTGTGGTAGTAGGCTTCTCAACCGACATCGAAATAGGCTCCACATTTGTAAAACCAATCTTAAAAGTAGCATTTTAGGGTCAGAGCATAAGCTCTATGGCAGACAAAATAGAAGTGCCACAAAGCACAGGGACCTGATACTAGCAAAAAATATGGACCGGAAAAACAAGAAAAATGTCATATGACCACAAAGAAAAGGAATATTTCCAACACCTCCAAATGTTCTTCCATGGAGAGTCAAAGCCTTTGACCTCATTCATTGTACTCAAAGATGCTTACAGATTCAAGTGCATGCATTGGTTAATGGTGTGATAAGTATATTGTAGTTTCAGAATGATATTGCGGTTCTCAGTGAAAACAAGAACAAACACAATGCAGCATTAAAACATATTATAATTTTGAAAGTGTGGTATGACAATAAAAATGAAAAAATGAGGATTGAAGTAGATGGATTGGATTACCGGAGTCACCACACTAAAATTAGGACAATGACCATGTGTGGTATTTTTCTGGTTCAGCAGAACATTATTCAAGATTTATACCTGATTTTACAGGAAAAAAACCATGACAAGGACATTGTTGAAGAATAATATTATACAAGCGTGGTAATGATTTTCTATTTCACTGTAGTAAAGAAATGTATTGCATGTTGGTGTGGAGTGATTTACATAGTAAGTGTAGTCTGCATACATTTTCCACATGTCCTATTTTTATTATCTGTACCCTGCCTTTATGGGCAAGAAGGTGCCTGGTAATATTTCAAATGAAGGATTGAACCTATAAATATATTGAAGGGTTGAATTTGCAGTTTAAAACTGAACCAGGCAGCTTATCAATGTGCAGCTACTAGGCTGTGTACAGCTGTAGTCTCTCAAAGGCAGCCTGCACCCATATGCACCTGTATGTGCACACAAGTTCACCTGTTACCAGCCCAGTGCACCTTATTTTAGCTGTGTCGCAGTGGGCTTCTCCTAATAGAGGGACACTGGTGGTAAACATGTGCAGTCCAATCCCCTTGGAGTTAGTGGGAGTGAGACTCACCCACGACAATGATCCAATACCCAGGTGATCCAAAGTAAAACTATCCTATTGTACTAAATGGGCAAACACCATTTGCAAATTGTATGTACAGGTTTACTTTACTTATTCCTACTTATATGTAGCTTGATGATGTTTATATCTTCAAAGTATGGAAATCTGTAGTTAAGAATAATACTTCTATTCTTATCCATTAGATACTGCTTCTTGATCATTTTTACCAATATTACAGTAGTTTGATATTGAAAACACGTTATCATGATGGCTAACTCATTTCACTGACAAAATATCGACCTTCAAAATATCATTATACCAAATTATTGTGACCAAATTATCAATGTCAAAAATATCGTTATCCTATACTTATAATGATAAGTACAAAAATATTGAGAAAACAATATCATTGTAATAAATATCATTGTTTTAAATATCGTTTTTGGAAAATATATAGCAATAAAAATATATATACATATTAAATAGCAACATTAAGATAAATAAAATAGATGTAATATGTATATTAACTAATATAACAAACAAACACATTTTGAAAAGTTAAAAACACACATAGTACTTAATGTATATATTTACAAATAGCTACTTAAAACATTATTAAACTAATAATTGTAATATATCATATAATTTAGAACTTTTTAACTAGTGTACAAATATAACAAATATATATATATATATAGAGAGAGAGATCGATAGATAGAGAGCTCGATAGATAGATAGATAGATAGATAGATAGATAGATAGATAGATAGATAGATAGATAGATAGATAGATAGATAGATAGGTAGATAGATAGATAGATAGATAGGTAGATAGGTAGATAGGTAGATAGACAGATAGTTAGACATATACCAATAACATACAATCTTAAAAAAAAAACCTTCTAATTAAATTAAAAATGTAAACAACTTAAAATTTTATCGTGGCCATGACGGCCGTGATAATTGAAGACATATGGCCTCTGATGCGCGTATCAGACACCAATAGGCCATGGGCGGAGCTCCTCCCATGGCCTATTGTGTGTTCGGTTTTAAAAGTGCACGCACGCAAAGGCCAATGAAAATGGACCTAGGAAAAAACACGTGCGAGCTGCGTGGAAATCCTAGGTCCATTTTCAAAACCCCGGGAAAAGGACTCTCACTACGCGACACTGCTACGCAGTGTACGCTAGGCCCGAGACCTATAAATCACAAAAATGAATTATATAAAATTTAATAACTACTAAAAATGTAACAAATATATTAAAAACAAAAAAATATACAAAGAATTGACATCATATACAAATAAAATATATAACAAAATACATAACAATAATTAAAAAACAATATTTTCAACAACTATATTTTTACAAACAATATTAATGACTTTGATGTTTTCAAAATGTATATTACTTACCTTAAGATCAATATTCATGGCAACGATATTCTCACTGACTATATTTCCTTATCACAATATTTTGGTATGGCGATATACTTTTTCTATATTTTGTCTTAATACAGGCTAACTCTAACACATACATAATTCACAAACCACCTAATTACAGATTCTATTTCTGGAGTAAATGATATTGAAATACATCCGTAGTCTTTTTACTCTCTGCTGTCTGTTTGCTTCCAACCAGCAACAAAGGTATCTGAGGCAGAAGGACAGAATGCAGACTGTGCCAAGGACGTGCTTAACACGAGCCTGCAAAAAGCTTTTCAAATGTACGTTTTGTCCATCCCGAAGCAAAAACCTTGTTGTTCTTAAGAAAATAGCATCCTGTGTATGAATTTGTAACAAATAATGTAACACTCACTGATGCAAAAGGCTTACATATTTTAGGACATATGTTGAAACAGCTTTGATAGGGTAAAATTAAGAATAAGGTGTATATAAGATGTATTTTTACTCATGGAAATTCTTTTTACATTATTTTAAAGCAAGTATGTGTTTTTTTAAAAATGTCAATGTGAGTTTTAGGCCTGTGTTACGGTGAACATGAAGGCCCTGATTACGAGTTATTGGTGGAGCGGTGACACAGCAGTGCAAACCGCCATGCCACCTCTTCACCAAATGTCTCGACGCCCGCCTGCCAACCAGATTACGACTTTTTAGTAGTCTGACAGCGTGAAGTTCCCATGGTGGTGCCTCTTTTAAAAGCAGCAGTGCCATCACAAAAAAGCCACCACAATGACACCGCACTACAAGGTTCCTGCACGGCATTGACTTGAAAGTCCATGATGTGCAGGAAACTATGTGCATGCACACAGGGAGGCACATATTATGCCCCCCTGTGTGCATCCACATATATTTGAGGCACAGGGGGCCCTTTGTTTCCTCCACCAGGAAAATCCTGGCTATGAGGAAACATGTAATATGCTTGGTCAGACTGTGGCTGACCGCAGCTCCTGGTGGTCCCAGGACAGTCCGACTGCCCAAGTATTAACAGTACAGTCAGACCGCCAGTGCGGCCGTGGCTATATCAGCCACCGCTGCACCTCCACGAGTCTGTCAGTCCTCAGACCGACAGACTCGTAATGGGGCCTGAAGTGTTTTTCTTACTAGTCATAAGCAATCACTGAGGCAAACTATTCTGACCTGGTTCTATTTGTTTTTCAAATCTCCAAAACACAATTCTATAAGTCTAGCTCTAACTGTAGTGTTGCGGTGATGTTTGCACCATTGCTAGTTCATGCAGGGTGTTAGGGGTTTGAGATCTGCAGCGAGATCTAGACATTGACATGTGGCTAGATGCATTACCCATGTCTCTTTGATGTCATTCCCTAAAACGCCTGCAGGGATTAGGGCTTTTAGAGACGATCCCTAACAAGCGTAAAGGGACGCTCTACCAGTAAGCCGACGCTTGGCTTACTTCCGTGACCACGTCTCTTCCATGTTCCTGATTCGAGCTTATGCCATTACCTCTAGCGTCTCGCTCGTTTTCCCTGTTCCTGCCCTGCATGATTAGAACCCTTTCCCTTATGAGGATTGTTTGGAATTGTTCCCGGAGAGGAGATCTTTTTCTATTTCGCGGATCTCCCCGCGAATGGTGGTGCTCGACCCGGCTTGTGAGAGAAGCCGATTCTCTTTCCTTCCGCGCATTGTTGTGCACGTCCCGGCTTGTGAGAGAAGCCGGTTAACTTTCCCCCCGCATCTGTGTGCACGGCTTGTTTGCACGGCTTGTTTCCGACTCATGAGAGAAGTCGTAAAACTTTCTCCCCGCATTTGTGTGCACGGCTGGTTTGCACGGCTTGTTTCCGACTCATGAGAGAAGTCGGTTCACTTTTCTCCAGTGCTCCTTACTCTTGGCCCATAGGAAGAACCTTAAAAGCCCCCATCTAATATATCACTAAGTACTTTTGATGCACTGATGGACTGATGTTCTGATGTTGTGGGCGTCATTTCTGATGACGTGTAACCTCAGCCAAGATGGAAACTGAAACACATCACATTATACTGTGTGAAGAGCACTTTGGTGGAGAATGTCGATTCTCCAATTAACATAAAGAGAGAATCTTGATTTCATTAAAGACATACGGAGGCTAACATTATGCAAATACTTTTATTTGCTGCCCAAACATGCAGCCCTTTAAAGAATGCTATTACATCACAATAAATAGAACTTTAACACATAACAACTAGGATGAGCAGGCTCCTATCTTCCTCGTGGGCTGCGATGACACAGGAGTACAGTGAAGAAATTTCATCGAAACAATTATTCTTTAAGATTGTTATCTGAGAAGGAACAAAAAAATACCATATAGTGAAAAAGGCAAGAGACAATAATCACATTTTCAGATATAATAAGAAAACATTTGACATCAATCAACCCAAACCTCTCAGGGAGAGGAGGGTGGGATAATGTTAGCCTCCGTATGTCTTTAATGAAATCAAGATTCTCTCTTCATGTTAATTGGAGAATCGACATTTCATTACAAGACCGGAGGCTACCATTATGCATGTTTAAAGCCATGCAAAGCTGCACCGCTAACATGTTCTATCGGTCTCAAGTAGAACTTCGAGAAGGTACTTGCATTAGACCAATCTGCAGCTTTAAGTATTTCAGGCAGAGAACCTCCAGCCCAAAAGACTTTGCTAGCCATTGCACCTCTAGAAGAGTGAGCACCAAACCTAGACAGATCTACACATTCTTCATACATAATCAGGCGTATCCATCTCGCTAAAGTTGCTGATGACACTGGCCTAAAAGGTCTAACAAAAGATAAAAGAAGTTGATCACATCCAGGAGGTCTAGAAACTGAAATCTTATTTTCATAACACTTCATGCAATTAACAACACATAATTTTTCACATTCATGAAAGAAGGGATAGAAGATAGATTCTGACATCATTTTCGTTCTTTTCCAAATATCGAAATGAACACCTTCAGAAGAATAAAATCTGAAGGAAAGATCAAGAGCTTTAATATCAGACACCCTCCTGAAGGATATTAAACACAATAGGGTTGCTAATTTCATTGAAATTATTTTAAGGGAAAGTAACTGATTAACAGGCCAGGACATGAAAAGGTTAAAAATAAGATTAACATCCCAAAGAGATTCATAGCGAGCTCTAGGAGGTCTCCTAAGTTTATTAATCAAACAATGACCTGAAGAGATAGCTGACCTGTAACAGTTGATGGTTCTAAAAGAAAGACCTGACTCAAAAAGATGAGCGAGGTAATTAGCTACATATTGTAAAGGACATTGAACGGGATACAAATCCCTTTTAAGGCACCAACCAGACCATTTGTTCCATATTCCTCTGTATCTCTTTCTGGTCCCAGGAGCCCATGATTCTTCCAGTAAGCTTTTAGCTTCGCCCGAAAGTTCAGAATATCTCCCTGAATCCCTGATATCCTCCAAACAAGAAGGTTCATTTTCCCCTCCAAGACTAAAGGATGTTCTTCTCCGTCTGGGCCTTGTAGTAGACCAGGACAAGAAGGGATTAACCATGGGAAGTCTACCGCCAATTCCATTACACGGGGAAACCATACTTGGGATTTCCAAAAAGGAGTCACCAGAATTATGTTGCATGATTCGAGTCTCACTTTCCACAACAATCTCTGAATCATTGAGAAGGGAGGGAAGGCTTAGCAGCCCTTCGTCCCTTCCCAAGGTTGGAGAAAGGCATCTACTCCAGACGCGTTTGGGTCTGGTCTCCAGCTGAAGTATTTCTGAACTTGGTTCGTCAATCGGCTGGCAAATAAATCTAACAGGATTGGGCCCCAAACTTCCTGAATTAGATGAAAAAATCTGGGATACAGCATCCAATGGCTGGAATCGTGAAGAAAACGTGAATTCCAGTCTGCTCTCAGATTTAACGAACTGGGAATGTAATCTGCTCTGAGGGTGATTTTGTGTTCCCAACAGAAATACCATATTTTCTTTGCGATAACCGAGAGACTTTTGGATTTCGCGCCACCCAAACGATTTATGTAAGAGACGGCTGAAAAATTGTCCAAACGGATTAAAGTGTTGGAGTTCTTCAGAACTTCTTTGAAACTCATAAGGGCATTTAAGGCTGCCAACATTTCTAAGGAGTTTATGTGGAGGGATTGTTCTGAAAAGGACCATCTCCCACCGGTTTCTAGGTCGTTCAGACGAGCATCCCAACCACGGTTGCTCGCATCTGATTCTAGGATAAAATCTGGTACATTTTCAAATATAGCTTTTCCATTCCAAGCGTGGAGGTTGTTTAACCACCAATGCAGGTCTTCTCGAGCGTCTTCTGAAAGGGGAAGAGAATCTTCGTACCAGAGACCCTTCCTCAGGCCTTGAGCTTTTAATCTCTGCAAGCCCCTGTAATGAAGTGGGGCCGGAGAGATTGCTTGAATTGAAGATGAAAGGAGACCCAAAACCCTGGCTAGGTCTTTCAGATGGATAATATCTTTTTAAAAGGACGTAGGAGACGTGTTTCCTGATCTTGACAACCTTTTGGTGGGGAAGGATCAGGTTGGATAGAATAGTATTGACTTTGAAACCCAAGAATTCTATTTCTTGAGTTGGGGTTAAAATAGATTTTTCCAAATTTATGATAAAACCCAAGTCTCGAAGGAGTTTCATAGTGATATCTAAATGTTCCAGAATTTCTGTCTTGTCCTGAGACATGATGAGGATATCGTCTAAATAAATTATAAGATGAGTCCCCCTTTCCCTTAGGTAACTGACCACCGGCGAAGAACCTTGGTGAAGCACCAAGGGGCTGAAGATAGACCGAAGGGGAGACATTGGAACTGATAGAGAGTTCCTTTCCAAGTAAATCGGAGATATCTGCGACAATCCTCGTGCATGGGAATGGTGAAATAGGCATCTTTCAGATCCAATTTCACTAGCCAGTCTTTGGTCTGAAGAATGTCCCTCAAAAGATGCATAACCTCCATCTTGAAATATCTGTAGATTAGAAAATTGTTCAAATGTTTTACATTTTATAACAGGTTGCCAACCCTTGTCTTTCTTTTTGACTAGAAAGATAGAACTCAGAAAGCTTTTCGTTAACTCTGAAAGTGGAATTTTTATAATAGCCCCTTTCTCTAACATTTGGGAGATCTCTGTCTCTATTAATTTAGAATTTTCCTCATCTAAAATGAGTTCTCTGGGAGCTCTTTCCTGAAAGGGTTCTTCCCAAAATTCTATTTTGAATCCCACAACAGTTTCCAAAACCCATGGATCTTGGGTAACTCAAAGCCAATTCTTTTCGAATTGTCTCAATCTTCCTGCCACCTTTGAAGGGTATAGAAGGGGTTATCCTTACCGTAGTTTCCTTGATTGGATGATCGAGGTCTGCCACCACGGGATCTTGGGCCCCTTCCTCTTTGTGGATAGACGTTTGAGTTTCCACGGAAACCTCTATAGGGACGATAGCCTCTGTTGTTTTGATAAAACTGGGACCGGGATGAGGTGTGGCTGACAGGTTGTTCCCTTCTATCAGCCCTTCCAAAAAGTGTTCGAGTGCCAAAGACTCTACGCATATTTGATTGTGCCCTACTAAAGGCGTTGAAGGTGGAGACATACTTCCCGAGTGTTTTAACAAAGTTGTCTCCAAATACGAGCCCTTTGGTGTTGGACATATCTTCACTAGCTGAGAGATCAGCTAGTTTCAGGTCATCCTCAAGAGAACAGCCTTTCTATGCTCGGTAATTAGATTCGCGTTAGCATTGCCAATAAGGCAAACAGCGCGTTGTGACCATCCTCGAAGTACTTCGATGTCTATAGGTGAGTCATTAACTTTAGTTTCTTCCGTCATATCCAGAATTTTAGAAAGTGGTCCCATTACATCAAGCAGTTTATCCTGAGCATGTTTAAGGCATCTTTCAATTCCTTTTCTAGGATCCCTTCCAGATTTGAACTGGAAGGTGATTAGGTCAAGATCAAGGTTAGGTGTATTACAAATCTTGTCCTCCGAAGAGGGACGAGGGCATTCATTCCTTAAAAGATTACGCGTATTGATATCAAGGGGTTTTCTAACCCATTGTGATAGATATTTACCAATATGATCCATAGGCCACCATTCAGTGCTACGAGGATGACGGATTGTAGTGGGATTAAACATTTCCCCACCAAATGGGTCTTTGACTGGGGTAGAAGTAGAAGGTTGTACTAAATCCTCGTCAATATCTTCAAAAGAGTCTTGAGGATCAAAAATACATTTGTCAAAGTCATCATAGACTGTTGGTTGACTTTCCAAATAGTCGTTAAAATCATTTGTCCCGTAGAGGGTACCGCCTTCTATTGTGCCGCTAGGGACACCTCTTCTCCCTGCCTCAAGTAATTGAGGTCTATCTATTGTGCTGCAAGGAGCACCAATGACTCTTGTGGCGCGAGGGCCACCAAACTCGTATGCATTTTTGGATGCTTCAATAGAATAATTCTTCTTTTGGAGTACTATTCCCTTTTTCTGCCCTGCAGATGTAGAAGGAGATTCCCCATCCGATAGAGAGAAATAATTCTCCTCCGTAGGTGAAACTCTCTTTCTCTTTGCGAGAGCAGCGTCAACAGCCTCTTTAATAGAAGATCTGAATTCTTCTCTAAAGAGGTTTTTAATGTTGTCAGGCAAAGGTTCCTTAGGGGAAACATTAACATCACTGGTGTTGTCTTCCATGACGATTTAATTATAATAAAAGGTACACCAGATAGGTTATAGGTCTAAATAATCCCCTTATAGGTCTAAATAATCCCCTCAAGGGTTAATAATAAGGTAGTATCCTTGGAATAATTTACAGGGAAAGACTCTTTGTAAGCGTGAGTTAATCACTTATCTTAAAGGGAGAAACTCTTGCGTCGATTCTGATAAAGGCCAGTAGATGGCGATCCTTTGCCAGAAATAAATCTTTTTTGAGTATTAATTTTTTGTAAATATTATTATTCTCGTTTGATTTATGCTTCGTAAAGGCTCCGTGTCCTCCATCTCCGTTACAGTCTCGTTAGAAGGATGTAACCATGGAGACCAGGAGGAGCATTTTAACAAATCTCAGCCGCACATTGAAGCGAGAGGCTGATCTACGTTACCGCGTCTCCGCGTCTCCCAGCTAGTTGCTAGGAGACGCGTGAGGCTTTCAAAGAAGCATAATGAGCATGCGCCGGGCCCGATGTTGCTAAGAGACACGGGAGATTAAAAATATATGTCGGCGTTTGCGTTTCTTTTCGATTTCTCCTTTTTTTTTTTTTAAACAGAAGATACGCTTGAAAATTATTTAGGGGTCCTCATTCAGGCATACAGAGTTCAGAAAAAATATTATAGATATTCCGACATTGTTACAGAATATTCGAATACTTACCATGAACTAATCTCTAACGATCGTAGTTAACAGGAAAATAAAAGGCTAATCCCGACCATAAATTGGACTGGGAAATGTTAATGTTAACATCTAATAAGAAAATCGTTTTAAATAAACAATATTAATGTATATTCTGCGAATAATTGTTAATAAATAAGTAAAGATTAGATATTTAATAATCATAGTCATAAAATTCATCTAAAATATATCAATATATCTATAAATAAGTTAAGATGGTCTGTTAGAAAGTAGCACTTATCTGTGTCACTGTACTCCTGTGTCATCGCAGCCCACGAGGAAGATAGGAGCCTGCTCATCCTAGTTGTTATGTGTTAAAGTTCTATTTATTGTGATGTAATAGCATTCTTTAAAGGGCTGCATGTTTGGGCAGCAAATAAAAGTATTTGCATAATGGTAGCCTCTGGTCTTGTAATGAAAACATTTCTTCAGCCATTATCCTAAATGCTACAATGCTGACTTGCCAAGCTCTCAGATCATACTCTGAGCTTCCATGACCACTGCTATGACCTTGTCATCTCCATGATGAAACAGTTTTCAACAATTATCGTTCTAGGGGATTACAATATTGCATGGAATATTAGCAGAGATCTTCCCTCATCAAAACTAGAAGACATCTGCATTCTTCTTGATCTCCCTCAACTTACTACTCATCTCACGCACAAACAAAATGTAGATTTCATTATCTGATCCCTGAACCTCATCGACCTTGAAGAAGCTGTGAAGATCAACTGGGCAGACTCCTATGCAGAACTGTTCTACACATTTTCCACTTAAATTAATGGGAGACCTCTGACTGACATCTTACATCATCAAGTACCTGCAGTGAACATTTATTTATCCAGATCTCAATAACTATTGCACTCTTTCCACTCTAAACACAATTAACAAGATGGGTTCTCTCACACACAAATGCATAAAGAGGACAAATGGATTATTGTGCAAATCCTGGAGAAAGGTTCAAACGGTAAGCAGTGCTAGCCTTGGACAACCCAAGAGCTCCCTTACAAACAAACACTGTCACACAATTCAAATGTCTAACACTGCATCCGTGATAAGGTATGTTCTTCTCATCACTGACATCTGTTTAGAATACACCACGTATAAGATATCATAACCTGTGACTTGCAGGACATAAAAACAATATTTTATTGTTCCATTTAACATGCAGTTTTTCTCTTTCCTGTTAAGGTTCTAGTCCAAAAATCTTATGAGTGGCATGCAACAGAATAATCATCTAGACTATACTCATAATCATTCCACCATTCATAACAATTGATCAATTCAGATCTTCTGTCCTATGTCTACAATTATTTTTGTTGTTTCATTTACCTAGGAAGCCCCTTGGCCAGAGTTGGACTGTCCTATAATGCAATTTAGCAGTGCCAGATGGGCTTTTAGGACAGGACAGTGTGTGGCCTGGTTTTGCAGCTGTTTGTGGGTAGCTGTTGTAAACATCTGTTTACAATAACTAGGATGCAGTAGCATGTGATTTTGAATCAGGTTTACAAACATCACCTGACATATTACTCAATATCTTCCCTTTGGGTGAATATGTCCCATCATTTACTCCAATAAGGCAAACTTTTTCTAGATCATATTTAGGGCACAATGTTTATGTCAGATGATCCTGGAATGATGCTTGAGATCAGTTTATGATCTAACGGCAAAATCAGCTTACAAAGCTGCTCTAAAAACATTCCGCAAATTCAAACGCTCAACGATGAGAAAGTATTTCATGAACAAAATCCCCACAGCCGGCAACTTCACTAAGCCATTGGCCAGTTCAAGTGCAGTTCCTCCAAGTCAAGACCTATGTAATGGGCTATCTAACCTATTCAATGATAAAATTCTGGATATTTATTCTACGTTTGCTCCGCCCCCCAACACCTCCGTCCCGATTACCTTGGTAGCCAATTACGAGGCTATGACTTCTTTTCTTCCCATTTCTTCTCACTCCTCCCTTCAGAAACTACTCATCTGTAAATCCGGCTCCCCTAAGCATTCCTGTCCTGCTCAGCTCCTCAGCACCTTGGCCCCTCTCATTAACCCTTTTTTAAACCAGATCTGAAATACCTCTCTTACTACCCGCATCTTTCCCACCTCCTGGAAACATGTTCTTTCAGTGCCTATCTTGAAAAAATCCAACGCCGACACTACAGTCTATAAAAACTACAGCCCCATCTTCCTTCTTCCAGCACCAGCAAAAATCCTAGAAACATTTGTGCAGGAACAACTTTCTAATTATTTGGAATCCCAATATTGCATCCATGATTCCCAGTCCGGGTTCCGATCCGGCTATAGCACTGAGACCGCCCTCCTTGAAGTCTCAGAGACCATCCGAGAATCCATAGACACAGGCAACGCAGTCATGTTGGTTGCTCAATTTGTTCGCAGCATTTGACACATTATCTCACTCCATCCTCCTTGAGAGACTTTCCCATCTTAGGACCCAGAGCATTCTCCTGTCCTGGATTCGGTCCTACCTTAGTCACCAGACTTAGTCAACAAGTATCCCTCCACCCTTTTATCTCCGATGACAAACCTTTGAGCTGTGGAGTCCCTCAGGGTACGGCACTGAGCCCTCTATTTTTTAATGCGTACCTTTCCCCCCCTTGCGGTGCTTGTTGAATCGCACGGATGAGAGTGATCTTGTATGCTGACGACACCCAACTGTTGTTTTCCTTTGAAGATCACTCAGAAGCCGCATCCACCAATTTCAGATAAAGCCTGTGTAGCATTTCTTCTTGGATGTTACTCAATACTATGAAGCTCAACTCTGATAAAACCGAGGTTCTTTTTTTCAATCAAACCTGCCCCCTTCCCTCGACGCTGTGGTGGCCTACTGAACTGGACCCCCCTCCCATGCCTGTGGTCACCGCGAGGAACCTTGATTTTCAGTTTGACAATACCCTGACCTGCAAATCAATCAGGTGTCCTCCTCCTGTGTTGGTAAACTTCATATGCTCCGCACATTGTTGTATTTCCTCACCCTGGAGTCTCGTAAAACTATCATCCATGCTCTAATAACCTCCCATCTCGACTATGCTTACAGCCTCTATCTTGGAGCTCCAGCTTTTTTGACTAGGCGCCTGCAGATCATCCAGATTGCGGCTGTCAGGTTGATATGTAAGATCCTTTATCGCCATTCGATCACCCCCCACCTTAGAAAGCTTCACTGGCTTCCTGTGATCAAGCGCATCCAGTTCAAGGTGCTCCTTCATGCTTTTTGAGCTTTCCAAGGACGAGACCCTTCCTACCTTAAACCCCGGAATCTTAGATCTAACTCTCTCCGCCGTCTGACAATCCCCTGCTTCCGATGCTCTAGGATGGGCGGCAGAGCCTTTGCGGTTCTTACCGCCAAAGTCTGGAATGGCCTACCTCTCTCCCTCTGTATGATTGAGTCAGAAGCTGTCTTACGACGTGCTCTGAAGACCTGGCTCTTCTCCAGCCCTTAGTCCTTCCTTGGTTCTTCTGCTCCCATCTGATACAGCGCCGGGACACCCCCGTTGGGGGTAGTTGTTGCGCTATACAAACTTCTAATAATAATAATGATAATAATCATCTGACAATGGTATTCTGCCACTTTATCATAGCAGGCAGCACTGTGTATGCAATGGAAGCTTGCACTGGGCAGAACTGCTAACTGACTGCATGTCCTGTTATGCAGTGCTGTATGGGGATGCCTGACACAGTGGTGTAGTAGTTGCCCAGCAACATAAACAAAAATATTGTGAATTTCTTCCTTTTTAAAAAAAAATATTTTTTATCGTAAAGTCATATAGATATCTTCAACAACAGTACATAATTGCGCCTACAACCCTGAGGCCGGCATGCATTACGTTGTATGGATGGTCCAGTTACATATATTCAAGCCTTCCCCGATCGTTGAGGCATTAATGGTCATGTAGGATATCTATTCAAAAGAAACGGATTCAATACATATATAAGGTCAATTTGCATTTTGTGTTTTATGTATAACTAAGAAACTCCACACTTGAGTCAGTATGTTTACAGTTTATATTTGGTTTGCTATCTGGTATCAACGCTGCCCTGTGAGAGATCAGTTCTGCAAGTCGCACTGAGTTACAGCCTGCCTACGCATCCCCCATCACTAGACCCCGTTACATTGAACAAATCCCATACCCCTCACGTGTGCCTCCCTCCGTTGCCCTTGACCACTATTCAGTGTCCTCTTCATCCACAGAGCTATCAAGATCCTCCTCCGGCAATGGCTCACAAATGTCCCCTCTGTACGTGTTCCATGGTTGCCAAACCCCATTCCATTTACGCGGATTAGCTCTCAGTTTGTATACTGCCCTCTCCGTCAACATGAGCATATCCATGTTTCTGCTCCATTGTGCCAAGGTGGGGAGTTCTGCTGCCCCCCATTTTTGTGCAATGTCTCGTTTGGCCGTCATGAGGCCTATCGTGGTCCATACCCTCCCATAAAATGTGAGATCTGTAGGTCCCCACACGTTCAACAGGCATACACGTGGGTCCAATGTCAGTGAGGTGTTAAGTGTTTGAGCGATAGTGCGGAGTACCTGTTGCCAGTAACTAACAATGCGTGCGCAGCTCCAAAGTGTGTGTATGAATGTGCCCTCCTCACCGTAGCCCCTGAGACAATAGGGATGATCTGCCCTCTGCAATTTGTGTAAAGTAGTTCTTGTATAGTATATCCTGTGTAGGATTTTCAATTGTACCAGGCGGAACTTAGACGATATGCCAGCCTCACGCGGGGATGCAATGGCAGCGTTCCATTCGGAGTCATCGAAATCTCCAACATCGTCTACCCATTTGTCCTTCAACTTCCCCAGTGGGTCAGGTAAGTTATTAAGCAATTTACGATATGTTAAGGAGGTTGCACCTTCCTGCATGAAGTCCGTGAGCAGACGGTCTTCCAGCGGGGAGGATGCTGGTGGTGTCGTATTCGATGGAATCGCCGCCTAGAGGGCGTGTCTAATTTGTATATACCTATACAGCTCAGTATCCCCCAATTCGTACTGTTCCTGAAGGGACGCAAACGGGATCAAGCCCTCTCTGGTCCACATGTCCCCCACTGTTGATATCCCAATGTTATCCCACTGGGTGAAACCCTTAGTGCGCCGCAGGTGTCCCAGTGCCTTAGTGTCCCACAGTGGTGTGAGTTTCGTGATTGTCCCTTCCCAGTGTAGCTTCGCTTGCGCCCTGTACCATAGCTGCACGGTATGTTTGGTGGGTCCTATGAGTTTCGCCGCTGTGCCCGATGATACAGAGGCGCCAGTAAACTGTTGGTGCCCAGTTGTGCCCTATCCGACTTGAATGCTGGGTCGTCCTGTGGGGCGTGGATCCACTGGTTAAGGATCTTGAGTTGGGCCGCCCAGTAATACAGCTGCATATTAGGCAGTGCAATCCCGCCATCATACCAGCTCCTGTTAAGTTTCGTGTGGGATATTCGGGCTGGTCGATTTACCCAGAGCAAACTCGATATCAGTGCAGTTACCCTCTGGAGGAAGCTGGCGGCTACTAATGTTGGGGCGTTTTCAAGTATTATAGAAAGCGCGGTAGCGCCATCATTTTAAATAATGCTGCTCTGCCCAGCAATGTTAATGGAAGTTCCTTCCAGTGTTGCACGTCATTACGTAGCCGAGTTAGAGGGGGTTGCAGATTGAGTGCGGTAAACTCTGTGGCGTCTCGGGTGACTTGTACTCCTGGGTATTTAAAGGAAGTATGAGCCACCGGGCAAGACTCCGGCAGGGGCGGGAGCGGCCCTCTGAGCTCATAGAGTATCGATTTAGACCAGTTAATAGTGTAGCCGGACACTCGCCCGTGTGAGTTGCATAGTGCTAGGAGGTTCGGAAGGCTATTCTCCAAGTCCGTGAGGTAGATCAACATATCGTCCGCGTATAAGGACACTCTGTCTTCCCAGTGTTGATCCCATCTAATCCCCCTCAGAAGCTGCGTACTTCGAATAGTGACTGCCAGCGGTTCTAGGACCAGTGCGAAGAGGAGGGGCGACAGTGGACATCCCTGTCGAGTTCCTCGTCCCAGACGTATGTCACGCGACGTATGACCATTTGCCACTACCCTAGCCACTGGGTCTTTGTATAGTAACCTGATCCATGAAATAAAGGTGGGCCCGAACCCCATGCGAGTGAGTACTGCAAAGAGATAGCTCCATTCTACCATGTCAAACGCCATTTGGGCATCCAATGACAATATCGCTGCTGGTTCCTTCAACAGTGGGATTCTCGCCAATACTCCGTGCACCCTACGAAGATTCAAGGCCGTGCTTCTATGTGGCATTAAGCCGGACTGGTCCGGGTGGATCAGCTGACCTAAGCACGGCATGGGTCTGTTCGCCAGCACTTTCGCTATTATTTTGGCCTCCGGGTTCAGGAGCGAGATAGGCCTATAGGACTTACAGTCGTTAGGCGGTTTACCAGGCTTTGGGATGGCTACTATGGTTGCCATCCGCTGATATGGGGGCAGTGTACCTTTTTCTCTTCTCTCCTCATACATCTGGAGTAGGGGTTCACTCAGGGACTCCAACATAGTTTTAAACCATTCAATGGGCACTCCGTTAGGGCCCAGAGCCTTACCCGAGTGGAGGGAATTAATAGCCAACTGAATGTCATCAGTTGTCAAGGGGGCACCGAGGTCTTTCGCCGCCTCCTCTGTCAGTGTCGGCAGAGGCACGCGATCGAGGGCGGCTCGGGCTTCGTCCTCCGTCACTTCTGCCGTCGGGGTGTATACTTCACTAAAGTGGTCGGCCAATGCATCTACAATTTCTTCCAGCTGAGTATGTGCTATTCCATGAGTGTCAGTGATTTGTAGTATATTCCTGCCTCCCCCCTGTTTCCTGTCCAGCGATGCTAGGAGTTTACTGGCTTTATCCCCAATATCGTAGACTCTGTGTTTAGTCGCGGCGATGTCCGCCATGGTCACACGCCTCAGATGGTTGTTGAGGCGGCGTTGGTATATCTGCAAGGAGGGTAGTGTGTCTTCTGATGGGTCAGCCATGTGGGCGGTGTTGGCCCTTTCGAGGCCCAACTCCAGTTCCAAAGCTTCCCTCCCTTGCGTTCTCTTGTGGTTTGTTATTGCCGCAATAGCCTGCCCCCTGAACACTGTTTTGTACGCTTCCCATAGTATTGAAGGGGAGTCTATCGAGGACTGATTCTCCACAAAATATAGTCGGGTTGCTTTCTTCAGGTCTACTAATTGTTGGAATTTTAAGATACCCGGAAATATCGGATAGATCCTTTTGCGTTTGGTGCCTGTACTAGATACGGTTAGAGTGATCGGTGAATGATCCAAAATACCCCTCGGTTGTATCTTTGCTTCATCAATGTTAAGGAGGCCGTTGCCTAACGTGAGAAAGTAGTCTATCCTTGAAAGGCTATTGTGCGTCGCCGAGTAGTAAGTGTATTGCTGCTGCTCCGGGTGTATCAGACGCCACACATCCACCAATCCCTGCGCTTCTAGAAAAGTCTGGAGTTTGCCAGGGCCATCTGTGTGTGTTCGTGCTGGGAATAAGCATGGGCGAATTTTGCGAATTCGCGATCTGCGAATTTGCGGATTTGCAAATTCGCGATCCGCAAAATTCACAAATTTGTGCGAATTTGCGGATTTTAGTTTTTTTGCGTGCTCGCGGGGTTTTTTGCGTGTTCGCGGGTTTTTTTGCGTGTTCGCAGGGATTTTTGTGTCTTCGCAAGCCGCTTGCATAGCGAAGTTACCCATGTAGTCGTTTATGGGAGAGGGAGAGAGAGAGAGATAGATAGATAGATAGATAGATAGATAGATAGATAGATAGATAGATAGAGAGAGAAAGAGAGGGAAAGAGAGAGGGAGAGAGAGAACGAGAGAAAGAAAGAGAGGCCGGATCTCTGAAGGGCCAGATTCCTGAGTTGCCCTTACAGAACATACAGCTTTTTATTTTTAGCAAAATGCATATGAAAATTGTGCTGTAAAGGTCTCTTTTAGTTTAACCCCTCCTGACAACTCAAAATGGGTGTATTTGTCATCCTCTCCCTTCTTCCTGTTTTTTATATCTGTAAGTGCTTCCTGATGAGGTTTAATTCCTTGGACAGGTGCCTCGTTGCTTACTTGTAACTGTTCTCTGACCCTGCTTCAAGGGTCAGAGCAGGGTCAGAAAATAGTTGCAAGTAGGCAACGAGGCGCCAGGAAGCAATTAGCAGCAGGTGTCCAAGTTGAAGTTAATTTGTTTGTAACCCTTTTGTAAAAGGTTACAAAGAAATTAGGTTCAACTTTTGCACCTGCTGCTGTAACCCTTGCTTGGCTGAAAATTCGTCCCCGCTGATTCGCGGATTCTACCGCAATTTCGCGAGATTCGCGGATCGCGAAATCGCAGAAAATCCGAAAATTCGCCCGTGAAACGGATTTTACGCCCACCCTTAGCTGGGAACCAATCAAGGGTATTATTGAGCGTTGTGTTAAAGTCCCCACCTATGAGTAGTTCTCCTTCAGGGAGTTCTAATAGGAACTTGCCTAGGTCCGGCAGCGCCACGGCCTGTAGCGCCGGCGGGATGTAAACAGAGACCACGTTTAGTAGCCTGCCCTCCCACTGGCCATGTACCGCTGCGAAGCGGCCCTGGTCGTCAATCTTCGTGGATTTCACTATGTATTGGGAGGATTTTCGCAGCAATATGCCTGTGCCACGTGACCCTGAGGTGAATTCTACGTGTGCAATCATGCGGTATCCTCGCCTATAAAGTGCCTGTGTGGCCGCCCCCACCAAGTGTGTTTCTTGCAAAAGAACCAGGGCGGGTCCCTGCCTCTTAATTCCTTGTAGCACCAGGCCTCTTTTGATCTTATCGCCCAGGCCCCTAACGTTCCAGGACATAATTTGCAGGGGGGCTGGTGGGGTAAGACTATTTACCCTGGCCATGGGAATCGCTGGTGATGGGGCCCGGGAAGAGCCGCAGGATGCGGTCCCCCCCGTGTCCCGCGAAAGGATCTCGTCAAGCAGCGAGTCCATCTCGCCGTATATGAGGTGGTGTGTGTGGGCATGCACAAAGCAGGTGCGGCGCTAGCATACCTATTGCCATGTGGCCCCCCCAGTGACGTGTGGTGCTGTCCAGAGGCAGTGTCATACCAATCAGCATGTGCGTGTGTCAAAACCATAACTTGTAGGACCAACTGGTCCCTAACTTTAACCATCCCCCTTCCCTTACTCACTCCCCTCCCTGCCCCCCGCTATACGGACTCAAAACTGCCCGCCTCCCCCAACTGAGCAGAGTGCATGCCCCAACCCCAAAACATTGTACTTGCGCGTCGGGGTGAGGGACTCTCCGCAGTTAGCGGTCCCTCAGTCTCACCCCCGGACGTCCATCACCCAGTGTCCAATGGCGGGCAGCATGCGAGCAGCACAATAAGTCTAGCAAATTGTAAAACCTGGAGATCATTGATCTTCGTTGTCCTCTTCTCCAACTTCATCTCTTAGGGGCGAGCCGCTCTCCGGGCCCCCTCCCGATGCCTGGGATTCCGGATGCCGCCCCGCATTACGGCCCTTTGGATGCCGGTTGGTTCGCCGAAGGTGAGGGCCCGGCCTCCATTCCTCCAGCCAGTCTTGCACGGATTCAGGGGAATCAAAGAACCATGTTTTATTTTCTGCTACCACCCTGAGTCTGGCCGGGAAGAGCATGGAATATGGGATCTCTCGTGTTCTAAGTTCTTTCTTTACCTCGAAGAAGGTTCTTCGCCTGCGTGCGACATCCGCTGTATAGTCAGGGAAGAAAGCCACAGTGGAGTTCTGGAGTCTGATGGGGGGGACGTCCTGGGCGCCTGCAAGATGGCATCCCAGTCCCGGAAATTGAACAGTCGGGCGACAATAGGCCGTGGGGACGCCCCCGGTTTCGGTTGACCACCTGGTACACGGTGTGACCTTTCCACGGAGAAGAAAGTGGACAGTCCTTTTGGCTTAAGTTCATTCGTAATCAGGCTTTCCACATACAAGTCCATGGCTCTCGTGCCTTCCGACTCCGGCACCCCAATAATGCGGATGTTGTTCCGCCTGGAACGCCCTTCTTGCTCATCGAGCTTCTCACGTAGTACCTTGTTGTCCATCGCCAACTTCTCCATCGCCTGCTGGAGTTCAGAGACATCCTCTACAAGGGATTTGGTGACCACTTCCATGGCGTTGATTTCTCCGACATTTTGTGGAGGTCAGCTCTGAGCAACGTTACATCCGTTGAGATCGAGCCCACTGTCATCTGTAGCTGAGCCAGTGCCTGCATCACGTCGTCCAATGTTGCCTTCTTTCCCCCCGGGGCATCTGCGGATTTGCCCCCCGTCTCTTTTCCTGTTGTGGGGGAGGTAGCTGGCTTGTCGCATGCATAGCGTTCTATGCGGGTCTGCGTAGTGCCACTCTTCGGTCCTTTCCCCGTCATGCCTGTGGTCTTCCTAGCTTTCGGGCCTTTCCGATCCAGCTTGTTCGGATCACCTCACCCGCAATGGTTGCAGTGCGTTGGCGTGTGTGATTAGGGAGCTTCTTTGATTTGATTTGATTTGATTTGTAAATTTATAGAGCGCAGCGATTGCCCATGGGCGTCTTGGCGCTAGAATAAATCCTTTCCAGCTCTATGGCAGTGTCTGTTGTTTATTCGGAAAAAAGCCATGTTTTTATTTCTTTTCTAAAGGTTTCTAGAGATGGACAGGTTTTTATATTCAAAGGTAGTTTGTTCCATGTACGTGCTGCATGTAACAGGAAACTTCTCTCTGCTGTCCACAGGCGCCAGTGAGCCGAGTTCTACCAGGCCCCATAGGCCCGTTCTGTCCTTATGCGCCGGGTGTGGTCTATAGGGTGTGATCCGACCCACCAGCCGGGCACAGATTTGTCGCTCCGCAGGGCGGGTTACGCTAGCGGTCTGTTAGTGCGCACTGGCCTCCGCCGTTCAGAAAATGGCGGCTGTCCTGTACAATCCTCAGCTTCCCTCCGCGTGCGGCCGCCAATCGTGCACTATACGGGTCCGGAGGCGGCGGCCGAGGTGGGCAGACGCCGCCACTCCACCTCTGACTGCAGGCAGTGCCTAATCGGTCGGTGTGTTTACTGGGTCCCGGCAGCCATTCACGACGTGCGGGCACTTCCGGCGCAGGTCCCCCGGAGCGGCCTCACTTCCTGCCGGGCTAGTCGATCAGGGAAGGTCTCGGCTCAAACGGTCAGAGCAGGCCCGTCCGCAGCTCCGACGGAGTTCGGTCTCCAGACGCCGGATTTGAACGCCGCTTTTCGCCACTTGCACCGCCCGGTTCTGGGCTCTGGTTCCCACCTTCAGGGCTTGAAAAAAGTGTCAGATTATGAGCCGGATAGTCGGAGAGGCCGCCTCAACTGCGGAGCCTGTCCCTTATGCTGCCGCCATCATCGGATGCTAACCACGCCCCCTGATTTCTTCCTTTTGCACCCTAATGCCTAACTCTGAGTTTGGCCCAGCAAAAATACTGCATTGAATATCACTCTGCTTGAATCCAAATGGGCTGGTTTTTCCACAACTGGTTTTTCGGGGCCACATGCATAAAAAAAACGGTCACAAATGGACAGATTCTCAGGATATACCCCTTTGAGACCGGTATTTTTGCATTTGGGATGTATCATTCCAAATGCAAAAAATCGCAATTTAAATAATATTTAAATTGTGATTACTTAAATTGTGATTGAATTTAAGGAATCGTAAATTGAGATTCCTTAAATGCAATGCATTAAATTAAAAAAAATTGCGATTTCGCTAATGGGAGTCACAAATTACCATCAATTTGTACTTGCAAAAACTTTGAAAAATTAACTAAAGTTCTTTTTTCAAGTTCCATTTTACACACACATGTGTGCAACATGTACTCATATGCAGATTTCAGGGGTGCAACAGGGGTGCAACAGGGTATCCTAATGGAACCCTTACACCCTTGAAATTGCATGAGCAATTTGCGAGTACCTATTGGTACTTGCAAATTGCGAATGCAATTCCCATTCATTCGTATGGACGTCTAGGCCCATAGGAATGAATGGGAAGACTTTCATTAATTGCGACTCGCAATTTAGGAGGGCCAAAATCATTGTAATAAGTTATTTGCAATGTCCAGGCCCTGAACAGTGCTGTTTAAAAAGCATGTTTCCAGCAGGGGAGCTTGAGTGTGAGGCCTGCCACCATGAGAACACCGAAGGGTATTATCATTCAGACTGACCTGATGGATAAGTGATTGGAAGTGATTGGTCATGTTCTAGACCATCGCAGGCACCTTAATGGATTAAGTCTTAAAGTAAATATGTCGGCCAGCCCATTACAGTGCTTTTAAAAACAACTCATGGGGCAGCATAGCAATGCCACTTCTGCAGGCAAAAAAAACACAGGCAGAATTCCCAAGTTTCACTTAACATGTGGCAATTTCACTCACCTCCAGATATTAGCCCTCTAAAACGTATTCAGTCATCATAAGAATTTAATGAATTTTCAATCTTCTGTGTATGTGTGTACTCCAAGGCTTTTTGTAGTGCTTTATAAAACTCTCAGTTGGGCTATTCTTTACATATATTGCCACAGTTTTAATATTAGATTGAAATGTTAATGTTCACACGCTTGCTGTATTTTTAACTTTTCTGGTGCCCTCGGTCCGCCGCCATTATTCCACTTGTGTGGAAGGGCTTACCAGACACTCCTCCCCACCTCAGGTGTTCCGGTGGGAGGAGCATAGCACGTTGATCTCCTTCCGGCCAGCAATAAATTCATATGCTGAGCCAGACGCACAGCGTATGCGCGCAGCAGGCTCACCACTTAGCGCGCCAAAGGCACGCCTAAGGCAAGCCCATCTGCGCCTGTCATCTGCGCCTGTCCACGTCCCGAACGCGGCCAGGGCCAGATATGCTGCCGGCCATGGACAAAACTATTGTTACTCTGGTGAGGAATTAAGGGCTTTTAATATGCAGCTAGTGACTGCCATCATCATCTCCACCCAGACAAAATACCAGGCTTAGCATGAAGCCTAAACTGTCATTTGGAATTTAGTTTAGATGCCAATACGATCTCTATTCCTGGCAATATTCACAAAATTAATCCAAATTTGGATCGCAGACCTCTCTGTTGCGGATTGGTGAATGGTAGGTCACTAGGAAAACATGCCATGCACATTCTTGATCTAGTTCTGAAGCCTAATCTAGATGGCCTTTTTGTCATGGAAACATGGCTAAAAGAATGGTCTAACCCTGATTCAGTCTCTCCGCCCAGTTTACACCATGTCCAGAAGAGACAGACCTGTAAGGATGAGGGAGGGCTAGCAATTATTCACAAGGACTCCATAAAATGCTTAACATTTGATATCCCGGAAATTAAGGGAGCTGAAAGTCTGGGCTTTTGCTTCCAATTATCCAGCTCAGTGTTTTTTGCAGGAGCCCTGGTCTACCGCCCCCCGGGGCGTGCTCTGACTTTTGTAGATACCCTTGCTGATAGTCTTAGTGCCCTGATTGTCTTATACTCGAATTGTACTATACTAAGGGATTTTAACCTCTATTTAGAAACAGATACCTCTCCAGCCTCTAAAAGCCTTTTGGAAACCATAAAAATGTTAGGATTAAAGCAGTTGATAACTGACCCTACACATGAGGCTGGACACACCCTTGATGGAATCTGTACGAATTTTACCAAACTTACAGTGGATGCCCCTACCACACTTACATGGTCTGACCATAAGTACATCCCTTTTAAGATTGCAGATAGTAGTTCTCATGCAGCCAAACCAAATCCCAAGCAACTCTGTAAATCTACTAATAGGAAATGGAACAAAATGTTATCAAATCCTAATCTTCATATTTTGGCAGAATTAAGTAAACCCACACTAACAGGAGATCCGGTTATGGATACAGGCATCTTCAATGACTGGCTGACCATGTTAGCCAACAAAATGGCCCCAGTGGTCACATGTAGTAGAGCCTCTCGGGGAAAACCTCCGCCCCTTGGTTCACCCCTCAGCTTAAAGAGCTACAAGGCAAATACAGGAATCTTGAGCATAAATGGAGGGTGCAATATAAGAATGATGATCTCACTATCTTCAGAATAGCACTGAAAGAATATCATAGGATGATCAAATATGAAAAGAAAGTTCATTATACTATTCTTATTAAGCAAGCATCGTCTGATCAAAAAATGATTTTTAAAATTGTTCAATCTTTCACCCGTCCTAAGTCTTTTAACCAGGAAATTCCCCCATCACAACAACTATGTGATCAGATAGCCGAATATTTCGATAATAAAATCAGTGACCTTAAAAAGGATTTCACAACAGATATACTGATCCAGAAAACAGACCGTTGTTGAATCATTTTAATGAGATCACTCTTGAACAGTCCAGAGAGGCTATCTTGACATGTAAATCGGGCTCTCCAGGGGACCCCTACCCCCCCAAAGTTCCACATGCGCTGATCGATACTGTTAATCTCATGATTAATCAGATTATCAACTCTTCATTAGACAGGCCATAGTACCAGACAGTTGGAAAGTTGCATCGGTTAAACCTCTTCAAAAGAAACATCTTGCGGACCCTACCACTCTGACTAATCTCTATACTATACTGCCATGCTTAAGCAAAATAAAGGAGAAACTTGTAAATCAGCAATTAAATGACTTCCTGTTATTAAACAATGTGCTAAACCCTAGACAATCAGGTTTCAGGGCTGGGTTTTCAACAGAATCAGCGCTGCTACACACTGCAGAGACGCTGGGAAAGATGGCAGTGCTGATTCTGTTGGACCTCTCAGCTGCATTCAAAATTGTCTCCCATGCCACCTTGGGTAAAGAGTTAGGAAGAGTAGGGATTTCACAGAGGGCACTGGCCTGGCTAACATCATTTTTGGGAAACAGAAGACAATCAGTTACACTTAGCAACTTTACTTTAACAGAGAAGCAGCTGCACTCGGGTGTGCCCCAGAGCTCGATTTTGAGCCCTACACTTTTTAACATTTATATGGTACCCCTGCTAGAGCTAATATCATCTTTTGACATTTAGACTGTATCTCACGCTGAAGATACACAGCTTATTTTTACCCTTGGACAAAGAATCCACAGCAGCAGAAGAAAACTTCCAACAATGTCTTTCGGCTGTCTTCGAATGGAGGAAGACCAACCACCTAAAATGTAATAGCCAAAAGACGGAGATTCCGCTGTTGGGAAAATGTAACATCTTCTCACCCAAAATGTGGTGGCCAGCAGACACAACCCCCTCCCCCTAATAGGGTGGACACTGCAAAAAATTCAGGAGTACGTTTTGATATCTCTCTTTCTTTTCACCAGCAGGCTCTGTCGGTTGCAGGAACTAGTTTTTATTGGATAAAAACATTGAAAACATTTCTTGATCTCCTGCCTGCCATTGCTCACAAGTCTGTGCCAGTGGCTATTATCCTTTTGCTATTGGATTACTGCAATAGTCTCTATGCAGGCATAAATAAGAGTACTCTAAAAAAGCTGCAGACTGTTCAAAATGCAGCTGCTCGAATGGTATTGAATTTTCCAAAGGGGTCCTCCGCCTCTGAGGCTCTTCAAATCCTCCACTGGTTACCTATACACACGAGAATTCTCTTTGAAATCCTTGTGATCACCTTTAGAGCTGTAAAACAAAATGGCCCCAAGTACCTCAGGACCAGATTGAAAGTCTATGTACCTACTCGCACCTTGAGATTCTCTAAGAAAAAACGGCTAGTACCCCCCCATTTCCGTCTGAAGTCCAGAGGTGGAAAATCAAATCCATGGCTGTACTGGGGACAAAAGCCTGGACTGTTTACCTACGTACCTCAGACTAACACAGACTGAATCTATCTTTAAGAAACAATTGAAAACCTGGATTTTTACAGTTCCAGATAGTCTGGCCCTTTCTCTCATCTAATCCACAGCGACTTTGGAGACCACACTCCTTTGACACCCACCCATAGCGCCAAGATGCTCCATTGGAGTGAAAGCCTGCACTTTATAAATGCTATCTATCATTAATTCATTTATTCATAAAACACAAAAACAAAACACCAAATAAATAAGGCAATTATTGATTGGCTTATTGATCAATAGGTTCTAGTGACATTAAGGAATGTATCTTCACAAGCCAAAGACTGAACACCCATTAGGTCACCTACCTCCCTAATGACTTGTCTTGCCCCGATCTTTTATGTCACATTTTTGCTATATTTCACTTTATCTCCACATCTTTCTTCTTCTTCATCTGCCTTTAACATTGCAAAAGTGTTTTGTATATAGAACCGTAACAGTGTGCCATAAAATTCATGAAATTAAACAGATTGTGCTGACATAATTTGAATTTAACCTAGACCTAGGAGAGAAATGTACAGTGCTCCTCTACCCACTTCCTATTTCTGGGTAGGCTGGGTAGGCTTTTCATGTGTTTTGCGTGGCAGTCACAAGCATATAGGAGACATACTGAAGAAGCCATGTTGGATGCTTTCCCAAATGTCCCTATTAGCTCGCCACAGTCAGGGAGGGAGACACCTGTGCGAACAATATTGCTGCTTGCAGGGACAGCCATTGAATGTATTTGCCCATTGCCAGATAGCCCTACGCCATGCTCTTACCCACTACTCACCAGTGACTACAGAACATGCAGCCCATCTCTAAGATGGATACAAGTCTTAAGAGGTCACCACACTTTCCTCAATTACACTCTGCTGCCAACACAATATTTGCTGAGGTTCCAGTCTTTCTAAGTCATCCTTCAAGTCATGGGTTCAAGACGATCCTTTGGATCATCTCCCTCAAGTGTACAAAGCAAAGAAACAGCGAGCCCATATGCCTATTGAACCTCCCTCTCAATTTCTTGAAATAACGTCCAAAACAAGATATTAGGAAACTATGTTGCATGCACATCCACTGCTCCCGCTGTTCCCAAGGAGCTATCAGAAGATCAGAACAATTCAACACATAAATGTGAAGTGCACTGCAAGCACCAATTTCCATAGTCAGTAGTCCAAAATGTATCCAAGGTAAGCTTTATTTCACACAGGAATGACATAAAAACAGCCAAAGTGATTTGTCCACTGCCTGTGGACTTCTTCAGGGCTATAAAACATACAATGGGAGGTGCCCAAAGCTTAAGATACTATGTCTGGGTTCATAAAAGGCCATTTCCCTGTTATTAGTAGACATGCCAGTGTTTGGAATCACATAAAGCGAATTGAAAAACTATTGAAAATGGAGCTATATATACTCGCCTTCTAAATGATATCTGTAATTGATTATAGTTGCAATTTCACTATGTATTTGAGAAGAATGTCATCCTGCCCTGGATTTATGGGGCACCATGAGAAATAGGGACATACCAACTATTGGAATACTGAATGGCAAGAGATGGTGATACATTCTTTAGTATGCTTGAGGCATCAATGTCATAAAAGATAAAAGATTATGGTATGTCTTAATAGCTTTCTATGAGAGCAGCGTCAACCATTACATAATGTAACACATGGGATTTTCACTGTTGGTCGGAATTACGAAAATCCATGGACGTAATAGTATTTCTCCCGCTTCGTCACTCTGTCACTTGGACCCACATGAATTGAGTAGACTAACAAGCATTAATTTTGTCTTTGATACTTTCAAGCCCGGTGTGTGTTTCTCATATTCTTCTACTTTATTCCAATATTCTTCACTCTTTCCTGTTAATTTGTATCCATCCCTGTTTCTACTGGTAGAGCCATGTGGGTAATTGTTATATTGTGGTTTTGATTGTGCAATAATAAAAGTGTTTCATTGTACAGTTGTATATATATATATATATATATATATATATATATATATATATATATATATATATATATATATATATATATATATATATATATATATATGTTGTATTATACATTGTATATTTATTTATGTTTTTACAGCCCGGAGAAATTCCAAAGGTAGTAGACGAAACACCTTGGCTGTTGGCTGTTTTTATGTCATTCCTGTGTGAAATAAAGATTACCTTGGATACATTTTGGATGAAATGGACTACAGACTGTGGAAATTGGTGCTTGCAGTGCACTTCATATTTATTTTGTTGAATATCCCTCAATTGTACTCATGATCTCGCTTGTTCCTAATCTTTATAAATAGCTTGTTATCTCTGTAAAGTGCACTGATACCCTAACGGGTCACGAACACACTCTATATAACAGTAAATAAATACATTTTATATGCCATCATGAAGCTCTCTTTAACTACAGCCCACAGATTTGCCCGAATGGAGGAAGACAAGCTCCAAAAAGAGACTAATTGTGAACAAAGAATTCTTGACTCCGTGGAGGCACCAAGAGTACCTGATTGTTGATGGATCTTTCTTCTGCATCAAATTCAAATTTCTTCCACGCTGAGCTTTCCAAGAAAATTCAACGGCTTCACCGCGACATCCAACAGTGATCTGACCCATGTAGAGCCTTTCTCAGCTACAGCTTGTCTACATCTTATTGCCTTGCCCCGTTGAAGACTTTCAACTGAATCCCAAGGTAAATCCTCTGATAAAGTTGAACCTAATTCCTATATCCAAACCCCACTTTATACGGTCAAGCTCAAATCATGCCTAGGTCCCAGTCTACTGTGAACAGTTGACCATGGATGGTTCTTAGCACTTTTTGGTGCTATTTTGAGTTACAAATTTACCAATTCATATCTCTTGTTACCCTTATTGCATTCTTGATGTTTGGTGTCATTTTATTTATTAAAACCCTTTTTGGCTCTATTCTGACTTAAACATTTTAAAATTCAAACCTCTGGTTCCCTGTATTGGATCTTTGTTGTTTTGATGCCATTTTCTTTATTAAAATACACTTTGGCTCAGCGTTTTTAAAATTCATTTATCCGGTTCCTCTTGTGTAATTTGTGTTGTTTTGGTGTCATTTTATTTATTCAAATTCTTTTTGGCTTTATTTTAATAAAATAATAACATTAATATCTCTGGTGCCCCTTATTGGATTTTAGTTGTTTTGGTGTTAATGCATGTATTACAAATGTATTCTATTTTACAAATTGGTTTGGGATTATCATTTTGCTGAGTTTTTCACATTATTACTGCTTTGGTCCCTCATACATATTTTATACATTGCCTCTAAGTTAAGCCTGTCTCCTTGTGCCATAGCTACCAGGGTGTTGAGGTAAGGTTCGTTAGGTAGCTTAAGTTGTTCACCGTGAGAAGGATTGTGATTATTACTTAAGGTCGGTAGTCATCCCCCTTAACTAACTATCCATTTGTTTACTGTAACTATATTAGTATGCATCTCACAACTTTTATATGGTCCTCCTTCCAAAATCATAAACTTACTGTTTCTCTCCCAAATGTATTTGATCCCATCAATCCTTTAGCTGATAGAGCTACAATAGCTCTGATTTGATGCTGAAATCAACTTTAACATAGAATGCATGATGCACAGACCATTACATTTTAGCATACACATTATCACCACACCAGCAAAACAAAGAGAGAGCTAAGGTGCATTTCCACCATCTACTTGAAACCATTAGCATTAAAAAGCCACAAACTCTGAAACATGACTTCTCTTGCCACTATAACACACACTTGTGTTAATATCAATCAGGTCCAGAAGAAACCCAAAGTGTTGGGTATAGAGAGCTAGTCCGCAGGTTTTAAGGCTCTTGACTCGTTAAAGTTTAGAGAAGCGCCTTTTAGAAAAAGAAAACTTTTTCTCTTTTGAGTCCCCTCACTCACCAGGGTTTCCCCACGGTGACATGCTTCATCATTGGGGCCATCCCAGTCCTCTACAGACTGGGGCGTGCTGCGACTTGCAGAGTTACGTAGAAGCATTTGTTAGTAGACTATGTGTAGTGCAATTGTTGGGGGAGTGGATTAAGTGATTAAAATTACCTTGCTAGTGGGCATCAACAAATTTGATTCCTGCTCCTAGGTTGGTATGTCTAAAAAGGGGGATACACTATGAAACCTAACTATAATGAGTTGGGCGCAGTGTAAGATCAACATGTTTCGAGCTAACCTTAGATCTTCCTCAGTACCAGACAGGGACCAGCCCTGTATATGCCACTCCTAGTGTACCTAAATAGGAAATAAGCAATATGTACAGTGAAGAAAATTAATTAATGAATAAGGTGAACGCTGCTACTAATAAAGCATGCGCTGTTGGTACTTATGTTCCCTATGTCACGTTGTAAATCTGAAATGGAAAAATGGAGAGATTGCGTTAGAAAACAAGCCCCCCATCACATTGAGTGGGGGTGCAATTAATTGCTTCCAAAAATGCAGTGCTCCATAATGGTGAGTTGCTCCACATTGGCGAGTGCAGTCTCCTAGAAAAACGTGATAGTGCCTAGGAACGATAAAACAGACTTAGTAAACCTCTCGGGCTAACGTGTGTGTGCCTAGAAGTGTTCATAGCATGCTATTAACTAGTGCATGCTTGTCTGGTGAGCAGTGTACGTGTTTATGCACTACCACCCACTTTCATTCATTCATGCACTTAAAACTATAGTAGTGACATACAGAATAACACACTTTCAGTAATCAAAAGGTAGTTTGTTACTTTTTGGATTGAGCAATCTCGCTCCATGTACTCGGGGGGGGGGGGGATGGGGCGGTGTTATCCTGTGAAACAATCCTGCCGAGAATAAAAATGGTGAACGTTAGTACTCGTATTTGGCGGGAAAATTGTACGTTGGGCAATGGCAATGTGCTCGAATACTGAAAGAATGGCTCTCAGTGATTTGCGCATTGTTGTAAGCAGATTTTTGCATGGTCTTGGCCTTAACCAGAGGTTGTGGCGGGATCAAGGAGTGGCAGCTACTCCTGTTAAAAAGAAGAGAAACAGGCACTTTCTTCGATACGAGGGGCGCCGCGTGAAAAACCTAATCTTCTCCCCGCCGGACCGCATATTATCGCGTCTCCGGCAGGCGACCGGTGATATAGTTTCCAGTTTGTTCCGCGTGGTCTATAGAGCTAGACCGCGCAAGTGAATTGCAGTCTCAGTTGGATGTGATGGCAGCCATGTGGGGTAGATACGCGGGTGGGCTCCATCATATTCTGCACTGGTACTCTTTGGAAATTAAGTTTGTGGGCACACAAAGTAATTATATTCTAAATAGATTACATATAGGTAATTGTCAAGGCATTTGGTGAACTTTTTGGAAAACCAAAAATAAATGTTACAAAATTTTAAGAAACGGTGTGTGTATTGTCAATGTCACTTTGGACCACCTAAAAAAATGATTTGTTGTGTTTGGGTGTTGTCACACTGAACTGGGTGGTTTCAGGGCAGCTTGGGGCTGTATAATATTGTGGAAAGGAATGCGGGGATCCCCCTTTTTGCAAGATGAAGCAAAATGAAGTATGTATGCTTGGAAAGAAATAAAAATATATATATATATATCATGCAGTTAGGCCCAAGATGGTTGGTGCATATTAATCAAAGCGTGAATGGTGGTCCATCTGGTCTCTATGAACTGATAGTTGCGTTCCGACCCATATTGAGACCTTTGGTGAAATTTATCTTTTCAAGTTCAGGTGAACAGACCCCACGGAAAATTGTCATTCATGGTATTATAACTGATTGATATGAAATAATCATAGATTCATCAGGACACATGTTTCTGACATGAATCTTCGTAAAATCAGGTGAAACTGCCCCACCACGAGAATGACCTCACACTTTTTTGATCATCAACACACACCCAACGATTTGAGATGGGTGGTATTAAAGCATATCAACAATAAAGACAACCTGGAGAGTAGGCTACACGAACGAGAACAGAGATGGGTATTCAGACTTTGCACAGACACAGAGGGCCTTAATGACGATATACCCTGCGGCAGTTTCACCTGATTTTACGAAGATTCATGTCAGAAACATGTGAAATGAAATGAAATGAAATGAATGAAATGAAATGAAAATTGCACTTGTATAGCGCATAGCTACCCGGAGGCCTCGCTGCGCTTGTGAATGATTACTTAGTGCGGGCTTGGGGTAGATTAGCAGGTGTTAGCAAACGGGTGCATTTTCAGGGCCTTCCTGAAGGACATGTGATTGTTGTGTTCCCGAAGAGAGAGCGGGAGAGAGTTCCAAAGTCTCGCCGCCGTATGAGAGAAAGAGCGGCCTCCCCAGCGAGCTTTCTTGATTTTGACGGACGTTGCCAGCTGGAGGGTGCAAGAGCGAAGGGAACAGGACGGAACATATGGCGGGACCATAGGGTGTAGAATTACAGGGCCCGTACGATGGAACGATTTGTGTAAAATACACATGGCTTTAAATTGCACTCTTGCCGCCACAGGGAGCCAATGGAGCTCCCTCAGGGCGTTCTTAGCTGACTGCCAGCGGGGGATGTTGTAGAGTAGGCGCGCCGCACTGTTTTGTGTGATTTGGAGCTTCTGAGTAACGGAGATGGGGACTCCCATATAAAGAGCATTCCCATAGTCCAGGCGGGAGAGTATCAGGGCCTGGACCATGACCCTCCTCGCCTGGAATGGGAGCAAAGGGAGCACCTTCCGCAGCATTCTCATTAGCCCAAAACAGGTGGCGGCCGTCTTAGTAGCCTGGACCGAAAAATCGAGTGCTCCATCGAGCCAGATCCCAAGGCTCTTTATCTGGGACTTGGGGACGGGGAAGGAGCCTAAACATGGAGGCCAGATGGATGCAAGGGCAGAGGGAGAAGGGTTGCCCAGTAAGATGATGTCTGTCTTCTCCCCATTAAGCTTTAAGCAGGAAGATTGCATCCATCTGGCGACAGCCTCTAGACAGGGGCCTAAGGTGGGGGACGATCCCTCAGAGTGGTCTAAAGAGACCACCAATTGGGTATCGTCTGCGTAGGTGACGATACGCACACCAAAGGGATGGACTATCCTGTCTAGAGGTTCCATGTAGGCATTAAAAAGGGTAGGACTTAGGGAAGAGCCCTGGGGGACCCCGCACCTAAGTGGGTGTTTGGGAGACACCACTTCACCCTCAAAGACTTGAAAAAAATGCTCATCCAGGAAGGATGTCAGCCACTCTAGGGCCGCGCCCGACATGCCCATGCCCGTCAAACGATGTAATAACGTGGCATGGTTAACCGTGTTGAACGCGGCGCTGAGGTCTAGTAGAATGATGGCGACTTTTCCTCCCCGATCCAGCACGGCTCTCGCTTCTTCCGTTACCGCAAGGAGGGCGGTTTCGGTTCCGTGCTGAGGACGGAAGCCTGTCTGAGAGGCACACAATAGGCTATTGGACTCTAAATAGTCCATTAGGATGTTATTCACGTGCCTCTCAAGCAATTTACTCAGCCACGGAAGAAGAGAGATGGGGCGATAGTTTGCCCAGTTGCTCTGGTCGAGGTTGGTTTTTTTTAACAAAGCCTTCACCATCGCACATTTCCAAGATGGTGGAACAGATTTGGAAGAAATGGACGCGTTAAGAACGTCTAAGATGACTGGTCGAACGACGTCCAAGACCTTGATGAGGGTCTGAGGAGGTGCTGGGTCATTGGGAGAGCCAGAAGTGATCTTAGGGATCAGTTTGTCTAGTCCAGGGGTGTCGAGAAGTGGGATTCCCTCCAGCTTACAAGGAACAGAGGAATCAGAGGTGATGAGGAATTTTGGATCGTCCGTAGTGTTGTTAAATGAGGAGTATATGGCCTGAATTTTTTTAGAAAAAAAGACGGCCAGGTCATTACAACGGTTTTGGGCGCCTTCAGCAGAGGGACGCTCAGCCGGAGGCGAAATAAGGGATTTAGCGATTTTGAAAATTTCCCTGGGGGCATTCGCCGCCGCATTGATTTTCCCTTCATAAAAAAGAATTTGTGCTGTTTTCATCTCCATTTTGTAGATTTTTATGGCAGCCCTATACTCAGCTTTTTTAGGTTGAGAATAGTCCTGCCTCCAGGCTCTCTCAAGTTTTCGGCAGGCTAATTTCCTGAGTCTAAGGGCAGGTGTATACCATGGGGCAACTTTGGGTCTTCTTATAGTATTGCAAGCATGTTCGGGAAGGACCTGGTCGAGGGTACTGGAAATCCAATGGTTAAAATTGTTAGTTGCCTTACTAGGATTGGTTGCCCTTGCAGGAGGATTTTTGGCGAGGGCCACTTCCCAGTCAGGCAAGGGAAGAGAGGGCCATTTCCTGCTTCGATGCTTGGTAGTGTTCTGAGAGGAGGGGGAGGGGTTAGTACACCAAGTGAAGGGAATTAAAAAATGGTCGGTCCAGGGTAGAGGAATCGGAGTCTCCACCTCGGAGTGTCCTGATGAGTCTCTGTTTATTTCATATCGATAAGTTATAATACCATGAATGATGATTTTCTGTCTGTTCAAGATAAATGTCACCAAAGGTCTCAATATGGGTTGGAACGTCACTATCAGTTCATAGCGACCATATGGACCACCACTTGCGCTTTGATTAATATGCACCAACCATCTTGGGCTTAACTGCACGATATATATATATATATATATATATATTTTTTTTTTTTTAAATATTTTTATTTCTTTCCAAGCGTGCATACTTAATTTTGTTTCTTAAAATTTTGTAACATTTATTTTTGGTTTTCCAAAAAGTTCAACAAATGCCTTGATAATTACCTATATGTAATCTATTTAGAATATAATTAGTTCTTGTACCCACAACCTTAATTTCCAAAGAGTACCATTGCAGAATACGACGGAGCCCACCCGCCTATCTACCCAACATGGCCGCCATCACATCCAACTGAGTCTGCAATTCACTCGCGAGGTCTAGACCTATAGACCACGCGGAACAAACTGAAAACTATATCACTGGTCGCACGCCAGAGACAAGTTAATATGCAGGTCGTCGGGGAGCAGATTAGGTATTTTCAAGCGGCGCCCCTCGTATGGAAGTAAGTGTCTGTTTCTCTTCTTTTTAACAGGAGTAGCTGTCACTCCTCGATCCCGCTACATCCTCTGGTTAAGGCCAAGACCCATGCAAAAATCTGCCTACAACAATGCGCAAATCACTGAGAGCCTTTTTTTCAGTATTCAAGACGATTGCCATGCCCAAAGTACTCCTTTTCTCACCAAATACAAGTACTAACGTTCACCATTTTTATTCTCGGCAGGATTGTTTCACAGGGTTTTACCGCCCCCCCCCCACGAGTCCATGGAGTGAGATTACTCATACCAAAAAGTAACAAACTGCTCTTTGATTACTGAAAGTGTGTTATTCTGTATGTCACTACTATAGTTGTTAGTGCATGAATGAATGAAAGTGGGTGGCAGTGCATAAACACGTGCATTGCTCACCAGACAAGCATGCACTGGATAATAGCATGCCGTGAACACTTCTAGGCACACACACGTTAGCCCGAGAGGTTTACTAAGTCTGTTTTATTGTTCCTAGGCACCGTCACGATTTTCTAGGAGACTGTACGCGCCAATGTGGAGCAACTCACCATTATGGAGCACTGCATTTTTGGAAGCAATTAATTGCACCCCCATTCAATATGAGGGGAGCTTTTTTTCTAACGCAATCTCTCCATTTTTCCATTTCAGCTTGCTTTATTAGTAGCAGCGTTCACATTATTTATTAATCTTCTTCACTGTACACATTGCTTATTTCCTATTTAGGTACACTAGGAGTGGCATACACAGGGCTGGTCCCTGTGTGGTCCTGAGGAAGAGCTAGGGGTAGCTCGAAACATGTTCATCTTACACTGCGGCACAACTCATTATAGTTAGGTTTCATAGTGTATCCCCCCTTTTAGACATACCAACCTAGGAGCAGGAATAAAATGTGTTGATGCCCACTAGCAAGGTATTTTTAATCACTTAATCCACTCCCTCAATAATTGCACTACACATAGTCTACTAACAAGTGCTCCTACGTAACTCCGCAAGTCGCAGCACGCCCAGTACGTAGAGGACTGGGATGGCCCCAATGATGAAGCATGTCACCGTGGGGAAACCCTGGTGAGTGAGGGGACTCAAGAAAGAAAAAATAATATTTTTACAAGGTGCTTCTCTGAACTAACGAGTCAAGAGCCTTAAAACCTGCGGACTAGGTCTCTATATCCAACACTTTGGGTTTCTTATGGATCTACATACCTGGAGGGCGACCTAGTCTTTAACCCCACTACTCCCCCATTCTTGTGGTCTGTTAATATCAATCACACATATAACATAGATGAGTTTAAGCTCAAATTCAAGTACTATAACACAACATGAACTCCGACTAGTTATTAATACAACAATTAACTACTGCCACAGATATTTTATTGTGATAGTGACTCAATTGTAATGTTTGCTTTGAGAAAGCTTATTTCCTGGACTTCAGGAGTAAAACACTTGATGTATGTTGCTCTGCATCATCAATTGGATAAAAAAGACACTTAAATCACCACTTGTGAAGCTACGAGTAATCCTTTTGTGAAATGCAAAGGACAAGTACTACAATACCTCTCTTTACTAAGCTCATGTTGCATATATAATTAATTTATTATTATATTTACATGTCAAACTGAATTACATTTTCTCTGTTGTCATCTCATGTGATGCAGGTCACAAGTTAAAATCCTGGAAATTCCAATACAGCCATCCAACCTTAAGTGGTTGGAAAATTGAGTGGCATCAAACTGAATGACGCTGGTGGGTGGCAAAACTATGCTATGAAGCAATATGTAAAAGTATGTAAAACACAAGCATTTACAATGCAATAGGTCTCGGGTTAATTAAGTCTGAGCTTAATGGCATTGCTTAATATTGCAACATTAATTGCATCAAAAGTCTATAAATTGTAGGCCAAAAAAAATTGTATTTATTTTTGTAGCAGTGGTGGCATGCTGCGCTTTAGATGAATATGTTTGAAAGTAAAGTGCGCCATACTGCGATTGCTACAATAGTTATTTGTGGATGCATTAACAATTGATGTGTGCACTGATGGCTGGTGAAGTGTGTGCCTGTAGAAATTGTGCACTAATGGCTGGTGGTGTGTGTGCCTGGTGGAAGTGTGCACTGCCGGCCGGGGGTGTGTGTGCCTCGTGGAAGCGTCTACTGATGGTTGGTGGTGTGTGTACCTGGTTAAAGTGTGCACTGACGACTGGTGGTGTGTGTTTGATGAGAGCGTGCACTGACAGCTGGTGGTGTTTGGGCCCGGTAAATGCGTGCACTGACGGCTGGTGGTGTTTGTGCCCAGTGAAAGCGTGCACTGATGACTGATGGTGCCTGTGCCTGGCGATAGTGTGCACTGACAGTGTGGTTGTGTGTGTGGTTGTGTGTGTGTGTTGTGGTGTGTGTGGTGTTGTGTGTGTGTGTGGTTGTCTGTGTGTGTGGTTGTGTGTGTTTGTGTGTGTGTGTGTGTGGGGCTGTGTGTGTTTGTGGCTGTGTGTGTGTGGCTGTGTGTTTGTGTGGCTGTGTGTGGCTGTGTGTGTGTGGCTGTGTGTATGTGGCTGTGTGTATGTGTGTGTGTGGTTGCGGCTGTGTGTGTGGTTGTGTGAGTGTGGCTAAGTGTGTGTGGCTGTGTATGTGGCTGTGTGTGTGTGACTGTGTGTGTGTGGCTGTGTGTGTGTGTGTGGCGGCTGTGTGTGTGATGGCTGTGTGTGTGGCCTGCTTGAGTGTCATTAAACTGTTCATCCAAACATGAGTATCATAAAGTATTGGACTGAATAAGTATTTCGAGGAGACAGCAATGACTATTTCTATTGAATTTGTGGATTAAACCCTCGGAAATTATGGTCACTTGAGAACTCTTTGGTAGTGAATTGCAATAATCAGCATGCTATGTTTTCAGAAGTTATTTAGTTTTTGCTGTAGAGCTCTGGAAGCAAGGCTCCTGAACACTGTCTCACAGGACAGGAAAACAGCGTCTTCAGCGCGCGAAGAGGTTTTGCGATCTGAGGGCCACTTGCCTTCTATTAACCTCAATGTAATTTGTACAACCTTTAACGTGCCACCAGCACTCACAATAGTTACAATTTTCTCACAATCAATATGGAAAATGTTATCAGTCCTATCGGTTTCAGACACATTTAAACAGTGACTCAGCACGAAACATTTCAAAACCACTGGTCTAGTGCAACATAGTATGGACGTTCGTAACGGTGCACAGTAAGAGTTTGTGTTGTGGATTACCAGCGCCTACGGCGCCACACTGCTTGCGCGTTCCATGGTGTTGTCAAGCTACCAGTGATGAGCCTGCGTCTGCCTGGCCGGGGTGAGCAATAACGTGTGTGAGCATGTGACCTCTGAGCTCCTCGGGGTAGAGGGAGGGAGGAGAGGCAGAGATGGCGTCAGAGGGCAGGTCTGCTGTTTCCCAGGGCTGCCGGTCAGCCTGCTACCTGGCACAGCGGAGAAAAGTCATAAGAAATGGGATTATTTTGTCATGTAAGGCGTGAACTCTGCTGTCCAGAGGTTCTTGGTTGCATGTTGGAAGTGGGTCCTGGCACGATTCGCGGCTTTTAGATGGTGGTTAAATAAAATAAGCTGTTTTTGCTAACAAACATAAAGGTGAGGCTGCACGTGTGCTAGCTGGCTGGTTCCCCGAGTCAGTGGAGTTACAGGAAAGGCTGATGGCGGGGGGAGGCACTTCCAAACTGTGTATAATAAAATAAAACTTTTAAGTGAAACTCAGCATTTTAAAACCATTCACAAAATTCTAAACAATCCACTAAACTCAGAGTAAAAATTGCAATCCATGTCCAACCTAGGACCATCGATAACATAATTCATCAATCTGTGCACGGGAAGCAAAAGACGTGGACGCAATGGGGCAGGAACGTCATCTGCACATTGCGCGTCAGAAGCCATAAATAACACTGCTGCAGACTCAGTCCTGCATTCCAAACAAAGTCACGTGACCTATTCCCAAGGTGCGCGACGCGATCCGATTCTTTCAGCATTGCTGAAAACAGCAGAAGTTCACGTGCGCAATGTTATCCTATGGGACAACGCTGCGCGCGCGCCCAGGTCTTGTAGCCACATTCCTGCTCGTTGTCGGCTGAGACGCCGGCTATAGTTCTCTGGCGAGAACGCGCTTTCAGCGCGTTACTAGCCGAGACCTAAAAATGCTGTAGTCACCACTATTACCTGATTCCAGGTTTTCCAATAACTATCAACATTGCTAGAGGAAGCTATGACTGATGAAAACAAAAATCACATTAGAAAAAATACATCTAAGATCATCATCCTTCTGGTTAGCAACCTCAGTGTGGCCCAGAAGCTTTACTTCTGAGCTTGGTTGATAATTCAGCGATTCATTGGACAAATGGCTGTCTGTGATGCTTCTCAATGTGTCTACAGCATTTCTTTCAGTGGACTATCTGACCTCACTCGATCACCTGCTGATGGCGGACATGATTGATTTTGAGAAGGTTTAGGTTAATTCTGTCAGATCCAAATGACAGTGGTAGATAACTGAATGTCGAGTTTAGTTCTCATCATATTTAGCAATTAAAAGTCACAAATTAAATATACCCCTTTCCATTTGTGTAGCAGTGGATACCTATCAGAAGACTATCAAAAGTATATGCAAAAGGATATGCACTCTATAATCTCATTTTGTTTCCTTTGCCACTGTGTCCCTATGATCGATAAGAACTTTCACAGAAACAGCTGTTGTACAAGAAGCCAAGTAATAAATTACTCATAATAAAACCAGTGGTGGCTGCTCCCGGGGAAGCAATAATGGGGCAGGGAGGGGGGAGGAGAGGGCTTAAAAAACAATTCACTTACCTGTCGGCCGGCCGCCGCCTCTCATTTACTCTAACTGGCTCCTTCTGTACATTGGTTCCCAGGCTCCCAATAGCCAATCTCAATGCTGCAATGCAGCGTTGTGATTGGTCTGAGTGCCGTAGTTCAACACACAGCCAGGGAATGGTAGCCTGGCCACGTTTTCCATCCAGGCTGCAATGCAGCCTGGGTGGAGAACATGTAAAGTACACATGCCTGTTTCGCTGGCCCAAGAGGCAGGCTATCAGTGATTGAGCACTCACAGGTTGCCCACCACTCTACCCCCCTGCTCTGAGAGCAGAGCAGCTCTTTCCCGCCCTAACAAGGCACCACAGCAGGAACTAATAAAATGATAATAACGTCTGTTATAATTTTTTCACTCCTTTTTTACACTGTGAAACGCAGTTTATCACTCAATCAATAAGGTAATTGTAAAGCGCGCTACTCACCTGTGCGGGTCTAAAGGCGCTGTGGAGTCGAGGAGGGGGAAGCAGCTCCCTTCAGTCGATGAGCCAGGTCTTCAGTGTCTTCCTGAAGATGTTCAGAGAGGGGGCACGTCTGATGTCGAGCAACGATCCTCCACCTTAGCGGAGGAGCCCCTACTGGATAAAACCTTTGGATACTTCATAGGAAAGCAATGTGATTGGCTGGATGTTACAGCATAGGAGTTCCAACTAAGAGAGACTTTACCAGTTCCAAAGAACTACAAAAGACAAAGTATAGAAGCTCTCCGCAGGAGGGGCAGAGGAGGAAACCATAAACTAAGGAACATGTTGTCCATTGGGGCACTTAAATGTGACTTGTCCAATGACAGCAGATATCTAAGAGCATTTCATGATTTGAAAATAAATGATATAATAATATGATAGAGCAGGGTAAATTTACTGACCAAAAGTAATTGATAAGGCATCTGTGATGAATAATGTTCAATGTCTAGGTTTTCTATATTTGTGATTGCTGAATTATCCATCATTCATAGGGTAATTCAAATTCATATGAATATGATACACTAGCTTGTGATAAACACTAAGGTTTAGGAAATAGCAAAGTTTGTATTTTGTACTGAATCTAGACCTCCAGGCCGAGGTTCCTTGCCAAATATCCTGCAAGAGTTAGAGCTTCTCTGGCAGGTCTGTTTGAAATAAGAAACCACCACACTTTTGCAGAAATACCCCCAAAAGAGGGGATGGGAAATAGGGCTTGTCTTCCCTTTTCCACCCGAGGCAAGAAACACTTTTGAGAGCTTAAAATTCTACACAGGTGTGGCCATCCAAAAAAACGAGTTTTGGAACTCAGACATGGCTCATCATAGAAGTGGTAAATATTGTGCATATAATCCATTAATACTTCAATCCATCAATCTAATTGATAAAACAGAGTAGACATGAGACTGTAAAATTGCTGCTATGGTAATTTTGAGGCTATGGTTCTGATTTTGGTTTCGGTTCTCAACCAAGAATGATGTAACTCTGTGCAGATCACTTTACTGTCTCGTGTTTTGAAAATTGCTTAAATGTCAGTCTATAAAAACCACAGATTGTACCAGGTCATTAACTAAATATTGCCATTGCACTTAGAACCATAATGAGTGAGTACTACTCATCTATTAATGCACCCTCCCATTAAGTCGCAGATCAGCTATTTTTGAAGAAAGGATATATACAATCCTTTTTCTAAAAAAGATTGTCCTCCTCGGTTTGTCTACCTAAAATATATTTAGAATTTAAGTGCCTTTCTTGGAATTCCATGGCATTTTGAGGTTACTTGCCATCAGATGAAGCAAATGATGTTTACTAGTGGCTTAGGTCTCAATATTGTTGCACTCCAACTGAATGAACAAATGCTACTTGTTTGCGATTGACTCTCCAAAGGTAGCGGGTTTGAGCAATCAAAGAAATGTCCCGCAGTATGGTGTGGGTTTAGAAATTCAGAATTCACTGAGACACCATAAATAATTTTTAATAAATCAACATCCAGGAAGTTCTTAACTTATAACAAATACTTTGCTTTTCCTTTATCTTTGCTTCCCTTTTACTTTGGATAAGCAAAACAAGTATGTCCTACCTAAAAAGAAAGATAAATGTAAAATACTACATGGGATGTGATCCTTCACAGCCAGAATTGCCAGTAAGGGATCTCTTTTGCACAAATCACTTTTCTTCAGAAGTCAGCCATGCCTTTTGGAGGATCTGGTGGTGTCTAGGCATAACCCGGTCTCTGGTCACTGGTACCGAACCCTGTACATTGTCACTTTGACCAAACTCCAGTACAAACGGGAACACTAGTTGAGAACTGTGGATTGTCACACTACCTCTCCACCATGAATGCCCCTTAAAGTTCAGGAACCTGTATACTAGAACCAAAGAGTAGTGGCTAACATTTGTTGATACATTTGAGGTAGATTTCAGCTTGAAGGGACATAACTCCAAAAATAAAGTGTATGTTTGTGGTGGTAAATGTTTGCTTGTTTGTAAGAAGCAAAGACGTTTGTACCCCAACTATCTGGATCAAGTTTTAATGATGAAGAATGATACTGGTGACGTAGGTCATCAATAGTTGCTAGGAGCATTCCATCATTGAATACCTTGCTGACACACAATTTGCTGAAGCTGCGAAACCCAGATTGAAGCTAGTAGAAGCTACTGTAAACTTACCAAGTCCCAAAGATGAAGAGCAGGTGATGCTATATTTATGAATAGTGAAAATGTACTTGAAAGTTGTAGACCAGGTGTTGTAAAAAAAAAAGAGAACATTTTGAGTAGATTAAAAAGTGCAGTAAAGTCTTTGAAGATATCAAGGGGATAATTATAAGTGTTGTGGCCCTGAAACAGTACGATTCCAGAGACATCTCCAGTGTGATGATAGATACAAGTGAGTTTGGATTAAGAGCTGTATTCATACAGAAAAAGCAATGGTTTAAAACAAAGGTAGCATTTGCAAAGTGGACACTCAGAGATTCAAGAGCTAGTTAATCTGTTATCTAGAAAGAAGTTTTAGCATGTTGGTGGGGGGTGTACTTATTTATTGGGAACTGGTTTTGTGACCCGCACTGATCACAAACCTCTAGTATAGGGTTTTCAAACGCAAGCGGAATAATTTCGCAGATTGGGAGAATGCATTTAGCACTCACAAGAATATCACTTTAGAATTAAGGGGCATATAATCAAGACAGGCATTAGAATTATTGCTGTTTTAGCGGCACAAAACTGCCGCTAAAACGGCGATAATGGGCTTGATAATATGCTCTATGGAATTCCAATTGAAGCCCATGTTAGATGTCCTTCACATCTAACATGGGCTTCATTTGGAATTCCATAGAGCATATTATCAAGGCCATTATCGCCGTTTTATTGGCAGTTTTCTGCCGCTAAAGCGGAGATAATTTTAACACCTGTCTTCATAGTATGCCCCACAGATTGTACCTGTTGTAATATCGTGTTTTATCTTGTCTTTGCATTCTCTTCCCCTCTGCTCTTGTCTCTTGCCCTTTAATCCCTGCATTCTTTTCCTTTTGCATGCCCTTCTAGAATCTGTTTTCCTTTGGATCTAACAACATTCAATGCTTGGGCTTTGACATGCCCAGTTCCCTCAACTGTGGGTCCTGCTACATTGTATATTTATTCTAATTCAAATAAATACTACAGATTGGATACTTCTGCAGCTGTAGCCTGTTTTACTTTGCTACGTTTTGGTACCAGGCCTGGGGTGGACTGCTATTTTGATGTTAATCACTTTGCTGTACTCTACGAGGCTCCCAAACAATTAGCACACTGCTGGATACTCTCAACGGGGGAGTACCTATCTCCACGCAACTCCTCTCCTTTATCAGGTTTTTATACAACATCGGGGTATATACGCAACAACTTGAGAAAATGAACGCAAACCGCGCTTAGCAACATTTTTCTTATCGTATCCTATCGCTGGATTTTATTGCGGAGATAACGCAGTATTACCAACGTTTATATTCACAGCGATAAAAAATCCAGCGATAGCGGCGAATCCCGTCAATAACGTGAGATTTCCAGCGATAAGAATCCTATTGCTAAGGAAAATCTCGCTAATAGGCAGGTAGGGACTTGGCCATAGAATCCACCTCCCATTGACTGTAAAGGCTAAGTCAGGTTTTTACCAGGTCTAATCGCGGTTAGCGTGCGTTTTTTTATCGCATCACAAGTATTGCTAATAGGCGTTAGCGACTTGGGTACACCCACTTTGCATGTCATTAGCGATAAATATCGCTGACATGCAAAGCGGGCCCCAAACCGGTCGCTATCGCCTGGAAGCTGTCGCTAAATGCTGTTAGCGACAGCTTGGTAATAGGGCGATAAAAAAATCGCCGCTTTAGCGGCAGAAAGTGCTGCTAAAGCGGCAATAACACCCTTGCTAATATGCCCCATCATTACTGTGGGAGCTCACCTACTATTATTACAAGCCATTTCTCTATTGCAACAATTTTTTTCAACAAATTGCCATTGCTAATCATTGTTCCTTTTTTTGTTCCTTGATCATTTTATTCTTTGCTCTTAACCTTTTTCTTTCAGGTTTTCGTTTTTGTTTTCTTATCTCCAATATGTCTTCCTTGGACAATGCTCTATATTCTCCACCATTTCCACAAAAGCCAGGTAAACCTGAAATTCTCTGAAAACTATTGATTCATATTTTTGAAAACTACCTTATGGGTATTGATGGCTTTGATTACACGCAGGGAAGGAAAAATTTACTTTTGTACAACCATCTAGGCATTGCTGCACAAAAGACTTTTGATAATTTACCTCCCATTCCACAGCCTCCTGGTGATGGTGTTCAGAATGTTTACCTTGCAGCAAAGAAAGACTTAAAAAACAATTCTCAGAAGAACCTAATGTTCTCTTAGAAAGACACAGTTTCTTTAAAGCTAATCAATCCAGTGATGAGTCTGTTGAAGAGTGTGTGGCTGCTTTACATGTGTTAGATTCTATGTGTGATTTTTATGATTCTGTTGATATTTGCATTAGGGATCAATTTGTTTTCGAATGATTTTCTACAAAAAATGCAGGAAAGACTCATTACTTGTAGGAATCCCTCTCTTTCAGAGGCCATTGACATTGGCAAGAGCATTGAACGCTCAATTATTTCTTCTCAAACCATGTCAGGACAAGAAGGACATTCTCCAGTGTCTTATGTCTCCTACAATATTGAAGCAGCTACCATTTTCGTAATTAAGACAAACAGGGAAAGGAGCAAGCATCTTATTTGTTATCGTGCTGGTTCTAAAACCCACATTGGTAAGAATCTCCTTTGGTCCTGTCTAAGGCAAGGAATGCTCAAAATGTAAAAAATGAGGGTACTTTCAAGCAGTTTGTAGATCCCAGCATACTGGTGAGATTGTTAGAAACCACAATTTGCAATTTCCCTCTCTTCCCTCTAGTTATGCAAATGGTTCTGAATGTACCAATATGTTTTCTAATATTCTCCTCACCATTGATTAACCTTTTGATTCTATAGAAATAGAACCTCCCCTCCGCCAAGCTTTTATTGATGGCAAGTCTCTAGAATGTATGGCTGATTCAGCAGCCCCCATCACTTTGTTAGCCAATACCACTTTCTTTGCTTTATGGTCCCATTCCATCATCACTCCCAAAGCCTTTGATGAGAAAGATATTGCTCTTCTGGGTTTCTTTGTTGCTTCTTTACAAATTTTGTGCAGAACCACTAATACCAAAATTTACATCGCTATTAAAGGTAGGGGTCTAGTTGTTTGGAAAGACTTACCCAAACTAGGCATTATTTTGAAACCGGGCCATAAGTTTCCCATTGTTTTAAGAGATTTTCCCCTACCTTCGATCAACAACACACCTCTCAAGGAAAATATACTTAAAAGAAGGGTTTTTTGGTAAGGGTTTTCACAGGTGCTCATCTAATATACGCAAAAAAGTATGATTTCACAAAATGGTCGGTATGGTGCAGCTAGGCAATGGGATAAACCCTATAACCCCTCAATTTAGTGTCGACAAAAACCTACACAGAAAAGACAAAGACCAAACACCTAGGCACACATAAAAGTAAATCAAGTTAATGTAAACACTGGTGTAATAGAGACAAAAGGTATTCTCCAGATGGAAGGAACAGTCTTCAAATGTTGTTAGTGTAAAGTTAATCTTTTAATTCCTTGCCAGATTCAATGAACTGCGAACAAACCAGCCGACACGTGTTTCATCGTGTTACGGAGAATCGCTCTGCGACTTATTCAGGGCTGTAAAGACACAAATTGTTCAAGGTAATCGCTCAGCTACTGATAAATACAACCCGTCCGGGCTAAGTTAGTCAATGCAAAAAACTGAATGCTCTGGTTCATCAGTAATTCGGTAAAATCAAATGCGTTATGAAAGTATCAATCGGGTGCGATCACTCAACTTGCGACACTATGTCAGAAGGGCTCTATATCATGGGGGAGTTGAGTATTTCGATATGGCCAATAATTGTGTTCTAGTCATTCACAAACTCTCAAATCTAGATTAGGAAAACATCACGCAGCCCCCACGATGGATCACTCAGTTCCAGGTAGCGGACCGGAATTATCACTGGGTGAGCGACTACCTTGATCAATTCGTTTCTTTACAGCCCTGAAGAAGTCGTGGAGCAATTCTCCTTAACGCGACGAATCACGTGCTGACAGGTATGTTAGCCGCTCATTGAATCTGGCAAGGAATTAAAAGACTGAACTTTACACTAACAACATTTAAAGACTGTTTCTTCCATCTGGAGAATACCTTTTGTCTCGTTTACACCAGTGTTTACATTAACTTGATTTACGTTTATGTGTGCCTAGGTGCTTGCTCTTTAACACCTCTCAAGGAAGGTGACCTTCTCTCCACTCTCAGAAACAGCTTCTCCTCTATTTTTAGTAATCGCATTTTGGTACTATTAAAGGTTTTGAACATACTGTTTGATTGAAAGCAAATGCCTTACCTGTTACGCACAAGGTTAGATCTGTTTCCATCAATATCAGGCCTGACCTTAAAAAACTTTTGGAGACCTTAACTAATTATGGCATTATTGCAGAAACTGACTCCTCTGAATGGGTTTCTCTCATTGTTCTTGCTAAGAAGAGGAGTGGTGATCTTCGTCTTTGTGTTGATTTGAGGTCTTTGAACTGCAATGTAATTGTTGACTGCCATCCTCTTCCTCACATTCAAGAAATGCTTGCTAATATTGCTCACTCTAATTTTTTCTGCACTATTGACTTACATTCTGCGTACCATCAGATAGCTTTAAGTACTGAATCTCAAGAACTCACTACTTTTTTCACACCATTCGGAGCTTATAAGTACTTAATGTTACCATTTGGTTTGGCTTCTGCAGCCCTAGTATTTAAAAAAGTGATGGACATTCTGTTCAAGGACATTCTCCACGTTCAGGCTTTTCAGGACGATATTCTTGTGCTCACTGAAACCGAAGATGTACATTTAGAGATCTTGCACAAAGTTTTCTCTATTCTCAATGCCAGGGGTATTACCATTCAACAGGAAAAATGTAAGTTCTTAGTTGAACAAATTGATTACTTAGGGCGTAATATTATACCTGAAGGCATTAAACCCAAATTGTGTAACGTTGAAGCTATTGTACAAGCTCCTCCTCCACCTGATAAGGATGCCTTGAGATCCTTTTTGAGTCTCTGTGAATATTATGCCCGATTTGTTCCTGATTACGCCTCCTATGTTCAACCTCTGAGGACCCTTTTCAAGAAAGGTATTAATTTTGTTTGGACTGATAAAATTAACACTGCTTTCCCTGTTATCAAGAAACTATTGGTCAATGCTCCCGCTTTAAGTCTTTTTGATCCTGGTCATAAATGTACTATCACTGTGAATGCCAGTTTAAAAGGTCTAGGAGCCGTTTTTGGACAACAATTTAATAACAAAGAACTTACCTTTGCCTTTGCTCCCAAGAGTTTGTTTATTGCCGAAACCAAATATAGTGCCATTGAGAGGGAAGCGTTAGCTTGCGTCTGGGCTAAATTCAAATCCTATCTCTGGGGCAGTCATTTTGTTATTTTTACAGATCACAAAACTTTTGTCTACTTATTTCAAGGTGATGGGTTAGGCAAAGCTTCTGCACGTGTTGTACGTTTGTTATCCAAACTACACAAGTATATTTTCACCATCAAATATATACAAGGTGGTAAAAATTTCAGTGTGGACTGTCTCTCCCATTTACCTTTAGCTTCTACAGATGCATTGATGATGAATTTGAGTGTGTTGTGACGACTATTGATGCCTCTTACTTTTCAAATGGTGTTATTTCTGAAAAGAAATGGATTGACGCCTCCTCTCGTGATGTTATTCTCAAAAGGGTTTGTGAATTTGTCATTAAAGGTTAGCCTCCTCTTAGCAATTTACCTCATGAATTGAAACCTTTTACTCAAGTTGCCTATGAGTTGTCCCTTGGGAATTACTTCTGCATCAGAAATGGTTGTTTTGTTCCTCTTTCAACGTTAAGAGACAAACTCATTCATATTGCACATGAAGGTCACTTAGGTATCACTGCCAACTGCAAAAAACGTAGGGAAAATTATTGGCAACCTTCCATGAATTCAGGGTTTCCTCCTCTTGCTTAAACACCCTCCGAGTGCTAAGCAGGATCTTCAAATGTATCCTCCCTGAAGCAAGAAGAACAGTCACCCAGGCCCTCGTCACCAGCAGGCTGGACTACGGCAACACCCTCTACGCAGGAGCATCAGCCAAACTCCGAAACGGCTGCAACGTATCCAAAACGTCTCGCCACGTCTGATCCTCGATATTCCCCGCCGCAGCCATATCACCCCCACCTGAAAAACCTACACTGGCTCCCCGTCAACAAGAGGATAACCTTCTAGCTCTTCACCCACGCACACAAGGCACTCCACGACACCGGCCCAGCGTACCTCAACAGACAACTCAGCTTCTACACCCTCATCCCCAAGCTCCGCTCTGCCGATCTCACCCTCGCGCCGTCCCCCGCATCTGAAGAACGACAGCCGGATGCAGATCCTTCTCCCACCTCGCCACCAAGGCCTGGAACACCATCCCCACCAACCTATGGCAGACCCAAAACCTACTGGCCTTCAGAAGACTACTCAAGATCTAGCTCTTCGATCAGTAGCAGCGCCCCCGGCCCCCAGCGCCTTGAGACCCTCACAGGTATGTAGTGCACTTTACAAGTCTCCTGATTGATTGATTGATTGATTCGTTCATTGACTTGTTTCCTGAATGTATTGTTTCTGACAAGCATTGGAGACCAACGCAAAGTCATCTTCGTCCAGTTCCTTTACCTGAAAATCCTTAGTGGAAGGTTGCTCTGGATTTTGCTGGTCCTTTCATCTCTTACCTGCCTCTTCAAAGTTTTTATTAGTGCTTATTGATTATTATTCCAAATGAATTTATTTTTCATTTGTTGAATCTGCAACCACTCAGTCTGTTTTACATTTTCTTAGAAATGTATTTTCTATTGAAGGTCCTCCTAAAGAGCTAGTCACTGTCAATGGCACTCATTTTCTCTCTGCTTCTATGAAACATTTCCTAATTGATTGTAACATTAAACACATTCAAGTTGCTTTGTATAGTCCTTAAGGTAACGGACTAGTGGAAAGAGCTAACTTCTCTAAAGAAGGTATTTAAACTGCTCTTTTTTCTGGTTTGGATTTCAATTTATATCTCAAAGATAAGATTAGTGCTTATCACAATTAGGTAGGAGATGCAGATCTAAATTCCTTCCATCTTGGCTTGAACAGCAATCTGTTCTTACTGATAATACCATTAACTCTAATTGACTTTTACGCAACACTGTGTCATCAGGACAACGTAAACAGAAACAATACTATGACAATGTTAAACATGTTTTTGCTAAACACTTTTCTGTGGGATCTTGGGTTCCTTCCAGTAAACCGTCTGGAGTTAAGGAAGGAGAATCTTCATTTACTCCTCCTTGTTAAATTGAGAAAGCTGTTCAAAGTGCTTGTTTGTTGCAGCAGGAAAGGGGGCGGTGCAACAAAGGCAGACTTGTACCCATTTCTGACCTATAAGCTGTCACCTATAAGAAAACAGCTGTACCATGTTATGAAGATGATTCTATTCTTTTTGAGTCTCAAGGAGGTTCTCATGTCCTTGTGACTCAATCCAATGATCATTCTCATGTTAATGATTATAATGCTTCTCTTTCCTGTGATGATTCTTCCTCATAGACCACAGTTAATGCCTGCCAAAAGGATTTGTAGATTGACAGCATGTTACAATGATTTTGTTATGACTTAATTTATTTGTGGGAAGGGAGATGTTGTAATATCATGTTTATCCTGTCTTTACCTTCTCTTCCCCTCTCCTCTCTGTCTCTTGCCCTTTAGTCCCTGGGGGCATATTAGCAAGGGCCTGCGATAATTATTGCTCATCGCTTTTAGCGTGAGGATAATTATTGCAGGTTAACGCTGGATTCTATCGCGGAGATAGCGTGCTATCAGCAACGCTTATCTCCCAAGCGATAGACAGCCATGCGTTAGCTGAAAAACAGTGTGAATATCGCTGGAAATCCAGCGATAATCGCACTGAGACCAGCGATACCATGTTGATAGGGAAGGGTGGTTTTAGCCATGTAATCCACCTCCCATTGGATTACATAGCTAAGTCAGATTACAAGCATCCGTAAGAATAATAGAGATAACTGTGGTTAGCGCTACTTTTCTTATCACTCTGCTTGTTTGCGTGCAGCTTGGTAATTGGAGAAATGTCGGTTAGTGACATTTCTCCAGGTATTTTGGCACGGATTGCCCACTTTGCATCTCATTAGAGATGCAAAGCTGGGCGTTGTTGTAAGGGGCGCTAAATCAGCAAAACAAGCTATAACGTGTCTTTGCTGATAAAGCGATGAAATTATCTGGATGTAACGGCATTCCATGCTTGGGCTTTGAGCTGCGCAGTTCCCCCTGCTGTGGATCCTGCTACATTGTATCTTTATCTTAATTATAATAAATACTACAGATTGGATACTTCTGTGCCTGTTGCCTTTTTTGCTTCGCTACAACCTGGCTTAGCGAAAACAGCGCTGGCTAGTTGTCCAGACAACTGTGCAGTCTGACTGTGAAATCAACGATGAGCTGATGGTAGAACGTGTGGAAATCTGTAGCAGTGGCGATCTTAGCAAGGAACAGTGAATAGAAAGGGTGGAAAGTAAAGTAGATTTGTTAGAGATCCAGAAATATATATTCACGGATTGGCCACGGGTGTCGAGTAACATCAGCAATTATTAGCTGGTATTGCTGGAGCTGTTGGTCTGTGATGGTATAGTAAGACGAACAGACAAATTGGTAGTACCACAGACCACAATGGTGAAATGGGTGGCAAAGTCACATTTCTAGTGCAAAAGAATGTATAGGTGCATTGAGAGATTCATGAGGGATTTGATGTCATATGTTGGAAGCGACAAGGTGGATGATTTCAGAAAAACACCCTTTGTACTGATTGAATGCCTGCAAAGAGCACTGCAGCATGTTGGCATAGATATTGCAAGCCCATACGGCTCTATGAGCCTAAGGACAAAAGGTTGTTAAGACCATAGACATAAATGAAGTTTTACTTGAGATTTTTGTGAGGGAAGGATGTCTAAAGGCGATTGTGGCAGAAATTGGACTACAACTTCTGCTGAGAGAGATAGAAGGAATTCTGAAGCATTTCTGGATGTGTCTTCACAAAACTTTCTGTATAACCCCAGCGAGCATGCTTATGTTGAGTGGTTCAATTGAATGCTAAATGAACAGTTGCTGGTTCAAAACAATTTAAAATGGAGTTAAGAAATAAGAGGGAAGTTGCAGACCTATAGGACGACACCACATTCTTCCTCAAAGGAGGCTCCATTTTGTTTGTTGAGGAATCTTTTGTCATATTCTGGAATGTGCCCTTCTTGGATCTGAAAGAGTGGACTGATATATTGCAATTGCTTAGTGTTTGAAAAAGGAGTGAAGTAGTGCTAAGAAAAGTATCAGAGAAGGAAAGAGTTGAGGAGTAGTGCAAAGCAGAAGTCATTTGAAATAGGAAATTTGTGCAAGTGAAATAGAAAACAGGGTTAAGGAAGGGGAATACGTGTTTTCCAGCTGAAAATGAAAAGCCCAGCTTTAGGGTAATACCATGATTGTAGAAAGGGGAGGTGTGTTGGAGGTGGCTACTGGTGGCGTTTTTGTGGAGGAGCTGGCCATGTAATTAGGGGAGTATCCAGTGCAAGTGAGGCAGTGGGACGAACATATTCTGCTCCTGCAGAGAACACAAAAAATATTGATGTTACTGCCCTTATGTATACATTTTACAGCTAAAATCTAACTTATTTCAAAAGAAGGCACAGAGAAATAAATGTTAGTCTTGAGCAAGTGTGAAGCTGGAATTAGACTTAAGAACTCAAGGTTTTCAAGCTGGAAATGTTGGCCTGATATATCAACATTGCAATTTGCGATTCTATAATAGCAAATTTGACCGATTCGCTATAATAGAATCGCGAAATGCAATGTATGTAGGTTTTCCAAAAGAAATAGTGATTCCTACATATTCCTCAATAGCGAAATGCAAATTGTGATTCACTATTAAGGAATGCCTTCCCATTCAGTCCTATTGGCCTACCAAATTGGTAATCGCAAATTGCGAATGCAATTTTAAGAGTGATATGGGAACAAAAGACCACTATGATGCATGCCCTTGGTGCACACACATGCACCAAGGGCATGTGTATGCGCCACATGGCACTTGGAAAAATGCAATATTGTGTATTTTTCTAAGAATTTGCAAATTACCACCAACTTGAAGTAGGTGGTAATTTGCGATTCCTTAATGCAAAGTCACATTCTGAGAATGCATTTAGGGAATTGCAAATTGCGATTCTCTAACTGCATTCGCAAAATAGGTAAAAAAATTGCGATTACCAATTTTGCAAATGCCTTTTGGGCCCATCTGCGACTGGTAAAAAGCTTGATATATCTGGCCCATAGCCTTTAGAACACATGTTAAACTACATGCCTGTAAATTTCATGTATCATTAGGGATCACAGCAACAAAAGGGTAATGACTGGATGGTTTGAACTAGTCTCAGCCACTGACGAATACCCTGTACCACAATTGAGTCCCTCATCTTTTAGCCCTCTATGCCACTTCAGGCAGATGCCCAAGGGGCAGGGGTATGTCCAGACATTCATTCCTTAGTCACTGTGCCACAGGACCCAAGTTGTACCTCACAGATGAGAACTAAGTATAGGGTGACCAGACCTACCGGATTTGCCGGTACAATCCTGTTTTTTCACTAGCTTTCTTGGCAGATTTTGATAAATTTAACTCATGTCTAGGGTTTTAGGGACGATTATCGACTGCAAACAGAGGCATGCAAGCTTTTAGGTGCTATAAGGCAGAACGAGTTATCAGCTCTTATCAGCGCTCAATTTGATTAACACCCAAGAGGCTAGGATTAAAAGTTACTTTTAATTTAGTTCCATAGTGCCTCATTGTGTACAGTGGCAGATGTTCTACTTTCTCATGCAGCACAGTGCAGCAGCCACAAATGCTGTGCTGCGTTAAAAGGAGAGGGCAAGGAGCACCATATTTACAGAAATATGGCACTCCCCCCCTTCTCCCTAGCTCTGGTGCAAAAATATGGGGCCGCACGCCATGGAGACACCTTTAAGCTATAGGGCAAGGGTGTTTTATTTATTTTTATTTATAATCTTGTAGCGCGCCTGAATCAGCCCCGAAGGGGTATCTCCGCGCGTAGCTTCTGTGTGAGTCGAAGTACTTATTGAGGGGAATGGCAGTGTAAGGAGCAAGGTGAATTAGTCATGGGTAAATAGGTATGTTTTTAATTTTTTCCTAAAAGAAAATAGATTAGAGATGTGTCTCAGTTGTGGTGGGAGGGAGTTCCATAGCAGGGGGCCTTTGAGAGAGGGTGCTCGGCCACCCTGTCTCGCTCTGGTGACTTTAGGTACATGCATCAACATGGTGTTGCTGGAGCGCAAAGCACGTCCAGGAGAGTAGGGGACAAAAATGTCTTTTAAGTATTTGGGACCGGACCCATAAATGCATTTATGCATTATGCAGCAAAGTTTGAAATTGACCCGTTGTTGCACTGGAAGCCAGTGAAGGTGGGAAAGGAGAGGGCGTGACGGGGTACGGGGGGGGGCATTCAAGATGAGTCTAGCAGCGGTGTTCTGCACCACCTGCAGTCTGCATAGTTGTTCTTGATTGGCGGAGATGAGTAGACCATTGCAATAGTCTACCCGCCCAAGTACTAGTGCCTGTACCAGCGTTTTCCTGTGGATGTCTGGCAGGAAGGGGAAAATGCGCCGTAGGAGACCAATTATTCGGAAACATGTTCCCGTGACTTGACTGACATGGTCTTTTAAAATCAGTGTTTGGTCCAGGCGTACTCCCAGGTTTTTGATGGTCTGTTTGGGTGCAGGAACAGGTCCTAGCTCAAGTGGCCACCAATCCGGAGACCAGAGCAGGGTGGCCCCTCCAAACAACATGACTTCGGTTTTAGTCACGTTGCATTGGAGGAAGTTCTGGGCCATCCAACCTGCCACAGCTCTCATGCCATTTTGAAAGGATTGCATGACTGCAGGTGTGATAGTTTGGAAGGGAAATAACAGCTGGGTGTCGTCAGCGTAGGAGATTGGGGAGAACCCGTAAGATCTTATAATCTCCGCTAAGGGGGCCACATATACGTTGAATAACGTGGGGCTCAGGCATGAGCCCTGTAGCACACCCTTAGTGAGCTGCCTACAGATAGATTTGTGGGAGCCTAATTTGACACCCTGTTGTCTATCTGCAAGAAAGCTTTCAAGCCACGCAAGGGCGGTCCCTTTTACTCCCACTCCTTTCAAGCGGTCGAGAAGGATTTTGTGCGACACCGTGTCGAAGGCAGTGAACAAATCCAATAGCACCAGAATCACTGAGCTCCCCCCGTCAAGTGACATTCTGATGTTATCTGTCACTGACAAGAGGGCTGATTCGGTGCTATGGTTGGGCCTAAAACCAGATTGTGAGTGGTCTAGGCCGCCCGCTGCCTCGATGTAGTTAGACAGGTGTGCGTTGACATGTTTCTCGGCCAGCTTGCTGAAGTACGGTAGGAGGGAGATGGGCCGGAGGTTGGAAAGCTCCGTCCAGGGGAGAGCCGCGTTCTTGCGGATGGGGTTCACCACCGCTCTTTTCCATTCAGTTGGAACATATCCCTTCTTCAGAGACTGATTAATTACATCTTGGATGTGTGGACCTAACAAGGTACTGAGGGAGGTTAGGGTTTTAACAGGGATGAGGTCGTCCGGAGACCCGGATTTTACATGGGTCATTAGTGTGAATAGCTCTTCATTATTGATAGGAGGGAATGTGGTCAACGTGAGGTTAGTGTTGTCGGTGGAGGGGAGAACAGTCAGAGTATCATTGCCTATTTGAGATGCTAAGATTTTGTCATAAATGGACTCTATTTTATTTTCGAAGTATAAAGAAACTTCTTCGCATAGACTTTGTGAGAAGTCATCTGGACTTACGCAAGCTGTAGGCTTGACAAATGTTTCAAGGATCCTATAGAGTTCCTTAGCGGAATTGCCGGCTTCCGTGAGCTGTTGGGCAATGTTGTTTTTGCGGGCAGCTTTGATATGTTTGTAGTAGTTTGTTTGGGCTGCACGATGTGCCTTCTTGTTATCCTCTGAGTGTGATTTTCTCCATCTCTTCTCTATCCTCCTACATTCTTGCTTCTCTTTTCTGAGAGCCTCGGTGTACCATTTTTCCTGCTTGGCCACAGGGAATTGTTTAAAAGTTTTCAAAGGAGCAATTTTGTCAATGGCTACCGTACGGGATTGCTGAAACATAGTTAGACTATGTTCTACTTCCTCAGTGTCTTTAATATTAGGTTTTTCCCATACCTTTTGTAATGCCTCTAGTGTAAGTTTGTGCCACTGTCTGCGCATAGTAGGGGGTGAGGATTTTTTATGGAGGCCTTTATTGACTTTAAAAATGGTGAATTGTAATAAAAAGTGATCGGACCAATCTAATTGGGTAGGTTCGTGACAAGATATATTGTCAAAGTTGGTGTATATCAGGTCAATACAGTGTCCACCTTCATGTGTGGGACCCTGGTTCATTTGTGTGAGGCCAATGGTTGTCAGGTCAACAGACAAACTTTTGGCCCCCGTGGATTCAGGTTGGTCGGTGTGTATGTTAAAATCTCCAAGGAGAAGGAAGTCCTCATTGGCTCGTATGTGAGGGCCTAAAATCTCTAAAAGAGATATAGAAAATCTGGGGCATGTGAATGGAGGTCTGTATATAAGTGCTCCATTACTGGTCTTTCTGTTAGGAAAAGTAATTCTATAGACCGTTATTTCCAAATCTTTACAGCATTGTTTGTCTAGGATATCCAATTTGAGGTAGTCTTTATAAATAATAGCGATGCCGCCACCTGTTTTATCAGGGCGGTCTGAATGGTGGAGTTTATATCCCATTGGCACTCCAAGGGAAATGGCGGATATCGTGTGGGGCTTTAACCAGGTTTCGGTGATAAAGCAGATGTCTGGAGTCAGGGAGTGTATCAGATCCCAGATCTCTATTTGGTGTTTGGGCATAGATCGCACATTAATGAGGATACAATGCAGATCATCAGGTGTCATACTCGGTTTGTGTGAGTTAGTGAATTTCATGGAGGAGTAATGGCATTTCCGACATGAGAAGGGTCCGTCAAAACAGGGCCTCTTATCATCCGTGTAACAAAGGGATGTGGGCTGTCTTAATTGTAGTATGGAAGAAGCCTCATACCTGATGCGTGTTGCGGCGCAAATAGGAGGCCTGGTGCAAATACCGCCGCCACGTCGACACGTCCTGTCGCGGACGGGCGCAGACGGGCAGCTCTTTGGCTGGTCTTTGGCTGTGATGAGGCTGCGCGCAATCGCTGCGCGCTTCCTGTAAGGCGATGGCTAAATAGCCCCCTGTTGAGAGCTAGAGCGCTGACCGCTCCCGGAAGTGCCTGGCCCTCACCTGTCCGCCCTCCGCACAACGGTAATGGTGTCTCCATGAGTGTAGCATAGGTTTTGTACTGAAAGGGAAACCTTCCAGTACAAAATACCATGCTTAGACTAACGTGAAACCTTTTCCACATTGCATGTGTGCTGTTCAGTGCAGCACACACACAAAATCAGAAAAGAAAGGAGAAATTAAAACATTTCTATTTCATAGCGCCTATTTGAAATGGGCACTATTTTCTCATGCTAAACCTTGTCTACTATTTTAAGTAAATAGGGTTTAGTGTCAGAAACCTTGGGTGGTTTCATGGGAACACTAATGCACCACACATGGTACGCCCCCTTGGTACTAAGTAATGCAAACCAGCACTATGAGCTACTTTGTGTCACTTTCAAGTTATTTTCCAGCATAAAACTGGTTTTACGCTGGAAAGTAAATAGGTGAACAAAGATCTAGTATCTTTTTGCATCAAATTTGGAATCTAAACACAGTGTTAAATCTAGTGGTATATTCGTAAAAAAATAAGTGACAGTTAGTGCCGCCTTAAACCGAACCAACTATAACCATGAAAGGGGGTAGAGGATATGGTGTAATGGCCAAAGCTGCCAACTTTGGGAACTGGGGAACAAGGTTCGAGTTCCGGCATCGGCTCACCATCCTGTGACTTTGGGCAAATCACTTAATCACACTGTGCCTACCGTAAATGAATGTCCTTAACCGGTGCTCATAAAAAGTGCAGGTGTTGATAATTAAGTGCTGGTGCTGAGCACTGGAAACCACTGGCTCAATATAAGCACTGGTTTAATCTTTATAAAAAGACCCCATTGTGTCCCAAGCCTGATGTAAAAATGTAGCGCATCTTCTATGTTCGCTAAATGTCCAGGTTTTTGGTTTCATTAATCTGGTCACCTCACCTTAGGAGGGTGAAACAGACCTAGGGTTAGATGTGTTCCTATCTGAAGAGGAACTTGCCTGGCATTTTGGACTGTACTTTTCCTAATGGAGTGCGACCAACACTGACTTCATATGTCTGGTCTCTGTCTAGCGTGGGATAGTGGATAAAATAGACGGTCTGGAATGATTAAGTCAAGTGTTCCTGAGGAGCCCATCTAAAACTGTTCTTCTTTTCTAAAACTCAATTAAAATCTCTAACAGGTAAAGAGCAGAAAAACAGTGGCGTAGCTAGGGGGTGGCGGCAAGCCGCGAGTGCTAGGTAAGTTTTATTTTTTCTTTATTCTCCCTCATCCTCGTCGCTAAACGCCCCTCCCCGCTTGTTGCCGTCTGTTGCCCACACCCCACCCGTTCGTAGTGGTCTTTCGCCAGTCACCCTCCTCCCCCACCCGCTCTTACCAGCACAGGGCGTCAAACTAAGGGATCACCATGGGCGTCAAAAGCCCTAGCTGTGCCACTGCTTTGGCTCATAACATCAACGATTTACAGACAATGCCTTTCTTTCCTAATTGCCTCCCTATGTGCTTTCTTAGTGTCCAATTGGTTTAACTCAGCTGCTATGTAAGATTTGAGTCTATAGAAAGCCCATCTGATCGATCGGCCATACTTTGATAACTACTTGCAGATGCAGATTTACCCTGGAAAGCACTTGAAAGTATGAACCAGCATTGGCATCGCTAATAGGTCTCGCCTTTGGGATATTATAAGTGTTTAGCCATATAACGGTTGATGCTGCACCATGATTTTGTGCTGCATAATTAAATATTTATAAGGTCCCAAAGGTGAGACCTATTGGCTATGCCAATGCTTGTTTTGAAAGGTTGTGTGAGGTTTAGAACTGTGGAAGACTGCTTTTTTGAGCACCAGTTTGGAGAGGCGTCAGGAAGCGGGCACATCTAAAAATGATGAGTGCTGAATTCCTTAGCTAATTTAAACAAACGTTTACCAAAGAAAAGGAGGCACAATTAAATGCATTCAGGATTCCTTCATTTAGACTATAGTGAATTGAATTTAAAAAAAAGAAAATATAATTCAGGTGAACAGCAATTTTTTTGTGCACATAATAAAAAAAATAAATCCAGATCCAGTATGAGGCTGCTATTTGAACAGCTACAGAGAAAAATACCACTGGGTTAATGCTCTCCAAGGTTTGGAGGGTAAGGGTAAATAACAATAGTTAACAACAGTGACATTACTAGCGTAAGTTACCAATATTGTAATCGTGATAGTTACAGGTCATTCTTGTTATTATTTTTAAAGGTAAGGGCAGTTCAGCCTACCAAACACACACAAGAACATCAGAAGAATATATATATTTATTTAGGCACCTAGATGTTGATATGTTCGGTGGCTCAACTTGTGGGACTCTGCCCCTTCCTGCAGCCTTCTAGGACCCTCTTACTAAACATATTTATGGTCCGGTGCAGATACATTTTAATTAGTTAATGAAACGTTTAAAGACAAGATAGCAATAGAATTATCAGTGTAATTGTGCTTGCTTTATTTTCATGGTTTGCTCATTCTTAATTATATATGTATTAATACTTTTGAATAAAAGGTACTAAACGCAATGTCATGCTGACTAATTCTTCCTAAATCTATGTCTTTCGGGGACAAAACAAAATATGGTGAGAACACATAGCATTTCACTTATAAACGTATTTAAAAGAGAAAATAGATTTCACTGCGTCACTTCTATGAGGCTCTTTACGGGGGAACACCCCCCTCCATACATTATACCTGACGCAAGTATAATGTAGCACAGGGGTTTACAAAGTGAAGCATCTGCTTACATGCATCACTTTGTAAATAGGGCGCAACAGGAGGCATGTTTTACGCCGACGATGCGTCACAAAAAGTGAAGCATCGGAAACGCAAAACTGACACAAGGCCTCATAACTGAGGCCCAAATTTCGGCTTCAAATCCATCCAGGTTAATGTTGCCTAGCTGGGTCTGAACTACTTGACACTTGCTTTTCTTGCAGAATAGTGATAATCTTGTTGTGGTAGGTTGATCTTCTGATAGGTGCGGGACATCCAGGACTGGATGAGGTGCAGGCAGTGTTTCAAATAGAGTTGTGTGTTGCTGGCGTTCTGCTGGCTTTGTATGCATGCTGTTAAATGTAAGTGGAGTCACAAGGGGTTCAAATTAGAGCAAAGAAAGGTGTTAGATTATTGCAACTGACCATGACAAGCTATTAAGTCAAAAAGCAGCCATAAAAATATATATTATATATATATATATATATATATATATATATATATATATATATATATATATATATATATATATATATATATATATATATATATATATATATATATATATATATATATATATATATATATATATATATATATATATATATATATATATATATTCAGACAGCATACATAATAGGCCTTCAGTTTGAAAATGCAACATGATACTCACTTTCAAAGTCAGCTACACTTAATCAGATTAAGATTAGTTCCTACTAGAAACCAAGGGGCCCGGCTTAAAGTGAGAAGTTGCAAACTCCTTGCTGACTCTTAGTGTGATCTTGGGCAACTCTCTTGATTGATCTAGGATATGTTTATTCTGTTCAGGGTTAATGTAACCAGGTGTAAGACTTTAGATGTCAGACTTTTTCAAAACAAAGAGACAGCTCTGCTGTTGGTGCCTGCAGATTTATTGGATCTCAAAAATTAAATATTGCAAGAGCGGGCAAAAAGGATTTAGGTGTATAGAAAGTACTTGTAGGAGATATGTAGTCAGTTATACATTTCATGCAATTCATGGTCTGCATTTTCTGTAGTTGTAACTTTTCAGAGGAATCTAGCAGTGCAGCCAGGCTGGGCTGACAACCATTCAAACTTAGAGCAAATTGCACGAGTATAAGCGCTTAGTTTTCCCCCACTATATACAACTGTTAAAAAAACACTAGATTGTGGTTATGATACACTCTAACTAGAACAAAATACCAATCAGGAACTAGATTAAAACATTTTTACAATGATGACCAAAAAAAAAGTTTAAAACACAAGGCCCTTGATGCCAGGCATGAAGAGAAATATAAATTGGTTTGTTGGGGTTTGCGCCCTACTCTAGCATTTGGCTATTTCGTAAATTTTGACCCTGGCATAAATCCAGATGTTTTTGGAGTTGACATGGTCTACAATCAAGGACCTAAATCTTATTATGAAAAAAATAATTTGAAAATGTGGTAAAGTGGAACTGAATGTCACAGGGTGCTTTTATTGATCTTCGTTGTACTACGTGCTGGATGATGAACCTGCAGCTAGAGGCTGCACCGTGGCACTGTAGTGGATCTACTCCTTACAAAAAAAAACATTCATATCCAATCCAGTGTCTGGGGATGATACAAAATCGTTAAATCTGCAGGAGGAAGCCGCATTTGAAGTTTATTAGGTATTATTATTGATCTGTTTATTTGGTAGACCTTAAATAAGATTCTACCTCTATTTTAAAAAGTATTTCAAATCAACCACCTACAATGCATCCTGCTAAACACCCGCTCGGTCCACAGACACGCCACTGACCTCTGGAATCTACTCGACACCATCTCTCCGGACATCGCCTTCCTAACAGAAACATGGATGAACGCCTCTTCTGCCCCAGACATCACCATTGCCATCCCGGAAGGCTATAAGATCATTCGCAAGGACCGTACCGGCCAAACAGGAGGAGGCATCGCTATCGTCCATAAGAAATCCATCCGCATCTCAACCAGCTTAGACGTCAATCTCGCCAACTCTGAACACCTTCACTTCCAGATCCACATCGACCCCAAGACCACACTCAGAGGCACCCTCCTTTACAGGCCACCAGGACCCCGCTCACAATTTAGTGAAGACATCACGGACTTCATCACTCCACACGCGCTCCCCTCCGAGAACTACATCCTTTTGGGAGACCTCAACTTCCACCTTGAAAAGAACAACGACCGCAACACCACCACCCTTTTGGACAACCTCGCAAACCTCGGACTTAAACAACTTGTCACTACCCCCACCCACATCGCAGGTCACACACTCGACCCTATCTTCACCTCCAGCAAGCATGTTTCCTTCAGCCACACCACAACTCTCCTTTGGACGGACCACAGTTGCGTTCACTTCACCTACAACAAGCCCACATCCAACAACCACCCCCAACCCACTCTGCAAAGAAACTGGAACAAAATCACCATCGACCAGATCTCCTCATCGCTTCTTCAAAAGCCCCCCGCCCACTCCTCAAACCCAGACCAAGCAGCCACCAACCTCACCCAATGGTTATCCAACAGTGCCGACATCCTTGCACCACTGAAAAAACGACAAATCAAACCAGGCAGCAAGGAGGCCTCCTGGTTCAACGATGACCTTAAGAAATCCAAGAAACTCTGTCGCTCCCTCGAGAAGGCCTGGAAAAAAGACCCAACCACCAGCACCAAGTACGCCTTCAAAATCGCCACCCGCATACACCACCAACTAATCCGAAATGCCAAGAAAGCAGCCTTCAAGGACCGTCTAGATAACAACGCACACAACAGCAAGGAATTATTCAACATCGTCAAGGAATTTACCAACCCCTCAGCCAACTCCAACGACATCACCCCCTCTCAAGCCCTCTGCGACTCCCTAGCCTCATTCTTCCACAGCAAAATTGCAGACATCCACAACAGCTTCGACAACCAACCCGGAGACCAACCCACCCAATCCCCTGCAGGACCCCCACCCCCACTGAACATCCTCAATAACTGGAAGACAATCTCCACCGAGGACACCATCCGTCTGATGAACTCTATCCACTCAGGATCCCCCACAGACCCTTGCCCTCACCACATCTTTAACAAAGCAGACTCCATTATTGCACCGCACCTCCGAGACATCATCAACTGCTCCCTCAACTCCGCCACCTTCCCGGAAAGCTGGAAACATGCCGAACTCAGCGCCCTCCTGAAGAAACCCACAGCTGACCCCACCGAACTCAAAAACTATCGCCCTATCTCACTCCTTCCATTCCCGGCCAAAGTCATCGAGAAAGCTGTCAACAACCAGCTCGCCGCATTCCTCGAAACCAACAAATCCCTCGACTCCTCACAGTCCGGCTTCCAAGCCAAACACAGCACTGAGACCGCGCTCATCGCAGCAACAGACGACATTCGAACTCTACTGGACAATGGAGACACAGTCGCCCTCATCCTCCTCGACCTCTCCGCAGCCTTCGACACAGTCTGCCACAGCACCCTTCTACAGCGCCTCAAAAACATAGGAATCCAAGGAAAAGCACTGGAATGGATCACCTCGTTCCTCTCCGGAAGAACCCAGAGAGTCCGCCTTCCACCATTCAAGTCAGATGCTACTGAAGTCATCTGCGGCGTACCTCAAGGGTCCTCACTCATTCCCACCCTCTTCAACGTTTACATGAGCCCCCTCGCGTCCATCGCACGCCAACATAACCTCAACATCATCTCCTACGCCGACGACACTCAACTGATCCTATCACTCACCAGAGACCCTAACACGGCCAAAACCAACCTACACGAAGGAATGAAAGAAGTATGAAGCACAGCCGTCTGAAACTGAACTCAGACAAAACAGAAGTCCTCATCTTAGGTACCTCCCCCTCCGCCCGGGACGACTCTTGGTGGCCAGAGGCCCTTGGAAAAGCACCCATCCCGACGGACCACGCACGGAACCTGGGCGTCATCCTGGATTCCTCACTCTCGATGAACAGACAAGTCAACGCCGTTTCTTCATCTTACTTCAACATTCTTCGCATGCTCAAAAAAACATTTCGCTGGATCCCTACCGAAACTAGAAAAACAGTCACCCACGCTCTGGTCACGAGCCGACTGGACTACGGAAACACCCTCTACGCCGGCACCACCGCTAAACTCCAGAAAAAACTACAACGCATCCAGAACGCCTCAGCCAGGCTCATATTAGACATTCCGCGTCAAGAACACATCTCTGATCACCTGAAAAACCTCCACTGGCTCCCCGTCAATAAGAGGATCACTTTCCGCCTACTAACCCACGCACACAAAGCACTCTACGAAATCGGACCCGAATGCCTCAACACACGACTATCCTTCTACACCCCCTCCCGCCAGCTACGATCCTCCAACCAAGCCCTTGCCACTGTACCTCGCATCAACAAAACCACCATGGGAGGTAGATCCTTCTCCTACCTAGCTGCTAAAACTTGGAACTCACTTCCCACTCACCTTCGCCTTACTCAGAACCACCTCGCATTCAGAAAGCAACTCAAAACGTGGATATTCAACAAGTAACTCCCCAACCTCCTTCAAGCGCCTTGAGACCCTCTGGGTATGTAGCGCGCTATACAAATCTTTTGACTTGACTTGACTACCAAGGAACAGAATACATTGAACCAGTGTTGAAGACCAGAAAAGTTTCACTTCCTTACTCATCACAGGAAACACCGTGCTAGATGTGACTTCTGGGTAGGTTAAAGTAACTCTCAGCAACCTTACCATACGATATTCAGACTAAAGGACAGAGTGCACTTTTGGACACTGATGTAAGACCAAGGTGCCTCTAATACTCCAATGACATGCTGTATTCAAGGAGACATTTAGCGCAGGATTAGAAATGTTATCTGTAGATTCTACAAGGGGTTTTGTTAGAGTGAATATGGGGACCTGGCATGACCGTACTGGTCTTTAACTGTTGATCAAAATGAAGTTGATTGGAAAGATGCATGACCATGACTTTATAGCTAGCACCTTGCATGGATGTGGATTGGGTGGTCTAACCCTGTCTGCACCTTGCCTCTGGTGAACTCTGTTGGCGCTCATCGCAGCAGCGACCTACATAAACAAAACAATTCCAAATTAGTGGTGGGCCAGTACACCACCTATAGTCTTAAAAACACCCAAGAGGGGGAAGCAGGATTGGATGGGGGGGACAAAGGACAGCCACAACATGGTGTAGTGGCTCAGAAGCCAACCGTGGCTCTGTTTTCAAGTTTAGATCCATCCTCCATTAATTAAAAAGTTTTTTTTTAAAAAGCTGCTCCCATGCACCCTCTCAGTGATGCTGTTCTTAAGAAAATAAAAATACCTGCGACAAGTTCTAGGGAAACGCAAACAATCGTACACACAGGAAAGAAGTCAAAACGAACTGTCCTTTTGTGTGTGTGGGAAGGAAGACCTGAGAAATGGACTTTACCAGAATGAAGTCCCCAACATAAAGTGAACATCCTGTGGCTAGACGTTCTGCGGCCACAGGAAACACTCACTTGTACTTGTCAGTGTAACAGCATGCTGTATGAACTTATTTTCTGAAAACACAAAAACCCAAAATAGCCGCATTATGAGCAGATGGTAGTTTCAAAACTGACTGATGAGGAAGTTTCTAATCTACCCAAACGCAGTAGTGTAGCAGTTAACACGCAGCTTGGACGCATGCAGTTGTTAAATTATCTGCAGAGCAGCCCAGCAATATAGGTTATAATTTCCTCTGTGCCTCCTGAGGAAACCTTCTGATCCTGCTCAAATCGCTTAATTTCCAGAGGACGATCCTGATATATATTTTTTTTGTCTGTAACTGCTCTGCGTGCACCGAAAACAGCAGTATAACTCCACAGGCAAAACTGCAAATCCTCACTCACAAATTCTGAATATGGAAATTTCTGTGCGTAGACACCACTGGACACTGTAGCTACAATTTTACTTCATTACTCATGAGTCATGATTCCGCTTTTGTTCAACAACGTCCACCACTGGCTGCATCGTAAAGTTTGGTTCTTTCAGAATGGGAGTAACAGGTAATAGGACCGTTCAGACTGCTGCTATGTTCAAAGCATGCTGGGACTTATCAGGTTAATTTTCAAAGTTTGAGTCTAAAGGTCTTGGCATGCGTCTTGATATGTGAATGTAAAGCGCTCTGATACCCTACTCTGGGTCATGTTCGCGCTATATAAAACACTAAATAAATAAATAAGGTTGTTACCTAAAAAAACACCTAGATTGCTTAAAAGTCGTCTGGCCAAAGCAATTACACCACCCCTGTGACAGCAGCCCCCGTACATCCCAAAAAGTTTCCTTGGCAGCTCACCCCTGTAATAACATCATCCAGCTGCCCCCTGCGGTTACCCTATACATCCTTTCAATGGTGGAAGTGCCCCCTTTGATGAAGGAAGCACAAGAAATCAATGTTCAACTCAAGAATAAAGTATTGGCTGGCAACCAGGGTGAATGTATACCAGCCCCCATCACCGATCCGGCAGAAGAGATCATAATGGTTTGTAGGGTGGGCTGGATTGGTCAGTGTCAAAAAACATCACTGGGTGACTGCATAGTAGTCAATTTCAACAATGCTGCGCAAGCTGGCTTTATCTTATGCGCATTGGGGGAAAGGTGCATCAATGGACCGTATATCTGCTCTTCCTCTGGGTTTTTTCTACCCACTGCCCAACCCTGACGTATCCGACAGGAGAGGCTGGCGTATGAATCAGAACAAGCTGCTCAACGACTTGGCCAATCCCCCATGCCATAATAGCATTACAACTCTCCAACTTAGTAACCGTTTTTCACCTTTGAGCGAGCTGGAGGATCCTTATTGACCGGTTCCTGCCCTTAATGCTGATGTGCCAAGTAATGCACTTGAGATCTTTAGACATGGGACTCCTAGAGTTCTCTGTTGGAATATGGCTGGGGTCCAGAGCAAGCTATCGGATGCTGGATGGTTGAGCATGATGACAGACTTTGACATTATTTGTTTGCATGAAACTAGTGTAGTGATCTCGTACCGCCCTAAGCAGCCAGTAACAGGCGTACCGACAAAGTGGCGTGGGATTTTGTATGTAGTCTAAGTCTGCACCCGTGACATAAGTCCCATCCATATATTCAATTCACTCATGTGCGTTAAACGCGCCTCCTAAGAACTGCGATCAGGCCTTGCTCTCCAGCTACGGAGAAGGCGACATGTCTGGCAATAGGCAACGCAGGAGCATAAAGGGGCAGCCTATGGGATTGTGTCTCAATTTCCTGCCATGCTGATATGGTTGTCAATCATGTTTATCTCTAACTTGGGCGTCTGTCTATTAGTGTGTGTAATAATGTTGTTCAATTGCACAAGATACGTGTCCCCCTCCTCCACAGCCAAATGGGGAATAAACTTGTGCGGTTTAAACCAGAAGTATGCATACTGAGCCTGCCCGCACAAGTAGTACACATAAAAAGCTGGAGCATTAAACCCTCCCTTCTCAAATGGCAATATTAGCGTGGACCAACTTATTCTCGGCTGCTCCTTCCCCCACACCAGTCGTAGCAGTTGTGACTGCACTGTCTTAAAAAAATGCTTAGTCAAAGGAACAGGGATATTACAAAACAAGTATATAAACTTGGGAATGATAGTCATTTTTATCACCGCTATGTGGTCTGCCAGCAAGAGTGGTAGGCCAGCCCAACGATCAAACTGTTTCACCAGCTCAGTGTATGCACGTCCGTAGTTTTCTCTGATTACGGTTTCAGGGTTCCAGTGCTCCCATACACCCAGATACTTGACTGGATCTTCCAACAAAGGATACTTGACCTGAGATGCCACTGTGGCAGGTGTGAGAGGAATGAGAACCGATTTTTCCCAGTTTATTTGCAATCCTGAGAAGAGGCCAAATTTAACATATTCTCGAATAACCGGGGATAGATAGGTCTGCGGCTCACAAACGTATAGTACCATATCGTTCACGTATAAGGAGATTCCAACTGGCAGATTGTTAAAATTCAAGGCAACCGCCCTGTGAAACTGCCAGATTTTGCAAGCCAAGGGTTCCAACACAATGGCAAAAAGAAAAGGTGACAGGGGGCAGCCCTGTTGAGTGCCCCGTTCAATGCCAAACGGTTCTGATGTGAGTCCGCCCACTCTGACCCTTGCAGAGGCGTCTTGTATAGGACTTGTATCCAATGAACAAAGACAGGGGGTAAACCCATTCTATTGAGGATGTATATCAGATAGTTCTATTCTATAGAATCAAACGCTTTGGCTGCGTCGAATAACACAGCAGCGGCAGGCAATTGCGGGTTGAGTACGTGAAGGATGTCAAAGATTGTGCGCAGATTCAAGGATGTTGAGCGTTCTGGAATAAGTACAGATTGATCCGGCAACACCAGAAGTGGCATCAATGGTTGTAGCTTAGTGGCTGGAAACTTTGCCAAAATCTTCACGTGAAGATTAATCAGGGAGAGCGGGCAATAAGACTCGCACCGCGTTGATGGCTTATCCTTTTTTAACAGGCTGATGATCAAGGCCTGCCTCAGGGATGGCGGAAGGTAGCCCACGTCATGGGCCTCTGCATAGAGTGCCAAAAGATGTGGCGTAAGGAGGTCCACAAACTGCTTATAAAACTCAGCCGTCAGAATATCTGGCCCGGGGCCTTTTTATTGGGCATGGAAAGAATGGCTTCCCTGACATCCCTGACATCCTCCTCCTCTATGGGGGGCTGAGATACTTCCTATGAACGTCGGACAGCCAAGCACAAGCTGTATCATCTAGATATTCGTTCATTGCAGCTTCAGGCATTGCTGCCCGAGACGTATATATACCCTCATAGAACGCTCTAAATTGTTCAACAATGCCGCTCTGAGAATAATGATCATCCTCGGTGTCATCGACTATATAATCAATCGCGGGGTGATCAAACCTATCCCGCAGTCTGCAAGCCAAACCCTACCCGGCCTACCACCCTCGCCGTATGGTCTGGCCACATATCGTTTAGGGAGGTATTTTATTTCTGTAGACGCTAGCTAATTATATTCCTCAACATATTCATTAATGAGGGTCAGTGTTTCGGAAGAGGGTGTGGTGGTATATTGGGATTCCAGAGCCCCTATTTGTTCTTCCAACCGCAGCAATCGTCCCCTGAAATCCCGTAATATTCCTGCAGAGGTCCTTATGCACACCCCCTTATCTTATCTTGGCTTCCCACGAGATTGCATGGCTGTCGACTGTGCCCGTATTCAATTCAAAACATTGGATAATAGCATTGCTTATTGTCTCAGCATAAACCGGGTCTAGAAGGGAGTCAGCACGAAAGTGCCAGGTGAAGGGCCGGTGTGAGCTATGTGGCACAGCAACTGTAAGAACAACAGGATTATGATCTGATAGGGTTCTTGGTAATGTGTGGATCCTCTCCACCCAACGATTAGTCTTCCCATTAAGTAACCAGTAATCTAAGCGAGACCAACTATTAAAGGCACAAGTAATGTGTGTACCTTCCAGAACCCCTTCATTACGCAGCCGCCAGGCATCAACTAGGCCCAGATCTTCCATGAAATCTCGTATACACTCTGCAACCCTGACTGTATGCACCCCAGCAGGGTTGGATGTATCCACTTGTGGATTGAGGTGTGTGTTGAGGTCTCCCCCACATAGGAGCGCAGCCTCCGGCCAGGTACGCAAAATATTAAACAGTTTCAAAAACGACGTTGTAGCGTTCACCACTGGCCCGTAGATATTCACAACAGTCACCAACATCGCCCCTAACTTCCCATGTACCATAGCCCAACGGCCCTCAGTGTCAATACAGGACTTAATAGGCTTGAACGGGACCCTCCGCTTGATAAGAATGAGGACCCCCCTCGCATAGGAGGAATAGGAGGAGGCCAGTCGCTAAGATGCCCATCTACCCGCCACCGAGCCCTCTGTACTTTTACTCAGGTGGGTCTCCTGTAAGAGTGCAATTTGAACTTTATGCCTATCTCATAGGGCCATTAACTGTCTCATCTTCTTGGGTGTGCCAGTGTAGCGTTCACCTAGCATTTATAACCCAGTGGAGAACTGTGAGTACAGATACATGCGTAAAATCCAGACCTACCTGTTGTTGTAAAAACCAGATACCACATCCAGGATATAGGAAGAGAAAACAACTCCCCCCCACCCCGCACCCCAATTTGCCAAATACAGAGGCCTCCCACCCCCCCATCCCAACAACAACAATAACATACATCGCATCTGGTGGATACTGCCCATCTGGGGACGTACCGGCTAAGTCTACTCCCAGTTCATAGAGGGAGGGGGCCGCTGAATATATTTTGAAAAAACTCACCACTTGGCCAACCTCAGGAAATCAAAAGCATCATTGTAAGGGACCAACATTTGAGTAGTTCCACCCTCCCAAATCAGTCAATCTGATTAGGATCGTCCACTCAAAATCACATCGCTGTAGGTTCATAATAGAGTTCGAACTGACAAAATGAGCTCTAGTATACAAAACATCTGAATAAATTAATGAACCAGTTAACGTTGTTCACAACACAGGAAAGCATGGTCCAACCAAACCAGTATATCTGATGATCTGGATCTCGCAGTAACACAGGCCCATGCCCTTCTTACAGTTCCTTCATCAACATCATGCATGGGAGCTGGCAATTTGTGACGCCTTTGTAGGGATCTGGCATGTTCCATCGCTTGCTTGGGATTTGCAAAGATTTTTGCCACTAGCTGCTTCCCCAATGCGCTGCCTGGCTGGCTAAAGCATGGCATACGGAATCTGTTCCTTGAGAAGCACCTTCTTGACATTCTGAAACTCCTTCCGAGCTGCCTGCACCTGTGCTGTGAAGTCCAGATAAAACAAGAGGACATTGTTCTGATACGTAATCTTGCCCTTTTGGCGAGTTATCTGTAAGACAGCATCCCAGTCTCTAAAATTAAGCAAACGAGCAATAATGGGGCGCGGTGTAGCACCTGGAGGAGGGCACGCCGCCAGGGAGAGATGAGTCCACTCCACAGCGAACATAGGCGACAGTTCATCAGCTCCACATATCTCTCATAGCGTCATCTCCACATAGTTTTCGAGGCGGCCCACATTTGTAGATTCTGGAAGGCCTAAGACGCAAATATTATTGCGCCTTGATCTTGCCTCGATCTCCTCATTCTTCGCTTGTATGACTGCGAGAATTCACCAATGCGCGCTGCTTGTTTGTCTAGTTTGGCTGAAAAATGATCCATTCTCCCTTTAAGGGCTTCTATCTTACCCTCAATAGCTTGAAGACTCACTTGAATGGCGGCTAACGATTTCTCCAACGCCGAGGGTCCCTGGAAGACTAACTCCAGCTCCAAGTCAGAGGCCGCATTTTGAGTAGTTTTGCCGCCCTCGCGCAGCTTGAAGGTGAGGCACGTTGATTCTTCTCCGGTTTCCCCATTGTGGGCGCTCCACTCAGCAGGTGGCAATGTCCAGACCACAGATATTGCCCCGCTTTGTATTGATCACGGTCACTCTCAGAGACCGACCAGGAGGAGTAAAGATGCAACAGAGCAGGCCCAACCACAGTCTTTCCCACGTTCGGCGCTCACCGTCAGCAGTCTCGGGGAGTTTCAATCAGAAGATCATGAGTGGAACACCTGGGCACTTCATGTAGGACTATCAGGCCGAGAAGTGCAGGATCACACAAATACCGGAGAAACCCAGCATCCAAATGCGCCTCACGGCCTATCCAGTTGCGCTCACCTGTGTTCTAGATCCACACACCGCAGCTGCCGGACACAGCGTCAAATGAGCATCAACAGGGGGGGCACAGCAAGGGGGGACCAGCAATGAGGAGCCAGCGCCGTCACACCACATGAACGTCCCCCACAGCTGTGTGCTAGTCCCGGAACCGCTGATATCCCCGTGTCCCACAGCAGGTCCGGATCAGGGAAGCACAACCTCCCGCCGCACAGTATTCATTTTCCAAAGGGCGTCAAGCCAGGCAAGTCTACTGTATGCAATGTTGTGCGTATACACCACCGCTGTGGCAGAAGCGTAGACGCTGGCGGGGGTCAGTCCGCGATGCGCCTCGGCGACGAGCGACAGCACCGCCACAGGTGCACCTCATGAGGCCTGTGTAATGGTCTAGTGTTTCACAGGTCTCGGCCGAGACCCGGAAACACCACCACACATTGTATCACCTTCTGGCCAGGCGTGGCCAGAAGGCTATAAATAAATGGGACGAGGTTGCTCAAGGCTTCCGGTCCGATACAGTTACCAAAGTGTGTGTGTCCTTTATTGTAACCCGCAGGCCCCGTAGCACCTTACCTTTAGCCCCCTTAAAGTTTATCCTGACGCCTCTACACTGGCGACGAGGGTGGTGCCAAGGAGCGTGGACCCTGACGACAGAGTAGAGTGGAGTGGTCTGCTGCCTCTACGCGATCCTGGCGCCGCGTGGTGTCTGACGTGGTGCCGTCGGAGGAGCTGTTTGGGTGGCCGGCAGTCCGGTAAGCAGCGTGGGCTGTGCTGCGGTGGGGACCAGAATTTGGAGGAAAAGCAGTCGGTGTAGAGCGACGCGGCCTGGAGGTGCAGTAAGGCCCGGCCGAAGCCCGTCGGCAGCTATCGGCTGCGCTCGTATGCGCAGTGTGCCCGAGGCCTTTCCCGGATCTGGAGACGCGCGGTGAGGCCGCTCGCTGGGCGGGTCACAGCGGAGAAGATCCGAAGGTGAGGACGGAGTATCGGAGAGGAGAAGCCAGAGGCAGGACCGGTGGACGGCAGTGGGGGGCTGCATAATCAACAAGCCTTGGTAGTGGTAACGTCCAATGAAGCAATAAAGGACGTTCTCCTGGTGAAAAGGGAATATATCAATAAAACACGAACTGGGCATAGTCTGAAAGAGAACTTTGTGAGGCTAAGGAAGTCACTCACACCCAACACGAGAGACTCATAATATCAAAACACAGGACAAGGGGAGTCAAGCGCAGTGCGTCACAGACATGTCGGTGCAGCAGGGCACAGCAGCGGTAGGTGGGACGCAACAAGCAGCAGCCCCAGCACAACAAGTGGCCCCAGCACAACAAGCGGGACAGGCAGTGCAGCCAGGGCCAGGCGCAATAGTACAGCCATCGCCACACGCTCAGATCAATCCCATTCCGCCGTTTAGTGCGTTAGCGGATCCAAGCACGGCAGCGCCACGCTGGGGGGTGTGGCTGAGTCGCCTGAACAACTATTTCACGGCAACGAGGGAAAAAGACAATGAAGTGAAAAAGTCCCTATTGCTACATTTTGGAGGAGATGAGCTCTACAGGCTATTTCTGCATCTGCCCAACACAGGAGCGGCAACAGATTACGATGGCGCAGTCCAAGCGCTTAACGCGCATTTTGGCCCACAACTAAATCCCCATTATGAGAGGTTCAAATTCAGACAATCCCGGCAAAGGGAAGGAGAAACTATGGACGCATTTCACGCCCGACTAAGGGAGTTAGTGAGCACATGCCCGGATGACGACCAAGAGAAAGAGGTAACGGCGCAGTTGATTCAGGGGTGCAAGAACAAACACCTAAGGACACATATCCTGAGGCAACCCCGCATAACGTTGGATGAATAATTAATGCTTGCTCGATCACATGAACTGTCAGATGCACGAGCGGCAGCAATGGAATCAGTCATCAATCCGTCAGCAAACTCAGAGGTAGCGATCAAGACGGAAAGAATTGATGCTGTGCGGAGCACCAACCGTGGAGGTAGAGGAAGATGGCCGAATAGGACACAGAGCCATCTTCCTCACAATGTGGCTCCTGCGGATACGAAGAACACAATTGCGACAATTGCCCTGCACGAGGCTAAACATGTGACAAGTGCGGAGGGAACAATCATTTTGCCAGAGTATGCAGAGGTGGAGCGAGAGGAACGTCGCGAGGACAGAAACCAGAGGGGAAGAGAATGCCCACCAAAGCCGTTCGACAGTTGGCCCTAGATGATACACGGGATGGACTCTCGGCGAGAGGAAGTAGAACACCGTCCCGTCACCCGAATCGGCTGGATGACTCATCCACAGACGATGAGGATGAATGCTACTATGTCTCATTTGTGAGTGAACTCAAGAGACGGCGCAGGCCACAACCCAGGTGCCAAATACAAATCGATGGGTCGACGGTAACAGGAGTCATAGACGCCGGAGCGACGATCAATGTCATGGGCATCCAGCATTACAAGGCACTAAGACCAAGACCTCAACTAGTACCATTGAAGGCACGCATCTTAACCTATGCCAGCCAGACCCCGTTGCCCGTAAGAGGAAAAATGACGGTACAGGTAAAAGCCGAAGATCAGGAGTTGAAGACGACATTCCACGTGATTGACAGAGAAGCAGACCTGCTCGTGGGTAGTCACACGGCGGAGGACCTTAAACTAATTGCGTTTGCACATGCAGTTAAGATGCTCCACACAGAGGAGATCCTTCAACTATTCCCATCACTGTTTCAAGGTCTAGGCACCATCAAGAGTCCGCCAGTCAAACTACACATAGACAAAGCAATAAGTCCAATCGCTTTAAGGCATCGGAGAATACCGTTTCACCTGAGGACAGCGGTAGAACAAGAACTAGTTAAACTGGAGGAGCAAGGGATTATTGAAAAGGTGACGGGACCGACACCGTGGGTGTCGCCAATGGTGATCGCGGAGAAGCCTCGACAACCAGGAAAAATCCACATATGCATAGATATGAGAATGCCGAACAAAGCGATCAAAAGGGAAAGGCATCTCACTCCCACAGTGGAAGACATCCTCACAGACTTGAATGGGGCGCAATGGTTTTCCAAGCTGGACCTAAATGCTGGATACCATCAACTGCAACTAGCGGAGGAGAGTCGATACATCACAACATTCTCCACGCATCTTGGCCTACGGAGGTACAAGAGGTTCAATTTTGGCATTACATCGGCAGCAGAGATCTTTCAAAACACAATTAAAACACTGAGTGGAGTGTTAAATGTCAGTGATGACATCCTCATCCATGCCAAGACTAGTGAAGAACATCACAAGAGACTGAAGGCAATACTCAAAAGATTGGCAGAGTTTGGGGTTACGTTGCACAAGGAGAAATGTCAATTCTTTAGACAGTCAATAGAATTCTTTGGATACGTGTTCGGCACGGAAGGGGTCAAAGTGGACCCACGGAAATCAACTGCCATCAAGAATGCTCCAGCCCCGAACACAGCTTCGGAGGTGAGAAGTTTCATGGGGATGGCTCAATATTGTGCTCGATTTATCGCCCAACTAGCAACAATAGCTGAACCGCTGAGGAACTTGACAAAAAAGGAGAACCCCTGGCGATGGTCACCAACAGAAGAAGAAGCGTTCAACAGGATAAAAGCAGCACTGCTGGACAGCACAACGATGGCTTATTTTGACACGGCACGCCAAACGGAGATATTAGTGGACGCAAGCCCAGTAGGTCTAGGGGCGTTACTGACACAGGAAGCGGAACCTGGGACATGGGTGCCATTGGCGTTCGCCAGCAAGGCGCTCACAGCAACGGAGGCCAGGTATTCACAGATAGAGAGGGAGGCGCTGGCTGTGAAGTGGGCCTGCAATCATTTCCACTTATACATCACCGGACATCCCTTCAGAATGGTTACAGATCATCAGCCCCTAGTGCCTCTGTTCAAGGGTACTGCCCCACATCCACCGCCGAGGATCGAGAGATGGGCCATTCAGGTACAACACTACCAAATGGACCTAGTCTACAGGCCCGGAGCTAAGAACCCGGCGGATTTCCTATCACGACATCCCCAGGTGAAATCAAGTGAGTCCCGGGAGCAAGAAACACGGACTGAAGATTATGTGGACATGGTGTCCCAACTGACGTGTCCCCAGGCCCTGGCACCAGAAGAGATTGTCGCCCAGTATCGGGAAGATGCTGTCATCACTCGGGTTCAAGCAGCAATGGACACCGGGTCGTGGGAGAACTTTCTGCGGAACGTGAGTGACTGGAACGAAGCAGATAGGACAAGATTATCCCAGTTTTGGAAAGTACACAACGAACTCAGCCGAGCCAACAATGGACTGATGCTTCGAGGAACGAGAGTAGTAATCCCACAGACTCTTCAAGATCGAGCAACATCACTTGCTCATGAAGGACATCAGGGAACAAAGAGTATGAAGGCCCGCATGAGGGAAAAGGTGTGGATTCCCCACATGGACGAAAAAGTAGATGTGCTAGTAAGGAATTGTCGAGCGTGCCAACTAACCAGTCTTCCAGAAGCGCCGGCTCCAGTCATAACGGAAGAACCACCACCAGCGCCATGGTCATGGGTTAGTCTCGACTTTGGGAGCTTCCCCGATGGAAGAGTGACTGTAGTCTTGGTTGACAGTTACACAAAATACCCGGTGGTAGAAGCTTCACGAATGTACAACCCGTTCTCAGTAAGGTGTTTGCAATGTTTGGCCTCCCACAGGTAGTCAAAACGGACAATGGGCCCCCGTTTCAGGGACATGAGTTCAAGGAGTTCATGCAAGGGCTAGGAATAACTCACCGGAGGATCACGCCTCAATGGCCCCAAGCCAATGGAGAGGCTGAGAGATTCATGAGGACAGTTAACAAGACTCTGAGAATTGCATTGGTAGAGGGGTCAGATCCGGAGGCAGCGCTGCAGTTATACAGAAGCACTCCCCACAGCACTACCCAAAGATCCTCGTGGTCCCTGATGTTTGCGGGACCCCGACGTGACTTGTTACCAACAGCTGAGAATTGGAGCCCGGAACCTTACTCACCAGCTGAATCACAAGAGAGAAGGAGGAGAACGAATAAAAAGGCAAGCCACAGGCGGCGGGCGCAAGACAGGGTGCTAGTTCCAGGTGATGCGGTGTTGGTGAGAGCCAGGCGACCCGGAGGAAAATTCAAGACCCCGTATGAGGCTGAACCATGGACAGTCAAGGCCACAAAAGGGACGGCGGTGACCGCACAGAAGCCGGGGGAAGAAATAACCAGGAATGTGTATCGTGGTTCAAACAGATTTAATCGAGACACGAAACGTCAGAGATAGATGGAGGACCAGTTTCCGAAATCACCAGCTCACCCGACATCAGGTGCGAGTCTCAAGAGAATGAGAAAGTCACCAACATGTCCTCACCCCCCCGGATGAGAGAGGTTGAACCTCGATTTACCCGAGGGCGGAGCTTTCACAACCTGAGGCCGAATCCGAGACCCAACCGGATGTTGGCGGACTTTGAGTGGTGACTTTGCAAGGTGATGATAAAGAAAAAGAATTTGAACACTAACTTGGTAAGGGATGTAACGGTCTAGTGTTTCACGGGTCTCGGCCGAGACCCGGAAACACCACCACACATTGTGTCACCTTCTGGCCAGGCGTGGCCAGAAGGCTATAAATAAATGGGACGAGGTCGCTCGAGGCTTCCGGTCCGATACAGTTACCAAAGTGTGTGTGTCCTTTATTGTAACCCGCAGGCCCCGTAGCAACTTACCGTTAGCCCCCTTAAAGTTTATCCTGACGCCTCTACAGCCTGCGCACAGCGTACTCTGCAAGCACACGCCAGCCACATGCGTGTCCCCGCAGCCCAGAGCGTTCGGCTGATCCTCTGCCCAGGGCACACCGGTGCCCGCAGCCCCCGCTAGGAACCTTAGCTGTAGTCCAGGCACCGTTGTATTCCTCAAACACTCCGCCGTGTCCCAAGCAAACTTCCGCCCCTCCAGACCGCAATTACGGGCAGAAAGGGATCACGATAAGCTGAGTCCCGACAATCACACCACCATTACATCCATGCAGTCTGCTCACCTCTCTCGCCGTCTGTCGCTCCTCAGGGCTCCCGCAGCGACCGAAAGCCACCAGCACCACATCAGCCACACAGCCCCAGCAATGAAGACAGTGGATAGCGCAGTGGACGCAGGATAGGTGAAGGACGTTAATCGGCGCCCAGCAGAGCAACACTACAGTGCGGCCATCTTGCTGATCGCCAGGCCATGACCCATTGATTTGTAAGTATACTTAGGTCAAGAATGGGCCAATCCATCTGACCTTCATGGACCTCAGCTCTGCCTTCGACAGAGTTAAGCGTTCCAAGTTTTGGTCCATGATAGCTTAGATGGCAGCAGACTCTGCACATAGCATTTTAAACTGCAGGTGGGGTTTGTTAGGGTTGTATTTTAGCACCGTTTTTATTTCTCTTTCATATCAATCAAATTGAACAAGCTCTGACAGACCCATGTGTGGATGTCCCCAAAGTAGGAGGCCAGTCTATACCGGCCCTGCTTTACGCAGATGACAACATTTTAATTGCTCGAACAGCCAAGGAATTACGAAAACTTTTTATTGATTTATGAATAACCTTGACCTCCCTGCCAACTTCTCGAAATCACATGTAATGAAGCTCAGTCCGCCCAATTTGAAAACCATGACATTTTTTGGTCGCTTATATCTCCGATAATATGATATCTTTAGGGAGGTCGATTTGCATGCTAAGCCCAGTAGCATAATTAGCTCTGATCACAAATGGGTTGCAACAGAGTTTATGGATAAGACGGCAACGGACCGGGAGGACTCTGCAATATTGAAAATCTCATAGCGACATGCGATATTAGTCAACACTTAGCAATTTAGAACCATATTTGACTTGGAACCTGACACGTCATCAGTGACGCTTACTGATATATTTTAGGCTAAACTTATTCTTGCGATTAGTTTACTTTCATCATGGCTGTATTAAGGATTCGGAATTGCCCCTATGTGACTGCGACAACATGTCACATATTGTTATGACTTGTTCGAAACATAATAACTTACAACATCAGGATTTGCAACCAATTTTAATATCACAGAATTTTAGTCAAGTCAGGCCGACTCTACTGTATTTACAGTTTTTAAACTCACCTACATTATGTTTTTTTCTTATATGTTATCTTTTTGAGGTTTTAAAGTAATTGTGAATATATTGATGTCAATTTCTGCTCTTTTTTACTGACTTGTCTTTTATGATTTTATTTATAAAATTGAATAATGATTATGTATATGAATAGTGAAAAAGAGTGAACATACACAATGTGTAAGTTCACCTTAGTGATTCAGGCCAATATTTTTTATTTTTTTGGGAAAGGTTATGCTCAAAATTATAGGCTTAAGTTGGTTACTATGACAAGCCAGTGATCAAACCTTTTCACTTAATTGGTTCTTAGGTGAAAGATAAACCAGATACCATAGTTGCATCTGTTTTATTTTATGAAAGGTTATGGGAACAACAGTAGACCTCATATAGGTATTGTGAACGCATATGTTAAACCCCTATGCATTTAAGAGTGGATTATTATTACAATGTGTCAAAAGCATGTAGACATGTTACACTGAACAGATCATCGTATGGGCAAGAGGTTTGATGATGGTTATCCCCACTTCTTAGTCCCTCTCAGGAAGGGTTTATATTGTGATGCCAACTTAAATTTCGAACAATATTTGAATTTTATGACTGGATGTCTAATCACTGGCTTGTCTGAAAGTTTGTGATTACAAACCAATAATAAAGGTTATAGTAGTGAATCATTCTTTGTGAAGTCCTCAGATGCCACAAGATTTGCCAGGACTTTCACTAAAACCTTGACCTCTATGTAGAGCAATGTAGTGGTTTTGTATGAGAAGCAATATTCTTCCAGCTTACCCTGTAAGTGAATAATCATTACTGTGGCTGATCTCGGGAGGCATCCCTCTTCCCTGACCACATGCAACATGGTACATAGAAGTGCAATCAGTTTTCCACTCAGACGTATAAAGAATTCTGGATGAAAACAATTCGGACCTGGGTCTTACCTCTCTAGAGCTACTGGATGCCCTGCCTGAATTATTCCTCCCATAGCTCTCAGTCAAAAGTCATCTTATCTTCCCCAGTCAGACATGGGGAGGGTGTGTCATAGACATACCTCCCAAGCTCCTCCAGGGCATTTCCTTCCCAGGATTGGTACAAATCTGCTAGGTGTATTGCAAAATGTTTGGGCTATTTCAGCTGCTCTGCTGACCAGTACCCATCCCACAAAATGTCTGCTCTTCGATCCACATTTGTTCCTCATCTAATTTTGCTAGCTGTGTGTTGGACCCGGCTTCCTGGGCACCAGGGCACTCATGAGTAACTGTGCTCCAATCCCATCAACTGGAGTGTTCCCTCACTGATGTCCTGGGACGTCAGTACAAGTGGACCCAAAACTAGATAACCAAGTACTCCTCTCCAGCACTTGACTCTCTCAGGGTAGAGAGACAGAACAGTCCAAGGGTTACTCAAGGAGGTGAGGTGGGGTTAGACATTCAGAATACAGTGTAAACCATACCACCAGCTGATAAACTCGATGTCAAGTCAGTGCTTTACTTTTATAAAAGAAAAGTACTTTAATATACACAAGATAATTATACTAGACATAAAGCTAGGATAAACAGTGGAAACCAGATGTCTCTACAACCCTCTGGGACAGAGTTCTGACCCCAAACAGTATTATAGCGCCTAGACGCCAAGCACTATAAAAACACAGTTAACATGAAAACACACAATAAGCATTGCATATTACAGATCATGTTACAAAGGGCTGCTCTCATTCAAATGAGCATTGATACCAATATTTGGATTGAAAGGATAAAGTTTCAGCATATGATGTGTTGTCAAATGTTCTTGATCAGACCCATAACCCCCCACCCAAAGCAACACAAGTGCCCTCCCGTTGTGAGTGAGGATACCGCTCTTGTGGTGTCAGGGATCTTACCACAGGTGCCTGATGTCTTGGCACAACTAACTGGAGTCCCACTATTCCAGTAACCACTGGATAACTAAAGGAGGGTAGTGGCTGGACAAAGTGCCAGTTCACCCTGATACCCCCAGAGGTCACAAAAAGAAAGGTGGGGGCCTGTTTTACTGGCCTCTATTCCCAGTTATTGCTTGTACAGGCTCCCACAGCGCAAGGGAGGAGCCTAGAGGGGATTTGATCTCACCTTCAAAGACTAGAATCAAGCTTCCTCCTCTCTGGCTCTCATGATGGGCTGCAAGCGTCCTTCCACCAGCCTCCGTGATGTGCTGCAGGCTTCCTTCCACCACCAATTCCTTTGATGTGCTGTAAGCTTCATTTCCACACCTTGGGCAGCTGCCTGTAATTTCCTTGGTCAAAAGCGCACGCTCCCCAAGCCTCACAGAAACAGCTGGTCTTTAATGTTGCTGGTGCTGTGGATTGTCTTTGAACTCTTGGCAGCAGACTCCATCCGTCATAGAGAAAACTGCCTTAGTTCCAGATACAGTGAACAGTGCCTTATCTCCTGCCTTCGCACTGTGGGTCGCGCCTGGCTATCTTCAGACGGACCTGGTATGGCCACCTCTTCAGTCATAGACCAGTCTTGAACAAAAGCTGACCACCCAGGCCAGACTTTTATCACCTCTGATTGATAGGCTCATCCAATCAGAGGGTCTGCTACTTTTGCATCCTGAATACACCTCCAATCACAAACCATTCATGGCGTGTTCAATGCATGGGTAAAGCATGTGTCATGGGTGCTCATGGTGCACATGCTGCTTTAAGCTGAATATTCCTTTCCAAATGATCAGGGGGAAAGATTGTGCAAGTATTGTTAATCTGTATTCAACTAGTGAGTTTGTTTCCGATAATGTATCCTTTGTTAAACTTGAAATGAATGGTTGCATTACTTCTTATACCCTTGTGTGTAGCAATGCTTGTTACAATTGTTATTGTGGTTGGCAGTGCTTGATGATTCCCAAGCACGTTCCATCTACCAGCAAACAGCTTCGCTAGTACACGTGTTAAGGAGACAACGCCCTGAGCCAACACCCTAACCAGAGACTATTTAAACCGCGCTCTCATACACGGCAATGCTTCGCTTCGTTTACAAGCTTCACCACAAGAGCTTCCTCATTCATCGCCTGCCCCGTCTGGACTCCCCCGTCCTGCTCCTGTTTCCCTCTCCAACTGGTCCGCTCCTTCCCTTGCTGGATTCCCTTCCTGACCCTGCCGGCAGTTCGCACAAGCCTCCCCTTCCACCCCGCTTCATCTTACCTGTCTCCTGTCAGCGCCGGTCTTCGGAGCGCCTTCGGAGCCTTCCAGGACTTCAGTTCCTCCGTCTTCAGTTTCCGGTTGGTGCAACCGGCGAGATCCTCCGCATCCTGTTTCCAAAGACAGTTAGACTAAGGGCCAGATGCATCATGCAAACAAATAGCGAATCCTTAATTGCGATTATTAAGGAATCGCAAATAAGGACTCGCTATAGCCAATGCATGCTGTGGATTGCGAAAAAACAAGGCATCGCTAAAAATCGCTAAATACTTTAGCGATTCCATGTAAAGTAATCGCAATAGTAAAATAATTCCAATCGCGCATTTTGCGATCCCGCAATTTGCGTAATCGCTAATTGCGATATCGCAATTAGCGAGTTCGCTAAAAGCGGGAGCAGGCTGATGACATCACAACCAGGAAGTCAATCAGCCCATGCTGCCACCTGTGCACAGTTGAACTCTGAGGCAGAAGCTGAGTGCAGGGAGTGAGAGCAGAAGCAAACAAACAGCAGGTTGCTAACTGGTGGAGACAGCCATGTCCCAAACAGCCACAGAGGAGGGAGCAGTGGCCAGGAAGCGCAAAATAAAATTCAGTGAGGGTGAACTTGACATCCTCATTGAAGAGGTTGCAAACAACCACGAAAAGTTATTTGGCAAGCTCTCCCTTAAAGTGCCAGAGGCAGACAAGAGGAGGATCTGGACCAGGATCAGGGACAAGGTGAATGCTGTGGGGGTCACACACCGCAGCATTGATGACCTGAAGAAGCGCTGGTACGACCTGCGCAGTCGTGCAAAGGAGAAGGTTGCTGAAAGGCTGAAGGAGGCAAAGGGGACTGGAGGAGGAGGCCCAACAGTCCCAGACAACACACCCCAGGAGGACATGATTGAGGGCACTATTGATCCTGAAGCAGTTGTAGGAGTGACAATCCTGGACACATCTGGGGCAGCCTGTAGCACACAAGGTAAGATGCATGACTATCAACAGCACAAAGCACATACTGATAGTGCCCAAATGTGATTTCACCTGCAAAAATTACAGCTAAAATAGTCCTGCACACATTTAACATAGGGAGCCCAATGCATCATGGGACTTGTAGTCAGTAGTACCCATGTGCCAGTTTGAATCCAACACAGTAAGCCCAAATGCTAATAATAAGCAGTACAGTGATAGATGAGAGACAGTCATAACAGAAAAGTGTTATTTTATTAAGGTTGCAGAACTATTGAAACACATGTATATAACATAGCACTGTTTCACATCACAGATGCAGCTGAAGGTAACACTGATGACAGTGATGTTGAAGAGAGCACACAGCCCAATCAAGAGACTGCGGCATCAAAACCTGTGTCACCACCATCCAAAGGAAAGGCACCAGCAAGACGCAGGGCCACAGTTGCACCACTACAGCCAATGGAGGTAGAACAGCATACATCTAGCACACCTACTACAAGCCGTGAAAGTGCCAGTCACACACCAACACCGCAGGCACATGTCCGGTCAGGATCACGACGCAGACCAAGGAGCCCTACTTTGTCCCAGGAAGCAGGAAGTCACAATCAGTGGGGTGGCGTGGAGTCGCAGATGGTGCGGGTTCAGCGCGTGCAAGCTAGGCACATGGGAGCAATCGACCTGCAGATGACGAAAATGAACAGTAACATCACTGCAATGGCTGACAGTGTGAGGGAGCTCACAACTGCCATAGTGGAGGCTCACAGGGAATCCAACAACGCCCTCCTGGAGGTTGCACGTGTGATGCACGAGGGACACAATTCACAGAGGAAGAGGCATCGGCAGTTTCTCGCATGCATGGAGGCTTATACCAAGTCAAACACCAAGATAAGCACTAGCGTGTCACACCTGTCACGTCGGTCTGTGGGAATGCATATTGACATGGCCCATTGTTGTGGGGATGTGTCCAAGGCACTGGGGCAAATTACTACAGCTGTGGAAATGATGCAGGCTAGCACTAGTGTTCAGGGCGACGTTACAGGGGAAGAGGGTAGTGAGGCTTCCAGCCTGAGCAGCATCAGTGCGCCACTCAACACTGTCAGGAGGAGCAGTAGCCGTAGGCAGGCACCTCCCGCAGCATCTACGAATGCAGATGCTGAAGCAGGAGAAAGACATTTGGGTGTGAGAGGGAGGAGACGGTAAAACAAATTGGAGGGGTGTTAGACCTCATGGTGACGTAACCATGTTCAAGACATTCTTAGTGACTGCATGACAAGTCCTTAGTGTGTCTCCTCTGTCCTTTGGTGCATGGGGTTAATGTGCTAATGGACAGCATTTCAGGTTGTATTGACACCCCATACCGCCAGCCGTGATAATAAATAGTTAACCTTGAAATGCAAATGAGTGTTGTGTGTCATTGTTACATACCTTAGAAATAATGCTGGGTGATGTCTGCACGTTTCCTCTGTCCCTCCGCTGAACTGGCAATATGTGCACGGCGTGGTTGTGCTGGGGGCTGGTTGCCCTCTGTGTCAGATTCCTCGATGGGGATGCCTCTCCTTGTTGCTATGTTGTGCAACATTGCACATGCAGCAATTATCCTGCAGCAGGTTTCCGGTTGGTACAACATAGCTCCTCCAGTTTTATGCAGGATGCGAAAGCGACTCTTGAGCAATCCAAATGTCCGTTCTATAACGTTACGTGTCCTGATGTGGGCTGCATTGTACCTCTGTTGTTGTGGACTGGCTGGGTTCAGGTAGGGAGTCAAGATGTAATGCCTCACCGCGTATGCACTGTCACCTACAGAGTAAGAGGCAAGATGTCAGAGTCACTTATGCATTGCCATGACTAAGTCAGTGATGTGTATAGTATTGCACTTACCTAGCAGGTGTCCATTGCCAAAATCTCCCCTGAGCAGACGTGTGTGCAAGCCGCTATGGCGGAAGATGTATGAATCGTGAGTGCTTCCTGGGTATTGTGCGACAAGGTCGGTGATGATGTTTTCCGCATTGCACACTGCTTGAACATTGATTGAGTGATATGCTTTACGGTTGCGGAATATATACTCATTCACGGCAGGGGGACATATGGCTACGTGGGTGCAATCAATGCATCCAATCACGTGTGGGAACCTTGCTACTTGGTAGAAGTCCTGTTTTGTTTGGCTCAATTCCTGTGGGGTTGTGGGGAAGGAGATGTGGTTGTTGATGACAGTCATCATGGCGGCCAGGAAGGATTTGAAGAACCGCGAAAGGGAGCTCTGTGATACCCCTCCTGCTTCTGCCACTATGTCCTGGAAGCTACCTGAGGCAAGGAGGTGGAGGCTACATAGCACCTGGACATGAGTAGGTATAGCCTGGCTCCTATGTGTTTGGCGCTGCAATAGTGGGTCCAATTCATCTATTAAGTCCAGTATCATAGCAGCATTCATCCTGTACTTATCATAAATTTGCTCAGCTGTCTGTCCTAACAATGTGATGCGCAGACGGAAGATTCTATCCTGGATTCTCCTTCTGGCCTGGCCTGCTGCAAGTATCCTTCTCCTCCTCGCAAATATGTAGAGTCCTGCCATTGTGGAAGGCCACTGGGGCCTCATGGGAGTGTTTAAATACACCTCTGATGTCAGGCAGGTGAGTGGGATTTTTTTTTTTTTTTTACCACCTGATTGTGATTCCCTGTAAACTGCTCTTGCAAAATAGCGAATAATGACAGAATCGCAATTTGCGATATTACATGCATGGGAAAAAGCGATTTTATAGCGAAATCGCTATTTGGATATTGCGATTTCGCTATATTAATCGCACTTTCTTGGTTTCTCGCTACTTGCGAGTCGCAAATGGGGTTTGGCTTTGATTCTGCGATTATATTGCGATTTCGCAATTTTGCGTTTGCGATTTCGCTTTTTCTAGCGATTTCTCTTCATGCATGCCGTTTCTTTCCTTTGCGATCGCAATTGGTAATTCGCACCAGTTGCGGTCGCAATTTTGGTTGATGCATCTGGCCCTTAGTTTCTTAGCAACAATACAACAAATTTGTAGAGACACTTTACGATTCTTGTTCTTTCCTAAAAGAACAAACAACCCTTGCTAAAGACAATTCGTGTTTGCAGGACTTATGGTTTATTGGGTGAATTTTGACTAATGCCATTCTTTTATGCGAATGTATAAACAACAGTTTGTTTTAATGAATAGTGCAACCCAAGAGATATTGTGATTTAAATGTGAAACTGAGAGTAATTAAGATTCAGTAGTGACTTAACTGCTGGTTCTGGACATTGCACTAGTTATTGTCGGCACAGAGCTTGTTCTTGGTTTTTCTTTTCTCTCTTTCATTTACAGAACCCATTTTTACGGATAAAGATTACTCATTGCAAGGTATTATTTAGAAGTGTGGTGTGATAAGTTACTTTAATCCTAACTAATGACTAACCTTTAGAGGCATCTTAATTGTTAGATGTTTTGGGTTGATTTATCTTGCATTTTCTCTTTTCTCTTGAAGAGGTTAAAAACTGAACACAACATCTTGCAATAGTAGAAGTGTGCGAATGGGCTTTAGTTAAGACTGGTATGTACTGAGTATGTTTCACTGTAATAAATATTAGTTTGGAGTCCATTATCGCTATTTACAAGTGTGCCGGTTTGCACAGGTACTAGTGGTTGAATTCTACCGATCACTTTGAAGCCCAGAACACTTCGAGAGAAAACTGGCTGACATCTCTGAAGAGATCCAGTGCTTGTTTGTTTTCTCTGTCCACTTCCCCTTTCCCTGTCCACTTCCCCTTTTCCTTGGGGAATAACAAGTCCAGTCAAGTGTTCTCTACCTTGCTAACTGGTTCGTTCTCAGGGGAGTTGGGAGCTTGCAGCGCCAAGAAGGAAACAACAGGAACCTCGTGGATGAATGCTTAACAGCATGCCCCAGTTCCCCCCCCATGTTCTCCTGGTATCAGGCTGTGCAACTCCCTAAAGAGGAATTTTAATTAACTCCAGCCCCAGAGGTCCTGACCAGTGGGGGAGGGTCCTCTTTTCAGAGTTAGTGCAGCTAAACCCAGATAAGAGTTGATTGTCTACCCCAGCCTACCAGGCCTTTCCAAGGAAATGGGGAGGGGCACGGGGGAGCTGGGATGTCCAGCATAACAGCTCGCATTCCTCACAATGGCTCAAATCACCATTCTTCCTCAGTACACCCATGGGGTCTCACACACACATCAGGTAGGCAAAGGCAACAGGACCAACGGCATGGCAGACTGCACAGACTTGGTCAGGAGGGTGCCAAGGCACTCACCCCTCCTCACTATAGATTTATTGCTGCCACCAGTGTCAGTCTGCTAAATACAAGCCTCAGCCAGGCCTGCGAATGCAAAGGTTTCGCCCTTCTGTGCACGGAGTCCTCAGACTACACAAAGAAATTGGCACGGAAACTGGAAATACTAAGACTTAGTTTAATAAACCTTTAAAGGTGGTACTACAGCCCACACAACACTCTACATTATTGTAAAGGTAGCACAAAGAACTCAGACATGCGGTCCCCTTTTATACACAAAGAAGGGGCTCATAAGTAGACGGTTACAGCTCAAAACATGATTTACGACCATATATGGACATTTCTTGAACATGATCGATACATGGGTGGAGTTAACGGTTTTTGAGACCCGCCAAAATGCACATTCCAATCTACGCTAATGAGAGACAGATGTGACTCCTACTGAGCATGCGCTGGACGCACAAGGAACTATTTATAGGGTGTTGCTGGGCAAACTCCAGGGGTGACAATCAATGAGGTAGGACTCGCCTTGTGGCGAGCACAGGGCAATGTATGGCACACAGGATGGACGCCAGAAAACAAAAATGGAGTCTGGCCGTACTTAAAGTACGAGCGGGAAAACTAGAACAAAGACATGATAGCATGTCTTCAGCGAATGCTTAATACTATCGCTGTTTTATTTACAATAGACGACCCTTTCAGCATTTGTTGAAGACATTCGGTTTTCTTGGATAATCTAAATACTCATCGTTTATATCGATGCTCATCATGTCGGCTATCTCTCTAGTTATAGTTTTCTTATGGGCAGCCTCTGCAACGGATTGTTTATTGGGCACACAAAACGAAACACATAAAGAACATATCATTGGACTACATTAAATACATACACAGCACGTGAATAATATGGCAACAACTATACAAAGTCCAGTGAGAACTTTCCAACCCCATGTAGAGATCAAGGTCCAGAACCAACTTGCAAAGGTCCAAGACCCATTTTCAACATGTATATCAGCTGCAATTTTATGTAATTTGTTAATCGCTTTGTACACAGAAGGAGTATGGTCAGGGATAAAGACACAACAACTACTTCCAATAATTCTACAAGCCCCGCCTCTGTCTGCTAACATTACATCCAAAACCATTCGGTTCTGTAATGCAACAATCCTAGTAATTTGCAGCTCTTCTGTAAGATTTCCAAGGGCTGGAGCAGTTTGATTAGTAACAGCTTCCACTACTCTCGTCAATCGTCGTATCTTTCTACTATTCAGAGCAGCTCCCACAAAGAAAAACAGTCCTAGGTTGAAATCTATATACTGCTGCAGACTGGTATCAGTTTGATCAACGTCATCGACAGATAAAGTTCGCTTATATCCGTTTACAGTCACATTGTTCAGTAATTTCAAATCTTCATGATATGATGCAGGTGCCAAAAATACAGGTGGCAGTAAAAATGATACATAACATACTCCAGACCATCCGGCTGTTAATCGATAATAGCCTTTGTTTCCACATACAAAGTAAGTATTATGAGAGGCAAAACGCCTATCTCACTGGAATGGTTTGACACTTTGGGGGTATTCGAGGCTGGCAATGGCAATGATGAAGAGGATATTAGTGAATAGCCAATCGGGGTGCTGTTATGCCCCGACTCATTCTCCAATACGCTGCCGCGACCGCTACCTACGGTGCACTGCGAGGGGAGACGGGTAGCTCAGTCCCGTCTGTCACATTACCCACCCAGTCTGTGTGTTAACCTCAACTATGTGTAAATGAATGGAGTGTGACCCACATAGCGATATTTCAACCATGTGCCTAATTAGAGAGTGAAGGGTGGGAATTCGCAGGGGTAGAGGGTGGGATCGGAAGTGAACGGGGTTTGTTAGTTTGTTATGATTCATCGACAAAATGAAAAAATCGAACTTACCATGTTTATATATATGCTTTGGGCAAACGTATACATGTAACACTGAGTTTAACGCTAGACTTGTATATACGCAACCGTATGCTGTTATTGCTCTCAAACTATGCTAATAAAAAAATTTAAAAAAAAAAAAAAAGTATTATGAGAGGCAAGGAACGTGCTATTATTAAGACCATCAATATTCAATACAACAATACAATCACTAACCCCTACAGGAATATGGCCTACACTCTGTACACATAAATATTCTTGTGCTTGGGCCACTGAAATCACAAACTTCTCTTTTCCAAAAGTGTCTCTAGTGTTCGTAAAGATATAAGGCGTTACTTCATTGTCCGGTCGATATTCTTCCCACTCCCATATAGTTCCGTTGGATTGTGGATAGCCTTCCTTGTCTTGATGGCATTCTTTATTCAGTCTGAAAAGCAGTCTACCCACTGTGGGTTTTCTTGTAGCAAAAAGCAAAGTGTACCATGCTCTACAAGAGCCATTATGAGAGAAAGGGAGAGGTATGAACGATGTTCCCCCTTTCTTTTGATGTGCCGGCATCATCCCACATATCCAACAGTTCTTGGCATTCGTAGCAACGTGGGTATGATGCAGCATTTGGATAAAAGTGTTATTCAAATACGACTGTCGATGTTTCCTCTCTTGATATGGAAGTGTATAGAAGAAATGATCATCTGGGACTGGAGTAGAAACAACATATAGCTCATGGGCAGGAGCTTTATCCTCTACAAACCACGTGACTGTAGCAACAACTGCTACAACGGCAATGAAACCTACAGAACCAAAAATCTTCTTCTTATCCATTCGAACAAATGTACACACAGTATCTTCCTGAAACTAAAGTGTTGTCAGAACTCTTACCCCTAGGTAGCTGTTGTTTTCTTCACCAGCGGGCCAAGACGGGTGTCACTACACTAATGCAGGGCTGATCCCCCCCCCCCTTGCCTCATCGGCTCTCCGTTTCACTGACCTAGGGACCGTTCTGACAACTTCTCACACAATTGCTGATTCTTTTCTTGGTCGCAGATTATATCTTCTTGAGCCAGGAATTGTCGGGTCTGGGAAGAACTCCTCAGATTCGTCAGGTACCACATCACGGCCTCTTTCCGCAGTCAAGATATCTCGATGGTCGGTCAATACAGCAGGCTCCACCAGGTCAGGTTGCACCTTCCGGCAATGGATGGAATGTATCCAGTTCTTCTGGTTGGTGACTCGGACAGCTGTTCTTGTGGCAAGAAGAACCTGCTCGGGACCACACCACCTCGGCTCCAGACTGCTCGACCTCTCAAAGGACTTCACAAGGACAAAGTCATGAGGCCAGAGATTATGGCCTTCTCCTGTGGACCGGTCCGGGAGTGCTTCTCAAACCTGTTGATGAATGGAAACCAAGCTATCAGTTAATTGTGCCAAATAGTCGTTAATTAGAACACAAGGTACATTTTACACTGAGCTTGGTTTGGGCACCCCCCATATATTCATGGGGCGCCCGAAAACAATCTCATAGGGCGTTAGGCCCGTCCGAGAATGCGGTACTGATCTGATAGACAATAATGCCAAAGGCAAAGCATCTGGCCAAGTCAGAGAAGTAGAAGCTTGTATTTTCGCTATTTTGAGCTTCAACGTGCCATTATACTTTTCCACCAATCCTGCTGACTGCGGGTGGAACACTGCATGGAACTTTTGCGTTATTCCTAATCCTTTTAGGACATACATAACAACGTCCGCCACAAAATGGGGCCCGTTGTCACTCCACAACAATCTACAAACACCATAGCGAGGAAAAAATTCCTTCGACAGCACCTTAGCAGTAGTCATTGCAGTATTGTCCTTCGTAGGGTATGCTAACACTGATAATGCACACCCATCCCCTATGTACGTACAATGTAAAAGGCTTCGTGTAATCAGGGGTGCCTAACACTGGTGCTGAACCAAGGGCCTGACGTAATTGTTGGAAAGCATTCTCACATTCATCTGTCGATGGAAGGGGAACTGGAGTATCCTTTGTCAAAAGTGCTAACAGTGGTTTAACTATGTATGAAAATCCTAATATCCACTGTCTACAAAAGGAAGTGAGACCCAGGAAAGCTCGAACATCTTTCTGCGTGGAGGGTGCTGGTGTATCCAATATTGCTTGGATGCGATCTGGTGTAAGTGCACGCCCCTCCTTAGACAAAAGGTGACCTAAGTAGGGTGTGTGAGGGCATTAAATCCACCAAAATGGATTCCCAGGGTAAACTTCTGACCACCCTCCCATAATCCACTCACATCACTGACTATACCAATCCTTTCTTTTGGTAGGAACAGCACGACAACTCTTTGCATAGACCTAAGTAGGTTACCTTTGGTCTACAATATTGCAATTTCTTTTTTGAAACCTTGTGATTGTGCGATGCCAAGAAAGTAAGTAAAGACAATGTACACTCCTCACATTGTTCGGGGGTGTCGGCTGCCAACAAGATATCATCGACATATTGTATAAGCGCCACACCTTCAGGTAGAATAAAAGAATCCAATTGTCGTTTCAATGCTTGACTATAAATGCTGGGACTCTCAGTATAGCCTTGAGGAACTCTACAAAATCTGTACGATCTATTATTCAAAGTGAATTCGAAAAGATATCGGCAGTCAGGATGAATAGGGATCGAAAAGAAAGCGTTCTTCAAGTCTATAACTGAGAACGTTGTTGCAGTTGGCGGGACCAGAGTAAGAAGTGTCGTAATGTCAGAAACCACTGGGTATTGAGGAATCACTATCTTATTGACCTCCCTCAATTCGATAATAAATAGATAAATCCTAGTGTCAGTGTCTTTTTTCAAAATCGGTAGTATAGGACTGTTACACACAATGTATGGAACTTCTTCAACAACCCCTACTTTAATCAGATCCTGCACTATCTGGATTAGCGCCACCTCCCCCTCCTGTGACATTCGATACTGAGGCAGGCGTGGCAACACAGCTCCCTCCTTTACACTAATGCAAACCGGGGGAATGATCCTCTGTCCCACATCAGTATCCGAAGTAGCCCACAGGGTATGAGGTAAAGAGGCCATTGCAGTATCTTCTTTAATCGTACACTCCCTCTCCATTGTCGGATAGTTGTCGTTAAAGATAACACGTACTCCTTCAGGGGAGCATCGTATCGTAGCTCGAAAATGCTTGAGCATATCCAGGCCCACAATGTTAGTAGGCGTTTTCGGGGAGAGCAAAATGGACACAGTGCAACAAACTTATCTACATGAAGTGCAAGAGAATGTGATAGTGGGCTAAGAGAAGGCGTTCCATTTAACCCTATAGATGTGATCGTTAAGCCAGACAGGGGAGCCCTCGGAACCAATTCTTTAGACAAAGGGCTACGAGTAGCTCCTGTATCAACCAGGAACCGATCAGTAGAACCCAAAACATGTGCTGTAACATAAGGACCCCTCTGATCTACTGGCACTTCGACTGATTCGTTACCCCATCCTACGCATTCCCATGCATACTGTGAATCATGCTGTTCAGGAGGTACATACTCAGACATTTGATATTGATTCCGTCGATCGAAGACATTGGACCCATCTTGCGGTCTCATACCAGAGTCAAACCTAGCTCGATCATTCGTATTGCCCCTAGGGCCTGAAGAACCTCCCCTACTCCTCATCGGTCCCTGCCCACGCTCTTGCCACTGTGCGCGCAACAATGGACACTCGTTCGCCCAATGGCCTCTCTGCCTACAATATGCACATTGATCCCGGGCCAAATCAGTGCGGCCCGAGGAAGAACCAGGGAAATTCCGACCACCCCTTTCATTACCTCTACGAGGCGGTCCATACACTTGTGCTAACATAACCTTCGTTTTTAAATCTTTAGATTTCTTTTCATCATTACCCTTCACTTGTAATTCCTGACGCTCATAATACTGAGCCATCGTCAGGAGGGATGCTGGCGACGAAGTCATCCTGGAGCTTTCACTCGCTTTCAATCGAGCTGCTACTCCCGGCAATAAAGTCGAAACATATTTATCAACGAAAAGATGCTGACCCGTGTCATCTGTAAGCGACTGGCCGCTGAAATCATGGAAAGTTTCCTCAAATCGTTTCAAGAAATCTGAGACTGATTCATCTGCTTTCTGTTTACATGACGCTAACATAGTCCAATCAATCTTTTTAGGTGGAATGATCATTTTTAATTTAGTCAAAATGGCAGCAGGAAGATCTAGAATCGACTGGGGTGATTTCTGTGCAGGCTTCCTGTCTCTATCCTCATCCTCAAGATCCACCCATCTAGCCTTAAATGTTATAAGATCGTCCACCCTTCGTACAGATCTCCACATATCTGGGGGTAATATAAGCCCAAAAAAAAAATCAATATCAGCCAGGGTCATAGTACAGGAATTTAGGGCCCCCTCAACTTCCTCATAAAAGGCGGCAGGATTCTTTCGTGGATCAGGTAATGCAGCTTTTAATGCCATAACATCTGCTCTACTCCAAGGAGTATAAACTCAGTTATAGATGAAATACCCTCTAGCATCAGCATACGCTGTATCTGGACTAGTACCCGCTCCTTTAGGAGGAACGTACAAAGGTGCTGCCTCCCGCATCGGTTTAACATGCACTGCATCGATATTATCTGAATAAAAGATGGATGACTGCTTCCCGTCGCCATTCGGATTCTTTTTCTCCTCGTCCGCTTTCCTTTTACGCCCTTTATCCCGTAGCCGAAACATCTCATCCCGTAACGCAAAAAGCCGTTGAACCACATCAGGCACCTGAGAAGGAAGAAGAAAACCTTTACGCAGATCTTTGGAATCAGCTACCACATTGTCAGGTTCAAGAACATCAGAGTATTTCCGAAAAGCTGTCACTACTTCATTAGAAACAAACTCAGTAAAGTATAATTTCTCCCTATCCTGCCATAGTTCAAGCTCTTTCAATAACTCTGCAAGAGAGACAGTATCCTTGTTGACCCGATAAGCAATCTTTCGGAGATCAGCCATACGGTCGGCCGATAACATGGTCCGCGTATCCACTTTCTGTGCAGGCGGTCCAGAATCCTGATCTCCTCCTCTCGACACAGACGGGCCAGCGTACAGGGGCGGGGAGCGATCTAATAACAAAAAATCATCATCATGTTTATTAAGGACAGGATAAAGAGGCTGTCGAACAGGATACTGGCCAGATACTTGTAACCAACGTTCTTTCTCCTGCTTCTCTTCTAATTCCTTTGCTTCGCGCCTTTTCGACTCTTGCGCTTTCTCACGCTCACTCTTTTGTTGCTCTTTCTCAATCAGTACCTGCTCACTCTTTTCACGCTCTCGCACCTCTTTCACCCACATACGTATATACTCGAACATGTCTTGCCTCACTCGGCGCTTACACATACACTGCTCTACATACTCAATTTTCCGCAAATCAAACGATCCATACAGAGACCTTTGTAACTCAGGATCTTTTTTTGGTATATTTCCTCCATAACGTGCTGTACATTATAGGGGAAAGACCAAACTTCACATACATGTCCCTATTCGGCATCCCTTCCGGGTGAGCCGGCTGCGATTCTTCGAAGTATCAGCCGGTTATTTCCAAAACAGCATCACCACTTACGGAGTGCGCTAAAAACAGGCATGTCAAAAATGGTGCAAACTATGCAATATTATAATTAAAAGGGCACTTAAAACGTTGCGCCGCTCAAATCCAAAGTTCAGGAGAAATATCTCCATATTGCCTGCCTATATGTGTTGCAACGCATATATGTACAAATTCAAACCAAACAATATGACTAGTCACCTCAAACAAACAAACAAATTAGTCGTGGCAAGCGTATCCCAAAACTGCCTTGCCAATCAAGACTACCAAAGGCTCACGGCAAGTAGCGCACAACGATTCTTACCAATCAAGAGCGTCCAGATTCCAACTGCCAAGTTCCAAATTCGCCCAAACGGCCACTACGCGGCAAACCGACAGAAGAGGTCTAAGTCGAGGACCGGCGCCGCCCAGATGGTCAGATCAGAAGGAAAGGAAGAATACCTCGGGATGCCAGGACTAAAGGCACCACTGGCAGTGATCACGTCCCCGGCAAGGTTCCAATCCTTCATCACAACCAATCCTTCGAGCATCCGAGTCGCCGATGAGCCACACGTGACGGGCGCCAATTGCTGAATACAGGCCTCAGCCAGGCCAAGGGACTCACCCCTCCTCACTATAGATTTATTGCTGCCACCACTGTCAGTCTGCTGAATACAGGCCTCAGCCAGGCCTGCGAATGCAAAGGGTTCACCCTTCTGTGCACGAAGTCCTCAGACTACACAAAGAAATTGGCACGGAAACTGGAAATACAAAGACATAGTTTAATAAACCTTTAAAGGTGGTACTACAGCCCACACAACACTCTACAGTATTGTACAAGATAGCACAAAGAACTCAGACATGCGGTCCCCTTTTGTACACAAAGAAGGGGCTCATAAGTAGGCGGTTACAGCTCAAAACATGATTTACGACCATATATGGACATTTCTTGAACATGATCGATACATGGGTGGAGTTAACGGTTTTTGAGACCCGCCGAAATGCACATTCCAATCTACGCTAATCAGAGACAGATGTGACTCCTACTGAGCATGCGCTGGACGCACAAGGAACTATTTATAGGCTGTTGCTGGGCAAACTCCAGGGGTGACAATCAGTGAGGTAGGACTCGCCTTGTGGCGAGCACATGGCAATGTATGGCACACAAGATGGACGCCAGAAAACAAAAATGGAGTCTGGCCGTATATAAAGTACGAGCGGGAAAACTAGAGCAAAGACATGATAGCATGTCTTCAGCGAATGCTTAATACTATCGCTGTTTTATTTACAACAAGTCTACCACAGCCTTAATAGAGAGGGCAGTAGCCACTCTCTGAAAAATAAGGGTGCACTAGGCCTGCCCCCTCGACCTCAGAGCCAAGCTCTAGGGTCACAATCCATGTAAACATGGAGCACCTCAGTGGACATGTATGATTGTCATGCTCACTGAGGTAGGGATCTAGAAACCCTACAGTAGCTTTTGAGTGACTTGCCTGGAGATTAACATAAGGCAGGGGAAGCACTCACTCCAACCTTTCTCATTCTCCTTCATCCTTCCAGAATGTTCAAACTGTCATGTTGTTCATTCAGGATTGGATGAACTGCAACCACCTCAAACTCAACCCGGACAAGACTGAACTAGTCTTGACCGGAGGTGGTTGCAGTCCTTGGTCCCCTTCTCACTGGCCTTCCCCACTCGGTGCTCCCCCACTCCCGGTCCCTAAAGTCAAAACCCTTGGTATCTTCCTCAATCCCTCACTTTCTGTTCACTCACAGGTTAGTTCTGTTGTTTCCTCTTGTTTCTTTTCCCTCAGAACCATTAGGAAGATCTCTCGGTTTTTTTCACTCCCCGCCCTTAAGATTATAGTACTGGCGATGGTGTTGTCGCGCCTTGATTACGGCAACATCATTTACAATGGTGCGCCTGCCTACGCCATTCACCGGCTGCAATTAGTGCAGAACCAGGCGGCCCGACTTATCTACGGCCTGCCTAAATATCATCGGGTCACCCCTTTATTGCAGGCACTGCACTGGCTGCCGGTGAAAGAGCGGGCCTTGTTCAAGCTTGGGTGCCTCACCTTTCAGGCCAGAATGGGCACTGCACCAGAGTTCATTTGCTCGGCTATCAAGCCCTACACCCCTGGAAGAGAGCTTCGTTCCTCTCACCTTGCCCTTTTAACTGTCCCCCGATTCAAAAAGAAAAAGGCTGGTGGCACCAAGTTTTCTGTTTTGGCCCCTGTATTTTGGAACTCCCTGCCCGCTGCACTCCGCACAACACCCTTTACACTGAATTTAGGAAAAACCTTAAAACCTTTCTTTTCTCTCGTGCTTTTGCTGCCTAATTTCTCCTTGCTTGCCATCCCCTCGCAATCTGAAGCGCCATGAAACCGCACGGTATAAGCGCGCTATATAAATGTTTTTAAATTCAAATTCAAATTTAAATTCAAATACATGCAGGAGACTTCCCTTCCCAACACTGTGCATTCAAGTTCAAGTTCAAGTTCAAGTTCGGGCATTTGTATAGCGCACTACTCACCCAGAGGGTCTCAAGGCGCTTGGGGAAGGGGTTCATTATTTGTCGAATAGCCAGGTTTTAAGTTCTTTTCTGAAGGAGATGTGGTTTTGAGTAAGGCGGAGGTGAGTGGGGAGTGAGTTCCAGGTCTTGGCAGCCAGGAAGGAGAATGATCTGCCACCCATGGTGGATTTTCGGATGCGCGGGACTGCGGCGAGGGCTTGATTGGACGATCTTAGTTGGCGGGTGGGTTTGTAGAAGGACAATCGAGTGTTGAGGCATTCGGGTCCTAGATTGTAGAGGGCTTTGTGTGCGGAAGAAGGCGGAAAGAAATTCTTTTGTTGACGGGAAGCCAGTGGAGGTCTTTTAAGTGTCCGGTGATGTGATCTTGGCAAGGGATGTCTAATATGAGTCTCGCTGATGCGTTTTGGATGCGTTGAAGTTTTTTCTATAATTTTGTTGTGATTCCGGCGTAGAGGGTGTTTCCATAATCCAGTCGACTCGTGACCAGTGCGTGGGTGACAGTCTTTCTTGTCTCGAGGGGGATCTAGCGGAAGATCTTTTTGAGAATGCGAAGTACGTTGAAGCAGGAGGATGAGACTGCGTTGACTTGTCTGGACATTGAGAGAGAGGAGTCTAGGATAAAGCCAAGGTTACGTGCATGGTCTGTGGGAGTGGGTGCTGTGCCCAAAGCGGAGGGCCACCAAGAGTCGTCCCAGGAAGAGGGGGAAGATCCTAGGATGAGTACATCGGTTTTGTCTGAGTTGAGTTTTAGGCGGCTATGTTTCATCTATTCGGCTACTTCTTTCATGCCTTCGTGAAGATTGGTTTTGGCGGTGTTGGGGTCTTTGGTGAGGGAAAGGATTAACTGGGTGTCGTCGGCGTAAGAGATGATGTTGAGGTTGTGTTGACGCGCGATGGAGGCGAGAGGACTCATGTAAACGTTGAAGAGGGTGGGACTGAGTGAAGATCCTTGTGGTACGCCACAGATGACTTCAGTGGCCTCTGAGTTGAATGGGGGAAGTGGAACTCTTTAAGTTCTCCCAGCGAGGAATGAGATGATCCAGTCCAAGGCTTTTCCTTGTATGCCGATGTTGCTGAGGCATTGTATAAGGGTGCTGTGGCAGACTGTGTCGAAAGCGGCGGAGAGGTCGAGTAGAATGAGGGCCACAGTTTCTCCGTTGTCTAGTAGTGTTCGGATGTCATCAGTCGCTGCGATGAGGACGGTTTCGGTGCTGTGTTTGGCTCGAAACCCGGATTGAGATGGATCGAGGGAGTTGTTGGATTCAAGGAAGGCGGCGAGTTGGCTATTGACGGCTTTCTCAATGTCTTTGGCCGGGAATGGGAGGAGGGATATGGGTCGGTAGTTTTTAGATCCGAGGGGTCTGCTGTGGGTTTCTTCAGAAGGGCGCTGAGTTCGGCGTGTTTCCAGCTATCTGGAAAGGTGGCAGAGTTGAACGAGCAGTTGATGACGTCACGGAGATGGGGTGCGATGATGGAGTCAGCTTTGTTGAAGATGTAGTGGGGGCAGGGGTCGGTTGGCGAGCCAAAGTGGATTGAGTTCATTAGGCCGGTGGTGTCTTCAGTGGTGGTTGGGTTCCAGTTGCTAAGGTTGTTAGTAGGCGGAGTAGGATCAGAGGGGGGTGGGGAGGGCTGATCGCTGGGGGTATTCTCGAAGCTGTTGTGGATGTCGGCAATTTTGTTGTAGAAGAAGGAGGATAGCGCATCACAGAGGTCTTGGGAGGGAGTGATGTCGTTAGATGCTGCGGTGGGGTTGGTGAATTCTTTGACGATGTTAAAGAGTTCCTTGCTGTTGTGAGAGTTGTTGTCGAGGTGATCCTTGAATGCTGATTTCTTGGCGGATCAAATCAGTTGGTGGTGTTTGCAGGTGGATGCCTTGAGGGTGGCCATGTTGTCGGTGGTTGGGTTTTTTCTCTATGTTTTCTCCAGGGTGCGGCATAGCTTCTTGGATTTTTTTAAGGTCATCGTTGAACCAGGGAGCCTTTTTGCTGGCTGATTTGATCTGGTGCTTTTTCAGGGGTGATAATTCGTCAGCACTATGGGTGATCCATTGCTTGAGATTGGTGGCCACTTGGTTTCGGTCCAGTGAGAGGGAGGGAGGGTTTTGGTTTAGTGATGTGAGGAGTTGGTCGGAGGTGATTTTGTTCCAGTTTCTCTGAGGAATAGGTTGTGGGCGATTGTGGTTCAAGGTGGTTTTGTAGCTGAAGTGAACACAGCTGTGGTCCGTCCAATGGAGAGCTGTGGTGCGATCAAAGGAGATATGCTTGCTGGAAGTGAAGATAGGGTCGAGTGTGTGTCCGCCTCAATGGGTGGGGGTGTCAACAAGTTGTTTGAGTCCGAGGTTGGCCAGGTTGTCCAGAAGGGTGGTGGTGTTGCTGTTGTGTTTGTTTTCAAGGTGGTAGTTGAGGTCTCCTAAAAGAATGTAGTTCTCGGAGGCGAGGGCATGTGGGCTGACGAAGTCCGTGATGTCATCGCTGAATTGAGTGCGGGTACCTGGAGGCCTGTAGATGAGGGTGCCTCTAAGTGTGGTCCTGGGGTCGGTGTGGATCTGGAAGTGGAGATGTTCGGCGGTTGCAAGATTATCGTCGGAGCTGGTCGTGATTTTGATGGTGTTCCTGTGGATGATGGCGATGCCTCCTCCTGTTTGATTGATGTGGTCTTTTCGGATAATCTTGTAAGCGTCCGGTATGGCTATGGCGATGTCGGGTGCTGATGATGTGTTCATCCATGTTTCTGTGAGGAAGGCGATGTCCGGTGACACAGTGTCGAGTAGGTCCCAGAGTTCAGTTGCGTGTCTGTGGACCGATCGGGTGTTAAGCAGGATGCACTTCAGGTGGTTAGAGTCGGAGCTGTGTGTGGAGAAAGTGGGTTTGGTGAGGGTCCTGAAGCAGTTGAACTTGCAGGAGAGGCAGGCGAATGGGCCGTGAGTACGTCCTGGGGTGGCTTTGCAGCATTGTGGTGCACGTCCGGGGTTGAGGGCGAGGAGAGTTGCGGTATCATATGTGACTCTAGTGGGTTGGGAACGGCGGGGACCAGGGGGACAGGCGCTGGGCGCGGTCCAGGCGTGGATGGGCGCAGACGGGCTTACCTGTGGCGCAACTTGGGCACGCATAGGGCGCGACCGCTGCGCGTGGACGCTGCGCCTTGATGCATCCGTCATAAGTTGAGAAGTGGAGGGGGCGGAGCGTGGGAGGGGGAGCTGGGAGGCGGGAGCGTAGGGGGAGGGACGGGCTGCAGGCACAACAAAATGGTGGAAGCAACAACAACAAGGACAACAAGACGCTATGGGCGCAAACAATCAGGCAGCAATTGTGCTCAGGGGCCAATGCGAGTAATGCGATCTAGCAGTGTAGCACACAATATAAATAAAATCACTAAGAATGGCAATGCGGAGCACTATGTCACAGACCGGGTTCCTAATCAATTTAATTAAGGTTATGGCAGTGGGGGAGAAGCAGCACTACGCACACAGGCACATTTAATTATTAAACACAATTAAAGCAATGCGGAGCACTACGCCAGAGACCAGAGATCAATTAATAAGTATGGCAGTGGGAGGAAGCAGCGCTATGCACACAGGCAAATTAAAATATTATGAACAATGAAAGCAATGCGGAGCGCTACGCCGGAGACCGGGTGCAGAATCAATTAAAAGTATGGCAGTGGGGAGAAGCAGCGCTACGATACCACTCCAGCGCTAAGAGTTCGGGAGGCAGGCTGGAGCGACCGCTTCACAAGGAGTCAGGCTGGTCCCCATCTCAAAGTTTTTGATATTTGGTTCTCTCCTGCAGCTAACCAATTGTACTCATCCCTGTCGAGATCAATCAAAAGTGTTCGGAGTGGATCTGTCAATGCTTTCTCCATCCCACCTGCACAGTATTGTCCCTGATCCTAAGCCTCTCCTTTTCCTTTTATTTGCAAGATCAATTGCCCCATAGGGTTGCTTTATATGTTTCCCAGATTACCACTCTAGTTGGCACAGAGTTGTCGCTGTATTTAAAATACTTCTATCTTAGTGGCCAAGAGTTCACTGGTATTCCAGGCTATGCGGTCTCAGGGTAACAGTCTCTGCTCAGGGAGTAGGTGAAGTAATAATTGTGTATATTGAAGAGGGGCTCAATATTCCCCTGGACAGCTCTCACTTGTCCCTGACTCTGTATTCCTGTGCTTTTGGCCTAGGGAGTACTTCAATCTGGAAATGGAGCCACTGGAAGAAGACGTATGAATATTGCCTGCCCTCATGATTTTCTTTTCTCTAGAGATCAATTAACTAAATTAAGCCCAGTGTTGAGGTGAAGTTTTGAAGCCATCTATCCCCACCCTTGAGTGTATACCCAGGAAAATCCTATCTATCTCTCCTCTCATTGTTAAGATGAAGTCACCCCTGATAATTATAATATAATCCATTTGTCTAGTCAGCCAATCTCTCAGCATCCACAGCATCGTTTCTAGAACTGCTGGTCAAAGCATTACTCCTCTCATCAAGGCTATGACCCGAACAATTTGCCACAGTGATAGCAGCACCCCCTGTGGCATATATGATTGCCATGTTTCTCACTTTGGGCACAGACTCTTCTGTTCGAACACCCTAAACATGGCAGACACATGTCTCTTGCTTCAGCCCAACTAAGACCACCGGTGGAGCCTTTTAGCATATGATGGCCCCACTGTGCAACTGTGGGGGCCTGATTTTATTTATTTTATTTCATTTAATGCGATTTTATATAGCGTGAACATTACCGGAAGGTTTCAGAGTGCTTTACAAAAGAACCAGTTGCGTTACAAAAGGACTTTGGATTATATGAGTTAAATACAAAAAAATTGTAAATGTACAAGTGGAGCGAAAGGAGGGGAAAGTTGTAATGTCACTCAAGGAAGAGAGTACATGAGTTACATAAAAGATACAGACAGAACAACTCTAAAATCGCAAAAGAACGGTAGTCAGTACATACACCTACTACAGATACTAAAGGTTAGGGTTGCATATACACAAGTTAAAAAATAATAAGTAAATACGTCTACTACGGATTCTAGTGGTTGGAATTACATATATACAAATTGTAAAACACTCAAGATTACATTTAAAAAGTGATTAGGGTTGGGCAATCATATGTTACAAATTTACAGGGCATGACATTTACAAGAGTAGCAGCAATAAACAAGTAAGAAAAGCAGATAGGGACAGGAAAGAGAGAAAGATAACCGAGATCGGACCATAAGTATAAACAATAGTCACAAACAGGGAACAGATCCCTGGTCAAGGAGGACGATTGATAGGTCGCCCAGCTGGAGATCAGCGGGTCGGAGGGACAGACCAGTTCACAAGATGGCGGACGAAGGACAAGAGCGACAACAGGAGACAGTCCCAAAATGGCTAGGGGCACACGAAATCCAATCCAAAAGTTAGGAGGGCCGAGTCCGAAGAAAATCAGGGAGCCGACACAACGGAGGAGGAACAAGAAGGGGAAAGGAGCCAGAGAGTCAAAAAAGAAGGAAGGGGGCAGGCGGTCTCCAAAGCACAACTGTGCCGTTCATGTCCATCTCCATGCTGGCGTCAGCCAGAGCCTGTGCGGTGCAGGACACGGCTGCAGGAAGGCCTCGATCCTCCAGCACTAGGACCAACACCTTGATTCGCGCTCGCGGGTAGCTTCTACGGCCACCTCCAAGGTCTCCTGCAGCGTCAGGGCCAGCTCTCACACCAGGCTGCCTATGCCCGCTGCATGCGTGAAGGGTTGCAGCAAGCATCCTCGGCAGGCAAAGGGAGCCCATCGGAAGTTGCATATCAAGCAAACGCCCACGCTGCACAGAGGCAGCATCTCGCTGATCCAGCATCTGTTTACAATTTTTGGAGCGGTAGCTACCAGCGCTAAGGCCGGACGGAGGCACGCTAACAGGAGACTGCAGTCTGGATGAGTGATGCTGCACAAGCAGAGAACTCTGGCTACCCAAACCTAGATGCTTTCCACACAGCAAACTTCCCATGGTTGAGATCACAGCGACCCTCTCCTCGCATACAGTGGTCATCGGACTGTTCCTGCACATGGGCAAAGAAACTATTGGAGTGCAAACGCTCACCTCACAACACTCTTGGGATTCCTCTCTTCAGGGCTACCCACCAGCCCTCGCTTCCTCCAATGATCCCCTCTTCCTCACAGGGCACACTGGTCTTGGCAAGCAGGCAGGTGATGGTGCTCCATGCCCCAGGACAGGACACAGACAGAAGTCTTACAGTCTTATAGAGCTTTCCTTCCTCACACAGCCCATCTTACAGCTTTACTGATGACAACATTATTGGTGACTCACCTCTGCTTCTTATAGTGCGCGTCCAGACACCAAATGTAATTTAGGATCTTGGTCTTTGGCTTTTTATGTTGGGGTTCAGCTTCTTTCTAAGTGGGTCCTTCTACTTTTCTCTTCCTTCATGAAAGAGGTCTGACACAACAGGCACGACTCCGAAGTTGATTGTCAACAACACACAATTCACACCTGGATGTCAGCCAAAGTGATATGTTCATCAGAATGTTGTTCTGAGACCCCCAGCCCTTCCGTATATGATTCTCTTATCAGCCCCATCTTCCTTCCTGAGATGTGTTCAGGCCCCTTTATAGTGATTTATCACTGAATCAAAGGGAAGTCTTTTGAAATATACAGGGAAACTGGTCCTTCTCTCTTCATGTGTCTCCACCTTGCTCACAGTAATGCAGAAATCCACAAATATTTATGGGGGGGGGGTCTCCTCTTCTTCTCATACCTTCAGCAGGCAGAAATCTGCATCCCAAAATGGAACCCAGGATCCTCCATACTATGTACTATTGCAGGCACATTTTCTCATGTTCACTCTCAGCATACTCACTGTCTAAAACTAATACCTCTATTCATTGTACATTAACCTGCATGCATGTATGCAGTACACACACCTTAATCTGTGTGCACTGTTCAGTACTGAAGCTTTCCTATACTCAACCAAAGTGTGCTTATTTTAATACATTAATTAATGGAGGAGTAGCGCACAGCCTATTAATCAATGGTACTGCTTTTCAGTTAGTATCAAAACGATGAAGGGTGCTGCCTAGGTAACGTCCCTTGTCAAAGACGTCAACGATAGTACTTCACAAGTCGTGCTTCTAATAATCCATTAGAAAACATCCCTTGACGCACACCTTTCTTTCTCCTGAGGTTCGGCTCAGGATTCCTTGCTGTGGTGAATGATAAAAGATTCTTGATTTGGGTTCTTCCATTCTTATTTATTTTGTTTCATACGTTCATTAATTCATGAAATTACCTATTCATTTCATTGTTGAACATCTCATAATTCTCTTGTTGACATCATCATTTGAAATAAGTCCAATGCATTTCGGGCGTTAACGCCCTTCATCAGAGACCATGTGCTAAAAAATAAACAGTAACAATATATTCAATACTATTAAACTGATGGACATGACACAAATATGAGTTGTACGGTTATGAAATGAAAACATGCGGTCGTGGCGACGGGATATCAAACAGTGCTGCGAGTGAAACCCTTTAGTGTGCAGAACACGTGAAAGCGGGAAAAATTAAAAACTGTAAAAAATGAGTCGTCACACTTACATGTCTTGTGGCGATTCGAAAAAACGGGAGCTCTATACACAAAAGATTAGGTTCCTTTATCCATAGGAAGCCCTTGTCTAACATCTTGGGTGTGGGACACTGACAATCAAACCAGAGCAGTTTACCATCTGGATTACAGTAGTCTCAACATTAACACAACTGCACTCAGAACCATTTAAAATGAAAGACAAAGAGGGTTTGACTAATGGATCTCACACTGTTCAGATGTGTAATCAATTCCTTTAAGGGTAATTTATCTCACATTCTTTATTTGTGCTGCATTATGTAAGGGTACACATATAGGGAAACAATCTGACACATGTTAGACTACAATACCAATAAGATCAGGGTATGTGCTATACACATTTAGTGCATATTGACCTAATTTTTTCACCCTGGGGACACCAGTTAATGATAAATAACAGAGGTAATTTTATGTTGCGCTCTTTAACCAGTAGTCACACCATCGCACATACATGCTCTCCTTGCCGAGTGTTATTACGGTAACTGTATAGGCAATTTTTATAAACATGGTCACGATTGGATTCCACTTCAACTAACACTAAGAGACGAATGTAAGAACCATTAATAGTGATGATTGCAACTCTTTTAAAACCCATTAGATGGGTATTTTTTACAATCAAATCCTGATTGGGACTACGTTTCCAAGCAGGCATACTGACGCGTAGTGCCGACGTCAAACAATCACACAGAGTCGGCTACTTGAACATGGCCGCTACTGACACTCAGCACCTTCCCAACAGCTCGCTTGCTGGTTAAGAGGTACCGACGGTCAGGTAAGCGGGGGTATCTGCAGTTTGGTGCATAGCTTGATAAAACTAACGAGCCGTATGTGCTCTTTGTGTTTGGTCCCACTGTTACGAACACACGCGGGGACAGCCCTCGGACAATTACTTGGGTGAATAGCGGTATAAGAAGCGTTATGAGATATACGCGATGGTGAAATGAGCAGAGAGTGTAGTCGCGATTAAGATTACCATTTCGACCATTAGATAACTTACTGACAAAATACAGTGATTAACAACTAGCTAATTTGAAAGTTCATTTGTAAGGAATGACCGCTTATAGACTTGACATACGGGTAAGCCTGGGGCTCCTTACTCTCATTGATACTAACAGGAAGAGTAACCCGGGCTGGATGGTCTGATTCTTAATAAGGTGACTAACAACACACAACCAAACAGAGAACATACTGGGGAGCATAAGATATATGATAACAGTTCTTACCCTACAGTTTCTCTGGACAAATGTAATCAGGCATAGTTGTTTAAAAAATAAAATATAAAAAAGAACTAAATAATATGTAACATGATGGCAGCGATGGTGCTACTCAGATGTGGCAGTGTCTCTAACCTGCTGCCGGTTTCCTCGCCCAGGAGAACGCTATGTTAAGGTAGCGATTTTAAATCGAATTGGAGCAATATTTTATTGAATTACTGAATTAGTAATACACTGTATTTTACCTGTGTGTTTTTATAAAATTGGAGCGCATTACCTGCACCCACGCATCCATTGAAAGCAGCTTTGCTTCTAGCCCTCCTTGCTTGGGAAACGCTAGGCTGCCGCCTCCCTCGCTCACAAGGGGGTGGTAGGCTCTTTGACCAACTTCCTGTGCACTTCCTGGTCCACTGGGAGCGGTTAGCGCTCTAGTGGTTACTCACAGCACTATATAGCCCTCGCGCCTTCCCGAGCGCGCAGCGATCGCGCGCAGCCCCGCCGAAGACCCGCCGCGACAGGACGGGACACAGGGGCCAGGGACATTGCTCCCTCTATATTTCCACATTTAGGTATGTGTCCACATCGTATCACCTACACCTCTCATGCTCTATTAGACTTACAACCACAGACAGCATGTGGTTCTAAAATACCATGGCACACCGTAGAAGGAGCTTTTTCATGTCTCCAATGTTATCACCGACTACGTGGTAACAACGCACCGCCCAACGCAGGAGCCCCTGTTACTGGTCTGAAGGCTTTCCTCCTAAATGTACGATCCCTGCCTAAACACCAGCATGAGGTATGGGACCTGGTAAACTCTATCCAACCAGACATATGTTTCCTCACTGAAACTTGGATGAAACCCCACACCATCACAGCCGTAACATTAGGGATCCCAATCGGATACAAATTGAAACATCTAGATAGAGTAGGGAAGACAGGCGGTGGACTAGTAATCATACATAAGGATGATCTAAAGGTCACCATATTTTCACAATATCAAAGTCTGCAATTAGAAATTATATTTTTTAAAATTGCCCTTACTAGCCACACCTTCTGGAAAGGAGCCCTTGTTTACCGCCCACCAGGACCAAACCCCGATTTTTCTCTCCTTCTCCAAGAACTACTAGCTCCCCAAATGAAATCCAATGAAGACTTCATTCTTCTAGGGGACTTCAACATTCATTTAGACCTACCAACTTTACCTGATTCTTGTGCCCTAATCACTGACTTGCTAAACGTAGGTCTAGAGATAAAAAATACAGGACCCACGCATAATGGTGGCCACACGCTAGACCTTGTCTCTTCCAATGGTCCCAAGGTCATCTGTTTTCCAGCCAGAGAAATTTTATGGACAGACCACTTTCTTCTAGAATTCACACTCCTTACTCCCAAAAGACCGATAAATAAAGGACCCTCCCTCCCTTCTTGGCGCCGTCAATGGCATAAAATCTCTCTAAGCAATCTACAGGAAACGTGGGTACAACCCACTATATCAGCAGAAGATACAGTGGATGTAGCATTGGCTAAACTTACAGGCTCAATCAAACAAGCCATTGACACTTTAGCCCCTTTAAAGCTATACAAAGAACATCCTGCCTCCAAACAAGAAAGCTGGTACACCAAGGAGTTAAGGGAGGAAAAACAAAAATGTAGGCAAGCCGAAAAAAAATGGAGGAAATATAAGACCAAGGATACTAGAGCGATTTTTCATCATGCTCAATCTCAATACTACAAAAACATCAAACAGGCTAGGAAAAATCGCCTCCTGCAACAACTAGAAGAAGCCACTAACTGCCCAAAGGAGCTTTTCAAAATCCTCCAAAACTTTGTTAATCCTGCCGCATGTGAAAGCGCAGAGGAGTTCTCACAGACTTTATGTGACGAGATATCGTCCTTTTTTGAAAGTAAAATTGATACTATATATGAGAAAATAGTGGCTGCCAATAACAGTACAAAGGGTGCTAGCAGGACTATACCCCCAAACCTGCCCAAAGACAGTGGATGTTCCATATCACACTTTCCCCTTATTGAAAGTGCAGATCTCCCTCACCTCATTACCTACATTAAATCAGGGTCCCCAAACGACCTTCTTCCTGCTAAGATGGTTCCTCCTCTGCTCCCTCTCCTGGGCCCCTTCATACAGAATGTCATCAATACATCTCTTACGAAAGGACAAGTCCCAGCAGACTGGAAGAGGGCGGTAGTAAACCCAATACGCAAGAAAGCTGCTTCCCCATGGACCGACCTCTCTAACCTGCGTCCTATTTCACTCTTACCATACATCAGTAAGATAGCTGAGAAGCATGTGAACACCTATCTGTCACAACATCTTGAAGCGACGGAGGGCCTGGACTATTCCCAATCTGGGTTCAGGCCAAACCACAGCACAGAATCTGCCCTCCAAACAGTGACCAATGACATCAGAATGGCACTGGATGGGGGCAATTCTATGATTCTGGTGCTGTTGGATCTCTCCGCCGCTTTCGATACGGTGTCTTACAAAATGCTTTTTGAGCGACTAAAAGACGTAGGCTTGGAGGGCACGGCATTGGCATGGATGGAAAGCTTTCTGTCAGGACGCTCTCAAGAGGTGAGGCTGGGCTCCCACAAATCCATCCATAGGGAGCTCAATAAGGGAGTGCCACAGGGCTCCTGCTTAAGCCCTACACTTTTCAACGTGTATGTGGCTCCCCTAGCCAACCTAGCAAGATCATTTGGGTTTACACCAGTGTCGTACGCTGACGACACCCAACTCCTCTTTCCCTTTAAAGATCTGACACCGGCGATAAAAAAATCTTTCGCAGAGGGAATGAGAGCAATATCTGCTTGGATGTCAGCAAATTGCCTCCAATGCAATATAGGAAAAACGGAGGTCATGTTGTTTGGACAAGCAACAACACACTGGACACCGGACTGGTGGCCCCTGGAATTAGGCCCCGTCCCTAGCCCTAAAAACACAGTGAGAAATCTAGGAGTGTTAATAGATCAAACACTTACCTACAAGTACCACGTAAACCAGGTGGCAAGCACCTGTTTCCGAGCCATCGGTATGCTAAGGAGAGTGTTTCCCTACCTGCCAGACTGCCATAGAAAAACACTAGTGCAGGCATTAATCATCAGCAGAGTGGATTACTGCAACGGCCTTCTTTTGGGAGCAAATGAAGGGCAGATCAAAAAACTGCAAGTAATCCAAAATACGGCAGCTAGGATAGTCCTCAATGCCCCCCCTAGGACTCCCTCCCTTCCCCTGTTGACCAAACTTCATTGGCTACCAGTGAGGAAACGAGTGCAATTTAAGACCCTATGCACAATTCACAAAAGTGTGATAGGTAAAGGCCCTAAATATCTGGCCAACATCTTTCTGCCTTATGCCCCTGGGCGAATCCTGCGCTCTGTGAACCAACAACTTTTGCAGGTGCCCAGAATTAAGAAGGCCAGACAAGGGGGGCGAGCCCTAGCCCACCTTGGACCAAAGCTCTGGAACTCTCTGCCTTTTGAGATAAGGACACTGACCAATCATCTGACCTTTCGCAAGGTCTTGAAAACACATCTATTTCCCATTAACTGAAATAATCTCTCTCTCCAAATGCTCCATTCTCCTCCTCATTTAACATCTGAGGATTCACTTACTGGCAAAGCGCGGAGATACCCCTTCGGGGGTCTATTCTTGCGCTATAGAAGAATATAAAATAAATAAAATAAATAAATAAATGTGTCTGTGTGGTAAGCTCGTACTTTTAAAGATGTGATGTTAGGAGGATCAACCTCAAAATATTGTTTGGTTCCTGTCTGCTTTCTAGAGCGGTGCCTCCTGTTTATCCTGAGCCGTTGCCAGGTAAGGTGAGGCAGCTTCCTTTGAACAAAAAGGTGAGAAATTTAAGCTGGGGCCCCATTAATTGGGGATGTTAGTGGGCGTACACTGATTAGGAATGCCACTAATGTGAACATTGTCTAGATTTATTATGATTATTGTACACCCCACACTGAGATATGATGTTCTTTTTTCTCATAGACACCGTCTGTCAAAGGATGTTGTATGACGGGTGACTATGGTGGTATCAATTAGATCCATTATACTGTATATGTTTTTTTATACACTATTTTTTCATTGCAGTAGCATTTCAGTAGTAGGTCCTCAAAAAAGCATGGTTAGAGTTAGTTAACCATTGGTGCTGAAACATGTTGACCATGTTAAGATTCTAGATAGTTATTTGTTAACACTATCTTTGCACTGTTTTTTAGTTGAACTATGAGTTACATCAATAAAGTTAGGTCTCTCATAGATTAATTTTAATACTTTTCACTTTGTTCACTTTAGCACTGCACTAAAAAATCCCATTTGGCCACCATCTGTTTACATCTGGTAAGACCCTACCTTTTAGTAGAGATCCCATACTCGGGCGTATCGTGGGCTGATAAGAAGCTTGCCGCCCCTTTTAAGCTTTGAGTAATGTGGACAAGGAAACACAGATGAAGAAAAAAATCACCAAGTTCGGTGACTGATGGGTATCCAAGGAAGATATAAGATCTTTCTCTGTATCCAGAGTGGGTTGTTTCATGTTTTGTGATAGATTAGATAATGTTTGTTTAGACCCGTGGATACTTTTAGTGTTGTATATTGACAGGTGAGAGTACAACACAGCAGAGCAACAGGGCCAGTGTCCATGGCACAGGTGAGAGTACAACACAGCAGTGGATGTCAATATCAGTGGCCAGGAAGAAATGTGGAATCAGGACATGAGAAGCTGCACAGTGAGTGTGTTTGACTGTACCCTTTCATGACCAACAACATACCCAGGTGGCAAACAATGGGCAGGACTAGCACACCTGTATGCGAGACAGGTGTATGAGGGCGACTGCCACTCACATGTGGCTGTTAGGCAGACTTGGAGTTGGCTGTGTGTCAGGGACAGCAGGAACACTTTAGTGGGGAGACAGAGGCACAGGTGATGTAGGGCTATCTGTTGTCTGTGAAGCTGGAGGGCTGTTTGGACCAGGTGGCATAGTGGCACGTGGAGGTGGAGTCATGCAGAACTGTGACACAGTGTGGGTGGGAGAGGTTGGAGGGGTGCCCTTCCACTTTTTGGGAATACGAAATGGCTTCCTTGTCTTGGGGTTAATGGGAACTGGTGATAACACAACAGGCACACACACCAACTGTCCCGCATCAGGTGCAGAAACTGGCACTACCTCTGGTGATGTGCTGGATCCTGCGGAACGCTTTGTCTGCCTACACCTCTGTACCACCTTCCCCTGTTTGCCAGGTGTCCTACCTACAGTGACCTCCTTTGCCTCTTTGCCAGGGGTGGCCCCTACAGTGCCCTCCTTTGCCTGTTTGCCAGGTATCCCACCTACAGTGCCCTCCTTTGCCTCTTTTCTAGGGGTGGCACCTACAGTGTTCTCCTTTGCCTCTTTGCCAGGGGTGGCCCCTACAGTGCCTTCCTCCACCTGCTTCACTGGGCTTGGATTTGGAGTTGATGGGTGGGGGGATGTGGCCCTGTGCCCTTCCTTGGTGTACCCTTGCTATACAACACCTCCTCAGTGGTCACAGACACTGCACGCCTAGCTCTGCATGAAGTTTTAGGGCCTGGAGAGTCCTTTGATGGTGATGCCTCTGAGGCATGTGAGCCTGATGTCAGCCTCATTGCTTTTTCGGCCTTGCTCTACCCTGACGGGCTCTTGTCCTTGCATTTTTGGGTGGCTCTGCTCTTCTGTGGGGATGGTGTCTGTGGCCAGGACCGCTTGGGTTGTGTCTGCTGTGTTCTCCTTGTGCTGTATCGTGTCTGTGACCCATGCGAACAGTGGTCACTGTCATCTGATGTGGCCACTGACTGAGGGGTGGACAAAGACACCTGACCAGGAATGGGAGCATGTGCTAGTTGAACCCACCGACGTCAGAGTGTATGCCCTCCATGTAGGCAACCACCTGGCCTAATTTCTAATTTCTTGTCATGGTCCCTGAAGGCATTGAGCAGGGCGGTCTGACGCACACAAAGCTGGCGCAGGAGCTCAATAGACTCAGCACTGAGGGCAGCAGGGGAGACAGGTGCAGGCTCAGCGGTGCCAGGTGTGACTGTAACTCCCCCCCTCTTACTGACACGGACACGGGCAGCATCAGCTGAAGTGAATGGGAGGCTGGGCACTCGCTGATGTGTGGTAGATGATGTTGCAGACTCCTCATCCCCAGTGCCTGACAACATGAATGCATCACCGCTGGCATCAGATGATGTAGTACTCTGTGTCTCAGCCACAGATTCCTCATGCATACTACGGTCCCCTTCAGATGCAATGGTGGGCTCTGTGTCACTGGCCTCCGGTGCAGCTGTGGTGCTACTCTCGTCACCACTGGTTTCCGGCTCCAGTTCCTCCATGTCCACTGGCGATTCTGCATGAGAGGGAGATGCAGGGTTGTGTTAGTGTTATCATCTGGACAAAGCAATCCAAACAATGCAGTACAGGGGATGCCCAAATCAACATGGGGACCACCACACCCTGCAATCACATTGCAGCAACACACTTCATGGACCACAACAGTGCCTGTAACTCTGAATATCTGCCATGACTGAGCCATGTTGAGGCCACATAGCACAACACCATGCCCATTGATGAAGTGTAACAGACACACAACTTTCCCTGCCCACACCTATCATGTCCCAACACTCTTTGCCACTGACAGACCTTCAGGGAACAGAAAGGGACAACACACACACACACCAATTAGGACATGACAGTCCACAATGTCAAGTAGGCCATACCAAGCGCCATGTGTTACTCTGGGTCACCTTGTTGTCAGATGTGTGGGCCTCACTGATCATGGTGCTTGCAAAGTAGGCATACAGGAATTCACACTCAGATAGTGGACCCTGCTGTTCAACCCCTAATAGATTCCCCACACTATGTTATGTTATGTTATGTTATCCTCAGCTACTCAGGCAGAGTGTCCCGGCGCTATCAGACCCAACAAGGCACAGAACGAGGAACCAGATGGACCTCATTGACAAAACAGCCAGGTTTTCAGCTCTTTTCTAAATGACAGCAGGTGGTCGATCTTCCTTAGTGACAGTGGCAGAGCATTCCAAGCCTTGGGCGCAAGGTATCTAAAGGAGCGACCTCCAATGCGAGCACGCCGGATAGCCGGGATCGTGGCCAGCGACAGTGAAGCTGAGCGCAAGGCTCTGGCCGGAAGGTGAAAGCTGATCCTGTGCCTTGAATAGCGGGCACCCTTGACATGCAAGGCCTTGAACGCAATGCGTTTTTGTATGGGCAGCCAGTGATGAGATTTCAGAAGACCCGCGGCGTGGGATCTCCGGTTAAGACCGAAAATTGCCCGCACCGCAGAATTCTGCACCACCTTATTTTATTTTATTTTAGCGATTTGTTAAGCGCCTGGTGACCCGAGGGCATCCTCGCCTGCAAGCGAGATAGAAGATAGTCAAGGAGGCCAAGAAATAGCACATTCACATAATCTAACCTGGATCCAATCAAGGCTTGAACAATCGTTCTCCTATGGGCAATAGATAGAAGTGGGAGGAATTTTCTCATCATTTTTAAGAGGCCAAAGCACTGACCCACCAGGCTCAGAATCTGCGGTTTAGAAGTGAGACCATTGTCCATCTTCACTACGAGATTCTTAGCAACTGCAGTATCTGTGGCAGGTGGAAACATGGCTGCCGGCCACCAGGACTTCCAGCCAGGATCAGAAGGACAGCCAAAGAAGAGGACCTCCGATTTATCTAAGTTGCACTTCAATTGATTAAGTTGGAACCATGCAAAGACAGCATCCAGCCAACATTTGATCCGCTCTCCATTAAAGCCTGTGTTCTTTCCGCAGGTGAAGAGGAGCTGTGTATCATCGGCATAAGAGACAATCTGGGCACCGCAAGACTCATCCAGCGCTGCCAGAGGGGACATATAGATGTTAAAGAGAGTGGGGCTCAGGATAGAACCCTGGGGAACTCCCACCTCCAGAGGCGGCACAGCGGCTGAGTACAGAGGGGCCCAGACTGTCTGTTGGCGGTCTGAAAGCAAGGACTCAAACCATCTGAGCACCGTCCCCTTTACCCCGATCTCCGAGAGTCTTGCAAGGAGACGGTTGTGGGGGACGGTGTCAAACGCCGCCGAGAGATCTAACATTACCAGCAGTGCTTTACCCCCCTCGTCCAGGACCTCTTTGATGGCCTCCAATACCTCCAGCAGAGCCGTTTCTGTGCTCATATTGGCTCTAAATTCAGACTTGGTTTGATGGAGGACACCCTGTGTCTCAACAAAGTCCGACAGAGCTGCCTGCACGTGTTTTCCCACGATCTTAGCCAGGAATGGGAGCAAAGAGATAGGCCATTAGTTGGCATAAATCCTCAGGTTAAGGGTCGGCTTTTTCACGAGAGGAAGAACATAGGATTGATGATGGGGTTGATGGCATGTGCAATTTTGGCTAAGAATTTAGCGGGGCAAGGGTCCAGCGGGGAACCTGATTTCATTTTGGAAAGAAGTTCCAATGAGGTTTTGGGGCCGAGAGGCGGAAACTTAGACAGTGTGGGTCTCTCCGCAGCAGATGGAGAACAACGGGGACCGACATTGGCGACAGCTCCTAAAACAGCCGGCGGGAAAGTCGTCTGAATGCTACGGATCTTATTGGCAAAGAAATCAGCCAATTCCGAGACCCATGGATCAGAGAAGGAGCACTTGGTAGTAGTGGAGGCAGGTGATGTGAATTCCTTCACAATCATAAAAATGTCTTTACTGGTGTTGGTAGCCTCATCAATCCTCCTGGCAAAGTAGGTTTTTGTTGCTAGGTAGATTTCTTTGTGATAGTCCTTAACACCCTGCCTATAAGCTGCCTTTAGTGGCTCTTCGTAATTCAATCACCAAGCTCTTTCGGCATTCTTGCAGTGTCTCCGGCTGACGTTAAGTGCCGGCGTAAACCACGGTGCCGAGGCACGAGGCAAGTTCTTTTTGCACCGATTGGGGAGGTGTTATATCATCCAGGCAATGCGTAAGCCTTGTCTGAAAAAGCTCTAGATCATCCTCTAGGTTGCCCGAGAGCCCGCAAGGGTGTGATGTTAGGTACTGCGCCACCATATCTACAGACACCCGATGAAGATCCCGCGGGGGCTGGGATTGACGACCAGGGCTCCTAAAAGTAGACCTGGATTTACCCAAAATGTCAAAATTCACCAGCATATGGTCGGACCACAACACCGGTTTAGGTACGGCTTCTACAATCGGGACAGTTGAGAATATTTGATCCAGGGTGTGGCCCTTGTTGTGGGTAGGGGACGCAAGGTAAGGCAGTAGGCCCAATGGCTTAGTGGTCTCAAGTAGCTTCATGGTGTCAACTGCATCTGCCTGATCCATATGGATGTTGAAGTCGCCTAACAACAGGCAATGTTTGAACTTCAAACTCACAGAGGATATCACAGCATGAAAGGTCCCGATAGGACCAGGGGGTCTATAGACAAGCAATCCAGCACAGGATTCGGAAGGTGCAAGGGTTAGGCAGAAGCCCAGAGCCTCTGCCCTGTGGATATCATCCGTCGGGACAATGGAGCACTCAAAGCGATTGTCATCTACCCCTCCGCCTTTGCCAATTCCCCGGTCTTTCCTAATTATAAAATAGTTAGGGGGAAGAGTGTTGACAATGTCTGGGCCGGAGCACTCGCCAAGCCAAGTCTCCGTCAAGAAGAGGCAAGTAGGTTTGAAATCTGATAATAGATTAAAAAGATCCAAAGCATGCCTGCTCCCAGACCGAGTATTCAACAGAGCGCATGTGAAATTACTTTCAGAAGATTTCCTGCCGAGCTTCAGAGCACGCTGATTCTCCCTTTCCCTAGGGGCTCTCTTAACTAAGCCCTTATTTAATGTCCACCCACAGCTAGGACAGTGAAAATTGCTCTTAAAGCAATGGTGCCTGCCTACAGAACCGCCATTGATGTCTTCTCTTAAACTTAGAAGGTGTGCTGAGGAGTACCTAAGTAAATCCCCCGGTAAATGTGACAGGGAAGCACCAGCCCGTCTGCCACCGGCCGCCTCCAGGACGCTGACCGGTGCAGACGGGCTTTCCTTAGGCCCTCCTTCGGCGTGGGGTAGGCGCGGCCGCTGTTGGCGTCCGCTGCGCGGAGACATCCACGTCTGGATTTATAGTGCCCGCCCGCGAGGCGGCAAGCCTAGTCCGCCGACTAGCAAGCCTGCCCCTCTCAAGATGGCCGCCAAACTAGTGCACTGCCTCCCAGTGCCACAATGCCCCTCAGCTCCTAGTCGGCTGAGAGGGGGCAACGAGGAAAAATGCAGCAGCAGGGTGGCAGGAAAGAGCGGCGCGGCAATCAGGTAGGTGATAGAATGCCCCAAGGAAAGTTATTACAAAATCCCAGTATCAGTTATTAAAACAGCACAGAGAGAGATCTCCCGGCTTTCCGCCTCAGGAGAGAAATGATAGGACAAAGAGCGGTGCGGAATGAGAAACCGGAATGAGGGCAAAGAAAACAGTGCAATTTAAAAGCAAGGAAGCAAGAATAACAGTGCAATGTCAATATTAAAAACTCAATTCAGTCAATATTAAAAGCTCAGTTCGTGCGGCTCGCTCCTCCCGGCATCCGCATCAGGAGTAGCGATGTAATAGCAGGTCTATCCCAATGCTGAATGACCATGTGGATCCTAACACATCTGGCTATGAGAAAGCACAGCAGGGAGGATCAGCTTTGTAACTCCAGTTTGTCCCAATGCCTGACACTAGCACACATCCCAGCAGCCACTCACATGTCATAGCACAGGACCACCACACAAACTTCACATTGGCCACCGCTGCCACAGGCCCTGTACACATGCATCCCCTCCCAGCAAAGTCACCCTCCCCAAATACTCACCCCTACCTTTCTGGCGATGCTCATTCAGACGTGCATCCAGCTCAGGATTAGTGACTGCCAAAATGCGGGCCATCAGTGGTGTTAAGTTGCGCCGTGCCAAACTCCCAGTGTGCGGTTGCAGCCCCAAAGTCATCTCAGCCACGTTCTTTACGAGCTGGCTGATGTCGTCCCACCTCTTGTGGCAGTGGGTGCATCTCGGTTGGATACCCCCAGGGCTCGCACCTTTTCTGCAATGGCCCTCCACACGGCCTTACGCTGGTGTACCTTGAGCTGCAGGTATGGGAGAAAAGAAGGGTAAATGACCAGTTAAACAGTGTCATGCAACCAACATCTATCAGTACAGTGGCAAGACACAGACTCAGGACCTATTGTAATCGTCCTCCATCCCAAACTGGGGGACACCGAACAAGTGCACTCTGCATGGGCCAAACAGATGTGATTGCATGCATACATGAGGGCGTGGAGGGTACCTGATATTCACACACACGTGCAGGATGACTGCACTGAACCCCCTCATGTGGTTCGCAGACATCACCAGTCCCATGCATGTCTGACCCCCCCTGCCCTACAGCTCCCTGTATGATAACTTACCACAACATTGGGTCCACCATACAGCCTTGGGTACTGTGCCAGCACCTTGTCCACTAGGACCTCCAGCTCCTTGCTTGTGAATGGACTGGCACGGATCTTCTCTGTCCTTGCCATCCCTGTGGACATGGAACACCTGTGGTGGAAGTGAGTGGTGGGTGGTCCCAGGCAGCAGGCTCTTGAGGCAGCAGTAGTAGAGGGTCCTCGGCAGTAGGCTCTTGAGGCAGCAGCAGGAGAGGGTCCCAGGCAGCAGGCTCTTCAGGCAGCAGCAGGAGAGGGTCCCAGGCAGCAGGCTCTTTAGGCAGCAGCAAGAGAGGGTCCCAGGCAGCGGCTCTTGAGGCAGCAGCTGGAGAGGGTCCCAGGCAGCGTCTCTTCAGATAGCAGCAAGAGAGGGTCCCAGGCAGCAGGCTCTTGAGGCAGCAGCAGGAGAGGGTCCCAGGCAGCGGCTCTTCAGGCAGCAGCAGGAGAGGGTCCCAGGCAGCAGGCTCTTGAGGCAGCAGCAGGAGAGGGTCCCAGGCAGCAGGCTCTTGAGGCAGCAGCAAGAGAGGGTCCCAGGCAGCGGCTCTTGAGGCAGCAGCTGGAGAGGGTCCCAGGCAGCGGCTCTTCAGGCAGCAGCAGGAGAGGGTCCCAGGCAGCAGGCTCTTGAGGCAGCAGCAGGCAAGAGTCCCAGGCATCAGGTTCTTCAGGCAGCAGCAGGAGAGGGTCACAGGCATCAGGCTCTTCAGGCAGCAACAGGAGAGGGTCCCAGGCAGCAGGCTCTGTGAAAAGTGGAAATGTGAGGCTCACTCTCATGGATATATAGCCCCCTGGGGTCGTTTGGTGCAAAGCTGCAACAATTGGTTGTCCAGGTCTGCCTCATTCAAAAGTATCCAATGACCGCCTCCGCGGTGGCAGAGCACGCCTTCTGCAATTTTCAAATGTGCATCATGCCACCGCAATCATTGCTCCCATTGGCTGTAGGCAATGCTCTATAGCAGCGATGCACCGCAGGGTCCCGGGGTGCGCTACCGCGATGGTGCATCTTTCAAACCCATCCAATGACTGCCTCCGTGGTGGTGGAGCACGCCTTCCGCGATTTTCAAATGTGCATCATGCCACCGCAATCATCGCTCCCATTGGCTGTAAGCAATTCTTCATGGCGGTGATGCACTGCAGGGGCCAGGGGTGCACTACCGCGATGGTGCATCTTTCGAACCCATCCAATGACCGCCTCCGCGGTGGCGGAGCACGCCTTCCGTGTTTTACAAATGTGCATCATGCCACCGCAATCATCGCTCCCATTGGCTGTAGGCAATGCCCCATGGTGGTGTCACACCGCTGTGGCCAGGCGGTAGCTACCGCGATTTGGGTGGCGGCGCATGTCCACCACCATCTACCCATGTCTCCATGCCAATGGCTACCACACTTGTGAAGGGGGTGGTGCTGCGGTCACACCGCCATGGGCAGGCAGTAACTACCACGATTTGGGTGGCGGCGCATGCCCACCGCCATCTACCCATGTCTCCATGCCAATGGCTGCCGCACTTGTGAAGGGGGTGGTGCTGGGGTCACACCGCAGTGGCCAAGCGGTAGCTACCGTGATTTGGGTGGCGGGGCATGCCCACCACCATCTACCCATGTCTCCATGTCAATGGCTACCGCACTTGTGAAGGGGGTGGTGCCGGGGTAACACTGCCGTGGCCAGGCGGTAGCTACCGGGATTTGGGTGGCGGCGCATGCCCACCGCCATCTACCCATGTCTCCATGCCAATGGCTACCGCACTTGCGAAGGGGGTGGTGTTGGGGTCACACCGCCGTGGCCAGGCGGTAGCTACCGTGATTTTGGGCACTTGCAATGGCAATGTCCATCGTGAACACTGCATCAGTAAACAGCAGCAACATGGTTAAGGACACATCATTGTGCACACAATGTCATTATTCAATATAATGCACAGGTGGTCGCACGTTATGTGTGACGCACATTGGTCAGTGGTGCCTGCAATGTCACTTATGCATTTGATGTTTGATGAAGCTTCACAGTGCTAAGCTGATGTCAGTTAGTCAGTCAGATTAGCTTTATTCGATTTTGGAATATAAAAATCATAAAAGCAACAATACATATATATACACCATTACATTTCATTTCACAATAAATAACATTATATTAAAATGGAATAAAATCATTAGCACAAATCAGCTAATCATTGAAGTACGTTTTCTTAAAACATTTTTTAAAAATCCAGTCATTACCATCGTGCATGTGGCGTTAACCAGTTGCTGCAAACTAAGGTACGCTGGTCTACATTGCCGCCAGGCACCTTACCTCAAGAATTGTCGAATCCACCTTTTTCGCTCTTTCGCGTGCAGTTTGCAAAGCAATACTACATGGAAGGTGGATTGCGACGATATATAATCACATGGGCAATAGGCAAGCTTTCTAGACCAGTCATTTTTAATCGGGAATGTGACCTTCCGATGGAATAGATTAAACCTGAATCTGGACAAAATAAACCGGTCAAAGGCCATGTTACACAGAGTTAAATATAGCTGTATTTTATAGGTGCTCAGAGACAATTGTTGTTCAATTACCATTTTCTTGGTAATTTCCCCTGCACATCTAAGTAAGTTGAAATGGGCCATACATAAACTCTTCAATTCTTTTTTTGAGACATTCCTGATTAAGTCCGGATTGGTGAAGTGCTCCGGCCGTTGGAGGTCATTTAGGGTTTTCTTAATGTATTCTAGCCAGACAATGCGCTTTGCATTGTCTAGACCCATGACATCCTGTATAATATCCTGATTTAGGCCCAGGGCTTCCGAAGCCCATACTCTTCGCCAAAGCAAAATGGGTTGCAGTTTAATCAGGTCTGTAATGTGGTCCATACCTAATTCCTCATGGCAATTAAAGACTGAGGTACCTTTCGGGAGGGCTAGAAGATATCTAAAAAAGTTATTTTCTTCAACTTGTAATGCTGTTGTATCCTGATATCCCCAAATCCCTGCCCTGTACAGTGCACTACTTCGGCATTTGGCTACATAAATCTTTAGCATAATTTCCGGGGGTCGTTTGCCCAGCTTGGAGGAGTTTTTCAGCGCTCCTATAGAGCGTTTGAAAGATAAGGTCCTATTCTTAACTTCAGGTCCCCAAGAGCCTGAACCATCAATTAAGACCCCCAAATATGGGAAAGTTTTAGTATTTTCAATTTCTAGCTCAGGAACTTTACGATTTTTACAGGTTCCGCGACCTTTGCCACACTGCATCACATATGATTTCTTGGCATTGATGTTAAGGCCCCTAACCTTCATGAAATCAAGATATTTTGTTAGAGCCTTCTTTGCTCCCACCTTCGTTCTTGCCATCAATACTGCGTCATCCGCGTACAAAAGTGAAACAATTTGCTTGTTGCCATACCTCGGGGAGTCAATTTTACTGGCCCCCAGTTCTGCCTCAAGGTTGTTCGTGTAGAGGGAAAAAAGAAAGGGGGCCAACACGCAACTTTGTCTCACGCCTTTTTCTATACTAAAGGATCCAGTACACTCCCCCCTCAGCCCATATCTTACTTTGGCTGTAGCCCCAGTGTAGAGCTGCCTTAAAAATAAGACAATTGTAGGCTCGACTTTCATTTCCTCTAGTATTTGCCACAGTTTGGAGTGTGTCACGGAATCGAAGGCGGCTGATAGATCAACAAAGATTGCATATAAACAGCCCTCTTTGGTCCGTGTATATTTTGCTTGAAGTAGTACAAAATTGAGGACCTGCTCAACAGTACCCATCCCTTCCCAGAATCCGTACTGGACGGGACTTAAAATGCCATGTTCCTCCGCCCATAGTTGCATTTTGTTTAAGAGCATTCTCCCTGCCATTTTCATGAGAGAGTCTAGTAGGGATATTGGTGTGTTGTTGGACAGACTCTCCCTGTCCCCCTTTTTATATATCGGTATAATAACCGACTCTGTCCACGTGCCAATAAAACCTTTTGCACAACAGGCCCGAAGGACCCGAGTGCAAAGTGGTGCCCATAGGTCTGTATTTAATTTATAGATGTCATTGGGGATCCCATCCGGCCCCGGGGCTTTGTTATTTTTGCTGGCCTGCGTAGCTGAGTGTACTTCTTCCAGGGTAATATCTATAGTTATTGGCTGATGGCCACCCCCTCTATGTAAAAGGCCTGTTTCACCATCCTCAATTGCGGGTGCCCCCTGCGAGTTACTGTATACCTTAGAGAAGAAATCGACTCAAGTTTGATCATCTATGGCTATTTCTAGCCTAGCTGCTTCCTTTTTGGTGAAGAAGGGCGCATTGACTGCCTGCCAAAAAGACCTGGAGTCTCTACACTGGGATGCGCTCAACAGATTCTGCCATGCTACTTCCTTGATATCCTTTTTTCGTTGGCGCCTGGCCAAGGTATACCCTTTCCTGCACTTTTTTATTGCATCATGATCCCTAGGTTTGTTGCCTAAGGCAGCCTTAAGGGTGGTGTATTCCTTAGTACACAGTGAATCAAACCAGCCCACCCCTTTGTTTGACTTATTACTCTGCATCCTAAATAATTTATCTTGAATAATACCAGTGATATTGCTATATGCCTCCAGAATTTGTTCATCAGAGGAGTTCTCGCCCAGGCATACCATAATATGTGTGAGAGCAGTAGTTATGATTTCTTTAGACTTTTTATGCGGGTCAGCTATGCTCCATTTTAAAGCCAGTCCATTTTGGCGTGCTATGGCTATTTTTGTGTCCAGGTCAAGCACTCAATAGTGGAAGCACTGGTAAACTCACTGGTACTTATATTCAAACTGAGAGGAAGATGGTCACTTAGACCAATGTTGGGAATCTCGAAATCTTCAATGCAATTGGAGAATCTATTCAGTACAATAGCAAAATCTATAACAGAATGGAGCCCCCTAGCTAGAAAAGTGGCACTAAATTCAACCTTCGGTGTACAAAGCAAGTTAGCAAAACCAAGGTCGAGATTGGCCTTTACGCTATTTATTATATCTCCTTTTTCAGAGTGCATGAAATGACACCTATCTGCGTTCTCCCCCCTTCCGTATTCCTCAACCCCACATGTTACTCGTTCAAAAATATTCATGTTAAAATCCCCTAACCAAATCAGGATTCTGTTTTCCCCCTTTAGTGAGTTGTGCCGCTCTAATTCCACCTGTAGTTTATATAGAACCTCCTTGAAATCCTCCTTCTTTATATTGTTATAAAAATTAACAATTAGTAATTCCACCCGATGTTTTAAAATAACAGAGACCATTTGGAAATAATGCGTACAATTTCTGGTAGTAATCTTGGCAACTTTTAATAAGTTGGACACATATATGCATAGCCCTCCTTTATGCCTACCAAACAGGGAGCGCACTGCCGGAACATGATAAGTTTTAAAGTCATCAAGGTGTTTCTCTTTGATAAGCCAGGTTTCCTGTATGCATAAAAGGTCAATATTCTGCACAAACTCCCCCCAGATTATATTATGTAGTTTGCTCTCTAGCCCACACACATTCCAGGAAATAATCCTCACTTGGCCACCCCGCTGCCTTTCAATTATGTGTGACAAATCAATGTGTTGTGGGTCAATGCTGACCTAGGCAAGGCTTGTCTCACTGTATGGTGTTGATACTTACTTGTGCTACCATATCAGCTCATGCACACAAGTGTCAGTTTTCCTGATACTGTGATCATTGGGCTCTTGATGTGTGCCAAGTTCACATGATGCATTGAGGTGTGACAGGTACAGCAGATGGGTATGAGCCAGTAATATTCATTTGACACAATTTTGTGGATGGTAGGGTAGGGTACGAGGCGTGCACATGTGGGATGTGGGGTTCTGTTTGTGTGCATTCCCATTGACCTAAGTTTTGTTTGCGGCACTTGTGTACTGTAAATGGAGAGGTGTGCCCTCTGTGTGTCTCAAATGTCCACCTATGTAACCTGGTGTGCCACGCATCTCTCATGGCAGTCTTTGTTTTTGGGTGACATCCTTAACGGGATGTGCTGTGGCCACCTCATGATGGTTGTCACTGACATTTGTCCATTTACATCTGAACTAGGAGGAGGCCTAATCTCATAGGTCACCTGACAGTGCTGGTGGACATGGAGGATACAGCAATCATTCGCACAATCCGCCTCAACAGACCGACCCTGAAGACCCTTTGTGATCTGTTGGAACCCCACCTGCAGCCTTGTCGCCACAACCCAGTGCATTCACACCCACATACAAAGTGATGGAAGCCCTCCACTTTTTAGCAACTGGTTCCTTCCAGGAGACCGTGGCCGGCACTGCAGGGATGTCGCAACCCATGTTCAGCATGGTGCTGAGGGATGTTCTTGCAGCCATGATGATATATAAGGATCGATACATACATTTTCCCATGGGAGCAGGATTGGCCGGTGTGAAGGGTGACTTCTATCCCCTTGGGCACATCCCCCATGTTGTTGGTGCCATGATTGTACCCATGTCTGTCTGGTGCCACCACAGGCGACTGAGCACATCTTTAGAAATCGCAAACATTATCATTCGATAAATGTGCAGTTGGTGTGCCTTGCGGACATTACCATTTCACATGTGTGTGCAAGTTTCCCCGGCTCAGCCCATGATTCGTACATCATGAGGAACAGCATGGTGCCCCGGATGATGGCAAATCTGCTTCCCGAGCATGCTTGAATAGTGGGTGAGTATGCCTAGTGATATGGTGTGCTGTGTGTGTGTGACCTGCTGCCCTCTGCCTGTGCAACATTGCAATGTGTGTTTGTCATTCACAGGTCACTCTGCATACCCCAGCTGTCCATGGCTGCTGAGCCCAATACGGAATCCCAGGATCCCCGGCTGACGTCAAGTGCAATGAAGCCCATGGCAGGACCCGACGTGTCATTGAGCGGACTTTTGGGCTGCTCAAGTCAAGATTCCGCTGCATTGACAGGACTGGAGGTGCACTGGCATACTCGCCTGGGAAGGTGTGTAAGATCGTTGTGGCATGCTGTATGCTGCACAACATGGCCATTCACAAGCGGATTCCCCTGCTCCCGGATGATGGTGAGGACCCAAGGCCCCCGCCTGCACAAGGACCTGAGTCCAGTGATGAGGACAGTAGAGAGGAGGAAGGAGTTGTCATGCGCCAACAGCTCATCACCCTCTAATTCACTTGAAGGTGGGTGAAGGGGTACGACATGTACATTGTCTGTTGTGATTGCTGTTGTTGTGATGGGCTATGGGCGGATGGTACAGACAGGCACATGTTGAGTCACCTGTTTGTGGAAAAGTGGATGTGACATTTCACATGTGAACGTATGCAGACCTCTGTTTGTTGACACTTGCTGCACATTGTGTTGTGTGCCTGTAAACTTAAGTGTATGTTTTGTGTAGTGTTATGTCTGTGATGCCACACTGACGCCAGTGACTGTTGTTCTGTTGTGTCTCCCTAGGTGCTCTGAAATTATCTAGCCCTACATACTGTACATCTTTTGGATACATCATGGACATTTTTAACACTGTAAATATGGCACTAAAAAACAAAACAGCACAAATTCAAGTGTGTAAGCTATTTTATTTACAAAGTGGACATGTGAGGGGTGCTGGCATATTTACATGAGGTGGTGATGGAGCAGTGAGTTGACAGGCATGGTAGATGAGATGCAAGAGTAGACACCACATGGATGTGGTGACCCAGTCCAACAGACAGATGCCATTCACAAGGCAGTGTGGGGAAGGACTGTCCAAACACTCAATACAGTGGGGAAGAGGGTTGCCATCAGGACTGGCTCTATGACTGGCGTGTGGCTGGTGCTTTGCCTCCTGAGACTCCCAGGCTCTTCTTTGGATGCCCCCTTGATCGCTTTGAAGGGGGCCCGCTGCATGGCCAAATGCGTTTGATGACTCACCCCTCTTTTTGGCCGCAGGGGAGGATGGTGCACTGTCATCCTGTAGCACAACAGAGGGGGGCGGAGGTGTTGTTTGGGACACAGGCCTGTCCCTCAGCAACGCCACTTGCTGGTCCACCATTTGACCAATGCGTTTGTCGATGGACCTCATCAGCAGGATGAGCTCACGTAATAGTTCGTCAGACCGGACACTTTGTCCTGGACCTGTTCATATGCCCCAATGACTCTGAAGTGGTCCAGGGATGATGTGCCAACCTCCTGATGTCTGGGGGTGACCCTGGCCCTCCCACCTGCCCAGCTGCAACGCACCTGTTGCCTCACCACTGTGGGTGCCCGCACACTCTCCCTGCCCTACACAGTTGGTGGTGTGTCCAGGTCATCCCCTGGGGCAGGCGGGGTGCTGATGGGGGTGGCGGAGGTGGCAGCGGTGGAGGCACAGGCCGTGACTGCAGGGGTCTGCTGTGCTGTTGTTGGTGCAGCAGACGTGGAGGTGGGGAGGATGGGATCCTGGGACCTGTTGGTCCTTGGCACACCAGATGGGCCGGCCTGGAGCTCATGGTCCACACTATCCTGAGAGTCAACATCTGAGAGTCCATGTACCGGGGTGGAGACTGGTTCTGCTGGTCGCTCTTGTCATCAGCAGCGAGTTCTTCATCACCTGTGGTTTAGATGGGGAATGGTCAGTGTTGGCCGCTGTCTGTACACTACCCAATTGAGAAAACTTTACTATTATTGTTAAGAGCAATAGTGGGTGCTACTACATGGTGCAGAGGAACATCAATTACTCATACATTTCAGGTATCGAAGCATTGCATGCAATTGGTGCAGTGTGTAGTGATGCAGGTCTTACACCCACAAAGAGCCAGACCAGTGAAGATGGCTACCTACCTGTAAGTTTGTTTGGTAAACAGTGCAATGGCTTCCAGGTGCTCCTGGGTGGGAGGGAGTGCTCCATGCTGCTGGGGTGTGGGACAGGGGGCATGGTGGGAGTAGTAGTGCAGGCCACCCTCCCCCAAATAGGCCTCAACGTGTGGATGGCTACCTACCTGTTAGGTGAGGGTGAACAGTGCAATGGCTGACACATGCTCTTCAGAGGGGGAGGCCTCTATCCTGCTCAGGTGTGGGACAGGGGGCATGGTGGGAGTTGTGGTTCAGCCCTCCCACCCCCAACCATACCTCCTAAGCAAGATGGCTACCTACCTGTTAGGTGAGGGTGATCAGTGCAATGGCTGACACAAATGCTCCTGGGTGGGGGAGGCCTCTATCCTGCTCAGGTGTGGGACAGAGGGCATGGTGGGAGTCATGGTACAGTTCTCCCATCTTCAAACATACCTCACAAGCAAGATGGCTACCTACCTGTTAGGTGAGGGTGGATAGGGCAATGGCTGACACATTCTCCTGGGTGGGGGAGGCCTCTATCCTGCTCAGGTTTCGGACAGGGGGCATGGTGGGAGTCGTGGTACAGACCTCCCACCCCCAAACAAGCCTCCCAAGCAAGGTGACTAGCTACCTGCTAGGTGAGGGTAAACAATGCAATGGTGTTTGGGTTGTGTATGGAAGTACTTATCAGTGTGTTGGTTGCCATTTGTTTCTACTAACCAGCCTCCATTACTCCAGCTACTCCTGTGAGACTCTCAGGATGCAGTATGGCAAGCACCTTCTCCTCCCATGATGTGAATGTTTTCTGTGGGATGGGAGGGCCACTGCCAGTCCGGTTATCCAGCTCCCAGTTCTTGCTCCTCCTCTCTTTGACAGCCCTCTTGAGATCATGCCACCGCTTCAGGATCTCCTTTTTGGATTGCGGGGTGGTCCCTACTGCATTGACCCTTTGAACTATCATTTGTGTCCTTGTGGCTAATTGTGTCTGTTGGACCAGGCTACCAAACAGTTGTGGTTCAACTCTCACTATCTCATTTACCATGACTGTCAACTGACTCTCTGTGAACTTTGGCATTTTCTGTGCTGCCATGGTGCATGATGTTTGAAGTGTTTGTGGGTGCAGGGGTGTGTGTGGTGTTGATGTGTGAGGTGTGTTATGTGGTGGGGGATTGTTGGTGCTGGTGTGATGGTGGTAGTAATGGTGGTGGTGATGGTGTGTGTGCTGTGTTCTTTTGCCTCTCCTCTTCTCCCTGACCGCTATCTGTTCCTTTAGAGGGGGTCCCCTACTTACTACATTGACATCTCTTAGCAGGTCAGAACTCCCTGCAAGGAAGTTCAGGGCAGCTGGTGGTGAAGTCTTTGTGTCTCTCAGACTTCAGAACAGGAGGCAAGCTCTATTTCAAGCTCGTCTTCAAGCAGAGGACACAGCACATAGCAAAGTACTTGTCCTTTCCTTGGCAAAAATAACCACTGCAGGCCAGCCCCAGTCAGCAAACAGCAAAGGGGCAGTGTTCCTCCTCAGTCCGTTTTTCCAGCTCTTCTCCTAGGCAAATGTTCCTCTTGATTCCCAGAAGTGATCTTTGAAGTGTTTTCTATCCCTTAGAGTTCCAACAGGAGGCAAGCTCTACAACAGCGCTACGAGGCCCCCGGGCAGTAACACACTTTTTAAAACCTAATTTAATTTCATTTCATTCATTTCATTTCATTTCATTTCATTAGAGAAAACTCACTAACGCACACTCCAGTCCTTTCCCTGCACAAGACAGAAGCAACCACTGCAGGCCAACCCCAACTGCACACAGCACGAGGGCAGTACTGCTCCTCCAGCTTTCCCGGTTCTTCTTCCTGGCAGGTTCCTTAGTTCAGCAGTGATCTAAAGTTCAGGGGTCTGGGTCCCACTGTGGAAATTCACAAAATTGATGTACATAAGCGGCGTTCATTTGTCTTTTCCCATTCCCCTCCTTGTACACACCACGAATGTCGTGAGACGTTGACCGCGTCACTCCGCCAGTAAAGGCCCATGCCCGCATGTACCTGACAGCCATTTTAGGCACCATGGCCTCTTTGCCCGCTCATTGAAATCCCCGGCTTCCCTCCTGCGCGCATTGAACACACACCCCCCACTCTCAAATGACCCTCTCCCTCCGCGCACCCTGGCTGCCCCCTCCCTCACATGCACAGGTCCGCATGACCCTGTCCTTGGGAGTCACGGCTGCGCCTGACCAACACCTCCTTTCCTTTCATGAATAACCCCTCTGTTGGTAAACCCTCCCTCCACGATCGACTGTCCACACAGGTCCGAGGCCATCGCCTAAGCCGGGAGATACTGTTTACTGCCCCTTATTGTATGGAGTCACTCGGCGGAACACTCAGCTGCGTGATTGCCCCCTCCTCTTATCAGCAGGTTAAGGGCCCCTATTGTGGATATATGTGGGGTGGGATTGACACGAGGATTACGGGGATGTCTTTTCCTTGTTTCACAATGTCGTTATTGTAATAAGGAATGTTTTGTAAGGTATAAAAGGCGATGTCTCAGAGAACTTGTTAGAGGACCTCCCGAAAGACACTGTGTTTCGTGTCCGAAATGACAGGCTCTCCTCATGAGTGATAAATCCTGTTCTTGTGATTCCTGCTCCCAGCGCCCGTCTCTTTATTTGGTAATTATTCAGAATGGGAACTAAGAGGCGTCTTGCGCCAGCCGCCCGGGCATCGATAGCAACGTGGCCTCTTTTTCCTCAATTGGCGTCCCAACGCGGGGTCCATCAGTGACATAAGGTCCAGTAGGAGAGATCCAGACGATGAGGTGAACATCTAAATGATTGGAGTATACCTGCCTTGAGAGGGCCCTCGTCCGGCTGCCGATTGAATGAACTTCATCGATTCTGAACCGACCTCTCTCGAGTGACCTATTGTCCTGACTGGAATCCCACAGGAATGCTGCATAGAGTAAGAGAACGATCGGGCGCTGGAGGGGGAAGACGAAGAACTGTCCGCATGGTCCGGTCCGGGTAAGATTAAGTAGGGCGTTTTTATGCCTGATTGGTAGGATGGTTTTATCCATCTGATTGATTGATTGATTGTATTGGAATCGGTATTTAAATACTGATATTGTTGTTGTTGTTCATTTAGCTTTGGTTGCTACTTGAAATATTGGTTCTCTTCTTGAGAACGAGACATTCTCTGTTTTCAAACAGCGGCGAATAGGAACGTTCGTCTCTCTTTGCAGATAGAGAAGGGTAGGCTATGCCCCTTTATGATTCGTCAGGCCTACCTTTCTCCCCATTGATTGTTTGATATCGATTAATATCGATTGTTGCTCTTTGAGATCTTCCCTGTCCACAAACAGAGACGAATAGGAATATTCTGTCTCCCTTTGCAGATAGCGAAGGGCAGGTAATGCAGACGTGTGTCCCCGTTGTAATCCGTCATGCCTGTTTTTCTCCCCACTGATTGATTGATTGACTGGACATTGTTGTCCAAGGAATTGTTCGTTTGAGGTATTTTATGTTTGCAAATAACGTGGAATAGAAATATTCTGTCTAGTCTTTGCAAGTAGTAAAGGGTAGGTTATGCCCCTTTATGATTCGTCAGGCCTACCCACTCCCCACTGATTGACTATTTATTGGGGGTAGCTCACCTGGTCCGCCCAGGAGGCTACCCTAATGAAGGGACATATGCTCCCCACTCATTGACCATTTATTGGAGGTAAGCTATCTGGTCCGTCCAGGAGGCTACCCTAGTAATTGGAGGTACATCATTTGGTCCATCCAGGATGATACCCTAATGAAGGGACATGTGTTCCCCACTGATTGATAATCTAGTTCCACCCGGACCATTTATTGGAGGTAACTCATCTGGTCCGTCCAGGAGTACCCCTAATGAAAGGACATATAAAAATATAAAGTGATCACCGTACCCTGTTAACAGAAACTTTTAAGTTGAAACACGCTAAGGAAAGGAAGGAAAAATAAAAGAAATCGGGCTAAGTCAGTAACCCCCTGATGAGCTTTCGACTTCACTAAAAATAAGAAACATTAGGAATAGTTCGTAATAAGAAATATGAAATGGCGAAAGCTTGACGGCAAGACAGCCACGAGGTAGCTAGGCTCCGCTGCCTATTCCTGCTCCAAACATGTCTGCCTCATTGCCCACCACGTCCAAATAACGGTAACATGAAATAGATACAAATCAATAGATACCTACCCTAATTCCGGAAGCTCCCGAAGTGCAACGGGTCCGCAGTTACGCCCATCCGGAAGGCGAGGCCTCGATGCGTGCAGAGCATGGCTCGGCTGGCCGCCATCGGAAGGTTGTTATGGTCTCCCCATTCCCTTCTTTCCTTCTGCCCTGCGGGCCACGAAGGGGGGGGATGTCTTGCCTCAGCCACCGACTCCCCCCCCCCTCTCTATCGCCAGCTCCGGCCGTCAGCAAAACCGGAGCCAAAGCAGGTAGCTCCGCAGCGATAACTCTGGATAGTTGCAGATAGTCCCTTCAGCGGCAACCCTTGAGAGTTGCAGGAAGTCCCGCCACGAAGGGGGGGGGGGGATGTCTTGCTGCCTCTGACCCCCCCCATCTTCATTGCCTGGCACGGCCATACCAAAGCGCTGGAGCCGAAGAACGGCGCGGGGTCGCTGGAAGGGGGAGGCGGCGCGAACGAGCATCCCCCACCTCCCTCCAGGTGGAGGCTTCCAGCGACACCCCAACGCTCCTGCTTGAAGAGGGTCCATATCACAAAGCGGGTTTTCTTGCCCGGGACAGGCTCACGCCCTGTGCTCCTCAACCTTGAAGATTCTAGAAGAGCCGGGGGGGGCGACCTCTCCATGAGGCGCCCCCCGCCCGTCCTCCGATGGAGCCACGAGACGTCGGCGTACTCCTGCCGGCGCCAGCCTCAGTTTGGAAATGACTAAAATCCTGCAAAGATACAGATTTGTTCAGTTCCGGTGGAACCCCAGAATGACCCGGTAGGAAAGATTGTTGCCTCCCTCCCCACTTTGACTGATGGTCCATATTGCTAGTCTGTTACCCCATTGCGAAAAACTTTTTTGAACTGCCAAAAGAGGTTCTGGTCCAACCACGAGTCAGTGGAGGCATTCTGACTATACTGGGACTTGCCTGACCTCGCCCAAAATGGCGCCGATACAAAATGATGCAGTTTTTGGACAATGAAAGTAGATAAGATGTATATTGATTATGTGCTTGGAAAAGAAAGCGATATAAGATGGATATTGATTATGTGTTGGGACAGTGAACTGATTTAGGGTGGGTACTAATTATGTTTGGAAGCAATGAATTGGTATAAAATAGGCACTGATTGAGCATTTGGACAATGAATTGATATACGTTAGGTATTAAGTAAATAGTTGGACAATGAGATGATATTATTGAAAGCTCGAATTCTTGACACACATTATACTCGCCCCGTAAGAAAGTTCGATACGATTTTATTGCACTGCTGCACTTTATGAAATGAATGGCCACCGACTTCGTTCCTCTTATGCACAGTTCCAGTCTGCTCCGCAGCCGGCCCACTGGGTTGTAGGCCCGTATTTGTGCGCCAATATTTTTAATTAAAGGTATTTTGAAAAAGAAAGTATAATTGTAGCAATTGCATTAATGAGTTTCGAATGTGTTACTACTGTCTCCAATATAAGCGAAAAATAAGCAGCTTTATTAAGGTTGAAGGGTAAAAAGGCCCAATACTTAAGCAGTTACATTATATGCCACAGATAGCAGGAAAAAAGGTTAAGATGCCCTTAAGCGATACCGAAGAAATGCCACCTGACCACCACCTTTGCACATGACCTAAAAGGCCACGATCAAGTGATTCATGTAGATGCGCAGACCATCGATGATTATCTATCTAACAATACTGGTCCCTCTGGGTTTAAACGCCGAGATGGTAGAGAATGAACCCCGTGGAGATAGGTCGAGTATGAGGTAGGTAAAAACATTTTTTCGGATTTATGCGCATTGATGTGTTTTGAATGCTGCCCCCACCCCCTTCTTCTCCTCCCTTCTGCAGGTCACGTCGGAACATCGGTTGAAGTATGGAGGAGGGATGATCAAACGACCGACGAAAAGGGAAGAAGGGGATCTGAGCATAGTACTTATGCTAACGAGTTTTGAAAGACGTAGACTTAGATATGACTGTTCCTCCTTAGAACGTAGCGACTGGGAGGATGGACTGACATAGAAACTTGACGGGTTAGTACTGTATGACGGAATTTGACTCGAATCAGCACGCCAGATAGTGCAACTATGACGTTTAACTAGATAGGGAAAGGACAAGGAAAGGTCCCGGGGTAAGGGTTACCTAGGCACCACCCGTCTGGGAAAGTAGGAATGTTGTTGATGTTCAAAATGTACCACCTCCTTCTCGCACTCTTATAGATATAGCCAAGCTGTCCGACTGTTCCCCCGATCAATACCCTCCGTTGCCTCAGCCTGGAGAACTTCTCACCAAAGGAAGAAACTCAAAAGTGGTTTAAGATCCAACCGTGGGCAGTAGCCCAACCAGGTTAATTCCTGACCAACTGACCGAGGTGTAAGTATTAGCAACTGAGAACACTCGCAAAGATAGCAAACGAGAGGAAAAGGAGGAAAAAGGTAAAAAGAGCTCATCACGTAGATAAATAGGATACAAAAGATGCGCAGCATGCAGAAAGAGATCTTTTTGGCCAATAACTGTTCTATGTTTTGTCGTGAATCTTTCTTTGTGTGTAATACACGTATTGTCTTCCTTCGTCTGAGTTTGTGTGTATGTACTGTACGGGTTTATGCCTCCCCTCTGTTCGCGTCTCTTTGTTGTATCAACAAAAAGAGAGAGAGGGTTGAAGGGCACTTTTGGTCCCCAATAAATCACAAGTAATCAAAGAAAGAGTGTCCATATTGTGAAGTCCAGAAGACCGGGTGATTCACTCAGGAATAGTTCTCTGCTTCGCAGTGTAAACGCCAAGATCTGTGGCCCCACCCACGCTACTGAATCAAGCTTGCGTTCCAGTTAAGCTTGTGTTCCAAGCCTCAGTTCCATTCCAAGATGCATTCCCGGCTTGCCGACCTCTCGCGGGACTACGCGAGCAGCTGGCCAAGCCTCGCTTTAAAACCCTGGTCCCCGATTGGTCCACACAACTTGGATTCCAAGCCTCGCTTGGATCTCAGGTCCCCGATTGGCCCACGCTCAAGTCACCGCTCCCTTAACGCCGAGCTTGCCCTTCGCTCAGGATCCACGAGATCCAGCGAGGGTGCAGCTAGGTGCCGAGCGGGTGCTGAGCGTTGCGGGCGTAAGAAACCTTACTATGGGACACCTTTTATCAGATAAGTTGTGTGAATGGGATCATGCTAGTTCCTAAAACCTCCTCTGTGTGTATTTGTTTTTCTTCCCTTTATGAATAGGGTGTGCCATTGTCGCTCCCACCCCCCTCCTGAGTTCTATGGGGCGTAGTTCTATCTTTTTTCAAGTGAGGATAATTTCCTTTATTACGTACATAGTGTTGTGTGCCTGATCAATTTATATGCCACGGCCAGCAGTGTTACGGCGCGTTGCACTGAAACCCTGCTTCAACGTTTTTTCACCTCGGGTACCATTCCCTGACACCCCGCTATAGGTAGCTTTGTATATACCTAGCCTACCACACGGATAGACTTAAACACGATAAGTCTCCTTTCACTCTGCTGTTGTTGTACCTTTCACACACTACAGACCGCGCTGAATAAATTTCTTCAGCGCTAGTTGAGGCCCTTCCACCCCGGATTATGGCACTACCTCAGCTACGCATCTCATGCATACCGGCCACGGCCTTTGATAGGTATGCAAGCACGTGTCATGCCACAAAGTCACTCTTTATGGCCACTGTATATGATGACAAACCATTGATTTTATGTCTTTGTGTCTATGTATTCGTTTGTCTGTTTGTCACCTTACTTTTCACAGACTCCTAGGTTCCTCGCAAAAGAGGTAAAACCCCAAACTTATGAGTTTATTTTTCTTTTCTTTCTTTGCACCATTTTACACGTAGTGCTATTTTTAACTTTCACGACCATTGGCAGGGCGGGCCTTAGCGCGCCCCTCCTGTCATTGGGACACTCGCTTACCGATCCTGATGAAAGCCCAGTAAAATAACACATAGAACAGAAACATGTTGACCTCCTTCCTAGGGTAACACCAGTATATTGTAATTGGCTAGTTTCCCTACACATAATCAGTTTTTACTCATGTCAGGTTGACCAACCAATAAAAGTTTTTTTGGTACAACCCCTGACATTTTTAACCCTATTATAATTTTCCACTCTTCATCCTCACACAAAAAACCTGCTCCGCAGTCTCCTGGCGTCGCAGCACACCGGGGAGGTACTCGATCTCTCCCGGTGGACCCGATGATGAAGCATGTCACCACTAGGGTGAGTGAGGGTTTCCTGAAAAAGCATTGTATTTTTTCATGAAATTGGTCCTACTATCTGACCACTTACAACTGGCCTCAGACTTCACGTGCGACAACCACTTCTTTGTAGATCCTTCCTCTATGGACACTCTTTCTTTGATTACTTTTGTTTCGCGTCTCTTTGTTACCTGACCCCTGCTGTTCTGTGTTGTGAGCACACTAAATGACCTATTTCCGTACACGTCTCTCTTTTCTCTCTCTCTCTCTCCCTCTCTATCTATCTCTCTCTCTCTCTCTCTACATGTCATAAGTGTACCGAATGGCTCGTTTAGATTGCGGACGACTCTCACTCTCTACGAGAGTCCCCCTGTTTCATCTTCCTTTTTGTGGTAAAATTGTGCCCCGCTGGCACCAGTCTGATTGGATACTTATTAAACACGAAGGTGTTCAGCGAAATTGACAGAAACTAAAACGATTGTAACTTGCCATATTACTACCTCTCCTTTCTGCAAAATGAATGAAATCGAATTGGCTAAGAAAGAAAGGACAGGTAAGGTGACTAAGGCCCCCTAATCTGGCCTTTTAAAAAGGGGAACTTTATGTCAATGGCACCCTATTTTTCAGTTCGTTAGAGACAAGCGCCGATGACCAGATTGACCCCCAATGCCCAGATTGCCCCCCCCTTTTTTTTTTGCACTCAAGCGCGAATGCCCGAAGCGTCTCCGCCCCACTTGATTGACTCCAGCTGCTGTCCCCAATGTATAACTGATGACCATGAGTAACTGTCGCCCCTCGAGATAAACATGTCTAACCCTATCATTCGATGATTGCACCCCCGCTCTGTTTGAAAGAGTTAGCCAGCTCTAAAGGGAAATGTAAGACTGTTAAGGCTCGGGTTAGAAGGACGAGTCTCCCCTAAAATGTTGCCGATTTTGGAATTCTTGATGAAATACGCAAGTGATAGGAGTCTGACCTCTGTCCATATGTGTCATGAATGAGCGCCGATTAGACTTGGTGCGAACACAGTAGAAATACCCACAAACTTACTTCAGGGTGATTGACTTCTGACTATGACCAATGAGCATAACCCCCAGGTACTAGGATTGCGAGTGGAATTCAAATGTAAAAAGTCTTCTCCTGCCAGTTCTCTAAAACTTGTTTTTACCCATTCAAAGATATACGATCACTGGAGGAGAAGGGTCGGACGTGACGCACAGCCTGGCTGCAGATCATGAGACACATGCGACCTCGACCAAAGGTGGAGCCACAGCGCAACAAGATACGGGACAAGGCAGCACTCTCAAACGCGGTAAACGAAAGGATGAAGGGCTGTCCTGAAGCTCTCTGTCCGCTAACCCACGTGTGCCTGGAGCCTCCGTCCCCCTTTTCAAGCCCGATTGATGGGCCTGCTTGCTTGTTATCCTTTGCTCCCTTGGTCCCTTTGGTGTGTCCCAGGAAATCTGACCCCACACCGCCCTCTCTCCCATCGACTATTGAACCACACACCCTCTTTTCCACGTGACTTTTTGACCGAAAAGAAGAACAGCATTTAGGTGGAAACGGGGTTCTGCCATGGAAATATAGATGCCGAGCATAAGGCGCCACTAAAAGGATTGGTTAAGGAACAGGACTGTGGTCTAAACAGCAGAGGACAGACCGCACCTTGCAACGCGAAAGGTTAAATTCGAGCTGGACCTATAGCTCCGCCGCTGGTGCTCAACAGCGCCAACGAAAGGACACGGACTAGAGCCTACCAGTGATGGCTCACTGCTAAAAAGACACTGTGACGAAGAGATCTTATGTATTGGACTGAATTCCCCCCTCAACTACTTGGTCGAAAATGTTCATTGGTCACGGTTTTTGAGAAAGTCAGAAGCATTTATGCTATGTAATACATTTGATTCAGAAAAGGGGGTGGTGATGAACAGAGTGTCTGAATTAAGCAGACCACTCTTACCCAGTCGAAAGATCAGGGCTTGATCCATCACCGTTATTTATCTCACTGCACCATCCCAGCTCAGAACCTGGCTTATGCAAATCAGTCTGTCCCTGTCCCCGGGAGCTTGTTTCCTTCCCAGTGTAAGAATTGGCTTTTGTAGTTTGGTTTGCCCTGTTCCCATCATGCACTGGGACAGGAACAGACTAATTTGCATACAGCCAGGTTCTGAAACTGGGATGGTGCAGTGAGCTAAAAAACGGTGTTGGATCTAGCCCTGATCTCTTGACTGGGTGAGAGCTTTCTGCTTAATTCAGAGACTCTGTCCCTCACCACCCCTTGTTGTAAATATTTTTGTCCACCCTAAGCGTGGAAGGGTATTCTCAGATGTGAGACCCTTGCTCATTGCACCATCAGGATTCAAGCAAACCGGGCCGAAGACGGCTGTAATGCCAGAAACCGGTCCCCGGGAGCTTGTTTCCTTCCCAGTGTAAGAATTGGCTTTTGTAGTTTGGTTTGCCCTGTTCCCATCATGCACTGGGACAGGAACAGACTAATTTGCATACAGCCAGGTTCTGAAACTGGGATGGTGCAGTGAGCTAAAAAACGGTGTTGGATCTAGCCCTGATCTCTTGACTGGGTGAGAGCTTTCTGCTTAATTCAGAGACTCTGTCCCTCACCACCCCTTGTTGTAAATATTTTTGTCCACCCTAAGCGTGGAAGGGTATTCTCAGATGTGAGACCCTTGCTCATTGCACCATCAGGATTCAAGCAAACCGGGCCGAAGACGGCTGTAATGCCAGAAACCGGTCCCCGGGAGCTTGTTTCCTTCCCAGTGTAAGAATTGGCTTTTGTAGTTTGGTTTGCCCTGTTCCCATCATGCACTGGGACAGGAACAGACTAATTTGCATACAGCCAGGTTCTGAAACTGGGATGGTGCAGTGAGCTAAAAAACGGTGTTAGATCTAGCCCTGATCTCTTGACTGGGTGAGAGCTTTCTGCTTAATTCAGAGACTCTGTCCCTCACCACCCCTTGTTGTAAATATTTTTGTCCACCCTAAGCGTGGAAGGGTATTCTCAGATGTGAGACCCTTGCTCATTGCACCATCAGGATTCAAGCAAACCGGGCCGAAGACGGCTGTAATGCCAGAAACCGGTCCCCGGGAGCTTGTTTCCTTCCCAGTGTAAGAATTGGCTTTTGTAGTTTGGTTTGCCCTGTTCCCATCATGCACTGGGACAGGAACAGACTAATTTGCATACAGCCAGGTTCTGAAACTGGGATGGTGCAGTGAGCTAAAAAACGGTGTTGGATCTAGCCCTGATCTCTTGACTGGGTGAGAGCTTTCTGCTTAATTCAGAGACTCTGTCCCTCACCACCCCTTGTTGTAAATATTTTTGTCCACCCTAAGCGTGGAAGGGTATTCTCAGATGTGAGACCCTTGCTCATTGCACCATCAGGATTCAAGCAAACCGGGCCGAAGACGGCTGTAATGCCAGAAACCGGTCCCCGGGAGCTTGTTTCCTTCCCAGTGTAAGAATTGGCTTTTGTAGTTTGGTTTGCCCTGTTCCCATCATGCACTGGGACAGGAACAGACTAATTTGCATACAGCCAGGTTCTGAAACTGGGATGGTGCAGTGAGCTAAAAAACGGTGTTGGATCTAGCCCATATCTCTTGACTGGGTGAGAGCTTTCTGCTTAATTCAGAGACTCTGTCCCTCACCACCCCTTGTTGTAAATATGTAATACATTTGGGCGTTAGGAACCCAACAAATGCAATTTCCTATGTGCTGCATTCTGCCAATCGCATCGACGGTTCATGGTTATATGCAATATGTTGGTATTGACAAATACTATTTCATCAACCACACATGTTTATATGTATGCCCATCAATTTGGAAATGAACTTTGTTATGTAAAAAGCGGCGACTGTGGAAATTCACAAAATTGATGTACATAAGCGGCGTTCATTTTTCTTTTCCCATTCCCCTCCTTGTACACACCACGAATGTCGTGAGACGTTGAACGCGTCACTCCGCCAGTAAAGGCCCATGCCCGCATGTACCTGACAGCCATTTTAGGCACCATGGCCTCTTTGCCCGCTCATTGAAATCCCCGGCTTCCCTCCTGCGCGCATTGAACACACACCCCCCACTCTCAAATGACCCTCTCCCTCCGCGCACCCTGGCTGCCCCCTCCCTCACATGCACAGGTCCGCATGACCCTGTCCTTGGGAGTCACGGCCGCGCCTGACCAACACCTCCTTTCCTTTCATGAATAACCCCTCTGTTGGTAAACCCTCCCTCCACGATCGACTGTCCACACAGGTCCGAGGCCATCGCCCAAGCCGGGAGATACTGTTTACTGCCCCTTATTGTATGGAGTCACTCCTCTTCAAAGGACCCACTATTGATCCTGGCCTCCCCGCCCCCTGGGGTACGATCAGGCGCACACATCCTAAGAATCGGCGGAACACTCAGCTGCGTGATTGCCCCCTCCTCTTATCAGCAGGTTAAGGGCCCCTATTGTGGATATATGTGGGGTGGGATTGACATGAGGATTACGGGGATGTCTTTTCCTTGTTTCACAATGTCGTTAGTGTAATAAGGAATGTTTTGTAAGGTATAAAAGGCGATGTCTCAGAGAACTTGTTAGAGCACCTCCCGAAAGACACTATGTTTCGTGTCCGAAATGACAGGCTCTCCTCATGAGTAATAAATCCTGTTCTTGTGATTCCTGCTTCCAGCGCCCGTCTCTTTATTTGGTAATTATTCAGAATGGGAACTAAGAAGCGTCTTGCGCCAGCCGCCCGGGCATCGATAGCAACGTGGCCTCTTTTTCTACACCACTTTTTATGGCACAAACTCATTTGTTCTCTGTTGGCAGAGAAGTTATTTGCCCAGCCAAAAGCAGTACTGTGCTCTCCGGTGCAGCTGCCCGGCAGGAGGTGGAGACAGCATTGTCCAACACAGATGGGCCCATTCAGGTGTGAAAGAATCTTCTCCTCCTACTCTAAATGCAGCCCAGGTCTACTCAGCCCAGCCCCGACACATCCAGGAAAGGCAGGACACACACCAACCCCCCTGGTGGCCTTCTGAGAGAATGCACATCCCAAGCCCCTGTCATTCAAAAGCCAGACAGTCAATCCATAAACCAACAGTGTCACACAGGATGGCTAAGCAAGAAAATATTAAGGGCTCCATTAGGATGGCGGGCGGACTTTTGTGCCTGTGATATGTGCAGGGGTCCCGCAATGCACATTATGTGCACCCCATTCCCCCCTTCACCCTGGGGGCCCGTAATGGGCCCCAAAAGCAAAGACCGTATGCCTTTTCACGCCGCCGTGGAAAGGCTTAGAACCACAAGCATTGTAATATTGTTGGCGGTGTCTCGCAGACACCGCCACCATATGTACGCACTATTTCTGCTGGTCGCAAAGACGACCTGCGGAAAAGTGGCGGACGGTCTTTCCATCCGCCGCGGACCCCCCAGCCATCCTAATGTGGCGGGGGGTCATTTCAATGAGGATGGTGGGTGGATTGCCTCCGCCGGGCCAGCGGTGGCTACCGCCAGCCCAGCGGGGGCAATCCGCCCGCCATCCTAATGGGGCCCTAAGTATCAATAGGAGATAGATGAATGAAGGGCTTTTTCCGTTCCCCTGGTAATATATATGAGATCAAGAAGAACTAGCTAGTGTTTAGGAATTGTGTGGTTTGTCTGAGAAAGAAAACCTTTTTCTTCTGAAGACCCTCACACACCAACCTTGTTGGTGGCATGCTTTATTATCGGGCCCCACCTGGTGGCACAGAGCGTGCCCCAGGTGTGCTACGACGCCTATTTACAGCGGAGTGGGTTTTGGTGAGAGGTGAGTGCTGTGATTGTGTAGGAGTGTAGTTTAAAAACTGTCCTCACGGAGATCCCTGTTTCACTACCTTGGGGGGTCCCTTGGACTCACGGAGATCCGAAGCAACCAAGTAGGGGTTCGCAAGGATTTGGATCCAGAGATACAAACTCACTACCAACCCCGTTGCTGGATACTCATGAGGTCCACCTTGTCAATCACAAGAGTAGATCTTTGAAGGACACTAATCCTCGACCTATAAAAGCACCTTAGTGAGTGCAGCACATAACTGGTCATCCCTACTTTGGATGTTGACCACTCACTAAAACACACTTAGGTCCTGAAGAAAGCCAGATTAATATCAAGGCCTGGCTGAAACATGTCGACCGCAATGGATGTGGGAGACCATCATTAACTCCAGACACATCTGCCTTGTTGTTACTACTGCCAAAGGCCAATTCATTAAATAACCCCCTTGGGTAAAGGGATCCGAGGACTAAGCATGGGCGAATTTTGCGAATCTCGCGTTCGCGAATTTTACGGATTTGCGAACTCGCAATCCGCAAAAATCCGCGAATTTGCGGATTTTTTTTTTGTGTTCGCGCGGGTTTCTGCCAGTTCGCGAGGGTTTTGTACAATTTCGCAAACGCGAACTTACCTGTCGGGTCGCAAGTTTTGTGAACTTGTTGTTTCTACGTGTCCAGCCTGTTTGGGACACTCTTCTTCATCACTGCCACCCTCTGTCACCACTGCCACTCTCTGACTACTCATGCCACCCTCTGGCCCACCCATGCCACCCTCTGTTTCATCACAGCACCCTCTGGTTGTCCAGTGTACATTATTGTGGCAAAGCAAAGCACACCTTCCCTGCCTCAAGTGACCTGAATTAATTTGGGGCTGATTAATGTGTCACAGAATATTTTTTTAGCTGGCACCTGCTTCCTTAGTGCTTCCTGATTAGTGATCTTTTGCACTTGCTAAGTGCTTTCATTGTTGCAAAATTAGTTACAACACCTGCCCTGCCCCAACTGACAATAATGAATTAGGGGCTGATTAATGTGTCACTGTTGGATTTGAACTTCCAGCCTGGCTCCTGCTTGTCTCCCTTAGCTGTAATTCAGGACCTTTGTGGCATATGTGTAACTATTCTGAGGGTCAGAGCAGGGTCACATAATAGTTGCAAGTAGGCAACTGAACTCTGGAGGGGCCCCTCAGGAAGCACTACAGGAAATGGCTACTAATGATGAGCTTGAACTTTTGAACCTGGTAAGTAGTTTCAGTTTTGCTAAGATCGTATTTCTGCAATTTAGCGCTTATTCGCGGGGCGCGAAGTTGAACTGGGAAGCCGCGAACTCACGCGAACAGTGCGAGCAAGCCATAAAATCCGCTGCTCGCGGATTTTGCGGGAAATTCGCGAATCTCGCGGATTGCGAATTTACCGAAAATCTCCAAAATCCGCGAGCGGAACGGATTTTCCGCCCATACTTACCGAGGACAGGTTTTAAACCACACTCTTACACAATCACAGCACTCTTACCTCTCACAAAATCCCACTCTGCTGTAAACAGGTGTTGTACCACACCCGGGCAAGCTTAGTGCCTGGGCACACACAGTGTACTGTACTAGGGACTTACCGGTAAATAAAATATCCCAAGCATGAAATCACCAATCCATCATAACAATTTACAGGGAGAGTATATGCACTTTAGCACTGATCAGTAGTGGTAAAGTTCCCAGAGTCATAAAACCAACAAAAACATGTCAGAAACAGAAGGCCCAAAAGCAACAGGTCTGGGGATAAACCCTCTGAAAAATCCACGTCTAACACAACCCCCTTCCAGCCTAAAGCCAAGGATGACTAATCAATCCCTTGAAAGACTTCCATGCATGAGGCGATGGAACCTAGACCTGATCCACAACAGCGGGGACACGTTCTGGTTCTACGCCTTCCTGAACCCAGTTGGATCCCTCTGTCCATACTCTCAGGGCCCACTAAGCTAGCCCTGTGGACCCATCTGTGCAGCACCTAAACTTACCTGTGTACCAGGACAGCAAGCCACTGTGACCAATAACAGATGTCAGTGAGGAGAGCCAGGCCCCAGGCCTTTCATTGTTCTCTAACCTCTGTGGTATTAGAGAGTGGGGGCACTAGCCCCAGGTGCCTGGCACCCTTTGTCCTCTCTCTCTCCTGTCAGGTTTAGTTTAGTTTAGTTTAAAGGAGTTTGTAGAGCGCTTGGTAACGCCTCCCGGCGTGTCCCCGCGCTGTGGAGATAGAATGCAACAGTAGAGAAAAATCCAATCATACAGTAAAGAGGCATGTTTTCAACTTCTTCCTGAACATGATTTCATTACTCTCCAGCCTGGTATCTAGAGGCAGGAGGTTCCATTGCCTGGCAGCTAAGGTGCGGAATGATCTGCCTCCCATTCTAGCTTTTTTGGGGCAAGTAGTTCTGAGCAGACCCATTCCTTTCGATCTGAGAGATCTGTTAGGTTCATACACAGATGCCAAATCAGACATATATACCGGTGCTCTGTGATGAATTATTTTATGGCACCAGAGCAAGGCTTTAAAGACAATCCTCTTACTGATCGGTAGCCAGTGGAGGGCTGCTAGAGAGGGGCGTGAAGGAGCTCGGCGGGGGAGCCTTAACACCAGACGAGCTGCCGAATTTTGTAGAACCTGTAGCTTTTTAATATTTGTTTCTGATGTCCCCATGAGCAGCACGTTTCCGTAATCAATACGGGACGTTATCAGTGCCTGCGTCATGGTACGCCTGGAGTTAATGGGTAACAGGTCGAGGGTGCGGTTGAGGGTTTTCATCACCCCAAAACATTTGCCAACAGTCTTCTTTACGTGGCTATCAAAGGACAGTTTATTGTCCACCCATACACCTAGATTCTTCGCCTCTCGTGCAGGCGAGGGCAGAGGACCCAGTCAGCTGGGCCACCACTCTGTCGTCCATTTGACCTCATTTCCTCCAATAATGAGGACCTCTGTTTTTGTCCCATTAAGTTTCAGAAAGTGTTCATTCATCCACGTGGCCAGTTTGGACATGCAGGCATTGAAGTTGTCAGCTTCCTTAGAAGGGGCTTGGGTCAGAGATATAAGAAGTTGCGTGTCGTCGGCGTAGGAGACAAGCTCCACGCCGAACGACTGCACCACCTCTGCCAGAGGGGCCCTGTAAAGATTGAACAGGGTGGGACTCAGGGCAGAGCCCTGAGGAACCCCCTGCTCAAGCATCACCCTGTCGGAGAGGAAAGTCCCTCTTTGAACTTGGAAGCTCCTATTAATCAAGAAAGATTTCAGCCACCCCAGTGCCTTGTTGGTAACTCCCGCTTTATTTAGATACTGTAGCAAGATGGAGTGTGCTACAGTGTCAAAAGCGGCACTGAGATCAAGCATGATGAGGGCCATTGTCTTTCCCTCATCTGCTCCCTCACGTAAGGTTTCAGTGGCCCTCAGGAGAGCTGTCTCCGTAGAGAAGCCAGTTCTAAAACCCGACTGAGATTTATGGAAAACATTATGGGTCTCAAGATGTTCCATAAGTTGACTGTTAGCGATTTTCTCCGCTAGCTTGGCCACATACGGTAGCAAGGATATAGGTCGTAGGTTATCCATTATATCCATGCTGATGTTCGGTTTTTTCTTGATGGGTAATACTATTGCCTGTTTCCATTCCTCCGGAAGGCAGGAGGTTGTAAAGGAGGTTTGTAGTAGGTGCCTGAGTGATGACATCCTGACACTGACCCTCCAGCCCAGGGTCTGTACCCTGAGACTGGACAGGGGACTGGGACAGGCTCTCCCACGCCAGGCCCTCGTCTTTGGGCTTTGCACAATCCCACCTGGAGCGGTACTCCTTCCAGAATTGTCAGGGCACATGTTGCAGGTGCCCTACTTAATTTGCCCACCAGTTCAGGGGTTCAATCCTGCAACTGGGATCCCAGCCTAGGGGCTGTACCTTTAAACTGGGCAGGGGTCAGGGGTGAGGCTACCCTGTTCCTGCCCCTCCAACAGGGGTCCTGCACCTCCCACCTGGAGCTGGGCACCCGGAAGACAAACCGGTAGGGGCACTGTTAGCAGTGGTCCATCCCTCCAGGTCAGTGGGCACACCCTGAACCTGGCCCTCCAACCCAAGGTCTGTACCCTTAGGCTTGACCTGCACTTGACAAGCCAGGCCTTCTGGGGGAGTACACCAATCCCCCCAAGGGAAACACACTCCTTTGGAGTTGTGCAAGAGTCTACCTGGCAAAGGACTCCAGCCTCCTGTCTACCTGACAGAGCATGAAGACCACCTAGGCCAGCAGTGGCATCACCAGGGTCAGTCTTGGGGTTCTCTGACCTTAGAGCTGGCAACTTCTGAACCACTAGTCCTTTCACTGGGGATTGTTCCCCCCCACCGCTCTCTCTGGACTCATGCACCCTCCCAAATGGAGAGGTGCTACCAGACACCAGAACTGGTGGGGTGCTGTTTACAGCAGTCTCCCACAGCTCAAATGGAATCGTGGGATCCCACTCATGAAATGGCCTCTGGCTAGAGCCTAGGCCCTCCTCCTGGTGTTCCCTCATGGAACTAATCAGGCCTTGAGACTGGGTTTCAGGCACCTTGTTACACAGCCCTCTCCAACTCCTTTTCCTCTGAGATGGGACATGAGACCCCACACCGCTCCCACCACTCTGGGACCTATCTGGACCTCTAAAACACTCCCCTACCTCACTTGGTTTGGTAAAACCTGAGCCACCTCCTTTAGGACCATCTCCAGATGCTTCTTCAGAAATCCAAGAAAATGTATGCCTCAGGTGAGAGCTCCCTGGGGGTCAGAGAACTCACACTCCACCAGGTGTTGGCATAGCTCTGGAAAACAGGGACTTAAAATATGCTCTCCAACAATTGAATCACACAGCCCCACCCAGGTATTAATCAAGCTACCCTTTGCCTTGCCATCCAGTACCATTCCTGGGACTGGCAAGATGGTGTCTGACTATCTCTGTCATTCAATCCACACTCTTCTGGGTGGTCTCCACACTCACAGACCAGGATTTTTACCCTGTGGGTATCCCTTTACCTGTACCTCCCATCTAGAGTCAGTAGAGTGTCCCTCCCGCCAGCAGAGGGACACAGGATGGCTAAGCAGGAAAACACCCACTTTCTAAAAGTGGTTTTCTCAAACACAGAATGTAAAAAGAATCCTTACTAAAAAGCTGCATCTTTATATTCTGAGTTCAGGCATGCTAAATGTTCCTATCTTATCCCAATGGGAAGTTATATTTATATGAGGTTATAAATAAACTCCCATACCATCCTTTTGGACAGATAGCCTTTCAATTGTGAAAAACAAATTTGGCAGTATTTCACCACACACATCAGGGCATGTCCCACCTTTCACATACACTGCACCCTGCCCACAGGGGTACCTTGGGCCCACGTTAGGGGTGACTCACATGTAATAAAAGGGAAGGTTAGGGCCTAGCAAGTGGGAGCACTTGTCAAGTCGACATGGCAGTACATGGCTCAAAAAATCCAGGTCTAACATGAAGATAAACAGTGGCTTAAGTAGGATGATCCAGTGCCCCATGCTGTATATTGTAGTGGGTGGAAGCAAATTGTGAATAACAAAACAACAGACCATTGGATGAAGATAGCTGGCTGAAGGCCCCTTTAGGTAACTATATTAAACATATAATTTTAGTAAAATCAAACGGTCTTGCCTAAAGCCAGGCTCACAAATGTAGCAAGCTACATAGCTAATGGTTTTTCCAGAATTCCTGGCATTAACAATGCAGCCATTCCTCTCTTAATTGAAAGGAAGTTAGTGGCCATTGAACTCTTGAGTCCCTGAGTATAGTTGAGCTCTAATGCAAAAATGTACAGACATCATTTGTATTTTTCTTTTTTAATTATATTTTTATTAGAACAGGAACAATATATAAAGTAATAAATAGTTTACACGACAGTAGCGAGACAAATACATTTTTCGATCATAGTTAACAACACTTATAAAAAAATCCCATAACGTAATCATGATGGACTTTAGATGTAGAATCCAAAAACATAATAGTGACTAATGATGAATCAGACTCCCAGACTTTTATCCAATACATACTGACTGATCTTTAAATAACGAATTACATTAAATAAGGTTGATGAATAAAGTGCAAAGTGCCATGTGCAAATATTTTTGTTGTTGTGTTTTTAACGTTTATATAAGTATCATATGGGCACATGCATCAACATTTAATTTTGCGATTCTTTATTTGCGAAAATTAAGGAATCACAAATAAAGAATCGCAAAATGAAATGCATCATTTTTTTCTTAATTGTTTTGCGAGTCGGTAAAAATCACAATTTTTACCGATTTGCATTAATTATGCGATTTCTTATTTGCGAATTCGCATTTTGCAATTGCAAATTGATGCATTCAAATGACATCACAACCAGGAAGCCAGAAGACTAATCAGACACACCTGTAGCCCTGTTTGAACTGTAGGAGTGGCAGTTGGCAGTTGGAGGTCTGCTTGGAGCAACTGCAGCAGTGTGTTTGTCTGCTGTTGAAGGGGAAATGGCCTCAGAAAATGCTAGAGAAGACCTGCAGGCCGAGAAAAGAAAAATTTAATTTAGTGACCAGGAGCTGGAAATACTGATTGAGGAGGTCACTATGAGGCAGGACCAGCTTTTTGGGAAGAAATCTTTGAAGGTACCTGAAGGAGTGATATCAATAATTTACAGAAACGCTGGTATGGCCTGTGCAGTCGTGCCAAAGCAAGAATTGCAAACCGGATTAAGGCTGCAAAAAGGACTGGTGGTGGCTTACCCAGGGATAGGCCTAATACCCCCCTTGAGGACATGGTTGAAGGAACCCTTGCAATTGAAGCTGTAATTGGAGTCATAGAAATTGACACCTCAGTGCATGCTGACCCATCTCAAGGTAAGAATTCATACATGTGTTTTTAGTCTAAATGTAAGTGCTGGAGACCCCTAATGTTGTCCTACTTGCTTATTAACAGTCCCCCACAAGTACTACTTTGTTTGTAGAACAGAGCAGTAAATAAGAACACTTTTAATGAAAGATGCAATGCATCATGGGAGTTGTAGTATCTTTAAAGTTTATATTTTTAAATCAATGAGTCTTGAAATTAAATTTGCACAACCACACTGCTAGAATAGGAGACCAGCCATGCTAGATGTGCTTTTTATTTGAAATGAACTTCATTACATGCTACAGGAATTTCAAAATTTAAAAGTAACATACTGTTTGCACTCTTTTAATCATAGATACAGAACAGGACACTAACACAAATGAATGGGCCGAAATACAGAGTCAGGAATTTGAAAACACTGAGGAATTAAATTCACCCACTTCTTCACCCACTGTACAGCCAAGAAGTCAAACAAACAGAGTGCGCCAACTGAGGCACTCAGAGAGTGAAGAAGACCCAAATGTCCATGTGGAAGAACCACAAACTGCTCAAACCCCAGCAACCCAAAACAGACAGCTGAGCAGGCGGAATAGAATTCAACAATTTTATAGGCACAGGGCACGTCCATCACAACATAGATCTGCAGTGCAAGATGACAGCAACGCCAGTGTGGTAGAGTTAAAACTCCTGAAAGTCCAACGCCTACAGGGAAAAGACATCCGTGTTATGAAGGGCAAATTAATTCACATCAGTCATGATATTAGTGCTATAACAACAGTCTGACTCACATGACAAAGGTAATTGAAAAAGCACATATGGCGTCATCTGAGAAACTTGACCATACGGCAACAGCTATGGAAACATTGTGTACAGCTATAAAGGCACAGCAAGTAGGAAGTGCCAGTAGGTAAAATAGATCATTGGCCAGCATGCAGGGTTACACCAGGGCAAAGAATCGTCTGTCCAGCAACACTGCACAGTTAATAAAGCATACAGTTTGCATGCGAAAGGAGATGACACAATGTTGTGTAGATATTTCAAGAGGAATGATGGCACTGAAGAATGTTGTTGATGTAATGCAAAATGATAAAGCAACTGGAAACATACTACCAGTTGGGGGTAGTGATGGATGCACAAATGACAGTAGCCAAGTTAAACCTGCTGTACCCAGTGGACGCCATAGCTCCAGAAAGCAAGACATTGGTAGCAGCATTACTATGGGCAATGGGACAATTTCAGGCAAGGCATTAGGGGTGCGAGGACTTAAAAAGTAGTATGTGACTTATGACACTACTTGCCTGACTTTTGAAGGACATCTGCAGATTACAGCTTTGCTATGAGTGAAAATAGTAAATGCCATATAATTTACTGTCTGAAGCATGCATGCTGAAAGATGTCCAGAATACCATGAATCCTTGAAGAACATTTAAAAATAAAGAGATTTCAGTTTGGCACAAACATGAGTTGTGTAGTTCTTACCTCTGTTAAAGTAATGTTGAGTTATCTCTGCCCTTCTTCTTCTTCCCTCTGCTGCGTCTGGTACATGTAATCTTGGTTGGGGTTGTTGAGGCTGGTTGTCAATGTTAGGTAGTACATCCTCCAACTCCAGTTCTAGGCCTCTCCTAGTGGCTAAGTTGTGCAGCATGGCACATGTTGCAACTATTTTACAGCAAATATCTGGACGATATTGTAATGCTCCACCTGTCTTATGTAGTATGCGAAATCTTGACTTCAAAACTCCAAAGGTTCTCTCAATTACATTGCGAGTTGCTAGGTGTGCATGGTTATACTGCTGTACTTTACGGGTTGCTGGATTTAGATAAGGTGTGAGTATGAATGTCCTCACAGCATATGCACTGTCACCTATAGAATGGGTAAATGGGAGATACAAATTCGCTCATGATACTTCGCTCATGGTTTTCTTATTCTGGAGTCAGCGCCGGGACGCCCCTTCGCTGGGGCAGCTGCGTGCTATATACATTTTTATAACATAACATAACAAATTATAAGTAATATGGGACAGCATGGTACAGAGAGTAGTAACAATTGATTTAAATATATTTACCAAGCAAATATCCATCTCCAAATTCTCCAGCAAGCAGACGTGTGTGGATGGCACTATGTCTAAAAATATAGGAATCATGGGCACTTCCAGGGTAACTTGCAACTAAATTAGTGATGATAGTTTTTGAATTACAAATTGCTTGAATGTTGAGAGAATGGTAACATTTCCAGTTGCGGTAAATGTACTAATTGTCAGATGGGGGACAAATGGGAACATGTGTGCCATCTATACAGCCAATCACATGTGGAAAATGTGCCATGTTGATAAAATCTAACTTTGTTTAAAGCAATTCCTGTTGTGTGCTTGGAAATGTAATGGGATGCCTTATATTTTGCAACATGGCATTGAGGAAATCATTGAAAAAACATGAAAGGGAACTCTAGGACACACCACCAGCAATGGCTATGACACCCTGGAAGGACCCCGAGGCAAGGAGGTGTAGGGAACACAATACCTGTACATGGGTAGGTATGGCTTGGATCCTACGTGTATGTCTCTGCAAGATTGGGTCCAATTCATCTATCAAATCTAAAATTGAGTCGGCATTTAGCCTATACTTATCATAGATTTCAGCCTCTTTCTGGCCTAGTAAGGTGACGCGCACTCTGAATATTCTTTCATGCACCATCCTTCTCCTCCTTGCTGCTGCTCTCAACCTCAAACTACATGCCAAGAAAATGAGTGCTGCCATTCTGAAAAAAACTTTCATGCATTGTGGAGCTCCTTATATGCACTCCAAATGAGTTTCACCTGCATTGCTTGTTTTTCAAAAATTTACCACCTGGTCTGACTTCTTCTAAAAATAAGAATTGCAAATTGCGATTTCTTAAAAAATTGCTAATTGCGATTTTTGATGCATTCACTTTTTTGAAAAAAAATTGCGATTTCTTCAGTTTGCGATTTTTTAAGGAATCGCGAATACATTTGCGATTCCTTAATTTGCGAAAATACACTTTTAACATGATGCATCCCAAAAGATAAAATTGCATTCGCAAATGGGCAAATTTTGCGATTCGCACCATTTGCGAATTCAATTTCAAATGGTGCATGGGGCAGATAGTTTCTTGAAAAAGTGCCTTGAACTAATATAAACTATTTATAACTAGATCTTCATAATCAGATTTTATCTGTAGTCCCGTAAGGAAAGAAATATCGCCATATACCCCTAAATTTTACAACTGCTCTTATAAGTTTAGCATAGGCCTCTTCTAATCTGCAAGTCACGGTAATTTTATTAAACCAATGCTCGATGTTAGGTTGTAGGCTGGTTCCCCAGTTTTGCAAAACAAGTGATCTAGCTTCTGCAATAGCAATTATTATAAAATAGTGCTGATATTTTGTAAAACATTTCACTTCTCCTGAGGAACCGAATGGCTGACGGACTGATTGCCATGCATAAAATCGGAGAAAGTTCCGCAAAAACCCCCTCCCAGAATTGCTGTATATCATTACATTCGTAAAATATTTGTACCCAACCCCCTTCACCCTCTTTATTACAGCGAAAACATTGATTCGGGCACGTTCTAAACATTTTAGACAATTTCAGGGGTGAAAAATATAATAACCATCTGGATAAAAAATTCATTCTTTTATAGTTGTCACCTCTAAATGCTTTATTCGCTAGCTCACTAAGCTGTTTCCATTCTTTGATATTAAACTTACAACCCGTATCTGAATGAATTTTTTGGAGCTCTATCGTCAGAATCTCTTCCGAATTGGCTTTTTGATGAAGTAGCTGATACAATTTGTCATACCGTCTCACCCAGCATTGAATAATTTGTTTTGAGGAAGTTAACTATTTGTACAAAGCTCAGAGCAAGAGCCGTGTTCAGCGTAGTGGCTTGCAAAAAAACCCTTTCCCAGTTAATTATTGTATCATAATTATAAAAATCCCCAAGCTGGAAATAACACAGTTCTTGCCATACCTGAATAAGCCCTCCGGAGAGCTTGAGCCCTCCTACAACCCCATCCTGGATAGGGGTACTCCCAACATTCTGATGACATCACACACGCTGAGCAGCAGAGCAGGAGTAAGAACAGGGAAGATGCATCAAACACATTAGATCATAACAGGTATATGCATGAAATACAGGGATATCTGCATTCTTTCAGCCAATGTAAGAATAACCTTGTATCTTGTTTTTTTGGGGAGTTTAGCCAAACGTAAGAACACAGGGAATCTGAAGGCACTTTCCTTTAACATATGTATTAAAAGAAAATGATCAAAAACAGAATTTTCCTTACCCAGTTGGAAAAATGAGAATTTTCCTTACCTAGTTGGGAAAATCAATTAAGTAAAGAAGCCTGATAATAGGTAGAAAAATGTGGAAATGCCAATCCTCCCGAAGTTACAAACTTTCTTATTATTTGGCCCAGCTCCTTAAAATAATTGATTCAGAATTTTCATGGGAAGAATAATAAATAGAAACAGAAACAATAGAAGCACCATCATTTTACCCATTGAGAACCTCCTTATTAAGGATAATTGAAGCAGAGACCAGTTATCTAATAGCTTTTTCAATTTAGTAAGCAGTCTAGTATAATAAAAAATAAATAATTGCCCAAAATCATTAGGGACATATATCCCCAGACATCTAATTGGATGCAGTGGTTTTAGATGAATAGCAGATGGAAAATCCAAAGGAGTCGTATTAAATGTTAAAAGTTTGCTTTTAGCCCGGTTAACTTTGTCTCCGCCGACTTGCGTAAAGTTTAGAATTTCATCTAGGACATTCTGTACATTAGCTGCTCCTGCTTTCAGATATAAGAAAATATCATCTGCATAAAGTTGAATTTTGTTTTGTTAATAATGAAACAGGAGCACAGTGCAATTTGCATGGAGTGTTTATTTTTACTGTTGCTGTTACCTCAGTTATTGAGAATGTGTAAAAAAACAAGACTGTGTTCAAGTTATTCCACAGTTTTAGCCCAGTGTCTAAAGGTAGCAAAATCATGACTGTTACCTGTCACAGTATAGTAGCCAAGTTAATTTATTTTCTCTTTATCAGAACCTTCAAAATGAGATGTAATTCATACTACAATCTGATTTGGTTCTTCCCAGAGTACAGGGCAGTTGTACATCAATGCACTACCTAAAGGTTCTAAACTAAATAAACATGTTCATTTATTATTTTACCCAGAAATGCTCTATAAATATGCTTCACCCAACAGGAAACACATACAACCATAAATAGGATAAGCTTTCTGCCTCCAAATCAAAAGGATGTGTTTGTACAATAGACCTACTATAACGTCCAAGGAAAAACACTCAGACAATGAGAAGAATGAAGGACGCTGTTGCAGCACTCCCCACCTCCAAACCTCCTTTCAACAATCTTTTCTCACTTACATTCCATGACCTAACTCCTTGTGACATCTCTACGTCTCGTGAATGCAGGATGCCACACATCTCCCTCATCACAAGAAATATAAAGAATAAACAGTACAATATACAAATATAAAGGCAAAATGCCCTGCTACATTATAAAAGCATATCTTAGCATCGAATCTTAATTGAAGCAAGCCATTACACACATAAAAAAATCACGTTAGCCTCCAGGCAGACTTCAATACCTTTCATAGACTTTAACCCACACAGGTGCTTTCCGGAGATTGTCTTGAGATGATTTACTTGGAGCATTCATGAATTTCAACACCTTTGCCATTCTCGCAGGCTCATTGGTGATGCATTGAGCCAACTTAACAACCTTTTTCACATTCCATTCATTCACGTCACTTAGGTGAACCGTATAAGCATTCACTTTTTTACCTGTAACTGAACTGAGAACTGGGACTTTCTCCCTTTGCAACCAAATTGCACACATACCCAATCACCAATTCTTATATCTCGGGCATTCGCACTACCCTCACCATTTTTTCTGTCAGCATTTTTATCAACATTCTGCTTTTGCACTCTAATAGACACCAACATCCTTGGCTTCCTGTCCCTCATCAACTCAAGTGTTGTCCTACCTGTGGCATTGTTGGGTGAAGTGCGATACACTCTTATCAACTACCACGCAGCTTCCTTCCATGAGCCACCCTGACCCAGAACTAGTTGTAATCCTTCTTTGAGTGTTCTGTTCCACCATTCCACCAATCCATTCCCTTGAGGATAATAAACTGAGGAACACATGTGCTCTAGCCCCCGTCCCATTTCTCCAGGAAATCTCCCATGTCACATAACACAAACTGCACTCCATTATCCATCACTATCATCTTCAGGGCACATTCTTTTTTTACGTCTCCTCGAGGAACTCAACCACCTTATGCATATTAACCTTATGGGTGAACTTTAGCTCAAGCCACCTAGAATATTAATCCATAACCACCAGTAAATACACTGATCTAGAACCTAGAACTTCATATGGTCTCAAAATGTCAAAACCTATTTTTTCCATGGATCTTCCAATGTATTTGTTATTACGGGCAGGTATGTCACAGTCTTTTGCGTCTTATCACTCCATGCATCTGCCAAGCAATTACGAATATTGTTCTCCACATCTCAATCCATGCCAGGTCACCAGTACTCAATCTTTGCTTCGTCGCATTCATTTTAGAATGACCTTCTTGTGCCAGACCCAAACTACAACCTCTAAATACTTCAGGCACCACCAATACATTCACTGACAATTCATTTCCCACTCAACAATACTCATTGTCCTGATTGGAACCTACTTGTTTTTTGTCCACTCACTCCTAAAACATTTCATCACTTCTTGTAATGCCTCATTCTCTTACACAACTCATAACAATTCATCGTGGAAAATGCATCCCCCCACCACGAAATTAACTCCAGCCACCATCTAATCCATCTAATCCAAATCATATTCTTTCAAACAATTGACCCGCAACCCTGACAAACAGTCAGCCATCATGTTACTCTTTTGTTGGAAATATTCCACAACATAGATGTATTCCATCATTCTCATCATCCATCTCAAACTCCTGGCAGATGGATAAATATATTATTTATAATTAATTATTAATTGGCAATTAATTATTTTAATTGATCATTACTTTTTTAATTGGTAATAAATGTTTTAAATTGTTAATTACTTTTTTTAATTGGTAATTAATGTTTAATTGTTAATCAATAATTTTAATGTGTAATTAATGTTTTTAATTGGTAATTAATATTTTTGATTGGTAAATAATTGTGTTAATTGGCAATTAATATTTTTATTTGGTGATTAATTTGTATTAATTGGAAATTATTTAAATTAATTTGTTATCAATGTTTCATAAAAAAGTATTATTTGGTATGAAAAATAATTTTATTATTTAATAATTTTTAATTGTGAATTAATTGTAAATAATTAAAATATTTTTGTAATGAAAAATATTGTATTGTATAATATTTATTATTTGGTGACTAATATTTATTCATTAATATTTATTGGTATTTATTGTTAATTAATTATTCAATTGTAATTGCTTTTAATAATTATTAATTGTTTATAAATGATGTAGATTTATTTAAAAATGTAATTATTCATTATTTTAAGTATAAACATTATTTATAAGTATATTATATTTAAATTCTACTCTATCCAACGTTTTCCTCACTGTTTCACTCCCTGGAGTTGGTATAGTAATTTTTACCCGTACGCTATCCAGCGCTTTCCCTACTGTAGCACCCTCTGGAATTGGAATAGTAATTTTTACCCCTACTCTATCCAACGCTTTCCGTACTGTTGCACCCTCTGGAGATGGAATATTAATTTTTACCCTTACGCTATCCAACACTTCCCCTACTGTTACACCCTCTGGAGTTGGAATAGTAATTTTTACTCCTACGCTATCTAACGCGTTCCCTACTGTTGCCCCCTCTGGAGTTGAAATAGTAATTTTTACCCCTACGCTATCCATCGCTTTCCTTACTGTTATACAATCTGGAGTTGGAATAGTAATTTGTATCCCTACGCTATCCAACGCTATTCCCTACTGTTACACCCTCTGGAGTAGGAATAGTAATTTTTACCCCTACACTATCCAACGCTTTCCCTACTGTTACACCCTCTGAATTTGGAATAGTAATTTGTACCCCTACGCTATCCAATGCTTTCCCTACTGTTGCCCCCTCTGGAGTTGGAATAGTAATTTTTACCTCTACGTTATCCAACGCTTTCCCTACTGTAGCACTCTTTGGAGTTGGAATAGTAATTTTTACCTTTACCCTATCCTACGCTTTCCCTACTGTAGCACCCTCTGGAGTTGGAATAGTAATTTTTAGCCCTACGCTATCCAATGTTTTCCCTACTGTTGTCCCCTACAGAGTTGGAATAGTAATTTTTACCTCTACACTAATCAAAGCTTTCCCTACTGTAGCACTCTTTGGAGTTGGAATAGTAATTTTTACCCCTACGCTATCCAACGCTTTCCCTACTGTAGCAACCTCTGGAGTTGGTATAGTAATGTTCATCCCTAGGCTACCCAACGCTTTCCCTACTGTAGCACCCAATGTTATCATTACTGTAGTTTTTTTTGGACTTTGAATAGTAATTTTATTAATTTAGCTATTTAATATTTGTATTATTATTTTTGATAATGTAGTATATTAATAATTTAAGAAATATTGAAAGTATATTTAATTTGTTTAATGTATTATATATAATAATTTACTTTTTATTCATGTTATTGTTTTAGGTTTAGATGTATTTGTAATTTATAATTTGTTTGAATTATTTATGAGTTATTAAAATAATTATTAAAACGTATTATTAAGTAAGTATATATGATATATCTTATGTATATATGTAATTAATATTATATTATTGTATATGTATTATTTATTAATGTTAAACATTATTAAATATTTGTAACTATGTTTATTTGGTTTATAAGTATCATTTACTTTATTTTACCCTTTTTTTAATTTAAAAAAAACGATATTTTTAATTACGATATTTTTTACATCAATATTTGTTTTCCAGTATTTTTGTACTTAGCATGTTGATATTCTTGCCTTTGATGTTCCAGCTTCGATTTTTCTGTAGGTCGATATTTTGTCGGTCGATATTCTTCTGTCAGTGATTCACTATTGTCACCTCTCTCCCCTCATGATGTTGCAATAACACCACACTCAACCCTACACTGCTGACATCTGTGCAAATTATACATTTGTTGTAAGTGCTATTTTGATTTCAGTGAGGGTGCAGGTGCTATGTCCTCCCTCAGTGGAACAAATTCATGTTCACACCCTTCACACAACTCAAACTAGAATTCATTCTCACTAGTCAAAAAAATTTGGTATAACCCTTGACTTGAACACGGCCAAAGCTAAGAAAGAGCGCAGCTGGTCTTTGTCCCTAGGGGATGGGGAATCTTGTGTGACCTTCACCAATTTCACTTTGGGCCGCACACAGTGTTCATCCAGCCAGTTCCCCAAATACTCTACTCTTTCATCTCAATCTTACACTGCAATTTCGACAAAACACCATGCAATACCTTATCATGCATTTCCTTGTCTTTACTAAATGCTAGGATTTCATCATGGAAATAGGTCACATTCAGCATACCCTGGAACGAATGGAGCAGTGCCCTTTGGAAAACAGCTGACACAGACACTAACTCAGAGGGCATGTGCATAAATCTGTATGCCCCCTCTCGTGTAATAAACAAGGTCAAATGTCTTGACTCAGCATGTAACAAGATCTGGTAAAACGTAGATGATAAGTCAATGGTAGAGCAAACACTCTAGCCCCCTTGACCAAAATCAACATATCATAAATGTTGGGTATAGGATGTCTGTCTACCCATATCTCCGAATTGAGATCACGGAGATCCATACACATCCTTAGATCTCAATTGGCCGTCTTCGCTAGTATTACTCTGGCTAGCCATTCCAATGCCTCTATCTCCTCAATGTTGATCTCATTATACAACCCGCCCAACTCCTTTCTTCAAGGCTCTTTCATGATTAGCAGTAAAGGATGTGCCTTGTAGCATTGTCCTTTAGTCTTATTTTATCTAGAAACGTCTACTTCCAATTGCCTTGCAACACTCCATTGACGCTGAACTGCGCCTATATCACTTGATTCGGGTGATTGGGATCCAGTTTAATTTGCAATTCTCTTTTTTGTGTCTACTCCAACAAACAGGACTCACCCTTTGCAATGCATACCTTTGCCAGTACTGGCATACCTTGAAGTGCAACTCAAATGGATAAACAAGCTGCAAACCAACTAGAAATATGTGATTTCAAACCAGTATCCTCCCCTGTGATCAATCTACCTCCCGCACCTGCTCCTTATGTTATTGCTCTGGCGAATGTTCCCAGACTTCAAGTTTGCTGCATGGAAACCACAAGGGGACTTATGAACAAAATTATACATTGGCTGAATGCTAACGTATCTGGCCACTGGGACATATCTAAAGAGTTATTGTTGGCAAGACGTGTGGGGGGGATTGGTAGGATGGGTTAAGGGTACAATGGTGATGATATTATGGTCAATCTCTGTAACCCCATGGTTGTAAAGGAAATACTGTGTTAAGCAAGCACAGGAATGGTCAAAACTAGCCCTGTCAAGATATTGCCACTTGTTATTTTTATAAGTATCTTGCCACTCTATCCTGTAATATTGACAGGTCAAGTATCTTAAAGAGTGTGCTCTCTAAACCTCCTTTTAAACCAACGGTATCCCAGAAATATAGATTTACTGTCTTATCGGGTGGGAGGATAATGATTGACGGTTCAGCAAGGAGCACGATTTCTCTAGTGTTTTGGAAAAGGGTGGGGAACCTTATAATGCAACCTCTGCTGTTCAAGTGACTACCAACCCAGTCCAGAACTATCCTCCTAAAGGGATAGAAGCAAGTGTATCCATGGCAGAAGTCGGTGCAGATTATGCATGTATTAATTTTTTACAGTGGAGTGTTGCAGGCCTAGCTTCCAAAATCTTGACTGAAGGATGGTATTTTAAATTATGACATAGTTTTTATGCAGGAAACCTGGGATCAGAAAGAGATAGTATTTGATGGATTTACGTGCTTTAGTCTGCCAGCAGTAGCGTATCCAGAGGGTAGAGCCAAATGGGGGCTGACTGCTTGGTTTCAAAGTAAACATTGGTTGTTCTTTTTCTCCTCCTTTCTTGGATAAGGGGATGGTGTAGGTTTTCAGTCTTAGCTGATCGACATGGTGAATCTTTATAATAATAACTTCTGCAGAAGTGCAATTGTAATATTCAGGGTCTTTTTGCAGTAATTGACCTGCTTGAAGAAAAAGAGGCTTTGGCTGAGCACCCCCTTAATCTAATGGTGGCAGGCGACTTGAACACCAAACCAGGGCACTTGCCATCTCTATCATAAAATATTTTTGAACCATCTGTCCGAGAAGCTGATTGCAAAGTTATGGATACTAGGGGGCAGGTCTTATTTTCCCCATTGGCCGAACTGGGACTGGCCAATAAGGCCCCTAACCTTGCTGGCAATGGTATTTCAACTTTTATAGGGAGGGATGCTGGGAGCATTATAGATTATATTTTTACCTCCTGGAGTATGTCTCCTATCATTAAAAACAGCAAGGTCCTTACTCCGATCTACAGCGACCATAACCCCAGTACTGCGCAATTAATAACCCCACTTCCACAGCATAAGTCTAAGCCAATGCCTCTTCAGGTTTTAATTAGTAAGGCGAACTGGGAACCTGAAGCACATTATGTCACAGGTAGTCTGCAACAGTACAGCACTGGTGAATAACTGCAACCTGGTTTTCTCTTAATCCGGCCCTTATTTCAATTTATTTCCTAAAACTTTGATTGTGGATAAAAGAAATGCTTTCAAGACCCATTGTCCATCCACATCCCCACACTAAATCATGGTTTGACAAAAAATATGGAGCAGCAAATGAATCTCTACGTAGGGCCATAAAGCAATCTCCTAGAGACCAGAGCGCTATTTCAACCTGCAGAAAGACCTATCAGTTAGCAGCTAAGAGAAGAAAATTGTCCATGAAGGAGGAGAAATCATTGGGAGAGTAGTTTTGAATCGCGTACTTGACTGGATTAATAAAAAAAGTATACTTGGCCCAAGTCAGTATGGGTTTAGAAAGGGGCTTGGGACTACTGAACAGTGCCTCAGCCTCCATCTTATTGTGGCAAAATACAAATATGCCAAGGGAGTCTCTACCTATTTGGCGTTTATGGATCTGTTAAGTGCTTTTGACTATGTATCCAGATTAAAACTCTAGATTATTTTAGATTGCATGGGTGTTGATGTGGGTTTGGTTTCATTTTTAGGATTCTTACATCACGATCTCATAGCATCAGTTAGGTATGGTAGTGCTGGCGATTGTATAGAGCCTTTCAGTATCAAGCGTGGGGTGCACTAGGGATGCGTCATCGCACCAATCCTTTTTCTCCTCTATACGAATGATTTGGAGAAAACACTGATATCTGTTTGGGCAGATGTTCCACATGTGGAGAAAAAGGCTGTGCCTGCACTTTTATATGTTGACGATGCGGTTCTCCTGGTAAGGAAAGCCAACGGCCTTAAGAAACGTCTTTATAGCTATGTTCCTTTTATGAAAGACCTGGACCTTGAGACTAACCTCAAGAAAACATTCACTATGGTATGTGATCCCAGAAATACGAAAACCCGTACCCTAAATATTGCTGGCAAAATATTTGACAGGGTTAGCAGCTTTCCTTACTTGGGCTGGAGTTCGATGATGGATGAACATGGTCAACTTGTACCAAAAATAGGATAATACATTGAACCCAAGCTGTAGGTACTACTTCCGCACTTGCCATGTCTATTGGCAAAAAACCTATTGCCCTGATTTTAGAGATATATAACCGGAAATGCCTGCCAATTCTAACGTATGGAATGGGTATCTGAGGATGCAGGGATGTTCATGCGAAGCAGACGGTGGAGAATAGATTCTATCACCGGTTAATAGGTATTCCTCCCTCAACCTCACAATTCTCACTGCAACTGGAGCTAGGCATGGAGTATGTTCAAAATACCATTAATGCTGCCCCGTTGGCTCTCTGGTGTTCAATTATGAACAATAAAGAAGCAGTACTTAATCGGGCAGTCTTTAGAGATTGCCTATGTTGTGCTCACGGTCTGGCCATCCCGTGGCTTAAATATATTAAAGATAATTTTTCGGCTCTTAGTTGTGCCAACTTGTTTGAGCACCCTGAGCCCATCATCCAAACGACGCCAACAAGCGCTCCATATTTTTTATATGTGATTAACGTGTATGAGAGAACACTGTTGGAAAGATTCAAGCTAGACTCCTTCCACTGATTAATATGTTTTCACTTAGGCCAGTACTCCTCAGCCTCTATTGGCACCTGTCCTTGTGATGAGCAATCTAGCCAACCCATTTTACACTTTGTTTTTTTCTGCCAATTTTATTTACCGACAACTAGGATGTTTTTTTACTATCTTTTCTACGTAGACAGAAATTATCCAAGTGCAAAGCTACTCTATTTTACTTATTTCAACTTAACGACTGTAATGTATGCTATGCAGTTGCTCGTTTTTTGAAGGCATCTTAGGTAAAAAAATGAGCATGCTGTTTTCATAAAAAAGTTTTTATATCCATTTTAATTAAATATTGCTGGCTTCACGCTGCAAAGGGAATATTGCCCCTCCCACTTCTCATTTGTTCACTATGCTGCTATATCTGATTTGATGCCGTCGGAATCAATTTCTATGCTCTGTCACTTTATCAAATGTAAATTAACAAATTATTTTGTTCTTTTTAACTGTGGATGTTTTACCCTGTGTGTGTTATATAGTATGCTCTTTTTATTGCATGTATCTTTTATGATCTGCCTCTGGAATATCGAATAAAGACAATGAATAAAGGATAAAATAAAAAAACAATGGTAAACGTTTAATGTGAGCATTGGGTCTGTGGGGGTGGTAAAGTGAAAGGAGCACTCATTAGAAATTGAAACGAGGGGCTGAAAAGGAAATAGATCAGCGAATCCATCGCCGACCTCATCAGCACGCACACCATCACCTCTACAGACTACATACTCCTCTGAGACCTGAACATCCACTTAGAGAACGCCAATGACAACAACTCCATAACACTGATCGACAACCTCAGAAACCTCGGACTCAAGCAACTCTTCACAACACCCACCCACGCCACTGGACACACGCTCAACCCCATCCTTTCCGCCAGCCACTACGTCACCTTCAGCAACACCACCGATCCCCACTGGACCGACCACCACTGCATTAACTTCTCCTTCGAGAAACACACTGCACACAACATACCGCAACGCCTCCCGCACCGCAGCTGGGAAAAAGTCACTGAAGACCAGCTCATCACTGCACTCGCCCAAGGTCCTCCTCCAGAGCCCTCCGAGACTGACGCAGCAGCCCACAACTTCAGACTATGGATCAACGACTGCGCCAACACCCTTGCCCCAATCAGGAAACCCTCCAACAGACATACAAAACTAGAGCCATCTGGTTCAACGACTAACTCCAGAACTCCAAGCACACCTGCAGAAAACTTGAGAAGCAATGGCGCAAAGACCATACACCAGACAACCACACAGCCTTCATGAATGCCAGATGCAGACACCACCAGCTCGGCCAAAAGAAACTCCTTCAAGGATCACATAGACAACAGCGCAAAAAACAGCATAGAGCTCTTCAACATCGTGAAAGAACTCGCCATCCCCAGCTCCAACTCCAACGCCTTCTCCACGTCACGAGAACTCTGCGACTCCCTGCCTACCTTCTTCCACTGCAAGTTCGCAGACATCAACAACAACTTTGATACCCAGACGCAAACGACAGCCGCTGACACCCCAGCGTCAACACCCACCGAACGCACCGACCTCCTGCTCTCCTGGAATAATGTCAACGACAAAGAAACCGCCAGAATCATGAACACCATCCACTCCGATTCACCTTCTGACCCCTGCCCCCACTACATGTTGAACAAGGCTAGCACCATCATCGCACCACACCTTCGAAAGATAATCAACAGCTCGTTCGAAACCTCCACCTTCCCAAAGAGCTGGAAACACACCAAAATCAACGCCCTCCTCAAGAAACCCACAGCAGACCCAAAGGTCCTCAAAAACCTCAGACCCAACTCCCTGCTCCCATTCCAGGCAAAAGTCATAGAGAAGACCGCCAATAGACAGCTGACCCTCTTCCTGGAGGAGAACAATGTCCTGGATTCCTCCCAATCCGGCTTCCGCAGTAACCACAGAACTGAGACCGCCCTCATCGCCGCCACAGATGACATCAGGACCATACTAGACAAGGGCGAGACCACAGCCCCCATCCTCCTGGACCTTTCGGCCGCTTTCAACACCGTCTGCCACCACACCCTTCGCACACACCTCCACGATGCAGGGATCTGAGGCAAAACCTTGGAGTGGATCACCTTCTTCCTCACTGGCAGAACCCAGAAAGTCCAGCTCCCCCGACCCGATCCGAAGCCACTACGATCACCTGCAGCGTACCCCAAGCATCATCCCTCAGCCCAACCCTCTTTAACATCTACATGGCACCGCTCGCCAACATCGTCCGACAACACCACCTCAACATCGTCTCGTACGCTGACGATACGCAGCTGATCCTCTCCCTCACCAAAAACCTGCCCATTGCCAAATCCAACCTCCACGTGGGAATGAATGCCATCGCAGAATGGATGAAGACCAGTCCGCCTGAAACTGAACTTGGACAAGCCGGAGGTCTTCATTCTCGGCTCCACCGCCACATGGGACAACTCCTGATGGCCGACTGCGCTGGGAACTGCCCCGACTCCCACTAACCACGCACGCAATCTGGGGTTCATCCTGAACTCAACACTCGCCATGACCCAGCAAGTCAACGCCGTCTCCTCCTCCTTCAACACCCTCCGAATGCTCTGAAAAATCTACAGATGGATCCCCACCGAAACCAGGAGAATGGTCACCCAGGCTCTCATCAGCAGCAGGCTGGACTACGGCACCTCACTCTATGCAGGAACCTCGGCGACACTCCAGAAGAGACTCCAGTCAATCAATCAATCAATCAAGAAATTTATATAGCGTGCTACTCACCCGGAGGGTCTCAAGGCGCTTGGGAGGGGGGGTCTGCTACTGCTCGAACAACCAGGTCTTGAGTTGCTTCCTGAAGGAGAGGTGGTCTTAGGTCTGGCGGAGGTGGATGGGGAGGTAGTTCCATGTCTTGGCTGCCAGGTAGGAGAAGGATCTTCCTCCCATGGTGGTTTTTCGGATGCGTGGAACGGCGTCGAGGGCGTGGTTGGTCGATCGAAGCTGGCGGGTGGGAGTGTAGAAGGTCAGGCGGTTGTTGAGGTACATGGGGCCCAGGTCGTGGAGAGCCTTGTGTGCGTGGGTGAGGAGTCGGAACGTGATTCTCTTGTTGACAGGGAGCCAGTGCAGGTCTCTCAGGTGTCCGGAGATGTGGCTGTGACGGGCGATGTCCAAGATGAGTCGTGCGGAGGCGTTCTGGATGCGTTGGAGTCTCTTCTGTAGTTTGGCTGTGGTTCCGGTGTAGAGGGTGTTTCCGTAGTCCAGTCGGCTGGTGAGGAGTGCCTGGATGACCGTCTACCTGGTTTTGGTGGGGATCCATCGGAAGATCATACGGAGCATGCATAGGATGTTGAAGCATGAAGATGAGACGGCGTTGACTTGTCTGGTCATCGAGAGGGAGGAGTCCAGGATAAAGCCCAGGTTTCAAGCGTGGTCCGATGGTTTGGGTGCGCTGCCCAGGGCAGGGGGCCACCAGGAGTCGTCCCAGGCGGAGGAAGATGGTCCCAGGATGAGGACCTCCGTCTTGTCTGAGTTCAGTTTCAGGCGGCTGTTCTGCATCCACTCGGCTACGTCTTTCTACCCTTCGTGTAGGTTAGTTTTGGCCGTGGCTGGGTCGTTGGTGAGGGAGAGGATAAGCTGAGTGTCGTCGGCGTAGGAGATGATGTTGAGGTTATGTTGGCGTGCGATGGCCGCGAGGGGGCTCATGTAGATGTTGAAGAGGGTGGGGCTGAGTGAAGATCCTTGTGGTACACCGCAGATGGCTTCGGTAGCCTCGGATATGAACGGGGGGAGGCGGACTCTCTGGGTTCTTCCGGCGAGGAACAAGATGATCCACTCCAGAGCCTTCTTTTGGATTCCGACGTTGCTGAGGCGTTGTACTATGGTGCAGTGGCAGACAGTGTCGAACGCTGCGGAGAGATCCAAGAGGATGAGGGCCGCTGTTTCCCCGTTTGTCGAGCAGGGCTTGGATGTCGTCAGTGGCTGAGATGAGGGCGGTCTCGGTGCTGTGGTTGGCACGGAAGCCGGACTGCGAGGGGTTGAGGGATCCGTTCATCTCGAGGAAGGTGGCAAGCTGTTGGTTGACGGTCTTCTCGATGACTTTGGCAGGAAAAGGGAGGAGCGAGATGGGGCGGTAGTTTTTGAGGTTGGTGGGGTCTGCTGAAGGTTTCTTCAGGAGGGCGCTGAGTTCTGCATGTTTCCAGCTCTCCGGGAAGGTGGCGGTGTTGAAGGAGAAGTTGATGATGTCTCGGAGTTGGGGTGCGATGACGGAGGCGGCCTTGTTGAAGACGTGGTGGGGGCATGGGTCGGTTGGTGATCCGGCGTGGATGGTGTTCATTGTGTGGATGGTGGCTTCTGTGCTGACCGGGTTCCAGGCATGGAGGGTGGTGGTGGGGTGCGTCGGTTCGGTGGTAGGGTGCGTGGGCTGTGTGCCGAAGCTGTTGTGTATGTCGGCGATCTTGCTGTGGAAGAACGAGGCGAGTGATTCGCAGAGTTCTTGCGAGGGGGTGATGGCGTTGGTTTCGGCGCTGGGGTCGGAGAGCTCTTTGACGATGCTGAAGAGTTCCTTGCTGTTGTGTGAGTTGTTGTCTAGTCGTTCCTTCAATGCTGTCTTCCTGGTGGTGTGGTTCAGCTGGTGGTGTTTGCGGGTGGCGTGCTTGAGGGCAGTCATGTTGTCTGTAGTCGGGTCTTTGCGCTAGGCTTTCTCGAGGGTGCGGCAGTTCTTCTTGGAGTTCTTGAGATCGTAGTTGAACCAGGAAGCCTTCTTGCTGCTTGGATGGTTTTTCAGGGGAGCGAGGTGGTCAGCGCAGTTGGTGATCCACTGTGTGAGGTTATTGGATGCTTGGTTGGGGTTCGTTGAGCTGGTGGGAGGATTCTGGTTCAGGGATTTGGAGAGCTGGTTGGAGGTGATCTTGTTCATACGGGGAACCGGCTGCGGGTGATGGTGAGTCGTGGTCCTTCTGAAGCTGAAGTGGACGCAGCTGTGGTCTGTCCAGTGGAGTCCGGTGGAGTGGCTGAAGGCGATGTCCTTGCTGGAGGAGAAGACGGGGTCAAGCGTGTGTCCAGCGTAGTGGGTGGGGGTGTTCACCAGCTGCTTGAGTCCGAGGTTGGCGAGGTTGTCCAGCAGGGTGGTGGTGTTGCTGTCCCTGTTGTTCTCCAGGTGGAAGTTGAGGTCCCCTAGGAGGATGTAGTCAGCGGAGGAGAGGGCGTGTGGGCTGATGAAGTCTGCGATGTCTTCGCTGAATTGTGTGCGAGGTCCCGGGGGTCTGTACATGAGGGTGCCTCTGAATGTGGTCTTGGGGTCGGTGTGTATCTGGAAGTGAAGATGTTCGGCGGCTGTGAGGGTGTCGTCGGAGTTGGTCGTGATGCGGATGGTGTTCTTGTGGACGATGGCGATGCCTCCTCCTGTCTGGTTGACGCGGTCTCTCCTGGTGATCTTGTATCCGTCCGGGATGGCGATGGCGATGTCGGGCACTGAGGAGGCGTTCATCCAAGTTTCCGTGAAGAAGGCCACATCTGGAGATGTGGTGTCGAGCAGGTTCCAGAGTTCCACGGCGTGCCTGTGGACGGAGCGGGTGTTGAGCAGGATGCACTTCAGGTGGTTGCTGCTGGTGCTCAACTTGGCGGGTGTGGTGCCGGTCCGGATGCAGGATAAGTTGCAGGATTGGCAGCTGAAGGGTCCATGGGAGCGTCGCGGGGTGGCTCGGTAGCATCCGTGGATCCGGCCGGTGTTGAGTGCGTTGAGGGTGGCGGCGTTGTAAGTCTGGCAGGTGGAATGGCCTTTGCGATGGCCAGGGGTTCTGGCGCTGGGCGCGGTCCAGGCGCGGACGGGCACAGACAGGCTTGCCTTTGGTGCGCCTTCGGCGCACAATTGGCGCGCCCACTGCGCATGCGTGGGGGTGTCATAAGAAGGTAGCCGGGAGGGAGGGTCAGCTTGGTGGTGGGAGCGGGGCGGCCAATGGGCTGGCGGAGGGTGGGCCGCAGGGAGGCAGCGGCGGTAAAGTCGGGTGCGGGCGGGCGGCTCAGCGACGGCTGGGTCGCCCTAAGCGAATCTCAGGCACAGGAGCAGGAAGCAGGAGGAGCTTGGAGGCGACCAGGCCTGGACAAGGCTCAGCGGTCGTCCAGTGCATACAGAACGCCTCCACATGCCTCATCCTCGGACTCCCCCGCCACAGCCAAATCACCACCCGCCTACAAGACCTGCAATGGCTCCCGGTCAACAAGAGGATCACTTTCAAACTCCTAACCCACGCACACAAAGCACTCCACAACGCCAGACCAGCATACCTCAACAAACGACTATCCATCTACACCCCAAACCGACAACTGCACTCCGCCTACATCGCCCTCGCTACTGTCCCACGCATCCACCAAACATCCACTGGCGGCAGATCCTTCTCCCATCTCGCCGCAAAGAAATGGAACACCCTCCTAGCGCATCTACGTAGGACCAGGACATGATGACCTTCAGGAGATGCCACAAGACATGGCTGTTGGACCAATAGCTGCCTACACCCACTTAGGGCCTTGAGACCCTCACGGTTGAGTAGCGCGCTCTACACATGTTTTGATTGATTGATTGAAGTGTAAGATATGTAGATGAACAACATTTGGAGAAAAAAATGGGAATGTAGAACGTAGAGAGAACATAATGGGAGTAATTGAGACTCTCTGAAGAGATTCCCCAGGCCTCAGTAATGGTTAATTCACTGTCTCACTATTTCAGAACTGAAACATCTTCAATATTAATTTTTAACAACAAAATATTTGTTGTCACTCAATTTATCAATCTAAGAACCATGGTCAAAGCCAATAGTCGAGGTTGGTTTTAGATACATATATATCACATAAGTCTAAGCCAATGCCTCCCCTGGCTTTGTAAGTATGCATGGCGCAGAGTGGTGTTATATATCTGGATGCAATAACAAAAAGCTCAGAGTACCACAATTCCAGTCGGGTGGCATGAGATGGGAATCGTAGCAATTCAGTCCACATGCCCAAGCCACACCATAATTACACTTTTTTCGATTCCACTTAAATGACTGACATGGCTTGTACACAAAATGTATAGCATGCAGTAGCCGGCAGCGGCTTGTAATCAGTGAGTTAAACATACAGAATAAAATGTCATTTATTAATTAATCAATCTTCTCACTGATCACTTTCTCTCTACCTTCCCCCTCCCTCCCTCTCTTTTTTCTTTCTTGAAGCCTCCCCGTGCCTGCTGCAATTAGCCAATATGAGCTGGAGAAAAAGACAGACACGCCAGGAGCCATTCTGGATTTTCATAACTGGTCCTCAAGGGGCACCAGCCCACTGGGAAAATTCCCCTTGAAATAAAGGGCCTGTCCAGCCCTGAAAATATGCACTAACTGATGCAAAATCCATCTTCTAACGAAATTCCGGTAAATCGTAGATCCACTTCCCTTTTATTGGACACGTCCCCCTCTGCTTCCGCTTTATATAATTCTTTTCGTCTTGTCAATGATAGATTAAAATCTCGTACTGAGCTTGCTTGGGAGCTGGACCAGGTCTTGAGTTGCTTCCTGAAGGAGAGGTGGTCTTAGGTCTGGCGGAGGTGGATGGGGAGGTAGTTCCATGTCTTGGCTGCCAGGTAGGAGAAGGATCTTCCTCCCATGGTGGTTTTTCGGATGCGTGGAACGGCGTCGAGGGCGTGGTTGGTCGATCGAAGCTGGCGGGTGGGAGTGTAGAAGGTCAGGCGGTTGTTGAGGTACATGGGGCCCAGGTCGTGGAGAGCCTTGTGTGCGTGGGTGAGGAGTCGGAATGTGATTCTCTTGTTGACGGGGAGCCAGTGCAGGTCTCTCAGGTGTCCGGAGATGTGGCTGTGACGGGGGATGTCCAAGATGAGTCGTGCGGAGGCGTTCTGGATGCGTTGGAGTCTCTTCTGTAGTTTGGCTGTGGTTCCGGTGTAGAGGGTGTTTCCGTAGTCCAGTCGGCTGGTGAGGAGTGCCTGGATGACCGTCTACCTGGTTTCGGTGGGGATCCATCGGAAGATCATACGGAGCATGCATAGGATGTTGAAGCATGAAGATGAGACGGCGTTGACTTGTCTGGTCATCGAGAGGGAGGAGTCCAGGATAAAGCCCAGGTTTCAAGCGTGGTCCGATGGTTTGGGTGCGCTGCCCAGGGCAGGGGGCCACCAGGAGTATTCCCAGGCGGAGGAAGATGGTCCCAGGATGAGGACTTCCGTCTTGTCTGAGTTCAGTTTCAGGCGGCTGTTCTGCATCCACTCGGCTACGTCTTTCTACCCTTCGTGTAGGTTAGTTTTGGCGGTGGCTGGGTCGTTGGTGAGGGAGAGGATAAGCTGAGTGTCGTCGGCGTAGGAGATGATGTTGAGGTTGTGTTGGCGTGCGATGGCCGCGAGGGGGCTCATGTAGATGTTGAAGAGGGTGGGGCTGAGTGAAGATCCTTGTGGTACACCGCAGATGGCTTCGGTAGCCTCGGATATGAACGGGGGGAGGCGGACTCTCTGGGTTCTTCCGGCGAGGAACAAGATGATCCACTCCAGAGCCTTCTTTTGGATTCCGACGTTGCTGAGGCGTTGTACTATGGTGCAGTGGCAGACAGTGTCGAACGCTGCGGAGAGATCCAAGAGGATGAGGGCCGCTGTTTCCCCGTTGTCGAGCAGGGCTTGGATGTCGTCAGTGGATGAGATGAGGGCGGTCTCGGTGCTGTGGTTGGCACGGAAGCCGGACTGCGAGGGGTTGAGGGATCCGTTCATCTCGAGGAAGGCGGCAAGCTGTTGGTTGACGGTCTTCTCGATGACTTTGGCAGGAAAAGGGAGGAGCGAGGTGGGGCGGTAGTTCTTGAGGTTGGTGGGGTCTGCTGAAGGTTTCTTCAGGAGGGCGCTGAGTTCTGCATGTTTCCAGCTCTCCGGGAAGGTGGCGGTGTTGAAGGAGAAGTTGATGATGTCTCGGAGTTGGGGTGCGATGACGGAGGCGGCCTTGTTGAAGACGTGGTGGGGGCATGGGTCGGTTGGTGATCCGGCGTGGATGGTGTTCATTGTGTGGATGGTGGCTTCTGTGCTGACCGGGTTCCAGGCATGGAGGGTGGTGGTGGGGTGCGTCGGTTCGGTGGTAGGGTGCGTGGGCTGTGTGCCGAAGCTGTTGTGTATGTCAGCGATCTTGCTGTGGAAGAACGAGGCGAGTGAGTCGCAGAGTTCTTGCGAGGGGGTGATGGCGTTGGTTTCGGCGCTGGGGTTGGAGAGCTCTTTGACGATGCTGAAGAGTTCCTTGCTGTTGTGTGAGTTGTTGTCTAGTCGTTCCTTCAATGCTGTCTTCCTGGTGGTGTGGTTCAGCTGGTGGTGTTTGCGGGTGGCGTGCTTGAGGGCAGTCATGTTGTCTGTAGTCGGGTCTTTGCGCTAGGCTTTCTCGAGGGTGCGGCAGTTCTTCTTGGAGTTCTTGAGATCGTAGTTGAACCAGGAAGCCTTCTTGCTGCTGGGATGGTTTTTCAGGGGAGCGAGGTGGTCAGCGCAGTTGGTGATCCACTGTGTGAGGTTATTGGATGCTTGGTTGGGGTTTGTTGAGCTGGTGGGAGGATTCTGGTTCAGGGATTTGGAGAGCTGGTTGGAGGTGATCTTGTTCATACGGGGAACCGGCTGCGGGTGATGGTGAGTCGTGGTCCTTCTGAAGCTGAAGTGGACGCAGCTGTGGTCTGTCCAGTGGAGTCCGGTGGAGTGGCTGAAGGCGATGTCCTTGCTGGAGGAGAAGACGGGGTCAAGCGTGTGTCCAGCGTAGTGGGTGGGGGTGTTCACCAGCTGCTTGAGTCCGAGGTTGGCGAGGTTGTCCAGCAGGGTGGTGGTGTTGCTCTCCCTGTTGTTCTCCAGGTGGAAGTTGAGGTCCCCTAGGAGGATGTAGTCAGCGGAGGAGAGGGCGTGTGGGCTGATGAAGTCTGCGATGTCTTCGCTGAATTGTGTGCGAGGTCCCGGGGGTCTGTACATGAGGGTGCCTCTGAATGTGGTCTTGGGGTCGGTGTGTATCTGGAAGTGAAGATGTTCGGCGGCTGTGAGGGTGTCGTCGGAGTTGGTCGTGATGCGGATGGTGTTCTTGTGGACGATGGCGATGCCTCCTCCTGTCTGGTTGACGCGGTCTCTCCTGGTGATCTTGTATCCGTCCGGGATGGCGATGGCGATGCCGGGCGCTGAGGAGGCGTTCATCCAAGTTTCCGTGAGGAAGGCCACATCTGGAGATGTGGTGTCGAGCAGGTTCCAGAGTTCCACGGCGTGCCTGTGGACGGAGCGGGTGTTGAGCAGGATGCACTTCAGGTGGTTGCTTCTGGTGATCAACTTGGCGGGTGTGGTGCCGGTCCGGATGCAGGATAAGTTGCAGGATTGGCAGCTGAAGGGTCCATGGGAGCGTCGCGGGGTGGCTCGGTAGCATCCGTGGATCCGGCCGGTGTTGAGTGCGTTGAGGGTGGCGGCGTTGTAAGTCTGGCAGGTGGAATGGCCTTTGCGATGGCCAGGGGTTCTGGCGCTGGGCGCGGTCCAGGCGCGGACGGGCACAGACAGGCTTGCCTTTGGTGCGCCTTCGGCGCACAATTGGCGCGCCCACTGCGCATGCGTGGGGGTGTCATAAGAAGGTAGCCGGGAGGGAGGGTCAGCTTGGTGGTGGGAGTGGGGCGGCCAATGGGCTTGCGGAGGGCGGGCCGCAGGGAGGCAGCGGCGGTAAAGTCGGGTGCGGGCGGGCGGCTCAGCGACGGCTGGGTCGCCCTAAGCGAATCTCAGGCACAGGAGCAGGAAGCAGGAGGAGCTTGGGGGCGACCAGGCCTGGACAAGGCTCAGCGGTCGTCCAGTGCATACAGAACGCCTCCACATGCCTCATCCTTGGACTCCCCCGCCACAGCCAAATCACCACCCGCCTACAAGACCTGCAATGGCTCCCGGTCAACAAGAGGATCACTTTCAAACTCCTAACCCACGCACACAAAGCACTCCACAACGCCAGACCAGCATACCTCAACAAACGACTATCCATCTACACCCCAAACCGACAACTGCACTCCGCCTACATCGCCCTCGCTACTGTCCCACGCATCCACCAAACATCCACTGGCGGCAGATCCTTCTCCCATCTCGCCGCAAAGAAATGGAACACCCTCCTAGCCCATCTACGTAGGACCAGGACATGATGACCTTCAGGAGATGCCACAAGACATGGCTGTTGGACCAATAGCTGCCTACACCCACTTAGGGCCTTGAGACCCTCACGGTTGAGTAGCGCGCTCTACACATGTTTTGATTGATTGATTGAAGTGTATGATATGTAGATGAACAACATTTGGAGAAAAAAATGGGAATGTAGAACGTAGAGAGAACATAATGGGAGTAATTGAGACTCTCTGAAGAGATTCCCCAGGCCTCAGTAATGGTTAATTCACTGTCTCACTATTTCAGAACTGAAACATCTTCAATATTAATTTTTAACAACAAAATATTTGTTGTCACTCAATTTATCAATCTAAGAACCATGGTCAAAGCCAATAGTCGAGGTTGGTTTTAGATACATATATATCACATAAGTCTAAGCCAATGCCTCCCCTGGCTTTGTAAGTATGCATGGCGCAGAGTGGTGTTATATATCTGGATGCAATAACAAAAAGCTCAGAGTACCACAATTCCAGTCGGGTGGCATGAGATGGGAATCGTAGCAATTCAGTCCACATGTCCAAGCCACACCATAATTACACTTTTTTCGATTCCACTTAAATGACTGACATGGCTTGTACACAAAATGTATAGCATGCAGTAGCCGGCAGCGGCTTGTAATCAGTGAGTTAAACAAACAGAATAAAATGTCATTTATTAATTAATCAATCTTCTCACTGATCACTTTCTCTCTACCTTCCCCCTCCCTCCCTCTCTTTTTTCTTTCTTGAAGCCTCCCCGTGCCTGCTGCAATTAGCCAATATGAGCTGGAGAAAAAGACAGACACGCCAGGAGCCATTCTGGATTTTCATAACTGGTCCTCAAGGGGCACCAGCCCACTGGGAAAATTCCCCTTGAAATAAAGGGCCTGTCCAGCCCTGAAAATATGCACTAACTGATGCAAAATCCATCTTCTAACGAAATTCCGGTAAATCGTAGATCCACTTCCCTTTTATTGGACACGTCCCCCTCTGCTTCCGCTTTATATAATTCTTTTCGTCTTGTCAATGATAGATTAAAATCTCGTACTGAGCTTGCTTGGGAGCTGGATTTTTCTCAGACTTGGCCGGTCCCTTTTTGGGACAAAATTTGGACCAAACTCCATAAGACCTCCAGGGCTGCTAACACCACCCAGACTTTATTTTTTATTTACCATAGAATTTTATTTACCCCACTCGCCCTATCTTGTTTCTCAACAGAAACTCCCTCTTCCTGTTGGTCCTGTCAATCCCCCTCCGCTGATCTCAAACATATGTTATACGAATGCCCTCCTTTTTCCCAGTTCTGGCAGTTGGTCTGGAAGCAAATTCAAAAGATCTTTCAGTTCCAGGTCCCTTTTCGCCCTCACTAATTTTCCTTTGTTCCCTCTCGTTGGAACTTCCTCGTCCTACCAGCCACTACCCTTTACTTGACCTTTTCCTGGCTATAGCTTTTCACGTTATTACCTCTAACTGGAAACAAGCTACGAATGTTAACTATCTATCCTGGTGGAATGCAATCTGTTTCAATCATCGTTTAGACACCAATTATGTATCTCCCATTTCCTTAGCTGTTAAACGGGACTTACTTTGGCTCCCTTTAGTAACATATCTCTCTGCCTCTGCTCCGGTTCCTCCCTCTCCCAATCCAAACATAGTCGAAGTCCGCAAACCCCCATGATTTCTTTATTATCTGATCATTCCTACATATATTTCATTGCTATTATTATTGTACTCGTATATATTATGCTTTGCTTAATGTTTCCAATTTATATGATATGTTCATGCTTTTTCATGCTTGTAATGCTTACTCTTATGATGTTTTTTATTTTAATGTTTATTTCTGCCATTTGTTTATTGTAATTCTTCTCCTTTCCTTCCTTCCCTTTCCCTTCCTTCCCCTTTATATTCTTCAATAAATCAAACTTAAAAAAAAAAACTGATGCAAAATTAAGTGTTTTGAAATAGAACAAAGATGCTACGTTCAGTGCCATGGGTGAAGTGAACAGTAGGCATTCCATTTTAAAGTGAGAATCTCTAATGCATATAGGAGAGTTACAATCAAATAAAGGAAACAGGAAAACCAAACAAAATCAGGCAGTCAAACACGGAAAAAACGAATAGGGCCCTATAATGAGAATGTGCGATTGCAAAGTGCACAGCTATGCTTCTGCTTTGAAGGAATTCCACTTTCTCAAGCGGAGTCATTTGATTCAAATTATTTGTGGCGTATTGCTTGGGCTGCAGACTGCAAGCTTCAAAATATGCCGCTCCCAGGCTGTAGAGGGACTGTGGAAGTGCAAGGATAAGTTTGGAGTTGAGTCATCATTGCATTGATGGGTGCTTCTTGCTCGTGTGGAGTGCAAAACATGCTGAGGGGCTCTTTCCTGATCCTAAGTTATGCTGATGAAAAAACTCACAAAAATGTCCATGGGCCGGTTTTCACCAACGTTTTTATGTTTACAGTATATACATTATCTAGGTAACACAGACAGTACAGCTCTGAAAAAAGGCAGCTGTATGTTCTGCCCTTCACAGGCTGTAGTTTTCACCCGCCACAAGATCAAACTGGAAGCCAAGGGCCTCCGACAAGCAACATCAAAAATGTCAATAAGTTGATCTCCGACTATGACTGACACTCTGGCCCCCAAGAAATTCTGAAACACAGCAAATACTAGAACACAAACCAGCAGGTAGTTGTAGAATGACCAAGCTACACAGCAAACAGCTGGAATGTAAATAGAGCACGAGCCAAGAGCCAAGAGGAAATAGAACAAGCACTAGGATTATACAATGGGTCTCGCTTTTGGGACCTTATAAGTATTGTGAAGTGATTAAGTTTGGTCATGCTCGCAATGGGCGATTTCTTTATTTTTGATTCGTACCTGGGGAAAGGCGCATTTTCTCCACGCCTGGGCTGTGCCATCTTGTTTAGTTAGGTGCATTTTCACGAGGTCGCATTGTTACACGGATTCACAGCGGATTTTAAACTGCCAGAATCAGACACATTGTAACTGTGAAAGGTGCTAATGCGGAATACACAGCTAGAAGGATGAAAGACGGAGTCAGACCTATGGATCTAGTGGCCTACAGATTTCTGGACCGGTGCACTGCCCCTCTGAACTGCCCCTGCTGACGCCAAATCACAACCAATGTCGATGCATGCACATAACCGGGTTCGGCGCTTTATAAGCTGTCTTTTGCCTCTGTGAGGTATACTGATCAATGTAAGCTGTAGCAGTAGGCGCTCGGATAAGGTTGTTTTCCTTTGCAGCGCTCCACCTAAAGACACTTTCAAAGTCACCCACAGAAAGTACCACCAGATTATCCAAGAAAAATGGAGGAAGGCCCTAGTCGAACGACTAAATGCCAGCTCTAACAGCAGCAAAGAAATCTTCACAATTGTCATGGATTTTGCCACACCAACGGCTGCCGCCAGCAACTTCAGCCTAGTCCAATATCTGTGTCACAACCTTTCAAATTTATTTTGCAGCTAGATCACAACCATATACAGCAACATCACCCTGCAACCGGACTGCCTGACTCTCACCAGACGTCTCCAAGTGGTGAACAAATACAACATAATCACCCATCAGCACAGAGGAAACCACAGAAATCATGAAGATCATACACTCCAGTGCCCTGCAGAACTCTGCCTCCATCACGCTTGTGACAAAGGAATGATCCCTATCAGCGAGGCCCTCATCCCAATCCTGAGCACCTCCATCAATACAGCCACCTTTCCGGAACCAGGAAATTGTCAACACAGCTGTCAGCAGCAGTGCCTGACTGGCTGCAGCAGCCACCAGGCCTTTTCCTGGTGGGCTTGAAGGGTGGGGGCCGGTTTTTGGAGTGGTGGGGGCTGTTTTTTGTACTGGGGGCTGGTTTTGCCTTCTAAAGATATCCATGGCCAACCCAACCAAACTTAGCCAACTATCGAACGATATCCCTCTGTCCTTACCCAGCCAGGGTCTTGGAAAAAGCCATTAACAAGCACTGCTGACTGATCACCAGCTCTATATGACACACTATCAGGATTTAGACTCACCCACTGCACAGAAACCACCCACATACCAGCAATGGATAACATCCGGATGATCCTCCACAGGGGAGAAGAGGCACCCTCATATTCCTAAACCTATCTGCAGCCTTTGACACCATCTCCCATCTCATTTTTATTCAATAACTTCAAGAAGCATGCATCCACAGACCTGCTCCTTCCTCACTGGCCTCTTACTCCTTTGAAGTACAAGAACTTAGCTGCGGAGCCCCATACGGATCCTCGATTAGCTCAACATGATTACACCTGCCAACGGCATCCAGCCTCATAATGTAAACATCCTCACAGAGCCGGACTGGGAACCACAACCGGCCCTAGCAAAATGCTTGGCCAGCCCTACCCCTCTCCACTTGGGGGGTGTTAGAGGTGCCGCCGAGTTCTTTGCCGGGCCGATGTTTGGCCGATTTTGGTACAGCTATGCTGCAAAAACGGCCCTGTAACAAAAACAACCCCCAGGGGCCCAAAACCAGCCTCCACCTGTGTGGGACGCACCGGGGGATTGCCCGGTGCCCACTATGGCCAGCCCTGCATCCTCACACTGACGATACACAGCTGATACTATCTTTCTTGTACAAAACACTCAACACTAGGAACAAGTTTACCACATGCGTGACTGAAGTGGTCACGTGGATGAAATTCAACTGCCTCAAACTGAACTCTGGCAAGACCCAAGTGGTGCTTTTCGGGAATGACCCCTCAATATGGGACTCATCCTAATGGCCTACAGACCTTGGACCCAAACCTTGCTCACAAGCACGAAATCTCATAATCATCATAGGCAATAAACTGGACATGGCTTCTCAAGTCAACGCATTAGCCTGGTCCTGCTGCAACATCCTAAGGATGCTCAAGAAAACCTTCAAGCGGCTACCAGACAACACCAGCAAACTATTACTCATCACAAGCAACCTAGACTATGAGAACACCCTGTATGCAGGGATAACCAACCAGCTCACAAGAAGACTGAAGGCCATCCATTACGCAGCAGCCAGACTAGTCCTTAATCTCCTACACCAAGTCGCCATCACACCAGTCATTAGAGAACATCACAGGCTCCCGCTACACAAGCATGCCCACTTCAAATTTCACACCCACACTTACAACACAGACCCTGCTTACCTGAATAGTCTTATTCACTTCCACTGACATTCCAGGCACATTTTCTCTGTCGGTCTCTCACTAGCACACACCCCGCATATGCATAAAAGCAGAACAAGGGGTTGCACCATCTCATGCCTGGCTCCTACAGCATGGAATGACCACCCATACACATCACAGCCTCCTCCTCTCTTCTTGACTGCTGCAAGAAGCAGAAGACCTTGCTCTTCAAGCAAGCCTTCCAAGGCTTGCCTCTCACACTGGCCACATAGCGCCTTGATACCCTTACTGGTGATGAGAGTGCTATAGAAACTCAGACAACATAACATAACATGGTCCTGCACCACTAGCCCATCTGCCGATGAAAGGGCGGCTATTATTAACTCAAAACAGTGTGGGGTGGGGTCAGTGAGATTTACTTACCTTATTCCACTCTTTGACAAGTTTGGAAAGGGTAGTGTGAAGCGTAATTGATTAACAGTCAGCCCTGAGCACTTCAGAGCTTAACCCTAAAGTGTTGAAGGCTGACTCTATGGTTGACAATCCCCCCTCATTGGGGGCTGATTCTCGTAAGGCTTTGCCAGGCTGATGATGTCACTGCAAGCAAGGCTGTTGGATATTCATCCCATCGACACTTGGCGGCAGAGCAACTGTGCATTAGTGCACGTAAAGCGCCTAGGTGTCTGACTTTGTGCACAAAAAATGTTTCGCTTAGAGATCAATTCAGCCTCAAGGCATTTGAACTCCTTAAAGCTTATATCAACCTTGGCTAGATTTTATGACCCTTCATTTCTGTCTTTGATTTCTAACATTTTTCACTGCCAGAACACAGTAGGCTTGTGAGATACAGTCTATAACTCATATCATCACCGGACACATTATCAACCAAATACGGAAATTTACTCTCTTTGTGCAGAATGTTTTAATTATTATTTGCCTGACTTCGTCATGATGAGTGTCTGTCAGGGTGACAGACAGACACTCATCGTTATTGGGGAGGCAGAGCCCCTACGCCCGCACTGTTGAGCCACCCCTGAATTATTGAACATGCATTTTGCTGAGGTTAATTTGCAAGCCTGTCTCCATTTTCAAAACAAAAAAAACCTGGAATTCTAGGATGTTAACCTGTTTATTGTGCTAATAAAAATGTTGGCCCAGGTTTTATAACATCATAAGCAGTACCATCGTCAACTGCATAAGGCAAACTGTTCCACTGGTTGCTGAAGGAAGAAAAAAAAGATGTGTTTAGGCCAACAGAGAGGGAGACACTGATCTGTGCCAGGCTTGCATTCCAGACAGTGGCACTTCTTTCTAAAACCAATAAATCTTGACAGTGATTTAGTACGTCTAATTCTATTGAAGAAAACCTAATTCCAAGAAATGAGAAAATGAAAGATGCAGGGAGCCCTATCAATAAAATTAGAAAACTTAATGGGTATGTCATTTTCACGTGATATTTTGAAACAATGTAATTGTTTACCCTCATACAAGGTCTTGTGCAACCTGGATAGTAAATGAATTCAACAGCTGACCCCACCCTCCTGCGCCCAACTACCTCTTGAAGGTATCTGTGAGAGTTGCCGTATTAACTACAGGCATTGTGACTGATGTGACTTGTAAACATCAGGGCTCATACAGTTAGATAAAGTGCTGCACCATTCCAAGAGCTAGTAAAACTAATGCCTGTGGCCCTAAAACATTTTTACATTAATCTACAAACACACCTTATAAGTATAAAAAGGATACTATCCAAGGTGAGTCCAGCCACACATTAGTATTTGTCAATTGCACGGTATAGAAGGTGAAATCTCAAAGTTACACAAAACAAACAACAAAAAATAATAAACGTATTTAAAGACAGATACATATACAATAATACTAACAAACGGCGAACACCATTATCCTAGAGAGACCATATGATCAACATCAGAAAAGCCACTATTTCCTATGGCTAAAAGCAGGTGCAGGGCGGAGAGAAGCTGGAAAAGCCACCCTACTTCACAGGCAACTTTAAATGACCTCCATAAACGACCCTAAAATGCAATACTCTACAGAGAAAGAAACAGAGAATCATCCTTTATCCTGTGGGTTTACGCAGGCGTCATTCAGACACAGCGCTTCAACACTTTGCAGAAGAAGCTTTCAAGATACTCGCAAACCCCAGAGCAACCTAAACACAACCGGCTGTGTGATACAGTGGCAAACTACAACTGAAAATCACAGAATGAAGAGAGTCCTCCCCAGTACCCTAATTATTGTAACAATGAAGCTGAACCACCACGAACAAGACAATGAGGATCCACTGTTGTGTGCACTAGAGGGCTATCCAACCATGTGCTATGATTAAATTTCAAAATACGCTCTACTCCCTACAGGTTCACCGTCACCAACCCCTTGATACCAAATACACAACACATACAGAAGGAGCGTAATGCTATCTCAATTCAAACTGTACAATCAAATTATTTGTCAATTTTCTATCTAGACGTTTTGAGTCCCAAAAATCTTCCAGTCGAGTACTCTGTATTTTCTGTTCTTTATTTGTGGTTTTTCAACATGATCAGCCAACTTTTCTTGATTAAATTCACTTAACAGCCGACGCGTTTCGTCCCTAACTGGGACATCATCAGGGCTGTAAAAGCAAACAAACATAAGAAATGATCATCATCAACTTCACCCATGATCTACAAATGAACATCCTCATTGCATACAATATTGTCTAGCAAATAACCAACTGAGTCTCCTCTGCCTATTTTACAATCTAAACAATATATACATTTGCTTACTTAACATGGAGAAACTGAACAAAGGTAAAACCTATATATTGACTTCATTGGGTATATCCCTCAAAGTGTGAATGTTCGAATAATATAGATCCACATTATCCTAAGTGAGCTCCTTGCACTCTTCCACATATGAATGTAATATCCATTCGAATCCCTTATCCTAAACACATGATTAATTTGTTCTTATCGACGCTAAAAATGCCACTACCTAAAATATATTGACATTGTCCTCTCACCTCCTGTCACGTCCAAAATTAGGCGAGTTACAGCCTTCCCAAAACTTGTATCTTGTGTTGAATTCTTTGCCTTGTGAATATTCGAGTCCTCTTGTTAAAGAACCCTGTCACAATAAGAAGGCAGGAAAAAGACCATTAAGCCTAATGCCCCGCTCATACTTAGAGTAACCAGATTGTAACCACCCCACTAACCTCGCCTTAACAATAGATTGATGGCTCTTCAACCAATCAGGTAACTATCATCTCCCAAGGATCCGTCACAAAGCTTCCAAGGAGTAGACAAAACGTTCCACAAAACCCTTTTCTTCTAATCTATTCATAAAACAACATATTGAAAATGAGCGATGGTCCCAGAAATACCAGTATCGATGAAATGTCACTCCTACACTACACCTTGTAGTCCTGTCTGATATAATGTGTCCTATACACTGCTTTACACACTCATAATTGATTGTCTCTTTGTAATGTGTGTGTGATGTAAACTGCTCTGACACCTGACACTGGTATGAGTGGTGCTATAAAACTAAATGAATCAGAGAGACAGTGGGTATGGAGAATTGAGGGAAAAGGTTAAAGGGTGGTATTGAGGGAATCTGTGGCAGAGGTGGTCATTGAGGGGGCGGCAGAAGACATTGTCGCACAGGGCACAATCAGTGCTCAAGCCGGCTCTGCCTCAATACCCTACTCTGCACACAAGAGATACTGCTACACAGCATGACATTGCATCCTCAAGATTCTAACTCACCACACTGCGAGCACATCTCAGTGACACGAACTCAGCATTTACATCTTCAGCGAATCTTGTCCATCGCAGTTCACACCATTGTAAAGGCGTTAACCCAGATCACTACCCTAGATCACAGAGGCCATTTGTTCTGCATTACAAGGATCTTCTGGCAACTTTCCCACTCTGCACTCTAGGCAAAGGAGCTCACTACACTGCATTTTTAGGACACTCTATTGCATTGTATTGTTGTGACTCTTGACTATTGCTCAGCACCGTCTACATAACACACTACCATACAGCACCATATTGCACTTTATACTAGGCATAATCATTCACTAATCTTCACTGCATCCTAAAATGTTTGTATGACATCTTTATAATTTTGTAATCTGGTTTATCCCTGTGAAAAATAAAATGTTTGTGATGAAAATGTGCTACTTTGAAAGGGGAGCAAATCTCAAACATTGCACTTGAATATGCCTTTTGTGTTTGTTTATGCCAAGGCCTGGTGACTTATTCGACTCAGTCATCCATAATGGTACCATGGTCACATATAACAGAAGATTAACGTCTCCAAACATTGAAGTCCATCTTTTCACAAGGCATCATCTTTTTGCCTGAATTACAAAGTTATTTTTTCTATAGGTATGTGTAACTTACTCCCAACTTAGGTTTGATTTACTAATGAATTTGTAGGAGTAAGTCACACATACATACAGAAAAAAACATAGTGTATAGGGTTGTTTATTCTCCAACTCCAGAGAAGGTCTTGAAGGACCTGTAGTCATGGTACCAAAATGTAGGGCACTACAATAAAAATAAATATGCAGTACATGGGGTACGAGTTGATCCACCCCTAAAAATCCACACACTCTGACAATTTCAAAACGAACCTCTTAAAATCAAGGGGCTTCTATTTGATTCATATTATCGTTGAGAGAAGTTAAGTGTGGCTTGAAATGGTGGTGGTAGCGCATTTCCTTTTTTATCCCAATTGTTGCTCATGCAAAAGTCAGTGTTCGGTTGTTTCTTGACTGAATAATGGCATTCTTAACTGACCCGGCATCTGTAAACAATAACCATGTCGAGTTTCAGACACAGGGACATGCTTAATTCCACTTTAACAAGCGTTAATGTCCAGCAGACCGTTTCATGACCGCAATTTCATCAAGGTTATAAAAGAAATTTATATCCGGTCAATACAAAACCATTGTAAGCAAAGTCTGTGAACAGTGGATGCTTTTTTCTTTGTTATTGACACCAGATGTGTAGTGTCCTCCCCAGCTCAGTTGCATGCAAATGACTACGCCACACAGGAAGTTATGTAGTGAACATCTTTATTCTTCTGAATGCAAACTTTAACTTAATGTACGCATTGCGTCATGAACTTTAATAAACTCCAAAACTGTTATGCCATGCTATGGGGTCCATCAGGGGCCTGAAGGGTCCCGCTATACATATTTACAAGACACAACATCTCACCCTCTGTTAAAAAAAAAGTACAAAAAGTACAAATGTACATCATAGATCTTCAGAGTCGTTGAGGTGCTTGAATCAGTCTTCCAGACCTAGCCATGTGATGAAGAAGAGGAGCAGGGTCTACCTCAGGCACTGGGGGTGCAGCGGTAGGTGTAGGAGCTAAGATCTCCAGACTTTCAGGTGGTATGGTCTCATTGCTGACATCTGAAGCCGATGAACATCTAGCTAGGTGCTTGAAGTGTGAGGAATCTCTTGTTATGGACTTGGCTTGTCATTGAGCATTCACCTAATGTCCTTTGCTCATCACAACCCTCAGAGGTTCAGCATCAAACAGAGCATCAGACTTGCACTTTCTTTTCTGCTTGACCAGGAACCTGCCTCATCCCTTGAAAACCGTGTGGTGAGCACTTCGGCGTTTATCGTCATATATCTTTATTCTGGACATGTGCTAGGAATCTGTTATACGGATGTCGTCTGCATCAGTCGACCTATGAGTGGTCCATTGCTGCAATTTGGCTCCCAGGGCTCTCCCAAATATCAAGGTGGCTGGGATTTCACCTGTAGGGGAATGGAGAGTTGACCTGTATGCATGACGGGCTGTACATAGGGCCAATTTGAGATAACTTCTTTCTAGCCCAGTGAACTGAACTACTCTCTTTAGGGTTCCCATCAAGTGTTTGACAAAGCTGTTGGACTGTGGCCAGAGAGATGTACTATTCATCTGCTTGACATACATATTATTGAGAAACTCTTTAAAGTCTTGGCTGTTAAATGGTGGATCATTGTCAGATTTAGGAGTGGAAAGGACACCTCATGTTGCAAAAATATCATTTAATGTCACAATTTCTTTGTCAAGTGTGCTTGACAACAGGTCTTCCACTAGGGTGAAAATGCGAGTGTTCTTCAACAACTACCATCAGATGTTATCCATTGTTAAGAGGTCCAAAGAAATCTACAGCAATCTCCTCCCAAACACGTTTCGGGATATCAAGGATAACTACTGGATGCTGCATTGTTTTGGGAGACAAACAGTTGCACAAATGACCAGCCTTTAATTCTCTCTCAACTTTTTCGTCAAGGCAAGGAAACCATCCACAGTCTTGAAGAGCTCATGGGGCGATAACAACATGATGATCCTCAAGGGATAGTGAATGACTTGTTGCAGCAGGCTCTCCGGAATTACAATTTTTGAATCTATTAATATAAGACCTTCTTGTGTGACAGGGAGTTCCTCGCTCACATTTGTAAACGTTTGGTATTCAAAGTCATCCTTAAGAGGTCAAGTGTGTTTCTTCCAGGACTGCTGAGTAATAATGTTTTGAGAACACACACATCTCGATCTATCTATGTAGCAGCAAGAATTTACTCTACTGAAAGAGCTGCAGCTATGCTTGACTTGACTATGAAGTTGACGTAGGCCTCAGCCACTTTAGACTTGGTACTCTGACACTGTACTGGCAATCGTGAAAAGCAGTCAGCAGGATTTCTATCTTTCTCTGGCCTGTGCACAGTAGTATAATCATACTCTTGCAATTGCAACCCCCATCTCTAGATGCGAGTTGGCATCTAGGCTTTCGGATTACCAAAAATGGTAAGTAAAGCTTGGTGGTCAGTGATAAGGGTGGTGTTTTCCATAAAGAAAAACATGAAAGAGTTCACAAACCCACATCACAGCTAGACTTTCTTCCTCATGGTGGGAATAAGCACATTCAGTCTACAACCGACTCTGGGTCACATATCTACAATGTGCTTTTGAGCATTTTCATGCCCACTGCGTTGGGCAAGCATTGCACCCAAACCCACTATGCTGGCATCTACTACAATCTCAGTGTGAAGTTTTGGCTCAAAATAGAACATTTCAGTAGTGTTCTCAATTGCATGTTTGTTTTCCTAAATCTTTGATCACATTCATGTGACCACTCAATGGGTCACTGACTATGGCAAAATCGCAGATATACCTGGAACAGTAACTGACCATGCCAAGGATGGATCTCAACATTGTCCCATTTTGTGGTGGAGACGTAGATGACAAGGCTTGTACTTTAGTCGGATCAGGTGCCATCCGCTTTACAGAGAATATATGCCCAAAGAATTTGAGTTTCATTTGGTACAAGTCACACTTTTAGGAACTCAAAGTGAGACCGGCATCAGCCAGCAAACAGCATTTGTGTAAGAGTTTTGCCAATTTGTTTTCGAGTATCTCCAAATACCAGTATATCATCACTATAATTAAAAGTATGTGTGACAGGCTGTAATATGCAGCAAATTACATCCAGAAAAAACTCTGGAGCTGATGACACCCTAAAACCTAGTCTTTTATTTCTGAACAAGCCAATATAGGTCGAAAGGTGGTAATGTACCTGCAGTTTTCCTCCAGTTTGAGTTGAAAATACTCCGTTCTAGATGAGAAAAGGCTTTGGCACAATTCAGCTGTGTAATAATATATGCAATGTGTGGACCGAGATGTCGCTCTGTCTCAAGTACCTTGTTAGCTTGGCGCATGTCAGAGCAGATGCACACAGCACCTCCACAGTCCTTTTTGGGCACTACCACTATGGGTGAAATCCATGGTGGTGGACCAGTGAAGCGATCTTTAATATCATGTTTTAACAGCGTTTCCAGTTCTTTCTCAACAGCTTCCTCCAAGTGAAAAGCAATTAGAGGATGTCGTTGAGCAACAAGGTGAATGTTCTCATAGATGTGAAGTTGCACTTTCATGGTCTTAAGCTTTCTTAGTTCATGAACTAATGATAAGAACTGATTTACAATATCTGCATGTGCATTTATGCTGTTGTTGATGGAAATCAGACCCATGTCTGCAGCAGTGCTCGAATTGAGGAAGCATGCACTTGATGAAGTACCTATAAGAACCTTGATCAGTAATTGTACCTTTGGCTTCTTGTATAGCAAAGTTGCTACAAATGATCCGTGACTTTGTAATGGCTTTTAGAGAGTCCACGTGTATTCCTTTGTCTTCGAAGGTGTTAAACGGGGCACCAAAGGCAGTTCATTGTACTTCTTAGCCAGCATTTGTTGTTGCTATGGGTAGCTCACTAGTGCTGCCTAAATGTACGCTTTTACAAAGATTGCTTTCTGGTTCATATTTATTGGGCACCATATTTTTTCTTTATACAAGGCATGATTAGCTGATGGAAACATTTCCTCATTTTCAAAGCAGGACTTACAATGACGAATTTCATGAAAACAACTTTTCCAAAATTAAACCTTCATTTATAAGAATGCCTTGTAAAGTGTATGTAATGTGGGCTACTGCCTGCACAAGGCAAAACTATTTGATTTGTGAAGAGCAAGAACACAAACACTTTTAATATCATAGTAATCAAATGCATGTTTAGCACAGGAAAAGACATGAAATGAAGGAACAAGCAGCATGTTTTCTGCTGTTTTATCTTGTGGAGTGCAAATATGCATTTCATTTGAATTCAGGAATACAAAAAAAGGTTCACTGTGTTCTATGTACTCGGTTTTCATTCCACAATCTAAGAGTTGTCTTCATTCATTAGCTTCAATTAAAAGATGCTCTTGATAACACTGATTTGTAAACAGAAAGCTCATTAACTGTTACATACTGTTTGATGTAGATGGAGTGATCTGGCAAACCTATATGCAACATAGCTAATCACAAAAAACACTAGTGACTTATATATGAAGGCCTCGCGCCACAGGTGCGTCACTTTTTCCCATGTTAAAAGTGACGCACTGGCGGTGGGAAGGCCTTCATAAATAAGGCCGAAGGTTCAGAATTGCAATGATACACATGTATGGGCATTGAAAAAAAGGCAAAGGATGTATTGGTCATAAACAGAGCTCTCCATTGCTCCCACCAGGTGATTGTTCCAAAGGGTGCAATGATTAAACTGTATTGGAGTACATTACTCAGTTATTACTCTAAAGAAAGGCCAAGGATTGACTATGCATTTACTCCAACATTTCCCCTGACCCAAGCTGATTTAGACAAATTAAGTATATGTGTGTTGCAGGACAGAAAACTTAGTTTAATTAAAATCTCCTTTTTTAAACTTGTGTTTATTTGGTAGTTACATGGCATACAGTAGGGCAGTATAGAAGACATGTTAGTGTCACATGAAAGAAAGCAATACAATCAAATACAGCCTTAAATTAATAGAACATAGTTGGAAGAATACACAACAAATGGGGACAGAAGACCCAGTACAGTAGACAATGCAGGTCCAATAGACAACAGTACAACCCCTCATATCTGACGAACATGTGAAAGCGTGCCTGCACTGTGTTGTACGTTTATTGTTGCCTAGACACCCATTGTATGCGTGGCTGACTGTATAAGTGAGTGATGAGTGTCTCAGTGAATGTATGCATGAGTGGCTGGTTGTGTGATATGTGTGTATCTGTCTGTCAATTGATGTCTGAGTAGGTGTTTGAGTGTGTTAGTGGGTATGTGAATAGCTATATGGGTGACTGGTTGTTTGACTACCTCTATGCTTGTCTTGGTGTCTGCGTTTGTGGGTGAGGAGTTGTGTGACTGCCTGTATGGATGAGTGAGTGGGTGAGTCAGTGGCTCTGTGGGGTACTGTTGTGTATATGAGAAGTTGTATAGGTGAGTGAGTGTCTGTATGGCTGTGTCAGTGATTGAGTAAATGTGTCAGTATGGGTGAGTAACTGAGCATGTGAAAATCAGTCTACGTGAGTGACGAGGTATATGAGTGAATGCATACGTGAGTGAGCGAATGTGAGAGTGGCTATATAGATGGGTACATGCTTCTGTCAGTGACTGTAGAGTGGAGTGAGTATGTGTTACTATTTTTTTGAGTAAGTAAGTGGGTGGGTATGTAACTGTGTGGGTGAGTAAGTGGCTGTGTGATTGACTGTATGGGTAAGTGTAAAGGTATGTGATTAATTCACATGTATAGGGTGTATGAGTGGCAGTAGGGGTGAGCAAGTGGATGTGTGTGTAGATCAATGAATAAGTGAGTTTGTGTATAAGTACTAGTTTGGATCTGTGAATGGGTTTGTGAATGTTGTGTGGAAGTGGCAGGGGTGTAGAAAAGGCTCTATAGGGGTGTGAGTGGATGCATCAGAGATGCTGTGGATGATGTCATCACTGATGTCATCAGTGATGTTATTTGAGATGTCACCAGTGATGTCACTGGCCATATCATGAGTGATATAATATGTGAGGTCATAAGTAGTGCATTGCCGGGGCTCAGCTAACTATAACAGCTGAATTTCTCTGGTTTTGTATGAGTAAAACCTGACTCTGTCCCTGTAACCTTTGTGTTTTTGGTGAATTTCCAAAGTTTTTTAAGTCTATTTCCTAACCAGAACTTCCCTGTAACCTTTGTTTTTTTAGTGAATTTCTAGGTTTTTTCAACTAGCAGTCGCGAGTGGTTGAGATAGAGAACTGGGCCAGGAATTCTGTTGTGTAGGACATACAGGAGGCACTAGGAAGCTTCTTGGTACCCAAGGTCCTCAGGAGTAAAGTGGACTTTATTCTCCTATCAGTAGTGCACCAGGAGACTCGTTTGCAGAGTGGTGTGCAAATGGGGCGTGGCCTCTTAGCAATCCCTTTTTGTGAGACTTGCTGGAGGTAACAGAGGGGTAGTTTGTCCCCAAGGACGTCCTTGGGGGCCCACTACCCTTCCTATTAACTCCAGTAAGTCCCACACAGCAGGATTGGTGATTTCTGATAGCAGAACAAGCCGCCTTTCTCCACCACTCTGCAAATACTCCTCCTGATGCGCTCATGGTTGGGGGATGAAGACCCCGTCACTGCTGAGGGCTCTTAGGGGTCAACTAGCCCACCTGTTACCTCCAGTATGCCCCACACAGATTCCTAGCAGGGCAGTGCAAATGGACTCTAATGTAGAGCACAAATATTCAACACCAGGTTCTTGATGGCCGACGTTTAAGAAACTGAGGGGGCTCCATCCGGCCAGCATGCGGGCCAATTGATAGATTTCGGGGTGCCAAAAAAGAGTATTTCCCTCTTGTTGGTGTTACATATCAACTGTTTCTGGAGCATCCAGGCAAAAACAGCAGTCAGAAAAGTCCCAATATAATCATCAATGTCAACATCCTCACCTTCAATAAAGAAAAAGAGATACAAGTGTCATCAGCATATGATATAATCACAGCACCAAATGGCTAGACCTAAAGGCGAAAGGGGTAAGGTATATTTTGAAGAAAAAGGGGCTGAAGGCAGATCCCTGATGGACTCCAACTGTTATTGCCTTATTTCCAGATGCAAAAGGAGGTATACAAACCTCCTTTTCTCTATTGTCAAGAAAGGAGATTATCCATTTAAGTGCTAGCCCATTTACTCCAATCCCCTGGAGGTGGCCCGAAAGAGAAAGGCGAGAAACCATGTCCAAGGCAGCTGATAGATCTACAATAATTAGTGCAGCATGACAACCCCATAGTCAATATCTATTTGATTTGCTCAGCAACCTCAAGTAGAGACATTTCAATACTCATATGCTGCCTGAAGCCTGACTACTGGATTGCAGGAGGTCATTAGTCTCCAAGTAGAGGAGAGTGGCCTGTTCACAAGTTTCTCTAGGACTTTTTACAAAGCTGAGAGCACGGTAATGGACCTATAGTTGCTCAGAATGTTAGGGTAGGCCAAAGACTTCTTCAAAAGTGGAAGACATTTTGCGTGTTTCCAACCTGTGGGGACCACTGCTGTAGCAAGAGAATCATTAAGCAACTTGTTTACCAGTGGAAAATGACCTCTGCCCCAATTATTAGCAAACAAATGGTTAATAACACAAATGGTCATTAAGGGGGAACTGCAGTCCTTCTTACAAGTAATATTTGTTTATGCATTTTAATGTATTTACTTTCATTTTAACAAATTAATATTTAAAAAATAAAGATATTTCAAATATCACACTAAGGTGCTCCTATTTGGTGAAGGCACTGTGAAAAGTGATGCAGTGAATAAATAGCGCGCTCTTGCTATATACAATCCTATATACATGTGAGTGACAGTGATAGTAGAATGTTATTTAGAACATTTGTGTCATGAGAGTCACAAACCAAAATCTAATTAAAAACAGTACACATTTGAAAATTGCCGACGTTTCGACCCACACTGTCAAATGAATCAGATAAGGTTCATCATAAGGTCAGAGGATAGAAGGAGACACCTAAGGAGAAGAAAGAGTCATGTGTAAGAATCCTTGGATTTGTGTTTCAAGAATGGTGTATTTTGGAAATGAGGAGTTTATGACATACCAGACAGTTTGGGGGCGTGGAGCTGGTGGGGAGTCTCCAAATTAGGGCTGGCGGCCCTGCCTTGGCTAGGCCTCGCTCTGCTGCTGGAGCGGCGGCCATGCTGCTGTGGAACTACCATCCCCTTCCCTGTTTAGAGACCTGCAGTGTACTGCTTGGAGCCTGAATGGGGGAAAATCAACCTGCACATCCACACCCTGACGCAATGCTGAGGAGAGGGGCCCCATCAAAGGATCACCGTGTATGTGCCCACAGAGGATGCCCGTGGGCATCCTCTGTCGACACGGCGGATGGAGATGGTAGCTGCACTGGCGGCATCCTGCTTGAGGCTCCCGAGTGCTCTGTCCAGCCCGCAGCCGACGGTGGCCCTGTGACGACTGACTGAGCCCTGTTGTGCGGGTGAGTTGGAGCTGGCCTGGTGGCTGGGAGCCTTGAAATTGGACTGCCGACCCACATTCCTGTGCTGCCTCCAATGTGGTGGCCTTGCTGAGATCTCCTGCCTTGGGATGGATCATACTGGGTAGGAGCGACTTGCCTTGTCTTGGCAGAAAGTGGAGCAAGCCTCTTGCGGGGGCCTTTTGAGACTTGCCTTCTCTGCCTAGGTGTTGGGTGGTGCTGCTCAGGCCATGAGGTACCTCCTCTGCTCCTGCATGCCTGAGGACTAGGCCTTCTGCTTTGACTGGGGCTGACCGGGAGGAACCATTGATGCCTGCCTTCCCTGCCTGCAGGTCTGGGTTCCAGGTGGCAGGTGCCAAGAAGCAACGCTCTCTGCGCAGGAACATCAGACAAACTCCAGAAATGACTATAACGTATACAGAATGCCTCTGCATGCCTAATCCTCGACATTCCCCGCCACAACCACTTCACAGGCTACCTGAAAGACTTTCACTGGCTCCCCATCAACAAGAGGATCACCTTCAAGCTCCTCACCCATGCCCACAAAGCTCTCCACAACACCGGACCAGCGTACCTCAACAAACTAATCACTTTCTACACCCCAAACTGCCAGCTTCGCTCCACCGACCCCGCCCTCGCCACCGCCCCCCGCTTCCATTGAGCGACCGCTGGTGGCAGATTGTTCTACCACCTTGCCGCAAAAATCTGGAACACCCTCCCCTTCTGCCTACGACAGACAGAGGACCTGCTGGCCCACAGGAGACTCCATAAGACCTTGCTGTTCGAGCAGTAGCAGCACCCCCCCTCCCTTCCAAGTGCCCTGAGACCCTCATGGGTGAGTTGTGCACTCTACAAATGTACTGATTGATTGATTGATTGATTGATTGATTGATTGATTGATTGACAAGGCATTTCTTGTGTGGATCTGGACCTAGCTTCTCCATGGTGGCTGATCACGCTCCTGTGCCTTGGTAGGCCGTGAGACCTGCCTACTGTTAAGCAGCGCTTCTTATCTCTAACTCCTTACCCTGACCCTGACCATGACCCATCTGACTGACTCACCTCGCCCTGGTTCGTGCCTGCTTCCTCAGCTGGTTTATCCTATGCTGCTGCTGCCCAACCTTTTTGCATTTCGAGGCCAGTGACTGGGTGTGCACTGGATGTTGGAGATTGGAGCCCGTAGCTGCCACCCAGTAGGGGCCATACTTTGAAATCATCCAAATTCACTGTGGGCAGGCTGCTCATGCTGCTGGGGTGGCACGTGGGCCTGCCCTCCCTGGGTCTCTCCACTGACTGCTACTCGACTTCAACGGCTGATGATGGACTGCGGCAAGCCTTCCCCATCCACGCTGGCCCAGGTATGATTGGACAAGTACACAGTCCTCTTCTCCTGTTCCTGAATTCCCTTAAGCCGCTGAAGACCTGGGGTGGATCCTCATGGCTATCCAGGACTCAAGAAAGGGTGTGGAAGTTGATAACCTCCAAGTGGACTTCTTCTTTTTAATGGGCCAAAACCTGAAGCATTGCAGACAGAGTGACCGAGGCAGAGACATGGATCTACACAGACGAAGATGAGGTCACTACACTCAAACACAGAGTATCTAAGCTCTTGACCTTGGTTGCAGCTTTTACTAAATGTGTGGAGGATGCCATAAACTGCTCCAGATACAATAATCTCTGCCTTGTGGGTTTACCTGTGTCCCGGGAGGCCCTGGACCTTACCGAGGCTCTGGAGGAATGATTCCGGCCTTAGGTCCCGACTGGAAGACACTCCAATGTGTTTGTCATCAAAAGCGTGCGCCGATCTCTTTCTCTGAAGCCTCCAGCCGGGGTCCCACCTTGGCTGTGATCCTGTGCCTGGTCAACTACCGGGACCAGGTTGTTATCCTGCATGAAGCCTGCACCCACTTGGAGCCCCGACACTCAAATTCCAAAGTCCTCACTAAGGCCTTGCAAAGGCCTTGCAAAAGTGTTGCCGCTCGTTTGAGGAGGTGAAGCAGAAACTCCGTGCCCTCAACCTCCACTATATGCTTCTCTTCCCTACCAGCCTGAATGTCATTTTTCACTACACAACCGTTTTCTTCAATAACCCGGAGAAAGCCTGGGAGTGGGCTATGGAGCAGTGACCATTGCAGCGACCTGCCCCTGTCCTACACCCCTCCGGAGATCCAGGCAGACGTTCTCGAACACTTCCTCAGCAACGGAGCTGGTGGGGGTCATTCCCACTCAAGGAAATTGAGGGCTGAGTGACAGGAGGTGGTCACCTCACTGGGCCCGGCACAGGTTTAGAAAGGAGCCCTGGTATCACCAGCAGCGGATGACACTTTGATAGCTACAAACTTGATTTTTCATTCCTTTGACAATGTTCTATACTCAAACTCACTTACTCCTTCGCCTCTTTGACCCGGGACACTGAGATCTACTTGACTTAAGGACTGACTGCAGTGCTGTGCTCTGCGAGTACCCTGGGGGATCCTGGGTGGCCTAATCTTAATCCATGCTGATTGCTGGGGTGGACAAATATCTGGAATTTGCTCATTAGCATTGTACCTTGTTGCCACATATCTGTCTGGCCCCGGTGATGTAGATTTGGCCCGACTACACTGCTTCTGGAGGCTGTCAAGAACTATCTCCTATTTATTGGTATATTTTGTTTATGGGTGATAAATGCTTCACGGAAAGAAGTGTGGGATGAGGGGATTAGGGGGGATTTATGATAACCCCTAGGGCCATGGTTTGTTGTTCCAGGACTTTACACAACAAGTGCTTCTAGGCTCCTTATATACCTTTATGACTGTGCCAACCTGATTCTATGCGGATGTTTCTGGTCATCGGCAGATCCTGCACATGCCTTCTTTCCCACCATGACAGACACTAACTTTGTGAAATTCTCCTGGAACACCTATGGCCTACTAGACTGGCTCAAGCGGTCAGCAGTGTTGTGCAATATTAAGAGGTAGAAGCCATAGGTCGTTTTCGTGTAAGAAACTCATGTCCTTTCCTCTGCCGATTCGGCTATGATAGCGTTTTTCATTCTGGTTTTGTGAGGGGCTCTTGTGGAATAGTTAACCTGTTGAAGCCCAGGTTAACACCAGAACCTGGGCTTCTATGGGAATTCACAAGGGCATATTATCAAGCCCATTATCGCTGCTTTAGCTGCAGTTTCCTGACGATAAAAGCGGCAATAATGTATCGCCCTTTCTTGATAATATGGCCTCAAGTTTTTAAACTTTAGACATCGTTAGAAGCTAAGAATTGCTACATAATAATCAAGCAAGGACCTAAAGAACATCGCAAGATGTCCACAAATGAGGCTGATCAATTTAGAGGTCTTGTGGCTTGGGGCAGAGATTTTATCCACAATTTCCAATAATCATCCAACTACTCTCTACCTTATTTTCATAGAACGACTAGCTCAGAGCACAATATGTCTAAGGGTTCTCAATGGCACACTCTTGACAAGGACTAAAGCTATGGGAAGCCCCTTCAGCAGTAGGAAAGGCATCCACAAAACAATCCTGGGTATGGGTTCTTTCTAATGACTATCCCTTGCTACAGTGCTTGACAGAGTGAAGGAGAGCCTGACACCCAACTTTCAATTACATTGTTTGTCTTTGGGAGACCAGATTGTTGTAAGTAAAACAGCGATGATGTTAAGCATTCACTGAAGACATGCTATTGTGTCTTTAGTATAGCTTTCCCGCTCATACTTGGAAGTGTGGCCGGACTCCATTTTGTTTTCCGGCTTCCATCTTGCAGGCTACATTTCGCCATGTGCTCGCCACGAGGCAAGTCCTACCTCACTGGCCGTCACCCCTCGAATTTGCCCAGCAACAAGCTATAAATAGTTCCAGCTTATCTAGCGCATGCCCAGTGCATATAACATCTGTTTCTGCTTCAAGGGGATCGGAATGTGCATTTGGGGGGGCTTCATGAACCGTTAACTCCACCCATGTATCGATCATGCTTGAGAAATGTCCTTATATGGTAGTAAATCATACTTTTGAGCGGTAACCACCCACTTATGAGCCCCTTCATTGTGTATAAAAGGGGACTGCATGTCTGAGTTCTTTGTGCTACCTTGTACAATACTGTAGAGTGTTGTGTGGGCTGTAGTACCACCTTTAAAGGTTTATTAAACTGTGTTTTTGTATTTCCAGTTTCCGTGCCAATTTCTTATGTAGTCTGAGGACTTTGCGTACAGAAGGGCAAACCCTTTTTCGCACTCATGGGCCTTGCTGAGGCCTGTAATCATCAAGATGGGCTTGCTTGGGGGAGGGATTCATCTTCATAGTTGGCGTCCTACATTACCCTCCTGCGGTACTGTGGCCGTCTAGTGAGCTAACCAGACGCTGGTTGTGATAACCCTACAGAACTGAGGCCCAAGGTACACGAATGTTATAAGGCATGCTCATTAAGACTATTGTGGGCCTGTGGCTCTCCAAAGTCTTATCACCCTCTCATCAGACATTGGTGATGGCGACCCTACTGGACTGTGGTACTAGAGTCAGGACTGATGGTCATGGGGCGTGGCTTGAGCGCCGCACAAGATGGCGACCTAGCGTTGGAGCTCCGCTTCTCACATGTACACCGGAGTTCTTAAAAAACAAAGCCGTGTACCACTCGCAGGAGCATGAGGTGAGCAAGTAGCTCTGCTCCTTTACTTCTTAACTCAAAGCCATGTGCTAAATTTCGCCGTGACGCGGATCGCTTTTACCGCGGCCGCCATTTTCTTTTCTCTAAGACTTTCTGCGAGTGCCGATTTCTACACAAAATGTCTAATTTCTGCTGTTTGCGGTCCCTCATGCTGTCTGCCTCCTTTTTCTACAATTTTCAGGACTATATATGATGCTTTTTCAGTCAGCATTCTACTTCTCCTTTTCTCCTCTTTCATTACAGCCGCAATTTTGAATGGAACTGCATTTCCTCAGCATCGCTGTATCTGTTTGGCGCCTTTTTGACCACATTCATTGTAAACATTAACTCTTTGTGTGCCTCAGTGTGTTTCTTTGCACACTAATCTCACAGAGGTATTCGTGAGGACTGTGTCATTGCATATCCTCTTCTTACATGGGTAAATTGCGTACCCTCAAGCTTACCTCTTTGGTTAAACCACGCAATTCCTCGGATTCTGATTCAGCACCTCCAACTATGGAAGATCCTGCTCCTCACAAACCTGACTTAGCTCCTGGGGCGGTTCCAAAAACGATTTCTTCAAGTAAACTTCCGCAATCTGCTTCGACAAAATGCCTGAAGAAAGATCCCCCCTCCCCAGGTTCCTCATCACATTCTGCCTCTATGGATCTCATTCTTGAGGAAATTTGTGCGCTAAATCCCTTCATGGCTGAAACCACTAAGACACTGCAATTTCTTTAAGATAAATGGTCCTCTCTTGAATCGCGTGTTCTTTTAGTGGAACAATCCACGGAGTCCTTTCAAGCCTCATGCTCTAGGATTTCACATCTGGAAAAAGATGTTTCACTTCTGAGGAGGCAGACGGAGGAGTTGGAAAATCGTAATCGCAGAAATAACCTACGCATTTATGGGCTTCCTGAGCATACAGAGGGGTCCAACCCTACTGCATTTTTTCAATCCTTTCTGCCAAAAATTTTGATCTTCCTCCCTCCTCTTCACTCAACATACAACGCGCGCCTAGACTGGGTCCAAAAATCTCTGCTAAACCTTGCCGCGTCATCATGCAGATCCTACAATATACCGATCTCCTTCAGGTTCTTTCAGCTGTCAAAGCTGAAAAGCAAATTATGTGGGAAGGCGATTGGTTGTATCTATCCCAGGATGTGGCTAAGGTGACAGCGGATCGTCGGAAGCATTTTCTAAAATTGAGATCATAGCTACGAGCTCTAAATGCCAGGTTCGGTTTGCTTCACCCATGTCTCTTCAAGGTGACTTATAAGGACAAGACAACGACATTTGAAGATCCACTTGTCCTTCAAGAATTTCTTCGTCAACAGGGAGCTGACATCATGGACACAGCAAGAGTGGTTTAATTTTGTTTTGATTGAATTATTTGTTTTTCCTCATCCTATCATGTCATTTTATTGTTCTTTCTTCTTTGCACTAGTATATCGTGTTTTTCTCTAATATTCTTCTGTCTTTTCATTTTCCTTACAGATATGCTCCCCATCTCTTCACCCCGGTGTTATCCATTCATTTAGTTCTATGCTGATTCCTCAGGTGTTCGATGGCGTCTGTCCCGTTGTTGATGTCGTCATCTTTTGGCGTCGTCACCCCCGTTCTTCGTTCTGTATCTGTTGGTATGTTTCTTCGCTCTTCTTCTTTTGCTCTATTCTTTCTACTATCTCCTACTCTTTTATCTCTTTTCTTCACTCTTTTCTTTCCTTTCCTTCTTTCTTCCTTGACTCTCTCCTTTTTCTCTTCATTTGCTTCTCTTACCTACCTCTTTACCTCCGCTTCCTTTACTTTTATCTCTTTTCATCATCTCCTTTCTCTATTTTATCTAATTTCCCATATCATTTCTTTCTTGATTTACATTCAGAGTAGTCACTTGGAGCGTTAAGGGTTTAAATAACCCCATTAAGCGTCAACGAGTTTTAACGCATCTGACTAGACTTAAAGCTGATGTAGCTCTCCTCCAAGAATCCCACCTTTCGGAAGTGGAGGCTTTGAAGCTAAAACGATGTTGGGTGGGTCATGTTTTTCACTCTCCAGCTATGGGTAAGAAAAATGGAACTGTGATATTGTGTCATAAAAAGTTAACTGTTTCTGTTATATCTCAAGAATGTGACGTTAATGGTCGTTGGGTACTTGTTAATCTACTTATAGATAAGATACCTATAGTTATTTTTAATGTTTATGCTCCTACTGGTGTTAATAAACTGTTTTGGCCTCCTATTTCTGATAAACTAGTTACACTTGATGAGAAATATGTTATTTTCGGTGGTGATTGCAACCAAGTGCTCGACCCTATTTTAGACAGGAATTCTAAAGTTAAATTTGTTACCTTCAAAATGCACTCCCAATTCACTGCATCTATTCATAACAATGCATGCGTAAAGCGCCTGGACCTGACGATTTCACTATCGAATTTTACAAGCACTTTTCCTCTCCTCTCCTTCCTAAACTACTCCTGTTATTTCAATCTTTTGTTGACTCTGGTTCTTCTCGGGGGACCTTTCAGGAAGCGTTAATCTATTTAATTCCCAAACCAGACAAAGACTATACCTTGTGTAAAAATTATCTCCCCATATCCCTTGTAAATACACATAAGATTTTCGCCAAAATTTTAGCTTGTAGATTAGACCCCCTTTTACCTTGAACTAATTGGCACAGAACAATCAGGTTTCGTTAAAGGTCGTCTTTCGTCCGATAATTCTTGTGTTTTCTTTGATTTTTTAAGTAAGGCTCCTTCACTTTCCTATCCATTGGCCGCCATTTCCCTTGACGCCGAAAAGGCATTCGATAAAATAGGATGGGACTTCATGTTTCAAGCTCTTCGTTGGATTGGTTTTTCGTCTAAATTTATTTCTCTTATTTCTCTACTTTACTCCAGCCCTCATGCATCAATTTTTGCAAACGGTATAGTATCAGAATATTTTCCCCTTCAAAGAGGCGTACGACAGGGTTGTCCCTTATCCCCTCTTTTGTTTGTTTTAGCTCTAGAACCCTTTTTAACAAAAATCAGACTTGATGAAAACATTTCTGGTTTCCATTTTGGTTCCCAACAACAAGTTAAATTATCAGTTTATGCCGACAACATTTTGTTATATTGTTCTGACCCACAATCCACCCTACCTTTCTTTTTGAATCAAGTTTCCTCCTTTTCTAGTGTCTCCGGTTATCGTCTTAATATTGACAAATGTGAAATTTTACCCCTAAATCCTCTTTGTCAAAAGCATCTCTTTGACGCTTCTGGATTCTCCTGGCAACCATCTAAGAATAAATACCTTGGTGTTTGGTTTGCTCCACATCTCTCAGATACTCTTAAGTATAATTTCAATTCTCTTTCTACAAAATGAAATAAGGCAATCGTCCGCTGGAACCCTCTCTACCTTTCTTGGTGGGGTCGTCTCGACTCCATCAAAATGATGTTAACACCTCTGGTGCTCTATTCCATTTCCATGATCCCCATTCATATTCCCGACTATACTTCAAATCGATAGACTCTATTCTGCTCAAGATTTTGTGGAAAGGTAAAAAACCTCGAATAGCTCTTGCTGCTTTGAAAAAAGATAAATCACTAGGAGGAGTTAAATTTCCTAATTTTAAAACTTATCCTAACGCCTTTTCATTAAAACAAGTGTTACGCTGGCTCTCTTCTGACCTCCCCTTTTACCCTCCTCTTTGGCTTAAATTAGAATATTCCTTCCTTTTTCCTTTTGATTTTCGAGAGGTTCTCTCTTTCTCTTCTAATGTGACTTCTCTTCGCTCTCCCATCATTTCTCATTCTCTTACTCTTCTTCAGCAATACTTACCATCCTCTTACCCCTCTACTTCCTCCACTCATGTCCAACCTATTTGGCATAATAAGCACCTTAAAATTCGTAATCGCCCTTTATATTGGAAAACCTGGCACTCTCATGGCCTAAAATGGATCTCTCAACTTCACTAGGGGCAATCAACCACTCCCCTTTCAGGATCTCCAGAAGCAATCCTCCTTACCCTCCTCTTCTCGTTCACAATATATCTCACTTCTTCCTAGTCTTACCCAATACCTACATTCACTCCCTACTACAAATTCTATCCCTACTGCATGTCTTCCTGTATCTGTTGTGCTCGATCACTCACCCTCTGCTTCTTTTCTCTATAAATCAATTCAATTTTCCACTGATAGAATCAAATACTAAGTTGAGTAGGCTTGGGAAAAAGATTCTTCCCAGATCTGGTCTCTCTCTTTATGGGATAACATTTGGTCAAAAATTCATAGTACCTCTAGAGCTGCTAACACTACTCAAACCCTATTTTTTGTTTATAACCGTACTTTATTTACTCCATCACTTTTGTCATCCTCTTCCCCAGACACTTCCTTTATTTGTTGGTCCTGTCCCTGCTCTTCAGCTGATTTCAAACATATGCTGTTTGATTGTACTCCCATTTTACGTTTTTGGCACTTGGTCTGGTCACAATTTAAGAAGATTTTCAATTTTCAGTTTCCTTTTTCCATTGTCAACATTTTTCTTGGTTCTCTTTCCCCCATTTTTGCTGATTCCCCACACCGCTATAAATTAATTGACCTTTTAATAGCTATTGCCTTACATCATATTACCTCTCATTGGAAGCAAGCCAATGACGTCACATTTCGTGCTTGGTGGAATGCAAAATGATTTAACCACCGTCTAGATACTAATTTTGTCCCCCCCATTTCCCTTGCAATCAAGCGTGATCTTCTATGGTTACCCCTTACTAATTATTTATCCAGTGTTGCTACAATCCCACCTACCTCCCGAGTTCACACTGATGAAGTTCAAAAGCCACCGTGATTTTTCTCTTAATTGCACTTACTGTTTTTCATACCTTCTACATGTTTTATTTTACAGGTTATGACTTCATTTACTTCTTTTTCTGTAACATTATTGCTTAATATGTTTTTACATTTCGTTTCATCAACCATATATACTTTTATGTAAGAGATACTTCCTGTTTTTTAACTTTTGACTGTTTCTTCATTTTCTGTCTTTGCTTCTTTATACTTCAATAAACTCAAACTTAAAAAAAAAAAAGGACTGATGGTCAATAGCCTAATAATCCTAGATATCATCTGCCAACCCTGTCCCCACTTCCACAATTACAAACCTCAATGGTATTTGATATCAACATTAGCAACGCTAATCCCGTGCCTCTTATCTCCTGAACCCAACCTAAACCAACTCATAGACAGGAATGTTGTCACAACCCTAATAGATTGATGCTCTATTCCACAACCTTACACCCACCCTCTCTCTAAAGAAGGATTCATTTCAACCAATTACAGAAAGAAAGACACATTCCTATTTGCCCAAGAGATGTTTTCAGGCACATCTCAATTTCAACAAATAAACATTTCTTTGCAATAAAAAAAGAACCTCACCTCATTAGAATGTCTCCTGATTTTTCAATCAAAGACATCTAAGATCTGTTCTCCAACTATCACTGTCCCCCACCTTCAAACCCACCACAATCTAACTCACATTTCACCATCACTAACACTAAAAATACACAGTACCAACCCAAAACTATGGCTCATAACCACAAAAACCATCCTTGGCATTCAAATATGTCGTGCATAAATGTTGGTATATAGCAAAACTTTTCCTACAGATTAATGACCTGATAGTTGCCAATAAACTTGACTAACTACTCTTAATTGAAACATTACTAAGTGACACATTCTAACCTGTAATTGACACCTAACATCCCAACCTGCATGGCAAACTCTACTCCCACATAATTCCACATTTTCTAGCACCCTCCACACAATAATGACATGTTTATAGAGCAACTAATTAAGCTTATCTTTGAAAACTTGAACACAAATTTGAACATTAAAAAGCAATAATCAGAACCGTTTTAACAGTAGCAATTCCTATATATATGTGTGGATATATCCTGAAGTCCAAATTATGTTTTGTCAGTGCGAACCAGAACACCAGGGGTACCTCTTGTGCAGTGGTGATGCCACAGCACTCCAATCTCCTGTAATCTCTCAACATTCCAATAAATAGCATGGCAGTCCGGATGAACCTAATGCATTTATTAGGTATAAAGTACAGTTGTACAAGAAAACAGCATCAACGCATTAGTACAAGAACCACCAGTGTCCCATGGCCCTGCAACAACCCTTGCTTTGTGAGCGTGGGACAACGACTTAAAAAAAGATATGCCAGTTCCTGCTGGCATGCACTATGGGCCTCATTATGAGTTTGGTGGTGCAGGAGCAGGACCGCTCGCTGCTGCACTACCAAACCAGTGTACGCGCCTTCCGCCAGATTGAACCATGAAATAGGCACAGTAATGGGAACAGCAAAGGTAGCACCTGCACTGCATGGACTGCTGCAGTCAGCCTGATTTAACCCCGCCATATTATTATGGCGGGGTATCGCAGTGGATCCAAAGTGAGTCTGCGGCTTTTCCGCCGGTCAGCAATCGTTCCAATGGCCGGCCGGGCAGAACTGGGCCTCAATATGGTGGCAGTGCATAGAAGGCACCGCCATCCATATTAGGATAGGTGTGAATCAAGGCCTTTCCATCGCAACGATGCCGCCATGGTAAGGCTGGTAGGGATTGACTTTGGGGACCCGTTGTGGGCCCCGGGGGTGAGGGGTCTGCACTTTGGGGGTACCTTTGGTACCCCCCTTCATTGCCATGCAAAAGGTGTTGGAAATACGGGATGCGACCGCCTGGGTGGTGGCCACATCCTAATCAGCGGTGCAGGCTGCCGCACGTCTGGTAGCTGGTCCCAGCACTAAAGTCGGCCTGCCATCCTAATGGGCCCCTATGTCCTTTGTCCTGAGTTTAAATGTACAAAATAATAAAAGGGGACAGGGAAGAGTTACTATGCCCGCCAGGCCCTGTTGCCCCCTAGAGCCCAAATATTTATATATATATTTTTAAACTGTGGCTTTTTGCTGCTTTTTTAAACAATGGAAGTGGTGGGCGGGGCCACTGTGAAAAAAGAAGGGGGAGACTGTAATCGCCCCTCTTCCCGATCTCCATTGAGGCCCTGGAACACCCCATCCTCTGAAGTGGAATTAAAAAAATTAGGGAAGGAGGCACGTGGCCCTGTCTCCCCGTTGACACTTTTTGATTAAAAAGGGAGGGGGACTTGTGTCCCCCTTCCCCAATCATTTTCAGAGGCAAAATATCATCCCTTTTATCTGAAATTCACTTAGTCAAAAGCCACCAAAGAATGTTATTCGAACACATTAAACAGTACATAAACCCATAGGCATTCCGTCCATTAGGGTGCTGGGGTGCTGCCGCACTTATATTGAGGCCCCATTCACAAGCGTTGCACGCCGTCCCTCACTACTTACTTTTAGAATTGATCAGGGGCCAATGGGCCACCGGGCCATGCCCAAGGCAGTCAGGAGTCAGCGGCTCTGACGGGGTCAGGGCAGCAGGTTCAGTAAAGTCGTCGTCATGATGACTGATATCATGATGATAGCAAGGGTGGACTGGTCTGCGGAGAACACATCAAGAGTGCGCATGTTCAGTTTTGGATTGATAATTTTTCCGATCAGCCCGTACATGCGCACTAGGCTGCACATTAGGCAAGCGAGAGTTGTTCCATGCCACAGGCCTCGGTCTCCTAATGAGCGGCGAGTATCCCTGCTCAAGACAATCACATCGCTGCAGGATAAGCGTCTGGATTGGCTGAGACGCACGCAGTTGCCAGGCCTCTCCGCAGTCCGGAGCAGGAGAGGGGAGGGAGGCTGCCTACTTGCTTCCTGCGGCTGCAAAAAGCAGAGACAATGCGAGCTAAGGTACTTTAAAATGTATCTAATTTAAATCTTACTAAAATGAACAGCCAGATCCCCATCCGGGACACCCTACCCGCGCGCCCCCTGCGTCATGCCAGCCGTGACTGGTTACGATTTCTCAGAGGAATTTCAACGAGTATAATCAGTGCCAATGCTTTTGGAAAATGCTAATATGTGATGAATAGTAGTGCCCGAATGAAGAGACTAGTACCTGAGACATCAGGTGCGGCTGAAGACTTAAAAACATACTTTGAATGAGCCTTAAAGTAAAGTAAACGTTGCCCCTACATCTCAAAGAGCAATGAGTTAATATCATATGCCACAAAGTCCGGCCACATAACAGTCATAGTTCACAGAAACAACCGAGCACACAAAATAAAATGTCAAGCTGACTCAATGCGCACCCCGTGAACAATGCGGATAAACACAAACAAGATCTGCTTGATTGGAATAAAAGCATTATTTGTCTCAACACAAGAGCTTGAGAGTGGACAATCTCCCAACTGCAAGGTGCCATAAGTGGAAATTCCATGCCCAAACCCAAGCAGACAAATTAAGTTTACTATTAAATTGTGATGAAATGGGATGCGTGCGCACAACTGACCCACTGCAATAAACGCAAGCCTGTGGTGAAGGCTGGGCACTGGTTTCAGCAACATGCCATCTGGCATCTTTGGACGATTGTTCACGTTATTGCTAATGTTTTGTGCGCGATTGAGCACTGTTATTGCTGGGTCCAGAATTGATTGAGCAAATCGAATACATATACCCAGTTCAGCGTGCTGCCTTATGAGTATTGTGGCTAGTTAGTGCAGAAGGCTGTTCTTTATCAGTATGGATCTAGATTGTCGATTCACACAGCATTCTTTTGTGCATGGTTTGCAACTTATCTCCTCCTCTCTGTTTCTGCAAATTAAGCTTATGTCAGTACGCACACAGCCACATTAATTATTGGAAACAAGTTTTGCTTCAAATTTGTTACAAGGTAAGTGTTTAAGAACAATCATTTTCAAAATGTACATTCAACTACAGATGAAGGTTGTGGCATGTTGTGCTCCATGTTGGTGTAATCAATGTCTTAAACTATGATGATGATGATGATGAAGGCATTGATGCCGCTGTGGGTTGCTCATTTAGGACCATCTACATAACCCACATGTACTTTACTCTTCACAGTCAAAAAGGAGGTGAGTATTAGCCTAGACTAATTAATAATTAGTTTAGGCCAACCCTCATCTCGTTTTTGACTGTGAAGACTAAAGTGCATGTGTTCTCAAATTTGCTTGAAAATGCACCATTTGCCAACTCATTTTTCAAAATTTTCCGTAGGTCATTTGGGATCGCTTGCTATGCTCGCTTGCTGCAGTGTGCTCCACCACAAATTGTACGTCCTACCACTTTCAAATGTCACCAGCCACAACTGGGGAAGGCTATCAGAGCTAGCCCAATTCATTGAAGAAAAACTGGAAAAGATCAATCTCTTCCTCTCTTAAACTGGAGTGGATCCTGAGTTTAAGACCATTTTCACCAAATCATTTGCTATAAGAGCACAGTTTAAGGAAACCATAATAACTGAACTAACAAGCACCACTGAAAATACTGAACCCATCTTCACTCTCTGAACTTCATCCACACGAATGTTCCAAGAGCTACTGCTAGCTATTCAACAACGCAACCTTGGACCAAAATTGCAACGTACTCCAATCTAGTCCTGAATGTCCATACACCCACACAAAAAGAAGTGTGCAGCTGATTTAATGCAAGAGAGACTGTTGTTAATTGTTCTCTTCATTTGTTACACATCTCATTCAGTATACGCGCATACTTGCTGTACATAGCCTCGTCTGGTCACAAGTCGCATATGAAGTAACAGTAGATGGTGTAACACCCAGGATAATGTGCTGCATGGCGAAACACTTATAAGGTCCCAAAAGCGAGACCTATTGGCAACGCCAATGATTGCTGAATCTGTTCTAGTGCGTGATGATCCCAGGCAAATTCTAGAGGTCAAAGAAGCAACATCTTCTGACCTGGAATAACCAATTGAGCATATCTGTGAAAGCCGAGCCACTCAGATCTACCCAAAAACTACATTGTACTTTAATTTCTATGTTAAATTAGAGCTAAATACAAAAATCTATATTGACGAACTTGTCTTTAGGATACTACATCCACATCGAGCATGCAGTACACAGGAGCATATGTGCATATGCATTTAAACATGCAGGAAAAGCTATCTGCTGCTGTCTTCCATGCACATGAACAGCAACACACAATATATAAAGACAACACACACAAACTCTCAGAAAGACACACTAGCACACATCCAGCCTCATTACGAGAGATCCAGCCTCATTACGAGAGAGTTTCTATGGGGTATGTATGCCTTGAAAAATTGCAAAAACCAGAGTCACCCATAATTCAGTAGAGAAGCTTATGAGGTGCACCCTCAGGATGCTCACTGGAAGTAGGTATGACCTATTTTCCAGGCATTTCTTCTACTTTCAGCAGCCTGTTCTTGAGTGCATTTTCTCCCAACTCTAAGACAGGGTCCTCATTTCCTCCCCTCCGCTCTTCTTTTCACCACCATTGTTCACCCCAGCAGGCGCTCCACGAGATTTCAATGTTGCGCCACTTGTGTACTGTGAGAAAGTGGCTCTATTTATACTGGACCAAGATAAGGTACAGTGTGTATAGAGTTCACCGACCCCAGAGGTATAACAGAGGTTAAAGCCAGGTGTGACCTTACTCATTAAAGTGGTAGCTTGGTCGAGCAGTAAGGCAGTACCAGAAGAGAGTGTAACACATTTGTTTTACACACTCAGTCAGCAAAAGGTTTAACACACTCAAAGACTGAACTCCTGGCCAATTGTTTTTTTATATCAAAGATATAGTTGTTTTATTTCTAGAACCAAGAGCTATCAAAATATACTGTTCTCAATATGAGAAGCCTCAGATGAGTACTTTGCAGAAAGGCAATACATTTTGTAAACACAATAGGTACAGGGGTTGCAGTAGGCAGCACACTTCTAAACACAATTTAACATTGAGCTCAATAGGTTTTCCTCATATAAGTACAGTGGATTACTTTGTAGATTACTTTGGTAGTTCCAGGACAGGATCCTAGTTCAGTCCTGGGTTCTAAGCAGAAAACAGTTTAGTAAAAACGTTTTAGTTATTGCAGAGATTTTTCAGGAATATAAAGCTATTTCAAAAGTTCCCACTCAGAAACTTTTCAATTAAAATCTGCCAATGTTATCCAACGGGAGAAAATTCAGTTTGCAGGTCAAGTACGATCTTGATACTTTTGTAATCCAGAAACGGGATCCTAGGTCCAACACTGGGGTCTCAACTTAAAACAGATAAGTAATTACGTTTCAGTATTTCGTATAATTTTAAAAAATATTTCAAGTTTTCAAAAGTAGACACAGAAGAAATGTCATAGAAAAGCAGACAATGGGTTCCTATGGAGAAAATACAGGTTACTAGCAAACCCGGTAAGGATTACTTTTGCGATTCAGTACTGGGCCACAAGGTACAGTACTGGCTTCTCTCCTGATCCCAGGCGAGTACTTTGGAATTCGGAATTCGGTTAATTTTATAAGAATATTTTACGTTTCCAAAACTTCACACTTAGAAGATTTTTCAAGTCAAACCACTCAATGTTATCCAATGGCAGGTAAGTGAGTTACCGGTTTCCAGGTGAGTACTCGACTGGTGAAGTTAGGTTTCTGGGCATAGACTCAGGGGTCCCCCAAGGTCAGGTAGGTACAGTTGGTTCACACTCAGCGGCACAGGGGCGGCCTAGCGCAGAGGTAGTTAGGCCCAATGTTATCCAAAGAGGGGCAGGGGGCCTCCGGTTGGTGGCTGCTGGCTAGCAGGCTATGCGGCTGTGGGAGCTGAGCTCCTGGTCACTTGTAAATTCCAAATGGGGGAGTAGGATAGGGCAAAGGTTGCACGGCCAGCGGTACTCGGGGGGCTGGGTGCAAGGTGCTTTGAGCCATAGGGCGCTCAATGTTATTCAAACAGGAAAGGTAAAAAATTAACAAAGGCTGCAGGCTCGGGGACAGAGACTCTTCAGGGACGACCACTACTTCGAGAGGTAAGTTGGGATCTTGGAGCACAGGTAGGTACCCCAAAGGAAGGCACAGGGAGCTGTTGGGCACCCGGTGAAGGGGTGTCTTTTGGAGTCGGGAAAGCTTACGCTCAGCTGGTCGCGGTTGGAAGGGCCCCTGGTTCTTAGTCTGCAGGCATCATCTGGGTCATCTGGGTCATGGAGGAGGGCGTTTGGGGGCTGGACTTTGGGTACCAGTGCCGGGGGATGTCCTTGTGGTCTGGGATCACTCGGGCACGGGCCGGGCTCGGCGGGTGCAGAGTGGGCTGGTCCGGAACTTCCTGCCTGGCACCAGGGGTGTTGTTGCAGCAGATCCTCTGCTGATGAGAGTCCCAGTCATTAAGAGGGTCAAGGCAGGCAGGTCCTCTGGGTGTCCCAAGGTAGCTGTCCGCAGGAGTCACCGGGATTAGGCAGGGGCAGGTTCCAGGATCGACAGGCCGGTAGGGCTGGGGCCAAGTCAGTTGTTGTTGTCCTGTTGTTAGCAGCTGCATGGCGGATCTTCTTTCTCTTGATCTTCTTTCTTTTTTTCTCATCGGGATCTGAGAGAGGAAGGTTCAGGGAGCCCCTAAATACTGAATTTAGTGGAGTTATATATAGGGGGGCAAGGGCGGGGCCAATATGTCCCTGTCCTGGGGTGGGTACACCCCGTAGTCTGCTCCTCTCCTTTGGGACTAGGACAGGAGCCTAGCTGTGATTGGGCAGGGCTCCCCATCCTAAAGATGGCCGGAGCCCGGGGTCATGCTTGACCTCATCTCCCCCACCTGAGGGGTGGGGTATGCACAGACTGGCACACCCCCCTTCCAGACGTAGTTTTTCCCGCCAGCCTTCCTGCCAGAGTAGGGGTCAGGACTGGTGGGGGCCAGTTTCTGGGTACAGCAAATGGTCTGGAGAAGCTCACAGAGGCGGAAGGCCTTTGAAGCTTCCCCCTGCCCATCCTGTTGGAGGGGACCTAGCACCTCGCCCAGGATGTGCATTGTTGCAGGCCCAGGAGAGCAGGGGGCTCTCCACCCAGGGGTCCAGCTACATGTCTGCTGTGTGGCAACCTAGGCAGCCTCTCAGTCCAGACGTGGATTGTGGTTAGGTTTCAGGGGGCATCTCTAAGATGCCCTCTGTGGTGCATTGTTCAATAAATCCCACACTGGCATCAGTGTGACTTTAATGTGCTGAGAAGTTTGATACCAAACTTGTCAGTCTTCAGTGTAGCCATTATGGTGTTGTGGAGTTCGTAATGCCGACCTCCCAGCACCATATAATATACTTTTAATGGCATCACTGCACTTACAGTGCCCAAGAATGGCCCTGGGTATTGTAGGGGCACAGGGCTTATGCACCTGTGCCCACACCACTGGCATAGGGCACCCAGCTAGAGGGGTGACTGATGTATGCCAGGGCAGTGGGTTTGTGGGCATGGCACACAGGTATGTGTATGATGTTGACTCCTTGTTTAGTTCTGTACTGAGGCACTCAGCCTACAAAGCCAGTGTGTGGGTGCCGGGGTACAGGGCCCCTAAGGGTGGCGCAATAAGTGCTGCAGACCTTAGGGGTCTTCCCTAGTCACCATGCCCTGGGTACCTAGGGTACCATTTACTAGGTGCTGACAGGTGGCCAGGGATGCCAATTGGGTTTTAGTTTCAACACAGTTTTAGGGAAGGAACACAGGTACTGGGTACCTGGTTGGCAGGAGCCCAGGGCACACTCAGTCAAAGCATATCAGCAGTTCAGAAAAAAAATGGGGGCATATCAATGAAAGAAAGATGGCACTTTCTCACACAGCCCCCTCCCGCCCCCCAAACGAAAGGTGATGAGACTAACCTTGCCCTAGGGAGTCTTCATTGTCTAAGTGGAAGAACCTGGAAAGTCCATCTGCATTGGCATGGGCAGTTCCTGGTCGGTGTTCCACTTCAAAGTCCATTCCCGGTAGGGAGATGGACCATCTCAATAGTTTTGGAATTTCCCCTTTCATCTGCATTAGCCAGCTGAGAGGTCTGTGGTCAGTTTGAACCAAGAAGTGAGTTCCAAACAAGTAGGGCCTCAACTTCTTTAGGGACCAAACCACAGCAAAGGCCTCCCTCTCAATGGCACTCCAACGCTGAAGACGGCTGTAATGACAGAAACCGGTCCCAGGAAGCTTTTTTCCAGTCCAGGGAAGGCATGGCTTGGCAGTTCGGGCTGGACTGTTCCCATGAGGCACAGGGTCAGACTGATTTGCATATGGCCATGTCTGAACTGGGGTAGCAGAGTGGGCTAAAGAATGGTGATGGAATAAACCCAGATCTGTTGACTGGGTGTGAGTGTTTGATTGGTTCAGATGCTCCGTCCATCACCACCCCCCTTTTGTACCGCTTTGTTCACCATGTGTTGGCAGGGTATGCTCAGACGCGAGTCCCTTGCTCACTTTGCCACTGGATTCAAGCAAGTCTGGCTGAAAATGGCTGTAATGCCAGAAACCGGTCCTAGTAAGCTTGTTTCCGGTCCAGGGAAGGCATGGCTTGGCAGTCCGGGCTGGACTGTTCCCATGAGGCACAGGGTTAGACTGATTTGCATATGGCCATGTCTGAACTGGGTTGGCAGAGTGTGCTAAAGAACGGTGATGGATTAAACCCAGATCTGTTGACTGGGTGTGAGTGTTTGATTGGTTCAGATGCTCTGTCCATCACCAACCCCTTTTGTACCGCTCTCTGGGGAGTAGCCTCCTGCTTATAAAAGCAACAGGTTGGTCTTGGCCTTCCTTATTAATCTGGGAGAGGACTTCTCTTATCCCCAGCTCTGAGGCATCAGTCTGCACTTTGCACTGCTTGCAGTAGTCTGGTGTTTTTAGAATGGGTGCTGAGCACATTGCTTCTTTCAGGGTGTCAAAAGCCTTTTAGCTGCTAACAGTCCAGTTTACTTTCTTAGGCATTTTATTGGATGTGAGTTCTGTGAGGGGAGTAACAATAGACCCATATCCCTTCACAAACTTTCTGTGGTATCCAGTCAAGCCAAGGAATGCCCTGACTTGGGTCTGGGTTGTTGGAGCTGTCTAATCCATGATACTCTGGATCTTGGGCTGTAAGGATTGGACCTGGCCTCCATCAACAATGTGGCCCAAGTATACCACAGTGCCCTGCCCTATCTGGCATTTGGATGAATTGATAGTCAGTCCTGCAGATTGCAGGGCTTGTAGAACCTTCCCAAGGTGGATCAGGTGATCCGGCCAGGTGGAGCTAAAGACAGCAATATCATCCAGATAAGCTGCACTAAAGGATTCCAATCCAGTCCGGACTTGGAAGGTGGCAGGGGCATTCTTTAACCCAAAAGGCATTTCAGTAAACTGATAGTGACCATCATTGGTGGAGAATGCTGTTTTCTCTTTGGCTCCTGGGGCTATGCACATCTGCCAGTACCCTGCAGTTAAGTCAAAGGTACTGAGGAATTTGGCTGCCCCTAGCTTGTTTATCAACGCATCTGCTCTTGGAATGGGGTGAGCATCTGTCTTGGTGACAGAGTTAAGTCCTCTATAGTCCACACAGAATCTCATCTCTCTCTTTCTACCCTGTTGATGAGGCTTTGGGACCAGCACCACAGGGCTAACCCAGGGGCTCTCAGAGGGTTCAGTCACCCCTAGCTCTAGCATCTTGCTGACGGCAGCTTTGATGCTTTCCTTGACTTGGTCTGATTGTCGATAGATTTTGTTTTTGACAGGGTTACTGTCACCAATGTCCACATCATGGGTACACCAGCTGGTCAGACCAGGGGTCAAGGAAAAGAGACTAGCAAACTGTTGCAAGACTTGCTTGCAGTCAGTTTGCTGTTGGGGAGAGAGGCTGTCTGAAAAGACCACTCCATCCACTCATCAGTCACCATCAGCATGGTGAAGTCAGCCCTGTCATTGTAGAGTTTAAGGCGGTTCACATGGATAACCCTTTTGGGTGTCCTGCTGGTTCCAAGGTTCACTAAGTAAGTGACCTCACTCTTTTTCTCCAGGATAGGGTAAGGGCCACTCCATCTGTCTTGAAGAGCCCTTGGTGCCACTGGCTTCAAAACCCAAAACCTGTTGTCCAGGTTGAACCTCAACCATGGCAGCTTTTTGGTCATACCAGTGCTTGTGAAGCTCCTAGCTGGCCTCAAGATTCTTGGATGCCTTGTCCATATACTCGGTCGTTCTGGACCTTAGACCAAGCACATAGTCCACACGGTCTTGCTTGGGTTCTTGGAGAGGCCCCTCCCAACCTTCTTTCACAGACAAAGTGGTCCCCTTACAGGATGGCCAAACAGAAGTTTAAAGGGTGAAACCCCCACTCCTTTTTGTGGCACCTCCCTATAAGCGAAAAGCAGGCATGGCAACAGGACATCCCATTTCCTTTTGAGTTTTTCAGGGAGTCCCATGATCATACCTTTTAATGTCTTGTTGAATCTTTCCACAAGACCATTGGTTTGTGGGTGGTATGGGATAGTAAACTTGCACCACACCCCTTCCACATGTGTTTCAGTTAAGCAGACATGAAGTTGAAACCTTTTGCCTGAAACCACCTCCTTAGGAAACCCTACCCTGGTGAAGACACCCAGGAGGGCCTTGGCTACTGCAGGAGCTGGAGTAACCCTAAGGGGAATAGCTTCAGGGTACCTAGTAGCATGATTCACTACTACTAGAATTAATTTGTTCCCTGAGGCTGTGGGAGGTTCAAGTGGACCCACAATGTCCACACCTATACTTTCAAAGGGTACCCCCACGACTGGCAGTGGTATCAGGGGGGCCTTTGGGTGGCCACCTGTCTTGCCACTGGCCTGACAGGTAACATAGGAGCTCACAACCTCCTTCACCTTTTGGTGCATCTGGGGCCAGTAGAAGTGGCTAACTAGCCTTTCCCAAGTTGTGTTCTGCCCCAGATGTCCAACTAGGGGGATGTCATGAGCTAAAGTTAGGAGGAACTCCCTGTACTTCTGTGGCACTACCACCCTCCTGGTAGCTCCAGGAGTGGGGTTTCCTGCCTCAGCATACAGTAATCCCTATTCCAAGTCAAGTCAAAAATGCTTTATTCGAGTAATTACTCATAAAAGCAGACAAACAAACATATAATAAAATACAATTAAATTACAGAGTCAGCATGACTTTAAGCACAAACACATTAAAAAGGAGGTTTTTCCTTTTTTAAAAAAACAGATTTCATCGAGTTATAAACATCAAGGTGCAAAGTTCATATTGTAAAAACATACATGATTAAAAATTAATTTAAATAAGTTTTCATCAGAAAGACTCCAGGCATGGGAACAGGGAATAGATAAACTAGCAGTCCCTGAACAACTAGGCAGAGAGTAGTCACTCTACTAGCAATCTCTGCCTAATTACCCACGCCCACCCCAAATACTTTGCAGTTGCTATGACAATCCAATTTAAAGGGGTAGTTTTAATGATGCGTAAGGCTACCATAGAGCTTTTAGTACCCAAATTCCTGCACATGGGAGCCAACCAGACTCGTCTCGGAACAGAATATGCTTGACAGACAAACAAGAAATGCCCCAGAGTCTCTTTCACTTCCCCACATGCTAAACAAGTTGCTGGGCCTCTATTTCTCCATTTAGATGTTAAATTACCAAGAGGTAGAGAGCCAGCCCTCAGTTGGAAAAACAGTTTCCTATCCAGGGATTTAGATATAATATCCCAGTACATCTCAAACATTGGAAACAGTTTAGCTTCGAGGAAGGCAGTCGTCATAGACCCATTACTATTACTAAGAAGGCTCTTATTTGCAACATGTTCCCAGTAGAGATTTTTTATAAGCAACTTAGGTGGAAAGGAGGACCCGGTTGGATCCGACCACAGTTCACTCAGCCCTAGTTCACTTAATGCAGTTCTCAGAGATCTAAACCATTTAATTTCATGAAATCGATCTGCCTTGATTACATCAGCAAATCCTTCTGCATATTGTGACAATTCAGGGGTGGTCCAGATTCTACGCCAATATAATATTGGTCGAAGTTTACACATTGCAGAAATTTCCTTTCTACCAAGTTCATATCTGAGTGGCAAGAGGGGAGTACTCTGTGGGGTACCAGTTAGTTTACGGAGGAAAGTATTCTCTGACCTCTGTAACTCCTGGAGGTTTTCTTGCCCCCACAGTTCTGCCCCATATAGTGCAGACCCTATTGCTTTAGCCTCATAAATGATCAGTGGCGGTTTGATTGGCTTAGTTAAGGATTTCGCGTGCTCCTTAATGATGGTACCAGCAAGCTGTCTATGCCTTAATATAGCTAAGTCTAAGTGGTGGTTCCATCTATTATTATTTGAGATATGTATCCCCAAATAAGTAAAGGAGTTCACGACTTCAAGGCAGCGCCCACTCAAGGTAATTTTGGGTTTGAATTTCCTACTGGGATTAAAGACCATGAGCTTTGTCTTCGCTGCATTTACCTCCAGGCCATGATCACAACAAAATTTATCAAAGATTATCAATGCCTTTTGCAGACCACTTGGGGATTTTGATAAAATTAGGGTGTCGTCTGCGAACATTAAAATTGGAACTTTTGCACCAGCAAGAGAGGGAGCATCTAGAGGCTCAGCTTGCATAAGGGGAACAATTCCATTTATAAAAAGAGTAAACAGTGTTGGAGCCATTGAACAACCCTGCCGAACCCCCCGCTCGACAGGGAAGTCAATAGTGTCATTGCCATAGCCCCCCCATTGAATCTTTGCATAAGTACCCTCATGGAGTCTCATAATCAAAGTTAGGATAATCATCGGGACCCCTAGGGCAGCCAGCACCTCCCACAATTTTGCCCTTGGCACCAGGTCGAATGCAGCCCGCAAGTCAACAAAAGCTGCGTACAGGCTGCATCCACCCAGTACCACTGTCCGCCATTGTATAAGTTGGAAGCGAAAGACCTGGTCTACAGTGCTTGTTGCTTTGCGAAAGCCCGCCTGAAAAGGGGATAAAATGTTCTGCTCTTCAGCCCAATCAAGCAGATTGTTGATGATAACACGTCCTACCACCTTTTGGACCGTGTCTATTAGGCTGATTGGGCGATAGTTACAGGGTTGCGCACGGTCCCCCTTTTTGTATACTGGTATAATGACGGCACCCTTCCAAGAAACCGGAATTTCAGCGCCTCTGGCTAAGAGGTTTAATAAAAGGCAGATGTACTTACTCCACCGGTCGATGTCATCTAAGAAGACATCCGCCGGAACACCATCATTACCCGGGGCTCTGCCCCTATGGACGGATTTCAAAGCAGACAGGATTTCGCCTAACATAAAAACATCTTCGTCTGCGAACAGATAAGTGGGATTAATATTGCTAGCAGGCTGACCCCTGGAAGAATACTGCTCTTTAAAAAATGTAACCCAGGCGTCGTGAGGGACATTATTATTAGGAGGCTCTGGAGGTCTATCATGTCCCCATTTGACGATGTGCCAGAATTGTCTAGAATTTTTACTTTCGCTAGCACATCTCAGTTTCTGCCAATGATCTTCGTCCCAGTCTTTTTTTGCCCTGGCGATACAATTTTTATAGTGCTTTCTAGCAGACCGAGTCTCAGTCAGAATGTTATTTTTAATTGCAGCTCCTAGTTTCGATCTTGCTTTCCTGCAATCTTGGTTATACCACTTTGCTGTTTTAAATGGACAAGCCTTGATGTTTCGTGCGGGCTTTAAAAAGATTTTTTTAACTTCGTCAAAAAGAGACGTATGAACATTTTTAACCTCACCTTGTCCATTTGCTAAATCAGTGATATTTTCCAGAGCCCGAATGGCCTTGTCTGCAGCTGCACCTATCTTTTCCAGGGCCTGCTGGTCCGTCTTAACACCAGACCATCTTAGCCTACGCATATTATTGGATTGCGTGATCATTGGCGGCACAAGTAAATGACAATTAGTTGAGGGGTTTACATTAGATGTCCACCAGTTATGTAAGATGCATAGCGGGTCATGGTCACTTTCTATTCTGGCAGTGACTACCATATCAATAAGGGATGGCCATAGCGATGTACTACAAATAACGTAGTCAATACGACTTTTGCTTCGACCATTATTAAATGTCATGGCGGGTACACGGTCTGATTGGGTTCGGCCGTTCAGGGCACGTAACCCATGCTCCAAGCACATGGCATTTAGACCTAAGATGTCAGCTGTCCATCTGGTTATCGGGGGGGACTCAAGTGTGGGAATGTCCCAAAGTTTGTCTTCCTCTGATCCCAGGGGAGAATCACCAGTGATTAAAGGTTCAAATGTCCGATTCAAATCACCTGCAATTAAGATGTTTTTTCCTGCAGATTCAGTGTCAAGAATATTAGAAAGGCTCATAAGAACCTCGGATCTACCTTTACTACCACCTCTGGCATAGATATTATATACATCCATGGAGAGGGGTAGATCACTGGACAATCGTATAAGCTGAATATCTTTTTGGTCAAGTTCCACACTTTTTACAGCAATCTTTAGGGACTGCCTAATCCATATTGTAAGGCCCCCCATAGGCCGCCCTTTGGGACCCTTGGTGGCCGGAACATGAAAGTTTAAATACCCCAAAGCAAAAGTAGGCTCACACGCCCAAGTCTCTTGGAAAATACAGAGGTCGTACCTATTTATGAATTCAAACCATTCTGCGCTTTCCATTTTAGAAGATATACCTGCTACATTCCATGACAGGATATTCCCTGAAGTTGGTGTCGTAGGAATACCATTGGTTGTAGTATACATGTTTAACACCATACCCCCTGTACCCTGGTCTACATTCGTAAAATTCGGTGCCCCAGCTAAATCAGCAATCAAAGGCCCCAACGGGCTAGTTGTTATAGGGTAATGAGCTAAACCTGATAGACTTATGGCATGAGCAGGTGCAGACACAGCATTACAAATAGGTGGTTGTCAATCACAGTCACTTAAATTGGATAATCCCTATTCCCAATAAGCTCTGTGGGTACCACGGACATCTCCCTGTGCTTCTGAAACAGCTTGCAGCCTCAGGCTTACAAGAGTGGGGCAGTCTCACAGCTCTTCCCCAGTGGGTCCCCCTGGGCCCAGAAGTCCGACCTGGTAAGGCTCAAGCTCTATGGGCTCTGTTCCCTCTAGAGTTTCCAAGTCCTCTCCCTGAGGAGAGGTGTCCTGAGAGGCTTGCAATGTAGAAGCTGGTCCCCCAGTCTTCTTGCTTTTTCTCTTGGTTGGTTGGGCCATACTTTCAGGCTCAAAACCTACTTGTTCACCCTTCTTTTTGTTCTGTGCTCTGGTTTGCACACACACCAGTCTAGGGATATCCAGCATGGCTGCATGGGTTATTTGCTCAACCTCAGCCCAGGCTGTGGTTTCCAGGTCATTTCCAAGCAGACAGTCAGCTGGCAATTGTAGAGAGACCACTACCAGTTTCAGGCCAGTAACCTCCCCCCAACCTAATGTCACCATAGCCAGAGGGCGTTGGGTGGTAATGCTGTCAGCATTGGTGTCTGGGTAAGTCTTCCCAATCAAGTATTGCTCTGGGGAAATTAGCATTTTCTTCACCAAAGTGATACTGGCACCTGTATCACTCAGGGCTTCTACTCTAGTTCCATTAATTGAGGGGTATTGCAAATACTTTTTACAGTTGGGTGGCCAACCAGCTACAGTGGCAAACTCCATTTCCCCCAAGGAGACTAGACTAGCTTAAGTATATTCCCAGATTTGCTCTGGGCTCTCCTCTGATCCCATCTGTAGATTCACTGTCCCTGGAATAGCTGTACTGGGTGCCTTAGGTGCTTTATTGTAGGGGCAGTTTTTGTCTACAGCTAAATGTTGCTACTTCTTACAGTTGTTACAATAGACGTTATTAGGATCAAAGTTCTTCTGTAGGGCTGAGGCACATAGGGAGTAGTTTGGTACCCACCCACCTGTACAGGTCTTTGGGGCCCATTGGAAGACTCTGACTTTTTATCTTGGGGATTCTCACCACCTTTCCCCTGGGGAGGTTTTGTAACCACCTTCTTTTGGTCACCCCAAGTGGCTGTCCTTGTCACCCTAGTCTTGACCCAATGGTCTGCCTTCTTTCCCAATTCTTGGGGAGAAATTAGACCTAGATCTACCAAATGCTGATGCAACGTTTTTCATTTGTGCAATTACTCAAAATGTGTTCCTTCATAAACAAATTATAAAGTCCAGTAAAATCATGCGCATTGTGCCCAGTTAACCAACCATCCAGTGTCTTCACTGAGTAGTCTACAAAATCTATCCAGGATTGGGTCTGGGTTTTGTGAACCCCTTGAACCTAAATCTGTACTCCTCAGTTGTGAATCCAAATCCGTCAATCAGAGATTTCTTAATGAGGTCATTAGACGCTGCATCTGGCACAGAGAGGGTCAGAAGCCTGTCTTTGCAGTTCCCAGAGAACAGTTCCCACAGGAGTGCCCCCCCAGAGAGGTTTCTTTAGTCTTCTGATATCACAAGCCCTTTCAAAGGCTGTGAACCACTTGGTGATATCATCACCTTCCTCAAATTTAGGGGCAATCCCTTTGGGGATTTTAGGATCATAAGATTGCTCTTTATCCTTATTATTGGTATTGCTGCAACCATAGATGGGGGCTAAGCCCATCTCTTTCTTTTCTTTCTCTAGCGCCAGGAGTCTGGATTCTGGGTCTAATCTCGTGGCTAACTTTGCTAAAAAGTTGTCCTCTTCATTGGGGCTCTCCCCAATGTGTTCTCTGGGGCCTAGACCACCTGTGTGGTTCCTAGGCTCCCATAAGCTGAGTCTTGGAGGTAAGGGTACAGAGATCCTTACCTCCCTAGAGATGGGGGAGTGGTTGGTGTCAACCTCCCTAGAGATGGGGTGGGGGGGTTGGTGTCAACTTCTTCTTCCTCTGACCTGGTGTCACCCTGTTCAGAGGGGTGACCTTTTGCATACTCATCCAGGAGCTCCAGAAGCCCTTGTTTGGTTGGATACAGGCCCATGACTATATTTTTAAGTTTACATAGGGACCTCAATTCCTTGAAATTCAAGTGCAAGTAAGGTGTGAGGTCAAGCTCCTCAACCAGGTCCATGTTATCTCCACTAATAGCTGGGTTCTGTTGAGACATTCTAACCTGACAGTTCTAACCCTCTACCCTAACTATAGTGACTTTTATTTTTCTGGAATTCTAATAGGACTTAAGCAAGGCCCTACCAGACTTTTAGGCCAATTTCAGAAATCTAAAGGCAATTTATGAGTTCTGTCGTGTGATCAGATGGTAACCAAGTAGTCCAACAAATGCAAGTTTGTATCCCATTGCTGAACCACCAATGTGAGAAAGTGGCTCTATATATACTGGACCAAGATAAGGTACAGTGTGTATAGAGTCCACCACCCCAGAGGTATAAAAGAGGTTAAAGCCAGGTGTGACCTTACTCTCTAAAGTGGTAGCTTGGTCGAGCAGTAAGGCAGTACCAGAGGAGAGTGTAAAGTATTTGTTGTACACACTCAGTCAGCAAAAGGTTTCACACACTCAAAGACTGAACTCCAGGCCAATTGTTTTTATATCAAAGATATAGTTGTTTTATTTCTATAACCAACAGGTATCAAAATATACTGTTCTCAATATGAGCAGCCTCGATGAGTACTTTGCAGAAAGGCAATAAACTTTGCAAACACAATAGGTACAGGAGTTGCAGTAAGCAGCACACTTCTAAATACAATCTAACATTGAGCTCAATGGGTTTTCCCCATATAAGTACAGTGGATTACTTTGTAGATTACTTTGGTAGTTCCAGGACTGGATCCTAAATTCAGTCCTGGGGTCTAAGCTGAAAACAATTTTGTAAAAACGTTTTAGTGTTTGCAGTGATTTTTTAGGAATATAAACCTATTTTAAAAGTTCACACTTAAAAACTTTTCAATGAATATCTGGCAATCTTATCCAACGGAGAATATTCAGGTTGCAGGTCAAGTACGATCTTGTTACTTTTGTAATCCAGTAATGGGCTCCTAGGTCCAGCACTGGTGTCTCAGGTAAGTATTTCGTATAATTTTTAAAGAATATTTCAAGTTTTCAAAAGTAGACACAGAAGAAATTTCATAGAAAAGCAGATAATTGGTTCTTATGGAGGAAATACAGGTTACTAGTAAACCCGGTAAAGATTACTTTTGCAATTCAGTACTGGGCCACAAGGTATAGTACTGGCTTTTCTCCTGATCACAGGCGAGTACTTTGGAATTCGGTTGATTTTATATGAATATTTTAAGTTTCCAAAACTTCACACTTAGAAGATTTTTCAAGTCAACCAGTCAATGTTATTCAATAGCAGGTAAGTGAGTTACCGGTTTTCAGGTGAGTACTCGACTGGTGAAGTTAGGGTTCTGGGCATAGACTCAGGGGTCCCCCAGAGTCAGGTAGGTACAGTTGGTTCACTCTCAGCGGCACAGGGGCGGCCGGGTGCAGAGGTAGTTAGGCCCAATGTTATCCAATGAGGGCAGGGGGCCTCCGGTTGGTAGCTGCTGGCTAGCAGGCCACGCGGCTGTGGCAGCTGAAAACCTGGTCACTTGTTCAGGGCAAATGAGGAAGTAGGATTGGGCAGAGGTTGCATAACCAGCAGTCCTCGGGCGGCTGGGTGCAGGGTGCTTTTGAGCCGTTGGGCGCTCAATGTTATTCAATGGGAAAGGTAAAAAATTAACAAAGGCTGCAGGCTCGGGGACGGAGACTCTTCAGCGACGACCACCACTTCAAGAGGTAAGTTGGGATCTTGTAGCACAGGTAGGTACCCCAAAGGAAGGCACAGGGAGATGCAGGGCGCCAAGTGCAGGGGTGTCTTTTGGAGTCGGGAAAGCTTACTCTCAGCTGGTCGCGGTTGGAGAGGCCCCCAGTTCTGAGTCTGCAGGCGTTATTGAGGAGGGTCTTTGGGCATTTGGCTTCAAGTCCCAGTCACCGGTGGGAAGTCCTCATGGTTTTAGATTACTCGGGCACGGGCCGGGCTCAGCGGGTGCAGAGTGGGGTGGTCCGGAGCTTCCTGGCTGGTAACAGGGGTGTTGTTGCAGCAGAGCCTCTGCTGATGGGAGTCCCAGTCGTTAAGAGGGTCAAGGCAGGCAGGTCCTCTGGGTGTCCTAAGGTTGCTGTCCGCAGAAATCACCAGGATTAGGCAGGGGCAGGTTCCAGGATCGACAGGCCGGTAGGGCTGGCACCAAGTCAGTTGTTGTCGTCCTGTTGTTAGTAGCTGCACGGCGGGTCTTCTTCCTCTTGATCTTCTTTCTTCTTTTCTTATCGGAATCTGAGAGAGGAAGGTTCAGGGAGCCCCTAAATACTGAATTTCGGGGCGTTACAGGTAGGGCAAGGACAGGGACCTATTGGTCCCTGTCCTTGGGGTGGGTACACCCCCTGGCCTGCTCCTCTCCTGTGGGAGGGGGGCAGGAGCCTAGCTGTGATTGGACAGGGATCCCTATCTTCAAGATGGCCGGAGCCTGGGGTCATGCTTCACCTCGTCTCCCCCACCTGAGGGGTGGAGTTGGCACAGGCTGGCACCCCCCCCGCGTACTTTTTCCCACCAGTCTTCCTGCCAGAGTGGGGGTCAGGACTGGTGGGGGCCAGTTGCGGGGTCCAGCAAATGGTCTGGGGAAGCTCACAGAGGCGGCAGGCCTTTGAAACTTTCCCCTGCCGATCCTGGGGAAGGAGACCTAGCCCAGGATATGCATTGTTGCAGGCCCAGGAGAGCAGGGGGCTCTCCACCCAGGGGTCCAGCAACATGTCTGCTGCGTGGAAGCCTAGGCAGCCTCTCAATCCAGGCGTGGACTGTGGTTAGGTTTCAGGGGGCATCTCTAAGATGCCCTCTGTGGTGCATTTTTCCATTAAATCCCACACTGGCATCAGTGTGGAATTAATGTGCTGAGAAGTTTGATACCAAACTTGTCAGTCTTCCGTGTAGCCATTATGGTTTTGCGGAGTTCGTAATGTCGACCTCCCATATCCTCTTAATGGCATCACTGCACTTACAGTGCCCAGGAATGGCCCTGGGTACTGTAGGGGCACAGGTCTCATACATCATGCACCTGTGCCCACACCACTGACATGTGGCACCCAGCTAGAGGGGTGACTGATGTATGACAGGGCAGTGGGTTTGTGGGCATGGCACACAGGGATATGTATAGAAGTAAAGCAAGTCTTTGATCGGCTTGTCTCCCTGGGCACAAGTATAGGCTGGTTCTCCAGCATAAATTAGTGAGACAACTGTTCAATTCTTCATTTCAATAGTTCCATTTTAATTATAATCCATGGTTTACAACAAAATCCATAATGTTGATTCACATCAATCAAAATATCTGAATATTCATCAATATGGCTTTCCTTTCATTGTTGGCATTAAATGGCCTCCCAATGCATTTCGGCACGAGCAGGGCCTTTATCAAGGGATCTGTGGGACAAAATGCGAGTAATTAGTACTACTTTACTATCGCCTACCAAATAGTGCTATAACTAGCTACTAACATCACATTATTGTTACTAAAATAAAATAAACTAAACCAGATTAAAGTTAGCTATATTCATGGCATACTGATGGTATTCATAGCTTTACATGACATCTCTATTGTGATGGTAAAACGAGTTGTCTCGGAACCGGAAAAAGCAGAGAAACAAATGGATGAAATGACAGCACGATTCCACAAGAGAGGTTACCCCATACCCATTTTAAATGAAGCAAGACAAAGAATCAAAAACGTAACTAGAGAAACTCATTTAACTAGTAAACCAGCTAGTAAAGAACAACGCATTACATGCGTTAGCAAATTTTCCACCTCTAGTCAATCGTTTAAAAACATTATCAGGAAACATTGGATAATACTACGAGTAGAGCCAGACTTTAAAGGAGCGTTTGAAAAAGAAACCTTGTTTGCGCACACAAGGTCCATGAATGTGGGGCAACTACTGAAACCTAAACCTAAGACTAGCGCCATCACCAAATTCAGAGGTACCCAACCATGTATGAATTGCCACAACTGTACAAATATCAGTAAAGGTAACTTGTTATCACCTCCTGAGTTTAAAAAAACAATCACCCTCAAATTAAATGGAACGTGTGACACTATGAACGTTATATATCTACTGAGTTGTCCGTGCAAACTGCACTATGTGGGACATACAGACCGCAAACGCAAAAGTCAGGCTCAATGAGCATAAAAGCAATATTAGAACGAAAATGCTCAAATCAACGGTGGCCACGCATTTTATGGAAGCCAAACATGAGATAACTCAATTAAGGGCACGCATTTTAGAAAATCGTGGATAAACATGAAGGCACCAATAACAAAACGCAGCTCTTAAAGAGAGAAAATTACTGGATTTATCGTTTAAAAACTTTAGACCGGGGGGTCTAAATGAAAGAGTGGAATTTTTTTGTTATCTGTAATTTAATCTAACCTTTAATGTTACAGGTTCCTTGACATGGAGCAACTGGTTAGCTATTTCTATCATACTTTTCCCACTGTGGCTCTAAAAATACAAATTCCAGCAACCTTAGCGCCTAGGCGTAGTTATACACTCCACCCACTTATTCCCCTAGGTTCCCTTCCCGCCACTCCGTTGATTTCAAACGGAGCATAGCGGTATAGCAGACAGAGCGGTACGTAGTAAACCTGTGTTTACCGGTAAGCGGCATTCGCGTAAATTGCAGCGTTTTAGCATTGACATCACTCTATGTGATTTCATCCGTTTAATTCGTAAATGCTAGATTGTAACGTTTCGGTGGGCCAGTTAGATACACTATTATACCGCAGTCTTATAAGCTACTAGCGGTTCCCATTCGAACGTATATCAGATACGCCCAGACACTAGCTTATGTAGAGTTTTAACGCATAAACGCCCATCACACGGTTCCGTTTTTACCAGTAAGATAGTTGCCCACCGTTCAGCAGGGGTAATAGAACTACTCTTTTTAAAAATAATGGGACATGTGGTAATTTTACCATCACAATAGAGATGTCATGTAAAGCTATGAATACTATTAGTATGCCATGAATATAGCTAACTTTAATCTGGTTTAGTTTATTTTATTTTAGTAACAATTATGTGATGTTAGTAGCTAGCTATAGCACTATTTGGTAGGCGATAGTAAAGTAGTACTAATTACTCGCATTTTGACCAACAGATTCCTTGATAAAGGCGCTGCTCGCACCGAAATGCATTGGGAGGCCATTTAAGGCCAACAATGAAAGGAAAGCCATATTGATGAATATTCAGATATTTTGATTGATGTGAATCAACATTATGGATTTTGTTGTAAACCATAGATTATAATTAAAATGGAACTATTGAAATGAAGAATTGAACAGTTGTCTCACTAATTTATGCTGGAGATCCAGCCTATACTTATGCCCAGGGAGACAAGCCGATCAAAGACTTGCTTTACTTCTATTCACAACTAACCACTCCATAGTGGGGAGTGGACCGTGGAGCACAGTAAACAAAGTGTAACTTACACATTTATATTAGCAGTGCTCAAACCGACCTACATTTTTTGTTGTCTTGAACCTACACAGGGATATTGTGTCATGTCGACTCTTTGTTTAGTTCTGTACTTAGGCACTCAGCCTACAAAGGCAGTGTGTGGTTGCCAGGGTATAGGGCCCTAAGGGTGGCACAATAAGTGCTGCAGCCCTTAGGGGTCTTCCCTGGTCACCATGCCCTGGGTGCTTAGGGTATCATTTACTGGGGGCTGACAGATGGCCAGGGATGCCAATTGGGTCTCAGTTTCAACACAGTTTTAAGGAAGGAACACAGGCCCTGGGTACCTGGTTGGCAGGAGCTCAGGGCACACTCAGTCAAAGCACATCAGCAGTTTAGAAAAAAAGGGGGACATACCAATGCAAGAAAGATGGCACTTTCTCACATGTACCTTAACTTTGTCCCAGTCATTATTAACAACCTTAACATTAGTGGCTAAATCTCTGCTGGTGACAGCTGTTTCCTTATAATGCTTACTAACCTAGTAGCTCTTGACCCCTTGACTCCTGTGACATAATGTGGAGAAGTGTGGCTCACTGGTTAGTGGAGGCAGACCTGGAAGCAGAGGTCAGGCCGGGACCAGGGTTCAATTCCCGGCTCAGCGGGGTCTTGAGTCCTAAAAATGTCCTTGGACTCGACAATTCTCGCTCTGGTGCCTACTCGATTCATGGGTTCACACACTGCGACTCTGGGCAATAGCTTGCTTAATCTCCACAGCGGCGGGATGCCTGGCTTTCACCTTGCGGATACCCTGCCGGAGTTATCTCACAAGGGAATACCAGGACGGGTTCCCTAAGCAAGTGCTTAGAAACCGGCGGTGCTTTGTGCTATATAAATTCCTGTACATTTACATTTTACATAAGCTGATGTTCTTGCTCTATCGATCACTGTGTGGTAATCAACAGTCTCAAACTCAGTTTTGAGAACTTTAAGACTGACATTTGGAAGGTGGACCAAGGATAAGCACCATAAGCCAATCTTACTCTATCTGGTAGAAAAAGCTCAAGTCATCCTCATGGCTCACGGTCCCCTTGACCCAACTGAGCAATCTGTGAGTGATTATGGACTCCAAACATACTGGGGCAGATTTACAAGCCCCTTGTGCCGCTGGTGCATCACATTGCATGACGCACTGGTGGCGCTGCCTTCTAAAGGATATTTACAAGAACAGGTATAGTCACCCTGCGTGACTTAACCTGTGCTTGTAAATACGGCCCTTTTTCATGCAGCACTTTGCATGTTAGGGGCCTGACATGGCTGTTGCTGTGGGTGTTCCCACGCAACACCCATGTCTACTGATGCATTCCCAGATTTATGACAAATCGCAAATCTGGAAATGCGTCAGAATGCTACGCCACCCTAGGGGTGGCGTAGCGAGGTGCATCGAGGAGAAATGTTTTCATCTCTCCTTGGTTTTTTACTCTTTCAATGCGTGCTGCATTCTACAGCACACATTGGAAGAGGAAATTACCTCAGTTGATTGTTTTTGTGCAGGAAGGTGCCCCTTCCTGCACCAAGAAAATCTCCCCTCAACGCAGGCATCCTTGCACCATCATGCAAGTATGCCTGCGCCGGTGCATGGCAGCAGTTTGTGCGCCAGCGCAGGGGGAAGCACAGAGATGCGACATATTGTTGTAGATATGTCGCATCCCTATGCTTCAAAACTAACGCAGCGCGACGCAGCAAAATGACTCCTGGCACCACCCTGGGATACTTTCTTGCAGATCTGCCCCTCTATATCTTGCCACAGCCTCTGGTACAATAGTTAGTTAAACAATACAATAGCCGGATACTTTCACATCTAGACTCTGCCAATGATCTTACCCTTTCTATTTCCTTTGAAAATGTCAGAGTTTTCGGCCCTTTAATGCTGGCGCCGGCTGCTGGTGGCTGTGGTGTGAGTGGCATGCACCACCTGCATCTGTTGAGAATGCGATGCAATGAGGGTCTTCTGCTCATGCGTGTTTTACGTCATGTATGGAGTCCTGAGGATCCAAGAAGCCATGTGTGCATGCATGGCAATTCTGTCAGAACATATCAGGAGCAGCCCTCAGGGTCACAGTCGGCCATCGACTGAGGGGAAGGCACTGTTACAATTGGGTGCATCAGATCCCAAAGTGTGCCCTGGCATTTCTGTGACTCCTGGTGCAGGTGTCTAAGTGAAAAAGGTGCATTCAGTTGAGGGTCACAGTTAAGGCAATGGGTTTTCTACAGATTCGAGGAGGGAGAGAATCAGGGGTGCATAGGCTCAGTGCCATCCTCCTCACAGAGCGACAGGCTCAGTGATTCATATTTTGCTTGCATAATTCATGATTTGTATGATCCATTCTATTCTCCTGTCTGACTTGGCACAGGAGTCATTCATTGGAAGAGAAAACAAAGAGTGGAAATATGTCCACATCTTGCATGAGGACCCCGTGCACAAACACTCGACGTCTTACATAAACAATTATGTTCAGGAAATCTTTTCTGCCCCTAGGATAGAGTTAGAATTGAATTACACACATTTCGCAAGACGGGCCGTATACCGCCGAGCGTGAGAACGCCATCACCCGGCCTAGAAATGAGCCATCCCTCTCCTCGTAGGAGCGCCAGGGCTGCTCGGCCAGCAGTTGACATTCCCCATGCCTGTTTGTTTTCCCATTCTTTTTCCATCGTTTGCATTTGTTTAGTCATCATTGTGTTTTTCAGCTGTGTTTTTTAGTTTACAGTAATTCAAAGCCACCAGCACATTCTCTGTGCGCCAAAAATAATCATATTTTCCTCTGTTGGACACTAAAACTATTCCTGTTCACAAGACATTCGCCTACTGTTAAGCACTTGTAAAGTTGTGTTCTAATATTCTCTCATTGCTCTTTTTTTCTTTCTATGTTGCATATTAAAAATGAAGAAACAAAGCGGCATATTACCAAGCAATAGCGATAATTATCGCTATTGCTTGGTTAGAGACAAAAATTTACCGCTGAGCTGCGGCGATTTTTATCGCAGATAAACCTTGGTATTACAAAGGTTTATCGCAAATGCGATAAAAAACAGCCGCAATGCATGAATATCGCTGAAAAGTCAGCGATATTCATGCATTACCGAGCTAATACTCTTAGCCATGTTATCCACCTCCCATTGGATAACATGGCTAAGAACTGCTCAGGGCAGGTGTTAGCTTTTGGAGATATTCGCGCTTAGCGCGAATATCTCCAAAAGTTGGTAATAGCAGATAGCGATGCTAGCGACTGTTTCCAGTCGCTAACATCTTGGCACGCCCACTTTTCATGTCATTAGTGATAAATATCATTGACATGCAAAGCGGGACCCAAGATGGTCGCTATCTCCTACTATCTGTCGCTAACTGGTGTTAGCGACACTAGGTAATAGGGAGATAAATTCATCTCCGCTTGCTTGGCTTTTAAAGCCAAAAAAGCGGAGATAAACCCCCTTGATAATATGCCCCAAAATCTTTCCACAGCTTGCCACAGCTTCACTTTTCCAATGCATGTTGTACCTGGTTTTGTGAAGTTTGCTAACGTTCCTTCTTTCCTTTGCCTTCCCAAGGGTAATTGATTTTCTCCTCTCTATTCATTTAGCCATTAATGGAAGCCAAGTAAGACCGCCACAAAACCACAAAATGTGATTCACGCTATTTGTGGCATAACTTCAAAAAGTATGCATAGTATTTCCTCCACAAGCTTTCATTTTGAGAACTTTTCTGTGCACAAGGGTGTTGCAGAGCAGACGAACAATGACAGCTTTCTGCCAAGTTCGTCTTCTACAAGACCATTTTTAGCATCAATAAAGGAGGTAGGTGACATCATTTGCTGATAAAAGTCATGAATTTCACACGATTGACCCGAAGCGAAAAACACATTGGGGATCATTAGTACTATTGGGAAATGGGACTGCCCGCCATAAGGGCGGGGGTCTCGCGGGGCCCATTTGGATGCGCTCGCCACAGTGGCGGGCGCATCCTGCTTTCCTGTCATTGTGGTGGGCGGTGCACTCAGCACCGCCCGCCACAATGCCAGGAAGGCACTTCCATGCACAACATGGCAGGCACCGCCCGGGCCTGCCATGTTGTGAATGGAACTGAAGGGGGGTACCATAGGTATCCCCATGTGCACCCCTCCCATCCCCCAGAGTCCCTGGGGGCCCGCAACGGGCCCCCAACAGGCATTTTGTCTCATGCTTATCTGCCACGGTAAGGCATGTTTCAGCCCCCATGATAATATGGCTGGCCGTGTCTGACAGACACCGCCACCATATTAAACTCTTTTCCACCAGGTCAACTTGTTGACTGGGCGGAAAAGTTGTGGACAGTCATTCTGTCCACCGCGGTCCCCCCGACATAGTAATATGGAAGGGGGAAATGGGCGGCATGCGGGGACGGGTCTCGGGTGGATCGCCACCGCCATGCGGGCGGAGGCGATCCGCCTGAGATGCTAATGGGCCCCCAAGTGTGAAGAAAGTATGCACGGAAGCTGTACTTTCTATAGACCTTTAAAACAACTAGAAATAATATTCAGTGACAAAAAGATGTGCGCATCCTTAACTGTGGTATAAACTGTATAGTTACCATGCTGCTTAAAATGGTGGAAATTATTTGATGCTTGTGTTTGTGATATCTGAGAGGAAAATATTATAAGTAAGCGTTTTACTACCAGACTCCAATTCCCTGTTTGTAAATAACAATCATTTAATTCTGATACTTTGGAAAAGTCAACTGATTACTTCCCTTTGGACCATTCGAAAATACAAGATTTTCACTCAACAATTTATATTTCTCAGGCATTTTGAGTGGACAAGAATGAGTTATGCTGCTGATTCATAAAGATTCGGGCCCTACTCACAAAGGTAAATTTGCACAAGTATATTTACTCATTTGTTCATCTACTACTGCACCCAGATGTAGGTCTACAGTTTTCACTATTTAACATTAACGAGTGTTGATTTACACCAAAGTGTAGACTTACGTGTCACCACTCCCAGTCATCGGTGGGGTTCGGCCATCTAAGACTGTATTTTCGAATGTAAAGTTATTAATAGTAACTTTTCACACACAGATAGAGATCTACACCACCGTGGCAGAGAGCTCCCTATAGGAAAGCATCATGGGAAAATTAGTAACATTTATTGGTTTGCAAGAGAAATACTAACAATATTTGAATGTGAAAGAAATGAATAGAAGTAAGGAAGCTATTAGAGCACATTAACCCTTCAGATAAAGCTTAAACAATTGATTAATCCATCATTTACATTTGGTAATTTACTTTGTAACTATTATTTTTAAACACAATAAATAAAACAAGCAAATGTAATTAAAAGTTTTATTAATTACATATAAAAATTATTAAGTCCCTGTAATCATTAGTTCTGTGGAAGTGTGTTGCAGTGCCTGTGAGTGGCCTCAAGTGGTGCTAGACTTACAGCAAGACTGGACTGGAGTTCATTGACTACTGTTTTTTTACCTCTAGGGCTGCAGTAATTTTAATGTGTAGTTTGTGAATCGCAATAGGTTTACTCTTTTGTGGGTGGGTGTTAGCAGTAACATGTCCCTCCCTAAACAACTGCTTACCCCTCCATAATCTCTTCCTTAATCAATCAATAAATCAATCAAACATTTGTAGAGCGTGCTAGTCACCCGTGAGGGTCTCAAGGCGCTGAGGGGAGGGGGGAGCAGTTACTGGTTGAACAGCTAGGTCTTGAGATGTCTCCTGAAGTTCAGCAGGTCCTGGGTCTGACATAGGTGGATGGGGAGGGTGTTCCGTGTCTTGGCGGCTAGGTGGAAGAATGATCTTCCGCCGGTGGTCGTTCGGCGGATGCCTGGGACGGTGGCGAGTGCGAGGTCGGCAGAGTGATGCTGGCTGTTCGAGGTCTAGAAGGATAGTCATTCATTGAGGTATGCTGGTCCGGCGTTGTGGAGTGCTTTGTGAGCGCGGGTGAGGAGCTTGAAGGTGATCCTTTTGTTGACCGGGAGCCAATGCAGATCTCTCAGGTGGGTGGTGATGTGGCTGTTGCGAGGGATTCCGAGGATGAAGGCATTTTGCATGCATTGGAGTCTCTCCTGGAGTGTGGCCGTGGTTCCTGCATAGAGGGCCTTGCCGTAGTTCAGCCTGCTGCTGAGTGCTTGGGTGACCATTCTTCTGGTTTCGGTGGGGATCCATCTGTAGATCTTGCAGACCATGCGGAGGGTGTTGAAGCAGGAGGATGAAACCGTGTTGACTTGCTGGGTCATAGAGAGAGTTGAGTCCAGGATAACTCCCAGGTTGCATGCGTGATTGGTGGGTATCGGGGCAGCTCCCAGTGTGGCCAGCCACCAGGATTCGTCCCATGTGGAGGGGGTGGAGCCAAGGATGAGGACCTCCATCTTGTCCGAGTTTAGTTTCAGCCGGCTAGTCATCATCCACTCCGCGACGGCCTTCCTTCCCTCATGTAGGTTGGATTTGACGATGGCCGAGTGCTTGGTGAGGGAGAGGATCAGCTGGGTGTTGTCAGCGTATGAGACGATGTTGAGGAGGTGCGCTCGAACGATGTTTGCGAGCGGTGCCATATAGATGTTAAAAAGGTTCAGGCTGAGGGATGATCTTTGGGGTACGCCGCAGGTTATTGTGGTGGCTTCGGACCTGAAGGGCGGGAGGCAGACTCTCAGCGTTCTGCCGGTGAGAAAGGAGGTGATCCAGTCCAGGGCTTTGTCTTGGATACCTGCGTCTTGGAGGAGTGTGGGCTAGGTTTGGTGGCAGACGGTGTCGAGGGGGCCAAGAGGTCCAGGAGGATTAGGGCCGATGAGGGCGTTTTCGGTGCTGTGATTGCTGCGGAAGCCGGATTGGGAGGAGTCCAAGACGTTGTTCTCATCCAGAAAGTGGGTCAGTTGTCTGTTGGCGATCTTCTCAATGACTTTCGCCGGAAACAGGAGCAGGGAGATGCGTCTGAAGTTCTTGAGGTCCTTTGGGTCCGCCTTGGGTTTCCTGAGCAGGGCGTTGATCTTGGCATGTTTCCAGCTATCTGGGAAGGTGGCGGTCTTGAAGCAGCTGTTGATTATCTTTCGGAGTTGGGGTGCGATGATGGAGCTCGCCGTGTTGAAGATGTGGTGGGGGCAAGGGTCGGAGGGTAAGCCAGAGTGGATGGTGTTCAGGATTTTGATGGTGTCTTCATCGTTGACGTTGTGCCAGGTGAGTTGACGGTCGATGTTCTTGGTGGGTCTAGAGTCGGGGTGATGGTGTCTGTCATCGGTTTCTGGGTGTCGAAGCTGTTGTGGATGGCTGGCATCTTGCGGTGGAAGAAGTTAGCCAGGGAGTCGCAGAATTATTGTGATGCTGGTATGTCATTGGAGCAGGAGCTGGGGGTGGCAAGTTCTTTCATGATGTTTCAGAGCTCTTTGCTGTTGTGTGCATTGTTGTTGTCTTCAGTGACTTTTTTCCAACTGTGGTGTGGGAGACGTTGTGGATGGTTGTGTGCGGTGTGTTTCTTGAAGGAGAAGTGGATGCAGTGGTGGTCGGTCAAGTGGAGTTCGGTGGAGTGGCTGAAGGTGACGTGGTCGCTGGAGGAGAAGATGGGATCGAGCGGGTAATAAGCATGGGCGAATTTTGCGAATTCGCGATTCGCGAATTTGCGGTTTTGCGAATTCGCGATCCGCAAAATTCACGAATTTGTGCGAATTTGCAGATTTCTGGGTTTTTTGCATGTTCACTGGGTTTTTTGCATGTTCGCGGGGTTTATGCGTGTTCGCTGGGATTTTTGCGTCTTCGCGAGCAGCTTGCATAGCGAAGTTACCCATGCAGTCATTTATGGGAGAGGGAGAGAGAGATAGATAGATAGATAGATAGATAGATAGATAGATAGATAGATAGATAGATAGATAGATAGATAGATAGATAGATAGATAGATAGATGATAGATAGAAAGAGAGAGAAAGAGAGAGGGAGAGAGAGAACGAGAGAAAGAAAGAGAGGCCGGATCTCTGAAGGGCCAGATTCCTGAGATGCCCCTACAGAACATACAGCTTTTTATTTTTAGCAAAATGCATATGAAAATTGTGCTGTAAAGGTCTCTTTTAGTTTAACCCCTCCTGACAACTCAAAATAGGTGTATTTGCCATCCTCTCCCTTCTTCCTATTTTTTATATCTGTAAGTGCTTCTTGATGAGGTTTAATTCCTTGGACAGGTGCCTCGTTGCCTACTTGTAACTATTCTCTGACCCTGCTTCAAGGGTCAGAGCAGGGTCAGAGAATAGTTGCAAGTAGGCAACGAGGTGCCAGGAAGCAGCAGGTGTCCAAGTTGAAGTTAATTTGTTTGTAACCCTTTTGTAAAAGGTTACAAAGAAATTAGGTTCAACTTTTGCACCTGCTGCTGTAACCCTTGCTTGGCTAAAAATTCGTTCCCGCTGATTCGCGGATTTTACCGCGATTTCGCGAGATTCGCGGATCGCGAAATCGCGGAAAATCTGCAAATTCGCCCGCAAAACGGATTTTACGCCCACCCTTAGCGTGTAACCGGCGGAGTGGGTGGGTGTCGTGACAAATTGTTTGAGTCCGAGGTTGGCGAGGTTGTCGATCAATGTAGTGGAGTTGTTGTCGTTGGCATTCGAGGTGGAAGTTCAAGTCTCCGAGGTGGATGTAGTCTGTGGAGGCAAGGGCGTGTGAGCTGATGAGGTCGGCCATGGATTCGCTGAATTGTGTTTGGAGTTCCGGGGGTCTGTAGACGAGCGTTCCTCTGAGGGTGGTGTTGTGATTAAGCATGGGCGAATTTTGCGAATCTCGTGTTCGCGAATTTTGCGGATTTGGGATCTCGCAATCCGCAAATTCCGCAAATTCCCGCAATTTTTTTTTTTTTATGTTCGCACGGGTTTCTGCAAGTTGGCGAGGGTTTTGTACAATTTCGCAAATTGCGAAATTGTACAAAACGCGTGCGAACTTGCAGAAACCCGTGCGAACACAATGTGCCCAGTAGGGTATGTGCCTCGTCTTGTGTGAATAAAAGGTCAGAGAAAGATCAGTTCAGCAGATGAAGAGAAAGAAGCTCCTGGTCACAGGAACAGCACGGGTATTGCGCTCGTGAAAGTCAAGGATGCAAAGCCTATCCAGCATCACAGCTGATTTTCCACTGTAGATTTGGGAAGAAGGCACACCTGTCCAGCCTCGACGACGCTCACGATTGTTTTTGGGCTAATGAATGAGTCACTGAATTTGAGCATCAACTAGTTCGAGCGTCCATGTGTGTGTTACTATGCAATCATCCCGAAGGGCGCAGGGGTCCCTTGAGTAAGCTGTGAGCTGTAACTATTTTACAATGGCGCCAGCAAGGTGCCAGCGCCGTTGTAAAATAGTTACAAAGTTAGCTTGCACAGGAAGCACTTAGATAAAATAAAGCAGCACCTGCTTCGTTTTATCTAGTGGTTCCTGTGCAAGCTAACTTTGTAACTATTTTACAACGGCGCTGGCAGCTTGCTGGCGCCATTGTAAAATAGTTGCATGAGTGGGGGTTCAACTTTTGAACCCGTTACGCGCGCGGATTTTTTTTGCAGATTTTGCGGGAAATCCGCAAAATTCGCGGATTGTGGATTTCCCAAAAATCCGCAAAATCCGCGAGCGTAACGGATTTCCCGCTCACACTTAGTTGTGATCGATGTGGATTTGGAAGTGTAGGTGTTCGACCATGCTGAGAGAGTCTTCTGTCTTGATCGTGATCCTGATGGTGCTCTTGTGGACGATGGCTATTCCTCCTCCTGGTTTGTTGTTGTTTCGGTCCCTGCAGGTAACCTTGTAGCCATCCGGGATGGCCAAGGTCACTGTCAGGAAGGCGATGTCAGAGGCGGAGGAGTAGAGCAGGTCCCAGAGTTTGATGGCGTGCTTGTGGACTGAGCGGGTGTTGAGTAGTACGCAGCTGAGGTGGTTGTGGCTTGTAGTGTTGGGATGGGCGGAACGTGCAAGTGTGCACTGGCTGATATAGCTGCAGTTTCGGCAGGTGAAGGGTCGGTGGGTGAGCTTCAGGGTGGCATGGAAGCAGGTGGAAGTCCGTCCGGTGTTGAGTGAGTGGAGGGTGTTTGTGTCGTAGCGACAATGGATCTTGTGGTGGTTGCAGGTGTTATGGGGTCTCTATGCTGGGTGCCAAGTGGATTTAAAAATATATTATCCCAAGACTAAAGAACGGTGTGGGCAATGCAGGGGCAGCAGGGATGCAAAGAGGAAAATAAATTGCAAAAAACCCTGTTGTTTAATTATTTTGTCCACCATAAGCGTGGAAGGGTATACTCAGATGTGAGTCCCTTGCTCATTGCACCATCAGGATTCAAGCAAGCCGGGCCGAAGACGGCTGAAATGCCAGAGACCGGTCCCCGGTAGCTTGTTTCCTTCCCAGTGAAAGAATTGGCTTGGTAGTTTGGTTTGCCCTGTTCCCATGATACACTGGGCCAGGGACAGACTAATTTGCATATAGCCAGGTTCTGAGCTGGGATGGTGCAGTGAGCTAAAAAACGGTGTTGGATTAAGCCCTGATCTCTTGACTGGGTGAGAGTATTCTGCTTAATTCAGAAACTCTGTCCATCACCACCCCCTGTTGTTTAATTAAGAGGAAAATAAAAGCGGACACAGAGCAGGCACAGAGTGAACCTGACGAGCAGCAGGTTCGAACCCTAAGCGGCGGTGGCAGCAGCAGTAGGAGGATTCTTGTGCTGGCGCGGTGCTGAGTAGCTGCTGGCCTTGTCCACAAGGGCAAGGTTTCACGCTTGATCCCCGCAGCGGTCACCATATAAAGGGGAGGGGGCGGGAGCAGAGGTCGGGAGGCGGGAGCGGGGCAGCAGTGGCGGGGAAGCAGGTAGAGGGGATCAAAAAACTAGGAAAACAGTGGCGAGGGGCCAAAAGTGAGTCAAGGACCCAAATGGATTTAAGAAAAAAATGAGCCCAAGACTAAAGTACGGTGCGGGCAATGCTTGGGGAGCAGGGATGCAGAGAGTAAAATAAAAGCAGACACAGAACAGGCACAGAGCGGACCTGACTAACAGCAGGCACAAACCCTGAGCGGTGGCAGCAGGAGGGCTGGCCTTGTCCATGAGGGCAAGGTTTCCTTAACGTCTCCTAAACCTCTCCTTATTAGTAGTAAGTTTTCCTCATTTTCCAACCACACCTTAAAATCTCCTAATCCTCTCCTATTTATTAGTGAATAGTCCCCGTTTTCCAACCACTCCCCTGGGACCTGCCCACAATACCTCAAAACACACCGCTACAGGTGCAGAGATCTCAGATATGTTGAGGGAGATCTTTGAACAGACAAGATAGGATTTGTTCTTTGCACATAGGTTTGTGAATAGCATTTTGTGGTATGTCAGCAGTATTACTTTGCGTAATTCAAAATGCAATCTTGGAATGGGCACGCAGCCAGTGAAGTCTAATAAATCTAAATAAGCATTTTTAGCACTTAAGGAGCACACTCAGCAACATGCACTGAGCGCGTGGATCTAATTTGTACCTCATAAAGATCTGAACGAGCTCTCAGTGTTTTGAAATTTATCTTCAAGGCTTTCTGTTCTCATTTGTCATGCGATAAGCATCTGGATCTTATCACACTCAAACTTTCAGCTCCACATAAGGTTCAGGCCTGGGACCTGAATCATGATGAGCTTCGCTGGCTTAGTGCAGAGCCCGGCGCCAAAGAACCTGGGGGCATATTATCAAGAATGGCGATACAATTATCGCCGTTTTAGCGGCAGGAAACTGCTACTAAAACGGCGATAATGGGCTTGATAATACACCCTCTTGAATTCCCCTAGCAGCCCAGGTTAACACAAGATCCTGGGCTGCTATGGGAATTCACAAGGACATATCATCAAGCCCATTAAAATGGCGATCATTTTATTGCCGTTCTTGATAATATGCCCCCCCCCGGTTTTATGAGACTGCAGTTTGCTAAGTGAAGTGATTTAACCCAATATTTCTCTGAGTTATGGCTTACAGCTCAGATACAGTGAGCAGGGTTTGTCTCTTTCCAGTTCTCGGCTGTGCTGTAAAAAAAAAAATACACTAACTCGGAGACATTACTGGATTACTAGAATTCACTTTATACATTGCAGGCAAATGAAATTAAGTGCTTACCTCTGCACTAAATCAGCAATGCCTACTATGATGGGCATGGTTATTCTGCAAATAATATTAAAAATTCCAAAACAGCATATTACCTTCTCTCTGCGAGACGATCAGTTTGTTAATCGACGCTGCTATGAATTCCATTTGATAAACTGAAAATAGTCTTTGCTGCATACAGTTGATCTTGTGGGATTTTATACATCTTTTGAACTAGAATTGACAAGACTCCAAATGAATTTCCAGGGTGTGCGACGAAGCAGAGATGCTCCTCTACAGCCTTCACAAAGTTTGAAAAGCTTTAAACATGCGTCGATGCATAAACACAAATATAATTGATATTTTTTTACAAAGAATTTCTGCTCATTGAAAGAATCTGCAGTTTGCATTTGCCTCTTGTAACCAGGATAGTGGATGCAAATAACCAGCAGCCAGAGTTCCATGCAATATGGCTGAGATACCCGCCACCCCCTCTCAACACAATCCCCAAGAATGGGAAACCGGAAACGGTTCTGAACTTTTGGAAGACGGGAGGGAGTGACCCTCCCGGCCGTATTTATTAAAATATGAAACAAAATTAAAAAACATTAAAATAACAGTTTCATATTAATGTACAATTTCATTTCCACATTGCGATGTTTGGCTAACCTTAACATATTCTCTAATACAAAGGTTCCCCTAGCCGAACTAACATCCTACAAAACGTTTAACTTGAAATTGTACATCCTAACGTTTAAGGGCCAACGGCAAGGTCGTAACCGGTGTCAAGATCCCTAAACCAGACATATCCCCCTCACTTGTGAGGGGCGACCGCACAGAGGTGTACCTCAAGTGCATTTACCAATTTCCCTTGACTTGACGGGGGCCCCAATAAACTCGACGCCATTTAAAGGTCGTCCGAGGACTCGTGTGAGGTATCTAGAAGGTAGCGTAGACCCCCTCCCAAACCCCACACAACTTACCACATCTGCCGTCGCAGATGTCCAGGCCCCGGGAAATTCCCCAGGAGGGGGCTGTAGCCCCTCCTACCCAGGAAGGGGCCTTGACCGCCTTTCCTTTCCTTTCGGCGGCCCATCCTTAGAAGGGACCGCCTCCCCGTTGAGGGGCCAATGGCCACCTCCCTCGAGCGCTCCCATCCGTAATGGGTGACGCCCACCCCTAGGGATCTTCCAATTACTGCTCACCGATCATGACCTTACCGCCCGACCAAAATAAATACGACAATTCTAACTAAATTGCTAAATGCTAAATTACTAAAAGACAGTAACAATTACAACTTTATTAAAAAGGCATGATTACTGATCAACACTAGTGAATAATTACTTTATTTGCAAAACATATTATAATTCGACCATTCTTTATTGCATATTCAAAGTTATCACGATAGTCATCACAACCTGCAAACATTAGTGTTACCACATCAAACTTTATTCAAAACCACTTGCTGTCCTCAGGGGCTGGTGGGTGGGTCAAAATTGGCTCTTCGTTCCGTCTCGAGCTCACGTGTAGCGAGGAGGTGCAGCTTCAGAGCACAGGAACAAGAGGATGCTTTCTCGGCTTGTTGCTCCTTTTATCCGTCTTCAGGGCGGGCGTAAACCCGCCCCTGCCTGCCTCAAAGGGCGTGGCCGGCCGCGTCAGTGTCTAGGCCAGCCCACTCCAGGGCGGGAAAAAGCGCGCCCCGGCTACGCCGCTTCGGGCATACCAGCCGAGACTCGCTTCCTGCCCAAGATGGCTTCCCGGGGGGATCGTGGTACTCCGCCATACGTTCGGGGGGACCGAATGGTCGCCCCTTTCCATATGGCTGAGATACCCGCCACCCCCTCTCAACACAATCCCCAAGAATGGGAAACCGGAAACGGTTCTGAACTTTTGGAAGACGGGAGGGAGTGACCCTCCCGGCCGTATTTATTAAAATATGAAACAAAATTAAAAAACATTAAAATAACAGTTTCATATTAATGTACAATTTCATTTCCACATTGCGATGTTTGGCTAACCTAACATATTCTCTAATACAAAGGTTCTCCTAGCCGAACTAACATCCTACAAAACGTTTAACTTGAAATTGTACATCCTAACGTTTAAGGGCCAACGGCAAGGTCGTAACCGGTGTCAAGATCAATAAACCAGACATATCCCCCTCACTTGTGAGGGGCGACCGCACAGAGGTGTACCTCAAGTGCATTTACCAATTTCCCTTGACTTGACGGGGGCCCCAATAAACTCGACGCCATTTAAAGGTCGTCCGAGGACTCGTGTGAGGTATCTAGAAGGTAGCGTAGACCACCTCCCAAACCCCACACAACTTACCACATCTGCCGTCGCAGATGTCCAGGCCCCGGGAAATTCCCCAGGAGGGGGCTGTAGCCCCTCCTACCCAGGAAGGGGCCTTGACCGCCTTTCCTTTCCTTTCCTTTCGGCGGCCCATCCTTAGAAGGGACCGCCTCCCCGTTGAGGGGCCAATGGCCACCTCCCTCGAGCGCTCCCATCCGTAATGGGTGACGCCCACCCCTAGGGATCTTCCAATTACTGCTCACCGATCATGACCTTACCGCCACAGGCCGGATAGTTGACCGGCTATCCGGACCCCCCACAACACTCCTGCCTAAAGGTCATGTCATAAAGTCTTTAGCCAAGCTATCAGGTCTCCTATGAGTAATTCGTTCCCCATCCGGGACAAATGAACACCATCCCCCAAATACATACTGTCCCCTGTAATACAACCATGCGAAATAGAATGCAGTGTACTTGAACGGAACAATCTACTCATTTTATTATTAATTTTCCTTACTGAATGATTCAGAGCAGAAACCGAAATAGCCCCCCGCCACACTTTCCGTGGGATCATATGGGACCATGCAATTGTGCACCCTGGAACTCTTCTCGCCAACCAACTTACCGTGGAAAGCATTGCCTCAAGAAGAAGTCGTCTACCAGTGGTCACCAAATCATTGCCCCCAAGATGTACTATGACTACAGACGGCGGTGACCTCGTCCGCCCTAACAAACCCTCAAAAAATGATCGAAACTGGTCAATACAGAGCCCGCCCTTTCCGTAGAAGGACACACTGTACCCGTATTCCCCAGCCACGTGAATCATGTCACCTGCTTTGAATACGTCCGCGGCACGCCTCACGTATGAGTGGCCCACGACCCACACCTCCTTTTTCACAGCCGGTGATGTCTGACCGCTGGCCCCCCGGTGTCGGGTCGACTGCACAGTCCGCCCCGCCTCGTAGGCTTGCGCAACTGAAAACCAAACAAAACAAGAAGCGTGAGTACATCATTACAGCTTCACAACATGTGCAACCGCACATACCTCTTATAACAGTTCGAGGACCAACGCCCCACACGTTTTACTTGCTCAAAATGCAGACCCCTGGCTGTAGCCTCTGTAGCAGCCCCTATCCGGAAGGAATGGGTCCCAAACTCGCCGGGGTTCAAGCCCGCGGCCGAAATTGACATCGCAAGCACCCGCTGAAACTGAAACCTCGTCAGTGGGGTGGCGTCAGCGTGTCTCAACAAGGTCCCCCCCCATGATGCCACCCTTTGCGTTAAATATTCCTCCACGCACACCACAGGGCACATGGAAGACCCGGGAATCCTTTGTATGATTATGCTGTCCCCAATCGCACCTTGATCGGTCTTGGACCTGACAAACGAGACAGTCATTGTCTCCCCCCTGATCTGAACGTGCTCTCGGCACAGTCCCCCCATGGCATCCTGCTTGTTCTTTGCCACTAGTTCGCTTACTCGCATAGCCCCATGGAATGCTAGCACAAAAGCGGCTCGGAATAACACTGATTCGTACTGGGATGAACACGTTGCAGGAAGTACCGATAACAACAGAGCCAACCTATCCAAACCTATCGGGCACCTTTCATCTACTCTGCGACCCTCAAGGCGTTGCCACCCACGTAGTGCTTTTTGCACAACGAAAGACGCAGTCGGGTCCTGGATCCCATGCGCCCTTGCCATAAAGGAAATGGCGGCCCGATGCCTCTGGGCCGTAGCCACTGATTTGCCTGCCTGATGTAAGGACAGCAGAAATTTTACCACTAGCTCTTCCTGACCCCAAAGCTCTCCCCTAGCAGTCCCCAAAAAGGCCCAATAGGATCGGAACGCCCCTTCATATGCCTTCCTCGTCCTGGGTGCTAAACTCTCTCCCACGAGGTTCTGTAGTTCGGGGCACCGAGAGACCAGAGAGCTTCGGGAAAGGGTGCTGCCACCGGGTCCGCTGTGGGCAGAAAACCCCAGAAGGCCTGCATACGAAAACGAGAAAGCGCATCAGCCGCTTGATTCATTACCCCCGGCACATGTCTTGCCCTAAATAGCACGTTCAATTGCATACACGATAAAACAATTTCTTTGAGCAATCTCAGAATCCATTTGCATCGTGCTGCCTGGCTATTGATACACTCAACCACGGTCATGTTATCCGACCAAAACACCACAGAGTGATCTCTGAATCACTCAGGCCAAGTTTTCAGGGCCACCAGAATGGGAAAAAGTTCAAGAAAGGCAATGTTACTTGTCAGCCCACACTCATGCCACCATAACAGCCATTTCTGAGCCGACCATTGTGTGCCGAATATGGCACCAAAACCAATGCTCCCAGCCGAATCCGTCCACAGCCCCTGCTCTTCGGAGGACACCGTCGGTTTATTCCAGACAATTCGACCATTGAACTCCGCCAGAAATGCCAACCAAATGCGCATGTCCTGGCGAACCTCAGCCGATAGTCTCGTGCGATGATGACCCTCCTTCAGACCGACCATGGCCTGAGCGATCGAGCGGGAAAAGGGGCGGGCCATCGGTATTACTCTCAGCGCAAAATTCAGCTGGCCCACCAATTGTTGTAATTGATGCAGTCTGACTTTAGACTCACTAATACATGTTTTCAGGGAGGCCCTGAATCTTAACACCTTTTCCATTGGCAATCGAAAACAACCTTCCCCTGAATCGAGCTCGATCCCCAGGAACTCGAGGCAGGTCGAGGGACCCACAGTCTTACCTGGTGCCAGTGGCACACCAAAATGCTTCATTAAGACACAAAATTCATTCAAAGCCTGTCCACATTCCGGATCCCCGGCCGCCCCCAGGAACAAAAAGTCATCTAGATAATGCATGACATGTTGAAAACCCGTCCTCTTTGTGAAGACCCATTGCAGAAAACAACTGAACTTTTCAAAATAGGCACAAGATATAGAGCATCCCATCGGCATACATCTATCCATGTAATAGTGACCCTGAAACGTGAAACCAAGGAGACGCTGATCGTCTGGGTGTACCGGGAGCAACCGGAACGCTGACTCAATATCTGACTTTGCCATCAGCGCCCCGGGCCCTAGGCGATTCAACATGGCGACGGCCTCATCGAAAGATGCGTACCGCACCGAACACACTTCCGGGTCTATCGCATCATTCACGGAAAGACCACGTGGGGCTGATAAATTATGTATCAATCGGAACTCACCCGGGTCCTTCTTCGGGACCACCCCCAACGGAGAACAAACAAAGTTAGCACACGGTGGCTCATCAAACGGTCCGGCGACTCGACCTCGAGTAACCTCCTTCCCAATCTTTTCCTGTACCACGGTCGTATGTTGCAGGACCGACATTTGGTTTTTACATTTTGCTAGACCCTGAAACTCCCCCACTGGGATGCGGAAACCATATGAAAACCCGTTCCGCAACACCCCAGCGGAAGCATGATCCGGGTATTCGCTGAGCCAAGGAATCATTGCCATGGTATCAATCGGAGTAGGTAAAGGCGCCCCTCGGACTATTTCAGACCTGTTTGGTGCCTCCTCTACCACCGCTATCACTTGTTTTGGCTCTGCACATGGACTCAGGATGGGATGACTGCCCACACCCTCCACATTCGTGTCTAAATTTACACGACCCCTGGGGCCTCGTACATTTACCCCTGTTAAAGTTCCAACAAATCCCCTTTTTACCTGTGTTGCCGTTCGGCCTCGAGTGGTGGTCGTTACCTGTACCTGATCTAAAGGGCGTCCCAGCATATTGGCGTGGGGACTCACCCCCGCTACTCCCTACCAATGGTAACTTCAACATACCAGTACTCTCCATTTTTGACCATGAAACAGAATCGTAACAATCCCAAGTCAAGTTCTTGTCGTGTTCTTTCGCTTTTCTAAAAATATTATCGTAACAGAACCACTGATTGCCCCCATACGATACAGAATATTCCATGATCCGTGACTGATAAATAGGCAATTCGGACAACAACTCGGGCCTACGTTCACCCATGATGGCGGTAAAAATTCCCCATGCCCTGCCCCAATTGCCAATGTTTTCGTCAACCTTAAAGGCGGCCATCTTTGCGCGCCAAACACTCGGATGCATGAGCTCCTTTTGGCTCTTAACATGCTCCATCTCATAATGATCTGTAAGCAACGAGAAAATGTTTACATACTCATCTGCCCACATCTTTTCCTTAATAGACAGAGGTACATGCTGACCCAATTTTTCCCTTCGTGAGGGTGCAGACTCATCCCTCGCAATCGGCAATGGCCGCTTACCTGAACCGGAGGCTGCGTCTGCCGCTGGACCTGCTCCTGTTGATTTTTCACCCGCCGGAGACGGCGTGATAACTGGCGATGGTGCCTTCACCGCCTCCCTATTTTCACGCAGTTGCTTCATCAACACCCGTGCGTCGTCAGCCTTGGCGCCCTCGCCATTTTTCCCCAACCACGCTGCCAATTGTGCTGCCAACTCGGGCGGCATATCCTCCCCGGACACGGGGTTGACCACCACGGGAATCGGATTCCCCTCTGTCGGCACCGGAGTTGGCCCTTCGAGTGGGGTATCGGGAACCGGGATGTCTCCCCCAGCTGCCCCCTGTCTGGGCCTCTTGCCCTTCCCTCCTGGAGCGGCTCCTGCCAAAGGTCGTTTCGGTCCCCCTTCCCCGTCTCTAGACGACATCTGCCTCTTTAGATCGGTTACCTCTTTCATGAGCATACGGAGCATCTGGTCGGTAGTAACTCGCTTTCCGACTTTCTTAGGCATTCTTAGACAGAAAGACTTATCTGTAAGACAAAAAGAAAGATTACCACGCTCAAAATTGGCTCTTCGTTCCGTCTCGAGCTCACGTGTAGCGAGGAGGTGCAGCTTCAGAGCACAGGAACAAGAGGATGCTTTCTCGGCTTGTTGCTCCTTTTATCCGTCTTCAGGGCGGGCGTAAACCCGCCCCTGCCTGCCTCAAAGGGCGTGGCCGGCCGCGTCAGTGTCTAGACCAGCCCACTCCAGGGCGGGAAAAAGCGCGCCCCGGCTACGCCGCTTCGGGCATACCAGCCGAGACTCGCTTCCCGCCCAAGATGGCTTCCCGGGGGGATCGTGGTACTCCGCCATACGTTCGGAGGGACCGAATGGTCGCCCCTTTCCATTAGTAAAACATGGGACTTCTATTTCTAGGGCCTTATTTGAAAGTCTTGTCGACCAGCTACACATTCTCCTGCTGGGTCTGCCTGTGGCTTGTAAAGCTGTTTCAACACTGGACTGGATGCTCCATCGGGGAAGCAAGTCAAATTTTACCTGTTTAAAAATCCTTATTGGATTTAGCCGGGGCAGCACTGGATACACAACAAGCATTGGCATAGCCAATAGGTCTCGCTTTTAGGAACTTATAAGTATTTAGTTATGCAGCACAATATCCTTGGTGCAACATCAACTGTTGCATAGCTAAACACTTATAAGGTCCCAAAGGCGAGACCTATTGGCTATGCCAATGCTTGCTGAAAGAGGAAGCAGTCCTAAGAGTGGGCACAGAATTTTGCATAATTTGGCGAGGGTTCTTTCTGGTGGTATAAACATCAGCACCCTAAAGCATAGCCGTGGAAGCAGAGGGTTTGGACAACTGGAACAGAAAACGAGTTTCATTTCATTATCTGGTTTTACGTTTTATTATCCTGGTTTTATATGCAGTACATAAATGACAAAGGACTGAATGAAAAATAACATGGAACCTGAACATGCTGGAAAGAGTTATGCCCTCGTGCTCTTTGCTGCCCCTGGTGACTGGTGTGAGTAGGACATGATCATGAGGTTAAACATGTGAAAGTTGGGGTGAGGTTGGAATAAAGGCTTTGAAACCCAACAATACATAGTGTCAGTGCGGTTTGAGGGGTGTTGACAACATAAAGTGGAACGGGGAAGTAAATGAAGAGGGGTTTAGGTGTGAAGGATTTGGGGTAGATATATGTTACGCATTAGAATATTGCGACGCATGTGAGTGTGACCCACTTGTGGGACACCCCCGCGCCGCACGGCCACCAGCTGCTGCGTGTGCCCCTGTGCCTGCTTTCTGCCTCAGCGCCGGCCTCGCTGCCGCCTTGAGCGCTCCCCTTTTGTTTTCGCCGGTTTTTGACCGAAATTTGTGCTTGTTTGCTGTGTATGCCGTATGATCGCTGTCTAACTGTTTTTCCTCCGTTTTGACCTGCATTTGTGCCTGTATTTTATTGTGCCGTTTTGCCTTGTGTTTTGCCCTCCATTTGTGTATTGGTGCTTGTCTCCTTCCTGATTGCCCGCCTACCTCGCCGCCCTCCGCTCTCCCTCCCTGCTCCCGCTTCCCGCCACCGCCATTAGCCCCGCCCCTTTTCTCTTCTGTTCCCTCCCCGCTCCCGCCTCCCAGCTGCTCCGCCCACCCGCGCACTTGGCCTTAAATGGCGACCGTGCGACGCAGGTGAGTGTGACCCACTTGTGGGACACCCCCGCGCCGCACGGCCACCAGCTGCTGCGTGTGCCCCTGTGCCTGCTTTCTGCCTCAGCGCCGGCCTCGCTGCCGCCTTGAGCGCTCCCCTTTTGTTTTCGCCGGTTTTTGACCGAAATTTGTGCTTGTTTGCTGTGTATGCCGTATGATCGCTGTCTAACTGTTTTTCCTCCGTTTTGACCTGCATTTGTGCCTGTATTTTATTGTGCCGTTTTGCCTCGTGTTTTGCCCTCCATTTGTGTATTGGTGCTTGTCTCCTTCCTGATTGCCCGCCTACCTCGCCGCCCTCCGCTCTCCCTCCCCGCTCCCGCTTCCCACCACCGCCATTAGCCCCGCCCCTTTTCTCTTCTGTTCCCTCCCCGCTCCCGCCTCCCAGCTGCTCCGCCCACCCGCGCACTTGGCCTTAAATGGCGACCGTGCGACGCAGGTGAGTGTGACCCACTTGTGGGACACCCCCGCACCGCACGGCCACCAGCTGCTGCGTGTGCCCCTGTGCCTGCTTTCTGCCTCAGCGCCGGCCTCGCTGCCGCCTTGAGCGCTCCCCTTTTGTTTTCACCGGTTTTTGACCGAAATTTGTGCTTGTTTGCTGTGTATGCCGTATGATCGCTGTCTAACTGTTTTTCCTCCGTTTTGACCTGCATTTGTGCCTGTATTTTATTGTGCCGTTTTGCCTCGTGTTTTGCCCTCCATTTGTGTATTGGTGCTTGTCTCCTTCCTGATTGCCCGCCTACCTCGCCGCCCTCCGCTCTCCCTCCCCGCTCCCGCTTCCCGCCACCGCCATTAGCCCCGCCCCTTTTCTCTTCTGTTCCCTCCCCGCTCCCGCCTCCCAGCTGCTCCGCCCACCCGCGCACTTGGCCTTAAATGGCGACCGTGCGACGCAGGTGAGTGTGACCCACTTGTGGGACACCCCCGCGCCGCACGGCCACCAGCTGCTGCGTGTGCCCCTGTGCCTGCTTTCTGCCTCAGCGCCGGCCTCGCTGCCGCCTTGAGCGCTCCCCTTTTGTTTTCGCCGGTTTTTGACCGAAATTTGTGCTTGTTTGCTGTGTATGCCGTATGATCGCTGTCTAACTGTTTTTCCTCCGTTTTGACCTGCATTTGTGCCTGTATTTTATTGTGCCGTTTTGCCTCGTGTTTTGCCCTCCATTTGTGTATTGGTGCTTGTCCCCTTACTGATTGCCCGCCTACCTCGCCGCCCTCCGCTCTCCCTCCCCGCTCCCGCTTCCCGCCACCGCCATTAGCCCCGCCCCTTTTCTCTTCTGTTCCCTCCCCGCTCCCGCCTCCCAGCTGCTCCGCCCACCCGCGCATTTCGCCTTAAATGGCGACCGTGCGAACGCGCAGCGGTCACGCGCAGCGGGTGCGCCGATTGTGCGCCGAAGGCGCGCCAAAGGTAAGCCCGTCTGCGCCCGTCCGCGACCGGATCGCGACCAGCGCCAGGACCCCTGGCCCACGAAGACCCCGACCGACCCGCCTGACGTACTCCGCCGCCACCCTCATCGCACTCAACACCGGCCGACTCCCAGAATGCCACCAAGCCACACCACGACGCACCCACGGACCTTTCAGCTGCCACGCCTGCAAGTTCTCCTGCATCCGGACCAGCCTCGCACCAGCACCCGCCAAGTCGAACACCAGCAGCACCCACCTCAAGTGCATCCTGCTCAACACCCGCTCCGTCCACAGACACGCCATCGAACTCTGGAACCTTCTAGACACCACAGCCCCTGACGTTGCCTTCCTCACGGAGACCTGGATGAACGCCTCTTCAGCTCCCGACATCGCCATCGCTATCCCAGAGGGCTACAAGATCATCCGGAGGGACCGCAACGCCAACCAGATGGGAGGAGGCTTCGCCATCATCCACAGGAACACCATCCGTCTCACGACCAGCACCGACAACACCCTGACCAGCGCCGAACACCTGCATTTCCAGATCCACACCAACCCGAACACCACCCTCAGAGGCACACTGATCTACCGACCTCCGGGACCACGCACTCAATTCAGCGAGGACATCGCCGACTTCGTCAGCCCGCATGCCCTCCCCTCCGCTGACTACATCCTCCTGGGAGACCTCAACTTCCATCTGGAGAACAACAACGACCGCAACACCAGCACCCTGCTCGACAACCTCGCCAACCTTGGACTCAAGCAACTGGTGTCCACCCCCACCCACCTCACCGGACACACACTCGACGCAGTCTTCTCTTCCAGCACAGACATCGACTTCAGCCACGCCACAGAGCTTCAATGGACGGACCACAGCTGCATCCACTTCACCTTCAAGAGAACGACGACCCACCAACACCAGCAACAGGCCGCCCGCAGAAGCTGGAACAAGATCACAGCAGACCAGCTCGCCACCTCCCTGAACCAGCACCCTCCTGCCAGCTCAGCGAACCCCAGCCAGGCCGCCGACAACCTCACGAAGTGGATAAGCAACTGCGCGGACGAACTCGCCCCACTGAAGACCCCGCCTAGCAGACCCGGCAGCAAGAAGGCCCCATGGTTCACCGACGAACTCAAGAGCTCCAAGAAGAACTGCCGAGCCCTCGAGAAAGTCTGGAGAAGGGAACTGACACCGGACAACAGGACCTCCTTCAAACTTGCCACCCGGAAACACCACCAGCTGATCCGCGCCGCCAAGAAAACAGCTTTCAAGGACCGGTTGGACAACAACGCACACAACTGCAAGGAACTCTTCAACATCGTGAAAGAGCTTTCCAACCCCAGCGCAGGAAACAACGACATCACCCCATCGCAAGACCTCTGCAACTCCCTCGCCTCATACTTCCACAACAAGATCGCGGACATACACAACAGCTTCAACAACCAACCAACGCACACCATGACTGAACAACCACCCCCCACCACCACCCTCCACGCCTGGACCCCCATCAGCACCGAAGACACCATCCGCACGATGAACTCCATCCAATCCGGATCACCGACCGACCCCTGCCCTCACCACGTCTTCAACAAGGCCGACGCTGTCATCGCACCCCACTTGCGAGACATCATCAACACATCCTTCGACACCACCATCTTCCCTGAGAGCTGGAAACACGCCGAACTCAGCGCTCTATTCAAGAAACCAACAGCAGACCCCACCGACCTCAAGAACTACCGCCCCATCTCGCTCCTCCCGTTTCCAGCTAAAGTCATCGAGAAGACCGTCAACAAGCAGATGGCCGCCTTCCTCGAGACGAACGGATCCCTCAACCCCTCACAGTCCGGCTTCCGAGCCAATCACAGCACCGAGACCGCCCTCATCGCCGCCACCGATGACATCCGAGCCCTGATCGACAATGGAGAAACAGTGGCCCTCATCCTCCTAGACCTCTCCGCGGCATTCGACACGGTCTGCCACCGCACCCTAGTACGGCGCCTCAGCAACATCGGAATCCAGGACAAGGCGCTGGAATGGATCATCTCCTTCCTCGACGGAAGAACACAGAGAGTCCGCCTACCACCGTTCAAGTCAGAGGCCTCCGAAGTCATCTGCGGCGTCCCTCAAGGATCATCTCTGAGCCCCACCCTCTTCAACGTCTACATGAGCCCCCTCGCGGCCATCGTACGCAAACACAACCTCAGCATAATCTCCTACGCCGACGACACCCAGCTGATCCTCTCCCTGACCAACGACCCCGCCGCCGCCAGAGCCAACCTGCACGAAGGGATGAAAGAGGTGGCCGAGTGGATGACGACCAGCCGCCTGAAACTGAACTCGGACAAGACGGAGGTCCTCATCCTGGGCTCCTCGCCCTCCGCCTGGGACGACTCCTGGTGGCCTCCCGCCCTGGGCACCGCACCCAAACTGACACGCATGCTACGGAAGATCTTCTGGTGGATTCCCACCGAGACCAGGAAGACCGTCACCCAGGCCCTCGTCACCAGCCGACTGGACTGCGGCAACGCCCTCTACGCCGGTACCACCGCCAAGCTCCAGAAGAGACTCCAGCGGATCCAGAACGCCTCAGCCAGACTCATCCTCGACATCCCACGAACCAGCCACATCTCCGGACATCTGAGAGACCTTCACTGGCTCCCCGCCAACAAAAGAATCACCTTCTGCCTCCTCACCCACGCACACAAAGCCCTACACGACCAAGGCCCGAGCTACCTCAACAGCCGACTCAACTTCTACGCTCCCAAACGCCACCTCCGATCAGCCAACCACGCCCTCGCCGCCGTCCCCCGCATCCGAAGAGCGACTACAGGAGGAAGGTCCTTCTCCTACCTGGCCGCCAAGACCTGGAACTCCCTCCCTCCCGACCTGCGCCTGACCCAAGACCACCTCTCCTTCAGGAAGAAGCTGAAGACCTGGCTGTTCGAGCAGTAGCGGCACCCCCCCCCCCAGCGCCTTGAGACCCTACGGGTATGTAGCGCGCTTTATAAGTGTCACTGATTGATTGATTGATTGATTAGGACAAATGGACAGAGGCTGTGCTGTTGCAAGCCTTGTGCAATTTTTCAAATGAACAGTGCCTTCTTTGCCTCACGTTTGCCCCCCACACCACCCCGCTCATTTCGGAACTAAAAGATTTCATCGTGGAGCTATGTTTTATGTACATTTTTGCTCTACCAGTAGTTTCCCGCAGATGGAAATTGTTCTTGAATTTATTAGAAAGATGAATTGCGATCGATAAAAAATAAAAACATATATGAGAGCAGGGTGTTGCGATTAGATCAGATGCACTTTGTGGGACTGAATTCACAAGAACCCGAGGATGTAAGGAGGTAGAGGCTTTAAATGCACCCACAGTCCGTCCTAGCAAACACATTCTGCTCACAGTGGATTCAGAAAAGGTGTTCAAACACAATGAATTACACACTCTCTGCTTTGGCAAAGGCAGCAAGGAGACACAATGAGAAACCATATTAAGAGAAGAAATGGGGGCTGCAGTGAGAATCAAGAAACTGCATTTTGTGAAAATGAGAAAAAATAAAAAATAGAATCTGTATAAGGAAAAACAAACTCAATGAGAAACCACATCTAAGCAAGAAATACAACAAAAGTTGCAGAAGTAAATTGTAAATGTAAATTGATACTTGTATAGCGCACTACTCACCCGCAAGGGTCTCAATGCGCTCGTACGAATACCGCTGTGGAACCCATCCTGGCTTTCCCTGTGAGGCGTCCACTCCTGGGCACCCCCAAGGTGGAGGCAAGGCATCCTTAGCGTTGTGGGGGCCGTTGTGGAGATAAAGCAAGCTATTGCCCAGAGTTGCAGAGTGGGACTCCATGATTGGAATAGGCACTGAGGCGAGAATTATCAGGTCTGTGGAATTGTTGAGCCCAAGACCCGCCGAGGCGGGGAATTGAACCCGGATCCCGGCCAGACCTCTGCATCAGGGTCTGCCGCTCTAACCATTGAGCCACACTCAATGGGCATACACACATCAAAACAATGGTTCCCTCACAAAAAAGGTGTTTTCCTGTAACGCTTCTATGCCAAAGAAAATGTTACATTTTAGTACAATCACACAGATTTTTATGTGCCACATGAATACCTATTTGATTAAATGAGCAGTATAATAAGTGCTATAGAGGCAGCGCAGTGTGAGTGATAAATGTCAAAATGTGCAAAAGACTCTAGTGTTTCTTTTCATTCCCATGTTGTAGACAAAATAATGAAATAATACATTGTGACAAACTCAGAGTTCAAGCTTGATTTGATGACCCTACAAAATATTTATAGTCAACAACTGTAATCCTCAACATTGCGATCCATGCAACAACTGAAAATTGGGTCTTCATCGGGACAAACTGGAGCAACCTGTTAAAGAAAGCATTGACAAATGAACACTGTTACCTGCCAGTGGTCAACAGATCAACACTGCATGGATCTTACTTAACTTTCACCAAATATATTGCAATGGAAACATTCTGGGGTAAACAACAGGTGGATGCATCTGTGAACACAAACAGAAGGTATCCATGAGAGGATACAAATGTCCTTTTCATATATGCTGGTTCATAAATCACCCTCCAAATATAGATACAGCCACCACTGCTGGTATAATGCCAAGGACTAATCACATAAGTGCAGCCATAATGTGTGCACAAAAATCCAAAGTGTCTGTACATCAATGAGATCTTCTTGGGGAACCTGTCGAATAAACGTGTAGAGAAAGATATGCTGGAGTACAAGGAGGCATAAGTACATACAGAAGCTGAACTGTCATGTCAACATATGGGGGGACAAGTTATTTGCTGTGAGGCATAGAAGCCTAACCAATGGTCGCTGACATTCCCACAAGGCCCCAAACAGCTTAAAGAGTTAGTAATGCTTAAGTAGTGACTCATCACATGTCAATTAAACAGCTATTGGAGTCAACAATAACTGCTGTCAGCATGACCAAGGAAACAACAGACAGGAGTCGGAAAACTCGCTCGCTGCACAGAACAGAAACAATGAATGTTCAAATGGCTTGGTGTGTTCTCGCCTGGAAGAAACACAGGGAGAATCCTTTCAGTTTTTAAAAAATGTTTTGTTCCAAAATGCAGAACCTGCTCATTCCCTCATGTGAAGCTCTGTCATACTTACAAGAGCTGGAGAAAACACTACCAGAGGCTGAGGAGGAGTGGTTCAATTGCACATGGGTGTTGCCCCAAATGATCTCTTCTTGGAGTACAGACCTAGTGTGCACGCTACCCGAGTACCGGTGTCACTGACTTAATTTTTTGAAAAATGTGAGCAGAACTGTCCAAGCCTGAGAAACCCTGCAAATGTATCCATGTGAGTACACTCATAATTATCCTAGTATTTTTTAGAATCTCCAGAATGAAGGTGAAGATTATCTCACCTGTATTAAAATATGTTATGCTATGCTAATTTAAGATGTTAAATATAAATATGAATTCTGACCCTCCCTGTTATAGATATGTTTCTTATTATCGTTTACTCAGTACTGTCATTTCTTCTAGTTTCAAATCAAAAGCAGGAATAATTCTGAGGGTTTCAACTTTTGGATTACCCTGCAAGCTCGCAGACATAAGAGGATGATTTCTATTGAACATGGTCATTTATATGCACTGTAGGATTTCTGTATTATTGTGCTGTTATACGGTTCCCATTAAAAAACGTAGGACTACATATTAGTACAACAGGACTTCAGAATGCAGGGACTAATTCCATCCACATCATCAGAAACAGTTGGCCCTATTGCTGGCTAGCTCACAGTGCCTCACCCACACCCCTAACCTTCCCAGGGTGAAAGGTGATTTGGCAACCTCAAACCTGACACTCAGATCCCTGAGGGAACGATGGAAACTGATCTTACCCCTTTTGTTGCCTACTTCAAGCATGCCCTTGGTAAAACACATGAAGAATATGAATAGATGTATCAATGTATTTAATGAAACAATCGTAGCCTAGCATAGAGAGAACTTTCTGCGATTACTAGGCAGATGAAACAAAGCAAAGTAACCAGCATGGTGAACATGGTGAAGAGAATGAACAATCCATCCATGGCAGTCTGGCTTCTATATAACTATATTCCTACTGTGAGAGCATGGTGGGTGTACCGTCTGCCTTATTTGTTAGGATTGCCTGAGACCCCCATGCCTGTATGGCATGGGGCCTGATTTAAATTCGGTGAATGGGTTACACTATCACAACAGTGATGGACAGCCCATCCCCCAAAATAGAAATCCTATAGGATACTCCTCTCTGCAGCATCGACATGGAAGATCAGCATTAGCCAAGCTGAATGTCGAATACAACATTCATCCAAGAACCATTGTGGCTGGAGGGTTCCCTCTGACCCAGAAAGGGACAGTGCACTTTTCTTGGGAAACCTGGGGCCATATTATCAAGAAAGGGCAATACATTATAAAGCGGCGATAATGGGCTTGTTAATATGCCCTTGTGAATTCCCATAGAAGCTCACTAATAAAAGCACTCAGTTTCTGTAATGGTTGTAGAGTAGCTTTAATGATCAACCATCAACAAGCACAGCAACAGCAACTGAATTCACAGCAATTAAAATGTCATCATTCTAACAATGATGTAATCAGCTAGGAGACTCTTAAAGATACAGCAAACATAACACATCCCCTTTACACAAAAAAGAGATAAAACAAAGCTTGGAAAGCAGTGTAGAGTAACAATAAAAAAAACACAAGCAATAAAATATTAATGCATCACAAAGTCATTGAACTTCCTGGGGAGCTGTAAGGTCCTCCTAGGAGTAGCTCTTTGGAAACCAGAAGGAGAAGCAGAACTAGGATTACTGGAAACACAAGGAGGAGCAGCACTAGGATTATTAAAGCATCTGGAATTACTATTGAAGTGATGCTTGACATCATTGCATTTGGCAAGCTTAGACATGTTCCAAGTGCAACCGTTATCCAAGGTGACAACATTTTTCCTAATGGAAACAATGGTGAAAGGACCAATGAAGTTCGAAACACCCTTGTGACCAAATCTCGTTTTTTTCACAAGCACACAATCCCCTACATTCCATTTAATAAATTTGACAACCATCCTAGCATCATAACGTTGTTTATATTTCTGCTGATAATTCGTTAACGCCTCTCTCCTTTTCACTACTTTTTCAACACTGTCATTACAAACTTTCTCCGGAAGCCAAGTAGGGTTCAGCTTAGAACAAGCTAATCTCCCCCTCAAAGCCTGAAAAGGAGATCTCTGCATGACAGCATTAGGAGTCGTTCGATGTGCCCACCACGTCTCCCTCAAAACACTGGCAAAAGAAACTTTGGACTCCAAAGCCCTCTGCGCACAACTCTTCACCACTCTATTCATCCTTTCTGTGAGACCATTCGCCTGAGGAGAATAAAGAGCTGTTTTCTGATGATCGATTCCCAAGTTACTCAAAAAACAACTCATCTCACTGGATGTGAATTGTACGCCATTGTCAGTGAGTAAGAATTTAGGCACACCTTCAGACACAAACACTTCTTTCAAAAATTCAATCACAGTCCTGGAATTTACAACACCCATGCATTTGGAAACCACCCATTTGGAAGTGTAATCCACCAACAACACAACAAATCTCTCATGAGAGGGCATAAGTTCAAACGGACCTGCAATATCTAACCCCAACTTTGTCCATACAGTGGCAGGAACCTCAACAGGAGAAAGTGGAGCTTGGCTGGAGGTGCGTGATTTGTCATTGACAGCACATAAATGACAATCTTTGACTACCGATTCCACCATGCGATCCATACCAGGCCACCAGTACCTTTCTCTAATCCAAGCCTTCGTGAGATTCCTCCCTAAATGCCCTTCGTGAGCAAGATTAACAACTTTTTCCCTTAGGCTATTTGGGGGCACGATTCTGTCACCTCTCATTAAATTATCCTCGAAAATAGACAAATCATCCTTTACTGTCCAATAAGACTTCAAATCACTCTCAAGAGTATCATAGTTGGGCCATCCATTCTTGATGACGTCCTTTAATGAACAAAAAATGACGTCATCCTCGACACACTGTAACCATGTTTCCTTGGATATGCTAGACTCCAATACCCAATTTATACATGTGATGACACCATCAGCAACACAATTTCTTTGAATTGGAAGACGTGATAAACAATCAGCTGGCTTATTATTCTGTCCTGGAATATACTGCACCTTAAAATTATACTCCTGCAAGCCTTCACTCCATCTTTTTAACCTGGGAGTCATATGATCACTCTGATGACAAGAGAAAATTTGAACCAAGGGACGATGATCAGATTTTACAACAAACAGTATCCCCCACAAATAAAATTTGAAATGAAGTACAGACCAAAATACTGCCAACGCTTCTCTTTCAATACATGAATAATTGAACTCAGCTTCCCTTAAGGCTCTTGAAGCGAAAGCTACAACAACTTCTTCTCCATTCACAACCTGGGAAAGTACAGCACCCAAACCCTTAAGACTGGCATCAGTTGTCAAAATAGTCTTAAGTTTTGCGTCAAAATGACCTAGAGTGGGCATTTTACCAATTTCCTTCTTTACCAATTCGAAAGCTTTGTCACAGTCAACAGACCACAAAAATGTACACCTTTCTTCAAAAGAGACCTTATGGGCTCAACAAGACTGGCAAAACCCTTCACAAACTTGGAATAAAATTCCGCCATTCCTAGGAACGATTTAACTTGATCTTTGTCAACAGGTGTTGGTGCATTAACAATGCTCTCCGCCAATTCTAATTTGGGTTGAATTCCGCTTTCAGAGATGACATGTCCCAAATACGTGACCGACTCCAAACCAATGCAACACTTTTCTTTCTTGACAGTAAGTCCACTAGCATTTAATCTATCCAAAACTGATCTCAACACCTTGTCATGCTGACTCTCATCCATTCCATGAACCAAGATATCGTCTTGAAAAAACATTACGTTGGATCGACTGCCAAGAACCATTTTCATTACTCTTTGAAAACACGCAGCGGCCGAAGCCAGACCAAAAGGCATTCTTAGGAATTGGTAAGCACCCAACGGTGTGACAAAAGATGTCAAATGTCGAGAATCCTTATGTAAAACGATTTGGTGATAAGCAGAGGAAAGGTCGAGAACACTGAATATCTTTGCTCCTTTCAAAATACTAATGCTCTCTGCTATGTTGGGCAATGGTTGTCGATCTAACCAGATCCATTCGTTCAAGCCACGCAAATCCACACACATCCTGATTGACTTCCCACCATCCTTGGGTGCTAAAACTACTTGACTCAGCCATTCAGAGGACTCAATCTCTTCAATCACCTTCAGATCCAACAATCTCTCAATCTCATGCTTCAGTGGCTCCAGCATCAAATTAGGTACTTTCCTGACCTTGTGTACACATGGCTTGGCAGACTTTTTAAGAATGATTCTGTGTTCGAATCCCTTCAAACACCCCAAGGTATCAGAAAAAACTTTAGGATAATCAGTAAAATATTTGTCAGATCCAGTCACAAAATCAATCTGAGTGGGAGGCAAACTAGAAAGAAAATCTTCCATCAGCATGACTTGATTCTTGGGATCTAGTGCTCCAGGATTAAGAATAATACCTAGATCATGCTGATGTCGCCATCCCAGCAGATTGTCACCTCTGACAGCAACATAAACCTTGCCATTGATACTCTTACCTATAAAAGAGATGTTAGCTACAGTGTAACCTAAAATTTCTATTTTAGACTTGTTATAACTAAGCGGAGAAATGTCAGAAGGTAAGAGTTGAACATTTTCTAAACCAACAACTTCATCCCAAATCTTGTTTCCAATTAAAGTAAAGGGAGACCCAGAGTCTGCCATGAGTTTAAAATTGAATTTGTCAATTCTTATATCACAGAATGGCATATAAATAAGTTCTGAATCAACCATCTCATCATTAACATTAGAAACTACAACTGTACGTACAATGTCAGAATTGGATTCATTGGCATCTCTCTTCTTACTAGACCTACACACGCGTGCATAGTGTCCTTTAATCCCACAGTTATTGCAAATACTGTCTTTCGCATAACAATTAGGAAAATTAGAAGAGTGTGAAAAATTTCCACACCTAAAACAACGCATTCTCTGGCTACTAAAAGGACGTTGTTGATGAAATTCACGTTCCTTAGATGAAGTAGATTCTTTAGAAACAGAAGAACGACTATCAAAGGAACTTTTCTGAGGTACTGAAGTCTTTTGAGGTGGTTTGTTTTTAGAACCAACATTGACTTTGGCAACATCTTCATAACATTCAGAAGTAAAATCCTCCTCCTCTAGCATATGTACAGATTCAGAAACTTTCTTTTTATTATCATTAACAGTATGACTTTCATCTTCTTTATTTTTCCTTATTTCCTTGACCCATGTAGAAGTGTTCTCCATTCCCTCAACAATACTTACAGCTTCTTTCAAAGTGGGATTCTTAGACAATAACTTCTCTTGAACCCTAGAACTGTTTGTGCATCGAACAAGTTGATCTCTAACAAGAGATTCAGCCAAATCTCCAAAATCACAGGTACGAGAGAGAGTTTTCAAAGCAGCGACATATGTGCCAACACGTTCATGAGAACCTTGGACACGAGTGAAGAATCTATGTCGTTCCAACACGACATTAATCCTTGGACCAAAATACTGTTCTAACATAGTCATTGACATCTTGAAGACATCTGCAGGCTCACCATCAGCTCCACCAACAGGTATACTGTCCATACTATCACTAGTGTGTCTACCCTCAACTCCCAAATTATGTAACAAAATGGCTTGTTTCCTAAAAGCCGAAAACTTTTCCCCTCCTATTGCAACTAAATAAGAGTCAAACAAGTTCCTCCATCTCTTCCAAGGAAGAATGGGTTCACCTTCCTCTGAAAGAAAAGGTGGAGGTTGTGACATGCTAGACGTAGTAGCCATAATGAAAAAATAAATAAATAAACCAACACAAAGTTAATAAAAATTTTGGAAGAAAGTATGGAAAGATGCAATGATAGCTAGAAAACTAAGTTATTGCACATATTTATAGAATGCTCAATTCCAACTGTGTAGTAAATCTAAAAATAGTATAATCAGAAATATACAATCCAAATTAACTAAGCAATGTATAGCAGTGCTGTGCACATCAGCGTAAGTAGTCCAAACCTTAAAATAAATAGATGTGAAGCTGTGCACATCAGCGAGAAAATGATGACCAATATGCAGATAGTGAAGATAAAAAAACGATGCTTCCAATTCAATGCGCTGTTATATGCATGAGCGCTGAAAATTGTATTGCAAATTGAAGAGAAACGAAGCAGGATTTACTGATGCACAGCCGTGCGCATCGGCGTTGAATCAGTTGTCAAGGAAACAGGACAACAATGGCTGCCAGCGCGATGACAAGCAACGTTGTGCGTGAGCAGCGTCAGGACGTTGTTTGAAGACGTGAGACTCTTCGTCGAGGGGCGTCATCAGAGAACACAGGGATCGAGCGCGCAGACTAGAAGGCTGCTCGCAATGCTCCACACGAGACAGATTTGAAGGCGCTGCTCACAATGCTGCTCGCGAGGCAGATTTGAAGGTAAACAAATGCGCGAAGATTGTCAAGTTGCTTGCGATGTTGCACGCGAGATTTTTAGAAAGAAACAGATGCAAGAAGCGTTACACACAACGGTGTGTTAGTTCCAATGAATAAAATACAAAGGAAAATACATACGATTTTCTGGATTCCCCTTCTCTCTCTCTCTCTCACACGCGAGTGTGGAGTCAGATGGCCAAAAGACTTTCACACCGCAGAAGGCAAAATGAAAGTCGGGAAGTCCAAAAAATCTAAGAAAATAAAAATGGAAAGTTCAGCAAAGCACACAGATCCAATAGTCCAAGACAAGTCAATCCAACGAGAGAAGTACAGGATATCCAAATACCATGGTGTGTTCAGAATAAGGAACTCCAAACTGTCCAGACAAATCCAAAGTCGATGAAAGAAAGTCCAAATAAATAATCCAAGTGTAGGGGAGTTGATGGTTGAAAGTACCTGTCCCCAATCAGGCCTTGACCCTCGTCGCCAGTAATAAAAGCACTCAGTTTCTGTAATGGTTGTAGAGTAGCTTTAATGATCAACCCATCAACAAGCACAGCAACAGCAACTGAATTCACAGCAATTGAAATGTCATCATTCTAACAATGATGTAATCATCTAGGAGACTCTTAAAGATACAGCAAACATAACACCCACGTTCTGGTGTTAACCTGGGCTTCTATGGCAATTCACAAGGGCATATTATCAAGCCATTTATCGCCGCTTTAGCGGCAGTTTCCTGCTGATAAAAGCGGCAATAATGTATCGCCCTTTCTTGATAATATGGCTCATAGTTTTACTGAATTTTAAAACATCAGCAATGCACATATATCAAGAGTGATATCAGCAGTAAATCGCATAAGGATTGGTTAATATGCTTACCCTAATAACATTACACTGATACCGATAAACAATTAAATGCGTGTTTACATGAAGAACAAAAAAAGGTTAATTGTAATACGATAAACCAAATTATGTACTTCTATAGAGATAAGCAGTATCATTCTCATACATAGGCATACAATTGATTAATGTAAATAATGAAGAACACGTACTGGAGTATTTATCCCCCAACTACTGATCTAGTACAAACAAGAGAAAAAAGAAAAAATTAGAACATCTTCCCTCTCCTCGGTTCACTGGTCCATTAGTGCACAATAACATTTGAACCCATGTGCTCCTACAAATAAAACAAATCAGTGCCAAACGTATATAGTCAAATATACAGTCATATTTAGACCTGTACATTGGTAGATGCATATACATGTATGCCTCAATATAGACTAATGCAGAAAATACGTAGTTAAGTAAATATGGTCGGGTGATCCACTGAAGATGCAGGAGTAATGGATGAGATAGGCCCAACTGGTGACACTGGAGAGGTTAATGGCTCCATAGCTTTGAAGGCCTCCAACATTTGATCCCGATCCAGAGATATAGGGATCTTACGCAGACCCCAAAATTCTTCCAGCCGAATTGTTCTACTCTCGCAGCACCCCATCTTAGTATTTCCATCTGCCAGTACATGAGTGGTGTAGGAGGGGTAGCAGACTTCCAATGCATTGTAATTGCCTGTTTGGCTATGAGCAACGCCAAATCCGCAAATCTAAATTGGACATTCTGTTTCTTAGGATGCTTGTGTAGGCCCAATAGGCAACTTTACGGTAATTGCCATTCTGATGTGAAGTAATCTTCTATAAAGTATAATTAATGGTGTACCAAAATAATTGTAGGCGCGGGCATCTCCATAACATGTGGAGTAGATCCGAATCCGCCTCCTGACGTCTGGGACATGAGAGCTGGGCATTGGAGTATATGGGATTGAGACGGTGTTGTGTGAGATATGCTCTATTTCAAATATATATTGAATATATTTGAATTTGGCTTTAAGGGAGACTTTCCTAGTAAATTCTAACATCAATGCCCACTCCTTGTCAGTAAATGCTCTATCTAATTCCAATGACGAGTTAGCACGGAGTGGAGTTAAGAGAGAGCCTGAGTGTGCCTGAAAACCCCTATACATCCAACGAGTAAGATGACGCCCCTCTTCCATGATGTGTAGAGCATGGACTAGCTCATGTGTGGGGTGTTCAGTCCCATCAGGGGCCCAATGTAGTTTGATATAATGAGTGACTGTGGCATGGAGGAGAAATAACGTTGGGGGAACACCCTGAGCATGGAGAAAAGTGTTGTGATCTGCGAGAGTGCCCTCTATAAATAAAGCTCCAATAGTTGAAACCCCCTCTATGAGTGAGGGGAATCCGGAATCTGTATTCTCCAGTGCCAGGATGAGAGCCATAAGTAAAGCCAACTGTGCCATACAATAACCAGGTGAATGGGTGTAGTTTTCCTTGGGATGGAATTCTGCATCCAGCATGCTCCCCATTGCAGCTGCACACGCTGCTAAGTATTGGTGCTTTGTCCCCACGGCATCCTGGGCAGAACCATGAGTATATATAATGTAATCAAACTGTTCCAGAAGGCGTTATTTCATTAGGCAGAGGATTTTGCACAAGGGCTTATTTTTTGTAGTGTAGAGTCAAATCTGTCATCTACTTCTGTTGTTGTGAGTGAGTTAGACCATGTTATCCAAAGTGGATGTAATGTGTTGGCATTTGAGACGCTTGCTCTTGTGACAGCCTGTGGGATCGGCACCGGGGTCACGACAATAATGCTTTTTCTCTGAGCCATTGCTCTCTCCCTCACCACAGTATACAAAGTAGCGGTTCTTCCGCGAAAGAAACAGTTACTTTGAAACTAAGTTTGTCCTGTTCAGTTAGGATGGCCAGTCAATTGTCCACAGTAATGTGCTACTAACCACAAATGACAATACAGATGATATGTCGGATTTGGAAAAGAGCACCTATTCTTTACGTCAACGTTTTGACCCCCAAATATAAAGTGTTATTACACAACATCACCGCTGTGTCTTCCTCAGGACTATGTTAGTTTCAAAGTAATTGTTTATTTCTCTGTAGAACCACTATTTTTTACACTGTCATAATTGCCCAGATATTTTGAGATACTGGGATACCCCATTGATATTAATACTCACCCTCACTACAGCAGTCTGAACCGTTGTCAGCAGTTTTTCTGTAAGGGCAAAACGCATTTCAGTATTGGTATATAAATGTGATTTATAAATGCGATTTGCAGAGTGTCACCTTCATTGAATGTGACGTAAGTACTGTGATGGCCCCGTGATGACACTGATTACCAGGTTGGTTGTGTTTACATATTGTGTAAATGGTTTGAAGCTAGCATGTCAGCTTGAACTAACCATAGTATTTGTGTATGTTTAGTAATTCAGTATGTGATTGAAAAGTCTAGACATATGAGATAGTAGAATATTTTAACCCATTCTGCGAAATCTGGAATGTAAATCCTGCCAAAATTGATATGGATTGCAACCTCTTGCACACACTTCTATACCAAGTATGGTGCCAGGCTTTTGCCTTCACTTGACAACTCGTATCCCAGAAGCAGGACATTAAGGTGGGCAATTTCCGATTTTTTGAAGTTATATTTGCAGCCCATGTGAGCAAATCCCAGAATTATACGATCCACTCTTGTCAAGAGTTCTGAATGGTCATCATCCGTCAAATATCTGTCATCAACATAGGACAATGCCTGGTCATTAAAAGTCTATTACCCTGGCTGAAAACAGCCAAGGGCTCTTCTTATATCCCTGTGGCAAATGACAGAACTGTTTTTGAGTACACACCACTCTGAATTCTTTACACACTATGTTATTCATTAGTGCAGCGCTGTGCACGTTTTGTACTGCAAATGAGCAAGTTGCTGTCTTTAAGTGTTTGTAGTCTAAGACTAGACAAAATGAATAGTCTGGTTTCATCAAGGCAAACAAGAGATTATTCATACAAGAGGTGCAACTTTCTATTACACTATTGTATTCAAGATGCCACACTGTCCAACATGGTAACTGCTTATTCCCTGCTCAGAAGAAAAGAGAAAGAGGGGGCAGGGAGGGGGTGGGGGCGATCCGGGTATGTCTTTGTCACCTAAAACATAATTCACAAGCCAAGAACTCCAGATAGGGACATCTTGAATATTTTGTTAATCCTCAGGCTCCTCTGCAGTCTCTAATCTGAATTGTTCTACTAATTTTGCCCATTCAAAGGAAATTGGCTCTTTTTCAATCCCCTATACTCCTCGCGCTGTAGTGCCTCCCTTTCAGGAGTGGCCCATTTGATAACTTCTTCCCTCCACTTTCCCTCGCACAGAGCAGCGCAGGATTTCCAGCGTTGTGTGATTAGCCTTTTAGCCAGCATCAGGGCAAGTCTTACAAAGCGGTGTAGTAGAACTACCTTCTTAGGGAGAGCGAAAAGGCCCAAGAGGCAGGCCTCAATAATAGTCCATGGGGAGCGCTCAGTAATTTGGGTAAGGCCCCATCTGACTTCAGTCCAAAACCCTCTCAGTGAGGTCCAAGCCCATAACATGTGAATAAAGTCAGCATCCAGATGGAAACATCTAGGGCAGTACAATGAAGTGGTGGGGTACATTTTCTGTATCGCCAGCAGTGTGAGGTAAACCCTGTGCAGAATTAGCAGCTGTGTTCTTTTTAGTCAGATATTGCGGGAGACCCGTCTGGGATGTTCTAGGGCCTGTGCCCATTCTCTGTCATCTAATTCCCCGGCTATCGCAGTTTCCCATTTTTGACAAAAGACCAGTAGTGGGATGCCCAGATGTTCCCGTATTCCTCGGGATTACCATCTGACCAGGTGACACCCATGACCCATTATGTGGTTTGCCTGTAACAATTGGAAAGTAGGGGGTTCCTTATGGTCCACCAACCAGTGCTTGCGTATAAACTGTGTGACAGCAGCTTGAGTCAGGAATAGTGTATCTGGGACTGTATTAGTTCAAACAAACTCATCATAGGGCATCACATTTCCATCCAAATATAAGTCGCACGCTGTTTCAGTTCCGGCCCCTGTCATACGCCGTAATCTAGCAGCTGATAATATTCTGTGCCGGGTGGACAGGCCACAAAGTTGAATATTTGGGGCATGAGGAGTCAGCATTTATACATATTTTAGTGCCAGCTTCTAGTAATCGAGTGCTATATGGAGGAGAAAATGAGGATCTTTTACTCTTCCTGCCCCGGGGCACAGCAATGCCTGCAGTGTTCCAAGTTGTAGCTGCTCGGGGGAGTAATTAATTTTTAATAGATTGTGGCTGGCTAACCAGTGTGCCAACCACTGCAGTTGCCCAGCAATGCAGTATGCTTTAAAATCCGGTGCCCCCATACCCCAATGCTGCTCGGCAACTGCATCTTGACAAGGGCCAATCTATGTGGGCCCGTCCCACAGAGCAATAACGACAGTAAAGTATTAAGGGCTAGATGTAGGTAAATAGGATTTACCGATTCTAAAATATTGAATATTACCGAATCGGTATTTTAGAATCGATAAATCCTATGTAGCTAATAATTCGGTAAAAATTACCGAATCCTTAAGATTCAGTATTTACCGAATCAATATTTACCGATTCGGTAATTGCCATTCATTCCTATGGGCCTTGAGACCCATAGGAATGAATGTCAATTACGTAAAATAGGGAAAGAGTCAAGGGTGGCAGGGTGTCACTTTGACACCCTGTTGCACCCCTGAAAAGTGTTTGTGCGCACATGTGACAGACATACATGCCCTAAGGGCATGTATGTCTGTCACATGGCACAGGTGTAAATGCACAGATTTGCATGTAGAGAGGTATTCGTTATTTACCACCAACTAATAATTGGTGGTAAATAACAAATCCTTAAAGCACAGAAGCACTCTTTAAAGTGCTTCCTACATGTCATTTACAGATTCGGTAAATACAGAATCGGTAAATGATTTGGTAAATATCGAATCAGTAAATACAGATTCGGTATTTACCGAATCTGTAAATTGACCCCCTACATAACAAAAGCCTATTACCGGTCGGTAACAGCCGAAATTTGTTAATTTCGGCCATTACCGACTGGTAATAGCCGTCCTACATCTGGCCCTAAGTGTTTTAAAGATCCATGCTGGGAGGGCTATATGGAGATTCACAGACTGATAAAAGAGTCTGGACAGCATGACCATTTTAGACACTGCCAGTTGGCCAGCTATCGTATGTGGTAAGGTATTCCAGAACGTTTCTTGAGGTCGGAGGAATTTGAGCGTTCTAATCACATTTCCATCAATAGTATCGGGGGTGGTCCTGTAGATGTGAATTCCAAAGTACTTAAATGTAGTGGGATCTCATCTAAACTGTAACAGGCCAAACTGCAGGCTGGGACTAATATAGGTATCATAATCGGAGTATGCCACAGAATTTGAGGCGTTGAGATGTAGGCTGGATATTTCCCCAAACTTCAAACATAGAGAGGTCATAGGTTGCATGTTTACATTTAGATCTTTAAATTTATAACAACATGTTGGCAACATAAAGCAATACCGAATGAATTGTTGGTCCAATTGGGATGCCATATGAGGTCATAGCGCTGCGCAGATGTTGCGCTAGAGGCTCCAATGCTAGCACAAACAGTAAGGGCGACAAGGTGCATCCTGTCGTGTACCATGATAAATATGATATGTGGGAGAGATGATGGCGCCAGTCTTTGCACATGCTGTGGGACCTGGATAAGGATATACAACCCATCTGCAGTATTCCTGGGAATCCCAAACTCGGCAAGCACAGCCAGCATATATGACCAAAGCAGGGTGTCAAATGCTTGACGTATACCCAATAACAGACATCCCGCGTGTGGAGTTAGGCTATGGGCTACATGTAACAGGGCATGCGAACAACAACTATTTAGTGAGTTTCTATGCTTGGGTATGAAACCACTCTGATCTGTATGTATTCATTTGGGGAGCAGGGGAAGCAGCCTCAATGCCAAGCTTTTGCTGAGAATTTTCAATTCTGTATTGAGAATTGATTGGGGTCTATAGGACGTGAGATCGGTCGGGGGTTTATCGAGTTTCAATAAGGAAGTCACTATTGCCTCTCTGGTTGTGGGAGGCAGAGCACCCTCTGTGAGTGAGGTGGTATAGTGTTGTAATAATTTGGGAACCAGTTGTGTCGCAAATGTTGAATAGAATTCAATGGAGAGCCCATCCGAGCCCGGTGTTTTATTACGAGCACTTGCCTTTATTGCACCACAGATCTCGACAGGGGAAAGCGAGGCTGCCAAATCCTCGGCATTTGCATCTGAAATAGTAGGGAGCTCCATAGTTCCAAGAAATACAGTGGTTGCTTCTGTTGTATCAAGGGAAGAAGCTGAATAATGATTCATGTAATACTCCTGAAATGCCCTGTTTATTTCTGCCTGGGAGGTGACCAATGTGTGGTGACCATCATGGACCGCCAGGTTGGTGTGGATGATGCTTGTGGTTTTATCAATCGTGCTAATAATGGGCTGGCCCTATCAGCTTCTGCATGCGTGCGCAATGTGTATGCATTCAAATAAATCGTTAGCAGTTGTTCTAATCATTCTGCATATTTTATTCTAGCTTCTTGTAGTTCTTCTGCTCCCCTCATATCTGTCCCGGCAGCCACCTCAAGCGCCTGCAGGTTACTTTCCAACTCTGTTATATCTTAGGCTACCTTCCTCCTGGCACCTACTAACGTCCCCATGGAGACCCCCCCTATTGTTACTATAAGAGCTTCCCATTCCACTGATCTAGTTGTGGCAGTACCCTCATTCTTGGTAAAGTATGTAGTGAGGGCAGTAGCTAGTGTATTATGAAACACTGGCTCTTTTAATTGCAAGGACTGCAAACGCCATGTTGGAATCGGCGACGGGATCCTGTCTAAACCAATTATCACTTCTATTGGATTATGGCCCGAAATGGTTTTTCCTAAATAAGTACTCTGTATGATTTATGGGAATATGGCTGGTGTGCAAAAGAAGTGATCCAGGTGGGTGTGTAAACTGTGCGAGTGGGAATAATAAGAATATTCTCTCATACCAGCATGCTGTAATCTCCAAATATCAAGAAAACCCCACCCCTTGGTCAATCTAGTTAAGTTAGTGGCTTGCGCTATAGCAGTTGTGTTCGATATGGGAGGGTGGAATCAGTCTAGCTGCACATCAAATGCCGCAATAAAGTCCCCTCCCAGCATCCATGTATATTGAGTCCAGTCTGAGAAAGCATGCAGCAATCGGGACAGGAAGGGATCCTGATCAACATTGGGGGCAATAAATGGACCCCAATACTACTTGTTTGCCATCTAGGGCTCCTCATAGTAGCACATATCTACCTTGGTCATCTATTCTGCTCTCATTGAGGGGAAAAGGGAATCCCAGCCCATAAGCAGATCGCTGCCCCTCTTGAAAAGATGGAATACGCAGTTGCATGAAGTTGGCCTCTCCAATGTCTCTGCAATTTACTAGTTTCTGATGATATCAAATGGATTTGCAGATGTATATCTTGCAAATATACTATTTGAGCTCAACGACGGTGTAACTGAGCTACAATGCTATGGCATTTGTGTATCGACCTCATCCCCCGTACATTTCAGGAGATGAGTAAGATTTGGCGACCTACATCATTTAAAAAAAACAGGAGCAATCTTAATCCACTGCCCCCCCCCCCGATTATACCCCCCAGATTGCAAGCAGCTATATCAGCAGCAGTTTAACTTATATAACATTATCCCAATACTTGGTCAAATGATTGAACTTCACTTGACCAAACTGTGCAAAAAACCATAACATAATACACTTTCACTGAAACAATTGCTTTTGCTTGTGGGGTAAGCTGCTTACTTGTTTTATGTATATATCCTTTGCAATGGGTGGATTTGCCCAGGACAGGCCAGGCCAAGGGACATGTCAAACAATTTTTACCATACAGACTCTTTACAGATATCCATATCCATAGCAGGGTATATATTTCACTAGCCGGGGCCCTACTGAAACCATTTTAGAACTTTCCTCAGAGCATGCGTATAATATCTAAGTAATGGAGAGACATTCTCCTAATGTCTCCACAACAGGCCAGCTGATTGATACTTACTTGTGTGGACTCTGATGGAACCATTGCCACACTCCACCCCGAGTCTGAGTCGGAGTTCAGCTCATCAGAGGGACTGGTGTTGATAGGCAGGCAGAGAGTCCACAAGGCAGTGGCCGACCAGAGGGCTTCCTGTCTGCCCTGCAATACAACCTGACGGGAAGGAGAAAAAGTCCCAGTTCTTTGTTTCCAAAGTCCTTTTCTTTGCCTTCGAGGGAGTTATTGCAGTTTCTGTTGTGAGTTCTCAGGGCATCTAGCGGGTAAGGTGTCAGGGCTGTTCCTGTCCAGCCTATCCAACGCACTCTCCTGCGTGTCGAAGCATGAGGAATGCTGATTGTAAATGATTTTCAACTTGGTCGGGAATAAAAGAGCGAATGTAAGGCCTGATGAACGGACTCGAGCCTTGACTTCCTTGAAGGAAAAATGTTTGAGTTGGACCGCTAGGGTATAGTCCGGGAAGATTGAAATCTTTGCTTTGTCTAACCATAGCAGACCATTGTCCCTTGCTGCTTGTAACACATGATCCTGATCCCTGTAATGCAGGTTCCTGGTCAATATCAGCCCGAGGTTCGCACCAGGGATAGGTCGACGTGCGGGGACTCGATGGGCCCGCTCAATGGAGAAGAGCGCAGACAGACCCATAGGGGCCATGCTGGTTTTTAGCCACTCCTCTATAAAAAGCGTTGGGTTAGGGCCCTCCGACCCCTCCGGGAGACCCACTATTCTAAGGTTATAGCACCGGGCCCGTCCTTCTGCATCGTCTGCTCGGGCCTGTAAGGATTCAATTTGCTGGCGCATATGTTGCCGTTGTCATCGTGCTCTTTCACCTGGGTTACCATAGTGTCTTGCACTTTAACAGACAGTTTTCTGTCATAGTCCTGGAGCAGGTTGAGTTCCACCAATATTGTGCCTAGTTGTTGGGCGATTGCAGATCTGGAGTCACAAATTTCCTGCAGTTTCATGTCCAGTTTATCAGTGGAGGGGGAGGATGTGGCCCCTTCTTCAGTCTCACGGGAGCGCACAGATGAGAATTCCGAAGATGGTGCAGTATATACCAGAACACACGGAGCGTGGCTAGCAGCCCAAGATGGTAGTCACATAAGCGACGTGCTCTGGGCCCAGGGCGCCTAATCCGATCAATTATTTACAAACTCACCCTTTCCCACATGCTGGCTTGGTCACATGTAGCTTGACATGAGGGGCTACCAAACGGATCTGGAGGGAAGTTGCTGAGAAGTGCTTGACAAGTTTGTGACCTCAGAAGATCCCTGTGGCATGGCAGGCCTTTTCAGTAGGAACAGTTAGTTTGTTGGACAGCATAAATGTTGGGATGGTGCCAGACTGATTCCATACTCCCCTCAGGTTATAATGGCCTATAGACCAGCTAGCTCACAGTGCCACCATAAATACCCCTAAACCTAGTAAGGTAACAAATGATTTGGGCGTCCTCAGAACACGACAACCCTGATCCCGCCCCAGGAATCATAGTAACAGAACTAGAACCCTTTCGCTCAGTCACTCATGCTCTCTCTGGGAGATATACACAGAGGGCCATTTTTAATATTTATTACACAATTGTGATTGTTGTATAAAATATATCTGCTGCAATTATTATTAGACAGAAGCAGATAAATGTGATTAGCAATATAAGGACAGTGAAATGGATGAAGAATTTCACCATTGTGCTAAAATGGTGTATATATGCTGGCATATAAGTACTGGTTATAAGGTACTCCTATTATGCTTTCCCTAATCTCGTTGTCTAGGGTGTGTGTATTCTGTCAAAAATCCCCTATTGGATGCTCTAATCCCCCCATTACCCAAAAGCAATATATGTAGGTCCCATTCTTGGTCACAAGTTAGACATCCTTCCTCGTAGAGGGAGGGAAGAGGAACCAGCTGGGCTGAAACTTCGACACAGCTGTGACCTCGTAATGATACAGTGCTCCTCTAATTAGAACACGAAAATACCTGTGTATTTATAGCAACAGTGATCATGCCTCCACGTCGACGCTCTAGCTGAGCTGACATTGTTTATTGTCTTTTTTTATAGCAATGTAGCCTCATGGATGAAAAAAAATAAAAACATTTGCACAGTGTTTGTCAAGGCTTCATTTATTTATCAAGTTTTATATAGCGCAAGTGTTGTAATTAAACAGGAATCTAAGTAGGTTGAACTGTAGATTTAATGTCCAGCACAGCATAAACAACTTCTCTGCAACAGGTCCAGCTCAGAACTGCCTTACAGCCTTTACACCTTCTAGAATACAGGATCCTATTAGAATCATAACAAGGTGTGAAGGCAGGCATCTGAAGAACCTCATGATGTCATACAAGCAGATATAAATAAATAAATGGGAGCCAAGATACAGAATGTAACACATCCCCCTTTTCCATAAAGAAAACATAACATTAAACATAGTCTCTTAACTTGGTTGGTCTATTTGTAACACGTACATTTTGTTTGATCCTTGAGGCCACGGTGTCATAATCACACTGTCCTGAAATATCAGGATTAGGTTTATAACTAGAACCAACATCATGAACAAAATTATTGCACTTGGCAATTCTCCTTACATTCCATAATTTACCATCCTGAGTAATTACAGAATTGCTAAATCTTTTTTGATCTGAATGGGTCTGCCAAACTTACATGACCCTTTAGTCATCAAACCTGGTTTCCTAATTCTTACCCGATCCCCTTCAACAAAATTATGCATTTTGACCTTCCATTTCTTATTATACCAACAGATAGTCTTATTTTGCTTTTCTTCAACTCTTTTAGCAGTGTCATGTACACATTCCTTAGTATCTAATTTATCTTGACATTTATCCTTAAGCCACCATGGACAAATTTTAGAGGCAGAATCTCTTCCCTTTAGTAACTTGAAAGGACTAAGTCCAGTTGTCGAATGAGGCGTGATCCGATAGACCCACAACCTCTCTCTTAACTCATTCATCCATTCTCCATGTGTATTAATAACATCTGTAACATAAGACTTTAACACTCTGTTAAACCTTTCTACTTGTCCGTTTTCATGTGGTTCGTACAATGATGTGCACTTGTGTACAATACCATGTCCCTTTAAGAAATCCTCCATCTCCATTGACTTCAATTGGACACCATTGTCTGTAACCAATATAGAAGGACAGCCCTCACGAGCAAAAATCTCCTTAAAAAATATAATCACAGAATTGGTGGTGGCACTAGATACAAACTTTACTTCTGACCATTTTGAGTGGAAATCAATCAACACTAATGCAAACCGTGAATTCTCTGGTAAGTTCTTAAATGGCCCCGCAATATCAAAGGCTAACTTTTGCCATGGCATTTCTGGCCACTTTACCACCTTTAAAGGTGGAACATTGGTTCTAAGCATCTTTTCACTCGACACACATTCTGCACACTCCCTTACTGTTCTCTCAATGTACGCATCCATTCCTGGCCACCAAAAGAAACCCCTAATCAACCTCTTCATAGAAGATATACCTGGATGTGTCCTATGAGCCAACTTAAGAATCATGTCTTGTATTCCTTGTGGTGGAACACATTTGCCTGATTTAAACAAAAAATCATTCTCCATTTCCAATTCATCTGCTACCTTAGCAAACGGTAAAAGCTCTTCTCTAATAAGATTCTTTTTTGGCCATCCCTCCATCACATATTTTTTAAGGGTGCTCCACTTATCATCTTCACCAATACAACTGTCCCACTTCTCCTCTGTGATCTCTTGAAACTGATCACCTAACACATCAGCTATCGTTAGAGCAAAATCTTCCTCTCTAACCACATCCACTTTATCCTGTTTACACGGTAATCGAGAAAGAAAGTCAGCTGTAACATTTTTCTTCCCTGGAACATATTCCGTACTAAAATTGTACTCCTGCAATGTGGATGACAATCTCGCAATCCTGGCTGTAGAATGCCAACCACCACCTGTAGACAAGATATTAACCAGTGGTTTATGATCTGTTCTCAGAACAAACCTACAACCCCAGACATACAATCTAAAATGTTCAACGGCCCACACACACGCGAGTAACTCTCTCTCAATAGCTGCATATTTCCTCTCACAATCATTCAAGGTGCGTGAAGCGAAAGCTACATTCCACTCTTCTTTTCCTTCCCTTTGAGATAACACTCCACCTAGCCCGTATAAACTAGCATCAACTGTGATAATACACTCCTTCTTCATCCTGAAGGGTCTCAATGTGGGAGCATTAACAATATCATTCTTTATTACCTCAAAAGCCTCTTGTTGTTCCTTTGACCATATATATTTCACATTCTGTCTTAGCAAAACCCGCGTTTTGGTCGCGAATCCTACAACAAATTTACTGTAGTATTCACACATACCTGTGAATGACAACAATTGATCCCTGTTGACAGGTGATGGCGCTTTAACTATAGCATCAACATTGTTTTTTTTAGGAATGATGCCATCCCCCGAAAGAGTGTGTCCTAAATATTCTACCGTATGTTGGAAAAGTTTGCATTTATGAGCTTTTAATGTGAGCCCATGACTTTCTAATCTCTTGCATACCTCATTCAAATGACCCACATGCTCATTTTTATTCCTTGAGAAAATTAAAATGTCATCCTGAAAACATTTAACATATTCGTCCAAATCTCTAAAAATTAAAAACATAACTCTTTGAAAAACTGACGCAGCTGACGCCAGGCCAAAAGGCATCCTTGTATACTGATATAAACCAAAAGGCGTGATAAACGCCGTGAGTTTTTTAGATTCCTCCTTAAGTTCTATCTGGTGATATGCTGAACGTAAATCCAGCGTAGAAAAGATTTTGGCTCCTTCAAACATTGACACCTTTTGTTTGTAGAAACTTAGCTGGGGGTCAAACTGCATGTTGCAAAATATGAATAAAAATAGCAAATAGTTGAAATAAATGACTAACTGTATATATAAATATTAAATAAAGCTAATCTGTAAACACATGTACTATAAGTAGATATTGTTTCGCCTGTCATAAAATATTGTGGAAAACAATGAGTAAATACACATATCTAATCCTAAAAAACAAAGTATGTAGCGTAATAGTATTAAATATTTCAAATACCACGCATTAATATGCAGAAATACACTTGAAAATGTTCAAATTGAAAAAGTCTCACGAAGCTCCGTGAAAGTGAAAATGTTACGAAGCTCCGTTGCGAGGATGTATAAAGTCGTTTCCTTGGTAACCCAAAATGGCCGCCGGAGACGTGACGCGTAGCGTGCAACGTGATGACGCTTGTAAACACAGCTCGAATACAGCGGAAACAGCTCGCAGCCACGGATCGAGGCAGAGAGGACGCTGATAGAGATTGAGCCTCGCGTGAGCAAAACTTGAAAGATGCAAAGTTGAATCAATGGGTGAGTTCAGTTAGAGATGTTAAAAATAATCCCAATTTTCCAAGATGAAAACGAAACGAAATGTCAAAGCGTAAATTGAATAACAATTGCTTTCTTGGGTCAAAAACACAGCTAGTTGTAGGTAGAACAGCAAAACTTATAAATTTCTTCTCCAAATCGTTAAAGCTTAATGAAAGTAACAAGGAAACGAAATAGACTCTGCTGTAGAAATGACAGGTAGAAGAAACAGCCGCAGGTGCTATCAAGGCACAATTATCATGAATATGAAAAGTAAACTGCCGCTGGTGCTATCAAAGCACAGAGTTCATTAAAAAGTAATAAATCCTTCAACACTCCGTACCTGTGCTGGGAAAATGACAGGAGCGTAGTATGGTTCTTTCCCTCGTCGCCAAAATATGTTGTAATTAAACCACTTCTGAAATGAATTAATCGGAGTCAGCAATTAGAAATTTTTATTGTAAATTTCTTTTTTGTAGTAACCACTGGTAAAGAAACCTGACGAAGGCTCAGCCGAAACGTGTTGGTAGCCAGCAACTAAACCAATGTCTAGAGAATGGGCTAACAAGCATTATATTCGTCTTTCTCTCTTTGTCTTGTTGTATGCTGAATCTACTAGAGAGCAACAATTTTAGTTACACATTTATATAGGGTCATTTGCAATACATTGTTCGGTGGTTCGACTATTTATGATTATGATGTCTATTTTTGTATAAATAATTAATTATGTCAGATATTGAATGTTTATCAATGCTTGTCAACTAAATGACTGGTGTCAGAAAAAATGGATAACCAGTATGTATAAAATGAGAAAATATTAAATACAAAATATATATTTTTCTATATATGTTGTCCCATGCACTTTGTTTGCACAGTGGTCTACAAGCTACGAGTTCTAATATTATCCAGCACTGAACCTGGTGCAATTCCCCCCCTCCCTTTTTCCCATTAGTATTCATGAATGACACGCAAAGTTCAATGACTCCCTGCTACTCCAGCTGTGAGAGAATCTCTCTCACAGGAATTTATGCTTCCGCTTAATTGGATTTTGTGGTTGAACTTGTAGGCAGGATCGTATGGGTATAACATAATTCTTTTTCCCAGCCAACATGGTGGTAGTATAATGCCAGGGCTTGTACAAGACCCCATTCTGCTTCATACGCTTGGTTAACCTCTTCGGGGACAAGCACTGAAAATGATGGTAAAATTACTTCCTCTCTTTTTGGAGCTCTTTTTACAATCCTTGGGGGCCAAATGACCTCCGCTAAGAAAATATCATAACTTATTGTTAAACTTTCCCAGAAAATCATTTTGATGTTCTGCATTTTGTCACTCTCTATTTGGATATTTAATGTTTAGAGTCTGTTTGGAGGGCTGATGCATTGATCTGGGGTTTGACTTCTGTAAAGTCAGTTTCTTTTCCATCCAGGAACTCTTGAAGATTCTGGTGAACTATTGTGACCTCTGCGATGCTGTCTAGCAAAGTCACTCCCTACGTTTTGCTCTCAAGGAGAGTGCTCATTATTCATTTGTTTCTGAATTTCCGCAACCTTCTTTTACTTGAATTGTGGTTTTTGTTTTGGACGTTTTTCTTCCTTTTTATCCTGACGTTAGATGAACTTTGTGAGTACTCTTTGGTTTCACACACTCTTCTTGTCTGCGCCCTGATTGCCCCCTCTCTTTGATCATCTGTTTAGTGAATCCTGAAAGGAACGAGAAGGATATAAATCAGTATACAACCCGTGTGAGGAATGGCGCAATTGGTGGCCACAGAATAAGTCTCCCCCTGTTAATTTCGCTACCATAGTAAAAAACCTTGGGGTGAAATTGGAAGCAGACATGCCCATGAAGTCCCAAGTCCAAGCAGTGGCCGGCACATGCTTTGGCCTACTGAAAATGTTGAGGAATTTTCTTTCACTACTCCCAGTTCCTCATAGGAAAACAGTGGTCCAAGCATTGATTGTTTTTTGCCACGATTATGTGAACATCCTGTACTTAGGCCTCCCTGACTATCTCCTTGGCCGAATACAGGTGGTGCAAAATGCTGCAGCAAGAGCCATACTTATGGTAAGCTTCAGGACACACATGACCCTTCATTTGAAGTCCCTACACTGGCTTCCAGTGCATAAGAGGACACATTTTAAAAGCCTGGTATTGGCCTACACAGCCTTCCACAATATGGGGACCTCATACCTGAGATATTGAATACAGCACTATGCTCCATCTAGAAATTTGAGGTCTTCCACCCAGCAGCTCCCAACTGTTCCTAGGTTCTCTCGCTCTCGTCTGGGTGGATGTTCCTTTCAGGTGGTACACACTCAGCTTTTGAACAGCCTGCCACCATCTCTATGCCAGCCTCAGAATGTTCTCAGATTTAGGTGAGGTTTAAAAACTGGATTTTTTCACAATAAAGCAGCTGATATACGTGTGCCGTTATTGTTCTGTCACTGGTTCCTCTTTCTCAGTGCCGGGACACTCCAGGGAGTAGCTATGCGCTTTATAAGTGCTCAGTAACATAACCTAACATACCTAGCAGGCTGTTTAATGTCATCACTGTTACGTAAATTGTAACACTTTTCGTCGACTTCGGTTGCAGAGATCCACCCCGTGATTTAGCTTTTTCTTTTTTTTTCTGTTTGTCCCAGCATTTTTTGAAAGACTCTATTGCTTGTTTGGTATTGTCTTTCTCAGACCTATCTGTAAGCTGTGGCTTATTTGGTCTGGCTCCCAAATTATCTCAACCTATGGATGTTTAGGTGTCGGCAATAATTTTTGCCGACATTTGCTGAGGAGGATTTGCCCCTAACCACCAGGAACATCTCCGTATAAAGGTGACTAGAGGTACCTTGTGCGCACACAAGAACTACCTAGGAGAACTGTTAAATAAGTACCTGACCTAAGAACATTGGTGGCGTCATGTTATATAATTCCCACTAGAAAATGTAGGACTCTGGAAAAGGACCCTCACTCGATCTGCAGAAAATTCTTGTGGTCTTCATTGGAAGAAACAAATACAATTGACCTATGGCACTTGAACCTCCCTCATCCTGATTTTTGCCAATCTATAAATACAGTTGAAAAAATGTATTCATTCATAAATGACAAGCACATAAGAACCACCCCACACATTCCTGGATGGTACTACAACCTTATAATAATCTAAACGCCTGCAGCTTATCTTAGCATAACATACCCGATGTACCTAAAAAGAAAATTGATGGCCATCCAATTAGGTGTACTGCCACCCTTGGCTGATCGACCATGATGGAAATATAAAGGCCCAAAGTCATGCAGATTGTGGGGTGCTGTGAAGGAAGACATCATCCATTTGGTTTGCATATGCCCACTTTTAAAGAATGATCATATTTTATCACAAAAAATCATTTTCAACAACGGGTGCATCCGAAGCTGCAGGATGGCCATTATAAAGAGCCTTAATCCATTTTGCCCACAGAGTAACTGTAAATTGATGTAATTTCAGGTTTCACATGAACAAATATTTAAATCAAGTATGCATGCATACCTCTGGAACCAAATTTTTAATCGAAAGATTCTTCAATTTAACGTACCAGCAATAACAGATGATTTTATCAGCACTGTAGCACTTCGTAAATGACTGAAAATGTTCGTGGACTAGATGGTCCTATTTGCCCACAAAACAATGGATTTAGGCCCAGATCTCTGTATCGAGGTGAATGTATGACATTGCTCTGCATTTTGCCCATCAATTGCTGTTTTTGCATTTGCCACCCCAGTGGGACAGGTATGCCCAACATGCCACTGGAGTCAAGCTATCCTGACTGATGAGGGGTGCAACCCTGAAATCCGTCCTAAAATGCTTGTTTCCAGTCCGGGGGGGGCCAGGGGGTGGCTGGCCTGGCAGTTTGGGCTGGACTGTTACCATTGGGCACAGGGTCAAGACTGATTTGCATATGGCTGGGTTCAACTTCAAACTGGAATGGCATGGTGAGCAAAAAATTAAGGATTTAGTCCCAGATTTCTGTACTAGGGTGAATGTATGGCATTGTTCTGCATTCTGTCCATCAATTGTTGTTTTTGCATTTGGTACTATTTCCATGCATTAATCCATCTGATCTTTAGACTAGCCATACATTGATGATACTCCTTGTGTATATGGGGAGACATTTCAATTAAGCTCATCCCCACATCACACTCCAAACCAGGGGCATTCTAACACAAACTTAGATGATTAACATGTTTACCAGCACTGTGGCCCTTTATAGACGATCATACTCATCAGTGCTTTAATAGTCGATAAGCCCATGGCTCTTAGTAAGCAGGGAGCTTGACAGCTCGATAATGTACTAATAAAAGTAGAATTGGCCCTCAGTGATACCACTATCCTCAAAACTGACACTCGATTATGGTACGTATGTGGACTGTCAACGTTTTTGAGATGGGCTTGGTCCATCAGATCGAAAAGGATGAGACAATATTTAATTTGTGATTTTACTCTCATGTGCATGTAGTTTTTATTTTTCTACTCTGCGTTTTATTCTCAATGTACTATCTGTACTGTAAGTATTGTTTTATGTTCATGCTTTTAAGATATGTTTTTATCGAAATAAAGCCTTTTTCATACTCACACTCACTATCCTATGATCCTACACTCGCTTCTGACTGTAGTCTATTTTATGGTTGTCATTTTAAGCACAACCCGTCCTTTCGATATTTTATTTATCATATTATTAGGAAATAATGAATGTAAAGCCTGATTGCACAAGTCCTAGTAACGGATTGGTGTCACTACAACGCATGCTTTTACATCGCATGCCTTTACAACGCGGTTTTTACCACGCAGTCCATTACAACGCATAATGCTTTTAGGCGCTGGATAGTGAATTATTTAATTTACTATTCCAACTCCAGTCCCCGTGGATAGCAGGGAAGGTGTTGGATAGTAAATTAAATATATTCCCTATCCTAGAGCGCCCCCCAGCGCAATGCATTGTAATGGTATGCGTTGTAATGGTTGCGATGTAATGGTAGTGCGTTGTAAAAAATGTGTTGTAAGTGATGTTCCCCGTCTAGATGTTAGAAGCTGTCTGCCAGTGGACAAGGCATGCAGGCAGGATATCTCACTCTGTGTTCCTATCCTTGAGCGAAGAGTACAGATTATGTAGCAGGATAGGCTTTCGAAAAATAAGCAGCATATGCAGTGTTACTTGGAAACAAATCATGAATAATACATATGCAAAAGGTAACAGGGCAAAAGCGAATAGGATTAAAAGTAAGTCTGCTAGTAATGGCTAAAATCTAAAATTAGGAGGAGAACCAAAGTGGGCTCAAGAGGGCTTTACCACACTGCTCTATTGGGATTTGTAGGTTCTTTGTATTCATCGGTGCTGTAGTTTTCCATTAATATTTCTGTTTCATACTCATTATTTCTTGGCTGCTGGGAATAAAAAGTGAAGAGGAGACTGCATAATATTCACCCCCGTATCTTTAATAGGACTGAAAATTCTTGTTTAGGACTGCTTAACATTTAGGATGAAGTACTGTCTAAAGGCAAATATAAAAATGCTACCATTACTGAGTCTTTTAAGCAAAAATCTTACAAGGAGGCAAAATAAATACAAAATGCATTGCCAATTATAGCGTGTAAAAGAGTTTTAGAGAGGTTGGATGAGGTTTAAATATTGTATATTTCGAGTGAGGGCTATTAGTAGTTTGGTAACATACACAGCTTATATTACACACGTTTACAATGTGAAACACAACAAATGTGCATTAGTTACACAAAATAACGTAACTGTGGCCAACCTAGGACTTGGACATAATCTACGGCTCTCATTACAAATTAAAGGCCAAACTCTGATCTCCGTTGAGACATAAGTTTGCACACTGATCAAAATTATTACTGGCAGATTTACAAGCCCCTTGCGCCGCTTTTACGCCGCCGTTGCGTCACTTTTGTGACGCAGCAGTGGTGCAAAAGATGCGCCATGGTGCGGGGTATTTACAATGTGACGCATCTCCCAGATGCGTCACGTTGTAAAGCCCTGCGCCAGAAGAGGCGTACCATCGCAGGGGGAGGCGTTCCGGCGCAGGAACACCTCCCTAAAATGGCTGAGTGAAATATACAAGATTTCACTCAGTCACTTTTGGGCCCATGCTGCGTCAAAACCCTGCGCCTGCTTGAAGCAGGCGTAAGGATTGACGGAGCAATGTGCACATAGGGCCCCCCTGATCATTGCTAGAGCTGCGTTGTGCTTGCGACGCAACTCTAGCAATGCGCCGCTTTTACGGCACAGATGCGTGACGCATCTGTGCCGTTTTCGCCCCATGGTGCGCCGCATTTACAACGTGGCGCATCAAGGGTGGCGTAGCTGCGGCGCACAATTACTGGCGCATACCCACCGATATGCAGGGATGCGCCAGTAATTGTAAATCTGCCCCTTAGTTTTGTTATAAACATCAAATTCTTGTAGTGTTCTCCTGATGCACTCTGGCAGATCCAAACTGCCCAAATGTATTGGGGGGAAAACAGACCCAATAAGAGCAGTCGCGGCTGCTGCATGTAAGAGCTGTGGGGCGGCGGCCAGTGGCACAGGAATGGGGGTGTCGTGGGTGGGGGCTGTCCCGGGTGTCATCCTGAGCGGGGTGACAAAATGTCACTGAGGAAGGGTGCCAAAATGTCAAAATTCTGTTCCCCAGCTTTCACTTGCAGTCTTCAGTGTGGCCCCGTCGCGGGGAGGCAATCTGTGGATTTGTCAGCACCCCTCCCTTCAAGGGTCCGGATGGGGGAAAATAAATTATTAATGTAATTGTCCCTTGTGGTCGTCCCTCAAAATCCCCCCACTGCCCCACTGCTATTACCTGTAGTGGCCATGGCTGAACAAAAGACAAAACATGCAGAATTTCTTGTACTTAAATACTAAGTTGTGAATTTACAAGCCCCTTGCGCCACAGGTCCTTCACTTTTGGTGATGCACTGGAGGCGCATTTTAGTGCTCCATATTTACAAGGACAGGGAAAGCCACCCTGTGTGACTTTTCCTGTTCTTGTAAATATGGCCCCTTTTCACGCAGCACTTTGCATGAAAGGGGAAAACCATGGGTGTTGCTGTGGGTGTTCCCACACAACACCAATGGAACCAGACACATTTCCAGATTTACGAGAAATCGTAATCTGTAAATGCATCTGAACGCTGGCACAATGGGGAGAAATATATTAATTTTTCCTTGTTTTTTCCTCTTTCTATGCATGCTACATTTTGCAGCACACATAGAAAGAGGAACTCACCTCATGTGAGTGTTTATGTGCAGGAAGGTGTCCCTTCCTGCACGTAAACAATCAGTAAAACAATGACGTTTAGCAAGTTTTTCTATGTGTGCCAATGCAGCACACATAGAAGTTGAAAACGCCATTTCTGATTGTTTATGTGCAGGAAGCGAACAATCTCCCCACGATGCAGGCATCCGCGCACCATGGTGCAATGTTGCATGCGCCGGCGCATGGCAGAGGTTTGTGCGCCAGCGCAGGGGGAAGCACAGATATGCAACATATTGTTGTAAATATGTTGAATCTCCTTCCCTTTGAAAGTGACTCGGTGAGGTGGAGCCAAATGGCTTGCAGCATGCACTGAGACACTTACCTTGTAAATCTGCATCTCATGTCTCATTTTCTTGTTGAAAATGCAGAATAGCAGATATTCACCCCCAGTGAGTAATCACTTATGCTTGGGTAATGGGTCCCCCACCATTATTCCCACTAACTTGAAATGAGGGCCATGTTGTTCTACTGTCAGCAATATATATATAATATAGCGACTACACCAGACTGCACGCTGATGCACAAACTGTTTTAAAGCGAGCAGCACGCATCGAAAAAGCACTCTACATTGTACGAGATATCAACAACAGGCTCACTTAGGGGATTGGAAGTTAACAAATTAAAGTCTCAGTAATGATACAGCACACCAGGAAAAACTCAACTACAAATATAATTTTGAAAGCGCATAAATTAAAGGAAAGCACAGGCTACTGAATTTTAAATATTGGAAGGGAAAGGTAGTGACCAATGCTTATGTCACTTACAGCCCAAAAAATAGGACTGACACATTGTGTTTGCAAGCAGATTCATTGCACGTGTTCCTGTTCATGTCAAGCACTTTTTTCCACGTCCTTGAATCAACCACCAGCTGCACAATGAGAAAAATATGTGTGTGGCGACCTTCGACCTAACCCTGTGCTGAAGGGAAAAGCCCGGAGCTAACTGTCACTTCAGAGACTGGTAATAACGGTGTCTGTGAAGACCGAGCCAATGGGGAGAGCGGGGGAGTCACGGCCTTTCCTCTCCGGGAAGATGCATTTGTTGTTCAACAACTAAAGGAAACTCAATTCAGCAGCGTACTTGAGACCCGGGCAAAATGAGAACTTTACTAGATGCCCAGGTGCCTGGTTTTCGAGCCGTGTTCTCACGGTCTTCTTTAAGAGAAGCCTGTATTCTTTGCAGTAATAATACACTCGGCCCTCGGATTGCATGACTGGTCATTCCGGCGGGGCATTAACCAGTGTTAGTGGCCTCAGTCGAATTGTGGTGGTGGTAACATTCCACAGGGTGGTGTTAATTGGGCGCGGTATTACCCCACCAGTTCAAGATACTCATTTCAAGAATGGGGATGAAGTCCTGTTTCTTTACTCGAACTGGGAATGGTGCTTTTGCCATCTGAAATATAATTTATCGACAGCAGAATTCATTCTTGGGTAAAAAAAAATTTAAAAGTAAAGATTAATGTGTTTTTCCCGGCTGTACTGTACATCGCATGTCAGATGCCAGGAAATAGTCAATCAAGGGCCAATCTTTTTATCAAGGCCACACACAGGGAAAGAGCGCAGCCCTTCGAAAGATCGCAGTGGAGAACTACGTTTCCCAGTGTGCACAGGCGGCACCATTTGATTGACACATTTCAAGTCACCAAAGTGTGACAAGGGCTAATGTTGTGTTCCCGAGGGTCCGCCCCCGATGTCCGGAGGGACGGACAAGTTGGTCATGTGACCGCCCTATAATAAAAAGAGGTCGAGCACGTGCGAGGGCGTTCAGAGATACGCGCCGACCGACCAAGCAACTTTATTCCCAGTGTCTGGCTGAGTTTATTCTAGGGCCACGTGTTAGGACTAGTCAGGGTTAGATGCCCCTTGAGTGTAGATCACCCGACACAACAATTGGCGACGAGGGTGGTGATCGATCCCCCGCTTGGGGTGCGTGTGTGTGTCCCTCTTGGGGTGAGGCGGCTGCGGGCACTACCACGTGTCCGCGGTGCTCGTGCCTTGCCACCACACACCCCCCGCTCTGCCTGCCTGGTGGAAATACTCTGATCCCTGGCTCTCATCAGGTGAGCGGCGCTGGCCTGCATCTTTCTGCGGCGCACAGGAGTCTGATTGGTCGCGCGAGGTGCTTCCCCCGTGGACCCTCTACGCCTCGGTGCCACGCCGCACTGGGCTGCACGGGTATAATCCGCACCGAGATACAACTGGCCGGACGCTCCGGCTGCCGCTGGATCATATCCCGGCTGCCCACGGACATCCTCCCGGGCGTCTAAAGCGATGGCTAACATTCCGCCCATTGAGCCATTTGTGGTGGAGGGTGCGCCATCCACTCTCGCACCGAAGTGGAAAGAATGGGTGGACAGGCTCTTCATATTCTTCGAGGCCACCAAGGTCCATAAGGAGCAGAAGCGTGCCATGATCCTCCATCTTGGTGGCAAGGACATTCATTCCATCGCCCGCACCCTTACGGAAGCAACTCCCAAAACCCACCACACGCTCATAAACGCGCTCAATGCGCACTTTGAACCCATGGCCAACCAAGACTATGAACGGTTTATTTTCAGACAAGCGCGGCAACTGCCAGAGGAATCGCTGGACGCCTATCACTCTCGGTTGAAGAAACTGGCACTAACGTGTGGATTTCAGGATGTCACGGAGGAAATCAGAGGCCAGATCATTCAGGGTTGCGCTTCTGCTAAACTAAGCGAGAGAATTCTGGAGGAGTCGGGGAAACCCCTCCCAGACATTCTCACGCTGGGCCGCACGAAGGAGCTGTCCAAGGCCAGGGCAGCCCACATGGAAGCAGCTCTACAGGCCAACATGAAAGTGGAACCGGTGAACAAGCTGCAAGTCCGCCCACAGCCCAAATGGGTGAAGCGAACAACAACTCCGCAGGGCGGAGCTTCGGCGCAATCATGTGGTTACTGTGGAGGCCCGAGACACCCGGCGCCAGAATGTCCAGCACGGGGCAAGATATGCTCCGGGTGCGGAAAAATGAACCATTTTGAAAAGGTGTGCCGGTCCAAAAAGTTCCGTAAGCCCCGCCAGACAGTACACGCGGTGGCGGAGCCTGAAGGCGCGGAAGGAGGACCCAGCAACAGTGATATGGACGACGACGAGGAGGAGCGGTCCGTCCACAAGGTGCACATGATCGGCACGGCCACCCGACGCACAAGGACACTACCACAGTGTGCAATACAAGTAGCTGATCAGGACATCATGGCAACGGTGGACACGGGCGCCTCAATAAATCTTATGAGTGCGTCCCTCTACGGAGGCATGGCTACTCCACCCAGCCTCCGCCCCACTCCGATCACTGTTTTTGCCTACGGCCAGGACGTGCCCCTCCGCATTCGAGGAAAGTTTAAAGCAGCAGTCCGGCACGGAGACAAGATCACGCGTGCCAACATCTTCGTGTCGGAGGAAGGCCAAGGCATGCTCCTGAGTTGTCGGACGGCAGAAGACTTGGGAGTGGTCTCTTTTGCGCTTAGGGTGCACGAGGAATCAGTGCAGCAACTGATTGCAGACTTTTCGGACCTGTTCGAAGGGATTGGCCGCTTCAAGGGTCGGGAAATACACCTGCATGTGGACCCCACTGTCAAACCGGTGGCCCTGCGACACCGGCGGGTTGCGTTTCATTTAAGGCCACTAGTTGAGGAAGAACTACAGAAGCTGGAAGCCGCGGGCATCATTGAAAAGGTGTCCGGACCCACCCCCTGGGTATCGCCCATCGTGGTCACCAGGAAACCAAAGCAGCCGGGAGCGGTCCGGATATGTGTGGACATGCGCCTCCCCAATGCGGCCATCAAAAGGGAACGACATATCACCCCCACGATCGATGATCTGATCGGAGAGATGGCCGGGGCCCGTTGGTTTTCCAAGCTGGACCTCAGGGCGGGGTACCATCAGCTCGTGCTGGATAAAGAATCCCGGAACATTACGACGTTCTCCACCCACATCGGACTGCGCAGGTACACCAGGCTGAGCTTCGGGATATCCAGTGCCGCCGAGGTGTTCCAGAATGTCATCCAAGAGCTCATTACTGGCATACCGGGGGTGATCAATGTCAGTGACGACATCATGGTGCACGCAAGGACAATTTCCGAGCACAACCAACGCTTGGCACAGGTGTTCCGTAGGCTCCGCAGCGCTGGACTCACTCTGCACCGAGACAAATGCGAGTTTCTTCAGACCAAACTAGGGTTCTTCGGCTACGTGTTCTCGGCCGATGGCGTCAATCCTGATCCTGACAAGGTCAAGGACATCAAGGATGCACCTCCACCCACGACTGTCACGAAAGTCCGAAGCTTTCTCGGGATGGTGAATTACTTTGGTCGCTTCATAAGAGACCTAGCCAACCTGACCCTCCCCCTACGTGATCTAACCAAAGACTCCACGCCATGGAACTGGGGACCGGAGCAGGAAAGGGCATTCCAAAATATCAAGAGTGCGCTGTCCAGCAACACCACGCTGGCGTTCTTTGACCCAAGACATTCCACTCTCATTGCAGTAGATGCCGGACCGGCGGGATTGGGGGCTGTTCTGATGCAGAGAGCCCGAGACGAGATAGACTGGGCCCCTGTCGCTTTTGCCAGCCGGTCCCTCACGGACACAGAACAAAGGTATTCCCAAATTGAAAAAGAGGCCATCGCGATTCATTGGGGATGCCGGCACTTCCACTTATACGTATATGGCAAGCCCTTCACAGTAGTAACGGACCACAAGCCGCTGCTGTCGCTGTTCTCAGGTACCTCATCCAAGCCACCCCCTAGAATTGAAAAGTGGATTTTGCAATTGCAGGAGTACAACTGTGCCATTGAGTACCAGCCAGGGGCAAAGAATCCGGCGGATTATCTGTCACGACACCCCCGGGCGGCCACCCCCGAGGAGATGGAGGAAGCTGAAGAGACGGAGGCCTATGTGCGATGGGTCGTGGCCAGATCATGCCCGCGCCCCATATCCCTGGAAGAGGTTGTGAGCGCCACGGCTCAGGATGCCTGCATACAGCGGGCCAAGGATCTGCTCCGGACGGCTAACTGGCAGAAAGCCAAGGAGAGCTGGAAGGTACTCACACCCGAGGCACAGAAAATCATGGACGGTCTGTACCACGTGAGGGCTGAACTGAACGAGGACGCGGCGGGGTGCCTCCTGCGAGGGCATCGCCTGGTGATCCCGACGGCTTTGACAAGCCGAGTAGTTCAGCTGGCGCACGTAGGGCACCAGGGAATGGTTAAGACAAAGGCCCGGCTGCGGACAAAGGTGTGGTTCCCGCTCATGGACGATATGGTGGAAACTGTTGTGCGCACATGCACGGCCTGCCAAACTACGGGCGACAGCCCCCGCGAAGCCCCCATCATTGTGGAACCCAGGCCCCGAGGCCCCTGGGAAAGGGTCAGCATGGACTTTGGCAGCCTTCCAGATGGACGGCACACGCTAGTGATGATCGACGACCACTCCAAATACCCTGAGGTCGAAATCATCACCGGCACCAGTGCAGACTGTGTGATTCCCAAGATAGAGAAAATCATTGCCACCCATGGAGCCATGAGAGAACTCAGAACGGACAATGGACCGCCCTTCCAGGGCCAAGACTTTGCGGAATATCTCTCGTCCCTAGGAACCCGTCACAGGCGCATCACCCCGAGGTGGCCTCAAGCCAATGGGGAGGCCGAGCGGTTCATGAGAACTTTAAACAAGGTAATCCGCATTGCACATGATAAAGGACAGTCAGTGGAAATGGCCATTTTCACTTTCCTCCGTAGCTACCGTCAGACCCCGCACTCCACAACGGGGGTAGCTCCTGCACACCTTCTCCTAGGGCGGGTAATAACGGACTCCATTCCCCATCACCCCCAGTGGGCACCTGAACTGATAGATGAACATACAGTAGAAATGAGGAGACGGTCTGCCTATGACCAGATCAGCAAGAAACGTAGGGCTGTGGCCCCCCACTTCAAAATAGGTGACCTAGTGCTCATCAAGAATCGGGCCACTGGTGGCAAATTCAAACTCAGTTATGAAAAACGACCATGGCGAGTCAGTGGTGTGAAGGGCACCCGCATCACAGCCACTCGAGGACGAGACAGGGTGACTCGCAACGTGTCTCACTTCAAGCTCTATCACCCGTCGAGCAGCGAGCCAAGGCGCCAGCAAGGCGACAGAGAAACCGAAACTGCAACTACATTGCCGTCTGGTGAATCAACATCTCAGCCCGAGGTCAGGCCACGTGACGAGCAGCAGGTTTCTAGTGAGGATGTGGGCGGAGACACGGAGGCCCTGGATGAGGCCCCAGATCCGGAGGGGGCCGACAACGAGGCGCCAAGACACGAGGTGGAGGCTGGAACAGAGCTGATGACTCAGCGGGGGTCCCAACGCCAGTTACGTGCCAACCCCACCACCTCCGGCTGGCTGAGAGACTACTTTACGTAAGACTGTTCTCATTTACATATATGCACGTAATGTTTGAACTGAATGCGCTGGCATTTTGAAAGACGCTGAAGGTATCGCTCCTGATGCTATTAAGACAATGGGTTTGATCAGACCATGTTTGCGGTTTTGCAGTTTGTTCTTGGTTTTTTGTTTCCTTGTTGTAGGAGGAATGTTGTGTTCCCGAGGGTCCGCCCCCGATGTCCGGAGGGACGGACAAGTTGGTCATGTGACCGCCCTATAATAAAAAGAGGTCGAGCACGTGCGAGGGCGTTCAGAGATACGCGCCGACCGACCAAGCAACTTTATTCCCAGTGTCTGGCTGAGTTTATTCTAGGGCCACGTGTTAGGCCTAGTCAGGGTTAGATGCCCCTTGAGTGTAGATCACCCGACACAACAGGCTAACATGAGCCATGTAGACGTGAACGTGAGCAATGTCCCATTTCTTTGCTCTAGCCACTCATGAGTATTTTTTTATCTATTTTGAAGATGTTCTTATCTATGGCAGATTTGATTCATGGATTGATTTCTGTTAAAGAATATAGCGTTTCATTATTATTTTTCTTCTATTATGATGCTCACCAGGTGAGGAGTTCCATCAAAGGTGTGGCACGCTCCTTCACGTATGCAGCATGGCCTTGGCAGGCCGCAGCAGGGACACACACCCGTCACAGAGTACAGTCTCGGCCGAAGGTCACGTGCGACCAGGGGCCCGTTTATTTATCCCCTCGGACCGAGCCCGGTCACGAGGGGTGGTGCAAATGCAACACTGTAGGGTACTGGCCAGGTGGCCATCTACATCCCTCCTTTCTTTTAGATGCAAAGTTAGCAAGAGAGGAAAATGAAAAACGAGAGGATAGGAATATAAGAACAAAAGTAAATCACACATTATTACTACTTTAGTGGTGCAGTCTTTAGCAAGGAGCAGGCAGGTGCACAGCTCACTCCGCACACAAAGTCTTTTAGCCTTTGGCTGGGCGCTGGGTTGGGTCGGAGCAGGTACTGCTGACTTCGGGAGGGTTCTCGCTGCCGCTCTCCTGTTGTGTTCTCCGGAGACCTCGCTGACTCCCTTAGTAGCCGCTGAGCCTCGGTGCACTCTCTGTTCACATCGGCACCGTCCCAGCCCAGAGGCGGGCGCATGGCATGCGTGGATGTCTGCATCCACCCGGCATGTCTACCGGGTGGTTGCCTTCTCCTTAAGATGAGTGACCAACAGTCAGGGTACCTTGGGCCGCTTTGAACCAGAACACGTTTCTCACCACAGTGTGTCGGCCTCTTTGCGCCGGGATCATGGTGCAATCCACACAAGTGACTGTCCACACTTCAGGTTCATAGGGCGTGCGTAATTTCCAGCCTGGGCGACGATCTTTAAGGACCACCTTGGATGCTACACACAAGGTGGAAGCTTTGGCCCCTCGACTTGCGGTCGCCTTTACATTGGTCGTTTTCCACTTCTGCTGCACTCTTTCGGTATCCTGGCAGGGCAGCACCCACTCGGAGTCTTCGGGGATTAGATCTCGTGGTGAGTGCTTTAGCAGGAGCGAGCCCTGCACGCATCTGGTTGTGGAGTGTGGTGTTTGCCACCATGCGAGTAGACATTGATGCAAACATACCTCAGGATCTTGGTGCTGGTCCATGCCAATTCTGAGGGCCCTGTCGAGGGTTCTCATGAACCGCTCTACCTCGCTATTAGCTTGAGGCCACTGCAGGGTGACGCGGTGGTGTCAAATGGCTCTTCTCTCTAGAAAATCTTGGAACTCCTGCCCTTGGAACAGTGGCACATTGTCTAATTTTATTTAGTCCGGCAGCCAAAACATGGCAAAAATCCTTTCCAGGGCCGGTTGCACATGGGTGAATACCATAGACGGCACCAGCTCTACCACCGGGAATTTAGAGAAAGAGTCCATAACGACAATAGTGTGACGCCCATCTGGGAAGCTCCGAAAGTCAACACTTATCTTCATCCAGGGCGTGTAGCACTGGTCTTCAGTGAATATCAGAGCTGGAGCGGGGTCGCCTCTGGTGATGGTGCACGGGTGGCAGCGTCAGACTTCTGAGTCCACGATGTTGTCCATGCTGGGAAACTACACCTTCTCTCTCAGTCTGGCCTTTGTCTTGGTGGTGCCTTGATGGGCGAGCTCGACCATCCCCTTTCAGAGTTTCTTTGGCACAACAATTTGCTGTCCCCTGAGGATTAGTCCAGATCCACTGACGCTGAGTTTGTGTCGCACTCTCCAGAGTTGGCATCTGGAATGCTGGTCCTCTGCAGTTAGCAGAGAAATTCCGTCCAGGATCGATGCCTCTGCCCCTTTTCCAGGGCCTCCTTCATCCTCTTCAAGGTGTCATCCTCGTCCACGGTGCTGCAAAGATCTTCTTTGGTTACTGCCATTGAGCAGGCACTGTCTTCCACCATGTTTATTAAGGTCTTGGTGCAGGCGGCATCGTCCTGCGGCAACTGACTATCCTTCGCCGTGGGATGCTGAGACAGGAAGTCAGCTGGGTTACCTGCCTGGGTCTGTACAGCAGTTGAAAAGAGTTTGCTTGCAACTGAACTGCCCATCTCTCAATTCTTGCGGGTGCCAGGCTTGCAGATCTGCTGAACAGCGGAAGAAAGGGTTTGTTTGTGGTCAGTTATCACCTAGAAGGGATGGCTGAACAGGTACAGATGGAAATGTTGGCATGCCCTCTTTATGGCCAAGGCCTATCGCTCTATTTGAGCGTAATTGGCTTCCGTCGAGGATAGCGCCGGACTGGCATACGTCACGAGGGCGCAGACTCCCTAGGTGTCTTCTTGCAGGAGGACCGCCCAGAGCCTGATCGGGCTGGCATCAAACACGAGCACAGTTTTCCTCTTGGGGTGGAAATATGCCATGGCCATCTGATCTAGCAAGGCTTTTTTTGTGTTTTGAAAAGCTGCTTCCCTCCGGGTGTTCACTTCCAAAGCGTGCCAGTCTTCATCAATTGCCTGAGTGGGTCCACTATGGTAGCAAGCTTCGGGATGAACCTACTGAAGTATGTCGCCATCCAGAGGAAGCGCCTTACCTCCGTAGGATTCTGCGGGACTGGGGCACTCATGATGGCTTCGGCTTTGCATGGGTTGACACAGAGTATGTCTCGTGAAAAGACGTGGTAGAAAGCGCACTTCTTCCTATGGAGCGTGAGTCCACAGTCAGCAAACCTCTGTAAGGTTGCCCTTACCTTAGCGGAATATGGTGTTCTTTGAGGCTTCGTGAGTAAATAAGGATATCAAAACTTAGGTTGATGACTCCCATTAGGCCTGAGAGGGCTTCCTTGCTGGTGTTCTGAAACACCTCTGGGGCGGATGACATGCCAAAGCTGAGCCGTGTATACCTCCAGAAGCCTACGTGCATGGAGAACGTGGTGATGTACCGCTTTCTGGAGCTAGATCCAACTGGTGGTATCCGGAGTTCAGGTCGAGTTTAGAGAACCACTGTGCCCCATTTAAATCTGCCACAATATCATCCATCGTTGGGGTCACGTGTCTCTCTCTCCAGATGGCCTGATTGGGAAGCATTTTGTTGACACACAGTCGAATGGCGCCAGGCTGCTTCGGCTTTGGTGCCACTACCAGTGGGGAGACCGACGGGGTGGGCCCAAACACCTTCTCTATGATTCTCAGGTAATTGAGATCTTGTAGCTTCTTTTCCACCGCTGGGCGAAGATGAAAGGGGATGCACCGGTGCCGGAGTGCCCTCAGCTGCACCGCCTTGTCGATGTGTAGCTTTACTTGGTGTCCTTGGAGCTTGCCTAACCCTTGTAAGAGCTGGGGAAATTCACTCAGCATGTCCTCAGCAAGGTTTTCGTGAACTTGCTTGGCAAAGAATACCAGCTCCAGATCTTCTGACGTCTGACATCTCAGCAGCGTCCCTCATTTCCCTTCTGTCATGTGGAACTTCATCGTCACCAATTACCCGGAGCTCAATATTTTTACCTCCATCATCCTGCGGAGTGGCAGGGGTTCTGTTCCTCAGTACATGTAGATCTTGGCTGTACTGTGTGTTAGGCGTGGTTTGGGTGACAGCCGTTCAAACTGGTTGGAGTCAATCACGTTTACTGATGTGCTTGTGTCTATTAGAGCTTGGACCTAGTTCTGTTGACCTTGATGTTGCACATCAGGGGTGGGTGTTTTTTTCTTTCCCGGCCTTCCTGCAAACAATATGATGAACGTGAGGTCGTTGTCTTCATAGGAGGCAGCAGCGCCTTGTTCTGGGTTGCCCCTGGTTTGTCGTTTTCTTCAAGTGTGAGGTGTCGCAGGGTCATCGACGCCCTCTTGATGCGCCTCATCGTGTGTGCCCTCCTCTGCTATGGCAGACACTGGCGTAGTGATTGGCTTTGACACACTTCGAGCAGGTTTCCCCCCTTGCCGGACACCTATCTTGCTCTTTGTGGTCAAAACCGCAATGACCTCTCTTGCTACTTGTCCCGCTTCCAGTGCCTTCTGGCCGGGAGCAGGTCGCCTTTGCATGAGCTCCACTGTCTCCTCTATGACCTAAACTACCTATTGCATCGACGCGGCCGGAGTGTTCCGAGCTCGGACGGCCTTCATTTTATCAGCCTGCTTGTCTGACAGTTCGTGGGAGTGGTCTAGGACCAGGATTTCATACAGGGATATCCCAGGTTGTTGGAGCATTTGGAGCCTCAGCCCGACAGACTTGCATCCCTGAATTATTTGCGCCCTGATCCATTCGTTTTGGTCGATGCCTGTGCATGTGCGTGCCAATTTCCAGAACCGGGAGTGGAACATGTTGACTGTCTCCACCTCGGCTTGCCTGGCTTGGCGCAGCTTGATGCGCTCGTAGTCCGGGATCATTTGTAGGTCAAAGTATCTGTTGAGGGCTGCAATGGCAGTATCATACTCGTGGGCTGCTCCGGTATTGGGCAGTGTCTCAAACAGCTCGTAGAGCTCATTCCATCTGAAGTACATCAACAGGGAGCGTTTTACCGTCCCATCTATTTGTTGAGTCCCTGTAAAATATTGATTGAGGCGACCTTACCAGAGCCTCCATCTGGGGGCCGCTGTGGCAGGGTCAGCGAGCTGGCTGAATGGAGGTATGGGAGTCACTGATGCATGTGAGTGTGGCGCAGTTGGTGCTTGGGCCTGGGGTGGTGAAGGGTCTCCCACGGCACACTGGGGGTGATCTTCTCCTGATGTGGCTGCACTACTCTGTGCCAAACGTGGGGTGGCATTGCAATTCTACACCCTTGGGGCAGTACGCCCTCTCCTTTCTTGTGCCTTGAGTGAGTCCCTTGTTGGCTTTGAGACTGACCTTTTTTGCTCTCTGTAAGGCGTTGGTCATTTGGTTTTCCCTTGAATGTTCTTTTTTCTTTTACTTTTTTTTTCTCTGTGTTCAATTGTGTTGCTCATTATCTTATCTTAATGTTTCTTTTTCTTTTCTTTTAGGAAGCTCATGAGTGCTGATTGCTGACTCTGGAGAGCGTGCTCTGGACGTTGCCGGGCCTTGGACCAGGCGGGTAGGGAAATCCCTCTGTTGTAGGCCTCGGAATCCCCCCTTGTGTAACATGTCACACCCGGGCAGGCCCTTGGGGAGAGAGGTGCCGGCATCGAGTTCTGCCGCTTGGATGTGGATCACAGCCATCGCTGCCAGTGCATCAGCTGGCAGACTCCTGTGGTGTTCTCTCGCGCCCTGATACATGGCTGTGCTGGCGCCAGGCTCAGGAGAGGGCGCTGGCTGCACGGAACCTCCTGGGAAGAAAGCAGCCACACGCTGGCTGCTGATGCCATCTTTCCAGTGCAGGTGAAGACGCGAGGGTCCGTTCACCCCTCGTCACCAAGTGGCGCTCTCCTTCTGGTATGCAATATGGCCTTGGCAGCACGCAGCAGAGACACACACCAGGCACAGAGTACAGTCTCGGCCAAAGGTCAGATGCGACCTGGGGCCTGTTTATTTATCCCCTCAGACTGAGCCCGGTCACGAGGGGTGGTGCAATGCAACATTTTAGGATATTGGCCGGGTGGCCATCTACATCAGGGTCAGTCGAGGCGCACAGGGGAAAAGCACAGCCTATTGAGTGCCCTCACGGAGGAAAACTATGTGTCCCAGTTTGAGCAGGCTTACATACTTTAAGTGATTGGTTTTGCATCATCAACGTGTGACAGGGCCCATAGAGGGCCTAACTACGCATGTAGCACCTATGCGCATGGCTGTTAGGGCACAAGAGACGTGGTAGATACCTCCAGCCCAGCAACACAGCAGTCTACCTAAAGTTGTGCCCAGCCTCGTGCCTGTCATCAGCTTTGCTTTTTGTATCAGTAAATGTACACTAGTAAATTTAAGCAGTTGCCGTAATAAGTATATATCTCTGTTTGAGTGGGATCCAGTGCTTAATTTGAGTCAGTGTTTTTTGGTGCTCAGCACCAGCACTTAAATGTCAGCACTGGCACAAGTGACAGTGCACCACATGGTGACGCTGTCTGTTTACTTTTGAAAGGAGCACAGCAACCACGTTTATTAAGTCAATTCACATTGAAAACAAATAATACCAGCCTCTCACGCCAATATTATAGCTTTGTGTGGCGTGAAATGTCTGAATTTTCACACTTGTAGGAGTGCAATGATTAGGTGTTATGTTAATATTGTCATTGGCAGAGCTGGCAGGGGCAATGGGTGGTGCAAGCTGCAGTGGCTATCTGAGAAGGGCCCTGGCATTTAATTTGTTTATAAATTAAGCACTGGTGGGATCTAAATGTGGTGTGTGGCGTTGATAGCAATGTTCTGTCCTTAGGATGCACTAGCAGTGCAGTGCCCCCCACAACTCATCAGCACCTCACTTGATATGTGTTGTAACTTGTATTGTTACTTTACATCCTTTCCCTTAGTTACATGTTCCGTGCAGCTCAGCCAGTATGGATGTGATGATGTGGAATGCTGGAGTGTTTGGTGAGGTTGAGTGTCAGGACCGCTCCATTAGATGCCAGCGTTTGCAGTGTAAATGTTTCAATAGAGAGTCAAGAGCTCCCTAGTTACTATTCATGGACCGATCTGGTCCATTGCTGGAGACTTAAGATGGCCGCCGGAATGGTACAGGAGGTGAGCGCTCTAGTCTCTAAGGGCAAAGCTGCTGGAAGATTAGGTGCAGCGCGAGCGTCTTACTAACGACGCACTTCACCAAGGATTTCAGCCTAGCGAGTTCACCAAGGATTTCAGCCTAGCGAGTTCAGTGTGAAGAAGAGCTTGATAAAATTAGAGTTACAGTAGTTTCTGAATCGTAGTTCTTTGAGAGAACATTCTCGGAGAGAGTGGCTTAGTGTAAGTCTCTTACTCTGCAAGAAATTCCAGCGCGAGTATTTCCCGAAGCCGAAAATAACCGGAGCTGACTGAAAAGGCTTCGCATCTCGTCAGTCAGAAAGTGCAGACATTCTGAGCTAAGTGGTTTAATTGACTACATGTTTTTGGAAGAAACAATTCTAGAGTTTAATATGGATGTCAAAGAATATTGAACTGTGAATAACTGCATGAAGTGAATTTAAAAGGAAAAGGTGACGTATTTACAGGAACAAGACTACTGAGTGTATTAATGGACAAGTTAACAGTTTCCTTACCAGAATAACAGTCGTGTCTACTTGAGTCTTGTCAAGTCAAGTCGCATTTATGAGAGACACCAGCCTTAAGAGTAAAGGAGAGAGAGTAAAGAAAGATTAGTTAAACAGAATCAAAGGACGCTCTGTAGAACTCGTACAGGAAATAAGTACGTACAGTAATACTTACCAGAGAAGCAGTAGCGTTCTTCATGGAAACCTAAATAGAAAGGAAAAAGAAGATTAACTGGAGAAAGTTTAATACAGAAACCCCTTTAAAGAAAAAATTGTCAGTTAGTGAAGTAAGTTTAATTCCTATATTAAAAGATTTAAATAGCTAGGAAAAAATCAATAGGAAAACTAATAATATCATTTTTTCCTTCAATAGTAACAACTAACTGATGAGGAAGATAGATACAATCACTTAAAAACAGCAGAAGGGCAGTTAAGGTCCAGAAGAGCCAGGGTGGGTGAGCAACACATTAGAGAATATTTCAAGTGGTTAGATATTAAAGTTCAGATGGTAATGATGCCTTAATTTACAGGTTCCACTGACAGACCAGAAGGTGCTCGCCGACCACAGATGGAAGGAACCTTTCTGGACCAGTCTCTTCTTGTTTATTATTTTATCCAATTTCCTCCTTCCCTTAAGGTAATGATCAGCGGGTTCTGAGTATAGACCTTCTGGCATTGCCAAGAGGGATTCGGGATCTAGCATCTCTGTTCCCGTGCAAGAACTGGTAAGAGTTTAAGGTGATAAGTTTGGGTCCTGACAGAGTGAAGTGCCCAAGTTGTTTTAGCACTTGAACAGAGATGGCGGAAGGGATTAACATACAGTCCCTTGGGAAGATTTTGGATGCAATACAATAAGAGCTGGGAGCGGTCAGAGAAGAGAATCGAAGTCTTAGGCAAGAGGCAGTCAGTGCGAGAAAGGAAACTGCAGAATTAGCGTTAAGACTCAGGCCACCTAGTACACTAGAGAGAGAAGCTATGAACCCAGTATTAGAAACTACCATTAGATCTACCACACAGGTAATTCATTTCCTGTCCCCAGTCATTCCCTTAGCTGCTCCTGAAAGATTTAATGGAAATCCTCAGAAGGCGCAAATATTTCTTTCACAATGCTCATTACACTTTATGTCCCGCCCTTCGATCTTCCCTGATGCGCAGTCTAGGGTGGCGTTCATACTCTCATATCTGAGCGGAGACGCAGCCTCATGGTCTATGCCTCTAGTCTCCCGGGATGATCCGATATTAAGAAATTTTGAAGAATTCAAACAGGAATTCCTTCGAATATTTGACAGACGGAGAATATCCCAAGTGGTGGATAATGAACTGCTCGATTTGCGACAAGGAAACCGAGACCTAATAGCTTACTTGGGCCAGTTCAACAAGTTGGTGGTGGAGACTGGTATACACCTGTTACAACGCAACTTTTACAACTACCTACCATTACAACGCAACTTTTACAATGCATACCATTACAACGCATTGCGCTGGGGGGCGTTCTAGGATAGGGAATAAGTTTAATTTACTATCCAACACCTTCCCTAGTGTCCACGGGGACTGGAGTTGGAATAGTAAATTATACTTACCACTATCCAGCACCTCTAAGCGCTATGCGTTGTAATGGTATGCGATGTAATGGTCGCGTTGTAATGGTAGGTAGTTGTAATGGTATGCGTTATAACGTCATACATCCGTGGAGACTAACTGGCTGGATAGCAAGAGGGCGGCAGTATTTTATCGGGGGTTGAGGGATGAACTAAAAGATACCTTGGCCCAAATTCCAAATCGCCCCACGGAGATTTTGGCGCTAATTGATTTGGTCTTGGAGATAGACTTTCGCCAAGGTGAAAGAAAAGGAGAAAAGAAAAAAGACTTTAGAGCAATTACTCCAAGATTTGACAGAGTTCGACCAGATGGTGCGAGAAGTGTAGAAAACCAACATGGAACTGAACGAATGCAAATTGGAACAATCCAAGGTCCTTTGACTAAAGAGGAGAAAGACAAACGAAGAACTGGAAATCTATGTATGTACTGCGGGACTGGGGGCATTTCGTGAGAAATTGCCAGAAGATGCCCCAAATTATTTCCAAGCCGAAGGAAAACTAACGGCACCACCTGTGGGAGGAGTTGAACAGGTGGGTGTGATTCAAGAAATAACTCCAAACGAACATCGAGTTGCCAATACTCAACAATCGGCAGTTCCACATTTGAACCTGTCCATGGAAGTGAGATTTAGAGAGACTACTTTGACAGAGGTATCAATCATGATAGATTCAGGAGCCACCGGGAATTTTTGTGACTTGAGATTTGCGGCTAAGGTGGGCATTCAAGCTATCAAGAAGACTAGGAGTGACCCAGTTCGGGCAGTGGACGGAACCAATCTTTCGTCAGGACCAATTGTGAGTCATACCGAGTTAATACAACTGATCTCCGAAGACGGGCATAAAGAAAGAATTCAGTTCAATTTGATTGATGCACCACAATTTCAATTGATACTGGGTCTTCCATGGCTTACGGAGCACAACCCAACGACCGACTGGAGTTCCAGAACCATTGTAATGGACTCGAATTATTGCCACGAGAATTGTTTTGGAACTGCGGAAAAGTCCTGGGGGAGTAACCCGGCCTTGTCCTTGTGTTCTATGGGACATTCCATGTGTGTAATTGATGTTCCGGAAATTCCAGAGGTCTATGAAGAGTTCAAAGATGTGTTCAACGAAGTGGAGGCGGAACAATTACCTCCACATCGAGTATATGACTGCAAGATAGAACTGGAAACGGGTTCGAATTTACCATGCAGTCGTGTTTATGCACTAACGGAAAGAGAAAACCATCATCTGAAAGAGTATCTGGACAAGTATCTTGCTAATGGTTTTATTCGACCCTTCCAGTCCCCCGTCTCGTCTCAATTATTTTTCGTGCCCAAGAAGGAAGGAGACTTGCGGACATGCATCGACTACTGAGCAATAAACAAAATTACCAAGAAAAATTGTTATCCCTTGCCATTGATCTCAGTACTCTTGGACCAAGTAAAGGGTGCTCAAATCTACACAGAGTTAGACCTGAGAGGCGCCTATTATCTAGTCCGAATGCCCGAAGGAGACGAGTGGAAAACGGCCTTTCGGACGAGATTTGGACTTTTTGAATATCCGGTGATGCCTTATGGCCTATGCAACGCTCCAGCTGCCTTTCAGCACTTCATCAACGACATCTAGAAGGAATTTATAGATCAATGTGCTATTGTGTACATAGATGACATCTTAATTTACTCCTCTGATGTCACAAGGCACCATGAACAAGTGAAAGGAGTTTTGAGGAAGCTTCGAGAGAATAAACTGTTCGTAAAGTTGGAAAAGTGTGCCTTTGATGTGTCACAAGTGGAGTTTTTGGGTTTTGTCCTTTCGCCTTCTGGAATTTTGATGGATCAGAAAAAGGTGGAGGCAGTAACGAACTGGAAATCTCCTACAAGTGTAAAGGAAGTCCAAAGTTTCATTGGATTTGCCAACTTCTATCGGAGATTTATTGGGGAATTTTCCAGGAAGATACCCTCTCTTACCAAATTGCTGAGGAAAGGAACCAAGTTCGAATGGACCAAAGAAACTGAGGAAGCCTTTCAATCATTAAAGACTGATTTCACCTCTGCGCCAGTCCTGTTACATGCTGACCCTAATGAACCATTCTATGTAGAGACGGATGCATCTGATAAAGTTGTGGGTGGAGTTTTTTCTCAACGACACAAAACCACAGGTCAATTGCATCCGGTCGCCTACCGCTCCAGAAAGTTAACCTCGGCTGAGATTAATTACACCATCACCGAGAAAGAGTTGCTAGCTATAAAGGACGCTTTTAAAGAGTGGTGACATTATTTGATGGGGCTAAACATCAAGTGACGGTGTTTACAGATCATAGAAATTTGAAATTTCTAAAGACAGCCAGAACCCTCACTCCCAGGCAGTTGAGATGGTCCTTATATTTTGCAGACTACGATTTTGTTATCACGTTTCGTCCAGGGGCCCAGAATGGGAAAGCAGATGCATTGTCCAGAATAGGTACAGAAGCTCAGAAGGTAGCTATGGAAAGCCAACCAATCATCCCAAGTGCCAAGATAGTAGGAGTCACCACCTCAATCAGTTTGGAAAAAGATATTGCCAAAGTCATGGGTCCAGAGGCTATGCAGAATTGGGCAAAAGAAGATTCAAATAGAAAAATCATCCAACAGTTACCGTATCATCACGATGCTCTGTATGTACCCACCACTGAGATGCAACAGCAAATAATGCGAGAATGTCATGATAACAAACTGGCTGGCCATAAAGGAGAAGCTAAGACAGAGGAGTTGATAAAAAGACACTATTGGTGGCCGAAGATGACCTCCGATATCGAGAGATATGTCAAGTCCTGTGAAATCTGCGCTCAGGGAAAATCGGAGAGGTATGCCCAAAAGGGTCTTCTACAGCCACTACCCACCCCACCATATCCATGGCACACAATCACACTAGACCTCATCACTGACTTACCCATTAGTCAGGGTTATGATACTATCCTAGTAGTGGTGGATGCCTTTTCCAAGATGGCCCATTTTACCGCTTTAAAAGGGGTCCATTCTGCAAAACAGTTAGCAGGCCATTTCAGTTCCCAGATAGTTAAAATATATGGAATACCAAAAATAGTGATCTCGGACAGGGGTTTCTAATTTGTGTCTCATTTCTGGAGGGCCTTTATGGAGGGTTTAGGAACTGAGGTCAGATTCTCCACTAGTTATCATCCAGAAACGGATGGTCAGACTGAGAGAGTTAACCAAGAACTGGAACAGTACCTGCAATTAATTCTTTTGAAGGAGGAGGGGATTTGGTCGGACTATTTGTGGACGGCAGAGTTTGCCTATAATAACGCGAAGAACTGTTCGACAGGTTACTCCCCCTTCTATCTAAATTATGGCAGGCATCCAAATGCAACTATCCGACAAACTGAAATCACAGTTCCTGCGGTCAAGGAAGTAGTTTCACATTTACATCAAATACAGCTGAGGGCAGTAGATAACCTTACAAAGGGCCAAAGAGAAGTATAAGGGTTATGCTGATAGAAAGAGACGTGAAGGTCCACCTCTGAACATAGGGGATCAGGTTTGGTTGAGCACTAAGAACTTGAGGTTAAAGGGGAATCGAAAGTTGCAGCCCCGGTTCATTGGACCTTACACTGTAAAAGAGAAAATCAATCAGGTCACGTATAGAGTTGAGTTACCACCTAGGTTAAAAATTCACCCAGTTTTTCATGTCTCATTGTTAAAGAAGGCTTCTGCAGGCTAAGAACGCAACTATCCCCAAAACCAATTTAATTAGAGACAGGAACTGAGTTTGAGGTAAAAGAAATTCTGGACTCCCAAAGGTCTAGAGGAAAACTGTACTACTTCATAGACTGGAAGGGCTATGGTCCAGAGGAGCGGTTTTGGGAGCTGGAAGAGAATGTTCATGCTCCTATGTTAATCAAATCCTTTCATCAACGATATCCCACAAAACCGAGAGGGAAGGAAGCTGCCTAGTTGGGGGGTACTGTCAGGACCGCTCCATCAGATGCCAGCGTTTGCAGTGTAAATGTTTCACAAGAGATGTAGAGAGCTCCCTAGTTACTATTCATGGACCGATCTGGTCCATTGCTGGAGACTTAAGATGGCCGCCGGAATGGTACAGGAGGTGAGTGCTCTAGTCTCTAAGGGCACAGCTGCTGGAAGATTAGGTGCAGCGCGAGCGTCTTACTAACGACGCACTTCACCAAGGATTTCAGCCTAGCGAGTTCAGTGTGAAGAAGCGCTTGATAAAATTAGAGTTGCAGTAGTTTCTGAATCGTAGTTTTTTGAGAGAACATTCTTGGAGAGAGTGGCTTAGTGTAAGTCTCTTACTCGGCAAGAAATTCCAGCGCGAGTATTTCCCGAAGCTGAAAATAACCGGAGCTGACTGAAAAGGCTTCGCATCTCGTCAGTCAAAAAGTGCGGACATTCTGAGCTAAGTGGTTTAATTGACTACATGTTTTTGGAAGAAACAATTCTAGAGTATAATATGGATGTCAAAGAATATTGAACTGTGAATAACTGCATGAAGTGAATTTAAAAGGAAAAGGTGACGCATTTACAGGAACAAGACTACTGAGTGTATTAATGCACAAGTTAACAGTTTCCTTACCAGAATAACAGTCGTGTCTACTTGAGTCTTGTCAAGTCAAGTCGCATTTATGAGAGACACCAGCCTTAAGAGTAAAGGAGAGAGAGTAAAGAAAGATTAGTTAAACAGAATCAAAGGACGCTCTGTAGAACTCGTACAGGAAATAAGTACGTACAGTAATACTTACCAGAGAAGCAGTAGCGTTCTTCATGGAAACCTAAATAGAAAGGAAAAAGAAGATTAACTGGAGAAAGTTTAATACAGAAACCCCTTTAAAGAAAAATTTGTCAGTTAGTGAAGTAAGTTTAATTCCTATATTAAAAGATTTAAATAGCTAGGAAAAAATCAATAAGAAAACTAATGATATAATTTTTTCCTTCAATAGTAACAACTAACTGATGAGGAAGATAGATATAATCATTTAAAAACAGCAGAAGGGCAGCTAAGGTCCAGAAGAGCCAGGGTGGGTGAGCAACACATTAGAGAAGATTTCAAGTGGTTAGATATTAAAGTTTAGATGGTAATGATGCCTTAATTTACAGGTTCCACTGACAGACCAGAGGGTGCTCACCGACCACAGACGGAAGGAACCTTTCTGGACCAGTCTCTTCTTGTTTATTATTTTATCCAATTTCCCCCTTCCCTTAAGGTAATGATCAGAGGGTTCTGAGTATCGACCTTCTGGAATTGCCAAGAGGGATTTGGGATCTAGCATCTCTGTTCCCGTACAAGAACTGGTAAGAGTTTAAGGTGATAAGTTTGGGTCCTGACATTGAGAGAGTGTCAGATGGGGTGTGTTACCTGAGCAGAAAGGTTGCTGCTCCTCGTGGGTCTAAACTACTTATCTGAAATTTACCATCTTAATAACTTGTAACTAAGTCTTGATAAACCTTTTTCATAAAACCTTCTCTATGGCTACCTGGACTTCTTTTCCATACAGCAATATGTTTAAGTTAAGCTTTGTTTCTAAACTTACAGGTCACATTGCGCTGAACGCTGGCTAGCACCATGAGTCCACATCGACATCCTTACTCTTACTGTAATAGACGACTACCCCCGAACTCACTGCCATAAGACTTTATAAAGCATAGCTCACGGAGTGTTGAACAATGCAAGCACTCAGAGTGAGCTAAAGAATGATGATAGATTAAACCCAGAATACTTGACTGAGGGTGAGTGCTTTCATTGTCCAACACTCCGTCCATCATCCCCTTTGGTTTTGCTTTGTTCGCCCTAAGTTGGCAGGGTATGCCCAGACGTGGGTCCCTTGCTCACTTTGCCACTGGATTCAAGCTAGCCTGGCTGAGGACGGCTGATTAGCCAGAAACCAGTCCCAGGATGCTTGTTTCTGGTCTAGGGAAGACATGGCTTGGCAATTCGGACTCAACTGTGGCTCAGGGGTTAGGTGGAGAAGTGTGGCTCAGGGGTTAGAGGTGGCAGACCTGGAAGCTGGGATCGGCCCTGGACCAGGGTTCAATTCCCCGCCTCGGCGGGTCTTGGGCTCAAAAATTCCACTGACTCGATAATTCTCGCTCCGGTGCTTTCTCGACTCACGGGTTCACACTCTGCGACTCTGGGCAATAGCTTGCTTAATCTCCACAACGGTCCCTCGCGGCGGGATGCCTGGCTTTCACCTTGTGGATACCCTGCCGGGGTTATCTCACAGGGGAATACCAGGACGGGTTCCCTAAGCAAGCGCCGGGAAACCCACTGCGGGTAGCTGTGCGCTATACAAGCTCAAATACATTTACATTTACTGTTCCCATGAGGCACAAGGCCAGATTGATTTGCATATGGCCATGTCTGAACTGGGCTGGCGGAATGAGCTAAAGAATGATGATGGATTAAACCCAGAATATTTGACTGAGGGTGAGTGCTTGCATTGTTCAACACTCCGTCCATCATCCCCTTTGGTTTTGCTTTGTTCGCCCTAAGTTGGCAGGGTATGCCCAGACGTGGTTCCCTTGCTCACTTTGCCACTGGATTCAAGCTAGCCTGGCTGATGACTGCTGATTAGCCAGAAACCGACCCCAGGATGCTTGTTTCTGGTCCAGGGAAGACATGGCTTGGCAGTTCGAGCTGGACTGTTCCCATGAAGCACAGGGTCAGATTGATTTGCATATGGCAATGTCTGAACTCGGGTGGTGGAGTGAGCTAAAGAATGATGATGGATAAAACCCAGATCAGTTGACTGGGGGTGAGTGCTTGCATTGTTCAACACTCCGTCCAATATCCCCTTTGGTTTTGCTCCAATGTAAGGTTGTTGTCAGCTCAGCTCTGTAGTTTGTCCTTCTATTAGGACTTAAAAAAAGTTTTCTCTAGGTACAGTCTAGTTGTGTATTACTGAAAATATATCTTTTCAACACATGCTTTGTATTAACCCCTTGTATGCTGATGACGGAACCGCTCCGTCATCAGCTGCGGTGGCGCTGTGCTGATGACGGAGCGGTTCCGTCATGGCACGCCCGACGCTCCTGCGTGGCGCGAATTCCGCGCCTGCGCTGAGCGTTCTATTGAGCGGGCGGGGCCATGACGGAACTGCTCCGTCATAAGCACAGCGCAACCAATGCTGGTGACGGAGCGGTTCCGTCACAAGCATGCGGCCGCCCCGCCCCCTTAGCACTGCGGCAGAATAGCCGCCGCAGTGAAGGGGTTAAGCACTAAATGAAGTTGATTTACTAAAACTCTACACTGTACAAAGTGGCACAAAGTTTAGAAATGGAAATCACTTAACAGCCCAAAACTTAAGTTCCAATGGGAAGTAGCCCAAAAGGTATGCAAAGTAGCAGTTGTGCTGCTTTGCATCAAGGAGGCATCCGCTGTATGGTGTTGGCACAAAGTCTAATCTATTAACAATGGTTGTCAGGGCCTTCCACCAAAAGATAAGGCCTTCTATATGCAATAGTTAAAAAGGAGAAATATTTGTATTTCTCCAAACTTTTCCAGAATTGCTTGGATGCTGCACCGTAAAGCACATGTATAATGGGAGAAAAGTTTAAAAATAGTAACCTTCCACTACAAAGTGTATGTTAGACAGAACGCATCCGCACTGTGGTGCAAAGATGCATGCAGGGCATTAGCAGGCCAATTTGTGCACCAGCCTTTGGGAAGAAAGCAGGAACTTAATAGTGTTTTACAAATGGTGCTGTCCTCTTCTCCCTTGCACGCAATACATCAAAGCGTAGCAACTTTGGTTGGTTGCTGCTTTGGATAAAAACTTAAATCTGTCCTTAAACCTCTTTGCATAGTTTGTGACAGTCTGTCTTATACTTCGTAATGGAATTTTATAATAATGACTTGCTTATTCACAGTGCTTTTAGTCTCAGTCTGGGACCGTAAAGCGCTATAATTACACGTCACTATTTCGCAGTGCACCAACTACGAATCAGTTCTGAGAATAGCCAGTTTTGTCTGTGTGCTCCCACACAGAGACGTCTTCAATGATCACATTAACCCCTTCAGTGAGCAGGACGGCCGAGAGCCGTTCTGCGCCACGGTCCTCATGTGCGCAGGACGGCTCCCGGACGTCCTGGAACATGGCACCGGAAAGCCCTCTGGTGCAGGCACCAGAAGGATTTCTATTTCTCCCTGTAGCCTCTGTAGCTGGGGAAGAGCTTCTCTAGCTCCTGAGGCCTCACCCCCCTGTTTCAGAGAAATGACGATCAGTGCGCACGTTACGCTAACGCCATTTCACTGAAACCAAAACTAGAATGAGCCTTTAGGCTAATTTCAGTTTCACTTTTTACGTGCTCAGGGGTCTATCTCAGCCCCCTGGCACGTAGAAAGATGGGAGAGATGTCATTGGTAAGGGGAGAATCTCCCCTTTCCAATGGCCCCCTCCCCAGTGGATCCTTTCTTGGGGGTCACCCTAGGAGGGTGATCCCCAAGAAAAGATCTACCCACTAGACAACAGGGAGGGGGAGCGCCCCTCAGCTGTTCCCGCGCGCAGCGATCACGCGCAGCGACCGCGCCCAACCCGCGCCGAAGGTGCGCCAAAGGTAAGCCCGTCTACGCCCGTCCGCGCCTGGACCGCGCCCAGCGCCAGACCCCCTGCCCCTCGCGCCTCCCAGCCCCCCCGCATTACCTACGATGCCGCCTCCCTCCGAGCCCTTAACCCCGGCCGCGCACCCAACTGCGTCCAAGCCGCCCCAGGACAAACCCATGGGCCTTTCTCCTGCGTCACCTGCAAATTCAGCGGCACCGTCAACATCTCCACTACAACCACACCACAGATTCCCGACCCCAACCACCTACAATGCATCCTTCTCAACACCCGATCGATCCACAGACACGCCATTGACCTATGGAACCTACTAGACACCATCTCTCCAGACGTCGCCTTCCTTACGGAAACATGGATGAACGCTTCCTCCGCACCAGACATCACCATTGCCATCCCTGAAGAATATAAGATCACTCGCAAGGACCGTACCGGCACAGGAGGAGGAATCGCTATCGTCCATAAGAAATCAATCCGCATATCAACCAGCTCTGACGCCAACCTCGCCAACTCCGAACACCTTCACTTCCAGATCCACATTGACCCCAAGACCACACTCAGAGGCACCCTCCTCTACAGACCACCAGGACCACGCGCAAAATTCAGTGAAGACATCACGGACTTCATCACCCCACACACACTCACCTCCAAAGACTACATCCTTCTGGGAGACCTCAACTTTCACCTCGAAAAGGTCAACGACCGCAACACCGCCACCCTCGTGGACAACCTCACCAACCTCGGACTTAAACAACTAGTCACTTCCCCCACCCACATCGCAGGTCACACACTCGACCCCATCTTCACCTCCAGCAACCATGTCTCCTTCAGCCACACTACGGACCTCCTCTGGACTGACCACAGCTGCGTTCACTTCACCTACAACAAACCAAAACCCAGCATCCACCTCCAACCTACCCTGAAAAGGAACTGGAACAAAATCACCACGGACCAAATCTCCGCATCGCTCCTTCAACACACCCCAGCCCCCTCCTCCAACGCTAACGAAGCCGCCGCTAACCTCACCCTATGGTTATCCAACACCGCCGACACCTTGGCACCACTGAAAAAACGCCAAAGCAAACCTGGCAGCAAGAAGGCCTCATGGTTCAACGATGATCTCAAAAAGTCCAAGAAACTCTGCCGCTCCCTTGAAAAGGCCTGGAAAAAAGACCCAACCACCAGCACCAAGGACGCCTTCAAAAACGCCACCCGCACTCACCACCAACTAATCCGAAAAGCCAAGAAAGCAGCATTCAAGGATCGACTCGACAATAACGCTCACAACAGCAAGGAACTTTTCAACATCGTCAAGGAATTTTCCAATCCCTCGGCCAACTCCAACGACATCACCCCCTCTCAAACCCTATGCGACTCCCTAGCTTCTTTTTTCCACAACAAGATCGCAGACATCCACAACAGCTTTGACAACCAACCCGGAAACCAACCCACCCTACCATCTGCTGTCCATCTTCCCCCCATGAACACCCTTAACGACTGGAACCCAATCTCCACTGAGGACACCATCCGCCTGATGAACTCCATCCACTCAGGATCCCCCACAGACCCATGCCCTCACCACATCTTCAACAAAGCAGACTCCGTCATAGCACCGCACCTCTGAGACGTCATCAACTGTTCCTTCAACTCCGCTACCTTCCCAGAAGACTGGAAACACGCTGAACTCACCGCCCTTCTGAAAAAACCAACAGCGGACCCCAACGAACTCAAAAACTACCGCCCAATCTTGCTTCTTCCATTCCCGGCCAAAGTCATCGAGAAAGCCGTCAACAACCAGCTCGCCGCCTTCCTCGAAGCCAACAAATCCCTCGACCCCTCACAATCTGGCTTCTGAGCAAAACACAGCACTGAGACCGCCCTCATCGCAGCAACAGATGGCATTCGAACTCTACTGGACAATGGAGACACAGTCGCCCTCATCCTCCTCGACCTCTCTGCAGCCTTCGACACAGTATGCCACAACACCCTCCTACAACGCCTCAATAACATCGGAATCCAAGGAAAAGCACTTGAATGGATCACCTCGTTCCTCACCGGAAGAACCCAGAGAGTCCGCCTTCCTCCATTCAAGTCCGAGGCCTCTGAAGTCATCTGCGGCGTACCTCAAGGATCCTCACTCAGTCCCACCCTCTTCAACGTATACATGAGCCCCCTCGCGGCCATCACACGCCAACACAACCTCAACATCATCTCTTACGCGGACGACACTCAACTGATCCTTTCTCTCACCAATGACCCCAGCACCGCCAAAACTAACCTGCACGAAGGAATGAAAGAAGTCGCGGAATGGATGAAACAAAGCCGTCTGAAACTGAACTCAGACAAAACAGAAGTCCTCATCCTAGGCACATCCCCCTCTGCTTGGGACGACTCCTGGTGGCCGGAAGCCCTCGGAAAAGCACCCATCCCGACAGACCACGCACGGAACCTTGGCGTCATCCTGGATTCTTCACTCTCAATGAACAAACAAGTCAACGCCGTATCCTCTTCCTGCTTCAACATTCTTCGCATGCTCAGAAAAACATTTCGCTGGATCCCCTCTGAAACAAGGAAAACAGTCACCCACGCTCTGGTCACGAGCCGACTGGACTACAGAAACACCCTCTACGCAGGTACCACCGCTAAACTCCAGAAGAAACTCCAACGAATCCAAAACGCCTCAGCCAGGCTCATTTTAGACATCCCTCGCAACGAACACATCTCTGGTCACCTTAAAGACCTCCACTGGCTACCCGTCAATAAGAGGATCACTTTCCGACTCCTCACCCACGCACACAAATCACTTTACGACATCGGACCAGATTGCCTCAACTCTCGACTGTCCTTCTACACCCCCTCCCGCCAACTACGCTCTTCCAACCAAGCTCTCGCCACTGTACCTCGCATTAACAAGACCACCATGGGAGGCAGATCCTTTTCTTACCTGGCTGCTAAAACATGGAACTCACTCCCCGCTTACCTTCGTCTCACCCAGAACCACCTAGCGTTCAGAAAACAGCTTAAAACGTGGATATTTGACAAATAATCCTCCTCCCCTTCCTAAGCGCCTTGAAACCCTCTGGGTATGTAGTGCGCTATACAAATTTTATGACTTGACTTGACTTGACTTGGGCAAGGACATTCGCTCCCCCCATAAATGCCAGGGATTTGTTTTGTGCTCTAAAAGCGACTCCCTGCCTGACCCACACACACTCCCCGCCTTCCTCCCAGGAACACCCTTCCCCTCTTCTGATGACCCCCACCCTGGCCACGCTTGGACTCTCAACCCTGTCCCAAGTCATAAGACCAAGCCTCGTGGATGTACACCCCCCATATGGCCCCGCACAACAAAATGTGATACATCAGCCGAAGTGCCCTATTATCGCCTGCCCAACCTTTGATCTGACCATTCCCTCTTGCCCTCGTGTCCTGTTGGAATGTCCGGCTGCAAGATTACAATCACTTGTATATGGGAGGGAAATGACATCTGAGCGAAGGGTAGGGGAATAGGCCTGAAGCTGGGATTCCAGACATGCCTTTTCGTACTTCAAAGTGTCTTTTATTGTAATAAGGAATGTTTGTGCGTCACAGACCTGTGTATAAAAGACAAAGCCTCAGTAAGATCTTTAGAGCACCTCTTGAAGACACTGTGTGCGTGTCCGAAATGACAGGCTCTCCTCATGAGAAATAAAACTCTGTTCTTGCGTCCCTGCTTCCAGCGCCTGTCTCTTTATTTTGGTAACTGTTCAAAATGGGAACTAAGAGGCGTCTTGCGCCAGCAGCCTGGGCATCGGTGGTAATCTGACTGCTTTTCCACAATTGGCGCCCAATGTGGGGCCCATCGGCGACATAAGGTCCGGTAAGAGAGGTCCAGACGATGGGGTGAACATCTAAACGATTGGAGTATACCTGCCATGAGAGGGCCCTCGTCCGGCTGCCGATTGAATGAACTTCACCGATTCCGATCGGACCTCTCTCAAGCGACCTACTGTCCTGACTGGAAGGCTGCGGTAAAAACATGGAGTAAGAGAACGATCGGGCGCTGGAGGAGGGAAGGCGAAGAACTGTCCACACGGTCCGGTCCGGGTAAGGTTAAGTAGGACGTCTCTTACGTCTGATTGATAGGATGGCTTTATCCATCTGATTAACTGATTGATTGATTGATTGTTCGTATTGGAATCGGTATTTAAATACTGATATTGTTCATTGATTGGTTCATTTAGCTTTGGTTGCTACTTGAAGTATTGGTTCTCTTTGAGACATTCTCTGTTTGCAAACAGCGACGAATAAGGAACGTTCCTCTCTCTTTGCAAATAGTGGAGGATAGGTAATGCAGACTTTTGTCCCCCATTGTAATCCGTCATGCCTATCTTTCTCCCCACTGATTGTTTGTTATCGATTTTTATAGATTATTGCTCTTTTGAGATATTCACTGTCTACAAACAGGGAAGAATAGGAATATTCTGTCTCCCTTTGCAGATAGCGAAGGATAGGTAATGCAGACTTTTGTCCCCTATTGTAATCCGTCATGCCTGTTTTTCTCCCCACTGATTGATTGGTTGCCCGGACATTTATTGTTCCAGGAATAGTTTGTTTTGAGGTATTCTCTGTTTGCAAATAACATGGAATAGAAATATTCTGTCTAGTCTTTGCAAGTAGTGAAGGGTAGGTAATGCGGACCTTTGTCCCCCGTTGTAATCTGTCATACCTATCTGCTCCCCACTGATTGGTAAACTAGTTCCACCCGGACCATTTATTAGGGGTAAATCATCTGGCTCAACCGGAGGGCGCCCCTAATAAAAAGGACATATGTAAAATACGAAGTAATCACCGTATCCTGTTAACAGAAAACTTTAGCATGAAACACACTAGAAAAGAAAGGGAAAAAGAAATCGAGCAAAATCAGTAGGCCACTGATGAGTTTGTGATTTCGCTAGAAATGAGAAACGTTAGAAACAGCCCACAATAAGAAACATGAAAGGGGTAAGAGAAGCCAAGCTTGACATCACGGCAGCCGTGAGGTAGCTAAGCTCGGCAGCCCCTCACTGCTCCAAACATGTCCGTCCGTCCCACCGCCCGCCACGCCCAATAAACGGATACAAGTCAGCAAATACCTACCCCCATTCCGGAAGCTCCCGAAGTACAACAGGTCCACGGTTATGCCCATCCGGAAGATGAGGCCTCGACACATGCAGGGCGGGGCCCGACTAACCGCCATCAGCCGGAGAGGTCGTGGGATGGTCGGCCCGGAATGTACTGGTCCTCCCATCCTCTTCTGGCGCCCTGCAGGCCACCGGGGGGGATGTCTTGCTTAAGCCTCCGACCCCCCCCCTCTTATCGCCTGTTCCGGCCATCACGAACGTCGGAGCCAGGAAACGGCGTGGGGTGCACTGGGAGGCAGTAGCCCCCAATCTGCCCCCCAAGGAAGGCAGAAAGCCTACTAAATGCCAGGGATTTTCTTTTGTGCAATTGTTTTTAGGGTAGGGGCTGCCCAAAATGCCCCCACCCCTCCCCACGCAATAACAACCTTTCTGCCCCTGCAGGGGTGAGGTTCCGTGACAATTGTAAGTGGTGTTTTCGACTCGCACGAATATAGTCGAGTCTGGTATCTATGAACCGCAAATGACGAGTTTAGTAAGTGTGCGCAGTTTCGCTGTGCTAACTTAAACCGTTCGTTTGTTATGTGGGTTTTTCATCTGTACCCACGGGTTCCATCTTAGATACGGCATCCATTTTGTCTCTTGCCCTCAAGTAGTCAGCGAACGGACGCTGTCCGCTTCGCGACCCTGGGACTCCCAAGATATTTGCGGAAGACACATGTTCTTTGTAAGTGTCTTTATGACGAGGGGGATGCTACTGTAAGGCAGATGGCGCCGCTCGAGGCTCATCTTGCCGCACGGACTTATTGTCTCAGCCGTGCATCTCATTAGGCACGTCCCTTTGATGCCTGTATCTCGTGTTTCCCGATACCTCCCCTTTTACACCCTTTTCCGATCTCCCCACTGTCTCCGTCTTCCTCTGCACCTGTCCTTGTTCCTATTTCGATCTATTTTACTGCTGATTGGAATTTGCTAATGGTGGGAAGATGGGTTTTTACAGTTGGGAACCGCCAAATGTTTCCGCACTTATGTTCCGGACCTCATGTGTTTCAAAGTGACCAAAGCGACCCCTCTGGGGGATAATGGTGAGAACCGAGTTGTAAACTTTTGTGTCCCATGTTGTCCTATGGGTAAAAACTGTATAAAAGGAGCGATCCACAGAACCAATTTGAAGCAGTCTCCCCAAGTTGCACGTGGTGTACTTGTCGTGACTTCTGTGTTCCCTGCAGCAAATAAACCTTGAATCTTTGACGCCGAAGGAAGTGTCCCGTGTCTCTGTGATTCGTACGCCGGAGCAGGTTACCCACGAAGGTTTCAGGTGTTGTGCCCTGGCACCGCTGGGTCTTAAAGAACCCAGTCCTTCAGTTGGCGCCCAATGTGGGGCTGCATCAGTGGTACCGGTCCAAGCCCGACGATCGTGAGGAACTTCGTGTGAAATCTCCGAGGGAAGGTACACTCCGCTTCATCGATCCTGTTGTCGAAACAAGTGGCCCGAAGACTTTTCCCGCGAAGATTCCCGCCTCCTGACGGCTGCGACGGACTGCTGCCCTGACTGTAGACCTGTTTTGGCGCCTGGCGTAGACCTTGGTAGAGCGAGACGATTGACGGGCCTTCCTGGTGACGCCATTGATCTTTGAGTTAAGTATTTGTGGGTCGCTCCCAGAGTTCTTGGTTGTTGACACTTTAGCGAGTGTTTTTGTTGTTAACGCTGTGTGAGTGTTTTTGTCGGTGACACTTTGCTAGCGTACTTTGTTGTGTTGTTTGACGACTGCAGCCGCCAAAAACCGAGGGTTTTGTTCTTTGCTGGGACTTGGTAAATCCCGTAACCCTTGAAGTTTGTGAAACTCGGCTAGTGTGCAAGATGCCTGGTCGTAGTACTTTGTTTAGTTGTTTCAGACTTTGTGGTACGGATTCCCGACTGGAGGACTCGTGTCCGATACCTCCGGTTGGAACTCCCACTTATGAGCTATATAGTAAGCATGGGCTAGGCCCAATTACCTTTAACGATTATTGGATTAAATATACAAAGAAGGACGGCGACCTTCGCTGGCCACCTCATGGTAGCTTCGAGGCCCCGATCTTAGATAATCTAGAGATTAAATTGTTCGAAAGAAAGTCAAGGCCGGCCATGTTTGATGCCTTTCGGTTGTGGCGCAAAGAAGCCCGACAGAAAGCAATCAGACAGACTAAACGTAATCAGCGAGATAATGTTGCTACCATAGTGAAGAAAGCAGAGCAATTTCAGCGTGATAAGGAGGTTAAGGATAAGGAAGTGTTTGATAGATTACAGCGTATGACCGTAGATAAATGTTATCCCGCTTTGCCTACGGAGTCGGAAAAGAAGGAAGAGCCAGTTGAGGATCCTTTAATGTCTTATCTCATGAAGTCACCACCTCCGTATGTACAGGGTACCGCAGCTCCTGTGGTCCCTGCCGTTCCTATTCTTCCGCCTATTCTTCCACCGCCTGTTCCTCAACCTGCACCTGCCCTTCCGACTGTTCCTGCTCCTTTGCCTGTTGCTATCCCTACTGCTCCTCCGCTTCCACATACTCCTGCTCCCGCTACTGCTCCTGCTACTGCTCCTGTTTTGTTAACTCCTGCTGTTGCTACTGTTTCTACTCCTTCTCTTGTTAGTCCAGTATCGTATGCTTCTCCCTCTACTCGTTCTCGTACTACTCCTCTTGCGGCTAGCTTCTTTCATTCGCTCGGACCTGTTCATGGGTCCGCTGGTTCCGATGGTCCTCAGAGACGTAGTCAGCTCCCTGGAAACAGGGAACGCGTTGCGCTATATAATATGGCGATGGGTTGGATGGTAAATCCTCTTAGAAGTCCACCCCGTGTTGTCCTCGATACATTTTGTCAATTCAATATACCAACCCAGAGATATGTGTTTAATGAAATGTGCAAGTTCCTTTATGATCAAATAGTGGCCGATGCGCCTGACGAGGTGCTGACCGCCCTGTCTGATCTTCAGCTTCAGTTCTCGAATGGACTGATAGTGGATACCAACGTTCGACGTGCTGTTGAGCGGTTGCTATCTTTTCGTCCCGCTCCGATACCTCATGCATTGTTCGTTGAGGATATTGAAAAACAACCAGACGAGTCCGGCCAATTTCCCATGCAAGAAGTTCCACCGGTTTGGATACCAGCTGATCCTAATGCTAACCCTGCGACAGTGGCGCATTTCCAGAGAGTGTGGATACATCTCCCATGGAAACGATCGGAAGTGCTACAGGTGAAGCAATCTTTGCCTGATCCACGCAAAAATCCTACAGGGTATTATAAGGAATTATCGCAGCTCGTAGATGCTACGGTAATGAATCTTGCCGATATCGATATGTTGTTCGGCAATGTCGTACCGCAACCGGTATGGGCTAAGATTCGGCAGGAAAATCATCCGAATGAATTAGGCGGTGATTGGGCTGCCATTGTAGCGGCAGATGCCGGACAAGTGGCTGCTACTAAACCCGACCAGTTGATTACTGCTCTTCCTCAACGAATAATAACATTAATGAAAACGCTTATGCCAGCTATGAGAGTAAACTGGGACAAATTGTCAGCTTGTAAGCAGAAGAAAGATGAGAGTGTTTCCGACTTCTTTACGAGGTTCGAGGAAGCATTCATTGACCATAGTGGACAGGATATGGGTACCGAGGGTGGTCAGAGATTGTTTGTGGATAAATTTGTTTCGAATTTATTGCCCGATTTGAGCAATAAGTTAAAGAATTCGGAAAGTGCATGGGCCGTTTCTACTTCTGCTCAGATATTGGCTACGGCACAATACTATGAGAATAGAGAGAAAGAAGAGAATGACCGTGCTGATAAAAAGACGAAAGAGCTCAAAACTAAAGTGTTGTTGCAACAAGCGTATCCTCCGCGTTCAAATCAGAATGCGTCCCAACAGAATAGATCGCAGTCGCAATCGAATCGATCGCAGCCGCGTAATGATTCCTCCTCCCAAAGATCATCGTTGGGGTACAATCAATGTGCTTATTGTAGACAGGAGGGACACATTAAATTCAATTGCCCTGTTTTGAATGAACGTAACAATGGTAACTCATCTAGAGGAGGTCGTGGTGGTTCGCAGCAGGCATCACGTGGTAGAGGTTGTGGTGCTCAGAACGATCGTTCAGATAACTCATCCAATTCTAATAATTGTTTCGATCAACGTGGATCATCGCAAGGACGATCTGCGCAGTACAATGTAGACGATTATTACGTCGATCAGGGAACTGACGACAGTAATTACTAGGACAGCCAAAGACAAGGAGAGGGAGTGGTATCAGTTCCGGTTGATCAGAGAGGGCCTTACGTCGCAGTTGCTACATCGGGCGTCGTTGAGCCTTTTCTGTTGGACACTGGTGCAGCGAAAAGTTCTATCATGCATTCGAAACTCCCTGGCGCACCTTTGTCTGGCTTAACAAATGTTTCCGTTGGATTCTCTGGCGCCCCTGTTAGCAATCCAGTTTCGCGCCCTTTGCCCCTTAAAATTGGGCCACGTGAGCCAGAAGCTCCGTTGATTTTGACTACTGGTTGTGGTGAAAATCTTTTGGGCCTGGATTTGCTTAAACTTTTGTACGCAACTTTGTATTGTTCTCCTGCGGGTGTAAAGCTTACATTAGGAGAGAGGGTTGTCTCTCCTATGTATTTGTCTCTCGATAAGCTTCCACCGGAATTGAGTTCTCTTCCTGCGTCTTTGTGGGCAACGGGTCCAAATGACGTGGGCCTACTTGATATCTCCCCTTATGTTGTTCAGTTGAAATCTAATGTGCGATTGCCACGTATTCCCCAGTATCGTATCTCTCTTGATGGTGAACGAGCATTGTTAGCGATCATTTATGATCTGATCAAGAAAGATGTTATTGAAGAGACTCGGGGAAACGTGTGCAACAGCCCTGTGCTGCCCATTCTTAAACGTACTGATCCTTCAAAACCGCCTGTTTATCGCTTTGTTATCGATTTACGGGGGGTGAATAAAATTGTGGTTCCTCAATTTCCCGTTGTGCCTGACATCACGGCGCTACTGACTCTGATTCCAGCTTCTGCATCATGGTTTTCGGTGATTGACTTGAAAAAGGCGTTTTTCAGCATCCCGATTGCCGAGGAGAGCAGGGACCTTTTCGGTTTCTCTCTCGGTGGACGTAGCTTCCGGTTTAAACGCGCTCCTCAGGGCTACTGTGAGAGTCCATCGATTTACAGTCAAGCCTTGAAGGGTCAACTGGATGCGTTTAGGTTGCCGGTTGGTGCGGCCTTGATCCAATACGTCAACGACTTATTGGTGGCTGCTGATACTCAGGACATTTGCAAAATTGCTACAGTGTCGTTGCTGCAACATCTCTGTGAGTTGAATCATAAGGTGTCCCCTTCTAAACTCCAATATTGTTGTCAAGAAGTAACCTATCTAGGTCACTTATTGTCAAAGGAGGGAAGGAGGTTGACCCCAGAGAGAATTGCAGCAATTGCGCGAATGGCTGTGCCAAAAACCCAAAGAGATGTGCGTGCCTTTCTAGGTATCACGTCGTACTGCAGGCAGTGGATTCCTAATTTTTCATTGCTAGCGAAACCATTGGTGGCTCTTACGTGCAAGGATGTTTCAACTCCTTTACCATGGACGGAAGAATGTCAGAAAAGTTTTTCTGAACTGCGTGATTCATTGTGTTCGGCTCCTGTGTTAGGTACCCCTGACTACAGTAAGCCGTTTACGTTATATGTTCACGAGAGGGAGGGTTGTGCATTGAGTGTCTTAACGCAACCTTTTGGTGGTAAACAGCGTCCATGTGCATATTTTTCCTCGACCTTGGACCCAGTAGCTAGAGCATTGCCGAGTTGTTTGAGAGCAACTGCGGCAGCTGCGGTCTCCATCCGACAATCAGCAGGATTGGTCATGGATAATATGCTTACGGTGATGGTTCCGCATGCAGTCGATACTCTTTTGAATCGAACGAAAACTCAGCACTTGACGAGTGCAAGGTTGTCTGGGTACGAGTTGACGTTGTTGGCAAGTCATATCCAGATAAAACGTTGTAACGTTCTGAACCCGGCAACTTTGTTACCAATTAGCACAGAGTCAGATGAAGTAGCAGAACATGATTGCTACTTGAGGACAGAAGAGGAAACAAAACGTCGAGTGGACCTTAAAAACACCCCATTGGAAGATCCGGATGGTACATTGTATGTGGATGGGTCATGTTTTAAGTTGCCGAATGGCGATGTGACTACTGCTTATGCTGTTGTAACGTTGAATACTGTTGTTGAGACTGCAAGGTTGAATCAGAATTCTGCCCAAGCTGCGGAGCTGATTGCTCTTACTAGAGCATGTGTGTTAGCGAAAGGGAAACGTGTGAATGTGTTTACCGACAGCCAATACGCATTTGGCATCGCTCACAGTTTTGGACGATTGTGGAGAGAGAGAGGTTTCTTGACGTCGCACGGTACGAAGATTCAGCATGGCCAGCTTGTGAATGATCTTTTGGATGCATTGACGTTGCCTAAACAAGTTGCGATTGTTAAATGTAGTGCGCATCGTAAGGTGACGGATGATGTTGGTCGTGGTAATGCGTTTGCGGATGAGATTGCTAAGGAGACTGCCCGGAACCTTAGCACTCGAATGTATGTGACGAGTTCGGTTAGGTGGCCTACAGAATCGAGCATGTGTGCAGACACTATTGAAAGCGTGAAAGAAATTCAGAATGAGGCCACCGAGACTGAAAAGGCGAAGTGGAAAGAAAGCACGGGAAAGTTGGATGCGAATGGTTGTTGGATTGATTTGTCGGATCAGAAAAGATGGTTGTTGCCTGATGCGTATGTGCTGGCCGTTGTGACAATGGCACATGGGTTAGCACATATCAGCGTGAAAGGTATTTGTAAATTGTTGTCTCCTGTGTGGAAGAATGATGGCATTACGAAATGTGCTGAACGTCTGGTGAAGAATTGTATGGTGTGTATGATGTACAATCCTGGCAAAGGAACCCCAACTCCTCCTGGCAGTTTTGCTCCCCCTTCATGTCCCTTTGAGGTGATTCAATTGGACTTCATCCATATGGAGCGATGCAATAACCTGAAATACGTTTTAGTTGTGGTTTGCGCATTCTCCCGATGGATCGAGGCCTATCCCCTCAAAGACAATACTGCTTTGTCTACTGCGAAAATCCTACTGAAGGAATATTTTCCTCGGTATGGAATGCCTAGAGTCGTGTGGTCAGATAACGGAAGCGAGTTTGTGGGTAGTGTGATGAAGAGTGTGTGTAAGGGCCTTGGAATTAATCAAAAATTCCACAGCGCCAATCATCCCCAGTCAGCTGGATTGGTTGAGGGGTACAACGGCACCCTTAAACTAAAGATAGCGAAGATTCAGGCTACGACTGGTCTTTCGTGGCCTGACGCTTTACCTTTAGCATTACTGTCAACTAGGGCGACTGTACACTCCCGAGTAGGGCTTAGTCCCTATGAAATAGTGTTCGGCCGTCCTGCGAATGTGTTGGGGGTTCCTAGGCCATGAATGTTCTCTGATCTTGAGTACCCAATGTTGATCGATTATCTACATGACTTGACTGCTAAACTGAGGTTAATTCACCAACAGGTTTACGACGCATTGCCGACGCAGACGGAGGGTCCAGGCCACCAGCTCCAGCCCGGAGACTGGGTGGTGACGAGAAATTTTTCACGCAAGAATAACCTGGACCCGAGGTTTACCGGACCCTATCAAGTGCTCCTGGCCACGAGGACTGCCGTTCGTCTCGAGGGACGTAAGAATTGGGTGCATGCCACCCATACCAAAAGAGTCCCCATCCCTTTGCCGGCAGACCCGTGGGTAAGGAGAGGCATTGCATCAACTGAAACAGAAACATTGCCGGCGTTTGTACCTTTCAGCGACGCACAGCCTGTTGGAGAATCCTCAGCGCAGCAGAAAGACACTGTTGAACAATTAGCATCGAAAGACTCAAGACCAGAACACTCAACTGATCAGCAGGACGTTGTCTCTTCAACGGATCCTTTGTTTGACGAGCAGACACGTCCTGGGAAAACCCGATACTTTTTGCGATCTCGCACTAAAGACAAATAAAAGATCCTGCTTTGCTGTATTGACAACTGCATTATCCCGTTTTCCGTGATCAGTTTTGAACCTTCGTATTACTGTAATTATTCCTGTATATATATATATTGAGCTTCATTCCTTGTACTTTTTGCTTCCACAGCTGAGAGACTTTGTTTTTTGCATACATACATATTGTGCATTAAAGGCCGTAGGGCCGCGCGCGTACTTCCTTCTGGATAGTAGGTCTTGACGCTAGGTTAAAGGCCGTCGGTTCCTGGGAACTCCTAGGGATTGACTATTGCTACACAGAACGAAGTGCGTCAAGAAACGTTGCGGACGGTCGTAGGGAATGGCATTCTCGAAGCTGAATGATTTGGAGGGAGCTCAGGTTCACAGATTTAAGCTGCAGCAACTCAGTCGTACCAAATGTTTTATATTCCAACTGTTTGTATTGTTTTTGACTGCTTCTGCATTATTGGCGGATGGGGTGTATTATACGATGTCTTACCTCTTGCCTTCTGCTACACCTACTCCTACTCCTGACCCTAAACTTACCTCTACTGTTTCCCCTCATTCCTTTCATATGTTACCCGAACACGAGCAGGCTAGACGTGTAGAATTCCGCAACAATTCCTTTATTCAGCTCCTTCATCAGCATCAGTTAGTGGTTAACACTACTAATTGTTGGGTGTGTGGGTTGATGCCACATACTACGGATAAGGGAATTCCATATCTGGTGTTACCGTATAGTTCCCAAGGGTCAGCTCGAGCATTTCAAACAATGTTTCGAAGCGCACTGGGTTTCCACCCCATTCGAGAACCACGTTCCCCCTACTCTGGTCCTACCTCGTATCAAAAACCTTTGTCGATAGCCATAGAGGATTTAGATAGCGATATCTATGATCTCTCGCTTATTCCCGAAGAAGAGATACAAGCCTATAGGGTCCTAAGTAGAGGTGAATATAGTGCGTTCACTAGCGAAAAGCAGCTTAAAAGCTCGCCTCCGATATGGGTCGTACCCCACACTGGTAATTTTTGTCTCATGGGTCGTGGCCGAAGATCGCAAGCCCGACTTGGAGCAAGTGCTTGCACTGAAAATTACATTCTGCCGATGTTCTCGTCCCCTGTGTTTCTGGCTGCCAAGGGTACATACTTTATCTGTTATGATCGTGCATATGCATGGTTGCCCGCTGACTTCATGGGCTCATGTTTCATTGCAAATTTGTTGCCTCCGACGTTCACTGTAGATGCCGATTATCATAAGACTAGAGTTGTGCGAGGCGTAATTAGCGAAGAGGATACTGCCGGTCAAGAGGCAGGAGACTTTTTCAAGGGTTTCCTCCCGTTTTGGGGACCTATGGTCAATAGTAGGAACCTGAGACAGTTGACTCGAGTGGTCGAATCGACAGCTAATATTACTGCCAGTGCCCTTGGTAATATCACCACAGAACTTCAGGCGGATAGACTTATGACGTTACAAAACCGTATGGTTTTAGATGTCATCTTAGCAGATCGAGGTGGGGTATGTAAGGTGATCCATTCGAGCTGCTGCATTTTCATTCCAGATAACGCTCCTACTGTCTATCAAGCCATCTCGAGGTTGCATAAGATCTCCGAATCCATACACGTGGATGTAGGGGATTGGACGCTACTTGGATGGTTTTGGGGCCTGATGTCGACTTGGGGTTGGAAGATTCTGATGATCATCGGAGTCGTTGTAGTGTTCCTGTTCACGTGTTGCCTTTGTGTGCAGTGTGGTCCTGCCTTATGTGGCCTCTGTGCTACAACGTGTATAAGACAACCACCTGTTACCAAGGGGACTCGGTTGGACAGAGCTATGCTACAGCAACATCTCGATGGTTTGATGAATATCGAATATGATTCCGACTAGTGCTTGCCTACATGAGGGCAAAAGGAGCGTCTGAGGTTCCGTGACAATTGTAAGTGGTGTTTTCGACTCGCACGAATATAGTCGAGTCTGGTATCTATGAACCGCAAATGACGAGTTTAGTAAGTGTGCGCAGTTTCGCTGTGCTAACTTAAACCGTTCGTTTGTTATGTGGGTTTTTCATCTGTACCCACGGGTTCCATCTTAGATACGGCATCCATTTTGTCTCTTGCCCTCAAGTAGTCAGCGAACGGACGCTGTCCGCTTCGCGACCCTGGGACTCCCAAGATATTTGCGGAAGACACATGTTCTTTGTAAGTGTCTTTATGACGAGGGGGATGCTACTGTAAGGCAGATGGCGCCGCTCGAGGCTCATCTTGCCGCACGGACTTATTGTCTCAGCCGTGCATCTCATTAGGCACGTCCCTTTGATGCCTGTATCTCGTGTTTCCCGATACCTCCCCTTTTACACCCTTTCCTGATCTCCCCACTGTCTCCGTCTTCCTCTGCACCTGTCCTTGTTCCTATTTCGATCTATTTTACTGCTGATTGGAATTTGCTAATGGTGGGAAGATGGGTTTTTACAGTTGGGAACCGCCAAATGTTTCCGCACTTATGTTCCGGACCTCATGTGTTTCAAAGTGACCAAAGCGACCCCTCTGGGGGATAATGGTGAGAACCGGGTTGTAAACTTTTGTGTCCCATGTTGTCCTATGGGTAAAAACTGTATAAAAGGAGCGATCCACAGAACCAATTTGAAGCAGTCTCCCCAAGTTGCACGTGGTGTACTTGTCGTGACTTCTGTGTTCCCTGCAGCAAATAAACCTTGAATCTTTGACGCCGAAGGAAGTGTCCCGTGTCTCTGTGATTCGTACGCCGGAGCAGGTTACCCACAAAGGTTTCAGGTGTTGTGCCCTGGCACCGCTGGGTCTTAAAGAACCCAGTCCTTCAGTGGGCAGATGGGGGCAGTATCCCCCAATCTGCCCCCCCCCAGGAGGAGTAGAAAGCCCACTAGATGCCAGGGATTTTTTTTGTATAATTTAATTAGGGTGGGGGCTGCCTAAAATGGGCATGCCAATGCCCCCATCCACATGCCACAATTACAACCCCCAATCAGCCCCCCGGGGGGCAAAAAGCCCAATAGAAGCCAGGGATTTTTTGGGGGGCAATTTGAATTAGGGTGGAGGCTGCCCAAAACGGGCATGCCAATGCCCCCACCCCCACAATAATTAAAGTCTTTCTGCCCCCCCTGGGGAGAAGATGGGGACAGTAGCACCCAATCTGCCCCACTGGGGAGGGCAGAAAGCCCACCAGAAACCAGGGATTTTTGGGGCGCAATTTTAACTATGGTGGGGGCTGCCCTAAATGGACATGCCAATGCACCCACCTCCCACCAAAAATACAGCCTTTCTGTCCCCCTGGGAGGTAGATGGGGCAGTAGCCCTCAATCTGCCCCCCCCCCCCGAGACCAAAAAGCCCAATAGATGCCAGGGATTTTTTTTGCCAATTCTGCATCAGGGATGGGGGCTTCCCAAAATGGGCATGCCAATTTCCCCACCCTCGCCCACAAAAAAACTAAAGCTGTCTGCCCCTCAGGGGGAATATTGGGGCAGCAGCCCCCAATCTGCCCCCCGGGCAGAAATACCACTAGAAACCAGGGAGGTTTTTTTATCATGTAGGGGTGGGGGCTGCCTAAAATGGGCATGACAATACACCCAACCCCTCCCAGAGAAATTTCATCCGTTCTGCCCCCCAGGGGGCAGATGGGAGCAGTGGCCCCTGATCTGCCCCCAGAGGGGCAGAAAGTCCATTAGACGGCAGCGATTATGCTGGCTTTTTTTATGCGTGGGGTGGGGGCTGCCCAGAATGGGCATACCAATCCCCCCACTCCCACAAAAAATAGCCACAGTCTTTCTGCCCCCCATTGGATGCATATCGGGGCAAACCTCCCACCCCGATTCCCCCCCAGGGTAGCAGAAAGCTCATTAGGCACCGCATTTTTTGGGCAATGTGCCTACCTGTCAATTTTGGGCCCTAGCATAGCTGGCACATATGGAAACCTGTACATATTTTAAAACTAGACACCAAGGGGAATCCAGGATGGGGTGAGTTGTCTGGCTCTCACCAAGTTACCCAGAATCCCTTGCAAACCTCAAACTTTGTAAAATAACAAACATATTTTCCTTACATTTATGTGATGGAAAGTTCTGTAATCAGCATGGATCCACAAAATTCCACCCACCCCGCATTCCCCAAAATCTTCAGAGAAAAATTATACCTCACTTGTGTGGGTAGGCCTAGTGACCGCAACAGCAAAAGGCCCAAAACGCAACCTAGGGACACCAGATTTTCACAGTGAAAACTGACCCTTTTTTTGCAAAGTACCTAGCTGTAGATTTCGAACCCTAATTCTGCCCGCTCCTAGGGAAACCTAGCAAACCTATACATTTCTGAAAACTAGACACCCAGAGGAATCCAGGATGGGGTGACTTGCCTGGCTCTCACCAGGTTCTGTTACCCAGAATCCCTTGCAAACTTCAAAATATGTCCAAAAAAGCAAATTTTCCTCTCATTTCTGAGGTGCAAAGTTCTGGAATCTGCGTGGATCCACAAAATTCCACACATCCCGTGTTCCCCAATGTCTTCTGAGAAGAAAGGTACATGACTTGTGTGGGTAGGCCTAGTGCCCGTGACAGGAAAAGGCCCAAAAGGCAACGTCGACATGCCACATTTTCACAGTAAAAACTGACCTTTTTTGCAAAGTGCCTAGCTGTAGATTTTGAACCCTAGCTCTGCCGGCACAAAGGGAAACCTAGCAAACCTATACATTTTTAGAAACTAGACACCCATGGGGAATCTAGGATGGGATGACTTGTCTGGCTCTCACCAGGTTCTGTTACCCAGAATCCCTTGCAAATCTTAAAATGTGTCCAATAAAACACATCTCCTCACATTCTATGGTGGGAAGTTCTGGAATCTGTGCGGATCCACGAAATTGCACCCACCCCACATTCCCCGAAGTCTTCAGAGGAAAATGGTACCTCACTTGTTTGGGTGGGTCAAGTACCCGCGACTGGCAAGGGACCAAAACCTATTGAGATGGTATAAAAATTACCTATCACAAAACAACCTGGTTTTGCAAGGGGTCCCCTGAGTTTTTGGCCCTGGGTCAGCGGCCATCTAGGGACACCTACCAAAACCACACAGGTAAATTTGAGGTTTGCAGTGGGTTCTGGGTAAGAAAACGTTGGGGTACCCTCGCAAGCTATACCTCAATGGACTCCCGTCTAGTTTTAAAAAATGTGTGGGTTTGGTAGGTTTTCCTAGATGACCCCCAAGGCTGGGACAAGAAACTCAAGTAACCCACCCTTGCAAAACCAGTAATTTTTGGATACATACAGGGCTTCTGCTTTTGGTCCCGGGGTCCACAGCCATCTAGGGAAACCCACGAAACCCACACATTTCTGAAAACTAGACACCCGGGAGAGTCCAGCGAGGTGGGTCCCCCAACATTTTTCTACCCAGAATCCCCTGCAAACCTCAAATTTACCTGAAAATTACTTTTTCCTCAAATGTCTGTCTGGGAAAGTTCTGGAATCTACGTGGATCCACAAATTTCCTACCACCCAGCGTTCCTCCAGGTCTACCGATCAAAATGATACCTCACTCGTGTGGGTCGGTCAAATACCAGCGACAGGCAATGGCCCAAAACTTATTCAGGAGACATCAAAAGACCTATCACAAAATAACCTGGTTTTGCAAGGGGGTCACCTGGGTTTTTTGCCCCGGGCTTGGCGGCTATTTTGGGAAACCTACCAATCCCACACATTTCTGAAAACTAGACACCTGGGGGAGTCCAGCGAGGTATGGCTTGCATGGGTCCCCCAGCGTTTTCCTACCCAAAATAGCCTGCAAACCTCACATCTAGCTGAAAAAATCACTTTTCCTCAAATTTCTGTCTGGGAAAGTTCTGGAATCTACGTGAATCCACAAATTTCCTACCACCCAGCGTTCCTTCTGGTCTCCCGATACAAATGATAGCTCACTCGCGTGGGTGGATCAAGTACCCGTGACAGACAGGGGGCCCAAAACGTATTGAGGAGACATCAAAATGACCTATCACAAAACAACCTATTTTGCAAAGGGGGTTCCATGAGTTTTTGGCCCCAGTGTCAGCGGCCATCTAGGGAACCCTACCAAACCCACCAAATGTATAGCTTTCAGGATCCATTATTGCTTTCATACCCATTTCTACCATTAACTGGAAGGAGGTTGAAAGCACAAAAAATAGCAAAAATAGTCTATGTCCCAGAGAAATGCCAAAACTGTGTAAAAAATGTTGGTTTTCTGACAAAAGTCTGCTTGTCCCTGAAAGCTGGGAAGATGGGGATTTCAGCACCACAACCTCTTTTTTGATACCATTTGCAGGGAAAAAATAGGATGCTTTCATCTGTAGCCCTTTTTTCCCATGTTGGCTAATTTCTGGGTCATCTCCAGGGGAATCTACAAACCCTGGATACCTTTAGAATCCCCATGATGTTGGAAATAAAAGGACACAAATTTGGCATGCATACCTTATGTGGTCAAAAAGTTACAGGGGCCTAAGCGCGAACTACCCCAAATAGCAAAAAAAAAGGCTTAGCACAGGGGGTAAAAAGGGCCTTGCAGCGAAAGGGTTAAGAAAGCGAGATGTCATAATACAAAAGAATGCAGTACACAATGATTGAATTATATTTTATCAGGCCCGGCCCGTGCAGGGCGTTATATCGGGGCGGTGACGTCAGGCGGGGGAGGGGCAGGGTGAGGGTGTTTCAAATGCGGAAAATGGACCATTACAGGTAAGTAATGAAAAAAAAAACGAATTTCGTTGCCTACGCTGCATCACATTTGGCGATGCAGCGTAGGCAACGAAATTTGTTTTGTTTTTTTCCCGTTACTTACCTGTAATGGTCCATATCCTGCATTTTACAACCTCCCACTCTAACCCTCCCCCGCCTGACGTCACCGCCCGAGTATAACGCCCTGCATGGGCCGGGCCTGTATTTTATATGTATTTGTTGAAGGAGTTTGAATAAAATGTTTTGTTCTTTTTCAGCCACTCTTTTGCTTCAGCCCCCATTGCACTCAGGGGAGACAGAACATTGCACTAAGGATCGTAGTTACAATACTTAATTTCTGCACCTCACCCTGCGACCTGCTAAGTACGTTGTAGGAGGCGGTCACTGAGGCCCATCTTGCCTCCTACCTCATTCCTAGTTCCTGCTTGTAATGGCTAATCTTGGGCCCACCAGCCGGCAGTGCAAAGGGTCCGCTGTTGACTTTCTCTCGAATCAGCCCTAAATTTTGGTTTTGAAATGCGCTTTCTTGTAACCTGCTCACATGGTTTGATGCAAGAATAGGCCCATTTTGAAAGCTGTTTAACTATTGTTCAATGCATGCATTTTCTGATTCAACGAAAGACTTTCTTGCTCTTTAAAGACACGAATCACAAACTATGAATAGCCTTAGACGTCTATGATTTGCATTGATTTGTAGTTTTTCTGAGATTCACAGAATCCCTTGAGAAGCACAGAATCCGGATATATTTATGAAAATGATATCATTATGCGCACTCTAGAAAAAAAACACATCCCGGCAAACTTTCTACTGAATTATGCACATCACCAGTCTGAAAAAACACATTTACATTTCTTTTTATTTCACCTGGGAGAATATATGTCACTTTGCAGAACACCTTCTCCCAACCCCCATTAAATACAGGCCTATGCCTATTTTGAACCTTTCTAAAACATTGGTCAGCGTTTAGTACATGGCAGCAAGATAATTGTATCCAATAAAGTCAGTGCATAATTTGAACCGGTGGTTGCAAGTACGGCCCTCCGACACTTTTTGGGTCAGGCAGGCACTCATTTTTCTCACCATACTTTGATTCAGAGCAATAGAGAGAAAAAACCAAAAGGGGGAAAGAAGGAAGGAATAAAAGGTGGAAAACAGTGGAAAAGGGAAAAAATGTATGATTGAGAAGAGGCAGGTATTGTTTGGTGGGGGAATCATAAGTCCAAAGGGGAATCAGGATGACACAGACTTCGATAGAGCGGGAGCAAACTCTGGGCTTGTACAAACTGAGCACTGAATAGGGCAATATGGGTCAAACATGTACTTTCCAGTAATCTGCGTTTATGTCCAGGATCTCCTTTATTAGACAACATCTTTATTAAACCACAATTTACAGAAAGTAGTGCTAAAGGATTATTGTTTAATTCCCAGGCAGATAAGACATCAGTGTGCTTGTTAAAGGGCCACAGCGATATTTATACTAAAATCACCCCCCCTCCTAACCCCTAACATATCTGGAGGATATATGGAAGGCTGAAATATGCTTCGATGCACACATTAGTTCTGTGTTGAAGTCACCCTATACTAGCCTACAACAGTTTAATCAATGCATTCTTGTTATTGAATTGTTGGGTCCTTGATCAATGCTAAACTGGATTGTGCTAATGCATCGATGGGGTTCTTCCCCAGTTTTCAGAATACCTGGTGCACGAGGTGCAGGGTTGCAGAACGTGGTTTCATCCAATACTCAGGGTGCCTGACCATTTATTGCAGCAGGTTTTGCTCCCCCGGTGGAGCCATTGGAGGCTGTTTTCTGAAAGCAAAGGGTCTCTTCTGGCACCTTTGCCACTTTCGACATTTCCCCAGGGGTGATTTCAGCAGACACAGTGGGTGCTTTAGAAGTGAGAGAGAAGAGGAGTGATAGAAGGAGGAGAGGGCAGCACAGCTGAGGGAGACATTTGAACATACTTGTATTTACCAATGATGCTATCACCTCTGTGTAGCAGAATGTAAACACTTACTTCAGTATACGCGTACATCATAGGGCTGTTGCCTTAAATGTATGTAACTACAATTATTGCACACATGTATACTGCCACGCAAGAACTAGTTTGCTAAAAGAAGGTTAAAGACACGTGGATTTACCAGTGACTGCTATATGTTTGTATAATCTGATGTCATCACAAGGGTTCTGTAGTTATCAAGACATTTACTGAAAGTGGCCAGCCTCAAGTGTTCGAAAATGTTTAGTCTACCATCTTTATCTAAAGGGCTTTTCAATTTTCACTTAAATGATGCTCACTCCCATCACTGCACACAGAACAGCAGATCAGTGGGCCAGCCCACACCAGCCCCTGGATACCTTCATTTTTAATGTCTCATTTTGATTGTGTGCATATGTAGATCCAGCTAAAACATAGATCTCCATTTGTATAAGATTAAACTCACTTGTAGTTGCCTATAAAAAATAAAGAAATGTATTGAACTCTGAAATGTTTTTCATTATCATAAACCAGCTAGGGCATATTTATTAGTTCTACAGAAAACAACTAACATTAATTAATAGCAAATGTGTGTATGCAAGTTTTCATTTTGTAGCCTCACCCCTTCTACTTAGTTAAGGTAATCTGAAGCACTTGCAGCATATTTGATCAAGAAAGCTAGTAATCACTTGAGGTACTGCAGGTTTGTGGACTTCAGTTGGTTCTGACGCAAGAGGGAAACTATCGGCCACATCTGCAAACCTTTTTGCTTGTCACAAACGGCCTAATTCACAGGATTGGCCTAGTTGTGAACGCAAAAATACTTTTGGGAATGTAGAAAGCCCTATTAACAATTCAGTAACCTTTGCGTTTGCGAATCGGTATTAGGAAGGGGAGTGTTTATGGCGTCCCTTCCTAATACAGAAGTGCGGTGGTATGTGTGAATGTTTCGCGACGGACATGCAATTGCAAAACATTTGCAATATGCCAACAAAAATTGGTGGTGACCCATTTGCAAATGGGAAGGGGTCCCCAAAGGACCCCTTCCTCTTGTGAATGTTTGGGAAAGCATTTTTTAAAAGCAGACAGTGGTCCCACAGACTACTGCCTACTCAACATTATTAATATATTTTTTTAGCACATCCGGTTTTTCTTTAAGGAAAATCGACTGTATTTTTAAAAAAGTCATTGTTTTATTTAAAATCAATCACAGACATGGTGATCCGCTGACCCCAGCAGGCCACCATCCCTGTGATTTTAACCGTTCTCAATGGGTCGCAAACCGAGACCTTCCGCATTAAAATTCATGAGGTAGGGCTATTTGCAACCCACGGGGAATCACAAATGAAACTCAAAAGAGTTTCATACATTTTAAATAGTGATTTCCTAATTGCGATTTGCAGATAATCGCAATTAGGAACTCGCTATTTCAAAGTTTCATGTATGTGGCCACTAGTAACTATAGAAAGTACTACAGCTTTGTGAAAGAATGTTGAGGATTATGCATGTGACTCTAGGAGTTCCTCTAGTACTAACTTCAGAAGAAAAATCGATATTAATATCCATATATAAATATATGTATATATAAATATAAATATACATGTATATATATATATATTTTTTTTTTATATATATATATATATATATATATATATATATATATATATATATATATATATATATATTCACTGAAAAAACCATAGGTTATAGACCATATATAGTTAAGGATTAGCATTTAAAAAACCTTATTTTATTTGCACAAAACCATTGAAATTCCATATATAGTTAGTTGCACTAACTATATATCGCGGACCCGCAATCCACTGCTAATGATGTCACATATTACATCATTCATGACATGGTCAGTGACATCACTGATGACATCTCAAATGACATCACTGATGACATCACTGATGACATCACTGATGAGAACACCCAGTGACTGTATGTTTCTGTAAAGTTAAAATATGTCTTACATATTGAAGAATGAGTGGATGTATAAGTGTCTGGATGAAGGATTTAGTAGGTGCATGACTGACTGTATGAGAGAATGACTAAATGTGTCTCACTGAGTGTATGGGTTAGTGATTAAAGTGTCTTAATTTGGCAATCATTATTTATGTTGTTCTGTAAACTGCTGCATGTTTAAATCAGTAGCTATATCAGTAACTATATGGGTTATTGAATGGTTGCCCAAGTATTTGTATGGGAGACTGAGTATGTGTGTGGGTGGCTGGGAGGTGTATAACTCTGTGCATAGATTTATTTATTATTTATTTATTTATGAATCTTATAGAGCGCACAGCTACCCCCATCAGAGGTGTCCCGGCGCTAATACTGTCAGCAGAGGAAGGAGGGCCTATCTAAGTAGAGATAGATGTGTGAGCAGTTGATTCCCTAGGTGTATGGGTTCAAAAGTGCATGTAGAAACAGCTGTATGGACAGTTGACTGTGTGCATGAGTATATTGGTGAGTGAATGGATATCTCAGTGCTACATGTCAAAGTAAGTACATATGTAAAACACACTCCATGTGAGAGTTGACATATAAAAAACCTGAACATAAGAGCCAGTGAATGTGTGAGTGGCTGTATGAATCATTGTGAACTTGTATCAAGGATTGTATAAGAGAGTAAATATGTGTTACTATATGTTTGAATAAGTAAGGTGTGTATAACTGTATAGTTGAGGAAATGGAGATGTGATTGATTCTTTGCATGACTGACTAGGTGTGTGAGTAACTCCATGGATGTGTGACAGTCTGTGAGTGCCTGTTTACACTGAGTGTATCTAAGGTTATATTAGAGTCTGAAGATGTATTATCACATAAATGTTATCACCAGTGATGTAATCAGTAATGTCAAATGAGATGTCAGTGATGTCATCAGTGATGTCATTTGAGATGTCATCAGTGATGTCATCAGTGATGTCATTTGAGATGTCATCAGTGATGTCATCAGTGATGTCACTGACCATGTCATGAATGATGTAATATGTGACATCATTAGCAGTGGATTGCGGGTCCGCGATATATAGTTAGTGCAACTAACTATATATGGAATTTCAATGGTTTTGTGCAAATAAAATAAGGTTTTTTAAATGCTAATCCCTAACTATATATGGTCTATAACCTATGGTTTTTTCTGTGAATTTCATTGGTTTTTTAAAAGCTAATATCTATAGCTGTAAAATATATTCTTTATTAAGTGACGTATCACGTAGCTCGTGAGACGCCTCATGATGCATCGCATAACCGTGACGTATCGTCTCTGCAGCGCAAACCAAACCCAAAACGTAAGCGCGCCAGAACCCGCTTAAAGATATATATATATATTTTTAACCTTAATTAGACAAAATCCACACGTGCACATATCACAAACGTTCAAAAAACACATTATGTCGGACTCCCGTTACGCTGCCGGTTAGCTGCCCGGTTAACGTACCAGGAAGCACCTTTACCGCGAAAAATCGCAATTTTTTTTTTCTTTTGCCCCGCAGGGAACTTTAATAGCCCCCTCATCAATTCTAGGGGTTCAGGAGGGGTCTGCCTTACCCCTTTCATTCATTTACACCTTTTTTTTTTCCACCTCTTGTCTCTCGACCCTACCAAGAGACAAGATGGCGGCCGCTCCGGACTGTTTACAATGTTGACAGCCAATCAGCTACTCCTCAGACTCCCGTTACACTGCCGGTTAGCTTCCCGGTTAGCTGCCCGGTTCGCGTACCAAGACGCGTCTCTACGGCAAAAAAATCGGATTTTTTTTTTTTTTTTTGGCCCCGCGTGGCTTTATAATATCCCCCTCATCAATCCTATGGGGTCAGAAGGGGTCTACCTTGCCCTCTTTCCTTCATTTCCCCCTTTGTTTTGGTCTCCTCTTGTCTCTCGATCCTACCGAGAGACAAGATGGCGGCAGCTCCGGACTGTTTACAATGTTGACAGCCAATCAGCTACTCCTCAGACTCCCGTTACACTGCCGGTTAGCTTCTCGGTTAGCTGCCCGGTTAGCTGCCCGGTTCGCGTACCAAGACGCGTCTCTACGGCGAAAAAATCGATTTTTTTTTTTTTTTTGGGGCCCCGCGTGGCTCTATAATATCCCCCTCATCAATCCTAGGGGGTCAGAAGGGGTCTACCTTGCCCCCTTTCCTTCATTTCCCCCTTTGTTTTGGCCTCCTCTTGTCTCTCGATCCTACCGAGAGACAAGATGGCGGCCGCTCCGGACTGTTTATAATGTTGACAGACACCGGAGAGCCAATCAGCTTCGCTTCGCAAAGTTCCGATACGCGAAAAGTTCGCTAACCGGAGCGCTACCCGGAGCGATGTTACAGATATATATCTTGTTTTAAACGTTAATTTCTCAAAATCCACTGAAGCACATATATTGAGACCTAGCAAAGGCACATCGGGCTAACAGTCCCTACAATTTTGCCAAGTTTCGTGGAAATCCATTCAGCCGTTCGGGCTAAAAGTGAGGCCAACCGCCCTATGGAAATTAACATGGGAAAAACGCGTTTTGGGACCCCCCTTTTTTCTCGGCCCCCCTTGACGAACCCCCCCAAATTTCCAGGAGCTGCTCAGAAACAAAATGTGAAATTTCCTGAAAATTTCAGCCAATTCCGTCCACAAACGCCAAAGTTATTAGGCATAGAATTTTCAAAAGTTCCATAGAGAAAAAATCCTAACTATATATATATATATATATATATATATATATATATATATATATTTTTTTTTAAGTTTGATTTATTGAAGGAAAAATAGAGGAAGGGGAAGGGAGGGGGAGAGGGAAGGAAGAGTTACAATAAATAGATATACAAAATAAGCAATACATTAATGAATTCCATGTAGGGTATGCACAACAAGAATGAAGAATTATGAACAATAGTACTTAAATTGAGATAAAAGGCAAAATTAATATGATGAAACTGAATAATTACAATAATCAAAGAACAAGAAAATCATGGGGGTTTACGGACTTCAACTGTGTTAGGATCAGGGGAGGTATGTATAGGAGCAGAGGAGGAAAGGTACGTTACTAAAGGAAGCCAGGTCAAGTCTCGTTTAATAGCTAGGGATATAGGTGTAACATAATTGGTATCCAAACGATGATGAAAACAAACCGCATTCCACCAAGATTGGTAGGAAATAGTTGCAGCCTGTTTCCAGTTCGAAGTGATGGTGCGAAAAGCTATTGCTATGAAGAGGTCAAGTAAAAGATAATGACTGGGGGAAGAGGAAGTTCTGGTGAAAGAGAGACTAGAAAAATTTGTGTAGGGGAAAAGGGAACTTGAAATTGAAATTGAAAGATTTTCTGTATTTGCTTCCAAACTCCATGCCAGAACTGGGAAATAGGAGGGCATTCAAACAACATATGTTTAAGGTCTGCAGCGGAACAGGGACAAGACCAACAAGTAGAAGGGGTATCTGGTGAAAAACGGGATAGAACTAGTGGAGTGAATAGGGTTCTGTTATAAATAAAATATAAAGTTTGGGTGGTATTCGCAGCTCTAGAGGTTTTATGAAGTTTAGTCCAAATTTCATCCCAAAGAAGTACAGGCCAGTTCTGAGAAAGATCAGATTCCCAAGCGTGTTCGATGCGCGATTTAGGTCTACCATCAACAAAGCGGAATGAATTATATAAAGCAGATGCAGAAGGAGGAGCTTCCAGTAATAGAGAAGTGGATTTATGATTTAGAGGAACATCATTGGAAGATGACAAGGAGCGAAGATAAGAGATCAAGACAGGTAAAAGGGTAGCGTGTTGTGCCCGGGCAGAAGCAGGTAATGAGTAAAGGGATTGGAGCTCCTGAAAGGAGAGAGGGGTACCTTGAGATATTAATTGGGAAATCCAACATTTTCCACGAGAATACCAAGATTTCCAAAAGAAAGTGCGGTTATGAATTTTGAGGAGTGAGTTGTTCCAAATCGGTTGTTCGTGAATGGAAAGGAGGGATGGATAAGATAAAGATAGGAATGGTAAAAGGAGATTTCGAGAGTGAGAAATAACAGGTGTGCGAAGGCGAGTTAGAGGAGATGAAAAGGATAGGAATTCGCGAAAGGTGAATGGAGAAATGAAGGAAGTTTCCATATTCAACCAGACAGGAGGATAGTGAGGAAGATCAGAAGATAACCAGCGAATTGATTGTTTCATGGTAAAGGCTCGATGATAATCCCTAAAATCAGGAAAACATACTCCAGAATGAGCTTTATCCTTCCGTAAGGAAGCAAGGGCTATCCGAGGGCGCTTACCGTTCCAAAGAAATTTCAATAGTAAAGAGTCAATCTTTTTGAAGAAAGAGATTGGAATGCAGAGGGGGAGCATGGAAATAGTATAAAGAAAAAGAGGGGATAACATCATTTTTATAGAATTAAGTCGGCCCCACCAGGACAGAAAGAGTGGATGCCAACGTGTAATAGCCTTCTTGGAAATGTAATCAAAGTTACATTTAAGAGTGTCAGATAAAAGGGGGGCGAACCAAACTCCCAAGTATTTAATTTTAGTTGGTTGCCATGAAAAACCCGTTTGAGTAAAAAGATGTTTCTGGCAGAGGGAGTTTAAAGGTAAGATTTCGCATTTATCAGCGTTTAAGCGATAACCAGAAACTGCAGAGAAGGAGGAGACTTGCTGAAGGAAGGAGGGGATAGAGGTAGCAGGATTGGAACAATAAAAAAGAATATCATCAGCATAAACTGAGAGCTTAACCTGATGGGAGCCAAATTGAAAACCAGAGATGTTGCTATCTAGACGGATTTTAGTAAGAAAAGGTTCTAATGCTAATACAGAAAGTAAAGGGGATAGGGGACACCCCTGTTGAACACCTCTATGTAAAGAAAAATAATCTGAAGACAGCCCATTAACAAAAATAGAAGCCTGAGGATCAGAATAAAGTAAAGAAATCAAAGAAATGAATTTGGAGGGAATACCAAACCAACGTAGAGCTTGAAACATAAAATCCCATCCAATCCTATCAAAGGCTTTCTCCACGTCTAAAGAGATAGCTGCGAAGGAAGAAGTAAAGAGGAAGCCTTGCTGAGCATATTGAGGAAAACACGCGAGTTGTCGGAGGAGAGACGTCCTTTGACAAAACCCGCCTGCTCAGGACCAAGTAGATCTGGGAGAAGAGGGTCCATGCGTAATGCTAAAATCTTGGCTAGAATTTTATAATCAGTGTTGACCAAGGAGATTGGTCTGTAATTTTTGCATTAGGTGTGATCCTTATCGTCTTTGGGAATCAAACAAATTAAAGCCTGTTGAAATGAACCACCTGAGGAACCGGCTCCAATGAAAGTTTGAAACAAAAGGAGGAGTTTGGGAAGAAGAAGAGTGGCAAAATGGCTATAAAATTCAATAGTAAAACCGTTAGGACCCGGAGATTTACCATGACGTAATTTAGAGACAGCATGGGAAATTTCAGCGATCGAAATATCTTGTTCTAAGGAATGGAAATCAACGTGGGAAATTAAAGGAGAGGGAGAAGAGTGAAAGTAAGAGAGGAGATCATCAGTCTTCGGGACTTGTTCAGGGGTATAAAGGTTATCGTAAAATTTGACAAATTCTGTGAAGATGTCTTTATCTTTAAATTTAGAGTCTCCAGAAGAGGTCTTGATAGATTCAATCTTTGTGAGCTCTTTTCTTATTTTTAAATAATTAGCCAGAAGTTTTCCCCTCTTAATCTTACCGCCATAATATCTGGAGTTACATTTTAGCAAGCTATTAGAAGCAGCATCGGTTGTGTATTTGTTACATGAAATCTTAGCATCAATAAGTGTTTTAAGAGAAGAGTCAGATTTAGATACATACTAGGCAAGCTCTAAAGCTTTAATATCAGCTAAGATTTTCGCCGACTTGGCTTCTCGAAGATTCTTCCGTCTGGCCACAAAATTGATGATAACACCTCTAGAGGCTGCTTTAAAGGAGTCCCAAACTGTAACAAAAGGGGAATCGGGGGTATGGTTTAAAAGAAAAAATACGTTGGCAAAGGCAGTAAATTCGGTACAAAAAGCGGGTTCTAGAAGCAAAGCATTATTGAACCGCCATCTGCCTGAATGGGGAGAAAATGGGATTAAATCAAGGTGTACAAAAACTGGAGCATGGTCGGAAAGTAGAATGGAGCCAATTTCAGAGCTGATGGCGTGTTGGGACAAAGATTTACTAAGAAAAATATGGTCAATACGGGATTGGGACTGATGAGAGGGGGAGCAGAAACTATATTCTCTAACATCAGGATTACACAGTCTCCTAATATCCACTAAAGCATTACTTTGAAAAGAATTTACATTGAGTGTGCATTCGAGAGGGTACAAATTTGACTTTTGACGGTCAAGGAAAGGGTCAATAACTTGATTACAATCTCCTCCAAGGAGTATGTAATCCCCAGACAGGGAGGACAATTTAGAAGAAATAGAGGGCCAAAAGACCTGTCAATTCCAGTAGGGGCATACACATTGAAAAGGGTGAGAGGAATGCTATCGATAAGTAATGTAACAAGAACCCAACGGCCATCAACATCACATTCATGAACGATGGAGGAAACGTTTAACTTTTTATGTAACAGAATTACAACACCATTTTTTCTAGTTGCCGTAGGGGAACAAATAACATGGCCCACCCAACAACGTTTGAGTTTTAGAGCTTCTGCTTCAGCAAGATGCGTCTCTTGTAGGAGGGCAACATCAGTCTTAAGTCTTGCCAAATGTGAGAGAACTCTTTGCCTTTTAATGGGATTATTCAATCCCTTAACGTTCCGGAATGAAGCAATTGAGAAAAACAACTACCAGCAACATGCCTATTAATGCGTAAAAAATAAACTAAGAGAGCTGAGAGTAGTGAAGATCTAATGATAAGGAGAAGAAGATAAGAGAGAAGAAAGAAAAAAGGAAAAGACATAGATAAAAGAGAGAGAGAACTGCTACGAAAAGAATATTGAAACATAGAAGAAAAAAGAGAAGAGATAGACCAGAGAATAGAAAGAAGATAGAAAATGGGAGAAGAAAGAAAAGAGAAGGAGGGAAATGACTGAAAGCAAGCAGAGAAAAAGAAAAGGAGAAAGGGGACAGGAACAATAGATAACAAGAAGACAGTACAAGTCCAAAACGTACGACTGAAAGTCATACTTACGGGTACGGGAAATGCAAACGAAAATGGGGGTGTAGGCATCAGAAAGACGACAGCGACATCACCAAGAGTGGATGCCAGACCATAATATTCACAGATCAACAGGCAGCGTACATACACCGGGCAAACACCGGATGTAAAAAGGAAGGAGAAGGAGTGGTGTCTGGAAATGTAAGAGAAGAAAAGGATTAAATCCATGGGGAACAGAGAAATATGATTCAGGTCACAGGACAAGAAGGACAAAATAGCGAGGAAAACTCGCAACAAGAACAAGAGATTCAGAGAATAATAACAACAACATTAAGGATAGTAGATCAGAAGGGGCTGTAGGCTCAATCAGGGCGGTCTGGAAACATCCATAACATCAGGGCTCTGTTGACGAAGAAACTCTTGAAGAACAGCAGGGTCTTCATAAGTGGTGGTTTTGTCTTTGTAGGTAACCTTGAAGAGACACGGGTGAAGAAGACCGTATCTTGCGTTTAGAGCTCTGAGCTGAGGACGTAGGTCAAGAAATCTTTTCCATCTGTCTGCTGTGGCCTTGAAGACATCCTGAGATAGATAAAGACGGTGACCTTGCCACATGATTTGCTTTTTGAGTTTTGCAGCTGAAAGAACCTGCAGGAGATCAGTGTACTGAAGAAATAGCATGATGACCCCCCCTAGGCTTAGAGGAAACTCGAGGACCAAGGTGATGAGCTCTTTGGATGTTGATGGAAGCTAGAGCTGGGGTATCCAAAATCTTTGAAAGGAAAGTCTGAAAGAAAGCAGTGGGGTTAGATCCCTCCGTCAGTTCCGGAAGCCCGTAAAGGCGTGGATTGTTCCTACGATTTCTGTTTTCCAAATCCTCTGACTGTTTTTTAAGCAAAAGAACCTCAGTTTCCAGTGAGGAAATGCGAGAGCAGGAGGAGTGAAGGGATTCCGAAGATTGTTCTAATATAAGAACACGGGATTCTAAAGTAGACAATTTGTCTTGCATGGCTTGCTTGTTGTTAGTGGTAGCTTCCATGAAGGGCTTGAGAGCGCGAATCTCCTCTAGGATGATATCCATTGTAGATGTAGAGGCACCGTTCTCAGGAGCAGGAGGATCCTTCTTGAGGCGTTTACCAGAAACTAGAGGTGCCTTTCCGCCATTCTGAGATTTAGGAATAGCGCCATGCGAAATATTAGGTTTTGACGACTTGCCTCCTTCCTTATCCTGCGGAGCGGAGTCAGAATCTGATCCGGAAGGCAGCTTGATACCCGCAGCGAGCTTTAAATTGCGGAGTTTCCCCTATATAAGTACACTGAGCAATGATGGTAAAGGGAGAGCACTTGAGGACATAAAAGAGTTAGAGTTTAGAGTAACCAAACAGCGACCAACCTGCTACACTAAGAGAGGGAATGTCAGCAGAGAGTCAGGCTCATTAATGATCAGTCAGTCATAATTAATGAGGATATGATGGCATAACAACAGGAGGTGTTGGAATGTTGCGCGAGCCAGAGTGAGGAGAAAGAAAGCCAAAACATTCAGGAGCGCAGAAAATGAAACAAGCCTGGCTGTTATGTGGCAGTTGGGTTGAAGCAGAAATTCAAAATGAAGAGTGCGTCATACATTCTTGAGGCATGAGGCATGCAGCATCACAAAATGGCGGCTGGAGAGTAAGTCTTAATCACAGGCTCAATAAAGGAAGAAAAGAGACATTTCCAATAGTGCACATCATAAAAGACTCACCACAGATATAGGAGTTGCCCCAGTACATTCACAGGCAATTATGTGGGAGAATATGCCTCAGATAACGAGAGGGGCGTAGTGCACAAAATGGCGGTTGGGTACTGAAATCCCGACCGAAACGAGCAAGTCTGCGAAAAAGCCGCAAATCTTCAAAATAGTGAGGGCGCTAGGCTCACCTCACATTACGGATCCATTTGCGCTATTTGTCGAAGCTGGACGACTGCAGACGCCGCCGAGAAGAGCTTCGTGAGATGGGTCGGCTCCGGAGCTCCGGGATCACGCCGCCATCTTCCGCGATGCGTAGCCACGCCCCTATATATATATTTATTTAATATGTATATTTTGCAGTTATAGTTACCGGATCTAACTATACCTTACTCCCCCACAATTCACTGCTTATAACCTAACATATTACATCACTCATGACATCTTCAAGTAAGTATGCTTTTACGAGTTTTTGGGTGTTAGATCAGTCTACTAGTTGTACTACTAAGTAATACTCTCTCTAACATGTATGATCTGAGTGGGTGTGTGAATGTGTATTAGTGTGTGAGTGGGTGTGTGAGTGGCTGTATGGGTTTATTAGTAAGTATTTGAACAGCTGTGTGGGTGAATGAGTGGATGTGTGAGTGACTATGTTGGTGAGTGAGTGAGCATGTCAGTGGCTCTATAGGTGAGTGACTGGCTGTGTGAGTGACTATAGGTGAGTGAGTTGGTATCTCAATGACTGTATGAGTGAGTGTTTGGTTAATTGAGTTTGTGAGTGACTGGTTGTATTTAGAGTAAGTGTCTAAGTGAATGACTATGAGTGAATTATCAGATGTGAAAGTGTTTGTATGGATGTGTGAATGGGTATGTAATTGGTTTTGTGTGAGTGTGTGAGTACTTGTATGGGTGAGCGAGTAATGTAATGTAATGTAATGTAATGTAATGTAAAAAGGATTTGTATAGCGCTGCGTTCACCGGACGGTTTCTTGGCGCTGATCACCAACCCAGGAGGAGGCAAAGAGGGAAGAGAGAAGAACTTTATGTATAGACACCGCGGAAAAGGTGAGTTTTTAGGAGAGAGCGAAAGTGAGGATAGGAAGAGGAGAGTCTGAGGTCTAAAGGTAGGGAGTTCCAGAGTGAGGGGGCCAAGAAGGAGAATCTAAGACCTCCGTGCTTTTTACGCCTGTACCTAGGTGTCTGGAGGAGGGCGTGATGGGAGGAACGGAGGTGTCTGGGGGGGGCGTACGGATGAAGAAGAGAGGAGATGAAAGAGGGGCCGATACCGGCCAGGGATTTATGGGTTAGGCAGCCAAGTTTGAACTTACAGCGCTCCGACACAGGAAGCCAATGAAGGGCTTTGAGGAGGGGACGAACGTGGTGATGTTTTGGCTGACGATGGATAAGACGGGCGGCCTGATTCTGGATTAACTGAAGTCTCTTTATTTGATATTGTGGAATGCCTGCGTATAGGGCGTTGGCGTAGTCGATCCGAGAGATGACTAGCGCCAACAGCGCCAGGGTGAGAGCTTCAGTGGTCAGGAAGTGAGCTATTTTCCGAATTTTTCTGAGCTGGTGGAAGCAGGAGGATACTGTAGCGCTGATCTGATGATTCATAGAAAGATCTTGTGAGATGTAGACCCCTAGGCTTTTTACTTTTTCAGCGGGACTAGGAGGGGGGCCAAGGGAGAGGGGCCAGAAGGTGGAGTTCCATGGATTGGCTGGCCCTCCGACAAGAACGAGCTCCGTCTTGTCGGGGTTAAGCTTAAGGTGGTGAGCGCCCATCCAGTCGCTGATATGGCAAAGGGTGGACTGGAAATCCTGGGCCGCTTCCTGCGAGTCAAGGTTGAAGATGAGCTGAATGTCATCTGCATAATTAAATGCAGTGACATTCCTGCCCCGGAGGGAGCGGATCAGGGGGGTAAGGTATAAATTAAAAAGGAGTGGAGACAAAGACGAGCCCTGCGGGACTCCGCAGGTGAGTTTCATCCTGTCCGCCGAGAATTGGGAAATTCGAACAGATTGGTGGCGGTTCGTCAAAAAGGAACAAACCCAATCAAGGGCCGTCCCTCCAATACCAGCCTCCTTGACACGGTCGACCAAGATGGAGTGGTCGACCGTGTCAAAGGCTGCCGACAAGTCCAGGAGGATTAAGGCTTGGCTGGCGTTAGAGTCAGCACCTCTGCGGAGTTCCTCCATAACAGAGAGAATGACCGCCTCAGTTGAATGGGCTGGTCTAAACCCAGCCTGTTGGGGGTCCAGGAAGTTGGAGTCCTCAACAAAGGAACTGAGGATGCTGGTGACATATGACTCAAGTACCTTACTAAGGTAGGGAAGGAGGGAAATGGGACGGAAGTTGGCCATGATCGTAGGGTCAGCGCTGGGTTTCTTCAGGATGGGTACTACTTCCGCGTTCTTAAACTGACTGGGAACCTCACTGAGCAGAAGGGAGTTGTTCAGGAGGGCCAGTGGAGGGGTGGGGCAGGCTGAAAAGGCAGCCCGGAGAATCGCGGGGGGGCAGCAGTCTGTGGGGGAGCCAGAGGAGACTTTATTAAGCAGACTGATGAAGACTTCTTCTGATATCGGGGGGAACTGAGTCAAAGAATGAGGGTTGACAGGGGGTGCAACCTCAGTTAATGGTGTAGCCGGGGGAGTGGAGAAGATGCTATTTTTGATTTTAATAATTTTTTCTATAAAGAAACAGTTGAGGGAGTCGCAGAGTGCTTGAGACGGAAGAGGTTTGAGAGTTACCCTATCCGGGTGTGAGAGCTCGTCTACGATTGCAAAGATATCTTTAGATTTCTGCGCAGAGTTAAGGATTTTGGTGGAAAAGTAGGCGGTTTTTGCAGCAGAAATGGCTAGTTTGTACTCTCCCAATAATTTTAGAAAGGGTAATTTCTTTACGGGGTCGTAGTTTCTGCGCCAGTGGCGCTCGGCCTGGCGGAGACCTAGTTTTAAGGTTTTAAGGCTATCAGAAAACCATCGATGTGCGTTGTGGGGGCGCTTGGATCTTATTAGTTTAAGAGGGGCAACCTTGTCGCTGGCATATTCTAGCCAGTCGACTAGTGCAGCTTCTTGGGAGTCAATGGGGCCAAGAGCGGCCGGAACCGAGGATGATAAAGAGGTGAGGAATAGGTCATGGTCTGCTTTGTTCCAGTTGCGAGCTTGGAGGCAAGGGCCTCGGCTGCGAGGGGGCGGGGGAGGAACCAGGAGGAGAAAAGAGATTAAATGGTGGTCGGGCCAGAGGCAAGGTGAGATCGTGAGCGACTTGATTTCAAGGTTATAGGTCCACACCTGGTCAAGGGTGTGGCCCTTGGAGTGAGTGGGTAAATGAATGTGTTGGATACCATTAAGCCCAGTTAGAAGATCGGTGAAAGCCAGGGATTGGGGGCTATGTTGAGAGGATGTTTGGGTGTGCGAGTGGCTGTATAGGTGAATAAGCCTGTGTATGAGTAGCTGCATGGATGTGTGACTGGCTGTATGGGTGGATGAATGGCTGTCTAACTGGCTATATGAGTGAGTGGGTATGTGAGTGGCTCTATGGTGGAGTAAGTGGGTGTGTGAGTGCTTATATGGGTTTGTGAATGGATATGTGAGTGGTTGTGTGTGTGTATGAGAGTTTGTATGGGGGTGTGAGTGGGTGTGTGAGTGGCTCTGGGGATGATGCCATCAGTGATGTCATTTGATGTCAATAACCATGTTATATGTGACGAAATATGTGTGCTCAGGTAACTATAACTGCAGGATTTCTATGATTTTGTATAGGTGAAATCTGAGCCTAACTACAATGTCCCTGTAACCTTTGGTTTTTTCAATGATTTTCTAAGATTTTTTAAATTTCATTTCCTAACTATAACATACTTGTAACCTTTTTGTTTTTTAAGTGAAATTCTATGTTTTTTTAACTACTGGGCACGTTTGCAGTGTGGTGGAGATAGGAGATGGGGTATCCATGCAGCTCTCAGCGATCCCGCTTTGTGGGAATGACTGCTGCTAATGGGAGGGCTTCTTGGCCTCAGAGGGACTTTATCCTCCAAACAGTAGTGGAGAAAGGGCCTTCCATGAGCTCTCAGCAGTCCCGCTGTGTAGGACGTACTTGTAGTAACAGGAGGGGTCATTGAACCTCAAGGACCCTCAGCATCCAAGAGGACTCCATCCCCCAAACAGTAGTGCACAAGGAGGTGCTTTTGCAGCGTAGTGGAGAAAAGGTGCAGGGCTTTGAAGGACTGGGCTCTTTTGGACCCAGCGGTGCCAGGGCACAACACCTGAAACCTTCGTGGGTAACCTGCTCCGGCGTACAAGTCACAGAGACACGGGACACTTCCTTCGGCGTCAAAGAGTCAAGGTTTATTTACTGCAGGGAACACAGAAGTCACAGGAAGTACATCGGGTGTAGTTCGGGGAGACTGCTTCAAATTCGTTTTGTGGATCGCTCCTTTTATACAGTTTTTACCCATAGGATAACATGAGACACAATAGTTTACAACCCGGTTCCCACATTTAGCTCTCAGAGGGGTCGCTTTGGTCACTTTGAAACACATAAGGTCCGGAACATAAGTGCGGAAACATTTGGCGGTTCCCAACTGTAAAAACCCATCTTCCCACCATTAGCAAATTCCAATCAGCAGTAAAGTAGATCGAAATAGGAACGAAGACAGGTGCAGAGGAAGACGGAGACAGTGGGGAGATCGGAAAGGGTGTAAAAGGGGAGGTATCGAGAAGCACGAGATACAGGCATCAAAGGGACGTGCCTAATGAGATGCACGGCTGAGACAATAAGTCCGTGCGGCAAGATGAGCCTCGAGCGGCGCCATCTGCCTTACAGCAGCAACCCCCTCGTCATAAAGACACTTTCAAAGGACATGTGTCTTCCGCAAATATCTTGGGAGTCCCAGGGTCGCGAAGCGGACAGCGTCCGTTCGCTGACTACTTGAGGGCAAGAGACAAAATGGATGCCGTATCTAAGATGGAACCCGTGGGTACAGCTGAAAAGCCCACGTAACAAACGAACGGTGTAAGTTAGCACAGCGAAACTGCGCACACTTACTAAACTCGTCATTTGCGGTTCATAGATACCAGACTCGACCATATTCGTGCGAGTCGAAAACACCACTTACAATTGTCACGGAACCTCAGACGCTCCTTTTGCCCTCATGTAGGCAAGCACTAGTCGGAATCATATTCGATATTCATCAGACCATTAAGATGTCGTTGTAGCATAGCTCTGTCCAATCGAGTCCCCTTGGTAACAGATGGTTGTCTCATACACGTTGTAGCACAGAGGCCACATAAGGCAGGACCACACTGCACACAAAGGCAACACGTGAACAGGAACACTACCACAACCCCGATGATCGTCAGAATCTTCCAACCCTAAGTCGATACCAGGCCCCAAAACCATCCAAGTAGTGTCCAATCCCCTACATCCACGTGTATGGATTCGGAGATCTTATGCAACTTCGAGATGGCTTGATAGACAGTAGGAGCATTATCTGGAATGAAAATGCAACAGCTCGAATGGATCACTTTACATACCCCACCGCGATCTGCCAAGACGACATCTAAAACCATACGGTTTTGTAACGTCATAAGTCTCTCCGCCTGAAGTTCTGAGGTGATATTACCAAGGGCACTGGCAGTAATATTAGCTGTCGATTCTACCACTCGAGTCAAATGTCTCAGGTTCCTACTATTAACCATAGGTCCCCAAAACGGGAGGAAACCCTTGAAAAAGTCTCCTGCCTCTTGACCGGCAGTATCCTCTTCGCTAATTACGCCTCGTACAACTCTAGTCTTATGGTAATCGGCATCTACAGTGAACGTTGGAGGCAACAGATTTGCAACAAAACATGAGCCCATGAAGTCTGCGGGCAACCATGTGTATGCACGATCATGACAGATAAAGTATGTACCCTTGGCAGCCAGAAACACAGGGGACGGGAACATTGGCAGAACGTAACTTTCAGTGCAAGCACTTGCTCCAAGTGAGGCGTGCGAACCACGACCCACGAGACAAAGATTACCAGTGTGGGGTACGACCCATATTGGAGGCGAGCTTTTAAGCTGCTTTTCATTAGTGAACATACTATATTCCCCTCTACTTAGGACCCTATAGGCTTGTACCTCTTCTTTAGGGATGAGAAAAGGATCATGGATCTCATCTTCCATATCCTCTATTGCCATCGATAGCAGCCTCTGATACGAGGTAGGACCAGAGTTGGGGGAACGTTGTTCTTGAGTGGGGTGGAAACCCAGTGCGCTTCGAAACATTGTTTGGAATGCTCGAGCTGACCCTTGGGAACTATACGGTAACACCAGATATGGAATTCCCTTACCCGTAGTATGTGGCATCAACCCACACACCCAACAATTAGTAGTGTTAACCACTAACTGATGCTGATGGAGGAGCTGGATAAAGGAATTGTTGCGGAATTCTACACGTCTAGCCTGTTCGTGTTCTGGTAACATATGAAAGGAATGGGGAGAAGCAGTAGAGGTAGTAGAAGTAAGATTAGGGTAAGGAGTAGGAGTAGGGGTAGCAAGTAAGAAGTAAGACATAGTGTAATACACCCCACCCGCCAAAAATGCAGAAGCAGTCAAAAACAATACAAACAATTGGAATACAAAACATTTAGTACGACTGAGTTTCTGCAGCTTGACTCTGTACGCCTGAGCTCCCTCCAAATCATTCAGCTTCGAAAATGCCATTTCCCTACGACCGTCCGCAACGTTTCTTGACGCACTTCGTTCTGTGCAGCAATAGTCAATCCCCAGGAGTTCCTAGGAACCGACGGCCTTTAACCTAGCGTCAAGACCTACTGTCCAGAAGGAAGTACGCGCGCGGCCCTACGGCCCTCAATACACAATATGTATTTATTTAGCACAATATTTCTCAGCTGTGGAAGGAAAAAGATACAAGAAAGAAGCTTGATATATGTACAAAACAAATTTCAATGATACGAATGTTCAGAATTGATCATGGGAAACGAGGATATTGCAGTTATCAATTTCAGCAAAGCAAAGAAAAATTTTATTTGTCCTTAGTGTGAGAACGCAAAGAATATCGATGTTTCCCGGGACGTGTCTGCTCGTCGAACAAAGGATCCGTTGAAGAGACAGCGTCCTGTTGATCAGTTTGTTGATTTGGTCTTGAGTCTTTTGCTGACAAGTGTTCAACAGTGTCTTTCTGCTGCGCTGAGGGTTCTCCAACAAGCTGTGCGTCGCTAAAAGGTACAAACGCCGGCAATGTCTCAGTTTCTGTTGACGCAATGCCTTTCCTCACCCACGGGTCTGCCGGCAAAGGAATAGGGACTCGCTTACAATGGGTAGCATGTACCCAATTCTTCCGCCCCTCAAGACGAACGGCAGTCCTCGTGGCCAGAAGCACCTGGTAAGGTCCGGTGAAACGGGGGTCCAGATTGTTCTTGCGTGAGAAGTTACGGGTAACCACCCAATCCCCGGGCTGGAGCTGGTGGCCTGGACCCTCCGTCTGCGTCGGCAAGGCGTCGTAAACCTGTTGATGAATTAACCTCAGTTTAGCAGTCAAGTCATGTAAGTAATCAATCAACATCGGATACTCAAGATCAACGAATATTCCTGGCCTAGGAACCCCCCACACATTCGCAGGACGGCCGAACACTATTTCATAGGGGCTAAGCCCTATTCGGGAGTGTACAGTCGCCCTAGTTGACAGTAATGCTAGAGGCAAAGCGTCAGGCCACGAAAGTCCAGTCGTAGCCTGAATCTTCGCTAGCTTTAGTTTAAGGGTGCCATTGTACCCTTCAACCAATCCAGCTGACTGGGGATGATTGGCGCTATGGAATTTTTGATTAATTCCAAGGCCCTTACACACACTCTTCATCACACTTCCAACAAACTCACTTCCGTTATCAGACCACACGACTCTAGGCATTCCATACCGAGGAAAGTATTCCTTCAGTAGGATTTTCGCAGTAGACAAAGCAGTATTATCTTTGAGGGGATAGGCCTCGATCCATCGGGAGAATGCGCAAACCACAACCAAAACGTATTTCAGGTTATTGCATCGCTCCATATGGATGAAGTCCAATTGGATCACCTCAAAGGGATACGAAGGAGGAGCAAAACTGCCAGGGGGAGTTGGAGTTCCTTTGCCAGGATTGTACATTATACACACCATACAATTCTTCACCAGACGTTCAGCGCATTTAGTAATTCCATCATTCTTCCACACAACAGCCAACAACTTGCAAATACCTTTCGCGCTAATATGTGCTAACCCGTGTGCCATTGTCACAACGGCCAGTACATACGCATCAGGCAACATCCATCTTTTCTGATCTGACAAATCAATCCAGCAACCATTCACATCCAACCTTCCCGTACTTTCTTTCCACTTCATCTTTTCAGTATCGGTGGCCTCATTCTGTATTGCTTTCACACTCTCTATAGTATCTTCACACATATTCGATTCTGTAGGCCACCTAACCGAACTCGTCACATACATTCGAGTGCTAAGGTTCCGGGCAGTCTCCTTAGCAATCTCATCTGCAAACGCATTACCACGACCAACATCATCCGTCACTTTACGATGCGCACTACACTTAACAATTGCAACTTGAGCAGGCAAAGTCAATGCATCCAAAAGATCGTTCACAAGCTGGCCATGCTGTATTTTCGTGCCATGTGACGTGAAGAAACCACGCTCTCGCCACAACCGTCCAAAGCTATGCGCTACACCGAAAGCGTACTGGCTATCGGTGTACACATTCACACGTTTACCTTTTGCTAATACACATGCTCTAGTGAGAGCAATCAGCTCTGCAGCTTGGGCAGAATTCTGATTCAATCTCGCAGTCTCAACAACAGTATTCAACGTCACAACAGCATAAGCAGTAGTCACATCGCCATTCGGCAATTTAAAACATGACCCATCCACATACAGAGTGCCCTCCGGGTCTTCCAATGGGGTGTTTTTAAGGTCCACTCGACCTTTTGTTTCCTCCTCTGTCCGCAAGTAACAGTCATGTTCTGTTACTTCATCTGACTCTGCACTAATTGGTAACAAAGTTGCCGGATTTAGGACATTACAACGTTTTATCTGAATATGGCTTGCCAAGAGCGTCAATTCGTACCCAGATAACCTCGCACTCGTCAAGTGCTGAGTTTTCGTTCGATTCAAAAGAGTATCGACTGCATGCGGAACCATCACCGTAAGCATATTATCCATGACCAATCCTGCTGATTGTCGGATGGAGACCGCAGCTGCCGCAGTTGCTCTCAAACAACTCGGCAATGCTCTAGCTACTGGGTCTAAGGTCGAGGAAAAATATGCACATGGACGTTGCTTACCACCAAAAGGTTGCGTTGAGACACTCAAAGCACAACCTTCCCTCTCGTGAACATATAACGTGAACGGCTTGCTGTAATCAGGGGTACCTAACACAGGAGCCGAACACAATGAATCACGTAATTCAGAAAAACTTTTCTGACATTCTTCCGTCCATGGTAAAGGAGTTGAAACATCCTTGCACGTAAGAGCCACCAATGGTTTCGCTAGCAATGAAAAATTAGGAATCCACTGCCTGCAGTACGACGTGATACCTAGAAAGGCACGCACATCTCTTTGGGTGTGTGGCACAGCCATTCGCGCAATCGCTGCAATTCTCTCTGGGGTCAATCTCCTTCCCTCCTTTGACAATAAGTGACCTAGATAGGTTACTTCTTGACAACAATATTGGAGTTTAGAAGGTGACACCTTGTGATTTAACTCACAGAGATGTTGCAGCAACGATACCGTAGCAATTTTGCAAATGTCCTGAGTATCAGCAGCCACCAATAAGTCGTCGACGTATTGGATTAAAGCCGCACCAACCGGCAACCTAAACGCATCTAGTTGACCCTTCAAAGCTTGACTGTAAATCGATGGACTTTCACAGTAGCCCTGAGGAGCGCGTTTGAACCGGAAGCTACGTCCACCAAGAGAGAAACCGAAAAGGTCCCTGCTCTCTTCGGCGATCGGGATGCTGAAAAACGCATTTTTCAAATCAATCACCGAGAACCATGAAGCAGTAGCTGGAATCAGAGTCAGTAGCGCCGTGATGTCAGGCACAACAGGGAATTGAGGAACCACAATTTTATTTACCTCCCGTAAATCGATAACAAAACGATAAACAGGCGGTTTGGTAGGATCAGTACGTTTAAGAATGGGCAGTACAGGGCTGTTGCACACGTTTCCCCGAGTCTCCTCAATAACATCTTTCTCGATCAAATCATAGATGATCGCTAACAAATCTCGTTCACCATCAAGGGAGATACGGTATTGGGGAATACGTGGCAATCGCACATTCGATTTCAACTGAACAACATAAGGGGAGATATCAAGTAGGCCCACATCATTTGGACCCGTCGCCCACAAAGACGCAGGAAGAGAATCCAATTCCGGTGGAAGCTTATCGAGAGACAAATACATGGGAGAGACTACTCTCTCTCCGAACGTAAGCTTTACACCCGCAGGAGAACAATACAAAGTTGCATACAATCGTTTAAGCAAATCCAGACCCAAAAGATTTTCACCACAACCAGTGGTCAAAATCAACGGAGCTTCGAGCTCACGAGGCCCAATTTTAAGGGGCAAAGGGCGTGAAACTGGATTGCTAACGGGGGCGCCAGAGAATCCAACGGAAACATTTGTTAAGCCAGACAAAGGTGCGCCAGGGAGTTTCGAATGCATGATAGAACTTTTCGCTGCACCAGTGTCCAACAGAAAAGGCTCAACGACGCCCGATGTAGCAACTGCGACGTAAGGCCCTCTCTGATCAACCGGAACTGATACCACTCCCTCTCCTTGTCTTTGGCTGTCCTAGTAATTACGATCGTCAGTTCCCTGATCGACGTAATAATCGTCTACATTGTACTGCGCAGATCGTCCTTGCGATGATCCACGTTGATCGAAACAGTTATTAGAATTTGATGAATTGTCGGAACGGTCGTTCTGAGCACCACGACCTCTACCACGTGACGCATGCTGTGAACCACCACGGCCTCCTCTAGATGAATTACCACCATTACGATCATTTAAAGCAGGACAATCAAATTTAATGTGTCCCTCCTGTCTACAATAAGCACATTGATTGTACCCTAACGAAGATCGTTGAAAAGAGGAATCATTACGCGGCTGCGATCGATTCGATTGCGACTGTGATCTATTCTGCTGAGGCGCATTCTGATTAGAACGCGGCGGATATGCTTGTTGCAACAACACTTTAGTTTTCAGCTCTTTCGTCTTTTTATCAGCACGGTCAGTTTCCTCTTTTTCTCTATTTTCATAATATTGTGCCGTAGCCAATATCTGAGCTGAGGTAGAAACGGCCCACGCACTTTCTGAATTCTTCAATTTATGGCTCAAGTCGGGCAATAAGTTCGATACGAATTTATCCACAAACAACCTTTGTCCACCCTCAGTACCCATATCCTGTCCACTATGATCAACGAATGTTTCCTCAAACCTCGTAAAGAAGTCTGAAACACTCTCATCTTTCTTCTGCTTACAGGCTGACAACTTGTCCCAATTTACCCTCATAGCTGGCATAAGCGTTTTCATTAATGTAATGATTCGCTGGGGAAGAAGTTCAATCAACTGATCGGGTTTAGTAGCAGCCACTTGTCCAGCGTCTGCCGCTGTAATGGCAGCCCAATCACCACCTAATTCATTTGCGTGATCTTGGTGACGAATCTTAGCCCATACCGGCTGCGGTACGACATTGCCAAACAACATGTCGATATCGGCAAGATTCATTATCGTAGCGTCTACGAGCTGCGATAATTCCTTATAATACCCAGCAGGATTTTTGCGAGGATCGGGCAAAGTTTGTTTCACCTGAAGCACTTCCGATCGTTTCCATGGGAGGTGTATCCACACTCTCTGGAAATGTGCCGGAACTGGCTGGGCAGCAGTATTATCAGCTGGTACCCAAACCGGCGGAACTTCACGCATAGGATATTGGCCAGACTCATCTTGTTTCTCAATGTCCTCAACGAACAATGCATGAGGAATAGGAGCGGGACGAAGAGATAGTAACCGCTCAATAGCACGTCGGACATTAGTGTCGACTATCAGTCCAGTTGCGAACTGAAGCCGAAGTTCAGACAGGGCGGTCAGCACCTCGTCAGGCGCATAGGCCACTATCTGATCATGTAAGAACTTGCACATTTCATCAAACACATATCTCTGAGTTGGTATGTTGAATTGATCAAACGTTTCGAGGACAACACGAGGTGGATTTCTAACAGGGTTTACCATCCAACCCATCGCCATATTGTATAGCGCAACACGTTCTCTATTAGCAGGAAGCTGGCTACGTCTCTGAGGACCATCAGAACCAGCAGACCCAAAAACAGGTCCGAGCGACTGAAAGAAGTTTGTCACACTGGGAGAATCACGGTTACGAGTAGAGGGACAAGAGTAAGACACAGGACTAACAAGAGAAGGAGTAGAGACATTAGCAACAACAGGGGTTAACAACACAGGAGCAGTAGCGCGAGCAGTAGCGGGAACAGGAGTATGTGGAAGCGGAGGAGCAGTAGGAATAGAAACAGGCAAAGGAGCAGGAACAGTCGGAAGAGCGGGTGCAGGTTGAGGAACTGGCGGAGGAATAACAGGTGGAAGAACAGGTACGGCAGGGACCACAGGAGCTGCGGTACCCTGTACGTACGGAGGTGGCGACTTCATAAGATAGGACATTAAAGAATCCTCAACTGCCTCTTCCTTCTTATCCGACTCCGTAGGCAAAACAGGATAGCATTTATCTATGGACATACGCTGTAGCCTCTCAAACACTTCCTTATCCTTATCCTCCTTATCACGCTGAAACTGCTCAGCTTTCTTCACTATGGTAGCAACATTATCTCGCTCACTACGTTTATTCTGTCTGATTTCTTTCTGTCGGGCTTCTTTACGCCAGAACCGAAAGGCATCAAACATGGCCGGCCTAGATTTGCGTTCGAACAACTTTATTTCCAAATTATCTAAGATCGACGCTTCGAAGCTACCGTGAGGTGGCCAACGAAGATCGCCGTCTTTCTTTGTATATTTTATCCAATAATCGTTAAAAGCAATCGGGCCTAGCCCATGTTTGCTATTTAAGTCATAAGTAGGAGTTCCAACCGGAGGTATCGGACACGAGTCCTCCAGCAGGGAATCCGCACCACAAGGTCTACAACAACTGAACAAAGTACTGCGACCAGGCATCTTGCACGCTAGCCGAGTTTCACAAACTTCAAGGGTTACGGGATTTACCAAGTCCCAGCAAGAACAAAACCCTCGGTCTTTGGCGGCTGCAGTCGTCAAACAAATACAACAACAAAGTACGCTAGCAAAGTGTCACCGACAAAAACACTCACACAGCGTGAACAACAAAAACACTCGCTAAAGTGTTTACAACAAAGACACTCGCTAAAGTGTCTACAACAAAAACACTCGCTAAAGTGTTTACAACAAAGACACTCGCTAAAGTGTCTACAACCAAGAACTCTGGGAGCGACCCACAAATACTTAACTCAAAGATCAATGGCGTCCTCAGGAAGGCCCGTCAATCGTCTCGCTATACCAAGGTCTACGCCAGGCGCCAAAACAGGTCTACAGTCAGGGCAGCAGTCCGTCGCAGCCGTCAGGAGGCGGGAATCTTCGCGGGAAAAGTCTTCGGGCCACTTATTTCGACAACAGGATCGATGAAGCGGGGTGCACCTTCCCTCGGAGATTTCACACGAAGTTCCTCACGATCGTCGGGCTTGGACCGGTACCACTGATGCAGCCCCACGTTGGGCGCCAACTGAAGGACTGGGCTCTTTTGGACCCAGCGGTGCCAGGGCACAACACCTGAAACCTTCGTGGGTAACCTGCTCCGGCGTACAAGTCACAGAGACACGGGACACTTCCTTCGGCGTCAAAGAGTCAAGGTTTATTTACTGCAGGGAACACAGAAGTCACAGGAAGTACATCGGGTGTAGTTCGGGGAGACTGCTTCAAATTCGTTTTGTGGATCGCTCCTTTTATACAGTTTTTACCCATAGGATAACATGAGACACAATAGTTTACAACCCGGTTCCCACATTTAGCTCTCAGAGGGGTCGCTTTGGTCACTTTGAAACACATAAGGTCCGGAACATAAGTGCGGAAACATTTGGCGGTTCCCAACTGTAAAAACCCATCTTCCCACCATTAGCAAATTCCAATCAGCAGTAAAGTAGATCGAAATAGGAACGAAGACAGGTGCAGAGGAAGACGGAGACAGTGGGGAGATCGGAAAGGGTGTAAAAGGGGAGGTATCGAGAAGCACGAGATACAGGCATCAAAGGGACGTGCCTAATGAGATGCACGGCTGAGACAATAAGTCCGTGCGGCAAGATGAGCCTCGAGCGGCGCCATCTGCCTTACAGCAGCAACCCCCTCGTCATAAAGACACTTTCAAAGGACATGTGTCTTCCGCAAATATCTTGGGAGTCCCAGGGTCGCGAAGCGGACAGCGTCCGTTCGCTGACTACTTGAGGGCAAGAGACAAAATGGATGCCGTATCTAAGATGGAACCCGTGGGTACAGCTGAAAAGCCCACGTAACAAACGAACGGTGTAAGTTAGCACAGCGAAACTGCGCACACTTACTAAACTCGTCATTTGCGGTTCATAGATAACAGACTCGACCATATTCGTGCGAGTCGAAAACACCACTTACAATTGTCACGGAACCTCAGCTTCCCATGAGCTTTCAGAAATCCTGCTGTGTGGGACTTGTTGGAGGTAACAGGAGGGGTTGTTTGGCTCCCAAGGACCCTCAGCATCTAAGGAGACTTCATCCCCCAACCAGTACTGTACCAGTAGGGCCGTTTGTAAATTGCTGGAGAAAGGGGGCGGGCTTTGGATGACCTCTCAGGAATCCCACTGTGTGCAACTTACTGGAGGTAACATGAGGGGTTGTTGGCCCCTAAGGACCATCACTAGCTAAGGGAACTTCATCCCCCAACAAGTTGAGCTCCAAGAGTCCCCTTTGCAGAGCGGCTGCCAAACGGCGTGGGGCATCCGGCAACTTCCCCTGGGTTCGGTGTTTTAAAAAAAAATGTTTTTTATTATATTTGCAATGGGCGTCTGGGGCCACACGCCTCCCTCCCTGGCCCAATTTCCACCCCGGGGACCCCATCTGGGCACAGCTTTTTTTCAAAATATTTTTTTATTAGGGGACGGGCCCCCCTCCCAGGGCCAATTTTGGCCTCGGGGGACCCATCCCCTGTGGCCATGCCTCTTTTTTCTGGGTGCCATGAGGGCACCCAGTGATTTGGTTTGTGGACCATGGGGGCTGCCGTAATGCCCCCGCAGTCCCTGTTGGCTCACGTCCACTGGCAGGAGCAGCATGCTGCGACAGACAGAGGGAAGCTGAAAGGCAGCACCCTGTCTGTCAGAGCAATGTTTTCATCTGTTCTGTGAGAAATAGATGAAAACTCCGCTTTCCGCAAGCCGGAGATGTTTGACAGCTCTGGCTTGCAGAAAGCGGAGTTCTGTTTGCATTTGCTTGGTGGGAGCTGTCTAAAGTCAACAACCTCCAAAACCCCTGGGCGGACTAACTGCCTTCCACAAAGACCGGATCTCCTGCAAAGAGCAGCTTTTTTCAAAAGAAACTATGGCCCATTTCCAGGTGACCCGCCGGTCCCAGCGCGGTCCCATAGTCAGTATCCACCATGGGTTGACCCCTCCAGGACTCCTCGATGTCACCTGCAGCCTCTGCACAGAGATTCCAAACGCGAGTTGCCTGGTAAGGTGGAATCCAACATAAAAAAACACCCCTGTATCTGGTCGCCTTGTGCCCTGTTTGAAGAGGAACTGAGGTGCCCCTACATCCCAGAGCCCTCCAACTTACCCACCCTGCTGTTGGTTCCTCCCAGAAGACTTCCTGGACCAAGCCTGCAGCCAAAATCCAAAACCAGCAACCTCTATAAGATTGCATTGGGCTCCTGACTCCTCCTAAGCACCCTGCACCTGGCCGTCATAGTGCTGCTGGTGATGTGGACTTGGTGCTGACTGTGGACCCACTTTGGCTTGATCTTAACCCTAGGAGCTTGGCTCCTGAGACCGAGTGGCCTACCCGTGAGCAGCCCCCAACTGAGGTGCTCCGTAGCCCTATTGGCTAACATTGGCATCCTGCACTCTGTACCTGGCTGTCCTAGTGCCACTGGTGGTGCAATTCGAGTGCCTACTTGGACCTTGGGTAACTTTTATCCTAACCCCAAACACTCCCATTTGTAAGACGTTTACTTACCTGTGAAACCGATAACCTTTTTTCCCCCATAGTAACCTATGTTAAGAGATTTTGGGCCTAAACTGTATGGAGAAAAGAGAACTAAACAGCAAAGTTTAAAAAGTCTTACCTACCGTGTATTGTGAGATCCTAAGTTGTGGTATGTAGGCATACCACCCCAGTACTCAAAGTAATCCAAAAAGTAATCCAAGAGTAATGAAATTCAATTCAATTCAATTCAATTCAAATGATTTATATAGCGCGCTACATACCCAGAGGGTCTCAAGGCGCTTGGAAAAGGGTGGGGAATTACTTGTCGAATATCCAGGTTTTAAGTTGCTTTCTGAATGCTAGGTGGTTTTGAGTGAGGCGAAGGTGAGTGGTAAGTGAGTTCCAGGTTTTGGCTGCCAGGTAGGAGAAGGATCTTCCTCCCATGGTGGTTTTGTTGATGCGAGGTACAGCAGCAAGGGCTTGGTGGGAGGAGCATAGCTGGCGGGAGGGGGTGTAGAAGGAAAGTCGTGTGTTGAGGCATTCAGGTCCAAGTTCGTAAAGTGCTTTGTGTGCGTGGGTTAGGAGGCGGAATGTTATCCTCTTATTGACGGGGAGCCAGTGGAGGTTTTTCAGGTGACCAGAAATGTGATCTTTACGCGGAATGTCTAGTATGAGTCTGGCTGATGCGTTCTGGATGCGTTGGAGTTTTTTCTGAAGTTTTGCGGTGGTACCGGCGTATAGGGTGTTTCCGTAGTCCAAGCGGCTTGTAACCAGTGCGTGGGTGACCGTTTTTCTAGTTTCGGTGGGGATCCAGCGAAATGTTTTTTTGAGCATGTGAAGGATGTTGAAGCAAGATGATGAAACGACGTTGACCTGTCTGGTCATCGAGAGTGAGGAGTCCAGAATGACACCCAGGTTCCGTGCGTGGTCCGTCGGGATGGGTGCTTTTTCAAGGGACTCTGGCCACCACGAGTCGTCCCAGGTGGAGGGGGAGGTACCTAGGATAAGGACTTCTGTTTTGTCGGAATTCAGTTTCAGTCGGCTGAGCTTCATCCACTCGGCTACTTCTCTCATTCCTTTATGTAAGTTTGTTTGGCGGTGTTCGGGTCTTTGGTGAGTGAGAGGATCAGTTGAGTGTCATCAGCGTAGGAGATGATGTTGAGGTTGTGTTGGCGTGCGATGGCCGCGAGGGGGCTCATGTATACGTTGAAGAGGGTGGGGCTGAGTGAAGATCCTTGTGGCACACCGCAGATGACTTCAGTGGCCTCTGACTTGAATGGTGGGAGGCGGACTCTCTGCGTTCTTCCGGCAAGGAACGAGATGATCCATTCCAGTGCTTTTCCTTGGATTCCTATGTTTCTGAGGCGTTGTAACAGGGTGCTATGACAGACTGTGTCGAAGGCTGCGGAGAGGTCGAGGAGGATGAGGGCGACTGTGTCTCCATTGTCCAGTAGAGTTCGAATGTCGTCTGTTGCTGCGATGAGGGCGGTCTCAGTGCTGTGTTTGGCTCGGAAGCCAGACTGTGAGGAGTCTAGGGATTTGTTGGTTTCGAGGAAGGCGGCGAGCTGGTTGTTGACAGCTTTCTCGATGACTTTGGCCGGGAATGGAAGGAGCGAGATGGGGCGGTAGTTTTTGAGTTCGTTGGGGTCAGCTGTGGGTTTTTTCAGAAGGGCGCTGAGTTCTGCGTGTTTCCAGCTTTCTGGGAAGGTGGCGGATTTAAGGGAGCAGTTGATGACATCTCGGAGGTGGGGTGCGATGACGGAGTCAGCTTTGTTGAAGATGTGGTGAGGGCATGGGTCTTTGGGGGATCCTGAGTGGATGGAGTTCATCAGGCGGATGGTGTCCTCAGTGGAGATTGGGTTCCAGTCATTAAGGATGTTCAAGGGGGGTGGGGGTACGGCAGAAGGTAGGGTGCGTTGGTCTCCAGGATGGTTGTCAAAGCTGTTGTGGATGTCTGCTATTTTGTCGTGGAAGAACGAAGCTAGGGAGTCGCAAAGGGCTTGAGAGGGAGTGATGTCGTTGGAGTTGGAAGTGGGGTCGGTAAACTCTTTGACGATGTTGAATAATTCCTTGCTGTTGTGGGCGTTGTTATCAAGTCGGTCTTTGAAAGCGGCTTTCTTGGCGGTTCGGATCAGTTGGTGGTGTATGCGGATGGCGTTTTTGAACGCGTCCCTGGTGCTGGTGTTTGGGTCTTTTTTCCATGTCTTCTCAAGGGAGCGACAGAGTTTCTTCGATTTCTTAAGATCATTGTTGAACCAGGGAGCGTTTTTGCTGCCTAGTTTAATTTGACGTTTTTTCAGGGGTGCTAGGCTGTCGGCGCTGTTGGTTAGCCATTGAGTGAAGTTAATGGCTGCTTGGTTGGGGTTAGAAGAGTGGGCAGGGGGGTTTTGAAGAAGCGATGAGGAGATCTGGTCGATGGTGATTATGGTCCAGTTTCTTCGCAGAGTAGGTTGAGGATGGTTGTGGGTTGTGGTCTTTTTGTAGATAAAGTGAACGCAGCTGTGGTCCGTCCAATGGAGAGCTGTGGTGTGACTGAAGGAGATATGTTTGCTGGAGGTGAAGATAGGGTCGAGAGTGTGACCTGCGTGGTGAGTGGGGGTATTAACAAGTTGTTTGAGTCCGAGGTTGGCGAGATTGTCCAGCAGGGTAGTGGTGTTGCTGTCGTTGCTTTTTTCCAGGTGAAAATTGAGGTCTCCCAATAGAATGTAATCCTCGGAGGGGAGGGCGTGTGGGGTGATAAAGTCAGTGATGTCTTCACTGAATTGTGCACGGGGTCCTGGTGGCCTCTAGAGGAGGGTGCCTCTGAGTGAGGTCTTGGGGTCGGTGTGGATCTGGAAGTGAAGGTGTTCGGCGCTAGCGAGGTTGATGTCTGAGATGGTTGAGATGCGGATGGAGTTCTTATGGATGATAGCGATGCCTCCTCCTGTTTGCTTGGTGCGGTCTTTTCGGATGATCTTGTAACCTTCCGGGATGGCAATGGTGATGTCTGGAGCTGAGGAGGCGTTCATCCATGTTTCTGTTAGGAAGGCGACGTCCGGAGAGATGGTGTCTAGTAGATTCCAGAGGTCGATGGCGTGTCTGTGGACCGAGCGGGTGTTGAGCAGGATGCATTTAAGGTGGTTGGTGTCAGGTCTCTGTTTGGTGTTAGTGGATGAGGAGTTGGTCTTGGTGCCGTCAAACTTGCAGGAGTTGCATGAGAAGGGTCCATGGGTGTGTCCGGGGGTGGCTTGGGCGCAGTTGGGGAGTCGACCGGGGTTAAGGGCTAAGAGGGTGGAGGCGGCGTATGTAATGCGGGTGGGGTGGGTGGGACGGGGGCCAGGGGGTCTGGCGCTGGGCGCGGCCTTGGCGCGGACGGGCGTAGATGGGCTTACCTTTGGCGCACCTTCGGCGCGGCCGTAGCGCGTGGACGCTGCACGTTGGGGCATTCGACTTAAATGGATAGTCGAGGGAGGCGGAGCGTGGGAGGGTCAGCAGGGAGACATTAGCTGGGAGGGTAGGCGGGACAATCGAGTAAACAACAAGCCAGGTTCCAAAATGGAGGTTGGAAAGTGAAACTGGGACAGACTATGTTTAGTGCAAAGCTAATACCACAATGAATGCACAGTCGAGGCAGCACAAGAATGCAGATTAAACAATGTCAGCAGTAGCTACAATCACGTGAAGTTAAACCACAATGCAGAAAATGATGCGAGGTACGGTGCTATTAATTAGTCAAAGCGCTATGTTTAAAATAACAATTTCTATCATGTGCGATGATGCCAGGTCAGTTTCACTCAGGCGCTGTGCTTCAATGTCGAGCGCGATGTTCAGAATGCACTTTAAAAGCTAATTGACTCGAACCTGATGTTCAGAGCTCCTTACAATCACGCGCTATGTTTAGTATGCTAATGCAGTCGAGCGCAAGTTACAAATTCTGCTTTACAGCTATGCGCGATGAAATAAAGTAATTGCAAGTGAGTGTGATGCTCAAATTTCTACAATACCAGCGTGCAGCAGATCTCAATGGCCAGGGAGCGTGGGGGGGAGCGACCGTCTGGAATCAGTAATTACTGTGTAATTTAAACTGTTTACAAAGAATCTACTATGCTGTAACAATTGCAATTTCAAGTACAACTGTATTTCCTTGAAAATTCTTGCTTTTTAAAGTATATTTTACTCACCTGTACCAAGTCCTGCTTGCTTCTAAAAATAAAATATAAGCATATCTTTATTATACTTATCTCATTGGTCTGGATTCTGTCTCTCAGTGTGTGTATCAGTCCTTGATTGAGTGAATACAATAAATGCTTAACAAACCCTCTGGATAAGCCAAACTGCTCGCCCACACTACATCAAAGAGAGCTGTTAGTACTTACCTAATTTAGCCTCTGCTGTACATGGGGACTCCCTGGACTGTTCGGCAGCCAGCCGGAACCTGAAAATGGCCCTCAAGAAAAAACCAAGGGATTCCGCACATATTAAAATCTTACGATCTGCATACAAATAAACTATGGCATCCGGAAAAAGGACATAAAAGCACACATCTGGGAGTCCTACCTGGATCCATCGACCCTGGGTAACAGCTCTAAGTTCTGAAGCATAATTAATAAGCCAATGTTTGATGACCCTAATGCTCCCAGTCTTTGAACCATCATACCCGAGGACGAGTGGGTCTCCCATTTTAGTTCAATTTTCAAGAGCGATGAACCACAGGTGATAGATGAAATTAAAATTACAGAAGAAGTTCCTTTGCACTTCACAGTTGAAGAAGTTGAGAAGGGGATTCGCGGCTTAACCAGTAATAATGCCCCTGGCCCAGACGGCCTCCCTCCAGATCTATACAAATCAAATATCTCACTATGGGCCCCAATCTTTACTGCGGTTGTAAAATGCTGGAGTCGCAACCGGGAGCCCAAAGACCTGGGGGGCCTCAACCATAGTACCCGTCTACAAGAAGGGTGACAGAAACAATGCAGCATGTTACAGGCCTATCTCCCTGATAAACTCAGTTGCCAAGGTAGTGGGAGGAATAATTTTAAGTAGGCTGACCATGTGGGCTAAAATCAACAATGTAATGTCCCCCGTTCAATATGGGTTCAGACCAGGGCACTCAACAATAACTCAATGCCTGAACCTATACTTAATCAGTGGTAAGTATACTATGGCCAGAAAAGGATCTGTGTATATGGCCTTTATGGACTTATCATCGGCCTTTGATTGTGTCGATAGAGGCAGGCTCTGGGACGTGTTGCTCAAAATGGGGGTTGAGAAGAATTTGATTAATTTTTTAGCCGACCTTCATAGCGATACTCGAGCAAACGTTCGCTATACAAAAGACCTGAAAGTTACCAGAGATTTTAAGATAAATCGGGGGGTTAGGCAGGGCTGCATTTTAGCGCTGTTTCTTTTTAATCTATATATTAATGGACTTGAGGAGCATCTTTTAAACACAAAAACTGATTACCCATACATAGGGAACAAGGGCGTGCCTGTTCTGCTCTATGCAGACGACGCCGTCCTTATCTCCAGAACTGCACTGGGCCTCCAAATATTACTCGATTCCTTTTTTTCATTTATGAAATCAAGGGGCCTAAGCATCAACAATACAAAATCATTTGCCATGAAGATAGGTTCTGGCCTAAAAAAGTCTTATCCCTTCTTCGTTAATGGGGAAAAAATACCGATAACAAAGACTTTTTCATACCTTGGCGTATTGTTTGACCATAAACTAACTTGGGGACCTGCGGTAAGGAAAAAAAAGGGAGAAACAGCAAGGACAAATGCTGCAATAACAGACTTTGCACGAAAAATGGGAAACACGCCAGTGGCTGCTTTGATGAAACTGTATCAAGCCAAAAGCACCGCTGTGGCCTGTTACGGGAGCGAAATTTGGGGCTTTGTCCCTGTGGGTGACCTCGTAACAACCGAAAATAATTTCCTAAAACAAGTGCTAAGTCTACCTAAAGGCACTGCTAATTTCTCCATTCACGAAGAACTTGGTATGTCCTACCTAGGAGATAAAATAGCTGTCAACCCTTTGCTGTGCTGGCTAAACTGCTGGACGAATGATGATATACCGTTCACCCAAAACATCCTTCTTGAAGCACTCACTTGGGAAGGGAAATACAAGATACCTTGGTTAAAATATATCAGAAACTGTCTTCATGAATTGGGTCGGCTGGAACTTTTCCTAGCACCACAGCAAGTATCCAAACAAGATGTAATCCATGTGAAAGATACCTTTATGTTGAATCGGCAGCTAGCTAGGGAAGAGTCTGAGCTTAAAAAAGGTAGTGTGAGGAAGCATGTCTTAACAAAATCTTGCGTGCAAATTGAACCCTATCTATCCTGGCCCATTTCCAGATATGAACGTTTTCTGATGTCCAGATTTCGCTTTGATCTGTATCATTTGTTGCTAGCTGTGCCTAGTGGGGCCCACAGGGGACAAGTGTTGCCAGCTTGCGGCTGCGACAGTAAGTCTCTGCAAGACCTGGCTCACTTTTTATTCATATGCTCCTACTACACGATACCACGAAAATTGTTCCTAAAACCCCTTTTTAAGCAACTAAATTTTGTACAAATAAGGCCGGCATTATTATATCTTCAAATGCTACACTGTGAAAGTACCATGTTTTTATGTAATTTTTTAAAAACAGCCTTGAAGTTCAGAAAAAGTATGGAAGGTTAATTGTTTAATGAATTATGCTCCCCCCAAGTAATATGTCTTTGTAACTTCTCGCTCTTGATAAACTGTCTTTTTAATACTGATTTGAATGTATATGTTATTTTAACGTACTTTTATGACTGTACTGCATACTGTCGAATAAAGGAATTTTGAATTGAATTGAATTGAATTGACTCCCTGGACTCTGTGCTGACTATACCTTAATTTGGTAAAGTATACACAGAGCCAGCATCCTAAACTGTCTATTAGCGAAGACCTTGGCTCCAACAGCTCAGCACACCACTTTCCTGTGTAATCCTGACAGTGACTGTTTGGCCTGTCTATTCTTTATCTGTCCCTGCCACATTGTTGGTCATAGCAGTAATCCTTGACTGCTTGGGAATCTGTGGAATGCAACACACATACGCTGCTCTCTAAGTTGGTCCCATGCTCTATGATGCCTCATACCGTTTTGGGCCCTGCCACCCAACTGACTTTCTGTGATGCGCCAATTGGCTGTTCTTGTTGCAGCTGGTTACTACATCTTTCACGTGCATCCAACAGGCCTAGCTGGCAACTTGGTTGCTGATCCTCACCAGCATAACCAAACAGGTCTTTTTTGCCTTCTTGCAATGTAGGGGTCAAAATGTCATTGCCACTATTACACCCAATATTAATCAAAGAGATTGGCTAGTAGGAGTCACAGCCGGTGAGTGGCTTTTAAAAAATATATATATATTTATTTTAATTGAGATTTCGTATTGCGCACAGGTACAATATCAATGCTTGTCAAGATGTAATCTTGAACATATCCGACTGTTATAATAAAATTAACGTAAATGAAACATCAAACTGGATACAGAGCTCCCCTTCAATTTAAAAAACTGTTAGCATGGCATTCGCTATGTCTGTGAGTATCAGTCTTGAACAGTCATATATCATATGTATATTACTTAGAACATTTGCAGTTCAATGAGATAGATAATGGAAATCACAACCCACACTATAGCCATCCTCCCCCCCTAGAATCACGCCGTAGGATTATCCCCAAACTTTTTGCTTCTTCCTACCTTGTCTTTCTTGACCGGTGGTTGTTGGCAATTGGACTCTGAGCACTTTACCACTGCTGATCAGTGCTAAAGTGCATATGCTCTCTCTATAAATTGTTATTGTGATTGGTTATCCATGATTGGCATATTTGTTTTACCAGTAAGGCCTTAGCAAAGTGCACTGAGTGTGCCAGGGCTGGTGATTCAAATGCTGCTAGTGGGCCTGCAACACTGATTGTACCACCCACACAAGTAGCCCTAAAATGGTGTCTCAGGCCTGCCACCGCAGTGCCTTTGGGCAGTTGCTAACTGCCATGCTGACCTGACCGGTGTCCCCACTGGTCAGGCCTAACCCTTCCCTTTCTGTACACATTGGACACCCCTATGGAAGGCCCAAGGTAGCTCCCTGGGCAGGGTGCAGTGTATGTGAAGGGTAGGACATGTCCTGATGTAGGTGACATGCCCTGATAGTGAAATACTGCCAATTTAGTTTTTCACTATTGAGAGGGCTATCTTGCCCATAGGCTATAATGGGGAATGCTGTGTATAATGTTTACCTGCCTATCTTCCCATAGGAGCAAGATAGAAAATTAAAGTCTGGTATCCCTGAACTCAGAATTTAATAACCTATCTTTTAGGAAGGATGGTTTTTAAATCCTGTGTTTGAGAACAGCACTTTTAGAAAGTGGCTGTTCTCTTGCCTGACCTTTCTGTGTGCCTTGCCCTGGCTGTGACTTGACTGTCTGGTCTGTGAGTGACAGGGGCTGGGGAGCCCCCAGGAGGCTGGATGAGTCAGCCCTAGGCTGAATAGCCGCATCTGCATCTTGAGTGGTGGGAGGGGATAGCACCTGGGCCTGAATGGGGCTGTGCCTGCCTTCCTCATTGATGGCTCCATCTCCTGCTGGGTGGCTGACAACCCTGCCGCTCTCTCAGAAAGGAAAGAAGAAGACAGGAAAACAAAGTGCTCCAGGACTGACCAGAACTGGTTCTACTAAACCAAGCCTCTCTGCCTCCAGAGAACAAAGGAAAGACTGGTATAAAAAGGGCTACCCAGACTACAGAAAATTAGATCATCCTGGAATCAAGAAGGAACCTCTGCCAAGGAGAATGTTGGAAGACGGAGAGGAAGGACTGTCCTGCTGTGTGTTTGTGGGCTGACCTGCAGTTATTTGCTGCCGAAGGAGGGGAAGGACTGTGTTGTGCTGTTGCTGTGTCCCCTTGCTTGAAGAGATCTCCAAGGGCCTGAGGAGAGCTGTTCTACTGTTAGGAAGTCCCAGGAACAAAAGGACTTCACCCCCAAGCTTCCCCCTGAATTCTGCTGTAGGAGTTCTGCCCTTCCTAGAGTGCTTGATCCAATTGTGGGGCCTCTGGAAGTTGTGCCGGCTGATTGGGGAGCTGGACAAGAAGAAAAGAAAAAGATCTTTAATTTACACGCATCGCTCGCTTGTGGAGCGCATCCCCGACAGTGCGAGGCAATTCCCCCCTCTGCGAAGATCGAGATCGTCGCATCGCCTGTTGCCGCTGCAAGAACCGACGCATTGTTCGCTTGCGGAATGCATCGCCCCGGTGCGGAAAGATTCCTGTTTCTGCGAGTATTGTCTCAGAGCCTGTCGTCGCTGGTTGAGATCGTCGCACCGCTTGCTTGCGGACCGTATCAATTCGCTGCGAACATCGTCACAGAGCCATCGCATCGAGGGGCCGCGAGAGGAGAAGATCGACGCTGCGCATCGCTGCCGCACCTGAGATTGTCGCCGTCCCGAAGCTGTCGCATAGCCTCCCCAGGGTCTCAGGAGTGTCGCATCGCTTGTTTTTCAACGCTGCAGCTTCCATTTGGAACTTTGTCGCATCTACAGGTACTTTGGGCTAAACGTGACGCAACTGTGGATTATTCTGACGCAAACCCTAGAACTCTTTTAAAATCATATTCTTGAACCGTGTATTTTGGATTTTTGTCGTTTTGGTCTTGTGTAGTTTAGATAAAGATACTTTATTTTTCTAAACTGGTATGTAGTCCATTTGTGGTGTTTTCACTGTGTTACTGTGAGTGTTGGTACAAATACTTAACACATTGCCTTTGATAAGCCTGTCTGCTCGTGCCAAGCTACCAAGGGCGTGAGCAGGGGTTATCTAAAGAGTGTATCCCCCTTACCCTGAGTAGAAGCAAGGGTCACTATTTGGACATTAGTACCTACCTCTACCAACTAGAGACCCCCAGATCTAACACATCCATTATACGCACTCCCCCCTTTCTGGTAAGTGTGCTACTCCAGTGTTATCAGGGGTAACAAGTAGTTTTTAACCCCCTCAAAAATCACACATAGGTGCCAATTCCGATGTGGGCGGAAGGACTCCGACCATCGGTCTGAGCCCACCTGCCTGCATCGCAGTGTGTAGTTCGCATTCCTTTCCGACAGAGCCATTCTGAAGGGTTCGTCAGAAAGGAATCCCACTAAGGGAAACCCCACAGAAAGGCAGTGGAATTCTAACTTTGGGGGCTCCCAGCAGGGCCTCCATGGGTAAGAGGCCACCAATTGGTCCCTGTGCCGTGGGTTGCAGGGATGAACTGCACCTCTGCACTTGACAATGCGAGCATGCATTCTGTTGGGAATGCATGCTCCCATTGTTAAGTATAGGTTTGGGACCATACAGGGTTAGGTTGCATCCTACTTGCAGAGCTAGAACCGATGACAATAGGTTGTTTGGTTCCAGTTCCTGTCCGATATCGGACAGACTCTGGTCCTTCCAACATCAGAATCGGCCCCATAATGTCCTTAATCCATCTCCAATGGATATGTCTGTAGATAAGTTCTCAATAGGTGCAAGATGTCTTTCGGCTGTGCGGCTGGCGGTTGCAGTTTGGCATGTATGTCCCTGGTGGTATCACAGTATATCACGTCTCGTATTCAGGCCTTTGTTATGTGAACCCGAGTGCTACTCCAGTGCAATGAGATTTGACGCTTCGCTACTAGTAGGGCAATGGCAGCGAACCTACGCCCTCTTTTCTGTAGAGGTTTAACATACCCTAGCAAGGCCATCAGTGGTGTAGGTTGTATAGTGCTTTCCACCATCAGGGACAAAATTCTAAAATCCTCCACCCTGTATGCTAATATGGGGCCCTAGCTCCAAGTCAGGTGAAAACAATTCCTGATCAGCAGCACATCTGGGCCATTTTGGCCAGTAGTCACAGCGTGATGTATGCTTGGTGTAGGTACTTAAAGTGTAATAACTTATTGGATACGTATCTCATTTGTTCACAATCATATGACCATATTTGAATTTTGGCAGTGGGACTCCCAGATCCTGTTCCGAGGCTTGACGTACCTTGCCTCCGACCCCTGGACGGAGGCAGAGGCTGTGTGATAAAGTTGTGACACCAAATGTGCCCCTTCCGATGCAGAGTGACTTGTAAGAAATCTGCTGGTTCCGACGCTGTGTTTGGGAGTGCTCCACTTAGGGAGCTACGCACCCTGTGAAGGACAAATCTATCCATATATGACACATCCCCATTCGAAGTGAGATCTCCCACCATGCGCAACTGAGAGTCATTGAAGAAATTGCCCACAGTATGCAATCCATATTGAGCTATAGTGTGCTTGGTAAGTGCTTCAGTTGTTGGGGGTAGCCAAGGGTTATTAGCTAATTGTATATGAGGGGAATACAGGAATTTGGCATGTAAGTATCTCTGTAGCTTGGACCATGATCGGCATGCAGTAGGCAATTTCTGAATCTCATCAGGGTTCCGTGTGGTAGGATAACTGAAAGTGGGTTTGGGTGGACCTGAGAGCACTCAGACTTAAGATATTGCAGCCTGGCATCCATGTGGTACCTGTAATACATGAAATGAATTTGAGCGATCAGATAATACAAATAGAAATCAGGGACTCCGAGCCCTCATAGCCGATATGTCATAACTAGTGTTTTTCACCCAATGCGCAGATGTTTGCCTGCCCATATCAATCAAATTAGCAGGGCCCGCAAGGTGTCAACGAATTTTACAGTAAGTGCAATGGGAATATTTAAAAAGTGATACAAAAAACGTGGAGGCACCACCTTTTGCATAATAGCAATTCTACCAGCCATCGAAAGTGGGAGTTTGATCCTGGCCCAACTTTCATAGTAAGCTTATCGGTTCCTGGCCTGTAGTTTAGACGAATCACCTCAGGAGCCCCACAATGTAGAAAGATGCCTAGATACTTGAGGAGGTCTGTGCACCATCGCAATGGAAAATTTATATCCACCTGTACAGTGGCCCGGGTCAATGGAAAAATATCTGACTTATTCCAGTTGATTATGAGTCCAGAATATACTCCAAATAATACTACTTTGAGCAGTAACGGAGCAACTGAGTAACAGCATCACATTGTCGCCGTGAAACAAAATCACTAGCAGCCCATGATGGAATCTCAAACCGCAGTGTATATGCTTTTGAGAGAGCGCAATTTGAATGAAACATATGTCCGTACCATATTTACAAGCCTGTAGCATATTTAGAACTTGTAACATGAAATTAGAAGCTTATAGCATGAAGTTAGCACATGTAACTTAGTAATAAGAAATGTATCTGTATTCACTTTAGAATATGCATTTGAAAGGCCCGTATACATAGGTTGGGCTAATATAGAAATGTGAAAATGCTTAAACGTGCTAAACTGAATACGTATGTAATCATTAGACGGAGAAAGCGGTACAATGTAAAGCAAAGAAATGTGCAGACTATATAGCACTGTGAAAGAAAAGAGAGTATAACGTTGTATTTTATGTAACATGAATTCAAGTATAATCAATAGTTTACTAATTCGATTATATATATGTGCGTTAAAGGTCATACCGTGTAGAAGAGTTTGTAGGAATTTTAGAATAGTGTGTTCATATGTGATTTTAACCTAACGGACCAAGGGTTCGCAAGAGTGTAGTCCACTGCATGTAATTTAGTGGTCTCTCAGGAAGAGGGGGATAGCTTTGATCTGTACGTGCGAGACAAGAGTCAAAGGTCTTGTTAAATTTAAAGTGACAATGCTGGACGAAGTTTATGGCTTAAGTGAGATAAGGGACGCTTGGAATTTGGGGTCTTGTTACGAAGTGTCTGTTCACAGGACCAAACGAGGTTACGATCAAACGGTAATGAATGGAACTCTGTTGAGGTGATAGACTTTGCTCTGAAAGTGTCAACTGGAATGTCATGAGGTTACCAGCAAGATGACGAAGATGGCGCCTAAGAAACAAGGTCAACTTAACGGACGACGCGAAGAGATGAAGCTATGGAAAAACCCAGAATGAGATCACGTGAAATGTGTACGTGGTGGGCGTCTCAAAGGGGCGTTCCACCCATACTGTGATTTTGTATTTAGGGACAGCACCCCGGGGAGAAGAGAGAGCAGATGGCCTGAGCGCAGAACAGAAGATCAGAGAGCTGAGCGCAAGGGAGCAGTAGGCCGAGGACCCTTAGAGAGCGGATGGGTAGGCAGAAAGGGTACTGTTTCTCGACATAGGTTTCCATCAGAGATTAAGAGAGTTTGAACTTCTTTGGAAGTCAAACAGCTGACACCTTTTTAGGTAAAGAACTTGCGAAGTAGGGATGTCACTTAGTATAGAGTAGGGACAGATTTAACTTGTTTTATCTTCTTTTAGATGGCGCATCATATCCACTTTGTGTCTATGCTATTCAATTTGTTGATTCTAGAATTGGTTTTAATCGTTTTCTTTTGTAGACTGAGATTCTTTAGGGAATTTATGTTCCTTTTAGTTCCTGTATACTTGTTGAATCTTATCCTGAGAGGATTGTATATGCAATTGACATTAATTTTATATTAAACTTTTAAACTTTATCAGTCGTAAGTGGTTCTTCAGAGTTGCGTCAGTTTATGGGGTTGATCTAACTTATGTGGGTTTTGTCTTTTACTCAATGACAGTCAATAATCGATCCAAAATTGGATGAATGAGATAGGTATCTAGGTGATCAGAAAAGATATCAAAATCTCATTCCCCGCAGTTTTCTTGGAGTTGCCTCGCTAGGGGGTCCATTGCAATAATGAAAAGCAGGGGAGAGAGTGGGCAACACTGCCTGGTGCCCCGGGTGCCTTTCCAGCGATCTAAACTTGGAGGCATGCTCGGTATAGCATAGCGTACCACACATTGGCCTTCTGTAATGTTCATTTAATGTCTGCATATTTGCGGCGCACCTCCTGCACAATTGAAGTGAAGTCTGGGAAGAACGCTAGCTCTGCACCTTGATATCTGATCGTTCTCAGGCCAGCCAGAGGGTTACATCACAGTTGTGGTAGTTAAGGAGCTGCACTATTATTAACCTGGGGGGTACCCCTGGTTCCGGTTGCGGTCCTAATGTTTGGTGCGCCCTCTCCACTGCAAAAGTCCCGTAAAAGGATTCCTTGCCAAGGATGTCTGACAGTATTGTCTCAACAAACTTGGCCATGGCACCAGTATTCGTGGACTTGGCTCCCCAGCAATTCAAACGTTGCTGCAGCATGAGTGGGCTTCCAAATCTTCAGACTTGGAGGCCACTGTCTTCAATAGTCGTTCCATCCTCTCCAGCCTCTTGCTGGTGGTAGGTTGCAGATCTTCTGGGCTGATATCTGCTGTTCTGCATCGCCATGCGGGTATTGTGCTGCTCGAAACACCCATGTGTATCATCAAGGCATGTAGTGAGGGTGTCTAGGCGGTTGTTAATTGCCTTGAAACTGGCACATAGTTCTGCCATAATGGCGGCTGCACCTTCTAATGTGGGGGCTTCAGTGCCCAATGGTCTCTCTGTCTCTTCACGCCTGGGGATCTTTGTGCCATCTACCGACATCTGGTGCTGCTTGGCTCTGTCCACCCCTTTGTGAGGTAAGGCCACATACAGTACACTTGGCATGAAAAGCAGGGACCCTATGTAGGTCACGTAGGCAATGCCGGTAGCGTGGGTCCAAGCCAGAAATATGGCAGCCCATCTGAGCACTATGACTACGCAGGCACGTCTGCTTTTGCAACTTCAGAAGTGTCCTTTCTGCAGTTTAAAGAAGGGGAATGCAGATCTGCATGTGACTGTGTCTGGCCTCCACGCACATCAGGTCTGGTTGGCGGGGAGGAGGAAGGCTTGACATGTTCTATATGCATGCCCCAGGGATTTATAACTGTGCTTGTGACCTTGGCTATTGCTTAATATGCTATTTTGTGGTGAGCATAACCTCAGAGGTGTTTCAGCATGGAGCATAGGAGCGTAGTATTGCAGGTGCAGCCCCCGGTCTCCATTTATAGCAAAGGGAGGGGTAATCCAGCACATTCACAGGTCTGCTTCATGAGATTATGGCCGCTCAGCCATAAGTCTGCAACTTGCCACCCGAGCGTTCTTTATGTGGGATCAGGGCAGCATGTGTGGTAGATGGCTAGTTACATAGCAGGCGGCACCGGAGTTTCAGCCATCTTGGTTGCAGTTCAGCCATGCTCCCGTCTGCGGGTGGCTTACCAAGCTTGGCATGGACTACTATGCTGGCCCTTTCCTGAGGTCATGTTAATGTCAACTCTCTTAGGGAATTATCAGAGAGGCAAATCAGCAAAACATGGGCTCCAGTTACTGTTGTTAAATCCCCCACTGTGATCTAAAAATAATCTAGACTTGGGTAAGAGTGGTGTGGAGAAAAATAAAATATGTATTCCAGAGCATCGTGGTGCATCATCCACCAGTCACCAATAAGTCTCAGGGAATTCACCCAGTCCAATAATAACACCGGTCAACATTGGCCGGTGTTATCTCTCAAGTCCATTTGAGGGTTCATCAGTGTATTGAAGTTTCCTCCTATGACTATCTCATCATTGTGGGCAGCAGGTAGCCGCTGAGTCAAATCCACCAAAGTACTCTCATTGAGAGTTAGAGGTACATATGTTTTTACTATCATCCAGATTTCCCCTTCTAGAATTCTCAAGATTTTAGCATACTATCCTAGCATGTCAAGTGTCTGACACGACCAGAGGGAAGGACATATGTAACAAAATTACAACTCTCGTAGATGAGCAAGGCAATCCCGCATGGTAAATCCTCCTGTAGTCATGTCTGGGGTATAAGAAATTTACCAACGGAATGTGAGGCAGTAGCAAAATATGCTAGGCAGCAGTGGTTAAAAGTATTTAATGAAAATGACAAGCTAACATTTAGATTGTTTACTGTAAGAAAGTGGGGTTGTTGGTTGAGGGGGGTGGAAGCCCTACTTAGGCAGCAACCACATTTATGGTCAGATGAACTAAAAAAATCACTAAATTAAGTTGTGCTTAACCCTTTGGTAGCTTTATACAATAGTAGTCAGGAGTAACTTAGAAGCAATATGTAAAGAATGTATGTGGCACACCAACAGTAATAAAGTGGAAATGCACAACAAGAAAATAATTGCCAAACCAATTTAGAAACATGGATCACAGTTTAATAAATATAATGACACCAAAACAAAATAAATCCAATCAGTAGAACCAGAGATATGTAAACAAAATAGCTCAAAGCACAAAGCACCCTGTAGCTCACACAGGAGGCAAGCCACATAGCCTTTGACATCACTCTGGTAGTCCTGGGTTCAAGCAGCAAGGCAGGCCTCTATCAGCAGGGCTTTCCTCTGGGGAGCAAAACAGGCCTCAAGCAGATTGAGGTTACTCTGGTAGACACAGAGCAGTCCTATGTGAAACAAAACAAGCCTCTAGCAGCAGGCCTGGGATTTGTGGTGTATTTAAATCTATCATGTATTTTCCGCCTTCACCACACAGAGTCAAGTCAAGTCAAGTCAAGTCAAGTCAAAGATTTATATAGCGCGCTACATACCCAGAGGGTCTCAAGGCGCTTGAAGAAGGGTGGGGAGTTACTTGTCGAATATCCACGTTTTGAGTTGTTTTCTGAATGCTAGGTGGTTCTGAGTAAGGCGAAGGTCAGTGGGAAGTGAGTTCTAAGTTTTAGCTGCTAGGTAGGAGAAGGATCTACCTCCCATGGTGGTTTTGTTGATGCGGGGTACAGTGGCAAGGGCTTGGTTGGAGGATCGTAGCTGGCGGGAGGGGGTGTAGAAGGATAGTCGTGTGTTGAGGCATTCGGGTCCGATTTCGTAGAGTGCTTTGTGTGCGTGGGTTAGGAGCCGGAAAGTGATCCTCTTATTGACGGGGAGCCAGTGGAGGTTTTTCAGGTGATCAGAGATGTGTTCTTTACGCGGGATGTCTAATATGAGCCTGGCTGAGGCGTTCTGGATGCGTTGTAGTTTTTTCTGGAGTTTTGCGGTGGTGCCGGCGTAGAGGGTGTTTCCGTAGTCCAGTCGGCTCGTGACCAGAGCGTGGGTGACTGTTTTTCTAGTTTCGGTAGGGATCCAGCGAAATGTTTTTTTGAGCATGCGAAGAATGTTGAAGCAAGATGAAGAAACGGCGTTGACTTGTCTGTTCATCGAGAGTGAGGAATCCAGGATGACGCCCAGGTTCCGTGCGTGGTCCGTCGGGATGGGTGCTTTTCCAAGGGCCTCTGGCCACCAAGAGTCGTCCCAGGCAGAGGGGGAGGAACCTAAGATGAGGACTTCTGTTTTGTCTGAGTTCAGTTTCAGACGGCTGTGCTTCATCCATTCGGCTACTTCTTTCATTCCTTCGTGTAGGTTGGTTTTGGCCGTGTTAGGGTCTCTGGTGAGTGATAGGATCAGTTGAGTGTCGTCGGCGTAGGAGATGATGTTGAGGTTATGTTGGCGTGCGATGGCCGCGAGGGGGCTCATGTAGACATTGAAGAGGGTGGGACTGAGTGAGGACCCTTGAGGTATGCCGCAGATGACTTCAGTGGCCTCTGACTTGAATGGTGGAAGGCGGACTCTCTGCGTTCTTCCGGAGAGGAACGAGGTGATCCATTCCAGTGCTTTTCCTTGGATTCCGATGTTTTTGAGGCGCTGTAGAAGGGTGCTATGGCAGACTGTGTCGAAGGCTGCGGAGAGGTCGAGGAGGATGAGGGCGACTGTGTCTCCATTGTCCAGAAGAGTTTGAATGTCGTCTGTTGCTGCGATGAGGGCGGTTTCGGTGCTGTGCTTGGCTCGGAAGCCGGACTGTGAGGAGTCGAGGGATTTGTTGGTTTCGAGGAATGCGGCGAGCTGGTTGTTGACAGCTTTCTCGATGACTTTGGCTGGGAATGGAAGGAGTGAGATAGGGCGATAGTTTTTGAGTTCGGTGGGGTCAGCTGTGGGTTTCTTCAGGAGGGCGCTGAGTTCGGCATGTTTCCAGCTTTCCGGGAAGGTTGCGGAGTTGAGGGAGCAATTGATGACGTCTCGGAGGTGCGGTGCAATAATGGAGTCTGCTTTGTTAACCCCTTGCCTGCTGATGACGGAACCGCTCCGTCATCACCTGCGGTGGCGCTGTGCTGATGACGGAGCGGTTCTGCCATGGCCCAGTCGGCGCTCCTGCGCGGCGCGAATTCCGTGCCTGCGCTGAGCATTCCATTGAGCGGGGCGGGCCATGACGGAACCGCTCCGTCATAAGCACAGCCCCACCGATGCTGGTGACGGAGCCGTTCCGTCACCAGCATGCGGCCGCCGCGCGGCCGCACCGCCCCCTTAGCACTGCGGCAGAATAGCCGCCGCAGTGAAGGGGTTAAAGATGTGGTGGGGGCAAGGGTCAGTGGGGGATCCTGAGTGGATAGAGTTCATCAGACGGATGGTGTCCTCAGTGGAGATTGGCTTCCAGTCATTGAGGATGTTCAGGGGGGGTGGGGTTCCTGCAGGGGATTGGGAGGGTTGGTCTCCGGGTTGGTTGTCGAAGCTGTTGTGGATGTCTGCAATTTTGTTGTGGAAGAATGAGGCTAGGGAGTCGCAGAGGGCTTGAGAGGGGGTGATGTCGTTGGAGTTGGCTGAGGGGTTTGTAAATTCCTTGACGATGTTGAATAATTCCTTGCTGTTGTGGGCGTTATTATCTAGACGGTCCTTGAAGGCTGCTTTCTTGGCATTTCGGATTAGTTGGTGGTGTATGCGGGTGGCGTTTTTGAAGGCGTCCTTGGTGCTGGTGGTTGGGTCTTTTTTCCAGGCCTTTTCGAGGGAGCGACAGAGTTTCTTGGATTTCTTAAGGTCATCGTTGAACCAGGAGGCCTTCTTGCTGCCTAGTTTGATTTGTCGTTTTTTCAGTGGTGCTAGGATGTCGGCGCTGTTGGATAACCATTGGGTGAGGTTGGTGGCTGCTTGGTCTGGGTTTGAGGAATGGGCGGGGGGCTTTTGAAGAAGCGATGAGGAGATCTGGTCGATGGTGATTTTGTTCCAGTTTCTTTGCAGAGTGGGTTGGGGGTGGTTGTTGGATGTGGGCTTGTTGTAGGTGAAGTGAACGCAGCTGTGGTCAGTCCAAAGGAGAGCTGTGGTGTGGCTGAAGGAAACATGTTTGCTGGAGGTGAAGATAGGGTCGAGTGTGTGACCTGCGATGTGGGTGGAGGTAGTGACAAGTTGTTTAAGTCCGAGGTTTGCGAGGTTGTCCAAAAGGGTGGAGGTGTTGCGGTCGTTGTTCTTTTCAAGGTGAAAGTTGAGGTCTCCCAAAAGGATGTAGTCCTCGGAGGGGAGCGCGTGTGGAGTGATGAAGTCCGTGATGTCTTCACTAAATTGTGCGCGGGGTCCTGGTGGCCTGTAAAGGAGGGTGCCTCTGAGTGTGGTCTTGGGGTTGATGTGGATCTGGAAGTGAAGGTGTTCAGAGTTGGCGAGATTGATGTCTGAGCTGGTCGAGATGCGGATGGATTTCTTGTGGACGATAGCGATGCCTCCTCCTGTGTGGCCGGTGCGGTCCTTGCGAATGATCTTATAGCCTTTCGGGATGGCAATGGTGATGTCTGGGGCAGAAGTGGCGTTCATCCATGTTTCTGTTAGGAAGGTGACGTCCGGAGAGATGGTGTCGAGTAGATTCCAGAGGTCAATGGCGTGCCTGTGGACCGATCGGGTGTTGAGCAGGATGCATTGTAGGTGGTTGGGGTCGGATATCTGTTGTGTGTTCGTAGATGAGGAGTAGTTCTTGGTGGCGTTGAACTTGCAGAAGTTGCAGGAAAAGGGTCCATGGGTGTGGCCAGGAGCAGCTTGGACGCAGGTGAGGGATCGGCCGGGGTTGAGGGCTAGGAGGGTGGTGGCATCGTAAGTAATGCGGGAGGGGTGGACTTCACGAGGACCAGGGGGTCTGGCGCTGGGCGCGGTCGAGGCGCAGACGGGCGTAGATGGGCTTACCTTTGGCGCACCTTCGGCGCGGCCGTAGCGCGTGGACGCTGCGTGTGCGGACATCTGCCATAAATGGAGAGAGGATGGGGCGGAGCGTGGGAGGGGCAGCAGCTGGGAGGCGGTAGCAGGGAGGAGGGGCGGGCCAGGGAACACACAACAAGATGGAGGGTCAAAGGGAGAGTAAGGCAGGGGCAGCAGATGCACCAGGGCACCGGGGGCACAAACCAGTTCCCAGCCTGATGCACAAGTAATAACAAAATCACTGCGCTAGGTAAATTACATACATGAAACACAGCGCGAGGCTATTTAAATAAATAAAACACAGCGCGAGGCTATTTAAATAAATAAAACACAGCGCGAGGCTATTTAAATAAATAAAACACAGCGCAAGGCTATTTAAATAAATAAAACACAGCGCAAGGCTAAATTAAATAAATAAAACACAGCCCGAGGCTAAATTAAATAAATAAGTAGTTACAGCTCTGCAGTCTCGAAGCGGTACCACCAGCAGGCCAGATCGTCAACAGGAGCTGGGATCAGGGAGCGTGGGGGGAGCGACCGTGCTGGATGAGGTCCAGGACACATTGTGTTATGATTTGAAGAGGGGATTAGGGCTACATCACCTATACACTGTTTTATATTAGTAGTATGTCTCATATGAAGATACTTCGTATTTACATAAACCTTATCCAAGCGCTTATTTGCGCATGGCGCACTTTTCTGCTGCATGGTGCAATATGAGTCCAGTATGGATGAATGGTTTATTAAAGTTTATTAAAGTGTAGCGCATCTCTGGGCTCTTTGAGCGTTCATCTTTAATGTGTCAAACAGGATAAAGGTATTTGCTCAGGGTCACACACGTTGGTTCAGTGGGTAAGCTGGTGTTGAAATTAGGAGTGAGGTCTGTTTTTTTGGACATCTTTCTGTGTGGACTGCAAGGGTGTGTAAAGTGCTGGCTGCAGGAATAGTCCACTTCTAAGCACTCTGTTCATTGTTAGCCCGGGCTGGTTCTGATTTAGGAAACTCGCTTTGCAGTTGACAATAAGAGCCAGTATCTCCATTGGAAGTTTTGCATTTCCTAAAAATAAAATGTAAGGTTTAGATTGTGCAGACATCGGTTTTATCCGTAGGAGGCACAGGAGGAGGGAATACACATTCTGAAAGAAACAGTAATGTGTCTCTTGGGACACTGCTCTACAACATAGTTTAAACATATTGGCAAAGCCAATACGTCTGGCAAAACACTTATAAGGTCCCAAAGGCGTGACCTATTGGCTATGCCAATGTTTGTTTTGCTTATCACGCCGCCTCAGTTTGGACCCAACCATATGCAAATCAGTCTTGACCCTGCACCTAACGGTAACAGTTCAGTCCAAATTGCCAGGCAAGGTCCTCCCTAGACCAGAAATAAGTATCCTGGGAACAGTTTTAGGCTAGCTAAATTCCAGTGGAACAGTGAGCACGGGACTCAAGTCTGGGCATACCCTTCCCACTTAGGGTGACAAAAGCGAAAAGAACAAATGATGGACAGAATGCTGAATAAATCAAACACTCACCCCGAGTCACAAAACTGGGTTTAATCCATTGTTCTTTTGCTCACCACGCCACCCCAGTTTTGACCCAGCTATATGCAAATCAGTCTTGACCCTGCTCCGCATGGAAACAGTCCAGCCCAAACTGCCAGGACAGGTCCTCCCTGGACCAGAAACAAGCCTCCTGGGACCGGTTGAATGCAGTGGCACAGTGAGCACAGTCTCACGTCTGGGCATAGCCTTCCCACTTAGGGCGACAAAAGCAAAAAGAACAAATGATGGACAGAATGTTTGAAGAAATCAAACATCCTGTATATCAGTGATGACCCATCATTGCTCTATCGACGGTGCTACCAAAGCACTTTGCAGCTGGACCAACTTGGTTCCATATCTGACCGACGCTTCATCGGGGTCGGTAAGAAATTCAGATTTGACCTTGTCAGGTAGGACCAAATAACCCTGGTTTAAATAAAAAAGGAACACATTATGGACAGAATGCTTAACAATGCAAACAAGTTTTTAACAAAGGAGGGAGGGAGAGGGTAAGTGGATTCGATCTCCCCTAGCAATTTACATAAACAAAGTAGAATCCACTCTAGTGGTGGTAGTGGTCCCTACAGTGGTGGGGAGCACACAGTGTTGTGTAAAATACCCCTCACACACCAACAGGCCCCTTGGTGTCATGCTTCATCATCGGGGTCTTCGCACCCCTCTACGGCATGCGGCGTGCTACGACTTACGACTACGTAGGAGCACTTGAAGTGAACTATGTGTTGGTGAGTGTGGGGGGGGTTTATAAGTGTGAGTAGTGAAGTGGTGAGAGGTGAAAGTTGAAAAATACTTTCAACAAAAGGTATCCAGGAGTCACAACCCTGTTGTCATGCTTTAGACTAACCACTATATGACTAACAAACTAAATTGTGAGTTATATACAATTAATATGTAAACACCATCTAGACACTCATACCTATGACATACAACCCAGGTAGGAAATTTTTCCCATCAGTTGTCGTTCTGTGCCACCACTATTACATCATTTGGGTTCTCCTTACCCAGGAGTTAGTATGAAGTCTGTCACCCTAGTTGAAAGGTGAGGGCTATATGAGTCAGGAGGTGTTGGTAATAGTGTTGTTACTGGGTGGTGTCAGTATGGTGTTGGTGTTTACAACTGAAAAAAAGCAGTGCAAGTGAAAATGAGTGAAGTGAGTAAAATTATGTGGAACTGAGTAGAATAGATATTTTAATGTTTTCTCTCAGACCCCTAAGTTTAAAAACAAGTGAACAGTGAAAAAACAAGTAGATTTAATGTAATATCTACTCAGCAAGTGGTCAAAAATACCTGGCTCGTAGAGTAAAAATAAAATGTATTAAGCCCTCAGCTGGTATTGTTAAAAGGGTGCAGGGTGAGGTTGTTGCTGTATTTTAATGTACATCAACCTCAGAAAGTGCGTCGATATGACATGTTTCGGAGTGTAGAAACTCCTTCTTCAGGACGAGGGAGTGCACAAACCTCCTCACCTTACTCACATGTAGTGTAGATGTTTATGTGTTGGTTACAAAAATATAATCTACAAAAAATTAGGTGTAATGTTCCTAATTATGTTTTATAATCCAGAAGTCTGTTGCGCCCAATTGGCGGTAATATAACACGACCAGTGAAGATAAATCAAAACATCACAGTAGGACATAGATTCTCATCAGAAAAAATGTATGTTCAAAAATAAAGGGTCGTCTATGACCAGGTGTTATCTGGAACCCTGAAAAGAAAAAGACAAGGACACACCTGTAGACTAATACACACACATTTACAAATAGTAAGTCATAAGCTTCTCCTAAGTTGTTGTATTATAGGAGAAAGGTTGGTTTGTTCAGTGCTTACTTATATAACAATACAAGAGGGGGTGGTGATGGACGGAGCATCTGAATCAATCAAACACTCAAACCCAGTCAAAATATCTGGGTTTAATCCATCACCGTTCTTTAGCCCACTCTGCCACCCCAGTTCAGACATGGCTATATGCAAATCAGTCTGACCCTGTGCCTCATGGGAACAGTCCAGCCCAAACTGCCAATCCATGTCTTCCCAGGACCGGAAACAAGCTTCCGAGGACCGGTTTCTGGCATTCCAGCCGTCTTCTGCCCGGCCTGCTTGAACCCAGATCTTTTGACTGGGTGTGAGTGTTTGATTGGTTCAGAGGCTCCGTCCATCACCACCGCCTTTTGTAACGCTTTGGCCGCCATAAGTGTGGCAGGGTATGCTCAGACGTGAGTCCCTTGCTCACTTTGCCACTGGATTCAAGCAAGCCGGGCTGAAGACGGCTGGAATGCCAGAAACCGGTCCTCGGAAGCTTGTTTCCGGTGCAGGGAAGGCATGGCTTGGCAGTTCGGGCTGGACTGTTCCCATGAGGCACAGGGTCAGACTGATTTGCATATAGCCATGTCCGAACTGAGGTGGCAGAGTGGGCTAAAGAACGGTGATGGATCAAACCCAGATCTTTTGACTGGGTGTGAGTGTTTGATTGGTTCAGAGGCTCCGTCCATCACCACACCCTTTTGTACCTACTTATATAACACGGCAGGGTGGCCTCATGAGCCCTGCGTGGTATTGGGGGTAGTCTTCTGGCTCAGTGCGGCTACCTAAAGGACATAGGAAGCTAGAGTAAGGATTCGTAGGTTTTTCTCGAGGGAAAAATGGGGTGGGTTCCTACATAACAAACTCACGGTTACAGCATGTTTAGATGGACTGTCATCCCCACACTCACCAACACATAGTTCACTTCAAGTGCTTCCACGTAGTCGTAAGTCGTAGCACGCTGCATCCCGTAGAGGGGTGCGAAGACCCCGATGATGAGGCATGACACCAAGGGGCCTGTTGGTGTGTGAGGGGTATTTTACACAACACTGTGTGCTCCCCACCACTGTAGGGACCACTACCACCACGAGAGTGGATTCTACTTTGTTTATGTAAATAACAATGCAAACATTCACAAAGATCTGGGTTTAATTAATTGAGCTTTTTGCTCATCGCAGGTTGGGCCTGGCCATATTCAATCAGTCTTCACCCTGCTCACCATGTGAACAGTCCAGACTGGACTTCCAGACCAGGTCCTTCCTGGACAAGAGAGAAGCTTCCTGTGCCATTTTTAGAATTGTGACAAAAATCTGACATTAACATTAACCCTGTCCATGTGTTGGATGGCCCCTGGCCATCCGACGCTACAGTGGCCGTGTGCGAAGGACGGCCAAGGGCCGTCCGAACCCCGCCGACTCATTAATTTGCCCGCACCGTGTCAGAATTTGCACCGTGGTCAACGGGTTAAAGAGGATTTTAAATTACAATTCATTTGAGTCAAAATATTACTTTTCTAGCCTTTCCCAATTAAACGTTAGCATCTATTAAATGCAATAAAGTAACTTAATGTTATCCAATCGAAAAGATAGGCCTTACAATAGTCAAAAACAAGTTTATGAATCTGTGAGGACATGTAAAATTTACAAACACATAACCTACTTTTAAAATTTATTTATTTTATTTTATTTTGAAAGTTTTATATAGCGCGAACAAGATCTTTGCAGATATCAGAGCGCTTTACAAGGGCACGGGGGTGATAGTCAAGGTACAGGTGCATAGTTACATAGTTGAGGTAGATAGGTACAAGGTGCATAGTTACATAGGTAGGTCAAAAAACAAACAGGAGGTAGGTCACAGGTGAGGTAGTGTCTGTACAAGGTGCATAGTCAAACAGTTGCGCCAATAATATAGAAGTACAAAGGTAAGCATATACTCGTTTAAGCCTGCTTAACGTGTTTTAGGAGATAACATACAGGTGTGCATAGTTGAGGTAGGTGAGTGCAGGATGTATAGTCGCACAGGTGCATCAGTAGTACAAAAGTAGGGATAGTTGAGGTGGTATAGGTACAGTGTGCAAAGTCAGACAGGTGCGTCAACAACATAACAATATACAAAGAGGGAACGTATACAATCAAATAAGTCATAATACAAGTAGGTAATTACGGAGCTGATTCATGAGAAAATACCGAGTAATAGATCATGTGTATTTAGCCATGAGGATCGCTTTTACTTCTTTCTTAAACAGTTTGTTGGAGGAGATGAGCCTGGTTTCAGGAGGGAGTGAGTTCCAGATCCTAGGTGCCATTCCTGAAAAGGAGCGTTTATAGGTTTTTTCCTTCCGGAATCTTCGAGGTTTCAGCAGAAGATTGTTTGTGCTTCTAGTAATTCTAGAGCCACCCGAGATTGTTAGCTTTTGAGTGAGGTAGGCGGGTGAGTTCATGTGTACAGCCTTGTGAGTCATGCAGGCGATTTTCAGATGTATTCTGGCTTCAAAAGGTAGCCAGTTCAGTGATTTAAAGTCAGGGGAAATGTGCGAGTGCTTTTTTGATCCAGTGATGAGTCTCGCTGCAGCGTTAAGGGACGCTCTTAGGGGAGCCGTTGTAGTTAGGGGGAGCCCGCAGAGGGCGGTGCTTCCGTACTCTATGTGCGGGATGACTATAGATTGTACTGCAGTTTGGAAGTCTTTGGCTGGGAGGAAGGGTTTAAGTTTTCTCAAGGTGTTGATTTGAAAGTTCGCTCCTTTGGTTGCCTTGCTGATGTGCTGCTGCATGTTGAGATTGGCGTCAAGTGTTATGCCTAAAGATTTTGCTGAGTCTACGATGGTAGGTTGTACATTTAGAGCCGTTAAGTGCTTAAGCCATGTTTGAGCCTTAGAGATTTTTGCGTGAGGTGAGATCAGGAGGAACTCAGTTTTCAGGGCATTGAGTTTGAGGTGATTCTCGGCAAGCCAGGATTGGGTGTTTCTGATCGTGGTGTTCAGAACCATGATGTCCTTGGGGGATTGTATTTTGAGATAAAGTTGGGTGTCGTCGGCATACATGTGAAAGTGAACATTGGATGTCTGTAGCAAAGTAGTGAGAGGTTCCATAACTAGGTTGAACAGTGTTGGGGAGAGGGAGGATCCTTGAGGGACGCCTAGCGATACAGGTACCTGACAGGACATTGCGTTGTTGCTTTTGAATCTTTGTGACCGGTTGTGTAGAAAGGAGGTGAACCACTTGAGAACAGTCCCTGATATGCCCATTCTTGTGTTTAACAGTTCGAGTAAGTTCTCATGTTTAACTGTGTCGAATGCTGAGGAGAGATCCAGAAGGATGAGGAGGCAGGTATCGTTTTGGTCTAGTATTTGGAGGGCGTCGTCCACTATGTGAGTCATGGCAGTTTCGGTACTGTGCCCTGCACGGAAGCCTGATTGATGAGCGTTGAGGAGATCAAACTTGTCTATGTGTTTAGTCAGTTGTAGCTGTACGCATTTTTCCAACAGTTTAGCGAGGGTGGGAATATTTGTAATTGGGCGGTAATTATTTAGATCAGTGGGGTCTGCTGTTGTTTTTTTTAAGAGAGGTGTGACTTGTCCGACTTTGAGGGCGTCAGGGATGGATCCTTGTTGAAGAGAGCTATTGATAATTTTAGTCCAAAGTGGGAGGAGCAAAGGGGTAAAGTATTTTACTGCGTTTGCAGGAAGGGGGTCAGTGTGGTGATTGGATGGTTTCAGGGTGCTGAGCAATCTGCCAATTTCTTCTTCGGAGTAGGTGCCAAAGGATGACCATGTAGCCTTGTTCTTTGGTTCAGGCGCTGCTGTGTGTTGGGGGTTGGAGTAAAGGATTGCATCATTGAGGAGATCGCTTCTTTTGTTGTCGGTTTTTTGGTTAAAGAAAGCAGAGAAGTCTTCACAGGAAGGTGTAACGCCCATGGTGCTGAGTGTCTGTGGTTGTTCTTTGGATTGTGTTCTGATTAACTCAAACAATTTCCTTGGGCGGTTTTTTGCTTGGGCGAGCTGGAGGCTGAAGAAATCTCTTTTTGAGCGTTTTATTTTCCTGAAGTAGGCGTTTCTCTGTTTCTTCAGGTTTTTTAGGTGCAGTGCAGAGGGGGCTGACCTCCAAGTGCGCTCTGCCATTCTCATGGCCCGTCTATCCTCATTGAGGCTCCCGTCATACCAAGGGTTGGAGATCTTGGAAGAGACTCTTTTCAGTTGCATGGGTGCAGCCTCATTGATTATTGTGGACATAGCATTTAGATAGTGGTCAGTCAGGAGTTGAACGTCCGTATTGCCGGACGGGGGTAGTAGGAGATTGCAGCTGTTAGGCGGTAAGGAGTTTGGGTTGAGTTTCTTCATGCCCCTTTTCCAGACTTTGGGCTTAGAGAGTTGTACTGTGTTAAATTTGATTTTTTCATTTATAAGGAAGGAGACAATATGATGATCTGACCAGTCACAAGGTTGGATTGACTCAAGTTGAATAGCGTCCTCTTTGGAGATGATAAGGTCGAGAATAGAACCTTTCTCATGGGTCGGGCTATTGCATATTTGGGTGAGATCAAGGGCGTTGAGGAAGCTTTTGAGGCTATTTACCACCGTGTCACTGCTGTCATTCCAATGGAGATTGTAGTCGCCAAGGAAAATTTGGGTGTTTTGCCGTCCTGAATTGGTTGATATTGTGTCCATGAGTTGTTGGCAGAAGGAGAGCTTGTCCCTAGGTGGGTGGTATATGATGTGTAGTGAGCAAACCAGTTTGCTTTCGCTGATGACATCAAGGCAGAGGTATTCACAGGAAGTAAGAGAAGGGGCGGGTGCTTTAGAGACTGAGAGGTTGCTTCTGTAAATACAGGCAATTCCACCGCCTGTCTTTTTGGTCCTGTCAAGTCTAGTGATACAGTAGTTGGGGGGGACTAGGATATCCAAGATAGGTGTAGAAGAATCAGACAACCATGTTTCAGTCAGAATGGCTAGATCCGGTTCATGAGACATGATGAGGTTGGCGACCTCCGCGGAATGTCTTTGGGCCGATCTGCAATTGAGAAGTATGCATTTGAGGCTAGGGGCGCAGAGGGTGGAGGAAGGTTCTATAGTGATGGGCACATTAGTGAGGGGATGGCGCTCCTGTAGTTATCCTTTTGGTGCCTGAGAGGGTTAGGGATAATCGTCGGGATGGACAGGTGGTTGGTGGCTAGGCGATTTTGGGGAGCCGAAGCATAGGAGTGGAGAAGGGCGAGTGTGTCATGGTCTGAGATCGTATTGGTAGTGCGTCTGGGGCGATTGGTGGTATTGCGAGAGGGGATAGAGGTCCAGTGTGGGGGGAGTTGTGTGATGAGGCGGGAAGGAGGTGAGGAGGAAGTGTTAGGTGTAGAGGGAGTATTCCGGTTGGTGGTAATGCGAATGCGATTGGTATTGTGATTGTTGGTATTGCGAGAGGGGATAGAGGTCCGGTGTGGGGAGTGTTGTGTGGTAAGGCGAGTAGGAGGCGCGGGGGAAGTGTTATTAGGTATAAAGGTGGTGGTGGGAGGGGGATGTCTGGGGTGTGTGATGAGCAACTCTTTGATGGAATGTAGTTCTTCTTTCAATTGGAGGAGGGTGGACATAATCATGTCCAGCGTGGTGTTGGGCGCGGAGTTGAGGAGGGGTACAGGCGGTGAGCAGGCGAATAGGTTGCTGGAGACGTGGGGGGATCGGGGTGAGGAGGAGGAGCTGGTGAAGGGGTTGGGAGTGTTAGAGAGAGGATAGGTGTTAGGGGTGGTGATGGCGTTATTGGGAAGGGCACCCGTGCTAGGGGGGGAAGGGCAGAAGAGGGCGGTGTGGTGGCTGGCGGTTGCGGGGGAGGAGGTGGGATAGTGGAGAGTGAGAGTGGGGGGTGAGAGGTTGAAGGAGGGGTGAAGGCTAGGCGTGACGGGAGTGCTAGGAGTGGGGGGGGGAGATAGACGGAGAGAGAGTCATGTGTGGGGTGCAGTTGGGGGAGGAGGGGTGTTCTGAGAAGATTGGTGTGGAGGTCGGGACGGGAGTGTTAAGTGTGGGGGGGGAGATAGACGGAGAGAGAGTCATGTTGTGTGGGGTGCCGTTGGGGGAGGAAGGGTGTTCTGAGGCGATTGGTGTGGGGGAAGGGTGTTCTGAGAGGATTGGTGTGGAGGACGGCATGGGAGTGCAAGGTGTGGGGGGGGATAAGGGAAGATGAGCGGAGGTACGAGGGTTTGTAGGGGGGATGGGGGAGCGGGTGGTGTATGAGGGGGCGAGATCTCTGTCTGAGATTGCGGGGTGGGGAGGGGTAGCTGCAGCAGGTGGGTAATTGACTATGGTGCTGGGTGTGGAGGTGAGGCGAGTGTCGTTCTGGTGCTGAACTGTGTTAAGGGTGGGTGCTGTGCCATCAGGGGTGGTAGGACTGGGGGTGATATGAGTGTAAGCCCGGGGATTGGATAGGTGCTCTTTGAAAGTGGGAAATAGGTTGTCAAGAAGTACCAGGTTTCTGTCTGTCGATTGAATTAGGACAATCCCGTTATTGTAAATAGTGATGGTGGTTCTGTCTGGAAAGATTTGGGATGGTGTGATGGAGAGTGTTAGGCCATGGGTGGATTTCCTGGTGGTGGAGACGTTGAGTAGGGAGAGGAACACTTTTTTCCACTGAGCTCTGCGTGTGGTGTGGAAGATGATATCGGTGTTCAAGGGTCCATTGACCGATGAGAAGTAGGTGTCAGCAAAGGGCGTTTCAGGGTGCGATCTAAGGAAGTTGTGTTTAAAGCGTTTAGCGGCTTTTTTGGTGAGTGTTGGTGGGTAGTCGATTTTATATGTGTGATTGCCTATAGGATCCATGTTGGGATGGTGGTTTAGGTGGGTATGGGTGACGGCACTATAGTGGTACACGTGTGCGGAAAAACAGAAACATACAAATACAACTACATACAGTGAGTTACACAGTACACAAGTGGTACTAGTGATCAACCAGCATCAGCATATAAGGACAGTATACAGGTGCAAACAACAATTTACGTGAATCAAAAATCAAAAATCAAAAGTGACATTAGTTAGCCGCCACAGTATATGAGGTAGCACTCTTTGCATTACTAGTGATCAAAATACAGTTAGAGGTGACACTAGTGAACAACCAGAAATATATGAGGTCGCAGTCGGTGTGTTATAGGAGAGAAGAGTGAGAATGGATGCGGATTGCAGAACTGTGTAAAAATAGTACAGAATACGGAGGAGGTGTATGATGCTATATTAGGTAGCAGTCGGTGCATCACAGGGGAGAAAAGGGGAGTGAGTGCATGTTGTGGAAGTGTGCAGCGCAGGGGAGAAGATTGAGAATGGATGCCGGTTGCAGAACTGTGCAGAATAGTGCAGAATACTGAAGACGTGTATGATATGTGAGGTGGTAGTCGGTACACAGCAGGAGAGAAGGTGGGATTGGGTGCTGGTTGCGGAAATATGCAGAATTGCGCAGAATACAAGTATAGGTATACTACTGAACGAATAAAAGAGCAGAATACAGATGCAAACAATGATGTACCTGAATTAAAAATCAAAAATCAAGAGTGACAATAATTAGCCACCCAGGTATATGAGGTAGCAATCTGTGCAATAAAAATATTAAAAATACAGGTAGAGGTAAAATCCTGCAATAATAGGCAGACATTCTAGCAATCTGTGCCTTAAAAATAGTCCATAATAGTCAGAAAGACTAGTCCATGATGGCCGCCAAAGAGAAAGAATAGTCTAACATGGCTGCCAAGTAGGGGGATAGTGTCATTAGTCCTCTTTCAGTTGTTGCTGTTTTGAAAGCAAGGACGAGCAGTTTCAGATTATATTCCGACTGGCTCAGAATCTTGCTTGCTGTGGAGAGTCTTATCTCGATTTTTGTTATCTTAGGTGGAACTGTGGAGGGGCCTCGTGGGCTCAGGCGGTTATTTTATGGCCCCGCCATTTTGAACAAAGGAGGTTTAGGGAATGAAGAACATAAAACGAGTAGGGCAAAGTAAATACCTTTTCCAGCATTCTACTCAGCCTGTGCTCTGTAGTCCCAGCCTCGTGGGCAGCGCCGATCTCTGCCAGCGTTTGCAGGTCTGCTCCCAGGGTCGCAGTGGCAGAGGCGCCCTGATTGCCAAGCTCACCTCCGAGCCGATGGGGGCCGCCTCAAATCTTGTGTATTTTAATTGGCACACATGACACCAAAAACGCACCAGCTTCCTCTTGTGCTCTAGCTGCCCATTAACCCGATCTCGTTTCTCCACTGGGAGGGGGGAGGAGGGAAGGGAAGCCTCCCGCCGGAACGCTGCACAAGACACACAGACATGGCACCCCGGAGCCGTTCTAGATGCCCATAGCTCCGTTCTCGATGCACTACATCCTCCCGCCTGAACGCTGCCCAAAGCGCACACAGACAGGGCAAACCGGAGCCGTTCTAGGTGCCGGCACACCCTCCATCACCCGCGTTTGATCCCGACCGCTTGTCACCGTGATTCAGTGATACTGATTACTTGCCAATCACGGTGATTGCAGGAAAGCATGGCACCTCCACACTCCAGAGGGCACCGGGACGCAGCCGTCCGTCCGGTGCCTCCCAGGCGCTCCGGACCCAGGTTCAGCACCACCCGGTGCGAGGTGTTCCCCAGGCGGGTCGGGCACAAGCGACGAGGATCGGACTCAGGTTCAGCACCACCCGGTGCGAGGTGTTCCCCAGGCGGGTCGGGCATAAGCGACGAGGATCGGACTCCCAGCTCGGCTCGAGTCCAGCCGCTCCGAGTTCCGCCGGGGCTGAAGGGGTCCCAGCCGTCACCGCTGATCTTCAGGCGGGTCGGGTTCCCAAACTCGGTACAAGCCCAGCCGTCCTGGGTTCCGCCGGGGCTGCAGGGGTCCAGCCGTCACTGCCGATCTCCAGGCGGATCGGGTTCTCCACTATGCTCAGGTCCAGCCGTCATAAGATCCGCCGAGGCTGCAGGGGGATCCCCGCTATCACTGCTGCAGGAGGTCCAGCCGTCACTGCCGATCTCCAGGCGGGTCGGGTTCTCCACTAGACTCAGGTCCAGCCGTCATAAGTCCTGCCGAGGCTGCAGGGGGATCCTCGCCGTCACTGCTGCAGGAGGTACGTGTTTTTCGGCGATAACTTTTGAAGACAGTTGCGTGAGTTCAATCCAGTTTCTTGTTGCGGTCCGGTTGCTCGTTTTCTCGCCTGCTATCGGGAATAATTCCTGGAAAGGTATCCCCAGCACTGGGAGCTCCGGACCAGAGCTCCTACCAGGCGGCCATCTTTACTGACTTTTTTTTTTAAATGCAAGGTACCCTGCCCTATTGGCTTTTAGGGCCTACCCTAAGGGTGACTAATACTTTAAAAAAATAGGAAGGTTTAGGGCTGGCAAAAGGTTTATTTTACCAGGTGGAAATAGCTATTTAAAACAGCACTACAGGCTGCAGTGGCAGGCCCGAGACATGTTTTGAAAGGCTACTTTAGTGGGTGGCACAATGACTGCTGCAGGTCCACTAGTAACATTTATTTTACTGGCCCTGGCTACTTGTAGTACCTTTTACTAGGGGCTTACAAGTAAATTACATGTACAATTGGATGTAAGCCCATTTTACCATGTTTGAAAGAGAGATCACAAGCATTTTAGCACTGGTTCGCAGTGGTAAAGTGGTCAAAGTCCTAATGCTAACAAAAACGGATTCACACAACAGAAGGCAAACATCTGGCGAGACGATGTCAAAAAAGGCTAAGACCAGCATCAGAGATGTTTTAGGGCCGCAGCCTTGATCGATCCCATTCTTAAACATATATTGTTTTAAATACTGTTTTCCTTTCATGTGTTTTTAATGCGGGTAATGTGTGGGTGTTTATTATAAAAATGTTGCAGAAACTTTTTGTGTTTGTGTTTTTCAACACCATCCATCATCTATAAAAAAGTTTGTTTTAGATCGAAACAGGACATAGCATATAAGAAATGGGACGGGGTAACCGAGGCTTTTTGCAATAATATTAGTGAGCCTCTTCTGTATTAAACTATGGAAAACTCGTGTTACAATCCCTGAATGTTAGATAGAAACACATTTAGAATTAAGACCAGTGTGCCTGTGCACTGTCAGTGGCCTGGCCAAAAAGGGCAAGAAAGAGCTCTAATTGGACCATAAATTCAAAGCATTTTCGAACAGGGGCTCCCCAAAATATATGGCCCAGGCCACCCAAAATCTTTAAGCTGCCCTTGACAACAATTGTATTTTCTAAAATGTAAATGTTAATGCTTCAAGACAAAAGCAAACTATTCTCAGAACATGGCACTTAGGGAAGCTTGATTTCTTAAATAACATTTTTTTAATATCAATTCAGGGAAAATATGCGTTTCAGAAAAAGACAAAATATTGAACTTTTGAATTTTTTTTTAGAATTGTATTGAAATCGGATTTTAGAGGCTTAATTCATGCATAGATCATGGTTTTTTTGCTACTTTGGGTTGCTGTGATCGCAGTTATGTCAGGACTAGTGTTGTGAAGGCATTTTATCCTCTATATTCAACAACTTTTTAATGACATCACTATTGATGTTTGGGAAGGAGCATGTAAGAATCAAGTTTGATGAACTTTGACCTTGTAAAGTGCTTGTAACTGAGTGGAAGAGTTGTATGAGCCAGTTCGACCTATCTAGCACGGAGGTCTATGCTATGCAATTGTGAGATTTATACGTTGTTTTATTTTTCCACTTTGCTCCTTCCATATATTCTTAAATGTTGATCAGTGATAGGCTGTGTAAAACCACAGACAGTTTTATTGATTGCTGCTTTGCCAATTCTTAGTAAACGCACCATGAAAACTCCACTGTTTGCAAAAAATGTTTAAAGACTTTTTGGGGAGGGTAAGCCCCAGTACCCCCTGTGACAGTTAAGGTTCCGCGGCACACCACAAAAGTACTATAGTATTTCATTAGTGCCCCTTGAGAGCCTTCTGATTGTGATCAATGCAAGTGCATTAAAAATCACACTTTGAAACAGTTTTTTTTTTTAATTTCAAAATATTTTATTGAAAATAAATTTTACATATACAAAACATTTGTCTTATTTCTTGGCAGTTCAGACAATGTGTACTGTTGGCATGGTGGAGCCGGAGAGATTTTTCAAGATTTTCTTGGGAAAATAATCCGCCATCTTGTACCGGTCGATTCGGGGCATGAATTTTTGCTTCCCCACTTTAGAAGTTCACCAGCTGCTACTGCTTGCAGTCCAGTCTTGTGTTAGCATAGAGGATAATGATAAAAATGAGCAAGGAGCAGTAACAGCGGTGGGAAGAACCTTCTTGAGAAAAATGCGGACCCTGGAGTGCGGTTAGAGACAGCATTTTGGCCATTCGTGGGTGAGTCAGCCTGAAAAAGTAAGTGATCACCCATACACCAATGAGTGTGTGTGAATCACATGTGCCATTCAGGCAGATTCCCCCCCCCCCCTACAGACTCTCACAAATCTCTCTGCTCCTGACCATGCCTGGAGTAACTGCATTTCAAGGGTCAGAATCAGTAGTGAGAGCTGCCATATTTAATGAGGTTACAAAAGAATGGGGTTTTCCAGAGGGAAATGTAATTTCCTCATGGGCAATGAAATAATAAGGGGCTCATTTAGAAGCCAAGTGCATCGGTGGTGTTTTACTTTTTTAGATTCATGCGTGCCCATATTTACAAGGCCGTGCAAAGCCACTCTGCAAGGCTTTCCATGGCCTTGTAAATATGGCCCCATTTCACACATTACTCTGCGTCAAAAGGGGAGTTCTGTGGGTGTTGCTCTGGGTGGTCCCGCGCAAAATCCATGGCAACTGACTCCTTCCCAGACTTACAAGGTTTCGTAAATACCTTTATTTCTCTCAGTTTTTCCGTTTTCTAAGTTTGCTGCATTCAACAGCACACATAGAAAGAGAAAAATACCTCTAATGATGGATGGTTTTTGTGCACAAAGGTGTCCCTTCCTGCACAAATTCAACCACCCTACAATGCAGACCATGGCACAAGTGAAGTGTACTTGCGTTGAGTCATGGCAGCCTATAGTGCACCAGTTCAGAGGGAAAGGACACGAATGCACCGTATCTCAGAGATGTAATGCATTCCTGCCCTTTCCTTTTGATGGAAGGCAGCGCAGGAAGATTCCTTGCGGCTCTGCCGTACGCCAAACCCTCGTAAACGAGGCCCTAAATGTGCAGAAGCAGAACAATGCATGCAGATACTTCTACTCATTGGAGTATTCCAGGAAATGTACGGCTGTGTGTTACTGGAGTGTTCCTCTGATTTTTGATCTAAAACCCAATAAGCAGTTTGTTAATGCCAAAATTACAGGGTCCTCCATAGAATGTGATGAGGGCCCCTGAGTGTCCCATATCTATCATATAGGGACCCTGGAGCACTCCCCTATCCCCTGCACTATAGGAGAACACAGGGACCCGTGTTACACTCTGCTGAAAAGTCAAACTTTTTCTCCAAACTCAGTTACCAACCTAATGTGCCCAGCTCCAAAAATTCTTCATAAACCACCACTTATAAACCCACGGAACTACTTACAAATTCTTTCAACTGGGCCCATCCTTTTAATATAATATTCATTCACACATTTATTCTGTTCCGAGGATTCAGTATTGGTCTGAAAGGGAGTCACGGTGCTATAGTGGAGTACCTGAACTAAACTTTATACATTATTTACAAATGCAGTTTTATTTCTAAATACCATGGTTTTCATTAAAGCAAGAGAAATAATATCACCCCACTATTCATAATTAATTTGGATCTGCTAGTAAAAGTTGACTATAGGAAATAGCAAGTCCAGCTTAATTCTCCATTTATTTAATTTTTATTCTCAAAATTTTAGTCTCCTAGCATGATCTCTATGTTTAATGAAGCTAGAAAATAATTCAGTTTTGCAATAAAATCCTGAAAGAAAAGGTTAACATTTTCAATAACATTCATTTATTTGCAATGACAGCAAAAGGAAATAAGACTGGGAAAAATTACCCAAATGAAGAATGGGGGACATCAGTACAGAATAAAATAATCCCAAACGAAAACCTCTCTGCCTCTCTCCCCCTCTCTGGTCTTCGCACCCATTCAAAAAGTTGAGAAAAATGTCAAAGTCCCTGCGCCTTAATGAAAAATTGCGCAGACCGACAGCCTCTCGGGGTGCATAAAATCAAATCGAAAAGCGAGCTTCTTTCAATGTCCCAAACGTCCTTTTTTTATACCCTTTTTCACTAACTTATCTATCTAAAATCGTAACTCTTAAGTTCTGAAATGTCTGTGATTGCTCAATTTGGAGTCGGATGAGCATCATCTCATCATTCTTTATTCTAATTTCTGCACAGTCATCATCACGTTGCTGCAACTGGGGTGTCATTGTCTAAAAATTTGACTTCCTTTGAAGTGTCCTTTAAATTGATATTAGTCTCTTTATTCCCACAGGTATAATATCTGTTTCACTGTCATCTTGGCTTAGGCCCCATAAAATGGCCATGCTGTCCTTGACCCACACTGTTCAGTCACAGGCAGCTTGCATCTCCGGTTCTGGCACCTGCCAACTTCTGTCGCCATCTCGGAATTTCATTCAGAATCAATTTTTTCTTTTTCATGTGCCCGCTTAGGCCTCAATTTAGGAACTATCATGGAAACAAACAAACATAGATGTAAGTTTACGAAATGAAACCCTTTCGTTTTACCTCTACCCTTCTAATGATAACCCAGTTAGTATTTACCTAGCCTTAAGCGATATTTATGCGTAATTTGACTTACCAGTCTTCATGATTTATGCCACAAGTAAACAGACAGAAGCACATGCATGCATGTTCCTTTTAGATTATAGTATATGCGTACATTTTATGACACACCTTTCGACAAATTAGTAAATTATTGCTTCTGCAAAAACATGCAAATTAGTATCCCACGTGTATTTGTGTATGCGATTTACTCTAGGTTGGTTAATTTAAAAAACCACACATATAGTACTTGTCACTGTTATGGAGAGTTAACTTTACAAGCGGTATACAACATTTTTATTTTCCACTTTGCTCCATCATGCCCAATTTCCTAACCAGACTTTTCTAACTAATTTTTGTGACTCAAGCCTATTGAAAGTAGCCCTCTGCCATTTGTTGACTACTAGTGTAGTGCAGAAGTGTAGTGGCAAATGATTTAACAACATTATACAATCTCATATCTGCTGACCTTATTTGATGTTGTTTAGGAAACACACACCCATTTTTCCAGAATTCTTGAGCCCTATTTCTTTCAGTTAATATAATGCAATGACCCCATCTCAATTAGGAGGTTACACTATTATTAGCGACTATTATTCGCGACACATCAACAAGCATTCGAAATATAAGGAACGACTCACATTTCGAGGCAGGAAACTATCAACCCCTGACCACCAAAGATGCTTTCGATTACATGAATAGCAAAGTCATTTCAGTAAAGAAAGCAGTCACTACAAAATCTAAAGACTTTAATTGAGCTATTTTATGGTTCCAATCTACCAGAGCTAAGATTCGGAATGAAAATGCACTTATTGTCGTGAATGCTACATTTATCCTGGTTGTATAAAAATGAAGCTGCATATCAAAAATATAAGTGTGTCTGGAGAAGTCTATAATTGACTGAAAAGATGTAGATACATTTGCAAATACAAAGACAATTTTAAAAGAGCAGAGATAGCCTCCTTATGTAGAAGTGCTAAGATAATGTCATTCCTTGTGGTTATTTTCTACATGGGTTCGTTTATTTTCGTAATTTCCACCCATTTTACGATTATGCTGAATGTTGATTTAGGTGCAACTAAAAGTTATACGGGAGCTAAAACCTGGCAGAATTTAAGCAGGGAAACTGCTCATCCTGGGTCTTTTCAATTAAGAAAGAGGTAAACATGAGATTATACCACTAAGCGTGTAGAACTCATAATGGCACCAAATCTGGACTGGAAACAAAAATCAGCCTTAGCAAATATGTCCAAATCTGCTCCACACGTCAAAAGGTGATGACTAACAGAATGGGTACCTGGGACCAGGGCTGGTTCCTGGTAGCCCATGTGCTCTTGAAGTAGCCCACTAGTCTGCATCTCACCAAGGAAATGCCAGAGTGGCACAAAGGTCAGTCTAGCCCTGAATTACACCCTGACTTGATGTCTAAGTAAAAGTAACTTCCTGACACTACAAAAAGCTCAGTACGTTGATTTATTTAGGGGTGTAATATTATTAAAAGAATATGTTGAATTCATAAATTAATTTATTAGCTAAGAGGGCACAGTTGCAAAGACACACTGGGCAGAGCAAAAACTGGCACTCCCTCTGAACTCCAACATAATCCACATAAAGATATACTTATCTGAAGCTTTAAATCTCTCAATCTTCTTAAGACTCTTCTTAAGACTCTGTTTGGGAAATAGCTCTTTGTGCAACCCAAATGAAACTGAAGATTCAGCTGATGGGTACAAGCGGTAAAAATTACTTCACATTTGACTCAGAGTTGCATGCATTTTTCAAGCTGGATTATTTAAAAAAGAAAATGGATTGGGTGCTTAATATCACTCCTTAACAAGGATTGGAAAGATCAGCAGATGTATTTGAACTTTTCTTTAGTTTTTAATGTTAGAAAGGATATTTCTGGTTGGCTAGGGAATGCGCCTAAGTCAGGCATAAACCAACACAGGGCAAGGGAGTTACACTGAAAATAACCCCTGCTCACCCCCTTGGTAGCTTGGCAGAGCAGTCAGGCTTATCCCAGGGGCAATGTGTAAAGCCTTTGTGCAACAAACTCACACAGAAGCGACACACTAGGCACACCACAAAAGAAACTGCACACAAGGTAATAGAAAAATAGCCTTTGTATTATGCATAAAAACACATTCGGACACAATCACATATTGCACTGTGCCACTAGGCTCTAGTCATAACTTTGCAAGGATTACATAAGTTATTAGGCCAATCAGGCCACTGTCACAACATCATCAGGGTGACCAGTTTACTACTGGCAATATAGCACTTATCACAAAGCATCAGGCACAAACTAAATAACAGCACTTAGCATAGCACATTATGCATATACATCATCAGCAGGGCACCATAGTGAATACTCATCAGAGTGCACACAGGTACATTACTCACCCCTCCATCTGGCATTCTGCACCCTCCACTCAGGAGTGGCACCGCCAGACACCAGAACTGGTGGAAAGCTACTAACAAACGCTCCAAGTTCTCCTGACACTAGGAGATCCCCCTCAATGGATGGCCTCACGGTACAGCCTAGGCCCTCCACCTGGTGTTCCCTTAGGAAACCGCCCATGCTCTGTGACCGGGTTTCGGGCACCTTGGGACGCATCCCATTCTCACTTCTTCTCCGCGGAGACAGGAAGTGAGTACCTACACCCCTCCGACTACACCTTTCTGGGCTACCAAGAACCTTTCCCATCACCCTTGATTGGGAAATACATGAGCCACTCCCTATAGGGCAGAGGTCTTCAAACTGTTTGATGCCGAGACCCCCTTGTAAAACCTTTTTAGGCATAAGGACCCCTTTCCGACAAAAGTTTCTAGAAACTGGAACTCCTCTTCATCAACGTTTGACAACCATAAATGCGCCTGTTAGACCTCATCACATCCCTCCATCATTCATCCACCCACACTTTCACACATCCATCCATCCACCCTTTCATCCTTCCATCCATACATCCATCCTTCATCCATCCACCCTTTCATCCTTCCATCCATACATACATCCATCCTTTACCCATCCACCCACCTTTTCACACATCCATCCATCATTCATCCATCCACCCTTTCATCCTCCCATCCATACATCCATCCTTCATCCACCCACCCTTTCATCCTTCCATCCATACATCCATCATTCATCCATCCACCCTTTCATTCATCCATCCATCCACCCTTTCATCCATCCACCCATCATTCATCCCCCCACCTTTTCACACATCCATCCATGCATCATTCATCCATGCAACCTTTTATCCATCCATACATACATCCACCCTTTCATCCTCCCATCCATACATACATCCATCCTTCATCCATCCACCCATCCATGCATACATCCATTCTTCATCCATCCACCCTTTCATCCTCCCATCCATACATCCATCCTTCATCCATCCTTTCATCCTTCCATCCATACATCCATCATTCATCCATCCACCCTTTCATCTATCCATTCACCCATCATTCATCCACCCATCTTTTTACACATCCATCCATCATCCATCCACCCTTTCATCCATCCATCCTTCATCCGTCCACCCTTTCATTCTTCCATCCATACATCTATCCTTCACTAATCTATCCTTCATCCATCCACCCTTTCATCCTTCCATTCATACATCCATCATTCATCCATCCACCCTTTCATTCATCCATCCACTCATCATTCATCCACCCACCTTTTCACACATCCATTCATCCAACCACCCATCATTCATCCACCCACCTTTTCTGTGCCTCTCTCATGGGGGGAAGGGGGATCAGTATCTCTCTGCGTCATCGTCCTTCTTTCCTGCTCATGGGAGGGCATCTCTGTTTCTCCCTGCTGGGGGCGGGGGACGTGTCATGGGACCCACAGCTCCAGGTGCGCAACATATTTTGAACTCAAAGGGCTAAACTACAGCCACTCGACCAGCCCCCCCGCCCCCCACCCACCCAGCTCGTGTATGTGAGCCCGGCTGAAACAGCTTCAGGGACACACACACACTCCCATTTTTAAAGCTCTCAAGGACCTTGTGGCTAAAAAGGCCTCTGCGGATGCCATTGGTTCCAACGCACATTGCGAAACGCTGGCGGCCTTTTTTCTGGAGAAGGTTCATACCATCTATAGAGCCTTTCCTACGGCTACGCCCACTGGTGAAGGTCTATATAGCCTTCCTAGGCAGGTTGTTTTAGACTCTCTCCCCTGCCTTACACCGGAAACTTATAAGACACTGGCACTTCAAGTTAAGTCTGGGTCTCCGGTAGATCTGTTAAAGCCAGCAGTGTTTAGAGATCTGACACCCTCTAATCTTCTGCCAGTTTGTGATCTGATCAACATCTCACTTACATCTGGTCAGGTACCTCTGAAGTGGAAACAGGCAGTAGTAATGCCCATACTGAAGAAGCCATCTCTCGATTCCAGCAAACCGGAGAACTATCGGCCGATATCGCTCCTCCCGTGGCCGGCTAAAGTCGTGGAGGCGCATGGTAACATCGCCCTCATAGACCATCTCTCGAGCACTAACATTCTGGACGATACACAGAATGGATTCCGAGCTGGCCACAGCACGGAGACAGCCCTCTTATTCATAGTGGAGCATCTTCGGGCGGTGCTTGATGTGGGTCAACGGCGGCGCTTGTTTTCTTAGATCTGAGATCCTTCTGCAGCGCCTTGAGGAAGCGTGCGTGGTTGGCGTCGCTCTTCAGTGGTTACGCTCGTTCCTGGCTGACCGTTCTTTCTGCGTGGCTGTTCCGCCCCATCAGTCCAAATCACATCCCCTGACTCTTGGGGTCCCGCAGGGATCCTCGCTGAGCCCCACGTTGTTTAATCTTTACGTGAGGCCACTGGGTGAGGTTGTAAAGCAGTGGGGTATGACCATGGTGTCATACGCTGATGACACTCAGCTAGCTGTCACGATCAGCGGGGATTCTGGGGTGGATGCCCCAAGATTCCGGGATGGACTACGGGCGGTGGCCAGTTGGATGATGACCAACTGTCTCCAACTTAACGCTAAAAAGACCGAAATTATGGTCTTCGGCAAACAAGCGGAACTTTGGGGCGATGCATGGTGGCCCTCAGAGTTGGGTCCCACCCCTACCCCGGTCTTGGAGATAAAAAACTTAGGGATGTGGCTGGACCCCACCCTTAGCTTTGCATGCCACACCAAACGTATTGCGGCCTACTGCTTTGGCATCCTGCGCAACTTGAGACCTGCACTTAAATTCTTCGATGCCTCGACTAGACAGCTCGTGGTACAGGCGACGGTGATGTCTCGGCTCGATTATGCCAGCTCCCTTTTAATAGGGATAAATCAGGCCGAACTCACCCGTCTCCAACGCGTGCAAAAGGCAGCTGCCAGAGCAATTGTAGGCTTACCCAGGTTTTGTTCTGTCTCCAACACCTTGCGCTCTCTTCATTGGTTACCAATTAGGCAGAGGATCCATTTCAAAGTGCTTTGTATGTCCTACAAGATCCTTAAAGGTTCCCCTGCCCAGATTCTTCAGAACCTTCTGTCTCCTTACATTCCAGGTTGCTCTCTACGTTCATCAGACCGCGAACTGGCAGCAGTTCCACGTTTTAAACGTAGTCGGGCTGGGGGACGCTCTTTTCGTGTACGTGCTGCTGTCCTGTGGAAAGCTCTACCATTCGAAATTCGGACCCTTGCTGATCTGCGCTCATTTCACAGGGCTGTTAAGACTTTTCTGTTCCCCTAGTCTTTTCCCTTTTATATGTCCATTTTTTTAGTTGTGTTATGTGGCTTCCTTGTCAGGCGCCGGGACGCTCCTTTGCTGGAGCAGCTGTGCGCATAATAAATGCTCATAACATAACATAACGTAACATAACAGTCACACCCAAGTACTTGACAGGTCTTTAAAAGACCTTTTACTTGCTAATGAGGCGTTGATGTTTTTCACACCTCGGTGTGAATTAGGCCTCCGTGAGCACCCTCCATCAGCCTAATGCAAGGAGCTGCCCTCTGCAGAATCTGCGACCCCCTTACCAGGACTCCACGACCCCCCTGGGGGTCGCGCCCCACAGATTGAAGACCGCTGCTATAGGGTCACTCCAAAATGCCTTTACAGACCCTCTAACATGCACCCAGAGGTCTGCCTCCTGTGCAAGTTCCCTGGGATCATAAAACTCACACTCCAACAGGTGTTGGCATATCCCTAGACAACAGAAGTGGAACGTGTGCTCTCTGGCAATCACATTGAACAGCCCTTCAAAATGGTTTGCTTTGCTACCCATCACCCAACCTTCCAGTGCATCAAAACATTTATCCACAAACTCCCCCAAGACTGGTGAGACCGTTTCCCACTGCCCCTGAACTGCAACCTATACCCTTCAGATGTGACACCCTCTTCCTGGGAACTAGGTACCATGCTCTGAGATCTGTGAGTGGAACTGCACTCTACATTGCTGCCACCACTAGACTCCACCCTCAGTGGTGAATCCAGAACATCTGAAACTACACTCAGGGGACAACCTATCCTTACAAGCTAGCTTCTCTCTGGCGAAGGCCCTCTCTGCCTCCGCCATCCTCTCCTGCACTAAGACCTTCTCAACATCAGCTTTTCTCTCCTCCACACCGAGCTGCACTGTCTCTTTGGCATGCTCCAATCTGAACCTCTCCAAAGCCAGATGTTGCTTCCTTTCCTCTCTCCTGTCTGCCAACTCCTCTGGGGACAGAGAAAGGGAGATGACACTACTCCTGGCAATAGACCCTGCAAGGGACTCCCTCTCTACGGGGTCCTCACTACCTACCTGCAGCCTTGCCCGTCTTTTCCTCCCTACTGTGCAGACTCTTCAGGACCACCCTCACACCCACCAGCCTCTTGGTGAGCATACTGGGAACCCCTCCACTCAGAGTACCCAAGTCTCAATTCATCCTCTTGGCATTGGATCATGATTTTCTGAAGGCCTAGCTGGGTGTCTTCCCCTCTCACTGCTATTTGCATCTCATTGCAGAACTCCCTCAACTCAACCGTACTGGATTTGAACAGATCACCTACAACAAAGGCAGATTCCATTTTGGCAAGACCCTGAGGCACAAGTGCAACACAAGAGGCCTATGTGGTAAAGCTGCAACAGGATTACACAACAAAAAAAATGACTTTTGAGAGAAAATCAGGATAAATTCCAAAACATGTGATTGTCTAAGTGCAGAGTTTGTAGTGCAACCATGCATCACTGTGGTACTGCGCAAACGCAAATCCTATCCTCATCGCTGTCAACCAATGTTAGAAATGGGATTTCTAGTTGGTGACGGCATGCTCCTAAGCCAGGTAGAAACCACCACTCTAGTCAGTCATTCCCTTGGTAGCTTGGCAGAGCAGTCAGGCTTATCCCAGAGTCAATGTGTATAGCGTTTGCACAACACACTCGCACAGCAGTGACACACTAGGCATACCACAAAAGAAACTCCACACAATGTTATATCAAAAGAGCATTTGTATTACGCATAAAAACACATTAGGACACACTCACTTATAGCACTGTGCCACTAGGCACCGGTCATGACTTTACAAGGATTACATAAATCATTCGGCCACTCGGGCCACTGTCCTAACATCATCAGGGTGACCAGTAACTACTGGCAATAAGGCACTTATCACAAAGCATCAGGCACAATCCAAATAACGGCACTTAGATATACATCATCAGCAGGGCACCATAGTGAATGCTCACCAGAGTGCACATTACGTTGCACCAAATTGCCGCCACTAGTGAGAGACAGCTGCCCACCACTTGTGGTGCAGCCACCATGGTAACTGAGGCGGTGGCCCATTTGGACTTACCTCACGATGCCCACAGCAACAAAAAAGAGGCCCCTGACAGGGCACCCAACTGGGAGCTGTTGTGACTCTCCAAGGCATGCTGGGGGTGCCACATTCGTTGGAGACCTCTCCAGGTCTTGTGTCCAAGGTCGGGGTAATCCCACCAACAGTCAGCGCAATGCTCCAGAGGGCAGGAAGATCTCACTTGGTCTCCTCCTACCCCCTGTGAAGACAATTCCCCCAGTAGCAGCTGACCGTGATGTCCAGACTCACCCTCACTGCTAGTGATCCCAAGGGTGGTCTTCCAAACAGGGCGAAAAGCCTTCATCAGCTTCCCTTCACTGCTGGATGGCTTATGGCTGTTAGCCCTGCCAACAACCAGGCAACAGCTGCTTGGCTTCTGGCAGCTTTGTCCCTCCCTTACTGCACGAACACACTGCACCCGCTGTATGTGGGGGATTGAGCCCCCTCCTTGGGCTCAGGAAAGGAGGTGGAGAGTGCCCAACATGCCCTTCTGGTGAGGGGGTCAACGCGAAAAGGAAGCACTCCATGAGCTCCTCTGCAGCAGGAGCCCATACTTGGGCAACAGTCGTGAAAAGCACATAATCTAAAGAACTCCCCACATGCTGGGATGAATTCACGCGGAGCCAGCCAGCGACAGCCATAGAGATGACTGGGGGCCCGAGCAGTGAGGGCAGGATCAGGCCGGCACACCGGCAAAGTCCAGGTGGTGATCCCCTGGCAGCACATCAATCCCCCTGGTCCAACGCAGTCTCTTCCAGTTCCAAGTAAGCACAGTTCAAAAGACATGGGGTCACAGCCCCAATACTTATAGTCCACAAAGCCTTTGTTCTCTGCTGGCACTGAGCTCTGAACCCACTCCAAGCCAGTTCTGGGGGCAGTTAAAAATATCATTGCAGTGAACAACACTCCCCATTGTAAGTGTAAGCCCTGGCCCCAGACACACCACAAGGGGGCGGAGCCATCATTGTGGAAGGCAGGCACAGCCATATTCAGGTGCAGGTGCTACTCCTCCCACCACCCCAAATGCAGATCAGGGCTATTCAGCCTAGCACTGACTCATCCACACTCTCTGGACCCCTACACCTCCCCAGCCCCTGTCACTCCAAAGCCAGATACAATACACCTCCTAGCAGATGATCAAAGACACATGGCATTTCCTTCTACTTCACTACCAGGCCAATTCACACAGTTAAGGCATATGTCCTACCCTTTACCTACACTGCACCCTGTCCATAGGTCCAGCTAGGGCCTACCTTAGGGCTGACTGATATGTAGTAAAAGGGGACTCACAGATGTGGCAACCACTTCATGTGGCATGTCACAGCGGCAGTAAACTGCGTGTGCAGACCCTGCAGTGGCAGAGGCCTGAAACAGGTATGAAAGGCTACTTTGGTGGGTGGCACTGCAAGTCCACCAGTAGCATTTATTTCACTGGTCTTGGGTATATGGGATACCACTGTACAAGGGACTGACAGGTAAATTAAATATGCCAAAATGGTGTAGACCAATCTTCCCAAGTTTACCATAGAGAACATATGCCCTTTAGCACTGAACAGCAGTGATAAAGTGCACAGAGTCCTAAAACCACTAACAACATGTCAGAAAAATAGAAGAGGAAGGCAAAAAGTACTGGGATGACCCTGCAAAATGAGTCAAGTCCAACATTTACTATGACAGGATTTCATTAAATTTAGTGTAAAAAATGGGTGGTATCCAAGTTTTGTTAGGTTGTTTAATTATAGAGAGTAGTTAACTTGCTGAATATTGGGTCTGAACTTCATGTCCCCCTCCAGGAGATGTATAAAGCTTTCTAGAGAAGCTACCTTCTCCTTGCAGAGATGCTGCTATACTTATAATAGTCACCTTTACAACACTGCTCAGCAAGGGGCTATATTGTGAATGGTCAAGTATATGTGCCTTCAAGGGATTTATTTCACAATATTTTATGTCTTGAAATGAATCCTATTTTTTCTCAATTTGTCACCATCAAATCTTTGTTAGCGTCTAAATCTAAATCATTTACAGTTAGATTCATCATAGTGCCGTTTTGCGAGTCCTTAATAGCGATTATTAAGGAATCGCTATTAAGGACTTGCAAGACGAGATTCATGTAGGAATCGCTAAATAAATTGTGATTCCTAATCGCAAATAAGGATGCGATTTCAAGGGTGCCAGGGGTGTCCAAAGGACACCCTGTAGCACCCCTGAAATGTAATCTACATTGGTGTTGCGCACACACATGTCCAAAGGACATGTGTGTGTGTAACATGCAACTTAGAAAAATGCATTTAAATGCATTTTTCTAAGTTTTCGCTATTTACCACGAGGTTTGACCTCGCGGTAAATAGCGGCCAGAAATAGCAAATTCGCAAATAACAAATGGTTAATGAATTGCATTTAAGGAATCTCAAATAGAGATTCCTTCAATGCAATTCCTCGCAAATATGCGATTTCGCAATTACCGATTTTTGCATTTGGGATGATGAATCCCAAATGCAAATATTTCGCTCGCAAAAGGCCAGATTCACTGAATCTGGCCCTATTCGAGACGATTTTTCTTTCATGAATCTACCTGTTAGTTTACTACAAAAATGTATTAAGTAAACTTACACATGCTATCAAAAAAGTCATACAAAAAAGGAGAAACTGAGAGGGTGTATATAGAAAAATAGATGATTTTATCTTGGTCAAATAAATTTCAGGGTAAAAATATAAACAATTTACACAAATGATACAGATAGGTAACACTATAACTCAGGTAACCTCACTGTGACATTAAGAAACACCTTTCTTCAAATTATTAATAAAAATAGATCATAGAAGAAAAGATGATCTATTTTTCATTAATAAGTAGGTCCTCGGAAGCTTGTTTCCGGTCCAGGGAAGGCATGGCTTGGCAGTTCGGGCTGAACTGTTCCCATGAGGCACAGGGTCAGACTGATTTGCATATAGCCATGTCTGAACTGGGATGGCAGAGTGGGCTAAAGAACAGTGATGGATCAAATCCAGATCTTTTGACTTGGTGTGAGTGTCTGATTGGTTCAGATGCTCCGTCCATCACCACCCCCTTTTGTACCGCTTTTTAAGCCGCCATAAGTGTGGCAGGGTATGCCCAGACGTGAGTCCCTTGCTCACTTTGCCACTGGATTCAAGCAAGCCGGGCTGAAGACGGGTGGAATGCCAGAAACCGGTGCTCGGAAGCTTGTTTCCGGTCCAGGGAAGGCATGGGTTGGCTGCCCGGGCTGGACTGTTCCCATGAGGCACAGGGTCAGACTGATTTGCATATAGCCATGTCTGAACTGGGATGGCAGAGTGGGCTAAAGAACGGTGATGGATCAAATCTAGATCTTTTGACTGGGTGTGAGTGTCTGATTGGTTTAGATGCTCCGTCCATCAACACCCCCTTTTGTACCTCTTTTGGCCGCCATAAGAGTGGCAGGGTATGCTCAGACGTGAGTCCCTTGCTCACTTTGCCACTGGATTCAAGCAAGCCGGGCTGAAGATTTCTGGAATGCTAGAAACCTTTCCTCGAAAGCTTGTTTCCTGTCCAGGGAAGGCATGGCTTGGCAGTTCGGGCTGGACTGTTCCCATGAGGCACAGGGTCAGACTGATTTGCACATAGCCATGTCTGAACTGGGGTGGCAGAGTGGGCTAAAGAACGGGGATGGATCAAATCCAGATCTTTTGACTGGGTGTGAGTGTCTGATTGGTTCAGATGCTCCATCCATCACCACCCCCCTTTGGACCACCTTGACCAAGCAGCACCTGTTTTCTGATGCCCCAGACAAGCCACCCCATCCTAAAAGGCTGTCATCCGTCTACAGGATAACATCCAGCAGACAACCAAATATTGCTTTCCATTCCAAACCTCAAAATTGTGAAACCACCACTCTAGTTTGTCCTTTGCATCCACTTTCAGCTCTACCTGGCCCCCATGCCATTATTCTGCTCTCAACACATCTGCTTTTACCCTTTGCAAGGCTTGGTAATGCAATGGCCCGGGACAAATCGCTTGAATCAAAGAAAACAAACCTAGACACCTTGCCAAATTCATCAAAGTCAATGACATCTTCAGCAGAATTCAGAACACCTTTTTCTTTATCATTGTCATCTTCCTCTCAGGTAACTTTAACACCTCTCCAACTGTACCTATTTTAAACCCCAAAAATTCATACTCTGAGTGGGTATAAAATTGCCCTTGTTTGCGTTATCAAGAACCCCAAACTCTCTGACATTTCTATCACATCTCCAAGTTTGCCTCCGCAATTTCACTACGTCTGGTGACATCAATAAAATATCCTCTAAATACACAATCACACAGTACCCTCTTTCTCTGAATTATGCCACTACTACAGGCATCAACTTCTTGAAGCACCATAGCGCTGAAGGCAGGCCAAAAGGTAGACACAGGAACTGATATAATTGGCCTCTCTACCTGAACTGCAAACATTTCTAACTGCATTCCTTCTTTAAAACCCTGACAAAGGCATCCTTCGAATCCAACTTCGCCAACCAATACTTTGACTGCAACATGTCCTCAAAAGATGTATCCCTTCCATCTTGAAATGTCTGTAAACTAACAACTGACGCAGACTTCATATTTTTGTCACCGGACTCCATCCCTTGTCCTTCTTTTCTACCAAAAATAAGGTGCTAACAAAACCTTTCAAATGATCCTCTACCATACGTATTGCTCCTTTTTTTCAACATTTCCTTCACCTCTAAAGCAGAAATCTCTGCCTGTTCCTTATTTTGATTTGATTGGTTTGATTTGATTGGGTTCTTGTATAGCGCGCTACCACTCCACGGAGTATCTTGGCGCTTCAACTCCTAGTTGTCAGATATATGCTGAGAGATCGTGATGGTAAAGGATCAAAAACACAGAGAGGGTCATAGCAACGCTTTACAACCGGATTCCGACAAAGAGTAGATCCAGGTTTTTAGGTCTTTCTTAAAGTTGAGTTCATTTGTACTTTGACGCAGAGGCAAGGGAAGGTTGTTCCAGGCTTTCGACCCGATGACTGCAAGGGATTTCCCTCCCTTGGTCGTTAGCCTGAATCTGGGGACGTAGAGCAGATTGGTTGTGGATGACCTAAGAGTTCGTTTCGGCTGGTAGGGTTTAAAATACTTCCTCAGGTACAACGGGCCATGTTGGTAATAGGCTCTGTAGGTGATGGTAAGTACTTTAAAAAGGATGCGCTTATGCACCAGAAGCCAATGCAATGCGTCCAGTGCTGCCGATGCCGAGGACCTTCTGGACAGTTTCAGGACAAGCCTGGCGGCTGCATGCTGGACCATTTGCAGTTTGTGCAGGGCCGATTTAGTCAGCCCTGCATACGGACTGTTGCAATAGTCTAATTTGGAAATTATGAGCGCAACAGCCACTGTCCGCCTGGCGCTCAAAGGAAGGAAATCGAAGAATTTCCTGAGGCTTTTAATAGTTCTAAAACAAGCCCCTGCTACTTCTTTGGCTTGTAGATTGAAGGACAAAGTGTTGTCGAACTTGATACCCAAGTTACGGGCAGCATTAATTGTCTTGGGTGGCCTTCCACCATTTCCGGCCACCAGTCCTGTGGTGGGAAACAGTTATTGGGGCCGAAAGGGACGATCTCCGTTTTTGCTGAATTACATTTTAAGTGATTTTGAGCCATCCACTCAAATGTTGCTGATAGACACTCTTTCAGCGTTTGTTCAGCATTAGTTTGGTTCTTATCAAGGGTCAGCACAAGTTGGGTGTCATCAGCATAGGCCAATTGTACTGATGTTAAAGGTGGAAATAAGTTCCAACAGGGGTACCATATAAAGGTTTAATAGGGTAGGGCTCAAACTTGAGCCCTGCGGCACCCACGAGGTCAGGAACTTTTCCTCAGAATGAAAATTGCCTAGCATGACAACCTGCCGCCTCTGCTCCAGATAGTTCTTAAGCCATTCGAACACGGTTCCTGCTATGCCAACGTTGGTCAGGCGATGTAAAAGGATATCATGGGACACAGTGTCGAAGGCTGCAGATAGGTCTAATGGGATCAGGACAGCCATTTTGCCCTGATCGAAGGCAGCACGAATGGTTTCAGTTGATGATAGAAGAGCTGACTCGGTAGAATGGTGGGCCCTGAAACCAGCTTGACATGGATGTAATATATTATTACTTTCCATGTATGCCATCAGTTGTTTATTGACAAGGGATTCAGTGATTTTACAGACTACGGGGAAAAGGGAAATAGGGCGCAGGTTGGATAATGTCGAGGGGTCAGGTATTGATTTTTTCTGTAACGGCCTGACAGCGGCCAGCTTCCATTGCGGAGGGATATCCCCTGATTGCAGGGACGCATTAATAATGGAATTAATGTAGGGGTTAACCTCCTGTATTATAGTTCTCAGAAGCGTGGGGGGACATGGATCAAACGGGGAACCAGATTTAGTGGCCAGTATCCTCTGATGTGATTCTTCCAGACTAATATGACTAAAAATTGTCCACCTTGGAAAGACTGAATTTGTGTTGGAATTGGCCTGAGAGTCTGGTTGAGGGAAATCTTTAGTCAGGGTGACAATTTTTTGTGCAAAATAGTTGGCGATGTCATTGCACAGGGTCTGCGACGGTCGTATTTCTCGTGATAGGGCTTTAGGTTTAGTGAAACTATTGACTATTTTAAAAATGTCCTTATATTTATTTATTTTTTGACGCTTCGATGCAGGAGGTAAAATAGGTTTTCTTTGCGTTTTTAATCATTACATGATAACGTCTCCTAGCACTCTTGTAGTCCTCTTTCGCTCCACGATCATATGTCTGGTGCCATTTACATTCCAAGTGTCTAACACCGACTAGATGTTCTTTAAGTCTGTCGGAGAACCAAGGGGCAGACAATCTCTTTTTATTCATAGTGCCTTTAGTACCTGGGTTCCTGATTTTATTGCCAATAGTGGCCATCCATCCCTCAAATTTCTGATTGTCCTCTAGAGTATCCCCTGATAAGGTGGGTTTACTCTCTTTTGTCCAGTTTTCAAGGTCAGGATGTTCCAAGATTTTTCCCCAGCAGGGGAAGTTTATCCCTTTCTTTACTACCACCTTTGTATTTACTCTATTTCCCTTCAAGGGGATCGAAAATTCAATAAAATGATGGTCCGTCCAGATTTGGGGCTTCAGGGGTTTAACTAGTATCTCAGTTAAATTTGAGCATATGCAATCAAGAACGTGCCCTGCATTATGTGTAGCATCAAGCAGTTGGAGTTTTAGCCCTATAACCTGTAGTGTTTCTTTAAAGCTCGTAGCATAGCAATCAGTGGAATCGTCAAGGTGGAGATTGAAATCTCCCAACAGGGTAAAATTAGCGTATCTGAGGGTCAGGTCACTTAACACCTCCCCCATGTTTTCAAGAAACTGGATAGGATGTCCAGGAGGGCGGTACACCAGTATCCCTGCAAAAGTAAAGGTGTCCAGCACTTGTATGCAGAAACTTAAGCTCTCAGCGCCTCTTATATCAGGTGGTTCTTTCATAACACATTTTATAGAATCCTTGTAGATAATAGCTAGGCCGCCCCCACGCTGTTCTCCGCGATCTTGCCTGCATATAGAGAAACCCGAGGGAAGGGCATGAACTATGTCAGGGTTTGACCACTCACGGAGCCAGGTTTCAGTAATGAAAAGGCAGTCGAAATCATTTTCCGTGACGAGGTCAAATATGTGTAAGGAGTTTTTGCTCATTGATCGTGCGTTAATTAAGCCACATCTTAGATTATTAGGGCTTTCTTCCTTAGTGGTAATGTGGTAAGGTTCTATTGTATGTTTACATACATGGCAGCAGATAGGACCCACCCATATATCTACATTAAGAGAGTGAGTGCATCTGATATATGCAGAATTATTTAACGCTAAGATATCCTGTTTGGATAAATATGTCACCTGGGTGTCCTGGTTGGCCCCTAGCCCGTTCTCCAGCTTGTTCTCGGCGCGGACAAGCGCAGACGGACTAGACTCAGGCGCGACTCCGGCGCGACTCCGGCGCGCCCGCTGTTCGCGTTCGCTGCGCGAAGTGGCGACCATCTCCTTTTGTAGTCCCTTCTGGCGCGCTATGCCACAGGGAGTTGTGGTTTTAGGGCAAAGTCGTGATGGGGGCTGCAAGCGCGTCTCTGGCCACAGCACCTAGTCGTCTGTGAGGCACGGAGGGGAGCGCGAAGCAATGTGGTAGGTGTAAGTGTCAGGGGCTCAGTACACTTATTTAAAAAATCGCCACAGAATAACGCAAAGTAAAATACATAAATTTTAAACTGCTAGCAAGCTATCACCCGGCTCAGCCAAGGTGCTCTCATTAACTCGTCTAGATTTCTAGCGTTTCACCAAACACAACTCTGGTAGCAGAGTCTTAGACACAAGAATGCCTTTGGTTCCATGATCTGAACGGGTCACTGCACAAAATCTATTTCAAATCCTTGTACTACCTTTAAAAACCCAAGGATCTCTTGTTATCCTCTGCCATTCTGCTAGGAAAAAACTCAATTGTTCTCCTACTTTTTCTTGGGAAGAACCAGAAGTTATCTGTATACTCATCTCGAGTGCCTGGACCCGACTGACTTCTTCCTCGTCCACCTCTCGCCCCAGGTTATCTTCCTCTTTGTGGGAAGAAGCCTGAGGAACCCTGGAAGCCCCTTCCTGTTCCTCTGTATGTATAGTTGTATTGGTCCCAGTCTACTGGCCCTACCATGAAAACCTCTAAATACCTTCCTCATATTAGTCTGCGCCTTTTCCAGCACAGTAAAGGTAGAGAGATGTTTCCTCAGACTTTTAACAAAACCGTCTCCAAATAATAAGCCTTTAGTCTCCTCACTAGGCTCCTTTTTTGCTATATCTCCCAGTTTTGGACTGATCTTTAACAAAACTGACTTTCTGCTTTCTGCCAACAATCCAGAATTAGCATTGCCCAAGAAGACCATCGCCCATGGATCCAACTGCGCAACAGCTACACATCAACCTGCTCACCATTTATGTAATCCTCTTCTGCCATGTCCAATATTTTTGTTAATGAACCCAACACATCTAATAAATGGTTCTGACACTGCTTCAAGGACCGTTCTAGGCATTAAAGTGGGCCGCTCCCTAATTTAAATAAATATGATATTAAATCAGGATTTACATTTGGTGTAAAGCAGACCTTATTGTCTATCTGTGACCTTGAACACTCCGCTTTGAACACACTCCTCACCTCTCGTTCTAAAGGTTTCCTAATCCATTGCTTCATAAACTTAGCAACATGGTCCAGCCGCCGTCAATCCACACTCCTAGGTTGCCGTAAGTCATAAGACAAACATTTCCTCACCTATAGGATCTGTTATCACAGCCTTCGAGGTAGAGGCTTGGTCAATCTTTAGATCATCGTTCAAATCATCCTCATGATCCACATAAAAATGTACTCATCGTACATTTTCTCTCGTCTCTCTACATTTCTTCCTTCAAATTCCATATTGTACTCTTCATCGGAGAAGTCCTGCATGTCGCCAAGGACACCTTTCCTTTGTATACGCCTAGACAAATATGGAAAGGAGCTTCAAGAAACTAAACTGAGGAAATTTAAGAGAGACACTATAGACTATAAGCTGAATGAGGCATATACATGGGCTGAAGTTTATGCCCAGATGCGGTTTACACAGAAAAAAACTCAGCCGGCTTCTTCTGAGGAAAGTGTAATTTCAGATGGAGATGTCAATACTTCTAGACCTCCAGTCAGTCAACTGTTATCGCAGAAAACAACAGATAAAACTAAAGAAGGAGCAGCCTCAAGCACGAGTGACAATAGTGGACCCTCTTTTTTAGAGAAAGGCACGGATCAAAACAAACCACCGGATCCAACGACCTCCAAACAACAAGAAAAAAAACAAGACGCGGACAAAGAAAACGAAAAAGAGAAGAAAACAGGACTCAGAAGCCAAGGGAAAGTCTCATAATAAACATCTCCAGTAAACAACTTACGACATTTGAAGAAAACTTTTGGATAAGGGAACATCTTTCGTGAGCACCTACCATACTACTGAACTGGAAACCGAAGTTTCTCTCTTCAAATTCTTGAGAATCTTACGTCTTAAACATTTTTTCACACATGTTTGTCCTACGATTGGTGAAGATGAATCAATGCAAAAATTCAAACCTAAAAGCACTTTTTTGGCACCAACATCACACAAAATGATAGACAATTTTGAAACTCTGGTTAAAGCTGATTTACAAAAGATCAAATACAAGTGAAAGATCAAGAACCTATCTCGCGCAGAACACAGCGCACTACAAAAATTGTCTAAAGATGATACAATTTTGTTCCAGAAGGCAGACAAAGGAGGTGCTCTTGTTGTAATGGACTCTGACTTTTATAACAACAAAGGTACTGGACACGTAATGGATGAAAACATATACATAAAATTGGAAAGAGACCCAACAACTGACATATCAAACTCATTAAGCAAATTGCTTGAGAAAGCAGAGGAATTAAATTGGATTGACAATAAAATAAAGCGCTTTCTTTTGCAGCCCTTCCCAAGGAGACCAAAAATATATTTTTTGCCAAAAATTCATAAAAATCCGAAAAATCCACCATTCAGGCCGATCGTATCCGGGTGCGGATCTATTTTCGAATCCCCAGGCGTATTCAATGATTATTTTTTGCAATCATTCATTAAACGATGGTCTACTTACATTGAAGACACGTCAGATTTTCTGAGGAGTTTGGCTGATTTACCTACAGACTCAATGCAAAACTGGATTCTCTGTACAATTGATGTTGTATCATTGTATACTTCAATTCCTCATAAATCCGGTTTGGAAGCTGTTGAATGGGCACTCTTGCAGGACGAAGGACCAGAAAACTTGAAATGGATGACCCTACAATTATTGGAATTTTGCCTTGAGAACAGTTATTTTGAATGGCAGAATACATTCTATAATCAAATGAATGGAACTTCAATGGGCTTTCCAGGACCGCCCTTGTACGCTAATACATTCAAGGCCAAACTAGAGCATGAATATATCTTATCAGATCAGACATGGAAGGATGGCTTGGTTTTTTTCAAGCGTTACATCGATGACATCTTTTTAATTTGGCAAAAATCAGACACAGAGCTGAAAAAGAATATTCAAAGTCTCAATTTGACTCTAGAATTCAGATCAACCCTAGAATTCAGTTTACCTTTGCGATTGATGAGAAAACAATGTCTTTTTTGGATGTAACTATAGAACTTACAGAAAAAACAATACAAACACGTCTGTTCAAAAAACCGACAGATAAGAACAATGCTTTACAGTATCAAAGTTTTCATCCCAAGAATCTTATACAAAATTTACCGTTGTCGCAATTCATGCGTATTAAGAGAATTTCATCTAGTGAATCGGATTGTGAAAAGTCTCTGAATGAACAGAAATCGCGGTACATACAAAGGGGCTATCCAGAGGCTCCACTGGATAAACAAATAGCCAAAGTTAATACCTTGCCAAGATCAAAGCTCCTTGAAAAACGGAGTAAAAAGACCACTAATAGAATGGTGTTCGTGTCTAAATTCTCGTCAGCATCTAGAGATATCAAAAACATCATAAACAGGAGATGGGAATTGCTACAAATTAAACCTGACTTCGGATCACTATTCAAAGAAAAACCTTTATTTGCGTACAATAGGGCACAAAACCTTAAAGAGCTTCTAACCAAAAGGACAAAGATGAACCCTAAGAAAGGGGATGGTTCTTCACAAGGAACCAAGAAATGTTGGAAAAACTGCAATAATGTAATCAGTGGAAATATTTTGTCACACCCGAGAACAGGAGAGCAAATCCCACTGCACCATTCAACGGATTGCAACTCTGAACATTCAGTATACATGATCAAGTGTCCTTGTGGCCTGCTATATGTTGGAAAAACTGAACGCAGAATTAAGACACGATTATCAGAACACAAAAGTAGAATACGCACCCAAAGCACAACATCACCTTTGGCGCTACATTGGACTGAGCATCGACATACAGTAGCTCAAATGAAATTTCAAATAATTGAACTCGTACCTAAAATGGAGGGCAGAGACACCTCCAAGATTCTCCTCCAGAGAGAAGCCTTCTGGATCAAAAAACTGCAAACTTTGACCCCGTTTGGGCTCAACAATAAGTTGGAAATGAGCTGCTTCTTATAGGAACACAACTTGAACAACAAGGCTGGCCAGCTACACGTGAATACACACAACATACATTTATTCACATACAACACAATATGGTACATGTTAGAAAACAGCTGATATGTTTTTAGGTATTTCGTGTTCAATCTAAATATGTAAAATAGAGTATATTAGTGTGTATATTTTTTCAACAATAATAATCACTTGAATGTTATACTAATTTTTTGATTTTTGTCCTGTATTTCTAATTATTTCCATTTAATGTATCCATTGCAAATACATGCTCAACATGATGCTACACGCCACACATACACGTAGTGGTATTTCGATTTTTTGATCGCGTTTATTTTCCCTTGGATTTCACTTCCGTCTTCTGGTATAGTCAGAAGATAGTCCGTTTTTTAGTTTCTTTGAATGGTCATTGATAGACTTCTTTTCGACAACTAGGAGTCCGTTTTTTGTGTTCGTTTACGCCAGTGGCGAGATCTCGCAATAAATATGGCCGTGGTGTACACGGAAGTCAATCCTCTCCAGAGCTTGAGGAAGGAATGGCGAAATAAGGACCGGGTAGTGGCTTCTCGGTAAGCGGCGTAGATTTTCGGAGGTACGAGAGTTGTTGTAGGCAAACTCTAGTTTGAATCGCTTGAACATCTCACATTATTATTTTTCTTTGCAGAGCGCTAGGTCGATGGACCCTGCTCTCGCTATTCGAAGGTTCTAAACGTTACCTAAGCAGGTGAGACCTGGCATCATTTTTGGTTCAGTTGTTTCATTGGCTTTCCGTATATATTGGTTGCTAAATTCAGGTTATATTTATTTTGTTCTTGTAGATTCTATCATGTTTTATTGTGACGGTCATGGTGATACCAGGTGAGAGTTTACATCTGCCACTGAGCAGTTAGATCGTGGTACCGTAACTGGAGAATATTTTTGTGAATTCCTTTATTTTATATTTGCAGGCAATAGTTTTATCTTTATCACAATTCAGGTAAGCGAATTGTTGATAAGTACTAATCTAGTGGTCTCTGCTTTTGACATATTGAATAGACTCTCTTTGAATACAAGATAGATATGAAGTTGAATAGGTACTTCTTAACAGATACTCAATCAACACTTAAATGTACATCCCGTTGGTAAAAATCATAAGTTTGGTTATGATTGTAGCGTTTACAAATCACATGTGGAAAATTGTACTGTCACTTGTAATTTTATTTTGTATAGGCTCTTAATGGCATCATTTAAAATGTGTTTCCTTGTTCTTCCATATAATACAGGTACCCCTGATGAAGGGACCTTTGTGAGTCCCGAAATGCATTGGGTTCTCAAACATTGTAATGAATGGTAGAACCGTAAGTTTAAAAAAATGTATGATGGATACATAATGTTAAATTAACAGGAAAAATATAATATGTGAAGAAATTAACATATTAAATGTGTTGATGAAAATATTCAAAAATGTGTAAAATGAATTTTGTAAATCTCTTTGTAGTTGATGCATGTTGTAGCCCTAGCTGCCAAAACTTGGGGTTAGGCCACTTTCACTGAACAATCCAGAATTAGCATTGCCCAAGAAGACCATCGCCCATGGATCCAACTGCGCAACAGCTACACATCAACCTGCTCACCATTTATGTAATCCTCTTCTGCCATGTCCAATATTTTGTTAATGAACCCAATACATCTAATAAATGTTTCTGACACTGCTTCAAGGACCGTTCTAGGCATTAAAGTGGGCCGCTCCCTAATTTAAATAAATATGATATTAAATCAGGATTTACATTTGGTGTAAAGCAGACCTTATTGTCTATCTGTGACCTTGAATACTCCGCTCTGAACACACTCCTCACCTCTCGTTCTAAAGGTTTCCTAATCCATTGCTTGATAAACTTATCAACATGGTCCAGCTGCCGTCAATCCACACTCCTAGGTTGCCGTAAGTCATAAGGCAAACATGTCCTCAGCTATAGGATCTGTTATCACAGCCTTTGAGGTAGAGACTTGGTCAATCTTTAGATCATCGTTCAAATCATACTCATGATCCACATAAAAATGTACTCATCGCACATTTTCTCTCGTCTCTCTTCATTTCTTACTTCAAATTCCATATTGTACTCTTCATCGGAGAAGTCCTGCATGTCGCCAAGGACACCATTCCTTTGTGTGCCACCAAGGGCACCACTCTTCCTTATGGAGTTAAATCCATCTTTCCTTTTCGTATCCATGTGCTTTGTCGTCCTTGCTTTTTTTGACGGTCTTTTCTCTTTCCTTTCATTTTCTTCCTCAGAAAAAGACCAAAACCCTCCCCTGAAACCTACTTCCTTTCTTTTCTTATCCATACCAATCTCAACCACCTTTCTTATTGAACATTTCATCTCACACTGGATTAGCCTCCTTAAACTCTCACCACTAACTCTTCCTTCAACTGCCTGATGACTAATATTAGCCTCCTCTGAAGTCCTTCTTAGTTCTCAAATACACACAAACTAACAAACTCCTAGTTACCATGTAAATATCCTCACAAGTGCTTCCTGTACTCCAAATACCTCTCCTAAACCATTCCAGATAAGTGTGGCTCAATGATGACCCTGATGCAGAGGTCTAGCCCGGGACCAGGGTTTAATTGCCTGCCTCAGCGGGTCTTGGGCTCAAAATTCCACGGACCTGATAATTCTCGCCTCGGTGCCTATTCCAATCATGGAGTCCCACTCTGCAACTCTGGGCAATGGCTTGCTTAATCTCCACAACGGCCCCCACAACGCTAAGGATGCCTGGCCTCCACCTTGGGGGTTCCCAGGAGTGGACGCCTCACAAGGAAAGCCAGGATGGGTTCCACAGCGGTATTCGTACAAGCGCCTTGAGACCCTTGTGGGTAAGTAGTGCGCTATACAAGTATCAATTTACATTTACATTTACCTCTGTTCTTACACTCGTACAGCTGATTGTTATTCTTTCTCTCTTTCTTTCTTTTTAATTAGGCAAATCTCATGCTCTCGCACTCATATTTTCTTAGTTCCTTTACTTTTTCTGCCCAAACTAAGATTGCCGCTGCTCTCATGTAAGACTTTGGCAGCCAATCCTGTTCACAAATGACGGTGTGACTTCATCAGTCCGTCACCGTATCTGAAGAGAAACATGCTTGTTCCTCTCATACTCCCAACTGCCAACTGGAGCCTCGAGGAACTGCGTGACCATCGTTAGCCTCGAGGTGACGCGTGACCCCTCTTCCGCTGCACGCTATCTACGCTGCCAATATGAAACGACAGTGGATCGCACGCGACCCCCCTCAGTCAGCTTGAAACTGACACTGTAAGCCTGCATGCAGTTCCTTCAAACCAAAAGACGCGTATGCCACACATTAATCAAACCATAACACCATCATTGCTGCAGCAATTCCCCTGCTGTGCTGAAGAACTCAGAAAACAATGCAATACCGCACGTCATGAGCATCGAAGGGGTTAATGGCATACGTCGCTTACCAGACAGTCACTGTTGTTATTCTCTTCATTTCTACCAGATTCCTACTAAAAATCAAACCTCTCCTTCAATGAAGAAACCCACACGTACCGCATCTACAAATTAGAAGCATTGTTAAATACTCTATTATTCAAGCATTACACTAAAATATGTACCATCATACAAAACCAACTGCTATGCGCCAAATAAATGGTTAAGTCAAAACATGTACTCATCTGATCAGGAGCAGCATTTAAAAGAGGACGAGTCTTCTATGCAGGAGACATTTATTGACTTTATAAATTCCAGTTGTGGACTGTTTATGGTTGAAGTTCTTTAAAGGGACTGCTGTTCAGGAGTGGCAATAAAAGATTATGCATAATGGTAGCCTCCAGTCTTGTATTGAAATTAATGGAGCACAAGATTAATTTCTGAAATGTGTCACTTTATTTAGTTTAAATGTGCTCCACATTAAACTGAGCTATTATGCCTAATTCTAAAGTATGTATGTCATTTGACCAAGCTTATTCTTAAAATCCCTTTAAAATATTTGTTAGGCATGCCTCACAAATACCAGCAACAACCTCCCATGTTTTGGAATCGAATTAGACTACTGAAATCAAGTAGATAGAATGGGGCGCTGGAACATACCTGTCTCTTTTGTCACCTATATTGTTCTGCAAGGTATTTCGGCAAATGAGATGCTAGAACCACCAGAATTAGCAGAACCTTTTGTTAATGGAGGGCTCATGGATGAGAGACTTTCTTAGTATCTTTTGAACTCACAACAGGAGACAGCTACCAAATAACGCTAGTACTAAATTTGGCTGGCACATATATTGTTAAAGAAGAAGCTAAAAGAGGCCATGCAATGATAGAATCTCTATTCTTTAGGCATGCTGAACAGATCAAAAGCCCCTCACAAAAACACATATCTAAGGTAGAACTCGTAATTGGATCTTGTGATGCTCTTGCTGGGTGGCATTGGCTTTTCCCCTCTCGACAATGACAGGGCACTTGGATCTCCCGTTATAGCACCAAGACTGGATGTTGCCCCTATCTGGAATGTGACTGAGTCTCCCATGGTGAAGTAGTGTGGCTCACTGGTTAGAGGCGGCAGACCCGAGAGCAGAGGACGGCCCGGGACCAGAGTACGATTCCCGGCGCGGCAGGTTTCTGGACCAGGGTCAGCGGACTCGATAATTCTCTCGCCTCGGTGCCCACTCTGATCAGCGATCACACTCGGCAACTCTGGGCATTAGCTTGCCTCATCTTCACTAACGGCCCCACCAGACCGCCGGGGATGCCTGGTCTCACCCTGGAGATACCCATTAAGGGACCATCTCTCAGGGAAGCCAGGAAGGGTTTCGCAGCGGTCGAAGCGCCTTGGGACCCTACGGGTAAGTAGTGCGCTATATAAATGCCAATACATGGTAGTGGTATTGTGGTCCGACTACAGAAAATGTGCAGTGCATTCACTGACGGCTAGGACAGGGATAGGATGGAAGGCCATGAAAGGTGTGGCCTCCTTTTTGTACTTATGCCATGTGGGATGGGAGTGTCATGTGACATGTGCGATGCACTATACACCAATCTCCAAATGACTACTCCCAATTTCTACAGATGCAGAAGTTGTGTCTTGATTCGAATTGCTCTTTTGCGGTTTCTTCTGCTTTTTACCCTCTTTACACTCTCATGTCCTTATTTACAAGAAAGTAACGCAGTGTGGTGCTGCAAGGCATTTGGATGGGCTGTGTTACTTTCAAAGCAAAGGGATGCATCATATTTGCAACAAAATGACGTATCCTTGAGCTCTCCCCTGCGCTGGCGCACAATTGGCTGCCATCTCCAATGCAGGCACCCTTGCACCATGGTGCAAGGGTGCCTGCATTTTGGGGATGATTGTTTATGTGCAGAAAGGGACACCTTCCTGCACAAAAAAAAAAACTCGAGAGGTGTTTTCCTCTTTCTGTGTGTGCTGCTGAATGCGAATGCGGAGGAAAAAACGAGCAGAAATTAAAGCATTTCTCCTGGGAGCGCCTCCTTACGCCTCCCTTGGGGAGGTGTAGTATTCTGATGTATTCCCAGGTTCACGAAATGTTGTTAATCTGGCAATGTGGCAGAATCCATGGGTGTTGCGTGGGAACACCCACAGCAACACTCATGGAACGCCCCTTTCACGCAAAGTGCTGCCCGAAAAGGACCGTATTTACAATGCCACGAAAAGCTACGCAGGATGGCTTTACGTGGCCTTGTAGATATGGAGCACCACCCTGCGTCACCGGTGCGTCAAAAAAAGTGACCCACCTGAGTTTCAAGGGGCTTGTAAATATTCTCCTCAGTCCTTATTGTATTTTAGGATTTTGCTCACCAGAAGTGCCATTATTCGCTTATTGTAAGCCTCATTTCACATTATCAGGTTGATATGCAATTTCTCTCTGTGACAAAAATGTACAAGAAATTGTTAGAAAACGGATGATATGATTTAGTTAATGTAATGCAATGACCCTATTTGGGTTAGGAGGGTCCCCTATTGTAAGAAATAACATCAACAGGCAATTGAGATATAAATATTCTGAAATAAAATGTTTATTTCAATGCAGTGCTCTGTGCAACCTCTGACCGCAAACGCTGTTTTCAATTACATGAATAGCAAAGTAATGTCACTGAAGTGAGCAGTTACTGACAGCTAAATACTTTAATCGGACTGTTTTATGATTCCCAGCGCTATGATTCAGAATTTAAATCCACTTACAAGTCCATTTGCTGGCGGCGCGTAGTAAAAGCTGTGTTTATCTTGGTTGCATAAAATGTACTTACATCTCCAGACAGTGTCAAAACATCTTAGGGAGGACATATGCTCCTAATGAATCCGTTTCAGACCTTCTCAACAAGGCGGCTACTCTTTCAGTTCAACAGCACCTGAATGGCTGAGCAGGGTCGATATCATTTTAATAGTGCCCTACTAATAGATGATTGCAGTTTCAGCAAAGAGGCCACTAATTGAAAAGGCCATTAAGTGTGGGCTTCCATTGTACACTCCGCTGGTTTGATGGGCAATAGCACGGTGTGTACACGGCAGCGTGAGTGCATCCTTTTTGCACACCCAAAACTGTTATTGCACAAGCAGCATCTTTGCAAACTACTGTTGTAGCCTCATATCATGTGTATAGCGCTTCATACCACTGAAGAGACAGCAAAGCGCTTTGGTTCACTCTTCAACTGGGTACTGAGACACACAAACCGAAGCACGGCACCCCCTCACAAATCACTGTACCCAGAGCAGCAGAATGCGTGACAGGGGTGAGTAGTTCACCCTATCCGGTTCATTTAACTTTTATGTATTTATTTTTTATTTATTTATGCATTATTATATAGCGCGGACTTTACCCGAAGGTGTCAGAGCGCTTCACAATAGGAACAGAACTGATACATGAGAACATTACAAGTGAGCAAAATACAAAAGCAAACGTTACATTAAATGAAGCAAAAATGACAATCGTGAGTCAACAAAATACAAGAGGTAGCAAACGGTGCATTGCAGGAGGAAAAAGTGACGTGTGCAGGTTACAAAAAGCGTACAAAATAAACATAGAGGTTTCATTTCATTTCATAAACTTTTATTCGATTATAAAAATTAGCATAATCATAAAAAGTACAAATTTATAAAAAATCATCAGGTTATACAAAAATACACATATTGCGGTTTATAAAACAATGCCCTTGCGAGTTTTTAGTACTTTTTTTAAGAAAGTCACTGTCATTTTAGCTTCATGCGGGTTTACCGGTGACTGAAGATAGGCAAGAGCAGGGTACGTGGTTCTAAGGCCACTTGAACGAAGGAGAGGAAGGATCCATTTTTTCCTGGCTTCTCTATAGAATTTGCAGAACAGTGTGACATGGACCGTGGATTGTTTAGAGACTCCATCACACGGACAACAGGTCATATCCCGAGACCAGTTATGCTGTTCCGGGAATGAAACCAAGCGAAAGAAGAGATCGAATCGGAGCCTTGTCAATAGGTATTTTTCATAGTTCGAAAGAAAGAACGTCAAGTAGGGCTGTGTCAGTTTCTCTGATTGCAATGGGCAGATCTTCCCGTTTTGTGCTTTTACGATCTCTGCCTGATTGCGAAGTTCTCTCAGATGACCCATACATAGTTCTTTGAGTTGTTTCTTTGAAATATCCTCTATTGAAGGTGGGTCTAAGAAGTATTGCTCCCGATCGAGATCTTGGAAGAATTTAGAGATGTAATTGAGCCAGGGTATTTTTCTCCAGTGGACAAGGCTGAGGCAATCGGTAATGAGAGAACGCGTTATGTGGCTTTCTGGATTGCACCATATGCGGTGCCATAGGATGAGGGGCTGGCAGCGTAGGGTGTCTGTCACATATTCCATCCCTAGCTCCCGATGTGATGCTAGAATCGGAGAGCTTTGGGGAAGAGCCAGAACGTACTTGATGAAGGCGTTCTCCGTTACCTGTAGTTGGTTGATGTTTCCATGGCCCCAGATGCCTGCTCCATAGCTAGCCACACTGTGGCATTTTGCATAGTACAGCGTTAGCAGTTCCGAGGGAGCTGGTTTGCCAAGTTTCCTGGAAAAGGCACATAGTGCTGATGTTGCTCGACAAAAGTTGAGGTTTCTGGCTTCGATGGCTTTGCACCATGTCATTGAGTCGTTCTACGAGTATACCCAGATAAGGATATACTGATGTTTTTTCCAACTTGGTATTGTTTATGTGTATGGGTTTTAGAGTTCCGTGTTTGGGGCCTATGATCATTGTAAATGTTTTCTTTGTATTTACTTTTAGACCCAGGGAGTCCATGAATGTCACATATTTGTTCAGCTGACGCTGGAGTTGGTTGGCTGTTCGGGCCAGGATGACCGAATCGTCGGCGTAGAGGAGGATGGGTATAGGGCGGCGTGCTATCTGTGGAAGATCCTGGCTCCCTGCCAACATGGCTTTTTCGATCCCGTTGGTATATAGATTGAATAGGAAGGGAGCCAGCACGCACCCTTGCCTTACTCCTCTTGTGATTTTGAAGGGACGTGATAGTTCGCCACCAATGCCAAAACGCACTCGGCCTTCTGCGTTGGTGTATAGACCCCGAAGAAAGGCCAATATAGATGGATCTATTCCGAGATTGGTCATGATATCCCACATCTTTGCGTGCTGAACACAATCAAAGGCCGAGCTTAGATCTACATATACCAGGTAGATTTTTCCTTCTTTTGCGCGTGTGTACTTTCCGGCCAGAAGGGTAAGGTTTAAGGCCTGCTCCACCGTTCCGAGCCCCTTCTGGAAGCCATATTGCAGGTCTGTGAGGATGTTATTTTCCTGGGCCCAAGATTGTAATCGGTCCAGGAGTAATCGACCTGCAATTTTACCTGTGGAGTCCAGAAGGGAGATCGGCCGGTAGCACGCAGGATCGTTTCGGTCCCCTTTCTTAAATATTGGCACGAGGGTGGATGATGACCATGATGGGAGGAGACCGATTTTGGTGACTGCGGTCATTACCCGAGTTATTATTAGTGACCAATATTCGCTGTTATGTAAGAACAGGTCCATGGGTACCCCATCAGGGCCGGGAGCCTTGCCAGTTTTTGATGCTTTAATTGCTTTTCTGACCTCGTTGACAGTGAAGCATAGATCGATAGGGAGAAAACTGTTCTCTGCTTCGTCCTCGCCATCTTTTTGGGAAATGTCTATTGTCGGGCCGAAGATTTTTGTAAAATGGTGGACCCAGTCGTTCTCAGTTATAGCTACATCAAGATGATGTGAATCGGTGTTATTGTCTAAAAAGGGTGATCTAATAACCTGCCAAAAGGTGATGCTGTCCTTTTTTAATGCACTCTCATGCAATTGGGACCATAGATCTTTCTTTATCTGGTACCTTCGGTTTTTCCTGGCGTTATTGTACGTTTTTCTTCGGACTGAGATTAATTGAACGTCTCTCGGTTTTTGTCGAAGGGCTTCTTTTAAGGATGTGAGGGCCTTTCTGCAATCTGAGTTGAACCATCTCTTTGTTTGGGGTTTTGGTTTGTTTGCCGTGTGCTTAAATAATTCGTCTCTTATTGCCCCTTGGATGTTGTGAAAAGAGGCAATAATTTGTGCAGGGGAGGCCTCTGCGGACAAGCAGTCCCTTTGCCAGGGATACGTTTTTTCAAGTATCCTTTGCGAGATGACTTCGGGGTCGACTTTCGCCCATTTGATGGCGTATCCATTCTTCTTCTTTATTACTAGAGATTCTTGGTCAAGAGGGCTGGTTTTTGTTTTGTAAGAGCCTACTTCTTCTATGATAATCTCTGCACTTAGGGGATAGTGGTCGCTGATCGGGCTGGACCCTACTTTGTAGTTGTTTAGCGATCCTTTACAAGTGTTAGAGGCTAAAATGAAGTCAATGGTAGACATACAACCTCGCCCATGGAAGGTGGGTAGGAATTCCTGGGGCGGGACGACTAGTTCGTTTACGAAGTCAAGGTCCAGAGTGAATATGAGTTCGTTGAACTTATTTCCACTTTGAGTGTGTACAAAGTGAGGGATGGGGTTTCCGGATTCCGATTGCAGGCCACAGATTCCACTTTTGTGGCTTGGACATAGTGGGTGGTTGAAATCGCCTCCCCAAATGAGTTTCGTTGTCGCGTTTGAGTTCGTGCTTTGTAATGTAGATATGTGGGTCACCATTTCGTCTAAGTAGGTACAGCAGTCCTGAGTACCTGTGTTATTGTAATAGTTTATGAGTATGAATATATTTTTCGTTGCTGTGGTCTGGTGGGTAATTTGAATAATTTGGAAAATGGGTGTTTCTTTTGTTAACTTTACGGTGGCTGCTATGGTGTTTGAAAGGTAGATCATGAGCCCGCCTTTTGGTCTTCCCATGGGGCTTGGCGTTGCTTTAGTAAAAAATGTCTTGTATCCCACTAGATGGAGAGGGGATGTACGCCAAGTCTCTTGTAGGCACAAGATTTGGTAGCTGCCTACTACTTCCAGCCATTGAGGGCATGCTATTTTTCCAGTTAGGCCTGCTACATTCCAGAAGACTATGCCTATACTCGTGGCCTCTTTGTCTATCGGGGTAACGGATGCTGTATTAGGGTTGATAGGGATTTCTGCGGTTGGCAGTTGTTCGTTGGGTGATCTTCCTCTCGTGGCCAGTTCTACGGGGGGAGTGCGGGTCAGAGGGTTGTTTAAATGGGTCTTTGGTGTCTCTGAGGTATCGTGCAAATTTGGTGGAACTATCAGATGTTTGTCAGAGACAGAGTGATGTGAGGCATCTGCTGTTGTATGGTAACTGGGTTCGACCGTGAATGGTCAATCGACCATATCGAGGCACTCAAATCGGTTTTGGGTCGGGAAACCCTGCCAGCCTTCGTATGCCGAATAAGGTCTGTCCTGCCAGTATGGGACCTGGCCATCGACGTACCTGTCTCTTGGCCCCCCCCTGTCTAGGTACTCGAATGTGTAATCCCTCTGGCTCCATGGTGTTTGACGCCATGGGTCCTGGTTACGCTGGGCTTTGGGGTGTTGGTGCCATTCCCAGGGTGGGAAGTTGTGTTGTTTGGCTGCGGGGTAGAAGAAAGAAAGGTGTCGGGCATCTATTCCCCCTTTTTTCTCAAGTTGTGGCCAGGCGCAGATGTGGTCTACCGTTGCGGGATCCCTGCATGTTACAATAATGCAGTCGCCGCGTATTGTTTTCTTTGTCTTTCCTATCCAAGCTACCCTACGTGCTGACGTGATCCCTCCCGATAGATGAGATTCAAGAGGTCTGTTTATACTGAGCCACTGCATGGCCTTGTTTTTAAGTGACCATGCAGTTTCTGGGATGTACTCTACTAGCTCAGGTACTCCTGTTAGAACTATTGTAAAGGGCGTAGCTTCGGGAGGCAGATGGGCTGGGCGTCTAACTATGGGAAATTTTTTCGGGGTTGCTTCCGAAGGATTTTTTGATGTTTTTTGGGAAGGTGGTGGTTTCGCGGGCTGAGGATCGAGTTTCTCTGGAGGGGCTCTACTGGAATCTGCGTTTTGCGTTGGACATGGGGTATGTGCGGTGACCTTGCCTGTAGTAGCTGCTTGCTGTGCTTTATATTGCGCTGATTTCTCTTGCTGGGGAAGGGACATGCTTACAGCTAGTTTGGGTGTGGTGGACGGTGGGTTTAAGTTCTTCTGTACTATAGGTATTGCGTTTGGGATATTGACTACCTTCTGTGTGTGTTTTTGGTTTGCTTTTTTGGGTTGGTGTGAGATGGTTCGCTGACCCTTTACATCAATCCTAGTGTTTGTGTCTAGGAGGGTGGCCGATATTATTGTCAGTTGAGCTTCAAGGTTTCTGATGCTCAGCTGGATTGGTTTTAAATATTGATACAGTAAATCTTTGGTGGTGGTGAGTACTTGTGATGTGATTCTACAGGTCTTACATTGCTCTGATGTATTACTGTTGGAAATTGCCTTATGTGGAAGGATAGAATCGGGAATATACAGTGTGGTGTTGGAGGATGGGGAATTTAAATGGATCGTGGATGAACTGTGTGTTTTTCCACTGAGTGTTAGGCAGGTCTCAGATGTTATCCCGTCCCTCTCACTAAGCTGGGGCAAATTTTCGATGGTTTCGGTGTTTCCTTGGGTTTGGCATCCCTCTAAATCGGGAGTTGCTTCCAGGTCTTCTGATGTTAGCGAGGGGTCCGACTCAGAGTGCGTGACTGACAGGTCAACCACTGAAGGAACGGTGTTTAGTTCTGTCGTTAGTAGAGACGCTGGGAGTGAGCTGTTTTGGGAAGTCAAGTTGATTGGGGATGCCGCGCTCGCTATGGCGCCGAGTGATGAGCGCTTGGCATTTGCGGTCATGAGGTCCATTGAGACTCTCTTTTCTATTATAGCTATGCTTTGGTTTATTGTTTCGTTAACCCGTGATAGGAATAGGTCAATAGGACCTGTAACTTGTGCTACCTCCTGTGCGTGCTTGGATTTGGGTTTGGAGGCGCTTCTAGTTTTCGGCGGCATACTTGTTTGTTGCTGGGTCGTCGTTCTTAGAGGGATGGCCCGGTCCGGTCTCTACCGGGCACGAACGGGCAACAACGGGCCCGCCCTTGGCCCGGGCTTAGCTCCGCGCTCAGCCCCGCGCGCGTCCCGCGCTGCGCGTCTCTATTGCTGCTAAAGTACTCCCAGGTATAGAGGGGGCGTGGCACTGGGAGGGGGCGCGGCTCGCCAGGGAAGAGGACACAGCTGAGGATGGTAGAAGCTGCTCCTCGCAGTCCCGGGGCCGCGCCTCTCACCTCCTCTGCGGCCTCGCGCTGTTGACTCCGTACACCGGCTGATGACTCCAAATTAATTCTGGTAACTGCTACTCCAGTAGCACAGGCAGGATTTGGGCAGTGAAAGCAAAGCAAACTCCTCTCAGCGAGCGGCACCCGTAAAGCGGGGGCCGCGAGGAGTAAAGAACTCTTCGGTGGGGGCGGGCACTGGGAGGGGGCGCGGCTCGCCAGGGAAGAGGACACAGCTGAGGATGGTAGAAGCTGCTCCTCGCAGTCCCGGGGCCGCGCCTCTCACCTCCTCTGCGGCCTCGCGCTGTTGACTCCGTACACCGGCTGATGACTCCAAATTAATTCTGGTAACTGCTACTCCAGTAGCACAGGCAGGATTTGGGCAGTGAAAGCAAAGCAAACTCCTCTCAGCGAGCGGCACCCGTGAAGCGGGGGCCGCGAGGAGTAAAGAACTCTTCGGTGGGGGCGGGCACTGGGAGGGGGCGCGGCTCGCCAGGGAAGAGGACACAGCTGAGGATGGTAGAAGCTGCTCCTCGCAGTCCCGGGGCCGCGCCTCTCACCTCCTCTGCAGCCTCGCGCTGTTGACTCCGTACACCGGCTGATGACTCCAAATTAATTCTGGTAACTGCTACTCCAGTAGCACAGGCAGGATTTGGGCAGTGAAAGCAAAGCAAACTCCTCTCAGCGAGCGGCACCCGTGAAGCGGGGGCCGCGAGGAGTAAAGAACTCTTCGGTGGGGGCGGGCACTGGGAGGGGGCGCGGCTCGCCAGGGAAGAGGACACAGCTGAGGATGGTAGAAGCTGCTCCTCGCAGTCCCGGGGCCGCGCCTCTCACCTCCTCTGCGGCCTCGCGCTGTTGACTCCGTACACCGGCTGATGACTCCAAATTAATTCTGGTAACTGCTACTCCAGTAGCACAGGCAGGATTTGGGCAGTGAAAGCAAAGCAAACTCCTCTCAGCGAGCGGCACCCGTAAAGCGGGGGCCGCGAGGAGTAAAGAACTCTTCGGTGGGGGCGGGCACTGGGAGGGGGCGCGGCTCGCCAGGGAAGAGGACACAGCTGAGGATGGTAGAAGCTGCTCCTCGCAGTCCCGGGGCCGCGCCTCTCACCTCCTCTGCGGCCTCGCGCTGTTGACTCCGTACACCGGCTGATGACTCCAAATTAATTCTGGTAACTGCTACTCCAGTAGCACAGGCAGGATTTGGGCAGTGAAAGCAAAGCAAACTCCTCTCAGCGAGCGGCACCCGTGAAGCGGGGGCCGCGAGGAGTAAAGAACTCTTCGGTGGGGGCGGGCACTGGGAGGGGGCGCGGCTCGCCAGGGAAGAGGACACAGCTGAGGATGGTAGAAGCTGCTCCTCGCAGTCCCGGGGCCGCGCCTCTCACCTCCTCTGCGGCCTCGCGCTGTTGACTCCGTACACCGGCTGATGACTCCAAATTAATTCTGGTAACTGCTACTCCAGTAGCACAGGCAGGATTTGGGCAGTGAAAGCAAAGCAAACTCCTCTCAGCGAGCGGCACCCGTGAAGCGGGGGCCGCGAGGAGTAAAGAACTCTTCGGTGGGGGCGGGCACTGGGAGGGGGCGCGGCTCGCCAGGGAAGAGGACACAGCTGAGGATGGTAGAAGCTGCTCCTCGCAGTCCCGGGGCCGCGCCTCTCACCTCCTCTGCAGCCTCGCGCTGTTGACTCCGTACACCGGCTGATGACTCCAAATTAATTCTGGTAACTGCTACTCCAGTAGCACAGGCAGGATTTGGGCAGTGAAAGCAAAGCAAACTCCTCTCAGCGAGCGGCAATACTGCAATATATGGAGGACACTCAAGCACAAGAACAAACGTTACGTAGGCACTGGTGGCACTTGTGCAGGTATCGAAACAAACAAATGTAGGAGGTAGAAAACAGTGTGTTACAGGAGAAAGTGACGGGTGCAAGTTACACACGAGTCCCAGACACAGGAAGAAGGATAATACTGCAATAAATGACAGACTCTCAAAACACAAGAACACACTGGGAAGACACTTCCATAGACATGTAAAGTAGATTTTTCAGTAGTTGAAGGGCTTCCTTCAGATAGTAGAGAGGGCAAGGATTACAACTGCACCTTCCTTACTCTTCCGGGTTTAATTAAGCTTTTAAAATAGCACAACTACTTCTTCTAGAAGGCCCAGACAGCCAGTGATTACAAACATATACCTATCAAAACTAAAAGAAACCATCCCACAAAATGCAACTATTTAAACCATAAAATGCTAACACTGATGCTTAAAGTCTACATACCTGGGTATGAATTAAATTGGCAGATGTTTTTTGTCGGCACGGGAAGCTTAAGTGATTTGTCCAGAATAACACGGTGTTGACCCGACACCGAGACTCGAACCCGTTTCCCAGACAGATAGCAAACTAGTTTAAAGGTATTGGTCCATGTGAAGGTGTGGGTGCGAAGGGGTTAAGGAGCCGGGGCAGTAATAGAAGGAATCTGACGGATAGTGTCAGACCGCAGGGAAATCAAAGGAAACCGAAAGACTGTCCTGGCTGCTGTCAGTTCAGGAAATACTTGTGTCTATGGCTCCAGACGCCCCTCCCTTTTACAGAACATTAAAATGTCTCCTTTTGATTATACTTGACAATGGTGTCAAGGAATACCAGTGTGGCAGGGACACAGAGTCCAGACAGAAAGGTAATTAACCGTGCAACAATCATATCAATGTCAACGTTGTTCTGTCTGGATTTAACATAGGATGAAGCAAGCATTGGCAAAACCAACAGGTCTCGCCTTTGGGACCTCAAGAGTGTTTAGCCATTCCCATTACATTACATTAGCCATTAAAGACATTAGAGTTTGTGGTACTCAATGGCGGAACGGTATAGTTTCTAACAGGCGTATGTTTTGAGCAACATCCTCACAATATAGAACATGCATAAAGCGCCATATCACTCAGAAAACTTGTTTAGATCGAATAATCGGGCGATACAGATGGAGGGAGCAGACTGCAATGGAAAGGAGCACAAGGAGAGGTGCGGGGCATAAGGGGTACAGGGAGAGAGGTGCGGGGCATAAGGGGTACAGGGAGAGAGGTGCGGGGCAAAGGGGGCACAAGGAGAAAGGTGTGGGGCAAAGGGGCACAGGGAGAGAGGTGCGGGGTTAAAGGGGCACAAGGAGAGAGGTGCAGGGCTAAAGGGGGACAGGGAGAGGTGTGGGGCAGAAGGGGCACAGGGAGAGAGGTTACAGGGCAAATGGGGCACAGGGAGAGAGGTGCAGGGCTAAAGGGGCACAGCGAGAGAGGTGCGGGGCTAAAGGGGCACAGGGAGAGGTGCGGGGCACAAGGGGTACAGGGAGAGAGGTGCGGGGCTAAAGGGGCACAGGGAGAGAGGTGCGGGGCTAAAGGGGCACAGGGAGAGGTGCGGGGCACAAGGGGTACAGGGAGAGAGGTGCGGGGCTAAAGGGGCACAAGGAGAGAGGTGCTGGGCTAAAGGGGCACAGGGAGAGAGGTGCGGGGCTAAAGGGGGACAGGGAGAGAGGTGCGGGGCTAAAGGGGGACAGGGAGAGGTGTGGGGCAGAAGGGGCACAGGGAGAGAGGTTACAGGGCAAATGGGGCACAGGGAGAGAGGTGCAGGGCTAAAGCGGCACAGCGAGAGAGGTGCGGGGCTAAAGGGGCACAGGGAGAAGTGCGGGGCACAAGGGGTACAGGGAGAGAGGTGCAGGGCTAAAGGGGCACAGGGAGAGAGGTGCGGGGCTAAAGGGGCACAGGGAGAGGTGCGGGGCACAAGGGGTACAGGGAGAGAGGTGCGGGGCTAAAGGGGCACAAGGAGAGAGGTGCGGGGCTAAAGGGGCACAGGGAGAGAGGTGCGGGGCTAAAGGGGCACAAGGAGAGAGGTGCGGGGCTAAAGGGGGACAGGGAGAGGTGTGGGGCAAAAGGGGCACAGGGAGAGAGGTTACAGGGCAAATGGGGCACAGGGAGAGAGGTGCAGGGCTAAAGGGGCACAGCGAGAGAGGTGCGGGGCTAAAGGGGCACAGGGAGAGGTGCGGGCACAAGGGGTACAGGGAGAGAGGTGCGGGGCTAAAGGGGCACAGGGAGAGAGGTGCAGGGCTAAAGGGGCACAGGGAGAGGTGCGGGGCACAAGGGGTACAGGGAGAGAGGTGCAGGGCTAAAGGGGCACAGGGAGAGAGGTGCGGGGCTAAAGGGGCACAAGGAGAGAGGTGCGGGCTAAAGGGGCACAAGGAGAGAGGTGCGGGGCTAAAGGGGGACAGGGAGAGGTGTGGGGCAAAAGGGGCACAGGGAGAGAGGTTACAGGGCAAATGGGGCACAGGGAGAGAGGTGCAGGGCTAAAGGGGCACAGCGAGAGAGGTGCGGGGCTAAAGGGGCACAGGGAGAGGTGCGGGGCTAAAGGGGCACAGGGAGAGGTGTGGGGCAAAAGGGGCACAAGGAGAGAGGTGTGGGGCAAAAGGGGCACAAGGAGAGAGGTGCAGGGCTAAAGGGGCACAAGGAGAGAGGTGCGGGCTAAAGGGGCACAGGGAGAGGTGTGGGGCAGAAGGGGCACAGGGAGAGAGGTTATAGGGCAAATGGGGCACAGGGAGAGAGGTGCAGGGCTAAAGGGGCACAAGGAGAGAGGTGCGGGGCTAAAGGGGCACAGGGAGAGGTGTGGGGCAAATGGGGCACAGGGAGAGAGGTGCGTGGCTAAAGGGGCACAAGGAGAGAGGTGCGTGGCTAAAGGGGCACATGGAGAGAGGTGCGGGGCTAAAGGGGCAAAGGGAGAGGTGTGGGGCAAAAGGGGCACAAGGAGAGAGGTGCGGGGCTAAAGAGGCACAAGGAGAGAGGTGCGGGATAAAGGGGCACAAGGAGAGAGGTGCGGGGCTAAAGGGGCACAGGGAGAGAGGTTACGGGGCAAATGGGGCATTGGGAAAAAGGTGCGGGGATAAATGGGCACAATGAGAGAGGTGCGGGGCAAATGGGGCACAGTGAGAAAGGTGTGGGGCAAGGGGCACAGGGAGAGAGGTGAGGGGCTAAGGGGCACAAGGAGAGAGGTGAGGGGCCAAGGGGCACAGGGAGAGAGGTGCGGGGCAAAAGGGGCACAAGGCGAAGGGGATTTCAGATTTTCAGAAGTTGTTGAAAATGCATTATGGACCATACACAGAACACAGGATTCGGCCGATATTAAAACAAAGTTAAAAGTATGTCTACAGATTACAGCTCCCCAGATGATGGACAGGTTGGAAGCAGAGTGTTCTTTTCTAAATACTGTTTGAGTGACGGCTGTAATGTGGGTTGTTTCATAAGTCCTGCTCGCTTGTGTATTAAACACTCTGTATCACTTAGCAACATACAATTCCACAGCCAACGCGCGTCAACAGACAGGGCATCTCGTTGCTTTCTCTCCTGGAGGGAACTTGTTGAAGGGGAGGTGGTCCGATGGTGTGACAAGGGATGTAGAAGTAGATATCCAATGACGTTTGAAGGCCTTAGATACATCACAAATCTTGAGCAACAGAAGTTAATTTTATTTTTATTTTGTTTTTAATAGTAGGATGCGAAACTTTGCGTTTGATATTTTGAGCAAGCAAACATATCAGATCACACAAACTGCACTGATTCAGTGTCAGCTGATTTGGCACTCATCTCGAAGATGTTATTGTGACATGTGAGCCAAAGACTAATGCAAAACAAACTTTTGCACTGACATGCAAATTCAAAAATGAACACTTTGTACCAGTTGGTAGCAAACGTTAGAAGAAAACTATTGCAACATTTCCCGTCACCCTTGCAAAATAGTCCGACCCTGGTAAAACATCCATGCTTTGGTATTTCACCCTCAATTAGCACCACCTTTATAGGGTGCGTTTTCGATGCATGCACCTGGACTCATGGAATCTTTGCTATGGTAAAGCATTACCTCCTCGTCCTGTCTTCCCGTCCCATTCCTTAACAGTGAGCAGCTAGTCTGCTCCCCAGAAACCTAAAACCTAGCAGAGCTTTTTAGCACTCCCCCCAATATGGCGCCACCAATCCGGTGAGGATAAAGGGGGAAGTGCGTCACAAAACATCCTGTTCTTTTTTTTCTGACTACGCCAGTTGCCTTTGTGCCTAGCAGAGCAGCGGGTCAGGTAAGTGTACCTTCTGTTTTTTATTTCTTTATTTTGGCAGCCTGCTGTAGCGGCCGCTATTTTTCTTATGTTTGGGGTAGGTGCTGGCAAATGTTAATTTTTATTTTGTGCCTTCTCATCGCCTGCTCTAGCGGCCGTTTATGCCTGTCATGTTCCCAGCCCCTCTCCTTCTTGTACATGGCCTGCTTTGGTGGCCGCTCCTCTCACGGGGGTACCGTCACGCCCTGCTTTAGTGGGAGGGGTCCTCTGTTCTTTCCCTGCGGCACGAAGCGTCCTTTGGGATTACTGCCTCCCCTTGGGTTTTGTTGGGCGACCGGTCGCTTTTGTATGCGTACGCCCCCTTACCGCCGAGCACGAGTGGCCACATGCCTTGGACGCTTCTTCTTTGTCTACCCTGCGCCTCCTCATTGATGAGGCGGTTGCTCATGCTTTCTGGGCTTGGGAAGCGGTTGGTCCTCCGGTTGTAGTGCATGTTGGGCCTTTTGTTTAGCCTGCCCCTTCAGCTGCTGTGGTGGGGACCATAGGGGTGTTTGTGTGGAACTTTGTTCAGATTGCAAGTGCTCTCTAACTGCTTTGCTTTGCTCTTCCCGTGCCGGACCTTACCCTTGCTGTGCGCATGGTATTATCACATGGGTGATTGGGTGTAGGCATGGGCGGAAAATCCGTTCCGCTCGCGGATTTTGCGGATTTTCGGGAAATCCGCAATCCGCGAGATTTGCGAATCTCCCGCAAAATCCGCAAATCCGCGAGCAGCGGATTTTGCTCGCACTGCTCGCACTGTTCGCGTGAGTTCGCGTGAGTTCGCGCCCCGCGAATAAGTGCAAAATTGCAGAAATACGATTTTAGCAAAACTGAAAGTAACTACTTACCAGGTTCAAAAGTTCAGGCTCATCATTAGTAGCCATTTCCTGTAGTGCTTCCTGAGGGGCCCCTCCAGAGTTCAGTTGCCAGTTGAAACTATTATGTGACCCTGCTCTGAACCTCAGAATAGTTACACATATGCCACAAAGGTCCTGAATTACAGCTAAGGGAGACAAGCAGGAGCCAGGCTGGAAGTTAAAATCCATTAATCAGCCCCTAATTCATTATTGTCAGTTGGGGCAGGGCAGGTGTTGTAACTAATTTTGCAACAATGAAAGCACTTAGCAAGTGCAAAAGATCACTAATCAGGGCGCACTAAGGAAGCAGGTGCCAGCTAAAAAAATATTCTGTGACACATTAATCAGCCCCAAATTAATTCAGGTCACTTGAGGCAGGGAAGGTGTGCTTTGCTTTGCCGAAAATAATGTACACTGGACAACCAGAGGGTGTGGTGATGAAACAGAGGGTGGCATGGGTGGGCCAGAGGGTGGCATGAGTAGTCAGAGAGTGGCAGTGGTGACAGAGAGTGGCAGTGATGAAGAAGAGTGTCCCAAACAGGCTGGACACGTAGAAACAACAAGTTCGCGAAACTTGCGACCCGACAGGTAAGTTCGCAATTTGCGAAAGTGTACAAAACCCTCGCGAACTGGCATAAACACGGGCGAACACAAAAAAAAAAATCCGCAAATTCGCGGGAATTCGCAGATTTTGCGGATTGCGAATCCGCAAATCCGCAAAATTCGCGAACGCGAGATCCGCAAAATTCGCTCATGCTTAATTGGGTGTTGGTGAGTCCGTCTTACCTCACTCTGGTGGCTCACTGGGCTACGGCATCCACTACAGCGGCCTGTATTCGTCCTCATGGTCACAGGGCTATGGCTGTGCCACTCCGATATCACCTGTTTTCGTTTGTATACGTCACGGTGGCCTAGTGGTTCAAGCCTCTTACTATGAGGGTCAAGAGTTCAAATCCTGGTGTTTCTAGGGTTGGGTTTCTGAGGTCATGTTTTACCTGGTTGGTCCCTGGTTGGGAGTCTGCCTGGGTATACCAAATGCTGTGGATTTTTATTCTACTCACGGTGGGTCGGCTCAACCTTTCATCCATCTGGGGTCGTTTGAATGTATACCTTTGAGTTGTGTTACAATGACTCATCTGTTATCATTTGGACGCTTTCCTTTGGAGGGGTTTTGCTTCTGTGTTCACTCAGTCTATCACAGTGGATTTTCCATGATGCCCTACCCTCTGACTCTGTGGATCAGCAGGTGGAGGGGGCTGTGGAGCATTCCTATGCAGCCTGTTTGCGGTCGGGCTGCGTCCTTTTCCATCTACGTGGTCCAATCCCTGCTACTGGATTCCAGGCCATGGCTCTTCTTTTACTGGTGTTGTGTCTGGATGCGTTCTTGGTTGGCTGAGTCTTCTCAGTCATCGGTCCTGATTCGGTGGCCCTTTGTGGGTTCTTGGGTGGTCTGACCCCGGCTGAAGGCCGCTTTTGTTTTTTACCTGCCCCAGTGGTTGCCGGTTCCGGATGCCTGGGCCTTGCGGCCTGTGTCAGTGAGTTCTCAGTTCGGGTTCTCCGCCACCCCCGCCCCCTTGGTCTTCCGGTTGACCCCTCTGCCCGTCATCCTCTACGGGGTGGCCTTGCTGGGAGGTGTGCGCCTTCAGTTGTAGTAGACGGCTGTCATGGACCTTCGTTTTCTGGAATTGGGGCAAGGGTTGTTATTCGTTCCTCTTTCTGGTCTCCGTGATGGATACATCGGTTCTATGCCCTGTTTTAGGTCTCTAGAGATTCGTTCTCTTCTTTCCTAGACGTGCATTTCAGTTGGTGGCTATGCTGTCCATCCTGCCTCTGGTGCTTCCGGGGTGCTTCCTTGCATCCCTGGGCCTGATGGATGCTTTTTTACATGTCCCTATCCATCATGTGGATCAGACGTTTCTCTGATTTGCTGTTGGTTTCCGGCACTTGCAATTCCGGGTGCTTCCTTTCGGCCTTTCGTTGCCGCCAAGAGTTTTTATGTGACTCTTGGCCCCTCTGGTGGTTTTTCTCCTTTCCAGAGGTCTTTAGGTTTTTTCCTGTCTTGACGATTGGTTGTTGGTTTTCTCCTTCCTTTTCTCAGGCTCTTTCGGTTGTGGCCTGGTGTGTCATCTTCTAGGGTCCTTTGGGTTTCTCATCCTCCTCTGGAAGTCCTCCCTGATGCCCTCATAGTCTTTGAAGTTCCTGGGGCCTCTGTTCCACATGGATCAGGGGATGTTGTTCTTTTCTAAGGAACATCAGTTGACTTTATACCGTCACGTTTCTTGTGTTCTGTCCCCATCCCAGGTGTCTGCCCGACTCTGGTTGCGGAGTCAGGGAGAGATGGCTTCCACTCTGCATCTCCTCCCTTGGGCCTGACTACATTGGTATCCCCTCCTGCATCACGTTCTGGCCCACTGGGATCCTGCCTCTCTGGATTATGAGGCTCTTATTCCTGTCACCCTAGGGATTCGGGCTGCCCTCCAGTGGTGGTTGTCCCTTCAGTCTCTATCCCGGGGCTTCGACCTTCTTCCACCTCCGGCTGTGGTTGTTTTGTCGACGGATGCCAGTGCCATTGGTTGGGGGCAGTCTTGGGTCCTTCTGAGGCTGAGGGTCGGTGGTCCCTGTACAGGTCTCGTCATTCGTCATGTTGTGTGACGTTTTAGGCTCCAAATTATCCTGATTTATGCACTTATATAGGTACAATTCACATTGCCCTTATATAGGCATAGAAATCAAGCCCTTTTTAGGCATAGCCCATGCTACCCAAATACAGGCATGGCTACTTCCACCCGTACCAAACGTCGCAACGATTTCTCGGAAAACCAGCTTAAGCAGTCAGGGACTTCCCTTTGCTTAAATATTGATTTCTCCAAGAACTCAGTTAGTTTTAGAATGAACAACTAATCCCTAGGGGTTCATTCATGACGTTCATATGCCCGACTTTACGTCAAACTATGGCATTCCTAAACACCTTGAAGGTATAAATATACCAAAACACACAAGAGAGGTTGACTAGGGTCAGAGGCCAACTTGAATATGCATCCCCAAACTGACATGTAAATACAAAATATATTCCAGCGTCTAAGTGATAAGAGAGCAAGGGAAGAAAGTTCTTAACAAGAATCAAAATTGTGAAATGGCAAATAAACATAACAATTTATGTGTATGGATTCCCATCATTCACCAAGCCTGGTGATCAGCTTCATCGTTTGGGTATCCTTTGATGAAAAAGGTGACAGTCTAGCTCCATGAATATCAGAGCTTACGAAAGTCAGAAAGGTATAATTACCAAGATGAGCAAGATAGAATATGTGGGACCAGATTTTTACGTGCAGTGCAAAAATAGTAAAGTGCAAAAATTATAAAATTGATGAGTGAACAGACTATAAATTGTATTTGTGTCAGTCACGATCAAAGATTAAAAACATAAACTCAAGGACCAGTTTTAACAAATAGCTGTCCTAAACAGAAGTGGTCAACATGTTTCAAAACTTAAAGGCAAGAGATTAAGCCATGTGCTTTCGTCAGGACCTCTAAAGGTAACTATACAGCTACTGCTATTTACAACTCATCAAAAAGGATATAGTGTGAGTAGGCGTCTCACAATCCTGAATCCCTCATGGTATCTTCAGTATTCTGAAAGAAATAATAAAATAGCACAAAACACAAATGATTCTTGGAAAAGAATGACTAAACAGTTCTCTCATTATATGTGGCCATGCAATATAATGCCATCATATATGCACCCCTCAAGATGGTGCAGCACTCCATCTTACCTCTGTAGTACGGAGGACAAAACCTCACCCCACCTGGCAACGGCTCAGGATTTAGGAGGCACCGCTCTAAAAAGAAAAATACACAAAACTGAAAATTCTTGTGGTGTGCCATACTTTAACATTAAAAACAGTGGCAATCGCCCACAGCACGCGACAGAACAAAACCAACTAAGCGTCAAATACACTCTCATTATTCAAGTATTGTGTACCACTAATGGTAGAAGGTAATAGTAAAAACCATCAGATTTCCCAAAAGTTGCTTTAATGCAATATGCACAAGTCCGTGCATCACAGTTATTTAAGTGCAGTATACTCAAAACAATATGTCACAACTGTTGGGTTGACCTAGGAGGGCCCTAGTGTGAAGTACTGTATTATCTTGCACGAAACTTCGATCTTATAAGAAGCCAAACATTGCTAGCCCCTTATTTATGTACAACCTGTGCATTATCTATCAAGCTGTTCCAGTAATGTAGAGTACTGTATCAACTTACACGAGTCTTTGGTCTTCCAAAATGGCAAACTCTACTAGCTCCTTGTAACTAAACAGCGCCTACGTTATGAATCAAACTGTCCCGGTACACCCTGATGTCACTTGCTCCATTCCGTGCAGTTTATCAAGTTATCCATGACAAAAATTTATTGACCCCGTAATTCTAACAAGTATAGCATTCGCAAGGAGTCTCAAAGCGAAAGGGTTTTACTTACCTTTCTGTCGGTACCTCGGACGGTCTTCAGAGCCGTCGGGGAGGTACCGAGGGGGAAGGCACACACCGTTAAATGTCTTTGCGTGTGTGGCAGACTTCCAGGTTTCTGACCGAAATCCCGGGAGGCAGCAAAGATCGCGAGACTATGCTTGAAACTACAGAGAAAGAGGGATTTGTAGTTCAGTAGGAACCCACGGGTAAAAGCTTGTGGAATTGAGACCAAATAAATACTTATTGTGTTAATCGAATGGAAACAGCAATCTGGTAAATGACTAACTGCTTATATATCCAAAAGAAATCTCAAACTTAGCAAGGTCATGTTCAGGTGCCAGGATACTTGGGATATGTAATTCATCACATGTGAGTCTGTGTGAAATACTCCGATATCCATCCGAGTGCAGTATACCTTCACTTGCTATGGCAAACTACGGTGGTTCGGAGCAGATCGAAGACCTACTTGCCCGACGCAGCTAGCTACAGCAAGTGCGGAAGGAAGCCAACTCTCCAGTTGATGCACTGATCAGGAAGCTGCCTTTCTCCTGCCGAGAATCCAGCTCCAGTGTTTCTGGCTCCCCTTGCGGGGTGTTGGGAAATCGAGTCCTGAGACAGAGATACCAGACCTCCTTCATTCTAAACCAAGGTATGGAGCTGATTAGAACCTACAGAAACCTCTGGTAGATTCTTGGCAAAAAGAACTAAAACCTATGCTACACAATACTTACTTCTTCCCTCATACTAGACTTAGGTTAGGTACATTGGGGTAGGCGTATGTTAGAAGCACCAGTTGAGTATTTTAGCCTGTGTATTTATGTATGTATTTTTACATGGCTTAGAAACCATACAGTGCTGTTACAGTATTATTTTATAATACTATTCTCGCTGTACGCATTATACTTTGCAGTCTGCATAACAATTGTAGCAGTTCCCTTCTCTTGCATGAGAAAGAAGACTGTTCAATAAACCTTTTTATTGAAAACGTCTGTCTGTCTATTTCTCTCCAACTCTGTAGAAACGAAGCATGCACGATTGGCTGAGTGAAATACTTATCTATTGTTTCCGCGACTCTGAGAGATATATTCTTATTCTTGGGAAACAAAGTTGTCATGTTTATGTGGTTGTCAGAAACAAATCCCCTCTTGTGTATTTGAGAAAGTTTGTAGTGACCTCTGAGTAAGCTGGCACACACACAATTAAGTTTAGTATATTCAATAGAGACCTAGTAGACCTCAGTCCTACGTCTAATCTGTAGGATATAATATTCCAATGCTCAGAGCCTATTGGGAATATAGGAACTACACTGCAGTCAAACTGAAAGGAGTTGAGGGCGGTTTGGTTGGCTCTCCTGTGGTTTGCTTCGGTTCTTCTGGGTCGTGCTATCTTGGTGCAGACCGACAACCAGGTTGTTCAGGCTTATGTCAATCGCCAAGAGGGCATGTGCCCGTCTCTGTATCTCCTCTCCAGGGCGTTCAGTCTTTGGGCTGAGCGCAATCTGTTGTCTCTGAAGGTGGTGTATCTTCTGGGTTCGGAGAATAGGTCTGCGGACTCTTTGTGCAGGGTGTTCCCTTCCTCTGGGGCAGTGTGTCTGTCCCCTCTTCTGTTCTATTGGATTGACCTCCGGTTCGACCTTTTCCGGGCTAGATCTGTTTGCCTCTGGTTTTCGCCCTTCTTCCCCTTTATGCAGCCTGGTCCTTTCTCGGCTAGCCTGGGCATTCGCCGTTCCTTCATCCCTGGGTCTTCTGTTTGCCTTCCCGCCTTTTGCATTGATCCCCCGGGTCCTCCGGGATCTTCGGGTGGATCGGGCAGAGATTCTTTTGGTGGTGCCGGAACGGTCCTGGCCACCTTGGTTTCACCTTCTGTTGTCCTCGGTTTGCCCCCATTGGCTGTTTCCTCTGTGGCCGTCTCCTCTGCGGACTCCTCTGCTCCGGCTGTTCTCTCTGTGCCGCCTCCGGCTGGGGGTATGGCACTTGATCTTGTTGGGACAGGGTTGTTCTGTTGAAGTGGCACAGAGTATCCGGTTGTCTAGACGCCCTTCCTCCTTGAAGTCTTTTGACCGTCGTTGGAATAACTTCTCCTCCTGATGCCTTGGGAAGGGTTTCTTACCTTCACTTGTGCGGCTGCAAGGGTGCTGGACTTCTTGTGTGATGGGTGTGTCCTGAGGCTTGCTGTTTCGTTGCTCCGTGCGCAATGGGCTGCTATTCTTGGTTTTGGGGGTTCTGATGTGTCTTCTGTCTCCTCTTTGGTGGTCCGCCTTATGCGTAGTTTTTTGATTCAGGGTCCTGTTTCTCGCTCTCCTTTGCCGGCCGAGGATCTTCCCCTTGTTCTGCAGGCCTTGCCTGGGCCCCCCTTTGAGTCTTTGCTTTCTGTGGTCCTTAAGTTCCTTACAGCTGCGGTTGTTTTTTTGGTGGCGGTTTCTTCTGGACGGCGGATTAGTGGGTTTGGTGCCTTGTTGGCTTCTCTCCCTTTTTTTGCGTTTCTGCTTAGACAATGTGATACTTCGTCCTTGTTGGTTCTTTCTGCCCAGAGTTTTGTCTACTTTCCACTATCAGGTGGGTTTTGTCCTTCTTGTCTTTATTCCGGACCCCTCCTCTCCGGAGGGGGTGGTTCTGCATTCTTTGGATGTGTTGCGGGCTCTCCGCATCTCTTTGGTTCGCTCCAGTACCTTTCGTGGTTTGTTTCATTGTTTGTTGCCCACAGGACCTCAGGGTAGGGCTTCGTCCTTCCTTGTCCGCCTTGTCACGTTGGGTGTTATGTGCTGTGGTTTCCGCTTATGAATCAGCTCCCTGTTCTCTCCCTTCTTCGGCACAGGGTCAGTCTACCCAGGGTGTGTCCTCCTCATGGCCATGTTCGTGGGTGCCTCCCTGCGTGACATTTATGTTGCTGCCTCTTAGACCTCTCCCCATACTTTTTTCTCTTTCCATCATCAGTTGGGGTTGGCGGCCTTGGCGTCTTTTGGCTCTCATGTTTTGTCTGCTGTACATGATGTTTGTTTTGTACTGCTTTCGTTTGAGTAGCTTGACCTGATTTGCTTTGATTTCTGGTCTTTATTCTTACAATCACTGTGTACTTGGGTATGGGCTCACTGTTGAGGAATGGGACGGGAAGACAGGGCGAGGAGGAAATGCCCAGTTAAACACTGGTAATATTCATTACTCCAAGTCCTGGTCTTCCCGTCCCATTCCTGAGCCCTTTCCTCCCTCTCTGGTTTTTGTCTTTTGTAATTGTTTCCCTTTCTGCGTTTTCTTTGGTATTCTCAGGAAGTTCTGTGATACACTTCCACTTTATCCTCATCGGATTGGTGGTGCGATATTGGGGGAAGTGCTGCAAAGCTCTGCTAGGTTTTAGGATTCAGGGGAGCAGACTAGCTGCTCACTGTTAAGGAATGGGACGGGAAGACCAGGACTCGGAGTAATGAATATTACTGTGAGTAACCGGGCGTTATGCGTGGCCCACAGATCTCAATTCAGAACAGCATAAGCAGTAAGCCGAGCATTATGACTTTGAATCATCCAAGTCTTTTGAAAAGTGATTATATTATACAGGCCCGGCAGGCATGTTCCTCTAGGTCTAATGATGCAGTGATGGAAAGGGACAAAGACTTGGCTCTCTTCTGGGGCACTCAGCAAAATCATTTTAGATACTTGGAAATCTCCCCCGACTGATGCTGTGTAAATGGCAAGTGATTCTCACCACAAGAGAGAGGAGGGTCAGTGGCAGCATATCAAGCTTTGCTCTGTACCGCGATCTACCCTGACAGCACAGGCTCGTCTAAGCACTAAACCGATGGCGGAGCACTTCTGAGGTTTTGTGTCCCGAGGATGCATGCTACACCGTAACTGATGCATTCAATACTCAAATTTGATTTATGTAGTAAGGAGATACCACGCAAAGTCACCGTTAGACAACTGTTTGAAGGACGCCAAAGGATTATAAATGCTGTTTACCCATGGCGTCAATATTGCCTCCGCCAGCCAGAGTAAGCGAGCCACAGGAACACATATATATTCTTTTGGTATGAAAATATTAGTACAAACTAATGACACTCAAACAAACAGAGGCATGAGGCTATGATCCACAGTCTGGAGGAAGAGGCCATTGCACGCTGTGTCAGGAGGCAGGTGAACGCGTTGCAATGGGCAACAAAACAAGCAATGGCAAAGTCAATAGGTCTCGCAATGGCTTTGTTTTTTTAATTTCCTGATACGAGTTGGCTTTGTAAATGATATAAAACAATGGCACAACGTTGGCGCTGTTACTGCTGTGCAACATGTTTGTAAGTGATGTAAAAAAAGCACTATGACACAGCAGTGCTGCACTTCGCATTTTATAACACAAAAACTTTTAGATCCGCCGCTGTGCAACATGGCTAAAAAAAACATTGCTAAAGCCAATTAGTCTCGTCTAGGCGAGAGTAATTGGCTTTGCCAACATTTGTTGCTGTGCCACATAACAAGGACGAAGGGAGCTTGTTTTATCCTCCCTCCTGCCACAATTAAAATAAGGTTCCCCTGTATTCCCCCTCCACCCCCGCCCTTTGCCATTCCTCACCTTCTCTTGTGATTCCACATATTTGAAGCTGTTCATGGCGCATCCAAGCCACACTTTTACTTCAAGTCCTTTATTGTTTATTTTGCTTATTGCGTCATTGCCTGACCTGAATCAGAGTTTTCCTAGGCTGGATTCCACTCAATAACACGTGACTTTGTCACATTGAGAGGATGGAATGGGTGTCCCACCGGTCTCAAAGGAGCGAGGGTGGGCTCCTCATTGAGCCCTGTGATAGCACTGAGGCGTCTGACAGGATGCACTTGGGGGAAAATTTTTACCACAGCATTCACGTAGACATGGCTTTAAGCGGGATGAAAAAACTGGAGGTCACAAAGGGGCGTGGCCGATGTAATTAAAGGCGTGACTAAAAACATTATGCTAAAAATCTATTCTTAGCATAGTGTGCCGCCCGACTGTTATTTTTGCTGCTTCTGTCATTGCCTCCAGATATATAATAAAACAAGTAACAATACACCTACAAGGCAGGACTATTGGCTTTGCCAATTGTTAATAGTAGCATAAAAAAAATATCCAAAGTGCAAACACAGCTCTGGCTTTGTTTTATATAATATTGAAAATGCTTCAGTTCGTGTGAGATGTTGTGGCGTAAGGGCCTTTGCTACCGACTTTAGAGCTGGGGAAGGAGGTTTGAGTCGTCGTTGGCTCAACACCCTGTGATTCTGGGCAAATGGCTTATTCTCCCCGTGCCTTCCAAAAAATAAATGTAGATGTCCTTGTTGGAGCAAAGCGCTTCGAGTTTGCGCAATATAGAACTGCAATAAAAAAAGTTACATGAAAAGCAAATAAAATGTTTGATGGAGTGCCCCAAAGGGACCTGTCCTGGCACCTGCTCTTTAGAGCTGTCGATGCTGAGCACTGGCACGACCCGGTCCACTTAAATTCCTGCCCGTAGCTGTAGATAAAGAAGGATACAATTACCCTGTAGAGTGCCATTTAGCATTTAATCATCCTAGGGGAATCAATTAACCTGTGGTGTGGAAGGTCCGCACAGATCTTGGGAGCAGCAGTATTTGCATGAACCCGTTGAGCTCTCTTGCAGCAAGTAGTACTCCCTGAGCTAAGCAGAGAAATGCAGAGAGCAAAAGGGTGCGCGCCTAACCCCAGCTCTGCAGGGCATGTTGGAACATCAATAAAAAAACATGGGAGGGGTGGGGGAGTGCGGCCGAGAGCACACACAGCGTTTCCCTTGTAGGAGCTAGCAGGGGCACCATCTGTTTGAAAGTTCATTACAAACAGATGTCACCGAAGCTTGCTCCCCCAAGTGAATTGACAAACGTGCACACTTTGTCTTTGAAAGCAATGCAATGCGTGCACGTTTTTGGCCTAAAAAGTTAATCGATTCCATGAGGTCTCCTCCTAAGAAGCGCATGCGCGCTGCGTAGGCAAGACCTAAAAAGAACTACTCATGGCAATGACTGGCATGCCAAAAGCCCACAGAGGTGTTACAACAGTATTGTAGACAGTGCATGCGTGCTGCCTAGGATCAACTTAAAAAGTGTGAAAACTGTGATTTTGAAAATCTTCTGGATGTAGCTAAGTTCACATCTCATATTTTGTCCGAGAGTGCTATAGATTAAGCATAATAATATTATGTATGCTTACATTTCATACCGTGGGCACTTAATTAGTGTTCTTTGGCAGGGGTGTCCTGGAAAATGTGGAAACAGCTACACACTTAGCCAGTAACAAACCTGTCTATGTTCAGTTTCCATTCTGGAAATAGGGGTAAAGTTACAATTGCCAAGGGCTGGAGTAATTGCCTTTCACATTTCCTAGGTGGTATTGGGAAAGAAACACTCCCAAAACTGTTGGGGGTGTACGCAAACGTGTTTATGTATGAGGCAAATAATTTCTATGTGAGGGAAAAAGTACTTTAGAAAAGAAAATTTGATTACATTCAGGCGTGTGAATTTATGCCCAAATTGCAAATTACTAACCCTGGGCGAAGCACTACGCTCCGCTCGCGTAGTTTGCGAAGTTTGCGCAACTACGCGAGCTGCACGTATCACAGTGCGAACACGCGTAGTGCAGGGTAGCGTAGTGCAGCGGTAATTTTTTGCTTGTTCGCGGTCCTCAACGTCATGTTCGCGACCGCAAGCAAGCAAAATTACATCCCAGCGAGATTCTCAATGCAGGGAGGTCAGGTTTCTCATTGCCAATGGTTGTGCATGCTCGCGACCGCTCGCGATGAGAAACTATCAGTTCACATTGAGAAAGTTGCTGCTCGAGTAAAAATCTACTCGAGCAGCAGAAAACTACAGCTCGCACTGTGCAAGATGCTGTTTTCAATGAGTGCACAGTGCCGGATGCTTGTCCGCACTGTGCAATCATTGAAAACGCATCTTGCACAGTGCGAACATGCTTCTACCAGCTCGCGTAGTGCTACGTGAAGTTTGCGTAGTGCGAAGTGCACTTTGCGTAGCTTCGCGTAGCGCTACTTTGCAAACTATCCAGTAGCTAATTTGTTCCAGTGGTTGCTGATGGGCAGCATTGCCACTGATTTTACGGGGCCAGGTGGGCAAGATATCTTATGGTGCTCAGGGTGAAGATACCTTTGAGTGAAAATGTCTGGAGGTTCCTGGTTGTGTTTCTTTTCGTGGTCCTCAGGATGTGCTCTATCAAAGGAATCTTCATGTCCAGGAATATCTGCTTCATGTAAAATCAGCTGAGACTTTTTCCTCATGGTCTTCTGGATGTGTAATCTTACAGAAGGCTACATGTCAAAAGGATTCCAAAAGTTGTTGGATGGAAAATGTAATCATTAGTATTCTTATTGTTTGTCTGTATATTGTTTGCTCCTTCTGCATTGGAAATGCTTTTGTTCAGATTTCACATTATGTGCCTTGTACAACAAAAACATAATTGGTAACTGCGCTATAAATGATGCACCGACGACCTAAGTCCAGATGCAAAAACGCTGTCTAGGAACACTGTCCTCAACCAAACGAGGATAAGGGAGGTATGGAAAGGAATAGAATTCACTCTGGTAGCGCCTACCCCAATTTTACAACCAAACAAACAAACACCTGATTATAAAATAGAGCCAAATGCTGGGGGGAGAGAGACAAAGAGGGGATGTCAGCAACAAACTCTGCAGAAGTGGCAGAAGAGACTGACGTCTCCTCATATCTGGGAAAAGAAGAGTGGGAAGATCTTATGGCCGCAAACACCCAAGATAAGTGCTGGAGCGGGTTCATTGTAAACACGTTGGAGAAGATAAGTGAATGTAACCAGGAACCACATGTGGGGGGAGACATAAAAGAAGATCAAAATGAGACAACAAATCCAGCACTTGAGGAGGGATCACAAAATAACTCAATTCAGGGAACTGCTTGGCCTATCTTGTTAAAAACAAAGCAACTTTTGGTAGAGGCCAATCAGATAAGATGGACACCCAACTGACACTCTTAGATATCTTGGCTGTCTTTGTGGTTGTCATCGACGGGAAGCTGGGCACAGTAAATACACTCCTACAAAATAAGTATGACCAATCTCAAAGAATGATTTCGGGTTGTGGATGTGGCCTAATCATTGACAAACTGGCCTCACTTCCATTAATGCTGAGAGACTTATGCACACAACTTAAAAAGCCCCCACAGGGCCAAGACAAGCATTCTTTTGAGTGACACCCTGGGACTGAAGCAGATAAGCATTCTTTTGAAGTCCGCACTATGAATGAAATAAACAAACCGAAAAACACAGAATCAACAAAAGTAATTAAAAAGGTATGCCCGGGACAAATGAGCCACAGATTCACATGACCCAAAAAGAAAAGTTTAAAGAAACCGAAATAGTAGATGATCAAATGCCTGCAGTCTTAGGGGGAAGACAAGGCAGACAAACAAAGGAATGCAAAACAAAGGTGAGCGAAAATCGTAAAGGCAGAAATCAAAAAACAAACTTAAACCAAGAAGGATTCAAGCGTCTTTTCGGGTCGACATCGCAATCAGAACAAGGCGAACCCAAGCCTGAAAAGGACACCAATAGAATGATGAAGGAGAAGCCCCGCATCAGGAAGGGACCAGCTTGCTTCCTCGGCCAACAACAAAAGAAAATAAATTCACTGAGCCAGTCCTGAAACAACGACAAAAGTGCAATACCATGACTTGTTCTATCAATAAAACAACAAATACTGCACAAACTACGGCGATAAAGCTTGAGAGTGTAAGGGACAAGCATATACTACCTAAATTATCAGGAAATACAATAAGAGGTGATATAAAAGAGACAAATGACAGCGAACTGGCTTCTATCAGACAATTGACTACGTCTATACATATGAGGGCAAACCTGAGAGATGAAACACAGGCACATGTAATGGGTTTGTGAACTGAGCTAGTTGTCCCCAGTCAAGGAGAGGACCAAAAGTTAAACAGAAGAGGACAACAAACATTCTGTCAGAAAGTGAGTGACGAAGCAGCATCCTCTACATACCAAGCAATACTGACAGCAACACAAGGACACAAACTTAGACAAGAAAGCAATGACAACAAAAAGATCAGGAGCCCAGAAGACTTAAGAAATGCAACAAACACTATCTGGCTCAATCCGGACTATATCTCGAAAGGTAGGCATGATATACTGAATAGAGGCAATATTTTATGGCTGCTATCTCACATTCCCTCCCTGGCAGATGACAACCCTGGACCTGGTTTCAATCGAATTTATAGCGGACAACGGAACAAGAGTTGAAAAAACAAAAGCAACTTGGACAACATCTCTAGTTGCACATAAATTACTGGCAGAGACTCATACTTTCAAAAAATTGGGGGATAACAATAGCTCCTTATGTAAAACCAAGATATCCTGATTTACTAATTCCAGCAGCTACAGACGGAGTACAGAACTCTGTCAACAGACCCGGAATATCAGTACTTAGAGGAGCAATAAGGACAGGCGGTGCAAGAAATGTGGAGCATCTTCGAATCACTGGACGCATTCTAGATGGTGCATCATCCCCAACATGACCAATCGATCTAAGATGGGTCTCCAGATTTATAAACAATCAAGCAAATTGACAAACAAGTACACACTCAAGATCGAGTGGGCGTAACCATTTTAGTATATGCTCATGGAACATCAATGGCCTGGCCTCCAAAATGTCCGATTCAGACTTTGACAGTTATATAAGATCTTTTGATATTGTGGCACTGCAAGAAACATGGCTAGCAGAGCCCCCGCATCTCACAGATTTCTGCATTTCTTTACCAGTGCTATAAGGATAGCGAAATATGGACACCTTCAAGGTGGTCTAGCGACCTATATTTCAGCCACAAGTGCCTATGTGATCAAAGAAGTTGGACCAACTTCTCCTGAGTCAATGGCAGTAAACCTTTCCACTTTGCAACCAGGCATGGGGGGAATAAATCTTACATTGATCAATGTCTATATTCACCCAAAGAGAAAATTAAAGGCTGCAAAAGAATTATCTAAGTACCTGGAGGAGTGCAAAAGCGAAACACTGTCAAGAGATCTTATGATCACCAGGGATTTCAATCTTAATCTGATGGGAATCTCGACAGACGATGATAATCATTTTGAAAACATAGCCTGGGATATACCACTCCAAGAGAGACCACAAATATCCAAATACTCCAAGTTAGACAGGCAGATAATAGAGAAACTCGAAATCTTCAACATCAGAGCATTAAACGGGAGCCTACATTCCACACAAAAAGAATCAGTAAAATATTGGACTACACCTTTATTTCATTATCCTTATTCCATCAAATAGCCTCATTTCGGATAAGGGAAAAAGCAGACAGCGATCACTGCCCCCATGAACTCACTCTCAATATTAGCAAGCCTAAATTTGAGTTATCCTTAGTACCTAAAGATTCAGTTTATACCACCAACTACAAAAGGATCAAGTACTCGGCAGCAAATGATGAAAGCATGCTAGAAAAGTCAAAGTCGCACTTTCATGAAAGAATTGGAGCTAGCGAAGTTGAGCAATGGGAGAGTTTTCTAACAACTATGGCAGCTTACTTTATAATTCCAAAACTATAAGTGGGACAGACCGGCAGCAACATGAATCATTTTACAAGAGAATATAAAGAGAAGATAAGGTACACAAAAAACTAATCTATCATACAATGCGTCAACTTAGGTGTAACCCAATGGATATAGTGAAACATGATCTTTTACGGGAACTAAAGGCCTCACTGAAAAAAACTAAATGGGAAGCGAATAGATCTGTGGAGGACAACATGTGGGCAAAACTACACGCAGATACCAAACAGAATGACAGGGCAAGATTTTAGAAAACCATAAATTCCTTCATAAATCCTGGGCATGACGGAGTCTCTTCTAATATCACCGAAGAAGTATGGGCAAACCATCTTAGAAATCATTTTAAACAAGACAGAGATTTCCATTTGGAGACAGAAACTGACAATAACAACTTAAAGTCAACGCACAGGAGCCGCTGCAATCAAGAAGGCCAAATGGCAACCATGAATGAAAGAGTGACAAGTTTACAAAAAATAATTATGCGCTAAATCAAAAAAGGAAGAATAGAGGGGGCACCAGACCCGAACAGAGTTCCGCCCATTCTTTACAAACAGGAGAAAAGCGAATGGGCTGTAGCACTCGAGCCACTTTTTTTGGAAATGAAACACTTCAATAGATTGCCCAGTTCCTGGAAGAGCTCTTTCATTTCTCTGATCTTTAAATTTGGGGATAAGTCTCTACCACAAAACTATAAATTGGTCGCCCTTATGGACAACGAGGCAAAGTATTTTGCTGGGATACTTTTGGAGGAAATGCAGGCCTGGGCCATGAAAAAATCCCTAATTCCGGTTAATCAGACTGGTTTTGCTAAGTCGGTTGGGACAACTACCAATATTTTAACCATGGGCCTGTTATTTGACAAAGCCAAAACAACTAAAATGCCCATCCACTTGTGCTTCATAGATTATAAGGCCGCTTTCGACCATATTAATCGGAATCTTTTATGGTCCAAATTGAAGAGGTGGGGGATACCAAGGCCACTGTTAGACCTGCTGATTAACTTGCATACTGAGACATGGATTCAGGTAAAGCTGGGTGATGGCTCCCACCTGTCAAGAAGTATTACAACCAATAAGGGTCTCAAACAGGGTTGTGTTTTGGCTCCCACACTTTTCAACTTGTTTTTAGGAATCCTTATTACGATCCTCAACAGCTGCAACTCTCATGTACCCAAATTAGGAGGACTAACATTGCCAAGTCTACTCTATGGGATGACATAGTCCTAATCAGCCATACGAAAATAGGGCTGCAACACCTTGTGGATGCTAGACAGAGATATTCGGATGCAAACCAATTGACGATAAATCTGGAGAAAACTCAGACAATGTCAATTAACAAGAAAAGGAAAAATCCCTACACCTGGTTTTGGAACCATATCCGTATTGAGGATACAACAGTGTATAAACACCTAGGAGTCAAAATTGACTATGGCGGCCAGTTTACTTCTCAAAAAGCTAGCATCAGAGGTAAAGGCATTGCTATAGCAATTTCTTTAAAACCACTAAACAGTAAACTTACCAGCCCTTCACTCCTGCCCCTGCCACAAGTAATACGAGCCAAGCTCCTGCCCACAATTACTTATGGGAGTGAAGTACAGAGAGGCAGACATGCAGTGATTTTGGACAATACAGTTACAGCTGCATATAGGATTATTTTTAGCCTGCCCAAACATACCTCCTCGGCTCAAATTAAGCATTTGGTAGCCAGAAACAGCTTCTGGCAAGACAGGGGGGTGCACATAACTGCTAGGGACAAAGTCTGGAAAGTCAAAAAAGGAACCTTAAACGATTATTTATGGTCGGAATTAGAGCGAAACCCAGCCTCAAAATCATCTAAGTATCTGTAAAACAGCCTGGCGAACCTCGGCTTGCAACAGCTCTGAAATACCCCTACCAACCATACAGCGGTCAAAAAATTGGTAAAGAAAACAATTAAACATGTTTCATGGACTGAAAACAATACGTCTCGTGCCAAAAGGTCACATCGATGGATGACTCTAAACTCCTATTCCGCACAAGCACAACAGAGTTATCTTGACTTGGGACACTCAAAAACTACAAAGTTGAAGTTTTTAAAGTATAGATTGGGCCTGTTACCTTGTATCTGCCATTTTCCACACTGGCTTAAGGATAAGGCGGGATCCCTCTGTCGCTTATGTGGCATGGCGCCTGAGGATATGCCACATCTGTTGTGTTGCTGCGACAAATTGCTGGAGGAACGGAAACGTTTGTTAAAATTTTAATTTAACCAGCGAGGAAAACGCTCACGAAGACAAGCAGGTCTTGCCTGCTTTGCACCTAACGACCCGCATTAGAACTGTAGTTTTGTGAAGTTTATGAAGGTGGTGGAAAAGAAGATGTCGAAACTTGACCCTTCATTAACTCGCAGATAACATTAAAAATACAAGTTGAATCTCATATATTAATGATCGTCTAAAAAATTGTCAATTTTATGATTTTAAAAGGAATAATTGAAACAGAATATATACCATTTTATTTATGAAGATGCAATTTTATGCTTGTAGTGAGAAAAGTTTTGGCGTGTTGATATAATTTTAATGGCTGTATTGTAATGGTTTTAATTAACTATGCAAATAAAATTGACCTACTTACTTACATTATGTGCCTTGGGAACCTTTCTGTTATATCAATCTAATTTGGTAAAAGAGATATGTGGCATTTACACATTTATGTATCCAATATTGGGGCCTAGTGGGCTGATGATGTAACATAGTTGAATGTCTGACATAATATTGACAGACATAATATCGAAATACAAAAATATCGGCACAAAAATATCGACATCAAAAATATCGGAGTCATATCTTCATAAAGGTAAGTACAAAAATATCGAAAAAATAATATCGTAGTACAAAAATATCGAAATTAAAAATATCGTTTTTTTAAATGTATTAATAATAATGTAAAAATAATTTTAAAATACATATAATTTTACAAATATTAAATAAAAATATTAAAACAAAATTAAAACTAATACATATACATTTAAAATAAATAAAACACTTAATAATTTAATGTAATTTTTTTTTTATTTCATTTAATTGTTTTAATGTAAATTTTTTTAATTTTTACCCTGTACGCCTGTACCCCAAAAACCCCAAACTGCCCCTGAACCCTAAAAATTACCCCTTTACCCAAAAACTGAAAACTGACCCTGAACCCTAAAAATACCCCTTTACCCAAGAACTGAAAACTGACCCTGAACCCTAAAAATACCCCTTTACCCAAAAACTGAAAACTGACCCTGAACCCTAAAAACACCCCTTTACCCAAAAACTGAAAACTGACCCTGAACCCTAAAAATACCCCTTTACCCAAGAACTGAAAACTGACCCTGAACTAAGCATGGGCGGAAAATCCGTTTCGCTCGCGGATTTTGCGGATTTTCGGTAAATTCGCAATCCGCGAGATTCGCGAATCTCCCGCAAAATCCGCAAATCCGCGAGCAGCGGATTTTATGGCTTGCTCGCACTGTTCGCGTGAGTTCGCGGCTTCCCAGTACAACTTCGCGCCCCGCGAATAAGCGCTAAATTGCAGAAATACGATCTTAGCAAAACTGAAACTACTTACCAGGTTCAAAAGTTCAGGCTCATCATTAGTAGCCATTTCCTGTAGTGCTTCCTGAGGGGCCCCTCCAGAGTTCAGTTGCCAGTTGCAACTATTATGTGACCCTGCTCTGAACCTCAGAATAGTTACACATATGCCACAAAGGTCCTGAATTACAGCTAAGGGAGACAAGCAGGAGCCAGGCTGGAAGTTCAAATCCATTAATCAGCCCCTAATTCATTATTGTCAGTTGGGGCAGGGCAGGTGTTGTAACTAATTTTGCAACAATGAAAGCACTTAGCAAGTGCAAAAGATCACTAATCAGGAAGCACTAAGGAAGCAGGTGCCAGCTAAAAAAATATTCTGTGACACATTAATCAGCCCCAAATGAATTCAGGTCACTTGAGGCAGGGAAGGTGTGCTTTGCTTTGCCACAATAATGTACACTGAGGGTGCTGTGATGAAACAGAGGGTGGCATGGGTGGGCCAGAGGGTGGCATGAGTAGTCAGAGAGTGGCAGTGGTGACAGAGAGTGGCAGTGATGAAGAAGAGTGTCCCAAACAGGCTGGACACGTAGAAACAACAAGTTCGCAAAACTTGCGACCCGACAGGTAAGTTTGCGTTTGCTAAATTGTACAAAACCCTCGCGACCTGGCAGAAACCCGCGCGAACACAAAAAAAAAATCTGCAAATTCGCGAGAATTCGCGGATTTTGCGGATTGCGAGTTCGCAAATCCACAAAATTCGCGAACGCGAGATTCGCAAAATTCGCCCATGCTTACCCTGAACCCTAAAAATACCCCTTACCCAAAAACTGAAAACTGACCTTGAACCCTAAAAATACTCCTTTACCTAAAATTAATTAATATTATTTAATTACCAATTAATTATTAATTAACAATAACAATAAAGTAAATATATTAGCACATTAGCTGTAATTAATATAATTTAATAATTATTATTATTTTTCCCAATTAATTAATTAAGAATAACAAAAAATTATATATAAAAAAATTACTCTAATTAATGTAATTAACTAATTAATATTAATTAATTACCAACTAATTAATAATTAAAAATATGTACAAAATTATATTAATTAATTAACTAATTAATATAAATTAATTACCAGTTAAATATTAAATAAAATATGTACAAACATATATTAATTAATTAATTATTATTAAATTACTTCCCACCCTATTCCCCTATAAACCCATAACCCGCTACAGAACATATTTATCAATTAATCAATTAAATAAAAATAATTAAAAATTAATTCTCAATTAATTAATTAATAATTCCTATTAATTAATAATTAATTTAACATAATTAAATTACTTCCCACCCTATTCCCCTATAAACCCACAACCCGCTACAGTAGTAAAAGACAATATTTAATTAAATTACATTAAAAATAAATAATAAAACATAATAAATACAATATAATATACACTAAATTTATTTAAAAATTGATATTAGTAACATCGAAGTTATTTATTTCGATATTATTGACATCGATATTTAAAACTTCGATATTACTGATATCATACTAATATCGATATTAAGACTGTCGATATTACTTACCTTCGATATTTTGTCCCATCGATATTTAAACTTCGATATAATTGTATATCGAAATTTAAAACTCGATATATTGTCTGTGTACCAACATAGTTCCATCAGCTCATTGGATGAATGTGACTTTTTTCTTAGAATGTAGTATTGCTATGATATAGAACCAATGTTAGACAGGAACTGTGATCTGAGCCCTTTAGCAAGGAACTTATTGTTTTTCCATTTGGGAATAAACTGGAGTTGTTATACAACAGGTTTACAAATTTCTTCTTATATTGCAGCACTTCAATAGAAATAGTCAGAAGGCATGTTGGCAAAGCTACATTTGCACTGTAGGAAACTGGATGAAATTACCACTGCCAACACATGGGCTTGGTCAGCGTAGGGAGTGTGCACCTTTCCTCACACAAGTGGCGATTGCTTAATGCAAATATCAACAATTGTAGGTGCCAATGTAGGCTCAGAATGTCCCTGCAATGGACCTTTCTAGCTACCTGAGACATCAAGAGGAGTTAACATCATCCACAAGTTCATTTTATAGTGCAGCACATTGGGCTCCACATTGAAGACCCAAAGTCGATAGATGGGGTTAAGTATAGAGTTATTACAAATTCAAAGCCAAGCTGCTGTACACTAATCTCAAGAATACGGTGTAGAAATACAGAATCACTGCAGGTAGACCAGATCGTCTGACAAAGGTAAGCCTTATTTGCATGGCCTAAAGTCACACAACGGAAATATAGCAAAGAGACCTGTACCCCTCGAAGTCTAAAAGAATCTGTCTAAGGCTAAAGTGTGGCCACCAATTAAAACTACACAGAACATTGAGAATCCCACATCATGTGTCTCAGCAGTTTCCCCCCTTCTCGCAGTAAAACTTGGCAATTGCACTCATAACTCTCCTCTTCTGGTCCTCATATGAGGATGTCCTTGGGTTTCTCTAGTCTCGAGATACAATGTGAACAGTGGTCCTCCCTTTATTCATTAGCATCTCTCATCCTTGCCAAGAGTATGCCTCCTGAGCCTCACTTTCTCACATACACAATGTGGCTTTCACTAACAAAGAGATTATATGAACGTGCATGCAAGAAGATAAAAACATTGTGACCCAATCATGTTACACATCAAAGTTTAAACATTAAAATCCGAATGCTTAACCCCTTAACTGCTGCCGTCGGCCAACGGTCGTCACGAGCACTACCTCCCCAGTGCTGCGCACGACCGTTGGCCGTCGGGCCAGCATTCGTTCTTCGAACGTTCAGCACTGGGCGCTGAACGGTCGAAGCTCTGATGAGGTTAAGGTCTTTGGTCAAGTTAATGTGGCAAACATCTCAGTACATGTTTAAATGCATAGTTATATATACATATACAGTTATGAAATAAATGTAGAATACTATTCAACTGCATTCATGAGTATATAAGTGTTAACAATATTATCCAAACCAAAAATATGCTTATATAAGAACTGCAATTTGGTGACACTGTAAGGAAAAACATTAGTAGGTACATTCATATAAATGTTGCAATTATACAGTAAATGCACCTCCAGTATCTGTCCAAGTGCATCACTTGATTAATTATATTAAATCACAAAAATATATGAGATCATGTGTACATATATATTGCATGGACGAAAACATAAAACGGTGGAGCCAAATGTTCGCTGTTCCAGATCCCCCTCTGATGGCAAATCAAGACATCACAGATTAAGATCTAATCTTTTCTGACGGACCATTTAAAACCTTGTTGATTTTAGCATTTGTTATTTAGATCCTTCCAGAGTTTTCATGTCATCATAATATTTACTCTGACTCTCCTTTAACTCTACATCTGCTCTCTTTTCTACTCACTCCCCTTTTGACTTTCATGCACTTATATCCCTTATAGATCACAATTAGGAATATCACACAAAGGGCAATTTTGATGTTTCAAAATAGCACACAAAACTCCAATCCTCACATTTCGAAACCATTTGCCCACTGAAGCAATTCCATTTCCATGTGCTTCCCTAGCTGCTGTTGCTTCCAACTCTTTTAAATCTCCCTTCGGACCAGAAATATTCTTAATATACTTCTGTAAATCTTTACCTTTTGTCAGGAATGTGGGTGCAGCATTGCTGGACCTTTAACATCCGGTAGAGTCCAACCTCCTTCGCGAGAAGGATGTCTAGAGCAAATCAATTCTGTAAAACCATGGATCTAATCCCTATCATGTCTGTATTTACACCTAACAAACCTGCTGCTGTATTGGTGGTAGATACTTTTCTAATCTTGATGTTGTACAAAATCACACCCACAGAAAGGATCATCTCACCAAAAATATCTCCCACTACTTGTCTAGCACTTGCTCCTCATTTAGGCCTAGAATTTTGGGCCATATTATCAAGCCCCAGCGATAATTATCGCTAGGATAATTATCGCCAGGTAGCGTGGATTTTTATCACTGAGATAGCGTGCTATTAGCAACGCTTATCTCAGAAGTGATAAAAATCGTCGCGCTAACTGCTAAATGAGAGATTATCGCTGACAAACCAACGCGGTTAGCGCTGCTTTTTTTATCACTAACAGGGTTAGCGATATCATTGATAATAGGAGAAATGTTGCTTAACAACATTTCTCCTATTATTTTTTTCTGGAATTCCCCCTTTGCATCTCATTAGAGGTGCAAGGGGAAGCGTAGAGAAAAAGGGTGCTAACATGCGAATTTGCGTGTTAGCACCTTGTTGCTGATAGGGAGATGGTTTTATCTCCGCTTTCTTGGCTTTTAAAGCCAAAAAAGCAGAGATAAATCCCTTGATAATATGCCCTTTTGTTCTCATGAAGGAAGGATCCTTAAAATGTTCCACATGATAAATCTTTGGGAAAAAGACACCAGGATAACACAGACCATACCAGCCATCAGGTTGCTGCAAATAAGCATGGCCTCCACAAATATAATAAACTCCAAGAATAACAGCATCATGGCCTCCCTTAAACAATTTCAAATCCCCTCGATATTCAAAGGTTTGATCACATTCGCTCTGCCCCACACATTTTGTGTGACCCACAGATCTACCTCTAAGTATGCACAATTTGCCTTTATGCTTACAATCCAAAGTTAGTGATTTCCTGCTATTTCTTCTTTAGCCCACTTATGCTCATCCTTAATTCTCTCATCCAAGTTTGATCTAGATTCTATATCCCTTTTTCTATCCTCTGCTAGATTCAGAAACTTCTTCTTGACCCCTGTTAAAATGCAAGTCAAATTGTGTCTGTGGGCATAAGCAGTATCAAATGTCTGGACCGACTTAAAGAAACAATCAGTTTTCTCCATCTCTAAGGCATAGAGATGACGATTTGAAAGTTAAAGCAAACACAGGAGATGATGGACGGAGCACTGATACTTTTCAGACACTCACCCCCAGTCACAGATCTGGACTGCTAAGCTAGGTCTTCCCTGAACTGGAAACAAGCATCCTGGGACCAGTTTCTGGGTAACACCCTTTATCAGCCAGGATAGCTTGAATCCAGTGGCAAAATGAGCAAGGGACCCACGTCTGGGCATACCCTGCCAACTTAGGGCGAACAAAGCAAACACAAGGAGATGATGGACCGAGCACTGAAACATTTCAGACACTCACCCACAGTCACAGACCTGGGTTGAATCCATCATCATTCTTTATATCACTTCGCCACCTCAGTTCATTCCCAGCTATATGCAAATCAGTCTTGACCCTGTGCCTCATGGGAACAGTCCAGCCCGTATTGCCAAGGCAGGTCTTCCCTGAACCGGAAACACGCATCCTGGGACCGGTTCTTGGGTAACAACCATCATCAGCAAGGCACGCTTGAATCCAGTGGCAAAGTGAGCAAGGGACCTATGTCTGGGCATACCGTGCCAACTTAGGGTGAACAAAGCAAACACAAGGATTTGAATGTTAAAACACGGGGACTTCTGAAATGACTAAAGCAAACCTGTCCATACAAAAGACTCATCAAGTAGCTACAAGTGATGCCATATGTCAAAAGGAGATGATGGTATGTAATACCCTCTGCAGCTGATGCAAGCAACTACATGCAAACATAACAGTCTCTCGCATCAATAGTCTCAATATGTTCATAAATCAATTTAAAATAAGCAGTTCAAGATAAATCTCCTCATGGTGTATCTACATGTAACTCTTGATCCCCTAATACATGTGAATTTCTGTCCACAGGATGTGGTGTTGTAGGGGTAACTGTGGGTTTAATGCATACTGAACTAGGTGTAGATGGCTGAAACCGCATAAGCAGAATAATTAGTACTAGAACCAAATCTATTATTGTGCCTGCTATTATGTCCCTTCATAACTAGTATAAGAATTGACTTCTATTATTTTGCTAAAAATCCAAACCACACAGTGAAACCTAGTAGCAGCAGAGTGTCAGTTTCCACCTGTGCAAAGGGGAAAACCAAAGCTCAAATGATATGCAATGAGAATATGTAAAAAATCTTTGTGAGACTTTCTTAGCCCTACTCTGTGTTCTTAGAAAAGACAACCTTATGCTCCTTCAGCTGCTTTGGTCCCCAGTTCTCTTCTTTCTACTACCTAGTCTATATGAATGTCTCTAATAAATGCCCAGTTCAAAGTCACTGGTAATCACTTCCAGAATAAAATGTCTCAGTCTATTTGATGGCAAAGCAAGTTCAAGTTGCAATTCAAACAAAATGTTCAGTTCAAGGAGGTTCAGTTGGGTCTGCACAGTTATTAAAAAATTCCTAGATCTGTCTCTCTGTCATTTATGGTAAAGTAAGTCCATTCAGGGGATGAATACCTCTGGTGGGGTACTGTAGCTCGTTTTGACCTTCTGAGAGCAAACCCTTCACCTTCTCCATCACTTAAGTCAGAATCCTCTGTAATAGTCTGAAGCCCACCTTCTCCTTGCAGATTCAGTCTCCTTGTAAATGTGGGGTATTTGTAAAGCGCACTGTTACTCTAACCGAGTGTCCTGGTGCTGCAGACGGCTGGGGAACCCGTCTTGGTTTTCCCTGTGAGATGGTCCCTTTCTGGGTATCTCCAGGGTGAAACCAGGTATCCCCGGCGTCTGTGGGGGGCTGTTGTAGAGATGAGGCAAGCTTAATGCCCAGAGTTACCGAGTGTGTTCCCTGGTTAGAGTAGGCACTGAGGTGAGAATTATCGAGTCCGTTGACCCCTGGTCCATGACACTGCCGCGTCGGGAATTGAACCCTGGTCCCCGGCCGTTCTCTGCTTACAGGTCTGCCACCTCTAACCAGTGAGCCACACCTCTCCTTCTTTTATGCCTTCATACCCAACAATCTCTGGCTACATCTCGTGGTTCTACAACACTAGGCCCTTCATCAGGGTCTGAGTCTGTCCCCAGTCACCAACACAAGACAAGACTCTCCTGCTTCAGCTCCAGCTACCAACTCCTCAAGGCCCCCCTCAGGCCAAACAAGTGATGTTTCAGATTTGTGCTGGTCCCTGACAGCTTGACTAACCTGCTCTTGTGGCCTCTCGACCACCATCGGTACTTCTAGGAGAGACGCTGTTACATCATAAAGGGGGCCCGGAACTCATTGAGAGTGGGCACTCAATTGAGGAGAACTACACCCTCCACAGCTTTTGTTGTGACTAGAATCACCTGGAAAGAATCATGCCAATGGGGCTCCACACAACTCTTTTGTTTATGCTTCTTCACCAAGACCCTGTCTCCAGGACCAAGGACATGACACTGCTCCTGATAATTTAACCCAGATCTGTTGACTGGGTGTGAGTGTTTGATTGGTTCAGATGCTCCGTCCATCACCACCCCCTTTTGTACCGATTGTTCGCCATAAGTTGGCAGGGTATTCTCAGACGTGAGTCCCTTGCTCACTTTGCCACTGGATTCAAGCAAGCCTGGCTGAAGACGGCTGTAATGCCAGAAACCGGTCCTAGGAAGTTTGAATCCGGTTCAGGGAAGGCATGGCTTGACAGTTCGGGCTGGACTGTTCCCATGAGGCACAGGGTCAGACTGATTTGCATATGGCCATGTCTGAACTGGGGTGGCAGAGTGGGCTAAAGAACGGTGATGGATTAAACCCAGTTCTGTTGACTGGGTTGAGTGTTTGTTTCAGATGCTCCGTCCATCACCACCCCCTTTTGTACCCTTTGTTCTCCATAAGTTGGCAGGGTAGGCTCAGACGTGAGTCCCTTGCTCACTTTGCCACTGGATTCAAGCAAGTCTGGCTGAAGACAGCTGTAATGCCAGAAAACGGTCCTAGGAAGCTTGAATCCGGTCCATGGAAGGCATGGCTTGGCAGTTCGGGCTGGACTGTTCCCATGAGGCACAGGGTCAGACTGATTTGCATATGGCCATGTCTGAACTGGGGTAACAGAGTGGGCTAAAGAACGGTGATGAATAAGGATTAAACCCAGATCTGTTGACTGGGTGTGAGTGTTTGATTGGTTCAGATGCTCCGTCTATCACCACCCCCTTTTGTACCCCACTGCTCCTGATGAGACGGGGCTGTGACGGCTTCAACCTGATGAGACACAGAGCACACCACGTTAGCCAGTCCTTTGCAGTAATCAAGCATCATGTAATCGGTAATGCTCAGAAGTGCATTTGCAGGTACAGCTAGCAGTCTCATAGCTCTGCCCATGATGATTTCACAGGAGGACAAACATGTCCTCCGATCAGGTATGTTGTGTAAACTCATCAACACAAGAGGCAGAGTATCAGGCCATTTCAGAGACGTAGAAACACACACTTTTACAAGCCTGAATTTCAATGTCCTATTGATCTGCTCCACTAGACCTGAAGCCTCAGGCCTATAACTACAATGCAGTCTCTGTTCAACTTGTAAAGCTGCACACAACATCCTCAAGAATTCATTGTTGAAGTGTAAGCGCTTTCTGATTCCAGAGAAGTAGGGAAGCCAAACCTAGGTATTAACTCCCTCAAAGGCAACTTTGCTCCAGTGAATTTGTCATTCCTCTTAGACATATACTCTTCAATCCAACATGAAAAGATACACACAACAAACAAGACATATCTCACCCCGTTGCACACAAGCATCTCAATGAAATCCAACTGGGTCCTGGTGAAGGGACTACCTGATCCTCCGATGTGGCGCAATGCCACTGCAGTTCTTTTTCCTCCATTGTTCTATTGACACACAACACATCTGTGACATAATGCTTTAGCCATAAATCTAAGCCTTTCATTGAACCAAGTCTGTGTAAACAACCTGACCATAGCAACTCTCCCTAAATGAGTAGGACCATGAAAATGCCTGTCAATGGGTGGTAAAAGCCTACCAGGGAACACGTGTCTTCCATCTCTTGAAACACAACTCTCATCCTCATCCCTCTTCACCCAACATGTTAACCCAACTATGCAAAAGGTTGTAGTTGGTTGTGTCCATCCTTTCATTGGTGTATTCACCATTAATGTTGCAAGCATTATGAACACAGTACTTTGTGACCTTATCAGCATATCGGTTGCCAACTGTCACATAATCTTCTCTTTTACAATGAGCAGTGCACTTGACGACTGTAACCTGAGCGAGCATCTGTAATTCTTCAAGAAGCTTTTATTCTTTCTCTCCATTTCAGATAGGTGAACCCGAAGAAGTCAAACATTTCCTCTGGGACGATAATTATCATACATTGTGAAAGACACCAAAGCCATACTGACTATCAGTGAGAATGGTCACTCTCTACCGGTTGGAGACACAGTATGCTCTTGTTAGAGCAATTAAGTCAGCCACTTTGAGCAGAAAATACTCCCTGGAGCCATGAAGCTTCAACTATTCCCAGAACTGGGCAGACTGCATAAGCAGCTCTTAAGTTTCCTCCATGGTCTCGCAACCATAAGTCATCCACAAACAATGCGAAATCAAATTCGGGCAGTGGTTCATCTTGTATATCTGGTCTTGGCTTGGAGCACAGTTCAGTATCATCGGGGACTGGCATCTTGGAGCGACGATTCTGGAGCTGCAGGGCCACTGCTGAGGTGGGTGTACAGAGTCCTGTAGTCCCTTGTTGGGTGCTCGCTCACTGTAAAGTTGGGGTCCACCTGGACTCAGCTTTGTAGGTTTTTGCAGCAAGGCGTTGAGTACCCCGGGTATTGGTGCCTGCAGCGCCAGTGGGTTCTGGGGCCTCAGGACTTGGTACAGAGTCAGAGCTGACCCTCCAGAGCAGGCTTACCTTCAGATGACACTTAGAGAAACTGGCCGGGCAGGGGAGCTGGACAACGCTGTACCAGACTTTGCTGTTTTTGGTGCCTGCTGCTGCAGGGAGATAGTACCTCTATCTTGAGGGAGCTCTTTTTTGATTTGCAAATTACTGATGACCCCCCAGGGTTTCTGGAGGACAAGACGAGCTGGAGTATAGCGTTTGTTGAGTTCTATGGTGGCAGGCAGGAGTTAGCACCCAAAGTCCATCACAAGTTCTGCAGTCCTCGGTCCAACAGCTTTTCTTCAGTCGTCTTCTTCCTGTGTTCATAACATCTAAGTTCAGGGTCTTGGAATGCCACGTAAATACTACATTGTGGGGCATTTACAAGGGAGTGACAGGTAGTGGCCAAAGGCCCCCTTACCTGGGGTGTCTACACCCTCTAATATAACACCCGCTGGGGAGGTGGAGATAGACCTATCCCTGATTGAAAAATTCCCACCATCTTCAAGATGGTGGGCACTGAAAAATGTGCCAATTGGGCCACAATTAAGCAGCTCCCTAGGCAAACACCCACAAACCCACACGAGTGTGGATATTTACAATCATTTGCAGACAATTTGCTAGCACTAGTGTATCCTAAACTGACTTTTGTCGAGAGCAAGAGAAAATTTACATTTTGGGTTGAAGATTAGGGAACACACTGAAATATGTATATGTGCAAGGCATTTGCACCTTCGTATCGTATTGTATCTACACTTATATAGCGCTACTGCCACCATACGGGTATCCTGGCGCTTTTAGATATCCAGACACTTGGTCAGCTGGCGATGAAGAGAGAGAATGGGACATAGATCAGAGTTTTGGGAAAAGCCAGGTTTTCAGGTCTTTCCTAAATTCGATTAATGAGACACTCTATCTGATCGTTTGTGGTACCTTGTTCCATAACTGTGCCTCTACCACACTAAAAACCCTCCCCCTTCCGGGAGCGTTTAAATTTCCTGACTGCCAACAAGCCGGTACCCGAGCTGTCTCTGAGGGAGATACCAGGAGAATCTTTCCTGTAATGGGATTGGGCCTATCTCATGTGAGGCCCTAAACACCTGGCAGAGTGACCTAAAAAGAACCCTTTCCCTGATTGGTAGCCAGGGGAGCTGCCTCAGTGTGGAAGTGGAAGAAGAGTCACGTTGCAACCACAGTATCAATTTTGCCGCCGCAGACTGGACTCTTTGCAGCCCCTGAAAGATGTACTGGGGGGCTCCTAAATATAGAGAGCTAAAATAGTCCAGTCTGCTCAGCACTGTGCTGCTTACTACCATAGCGAGCAGTTCCCTTGGTAGCATGGGGAGTATTCGACGAAGCAGGCGCAGCAGACCAAAGCAAACATTAGCAGTCTTAGTTCCCTGCGACTCCATCTGGAGCTTTTTGTCTATTAGGACCCCCAGGTTCCGCTCTGTATTTGCCGGGGTCAGTGGATCTTCCTCCGGAGTGAGTCTAAACTCCAATACGGAATAGATGGTCGGCCTTGCAGGGGAACAGTAGAGCACTTCTGTTTTTCCGCCAATGAACTGCAACCTTAATTGGGAGAATGTTTTTCCTGCAATTTTCTTTTTTTTTGAAAGGTGCAAATGTAGTGGTGCATTTAAACATATAAAAATGGACTGGTATCACCAGTTTCTGGTGAATCCGTTTTCCGATTTCTATTTGAATCTATACTACTAGTATAAAGAGAGAACAGAAACCTTTTGGCAAGGTAAACTCGGGAACCACAGCGCCAATCCACACACCCAATACATTGTTGGAATCCTCAGGGTGTGTAGATGGACATAGGAGACTTAAAATTAAAATAAAACGTAAATTAAAAAATTAAAATTTACAAACAAAGTAGTCCCCTAAAACTAGCGCCGGCCGCGACGTAGCGCTGACCGCGACCTACACCTGCGTGATGGCGACAGGCGGGGAGGAGCGGTGACGAGCGGCGAGGAGTGGCACGGCGGCTCAGGTAAGGGGAGGCGGTCCGGGCAATGTCAGGGCGGACGGGGGCCCCGGAGTGGCGGTGAAGTCCGGAGCGCGGCTGAGATAAGGCAGAGGCGGCGGGCAGGAGGCAGGCGGGCGGGAGGCGGGCAGGCGGGCGGGCGGGGGCCGGTATAGGCAATGGTGGGGCGGGCGGGCAGGCGGGGCCCGGCCGGGACTGCACAAAAGCCCAAAATGCTGCCCCCAGCCCCCTTCTGCCCCGGGCAACGCCGGGGCGGGCTGCTAGTATATATATATCAGTTGTCACGTTTTTTTCTCCCTGCACTAATTATTGGGCAACATTTTATTCTATTCAGACCACCACTGTAATAGCATTAGCATACATGAATACTTTATTGTATATTTGCACTGACAATCTATTATGGAGAAATATATTCGCGCAGTTTGTCCATATATTTTATATGATGTTCACCACAGGAAATTCATTGCTCTAAAAAAGATGGATTATGGGCATAGGCTCACACTATGGACATTTGATGGCCATCACATTACCATGTTGAGTGTAGCTGAGAGTATAGGTGTACGTAAATGCGTATTTGCACAGTAAAATAAAGAAGCACATTTGCACTTTATTATGCGGAATTTTGCACATATGAAAGTTTACATATTGCACTAGGCACTTTACTATTTAGTATCACGTATCTCGTTGATTAGGCAATTCAACACTCATACATGACTATTATGCCAGATTAGCTGAAAAATGTTTTATATAATCATTTTGTGTGATTTCCTATGCTCCATTTACTTATATATATTTTCGCATACAAATCCAGCTATGATCCCTTATATAATGTTGTGAACTTTAAGTCTACATTTATTTGTACAGTTATTTTCTTTTTTGAGCACTTGATATTTATATCATTTGTTTAAATATTTGCGCGAATCCATCATACATGTATATATATATCAATTGTCCGAGCTTATAAATTAATAGGCTGCTGTGAAATAGTTATATGCAATAATATACTGTGCATTGACAGCATTTTCTGTGTACTCTTTCAAAATGGCGCCCATGTTTGTTATAATATAGGCTTAGGCAATGTGTGAGCCCTATTTCTATTTCCATAACATGTTTTTTGAATTGGGCGCGCTACGGAAATGTATGCTATATATACTAATTGTGGTCCACACTCCCGCCAACAGTGAGCAAGGACGATGTGTCCGAAATGCGTCTGTTCGCCATTTTGCACCCTGCACTTTATAATGAAGGCACGGCTACCGGCTGGATTGTTATATATATATAAATATAAATGATGTATCCTCTCTAACAAGATCAAAGAAACAGAGGTCACGCAGGGGATACTGTAGAGGCGTCTTTTATTGCCACAAACACCAAAGTTCAGGGCGGATGCATTTTGGCGTTATGTGCCTTCCTCAGCACCAAATGGTGGTTGCAGGAGGCGGGTAATCATGCTGGTTTAAGTACCTCTTCGCCTCCTGTCAGGTGAAAGCCGTCTCCACCCCTGAAAAGACAGCACGGAATGGGATTCGCTGCCTTAGGTACCCTGTAGGACGCTGTAACGACCAGATTTTTCGGACCAGATAGAATCAGACTAGAACACCACTAACCCAGCCGAAACGTAACCACCTCCCTCCTCAGGACCCATTTATCCAGGCACCTGGGTACCTACCTGAGGATGGGGAATTAGCAATATACAAGCTCATGTCATCAAAAACACCACCAAATCTATAGGGATTACTAGGAATACTCATTGATTACTAATGACGTCCATGCTCTACACCACACTCATACCTTATAGTCTTGCGGCAACTCAGACCCAGACTATGCTACCCTCCTACTCATAGTGAAGGGGGCAGTTCCGATAACTTACCATTACACACTGACCACAATCAGTGCTCTCTCAAGCCACAATCTGGTGGGTATATACACTGACCGCAATCAGTGCTCTCGCAAGCCACAATCTGGTGGGTATATTACACAAGCCACAATCTGGTGGGTATAATACACAAGCCACAATCTGGTGGGTATATTACACAAGCCACAATCTGGTGGGTATATTACACAAGCCACAATCTGGTGGGTATATTACACAAGCCACAATCTGGTTGGTATATTACCTACGCAAGCCACAATCTTGTGGGTATAACGCCGCTACACAGCGACGATCACTTTCCTATGAATACCTTCAGTTCTCTCTCTCTCTGTTGGGAAGTTTCTCTCATACATCTAATATCTACTGGGGATATAATTGTTATATTTTATGTGGTACACAAGAGTGGCCAAATCACAATATGCAAAGGTTAGTATCAAATACAAGTTCTCCTCTACTCCCTTACTCAGTTACCATTTACCTGGACGGGAGTCGCATCCGTTCACATAACAGCATCTGGCCAGAAGAAAGGTCAACCTTATTATAAATAATAACATCTGCACAGCTGTTCATTAAGAACTGGGGTTCCTTTATTCACTAATAACATCAATAATATAACACTACAATATCACACATAGTCTGAAAAGTAAAAGGGGAATAGACACATGCACAGATCTGCGGGGTCTCTTTATTATAATGGAAAGCTTTATTACTATAACACATCCACATGTAACTGACTGCACACCGCTGAAAGAAAAAGGATTAGCAATACAGTAGGGAATCTAGCCTAGGAAATAAAAGACAAGATTAATGTATATGGGTACTAATATAACAGGACAGATATCACCTGATTAGTATGAAGTCTTGCTCTAGCTGTCATCTGGGTTCCTCTCTCGTCTATGCCCTGGCTCATCTCAGATTCTCCCCTGCACTCTTGGACACACATCTGCGCTGATCCCTCTGCACTGGATTCCTCTCCCCCAGGAACTGTCTTCACCTTTCAGCTTCAATCTAATGATATAGTTTCTGCCGCTCTGATAACCGTTCACTCCACTAGCTACTTCACTCTGTCTGATTATCCCAGCTCTAATGTCCAACTCACTCCAGCTGCTCCCACAGACTAATACACGATATAACTTCAGTCTCTTCCAAAAGGCATCACTCCAGACTCCAGCTGTTAACTGCCTGCTCCAACTGATCACAACTCCTTCTGATAAGTAACTGCTTCTGACTGCTTTCTTCAGCTCCAAACATCATCTAACTTCTCTCTTCAGCTTCAAACGCCATCTGCACTCTCTTTAGTTCCAGACACCATCTGACTTCTCTCTCCAGCTCCAACTGCCTTCTCTTTCTGGTTCCAACTCACTGACTGACCGCTCTCTGCTCCAAACACCAACTGACTTCTCTCTGTTCCAAACGCCAACTGACTTCTCTCTGTTCCAAACACCAACTGACTGCTCCGCCTCTTCTGCACTTCGCTAATATGGAATGCTCTCTCCTCATGGAAAGTTCCAGCAGAGAGCTGCCTCCCACCGAATTCCTGTGCCAGCTCCGAGGATCCCTGCGCAGCCTGCAGTGACCATCTGCATGTTACGTCTAGGCCCAAGAGACAAACACATTCTTTTCGATAAGATCCAGTCTCTGCTGGTTTTCCCCTAGCACATAACAGGATTAACTATAAACATCACCTTTACCCTGCAAGCATCCCAGTCTGCAAAGGCAGAAAGCAAAATGGAGTCTCTCTAGTTCTGGGCCTCGTAGGCCCGAAAAGGACTTAACTCTATCAGAATACATACACAAACCATACCAATATGTAATATAAAGTCAGGACTACAGGATCCACCCTCTACTATAGGTAGGATGATGAAAGGACACATAATTATGTCAAAGCCAATAGGCAATAGATGGATTAGAGTCAAGAATAAGGGATCTATCATCATATAAAGCAGCTATCCTCTAGTTTATGCTTCTAGGTCTGAGAAGAGGCCTAAAAGGACCAAAACAAGCTAAGAATAAGGATCTAGGATGGTAGCAAGCTTAAAGTCACCATCACTCAGAAATAGAGCCAAAAACCCGGTCACTACAGACGCCCAGTGCATCAGTACTACAGGTACCACAATGCTGTGCGCTGGTCTGACACAGCAACGGGGGAGATTGAAATAAGCCGGCCACCAACACCTGGATATTATGTGGTGGAGACCTCCTCTGCTCCCCAAACTGCACCAACCGGACAGTCCTCACAGTCCATGTAGCAGGGGTAAACCGGAACTCCAGTTCGCCAGGAGTGGCGCACAATGTACACCAATACTGCCAGTCTTCTTGTAAGGTTCGTGGGTGGGATCCCAGTCTACCCAGTAACCTGGAAACCGTCAGATCTGCAAACGCAGAAGCCAGCTTGACCGGGGCCGCTTGATAGTGCAGGGACCTCTGAAGCGCGTTACTGGCAATCGCGCTGAAATATAAACGAAGTATCCTCTCCAACAACAGCAAAGAAGCAGAGGCCAAGCAGGGGATTCTGTAGAGGGGTCTTTTATTGCCACAAACACCAAAGTTCAGGGTGGATGCATTTCGGCGTTATATGCCTTCCTCAGTGCCAAATGGTGGTTGCAGGAGGCGGGTAATCTTGCTGGGTTAAGTACCTCTTCCCCTCCTGTCAGGTGAAAGCCTGCTCCGCCCCCGAAAAGACAGCACGGAATGGGATTCTCTGCCTTAGGTACCCTGTAGGACGCCCAGTGCATCAGTACTACAGGTACCACAATGCTGTGCTCTGGTATGACACAGCAACGAGGCAGATTGAAATAAGCGGGCCACCAACGCCTGGATAGTACGTGGTGGAGACCTCCTCTGCTCCCCAAATTGCACCAACCGCACAGTCCTCACAGTCCATGAGGCAGGGGTAAACCGGAACTCCTGTTCGCCCGAAGTGGCGCACAATGTACACTAACACTGCCAGTCTTCTTGTAAGGTTCGTGGGTGGGATCCCAGTCTACCCACTAATCTGGAAACAGTCAGATCTGCAAACGCAGACGCCAGCTTGACCGGGGCCGCTTGATAGTGGAGGGACCTCTGAAGCGCGTTACTGGCAATCGCGCTGACATATAAACAAAGTGTCCTCTCCAACAACAGCAAAGAAGCAGAGGCCACGCAGGGGATTCTGTAGAGGGGTATTTTATTGCCATAAACACCAAAGTTCAGGGCGGATGCATTTCGGCGTTATGTGCCTTCCTCAGCGCTAAATGGTGGTTGCAGGAGGTGGGTAATCATGCTGGTTTAAGTGGGGGGGCGGAGCTTGCCGGCGTCCATGAAAGACATGTGAGCGTTGAGCTCCTCGCCTGAGCCCCGTTAAAATTCGTCAAACTTATCCTTTTGGCACCCAACTAGCTCTAAAAGTTGGTGTGAACTTCCAGACTACGCTCCAGTCCGGCTGAAGCCCTTTGTCCCGCTGAAAATTGGTGTGGCGGAGCTTTGTTGGTCGGGAGACCTTGCCGGGGTGGACCAGGCCGGCATCCACGGACTTTTCTGCGGGGCTGCCCGGGCTACGTCATGCTACGTGCGGTTCGCCGCACTGAAGAGGGACCGGTGCGACTGATCTGCGGCCAGGCACGGGTGGCTGTGCAGTGCTGATATGAAGTGCTCTCCGGTGGCGGTGGGGCAAGTTGGCGTTCGTCTAAGTGGAGATAGCGGTGACCCGCGTGGAAGTGTTTGAAGCGGTGCTTGCCGCCCGGGACAGTGATCTGCTGATTGCCCTCCCCTGGGGGAGATACCCTGTTGCCCCGTGGCCCACAGACAGGTGCGGGGTTGAAGGTGTGGTGTGGTCCAGGACGGCGGAGGCCCTTCTGTCCGGCTATTGGACGGTGTGGTGGATGGGGGGTGCTTTCACGGTGAAGGAATCTGGCAGTTGGGCCTACTTGCACGGCTGTGCAGACGGCCGCAATTTTGGGCACAATTTCTTGCTGCGCAACACACTGCTATTTGGCGCCAACTGACTGAGCGGCTCCTGCTGGCCCCACTGGCTTCTCCCTGCTGTACACTACAGTTGGCTGTGTGACTCACACGGATGTCTACTAGGAACGCCATGGGGAAAGGCGACAGGACTCAAACCAAACTGTCGTTTGACCAACGTAAGGCGAAAGGGACTGAAGGGACGGCCCCAGAAACTTCGCCGCGTACTGCCGCCTCCGACAGTTCATTGTGTGCAGATATTCGCGAATTGCTGGTATCGATGGAAAAAAGCTTACAGGACAGCATGGCGTCGATTGGTACTAAGCTTGATGCCCTGACATATCGCATGGATCGCATGTCTGAAAGAGTCGATAAGCATGCAGAACGGCTCGACATGGCGGAAAGGCGTCTGACGGAGGCTGAGGAGGCACAGTCAGAATGGGATAAGGATCGCAAACAGTTTGGCAGGCTCCTACAGGTCATTCAAGACAAGACGGAGGACTTGGAGGCGCGCTCCCGGCGCTCCAACGTTCGCATCACTGGGATGGCGGAGACTACCCACACTGGCAAATGGAGTTGTTCGTTGAAAAGTTGCTGCGGGCACTGCTGGGAGATGATGTCTTCTCCCCTATGTTCATCGTTGAAAGAGCTCATCGCACTTTAGGGCCAAAGCCACAACCGGGAGCCCCTCCGCGGCCGATTATAGCGAAGCTGCTGAACTACCGTGACAGGGATCTAGCGCTTCCTCTGGCCAGAGAAAAAGGAGATCTACAGTATGAGGGTATGAACATCTCCCTATACCCGGACTTCACGGCAAAAGTGCAGGAGGAGAGAAAGCGCTTTGCTCCATACAAGAAGCAACTGAGAGACCTTGGGCTTGACTACGCTATGATGTACCCCGCGAAACTCCGTATTAATAGGCAGGGGCATTCGCATTTCTTCACTGATCCTACGGAGCTTAAAAAGTCACTGAAGGAATGGCGGAACAGTCCGAGGAGTCAACGGGAGGACGCCGATGCCACCTCTCACATAGAGGAGCAGGAGTGAACACGAATGCGGAGCTGGATCGCCCCATGATGTCTCGCAGGGAAGAAGTAGGAATGGGACTACTATTACAACATCTTTTGCGGGTCAAGTGTGGCCCGACGGACATTGGAACTCGAAGGGCGTGTGCGGGCCCACTATGAGACGCTTCCAGGGTGAGACCTTTCTGGTTAATATCTGCACTGCTTTGCTTGTTCAAAAGTGATTGTTAGAAGCAGGGTCTACTGAACACTCGTTGATGCAGATTGTGCCCTCCCACAAGCAGGAGTTCACTTGACTGCTGGATGGAATCTATCGAGGGTGCTGATTGCTACCAGGGGGCATGGTGGAGGAGTAGCTGAGCATTGCAGTCACAGACTAGAGTTGAACTGTTGTCTGGCTGGGAACCTCTGCCCCTGCGCTTTAGGCATTTGGCTCTGTCAAGGGCCACATAAGGGTTTGTTGGGTTGGCTTGTTGTGTGGGGGGAGGCTGGGTGGTGGCGGGGTCTGTCTGACCTGGTTGGGGGTGGTCGGCTGTGGGTGGGTGTTTTTCTCTGAACAAGTTGGGTATGTTCAACTGGAGCAGTTGGGATGTTTTTTTTAGGCCTACTACGGGAATGTGTCTGCGATCCAAGGTGTATGAGTTCACCAAACAGGTCTTATTGGAATGGCGGGCACTGAGGCCTTAGAGTTGGAGGGCGGTCCCAACTCTCTTAGAGTGATAACCTGGAATGTGAGGGGATTGAATGACTACCGTAAACTCCGGAAAGTGCTGAGCTATTTGAAAAGACACCGAGTTGACCTTGCACTCCTCCAGGAGATGCACCTTCCTCTCTCCAGCCCTATGCTGACGACCAGAGGCCTGGGAGGCAATTGCGCAGCAGCGGGCTTCACCACGCATGCAAGGGGGGTGATTACGTGGGCTAATCCTAAAGCACAACTTAAGTTACTGCAGCTAATCGTGGATCCGGAGGGTCGTTATCTAATTGCACGCTGTATGGGGAAAGGTCACGTGTTGTGAATGTCTATGGCCCTAATTATGACACCCCTGCCTTTTACTCCTCTCTAGCAGATTTGTGCAGACAGTATGAGGGTTCCAAGGCTGTTGTGGGGGGGATGATTTCAATTTTGTGTTAAGCCCAGATCTGGATAGGTCGGCTGGCAAAATTCGCTGTCCGGCGGCCTCGGCCTCGGCGCTGCTTATGCAGACTGAAATGATAAAGCTCGATCTGGTGGTTGTATGGCGCCATAGACACCCAGTGAGGGGAGGTTACACACATTATTCGGCCTATCATAACATACACACGAGAATTGACTATTGGTTTGCGTCTCACTCACTACTCAACTCAGTGAAGGGGTGTGTGATTCTGCCCCGTACGCTATCTGACCACTCGCCATTACTACTGCTGTTGGAAGCCCCGGCTAGGAGAATCCCCCCGTTCACATGGAGGTTCCCTCCATATTCGCTCCTGGATGAGGTTTTAGAGGGGAGTTGGCTGAGGACATAGATACATACTTTGAGACCAATATGGGGTCAGTGGATAGTGTTCAGACACTCTGGGACGCATTCAAAGTGTATATCCGAGGTATGACGCTGGCTAAATACTCTGGGGTGCTCAGAGCTATTAGGCAGAGGCTGATACACTTAGAGACACAGCTATCTGAACTGGAACAGCAATCTAGTCATGCAGGAAACACTGACACTGAGGAACGGATTAAATCCCTAATAATAGAATTTAATGAGGAAGCAGATAGAGAAATACAGCACATGGGGAAATATGCCACGGCAGGCACCTATGGGGAGAGGGACCGCCCTGGTTCACTCCTGGCTAAACTAATGCGCAACAGCAGGCCGCAATTGGTGGTTGAGGAGTTAATTACATCCAGTGGTGAGGTGGTCACAGAGGAGGGTGACATACTAGCGGAATTCCAAGCTTACTACACTGAGCTCTATCGATCATGGTCTGGTCAGCTCGAGGAGGAAATAGATGACTATCTTAGTTATATCAATATGCCCTTCCTCGCCAATTTTCAGAGGGAATTTCTTATGATGCCAATTCAGAAGGAAGAGATCTTGGAGGCACTTGAGGGAATGAGATCAGGCAGTGCTCCAGGTGCTGATGGGCTTACGGTGGCCTTCTACAAGGCTTTTCAGGATAAGCTTATTCCGCACCTGATGTCTCTCTTCGACGATATTTGCCAACAGGGTAGTATGCCAAAGTCTATGAGGGAGGCGCTCCTTATCACAATACCGAAACCAGACAAACCCCCCAATGAATGTGGTTCATATAGACCGCTCTCCCTGATAAATGTTGATGCTAAATTATATGCGAAAGTTCTGGCTGCGCGGCTTGCCATACTGGTCCCTGAACTAGTTGCCCCCGAGCAGGCCGGGTTTGTCCCCGCTAGGAATTTGACAAATAATATTCGCACGGTGTTAGGCACCATACAGCATGTTCGGCAGGAAAATAAGGCAGTCGCTATATTCTTGGACATGGAAAAAGCTTTTGATTCGGTGGAATGGCCGTTCATGCTCAGGGTCCTGAGGAAGTATGGACTGGGTGAACCTTTCTTGCAGATGCTGGGGGCCCTATACTACAAGCCAACGGCTAGACTGAAACTAGAGAATATGGTCACCGCCCCGATAGCGATCAGTTTTGTATGCCTTGGTAGCTGAGCCACTGGCGTGCGCTATCAGGGAATATCATGGGTTCGAGGGGATTAACTTCCCCACCTACAAGATTGGCATATCTACGTATGCCGATGATACACTGTTGTACGTTCGGGAGCCGGAGGAGAACTTGGTGTCTGTTTTGAGGGAGGTGGTGAGATTCGGTGCATTGTCTGGCCTGCGAGTCAACTGGGATAAATCAGTGGCGCTTCCCCTGACTCCGGTGACTCACCCGTTTGATTCAGAGTACCCACTGCAGTGCACCATGGACTCCATACGCTATCTTGGGATACGTTTACATACTGACCCCGAGATCCTTGTGCGCGAGAACTATGGGGTGGCGTACTCTAAACTTGTGGATGACGTGGAAGTGTGGTGTAGGCTTCCGTTGTCACTGATGGGAAGGATAGCGATTATGAAGATGGTGGTCCTTCCCAGGTTCCTCTTCCAATTTACTAATATCCCGGTGGTGCTGTCTAGGGCCTTTTTCCGGCAGCTCACGGAGACACTTATCAGACTTGCGTGGGGAGGTAAGCAACCCAGAGTCCAATGGCAGACTTTAATGCTCCCCTATGACCGAGGGGGACTAGGGGCTCCTGACTTGGAGCGTTACTACAGAATAGCGCAGGCGGCTCATCTTCACACCTGGGTCCATGGGAACCCCTATATCCCGCACATGAAACTGGAACGCCTGTTTGCGGACCCCACTCCTCTCCCGGCTATGATATGCCGCCAAGTTGATCGCAGGACTGGGATCTTGGATTCTATAACGGCTACGAATCACGCCTGGCATGAGCTGGTCCGCACGCGGGAAAGTGAGATGCTGTATTCACCCCTCATGCGTGTGGAATGGGCAGTGTGGTTGGCCCCGTTGACAGAGAAGGGGGTACTTAAGGCACTAAGTGAACTAGGCATAGATAAGATGGGGGATATCTTCTTGAATGGCACTGTGAAGACTTACCAACAGGTACTACAATCCCAGACCGGGAAGACGCTGTTGCACAGTTTTCAATACCACAGGGTCCGTAGCGCACTACAAGAGTTGCTTGGCCCAGAACTGGCGGAACCCCCAGAGGTGCCGGAACTCACCTATTTTATCAAAACTCCATCATTCAGTAAATTGGTCACGAACCTCAAGAAACTGGGGGACCCACACAAGCAATGCCCGATCTCCAAGGCCAGGCTGGCTTGGCAGAGTGATTTACAGCTGACGATTACGGACGAGATGTGGCAATACTGCTGCACAAACACTAGAAAGGTGTCGCTCAACAGCAGGCATAGACTGATACATTTCAAATATCTACAGCGTGTCTATTACACACCGGAAAGGTTGCACAGGTACGGCTTGAGGGGCTCGGCGGAGTGCGAGCGATGCCACCTTCCATCGGCGGACTTTCTGCATATGGCTTGGTCTTGCCCTGGAGTTTATAAATTTTGGCAGGGGGTTTTCTCTGAACTAGGTCTGATGCTGGGAGTAGACATCCCACCATGTCCGGCCCTGGCCCTACTGGGCTATCCCAAGACACTGCCGGTAGCTGTGAGGCACCTGGCGGATATTGCATTGCTGACCGCTAAACGCCTGGTTGCTATATGTTGGATGAGAGGGCCGATACCAACCAAGAAACGGTGGGCGGCGGATTTACTATACTGCTGCACGCAGTTGGAGACATACAACGAGCTGCTGCCTCCGAAGAATCGGCCCAAGAACTTCTGGGGGTTATATAGGACTTATCTGTGTGCCAAGGATAGTGGGGAGTCAGATCCGGACTCGGAGAGGGAGGAGATGGGTGAGGTACAGGAGGAGGAGGCAGAGGCTTTGGAGAGGGACACACTACACATTTAGCTATGGCATTGAGGGGAGGGGGTGTTCCGGTCCTTCAGGGCTGTCGCTAGCACTAAGTGGGGTGGACGGAGTCAGGGGGTGTGACACATGAGGCTGGCAGTTGGTGGTCATCACAGTAGGGACACTCTCGCACAAGTGGGTATATAGGAGCTGTAACTGTAGGGCATAGTGTTAGTCATTAGACTTCCAGGGATAACACAAGTGGGTAGGTAGGCACACGTTCGTGTCGGCTGGCTGTTGGGGCGGTGGGGGGATTAGATTAGTGGTAGGAATTACTGTACTGTTCCATGGAGAACGCTGATTTTTAGCGTGAGGATTTGGCATGCACAGACGCACTAGCTGAACTGAAGCTGCACGATATAATGCGGTCCTGGGTTGTACTACTAGGCAAATTTTATTCCTCACTTGCTAAATGGCTGTGCTATGCAGGCATAATACTGTCTTCGTTTACGCCGCCAGGCCCCCGGGATGCTGGCACTGAGGCTGTGTATACTGTTTTTGAGACCTAGAACAGATGCTACCTACTGTTGCCGCCGGCCTCCGGGTTGTGCGCGATGTGTGCTGTGTGTTCATTGAATATGCAATAAAGTACAAATTTAATTAAAAAAAAATAATCATGCTGGTTTAAGTACCTCTTCCAATCCTGTCAGGTGAAAGCCGGCTCCGCCCCCGAAAAGACAGCACGGAATGGGATTCGCTGCCTTAGGTACCCTGTAGGACGCCCAGTGCATAAGTACTACAGGTACCACAATGCTGTGCGCTGGTCTGACACAGCAACTGGGGAGATTGAAATAAGCAGGCCACCAACACCTGGATATTACGTTGCGGAGACCTCCTCTGCTCCCCAAACTGCACCAACCGCACCGTACAGTCCTTACAGTCCATGTAGCAGGGGTAAACCGGAACTCCAGTTCACCCGGAGTGGTGCACAATGTACACCAACACTGCCAGTCTTCTTGTAAGGTTCGTGGGTGGGATCCCAGTCTACCCAGTAACCTGGAAACAGTCAGATCTGCAAACGCAGAAGCCAGCTTGACCGGGGCCGCTTGATAGTGCATATATATATATATATATATTAATGCTCCAAAACACCAGTAACACGAGTCACTTCAGTAGCGGGTGCTGTTTCCGCGGTGGTGCCCCGCGATAACAATGTCTGCTCCGAATTCCCCAAACAATACCCAGCCGGGTTAGAAGAATACAGCACTTTTGGTGTTCCAGTTCTCAGCAAAGGTGTATTACCAAAACAAACGCGTTTCGGGAGAAACTCCCTTCGTCAGTGTTTACACACGAACGCGCTGCGCGGCGCCATTATGTTGGCTCACTGTGGGTGATAAAAACAAACATAGGACTACTACAAACATTCATGTTTGCGCGCCATCTTTGAATGTACATGTTATTATTTCAAACAACTGTATAAATCTTATTCATTGTCCAGTCACATATCTCACCCCACCATGATCACGCCGTGTATCGGCAAAAGTACAATTTACAATCAGTTTTAACATACACAGTGTCTCGTGTATATAGGTCGCCAGGACATAATTCTCCTAAAAGCGATGTCAAAAAACCTCAAGACATCGTTACACACACACAAATCATGCGTACAGATAAAACAATGTCCATTTTTTGGTTACTATCTTGCCGTGTATCGGCAATTGCAGCCAATTTGGCCGCCAAAATCCCAGGTTAGAATATGTCCAGATAGACCCATAATGCTACATACTCTCTCAACACTATACTGGCACTGTATATGTCAATTCAAATGGTACCCCTAAAAACAATCTAATAAACCTTCATGTCGAATACATCAATCTTTCAAAGATACAAATTGTTCCTTCAGCAATTCATTATTAGAGAATAGATCACTGTTGCAAAAGATTTGTCATATATATATCACACCACATTTCAGAATTCATCACGTTCCAATTACTGATATACAAAATTATCCCAAATGAGATGACATTTCCTCACCAATATTCAGGCCTCCAGGTGCTTTAGTCTCTAAAGCAATTATATATTGAGATTCTAGTCTCCTGAGTATCTGTAGTTTATTACCGCCTCGCGGGCTTTCAGGGACGCAGTCCAAACAGAAAAATCTCAGGAGATCCCTGTTGCTATTGTGCTTTATTGCAAAATGTCGAGCGACAGGATAAGAAAAATCCCTGTTCGCGATCGCCCGCATATGTGCTAGCACCCTCAGTTTTACTGGATTAATGGTGCTGCCAATATATTTTAATTGGCAAGGACACATCAAACAGTAGACCGCATGGTCTGTGTGGCAGGACATAAATTTATTTATTCTTTTTCCACCCTTACAGCCCCTCACATCAAATGTTAAGGTTTGTTTACTGGATGCACAGGCTTTACACTTCCCACAAGGGAAAAAGCCCTTGGCATCTTTCAATGTTCCTTGGATCTGACGTAAAGGATTTAAGTGGCTTTGAACCATATCATGACGTAAAGATCTCGCCTTTTTAAAGGCTAACTATAACTCGCGCGCCCGCAATGCACTGCTGATGACGTCACATATTACATCACTCATGCTTTGAACATTTTAGCTTCTATGTTTAAATGTGTGTATCAAAGGTTATATTACGCTGAGAGGAGGTCTACCACTCTTTTACAAGGATGATGTCATCAGTGATTATATCAGTGATGTTATTTCAGATATCATCAGTGATGTCATGAGTGATGTCACTGACCATGTCATGAGTGATATAATATGTGTCGTCATCAGCAGTGCATTGCGGGTGCGCGAGTTATAGTTAGCTGAAGTAACTATAACGGGGGAATTTCATTGGTTTTATATGAGTAAAATGTCCAGTTAACTATAACTTGTGTCAAACCTATGGTTTTTTCAGTGAATTTCATAGGTTTTGTAAATGCTACTTCCTAACTATAACGTGTGTAAAACCTTTGGTTTTTTCAGTGAATTTCATAGGTTTTTTAAATGCTACTTCCTAACTATAACGTGTTTAAAACCTATGGTTTTTTCAGTGAATATATATATATATATATAAAATTTCTATGGCAAAATTAAACCCCTCATTTTGTTCCTTTTCAAATTAAATGTATTAAGTGTTACCACTTTATTCCAATCAAGATGACTTCAGGTGTGCCATACTTTTGTCATAAGTAAGACTGTTAATGTTCTATTTGTTCTTTAGAACACTCTGGGACATTCTGTCATTGGGCTATAGTTGGGCTACATCTGGCTGATATTTGGGCTACATTTGGGCTCTTTTGTCTCTGGTGGCCATTTTGGGAGACTGCAGATCAGAATTTTTTTAATGAAATATAAGAGGATTTGAGAAGTCACTCAAAATGTGCCCTAATTTTTCTTTCTTCAGCACTAATAGAATTTCTATGGCAAAATGAACCCCCTCATTTTGTTCCTTTGCAAATTAAATGTTTTAAGTGTTAACACTTTATTCCAATCAAGATGACTTCAGGTGTGCCATACTTTTGTCATAAGTAAGACTGTTAGCGCTCTAGTTGTTCTTTAGAACACTCTGGGACATTCTGTCATTGGGCTATAGTTGGGCTACATCTGGCTGATATTTGGGCTACATTTGTTTTTTTTTGTCTCTGGTGGCCATCTTTGGGCTACATTGGGCTACATTTGGGCTCTAACATATATATAGCCCAATGTAGCCCAATATATATTTTTTCAAAGTTAATTTTCTCAGCAACTACTGAACAGATTTACACCATTCAAAGAAAAGCGTAATCTGCGAGCCGGACTCTACCTTTCTACCAAATTTCTTATAAATCCATTCAGCCGTTCGAGCTGTAGCCGTGTCTAAACGTCCTATGGAAAATAACATGGGGAAAACACGTTTTGGGACCCCCTTTTATCTCAGCCCCCACTTGACGAATCCCCTCCAACCTTTCAGAGAAGGAGCGCATCGGAGCAGGCCATCTTCTTTGAGAAATTCGCAAAGATTCGTCCACCGGCGCCAAAGTTATATTCAATAGAATGTTGCGGATTTCCTATGGAAACTAGGTTCTAACTATAACTACCTACTGGCAACCGCCAGTAGGTTATATATATATATATATATATATATATATATATATATATATATATATATATATATATATATATATATATATATATATATATATATATATATATATATTCCAGTACTCTATCTTTAGAATCCACTCGACAAACAGGACTCGGATAGACAAGCGCGGACCCAGTATTTCGTGCTTTCTTAAAGTTTATTTAAAGAAAAAGTTTCGCCTGCATCAGTATGCCGCCATGACGCGTTTCGGTCCGACCTGGACCTTGATCACATATATATATATATATATATATATATAAAAAAAAACTACGTATTATCCTGGAGGATTTCAAATCTACGGAGAGCCCCCCAACGGTGTTAAACGTGTAGAAAGTTTATTACGGAGTAAGCAGAGTAGCGAAGGTCCCGGGTCGGAGGACGCGAGACGTGCCGGCGAAAAGCTGAAGGTAAGAACAAACAGCACGGCGCCTACAAGTTGGGTGACGAGTAAAGTGAGCGTTGTCACGCAACCGCCAGTGTTTGAACATTCCTAAGAAACACCCGGGTACGGTAGAGACAAAAACGCCAAAATCAATCGGTAAATTGCATGAGCTGTTACGATGTCGGCAGACACGTTAAGAGATCGGAAAGCCAAAGCGGTGGAAATGTTTGATGAGGCAGCAACACCGCGAGTAAACACCAAAATCCCAGAATGCACCTGGGACATCAAACACAAAAAGCGATACACTTAAAGATAAATTTCGGGCACTTGAGAAGGTGTGCAGACAAGAGCAAAGTAAATGGTGGGAGGGGAGATTGTTGCAGAGATATTTAGATGTAAAACGGGTGCCTAGGGGCTTGCGCATCCTCCCAAGCTACGAGACCCCTGACCCAAACATGCTCAGAGAATGGGCGGAAACCAATCTGGAGTCATCGAGGAAGTTGATGGTAATTTTGGTGAAGTACGCGGAAAGGGACCGCGCAAAATTACAAGTAAAAATAGACGAGATGAATGAGGAGATAAAAAATATGGGACAAACTGAAGAAGAAGCCAAATTAAGACAAGAAATGACAAATAGGCTTCAAAAAGAAGTAGAGAAAATAAGAGAACGTAAAACCTACAAGTATCACCGAGATAAAAATGACTATGAATGCGGTAGAATTTTTACTTTTGCCAAAAAGTATGAGAACATGAAAATCTCAAAATTCAGTGGTATAAGAGAGCCAAATAAAGACACCCGACAAAATATTCAGGGAGGATCCTCAACCTCCAGCTTAAGCTCAGCAACAGAAAGTGAATCAGAGGACACAAGAGCTGGGCGAGTACCGACAAATATCACGCTGGTTGAAGAGCTTGATTTTTTAGTCGAGGAACAGAAACAAACTCTCCGACCGAAACACCAAACAACAAAACCACCAGGAAAATCAAAAACCCAACCCGCAAACGCAGAGAAAGGAGACGGGCAAGGAAAAGGAGAGCCGACAAGGAGATATCAAACTCGCAGGTGGAACCGAAAGTAAAATCTCCAAATACAATGACAACCACAAACAACATAACGGTTACAAATCTTTCAGATATAACCTTAAACACGGCTGAACTACAACTTTTATCCCTGGGACTGTCCTTTGCCCCTGAGAGCACCTTTGACTACGCATCAACGCGAATGGACATTTACAAAGGCATTAGAAAATTAAAACTGCGAAAACACCATTTGCTGAAAGATGATAAATACAAACCAATATCTGACATACCATTGACAAGTGGTCAGGATGAAACAGACCAAATATTTAATACCCAAGAAAGATTATTCATTGATGAATTGGCAGAAATGGAATCAACGCAAACACAAAGCAATGAACCACAAATTGAAATGGAAACTGCGCCAAGAGTTGAAATATGCACTACCAATTTCAAACCTCGGTCAAAATTTGTCCCAATTATGCCAAGAGATGGAATAGACATCTACCATGAACAAATCACGAAAGAACTCAAAGAACTAAACATGGCTATAAACAAACCAAAAAACAGAAAGAAAAGAAAGATGGAAACAAGATATAAACAACTAATGAGCAAGCTATCCAAGAATAGACAAGTGGTGATACGAAATGCTGACAAGGGGGGCAACCTAGTAATTTGGAAAAAATCAGATTATTTACTAGAAGCCCAAAAACAATTAATGGACCAAGACTGTTACCGCAGATGTGATCAAAACATACTAAAATTGACAAATGAGAAACTATATGCAAAATTACTAGCCTGGAAGAGCAAAGGTCTGATAAACAAGGAAGAATTCTTATTTTTGAAAAATAACACTCCAACAACTCCAGTGTTATATTTCATACCTAAACTTCATAAGAATCAATCAAACCCGCCCGGACGACCAATCATTTCCGCAATTAACAGCCTAACGGAACACATGTCCCAATATATCGACCACTTTTTACAAGAACACGTCCAGAGACTACCCTCATATTTGAGGGACACAGGGGACTTTTTTGGGCAAAATCAAGGACCTAAAATGGCAATCAGATTTCCTGTTGATAACTATGGACATTACCTCGTTATACATGAGTATTAGTCATAGAGATGGCATGCGGGCAACAGAATTCTATCTTAAACAAAGAGATGCAGTATATGTTGAACACAGTAGAATGCTGCTAGACATGATGGAGTTCTGTTTGAATAACAACATTTTTCTTTTCCAGCATATGTTATACCAACAAATAAGAGGCGTAGCTATGGGGGCCAGTTTCTCCCCTAGATACGCCTGTCTGCATATGGGGTGGTGGGAGGAACTGGTCCTCCATAGAAATTTTAACAACACACTAAATGACCATGTGAAATGTTGGTGGAGGTATATTGATGATTTGTTTGTTATATGGAAAGGCACGAAAATGGAAGCTGAAATATTCATTGATAAACCTAACCAAAACGACATCAACTTGACCTTTACTGCAGATATTAGCCCCACTAAAGTGACATTTCTAGATGTTGAGGTTTATATAGAAAATGGCAATTTGGAGACAAAAATGCATAGAAAGCCGACAGCGGTAAACTCCATTTTACATGCGACCAGCCACCACCCAAAACATCTAGTAGAAAGCATTCCGTACGGAGAAATGTTACGGATTAAACGTATATGCAGCACACCGCAAGAACTATTAAAAGCACAAGAATCAAGTAAAATCAGATTCTTAGAACGTGGATATTCTAGAGTATGCATTGAAAATGCAATAAAGAAAAGCAACGAGGTAGACAGAACTTCACTCCTAAAAACAGCACTAGCCAAGGCAAACACAGAAGTACTAAAAACATCTATACAAAAAGAAGATGAGTTCAGAATGATTGTAAGCTACAATAAACAACACAGAGAAATTAGACGTATCATTCAGAAGAACTGGCCATTGGTAAAAAATGACCCAGTATTAGGTCCACATTTACCAAAAAAGCCAACGGTCACCCACAGTAGAGCGCCCAATATGAGAGACCGTCTAGTAGTAAACAATCCGGTAGAAATCCCTAAAAAGAACTGGTTTAACCAGAGGAAAGGCTTTTACAAATGTCAAACTTGTAAAGCTTGCCTAAATGGAGTGAATAAAAAGAGTTTTGCCTTAGCATTTGGGAAAGGTGACCAACAAATCAAACACATGCTAACGTGCAAAACTGAATACGTGGTCTATATCCTCGAGTGTCCCTGTAAGTTAAAATATGTGGGAAGTACGAAACTACAGGGACACAAAAGAATATTGCAACACATACGTGCAATCAAGAATAAAGATCCAAGTTACCCAGTTGCCCGTCATTTTAATGAGAAACACCAGGGAGATGTCAGATTACTCCAATACTATCTAATTGACACCATACCCCCAAGTAAGAGAGGGGGGGACCGGGATGAAAAACTAAGAAAATTGGAAACTAGCTATATATTGAAGCTAGATTCCAAACATCCTTATGGCCTAAATTTAACAGAAGACTTATACACTGGCCTGTAAAAATAGTCAAAGATTATGTAACATCAATAATCTGAAGGATGAGTAATTCTGAAGCTATAGAAGAGTACTACCAATGCACATATAGTATAGAAATATAATGAAAACCGGTGTAACCTCATAATAAATACAAGTGTAATCAGAAAGAAATGGCCTCAATAATAACAAAAAAATGGAAAAATAACAAAAAAGATTTTTTAATTGCAACGTTTTTAATAACAATCATAATAGTAAAAAAATGTTGGTTGTTGGTTGCAACATTATAAATAAGTTTCCTTTTTTTTCATCATCAGGGTTTGCACATTAACGATGTGAGTTCACTTTTCTTTTCTTTTTCACCAAACACCTATCCTTATCAGAGGCTTCTGAGTAGGATTTTTAGATCACGCTATAAGCTGTCAAAAACATACACCTGGCCCCCAAAAAACCCAAAGATACCGTAAATATGTGACAAACATATACAGAAAAGCGTAAATTCACAAATGCGTTCGTGCACTTCTGGTATTGAAACCGACAATGATATATCTAGAATAAAAAATAGAGCCTGTGAGAGAAAATGTTTTTTTAACAAATGTATATATATTTATTTATTTATATATTTATAACATCCAAGATCTAGGTGATATATAAAATATCCCTTAGATGCTCTATGGTATTTATACCGTGATGAATTGTACTGTATTGCGAATTTTGTACAAGACCTTATGTAAATTGTACTTAGATGTGTACATATTTTATCTAGGGGTATCTTTTGTGGTATTTATATCGAAATAATAATTTGCATAATTTGCACATTCACCAATGCGGATTTGCACAAGAAAACAAGAAAAGCTAATATTTAAATGTATAATGTAATATTGTACATGCAAATGAATTATAGCTTGTCAATGAGCCAGATAATGTAAAACATGGCAGCAGTACAGCGTTATTTGCACAGCTTTGTTAAAAGGAGCACGGTCACTTTAAAATTGCATCACAAAAAGAAAGAAAAAAATGTTAATGTTGGTATATAAGAAACCAGGTGACCATATACTGTGTCATGTGATCAAGGTACGTCAGTACCGAAACGCGTAATGGCCGACTGGGTAACAGCTCAATAAACCAATTAACTTTTACACTTACCTGGGTCTGTGCTCCACGTTTCTTTTCGAGAGGAGAGAGCGCCTGCATCCTGCTTGTGGAGTGGAGTGGCAGAGATATATATATATGTGATTAAACACATGTGAGTGATATGTAATTCACAAAAACGTACAAAACTGTTCTGAGAATCTGCAGCGCTTGTAGATTCTCTAACAAGAGTGCAGAATTCCTTGGTCGTTATCAATATATTTCAAATGTGAAGAATGCGAGGGGGGAGCTTCAGAAATAACTTGATGAATGGGGTCCCAGTTCCTGTTGGTATTAATCCAAAGGATTACTGGAACACTGTGTAAATCATAGATTCCAAAAACCTGCACTCAACCTTGGGTGTGATTTACTATGGAGGTTTTTGAAATTTCTATAGGACTGGTCCCTAAAATATAAATGCTTGGTTTAAAATGTGTGAATGAGCGTACAAAAATATGCATTTTGCCAAGAGTAAGGGTATAATACCTGGCTTACTGGATAAGAATACTGCAATAATAGTTTGTGTTAGAATAAAACTCATAAGAAATGTATTTATTGAAATCTTGTTATACAAAATTCATGTTTCTTTCTCATAGATTAGGTGAATAGAACGAACTTTAAGTTTCACAACCAATTAGGTATAATTTAAGGTACTTATTACATATTGTTACCATTTGTATTATAAGATTCTAACATGAGTCTCACCAGAAATGACAACTATATGGTGCCTACGCATGAACCATGAAGAACATCCGAGATATTCTTTCCACACAAGCAGCGTCCATTTTCTCTAAGAGGCTGCAGGCCTGTTTGACATGAAGTTCTCTCAACAGATGTAAAACAGTCATGCTAGCCTGCTATGAAGGCAGTGCTCCTTCTGCCCAGAAAGGGATGAGATGATGTCCCTCACAGGATGAATTGCAAGACAGGTATTACAGAGAGGTAGGGAGGTGTCAGACATAAGGAGAGGGCTGTGAGGCTGTCACATAATGCCACGTGCTGCAGCCAGCTTCTGAAATCACTTCACGCTAATGGAAACGGATTTCCTTTTCCAAGAAAACTGTATTAGTTATAAGAGGGCAAAAAATGGATGGATGAAATTATTACTGGCCTTTAGAGATCACTCTGAAAACTATCATGAGTACCTAGTAAATGCATTTGCACCTGAATGATTTTACTACTCAATCAAATGTATTGTTTAGAAATGCAGGGTCTGGTTTAAAACCCTCTATATATTAAGGACAATTCGATTTGTAGATGTTTGGCATCTTTTGGAAGGTTTTGTCTGCTGCACAAAAGTACTTTGCAGTTGCAAAGTCTATCTAGCTCACTCTGTGAATGCAAAGTACAAGTTTCTAATTTGCAGATGTGAATTGCAGCTGGGAGTTAGAATATCCTTCTAAGTTGCAAGTGGATAGAGCAGCAAAAGCCCATTCCTCCCCCTTGCGAGGCTCAAAGGAAAATGCAAATGTGTTTGGGAGTGCTCCAAAGGATGGAATAATTCCTGGCTGCGATTGTCAGGCAGTTAATAGTCGCAAATGGGAAGATGTGTTACCTCTAACAGAATTACACTTCGAATATGTAGGATGTGGGTATGAAGAGAAACATCCTGCAGTGCCCAGAGACCGCACCAATGTCCTACAGATGGCCATTTCACCCTATGCCAGTTTTGTAGCACTGCTTCCCCTATGTCTCTCAGAGTAAGGAGTTGTCATGTCTGCACAGACACAGGAGTTTGGATTCTGAGAGACAGCTCTGCTTCTCAAGCAAGCATTGGTCCCAGCAGCCCCTGCTCTACTCAATGAGGTAAGCAGCTGATTCCATCCCATTAAGATCAAGGAGGTGAGCAGTGTGCACCCCAATGCACACAGATCCATTACTCAGGAAACAATTACTGAATTATTTCATGTTTATAATGTAGCTATGCGAGAGCCGTCAAAGTCAAATGTGATCCGCAGAATTTATTTACATCACCCACATGTATGACAAAAATATATGGTTGCCAGGAACACCACTGTGCCCTAGCTAAGAAAGGATGGGTTGTTCTCAACACGAGCCCCTAGCAGGGATTAGAAATCTAGGAGGAGTAAAGGTACAGTTGGTAGAAGAAAGGGTCATCTTTGGCCCTTCCTTTTTGAGTTGGGATGCCACCAGATGATGCTGACAATATTTGCTCCCATTCATTCCCTGTACTCTCTTCGACCTACGGGTACCATTCCTAGCAGGAGGCAGAACCAGTTTGGCACCTGACAGAGAGGAAGTTACCTCATCTAAATCAGAGAGTGGTTTATAAGGAGCCTTAAACAATCCTTGTGGGAGACGTGATTAGACATTTCAGATTTAGACATTCTGACAATTTTTGCAGTAAAGCGAAAAGAAAGTGCTGCAAAACGAGCAAAGCCCAAAATGAGCAAGTAGACAGAAATGGGTAGGAAAATCACTGACAAGTGCACTGGATAAGACTGGCACCTCACCATCACCACATCCACTTGTTATTTCTGAACCTGGGAAGAAGTCACCTGAAGAGGAAGCCCTTGTGTGAAAGATACTGCCCTGCTTGCTGTCATCGAGGAGGCAAGGCGCATCTTAGATTCAGGAGGGTCAGTGGCAGTGATCCTCCTGGATCTTAGCGCAGCCTTCGACACAGTCAACCATCGTGTCCTTCTCCAGCGGTTGGCGGCAGCAGGGCTCACCGGGACGGCACTCAGTTGGATAGAGTCCTTCCTTGCCGGGCGCAAGTTCCAGGTATGGGACGGCAACCATCGCTCGCCCACCCTCCCCCTCATGAGCGGGGTTCCTCAGGGATCGTCCCTAAGCCCGACGCTTTTTAATGCCTACATGGCCCCCCTCGAAGATGTGGTGATACCATTCAACATAAAAATAGTAAGCTACGCCGATGACACACAGTTGGTCGTCTCCCTATCCCAACTAGACGACCACCCAGACAACCTGACAAACTGCCTCACGGAAATACACGGTTGGATGTGTGACTCATTGCTAAAACTAAACGGGTCTAAGACCGAAGTGATGCTCATGGGAAAACAATGGGCGGCCATCCCTCCAGCGGTCTGGCCAGAAGTGTTCGGGGAGATTCCCACCCCGAAACATGCAATTAAGACCCTTGGAGTATGGCTAGAACCCGAGCTTTCAATGAAAACTCAAGCGGCCAAAACTGCAGGAACCTGTTTTGGGCTTATGCGAACCACACGCAGGATTCTCCCCCTTCTCCCCCCGCATCCAGGAAACTATTAGTCCAAGGGCTCATACTATCACGTCTGGACTACAGCAACATGGTTTACCTAGGAGCCCCTGAGTCCACCCTTGTTAAACTGCAGCGAACACAGAATGCAGCAGCTCGCCTACTCATGAACCTTCCCTCCAGAATGTCAGCGAAACCTGCCATCAAGGCCCTGCACTGGCTCCCTGTACGCCAAAGGGTGGAATTCAAAGCCATGTGCACGGCTTACAAACTGATCAATGGAGGTGGACCCTCGATACTCAGCGACCTGGTCACTCCCTATGAAGTATTTCGGGGTTCCCAAGGCCTACACGCTCCAGAGATTACCCACTTACACAAGAACTGTTGGCACGGAAACTGTAAAATGCAAAGAACAAGTTTATTAAAACCCCATGGGGTGGTGGTACACTCAAACAGCACCCTTCGGTAATGCAAGAGGTATCACACCGAACACCGGTGTGACCCCGTTTATATACAAGTTTGGGGCAATAAAAGATAGGCGGCACAAGTTAAGACATAGTTTTAGCGACATATATGGTCATGTTTTGGAATACTGCCAGCTCATTGGAGAGTTTCAAACCCACTGGTCAGTTAGCGGCACATTCCTGAAGGTTTACGGGTCAGTGAGAACTGCGCATGTGTGGCTTGACCAGTACTAAAAATAGCCTGTTGCTGGGCAGATGAGAGTGGTCAGTGGAATGGACAAAGGACTAAAGGGCACGTCGGCCACGAGGCCGCTCATGGTCTAAGATGGCCGCTGCAACATTCAAAATGGCGTTTATCGTATATAGCCAAGTTAAGGAGGACAACGTGTAGGTTCAGCTAATCGCTAATCCGAACGGGCCAATTACGACAGACGACCCTTTTAGCGTTTAGCTGAATCTACCTCATAATGAACATAGTCTGGATGTTCGTCCTCGATGTCTATTAACATAATTTGTGTCACCTCTTTGTGTAGCATCATTTTGTCATGGGCAAGAGCCCGCCTCGATGGTAAGCAAGCTGATAGACACATTGAACATAAGGCAGGGCCACATTGGATACACAAGCATATAAAGAACATTGCTCCCACAAGTATGCAGAGAATTGTCAACAGTTTCCAGCCCCAAGTTGCAATCATGGACCAGAACCATCCAGAAAGTGTCCAAGTTCCATTGTCCGGGTGTATTTCGGCAGCTATTTTATGCAGCTTGGAAATCGCATCATACACAGATGGAGAATTATCAGGAACGTAAACACAACAGCTGCTTCCGATGATTCTACATGCCCCCCCACGATCAGCCAAAACAACGTCCAGCACCATCCGGTTTTGGAGGGTGACAATTCTGGAAATCTGCAGTTCTTCGGTAATATTCCCCAGGGCAATAGCAGTGTCATTCGCAACAGCCTCAACAACGCGAGTCAGCCGTCTGATTTTCCAGCTGTTCAATGCAGCCCCCACAAAGGAGAATAGTCCCAGATTGAAATCCACATACTGTTGTAATGCAGTGTCCGTTTGATCAATGTCCTCTAGAGCAACAGTTCGCTTAACTCTGTTCAAAACAAAATCGTGGTACAGAGTATAGTCGTTGTGGTACATCGGAGGGGCAATGAATACAGGAGGTAGCACAAACGATACATAACATGTGCCCAACCACCCCACTGGGAGCTGATGGTACCCCTTCGTTCCACAGATGAAGTAGGTGTTTCGAGATGCAACAAATGAAATGCCATTCGGGCTATCAAACGTGAGAGTAATATTACATTCGCTTTTCCCCACTGCAATCGTGCCCTTGTTTCGGATACATAAATCGGCTTTTGTGGCAATGACATTTATGACATGAGCACTGGATACATTCACATTTCGTTGATTGCTATATATTCGTGGAGCAGATACATTATCAGGCCTGTATTCTTCCCACTCGAAACGTGTACCCTCAGCCCGGGGAAACCCATCCTTGTCATGGGAACATACTTTATTCAAACGGAAAAGCACCCCCCCTTTGGTTGGCCATCTCAAAGTAAAGAGGAGGGTGTACCAGGCATTGCATGACCCATTGTGCGAAAACGGGAGTGGAATAAGTGGGGTGCCCCCTCTCTTCTGGTGCCCAGGCAACATTCCACACACCCAGCAGTTAGAGGTATTGGTCATATTATGCGTGTGGTGAAGAATCTGAATGAAGCTGTTATTTAAGTACGTTTGGCGATGGCGTTCTTCATGGAATGGCAATGTAAAATGGAAATGTTCAGGCGGTGCCGGGGTAGTCGGCAGCAAATGTTCTCGTACAGGCACCACAAGTTCGACTACCCAGGCTATAACAGCTATCACCACAATAGTTAGAACAAAGAGAAAGGCACCCAATATTTTCTTGTCACGAGATGCCGTTGATGCCATAGTTCAAGAAAGTTTGTACAGAGTCTTAAGTAGCACGAATTGTTCACAAATTGTCCCAGATACACGTGCGTGTATACCTAAAAAAAAGAAAAATGCGGTGCTGAACTCCGAGGTAGCCGTTGTTTTTTTCTCCGGGCCAAGACGGGTGTCGCTACTCTGGCAGAACTGATCCCCCCCCCTTGGAATTCCCGGTTTCCGTTTCACAAACCTGGAGCGGTAACCAACCAGTCATAAAAAAGGAACAAAAATCTTCTTATCGCGGGCGTAGATTGTAGCGCTCTCTTCCGGTAGCAGATTGGTCCGGGAAGACTCCCTCCACTTCGGCCGACGTCACAGCTGGGCTCTTCTCTTTCTCCAAGATCTCCTTATAGTCAGTCAGCACAGCAGGAGTCACCAGGTCCGGAGAGACACGGCGACAATGGGTCGAATGCACCCACCGCTTCCTGTTCGTCACTCGTACTGCGGTGCGGGTCGCCAAGAGGACCTGCTCGGGGCCTTTCCACCTGGGCTCCAAACTGCTTGCTCTCTCAAACGAGCGGATCATCACGTGGTCCCCAGGACGAAGATCGTGGCCTTCTCCAGTGGAGTTATCAGGGAGCGCTTCTCGAACCTGTTGATGAATAGAGAGCAAATCATTTGTTAATCGTGCCAAATAATCATTCATCATAACACAAGGCACATCATGTATTAATCGCGGCTTGGGCACCCCCCAGATATTCATGGGGCGGCCAAACACCACCTCATAGGGCGTAAGGCCAGTTCGTGAGTGGGGTACTGATCTAAGAGAGAGCAGTGCTAGCGGCAATGCATCTGGCCACTTCAACGATGTAGACGCCACGATTTTGGCCAGCTTAAGCTTCAAGGTGGCATTGTACCGCTCGACCAAACCTGCTGACTGAGGGTGGAATACAGCGTGGAACTTTTGCTGAATCCCTAACCCCTTCAGTACATATTCCACAATCTTTCCAACAAAATGGGGCCCATTATCGCTCCACAGAAATTTACAGACTCCAAAGCGAGGAAAGAATTCCTTAAGCAACACCTTAGCTGTAGTCAAAGCCGTATTGTCTTTCGTGGGGTAGGCCTCAACCCATTTGCTAAAAGCACACACCACCACTAGGACGTACTTCAGGTTATTGCAGCGCTCGAGTTGGATGTAATCCATTTGAAGCACTTCAAACGGTGCAGAAGGTGGAACGAACCCTCCTTTCGGAGTATGGGCCCCCTTCCCAGGATTGTGTTGCAAACACACCAGGCAGGTCTGCACTACTCTCTTTGCAGTATTTGCAATCTCAGGATGTTCCCAAACTCGTGTTAAAAGCCGAGTTATTGCAAGAGCTCCGACATGGGCCAGTCCATGAGTCATCTGGACCATCGCCTGTAAGTAAGCCGCAGGCAATTTCCACTTCTCCATGTCTTTGCTTCTCCAACAACCTTCATCATCTAGCACCCCATCTGCTGCCCAAGCCGCAAGCTCAGATTCTGTAGCTGATTTTTGAATATCCCGTATCTCTGCTCTAGCATCACTCCATCTCTCGGCCTGTGATTGTACCACGTACATAGGGGAGCTAGTTCGGGACATAGCCGTCTGCCTTGCTATGCTGTCTGCAAAGGCATTTCCTTGACCCACTTTATCCGTGATCTTTTTATGGGCACTACACTTCACTATCGCTACTTTCTTGGGGCAAAGCAACGCGTTTAGGAGATCACGCACTAACTCTCCGTGCATAATGTGCTCTCCGTGTGATGTCAGAAACCCACGTTCCCTCCAGAGAAGTCCGAAGTCATGGGCCACTCCAAAGGCATACCGGCTGTCTGTGTATATGTTCACACATAGGCCAGCACTCAATTCGCAGGCTCTTGTTAAAGCTATCAGCTCTGCTGCCTAAGCCGATTTTTGTGGTATTCTAGCTGTTTCAACCACCGTCTTAAGAGTCGTGATCGCATATGCTGCGGAAGTCGTACCATCTGGTAGCCTCAAACACGATCCATCAACCCACAGTTCCCCATCCACATCAGGAAGTGGCACATCCTGTAAGTCAACACGACCCTTTGTCTGTTCCTCAGTCAGGAAAACACAGTCATGATGTTTTTCTTCCTGACCCTCCTCGGCCGGATAGGGCAATAAAGTCGCGGGGTTCAAAGTAGCGCATCTTTTCAATGTTATGTGTGGCGCTAAAAGTGTCAGCTCATATCCTGTAAGTCGTGCGCTCGTGAGGTATTGGGTCTTTGTTTGGTTTAACAGGGCATCTACTGCGTGAGGAACTAACACCAACAGTTTGTGTGATAACACTATGCCCTCACTCTGTCGTATGGCTACTGCTGTTGCCGCTACCGCTCGAAAACACCCAGGCAACCCTCGTGCTACAGGATCCAAAAGGCAGAGAAGTATGCACATGGTCTCTGCTTATCCCCGTGTAACTGCACTAACACTGACAACGCGCACCCATCATTCTCGTGCACGTACAATGTGAAAAGTTTCGTGTAATCTGGTGTTCCTAGCACGGGTGCAGAACAAAGGGCCTGTCTCAACTGCTCAAAGGCTTTCTGACATTCGTCTGTCCACTCAAGAGGCATCGGTGTAGTTTTGGACAATAATGCTAGCAAAGGTTTTATGATATGTGAAAAACCCATGATCCATTGTCTACAAAAAGATGTCAACCCTATGAAGGCACGCACATCTCTCTGCGTGCGGGGGACTGGTGTGTCTAAAATTGCCTGAATTCGATCAGATGTTAATGCCCGCCCCTCCTTAGACAACAGATGACCGAGGTAGGTCACCTGGGGTCTACAGTATTGAAGCTTTTTCTTGGAAACCTTGTGATTGTTTTGTGCCAAAAAGGAAAGCAACGCAAGCGTACTCTGTTCACATTGTGCATAGGAGTCGGCGGCGAGCAGAAGGTCATCCACGTACTGGATGAGCGCCACACCAGACTGCAATTTAAAGGAATCTAGTTGACGTTTCAAAGCCTGGCTGTAGATGCTAGGGCTCTCAGTATAGCCTTGGGGAACACGACAAAATCTATACGATTTATTATTGAGCGTAAAACCAAACAGATATCTACTATCTGGGTGAACAGGGATAGAAAAGAACGCATTCTTTAGATCAATAACGCTAAAAGTGGTGGCTGTCGGAGGAACCAAAGTAAGCAAAGTCGTGATATCAGACACCACTGGGTATTGGGGAATGACAATTTTATTTATTTCACGCAAATCAATAATAAATCGATAGATCTTGCCATCTGAGTCTCTCTTAAGAATCGGTAGAATAGGGCTGTTACAAACATTATAAGGGACCTCCTCCACCACCCCTGCAGAAATCAAATCCTGAACAATATGCGTCAGTGCAATTTCACCTTCCTTCGAGATCTTATACTGTGGCACTCGTGGTAGAGGGGCCCCCTCCTTAACAGTAATGTGTATTGGTGGAACGCGCATCTCTCCCACATCCGTATCTGATGTCGCCCACAACGTGTGCGGCAGAGAGGCCAAAGCGGGAATATCTAAAATGACACAAAATCTGTCAGGGTCAGGGCAATCATCAGGGTCAGGGTAGTTGTCATTCAGAATAACCCGCACTCCCTCTGGAGCGCAGCGTATTGTTGCTCGAAAATATTTAAGCAAGTCAATGCCCAAGATATTATCTGGGGTATGGGGCGATAACAAAAATTGGCCAAAACTAAAGTATTTGTCAATGCATAGTGCAAGGGGCTTGGACAATGGGCTGGGGGAGGGTGTGCCATCAAACCCTACACACGTAATCATTTCGCCAGACAGGGGAGCCCTCGGAACCAAGTTTTTCGACAGAGCGCTACGAGTAGCTCCTGTGTCGACTAGAAACTGATCAGTAGAACCCAAAATACCCGCTGTTACATATGGACCTTGCTGATCTACTGGCACTTCAACTGATTCCTTACCCCATCCTACGCAATCCTATGCATACACATAATCCTGATGTTCCACATTCTCTCCTTCCAAAATCTGATATTGATTCCGTCTATCAAACGTATTTCGTTCGTCCTGGCCACGGCCCCTCTCCTCAACCTGTCTACGTTCACCTCCGCCACCTCTCATTCCAGTATAACCTCCTCTTGACCTTCCACTACCTCGACCACGCTGACTACGCTGTTCACGAAGTACCGGACAATCGTCGGCCCAATGCCCAAACTCCTTACAATAAGCACACTGATCCTCCGCAATGTCCGTACGACCATACGATGCGTTACCTCCACCTCGTCTACCTCTCTCATTCCCTCTACCCTGTGTTCCCCGAACCTGCGCCAACATCACCTTCGTTTTCAATTCCTTCGTCTTTTTCTCTACACTTTCTTTAGCCTCCACTTCCTGCCGCTCATAATACTGAGCCATAGTTAACAAGGACGCAGGGGTCGCCGTGGCCCAGGAACTCTCACTCGACTTCAATCGCTTTGCAATCTCTGGTAGGAGATTAGCCACATACTTATCTACAAACAAATGCCGACCCGTATCGTCAGTTAAAGATTGACCACTGTAATCATGAAATGCCTCCTCGAAACGTGTAAAGAAATCTGAGACCGTTTCATCGAGTTTCTGCTTGCACGACGTTAACATGGTCCAATCTATCTTTTTGGCAGGAACAAGCGTTTTCAATTTATGCAAGATAGCTGCCGGAAGATCTAGAATTAGCTGACAAGGCTTACATGCTGGTTCTCTATCTAAATCTGCAGCATTTATCTCTTTCCATGTCCCCCCCAAAATCGTTTCGTCATTAGTTTTACGAATTTGCCTCCACATATCAGGTGGTAAAATCAGCCCAAAAAACAAATCTATATCTACAAGAGTCATCACACAAGACGATATAGCCCCCTCCACCCCTTCATAAAATGCCGCCGGATTCTTCCGAAGGTCAGGTAAAGAATTTTTTAAGGCCATCACATCTGCTCTATTCCATGGCGTATATACCCAATTATACACAAAATACCCTTTCGCATCCTTCGACAACTTATCATCATCCGTACCTTCCCCTTTTGGTGGAACATACAAAGGCGCGGCTTCACGCATAGGCATAACATGCAACGCAGAATTCTTATCTGAACCACGAAGAGAACACTCCTTAGCCTCCCCGCTATTTCCCGGCTCGGACTCCTTTTGCCTCCGTTTTCGTTCCTGTCGCAACTGGGTTGTCTCATCCCGCAGCTTGATCAATTGCTTGAACAGGTCGTCAACATCTGTAAGATCAAAATCACCTTTAGCTAAATTCTCACGATACACCGACAACACTTTAGGCTCAAGCGTATCAGAAAGTTCACGATATGCATTTACAACTTCATCCGCCAAACTAGACAGAAAATACATTAATTCAAGATCCGACCACCCTTTCTTCTCTGTTAACAACTGCTCCTGAGTAACACAATGCTTATTCACTTTACGAGCCCAACTACGTACATGAGCGGACCTATCCGCAGTAAACCTGAGAGCAGATACACCCTTTTGGTTCGACTTATCCTGTCCATCATCCTCGGAATCCGCAGCCGGAGCCGTCGGCAGAACGTACGGAGGCGGTGACCGATCTAACAAAGAAAAATCATCAATTTCATTATTAAGGACAGGATAGAGTGGTCGGCGAATAGGAAATTGACCAGTCGTTTGCAAATTACGCTCCCGTTCCTCCCTTTCTTTCTTCTCCTGAGCCTCCTTTTCCTCAAGCTGTAAAGCCTTATCCCGAGCAGCCTTGCGCTGCTCTTTGTCCGCCAAGGCAACCTCACGCTTCATTCGTTCACGCGCCGCTTTCTCCCACATTCGCACACAATCAAACATGTTTTGTCTAGACCTGCGCTGAAACATACATTGCTCCACAAATTGGATTTTACTCAAATCGTATGACCCGTGTAGGGGCCATTGCAATTCGGGATCGGCCTTAGTGTACTTATGCCACAATTTACTGTACATAATAGGGGGGAGGCCAAACTTGATATACATTTCCCTATTTGGAGTCCCCTCTGGGGGAGCCGGCTGTGATTCCGCTAACCTAATTGAGGCACCTTCTCCAAAACAACACATTCCTCGAAGTGTGCTAAAAACAGGCATGTTCGAAAAGTATCACGAAAGCGTGACACCAGACAAAATGGCACTTACAGTTCTCCTCACGATTGTGCCGCTCAAGGGAAAAAACAAAGTTAGAGAAACATCTCTACATGCCTGCCTATGTGAAGTGCACTACACATATAAGTTCAAAGATCACAAATTCACAATGTTAGCTAACTCAAATCAAAGTTCATAGAATTCGGCAAGCGTCCTCACCGATCACAAAGCACAGATTTTCAGTAAGCGTCCGAAGACTACCTTACCGAACACAATTCGTAGGACTTCAGTAAGTGTCCGAAGACTACCTTACCGAACACAAAGCTTACCAAATACTCAACTTTCCAGGTTCCAACTGCCAAGGTCTTGTAAGCCAAATCAGCCAAACGGCACTCTCTCAGTGATGCGGACACTTCGAAAACTCAGTCGGAGACCGGCGCCACCTGGAAGGTCAGCTCGGAAGGAAAGGAAAAAACACCGTGGCAGCCAAGACTCGGGTCACTCGTGGCAGCGCGCGCCCATGGCGGATTTCCAAGCCTTCGTCACGACCTCTCCTTCGGGCATCCGAGTCGCCGATGAGTTCCTTCGTGGTCGCCAATTGAAGTATTTTGGGGTTCCCAAGGCCTACACGCTCCAGAGATTACCCACTTACACAAGACTGTTGGCACGGAAACTGTAAAATGCAAAGAACAAGTTTATTAAAACCCCATGGGGTGGTGGTACACTCAAACAGCACCCTTCGGTAATGCAAGAGGTATCACACCGAACACCGGTGTGACCCCGTTTATATACAAGTTTGGGGCAATAAAAGATAGGCGGCACAAGTTAAGACATAGTTTTAGCGACATATACGGTCATGTTTTGGAATACTGCCAGCTCATTGGAGAGTTTCAAACCCACTGGTCAGTTAGCGGCACATTCCTGAAGGTTTACGGGTCAGTGAGAACTGCGCATGTGTGGCTTGACCAGTACTAAAAATAGCCTGTTGCTGGGCAGATGAGAGTGGTCAGTGGAACGGACAAAGGACTAAAGGGCACGTCGGCCACGAGGCCGCTCATGGTCTAAGATGGCCGCTGCAACATTCAAAATGGCGTTTATCGTATATAGCCAAGTTAAGGAGGACAACGTGTAGGTTCAGCTAATCGCTAATCCGAACGGGCCAATTACGACACCTACAAAGCACCCAGATCCCTGCGGTCTGAGAAGGAGCACCTAGCCAACATCCCCAAATTTAAAAAGACTCGCACCGGAGGTCGACGCTTCTCCGTGAAAGCCTCCACTGGTTGGAATTCCCTCTCACGTACCCTCAGACTGGAACCCAATTACTTGAGTTTCAGAAAAAAACTGAAAACTCTCTTATTCCCTAAATAAACGTCACTACCCTCCTTCCTCCTCTTCATTTGGATAACAAACCTTTTATAGCGCGGGGATGCCCTTGGGTCACCAGGCGCTTTATAAATCATTAAATAATAATAATAATAATAAAAAACAGTTTAGGACTTCTGACTCCTGCTGCCACCCAGGGACTGGAAGTGCTCTCAGAGGCACATTGTCTGACCTCCTGTTTGCCTGCTCCAGAGACAAAAAAACAGAAGACCTACTGACTTAAACAAGGCTCAGCTGACAACTGAGAACTGTCCCCTACAGGAGTCCTGATGGAAGAGAGAGCTGGTGTCTAGAACCCTGCTTTGAGAATGTATGGAATGCTATTGCCACTGCCCCGAGTTGTTACAACTCCCGTGTTCGTGACTTCAAACAACACACGATCTGTCCTTCCCCCGCATGCGTTTCAGTTACCATGCAAACGCTGGAACGCTCGGCCAGTTTACTCTGCCTTTCGGTTCCATTACAATCAGCCCACATCACGTGACCGCATCACTATGGCAACGCAACCAAGCAGGAAGACTCACACGCCATTGCGGAGTCGACCGCCGTGCACGCCAGATTGATTCGGCACCCGGTAAGTGTCGAAGTAACGCCACTATGCCAGGTCCGTTTTTTGAGAGGCATACCCCCGCCGCAAATCGCATAATGTGTGCGGCCGCCTACGATTTGCAGACTTTTGATCTAGGATCTGCTGCTGAGTGCGCACTAACGTGCGGCTCTTTCTTTCTGTCATTTCAGTACTCGACAGAGACCACAATACGCCTTCCTACCCCTCCAATTACCTTTGAGGAAGCCGTCTTGAACACTCAACCCTGGTGAGTCTCTCCCCTAACAATCGACTTTAGCCAGATTTACAACACGGTGACAAATTTACATGTTGTTACATGAAATTATCATGACATGTTTTAGTAATTATTTCATGCTCCTTTTAGAAACATCTAAAGAATTTCTCACCAGCATACCGTATCCATCCAAGATACAGGTAATGGTTTCTTGTTTGTAATAGTCCTGCCTACCGATTCCAACAGGCTGTCAGTTTCATCACGTCGCGTCTAGTCACGATGTACCCTAATCTAATTCTTTCTAATTATGTGTATTTTTGATACCTGTCTCAGTATTACTTTATTAACTTTTCCAATCAATGCCATATCAGGGCCCGATTTAAAAGTTTAAATTTGGTTGGCTCTAACCATATTTCCCAGGCTCCCTCCTACCCACTAACACAATCATTGGTGTTGCTATTTTTAGTAGATGATGTTTTTAAACACATCCCTTGTTATAAAACTAACTATATGTATATATCAAATAGGTTTCTTGCCCCACCACCCGTCCTGATGAAGACCCCACGGCAAGGATAATAAGAATTACCTGCATATTTTTGTGGGTCGAAACGTCGACAACTTCCTTCTATGACAACTCCAGGCCCTAACTTTTCATTTATTTGAACTCATGTTGAGTATGTTATGTGCAATTACAACAGTTTTGAACTTTTAAGTCTTCTTTGTACAGAATATGTAACTGTTCAATGGCTTTTCTCAATTGATCGATTATTCTGTCACAATATTCACTCCCCATCACCTTTTCCTCACTTGATATCACTCACTCCCCCTCCCTTACCGGGGCACTGTTATTCGATTACTATTGACTGTTTATCAGATGATATGTATCATTTTTTCCTCATTGTGATTAAAAACAATGTAGATGGATTAAGTCTTTGTCTAATTTAATAATTCAAATTTCTATATAAACTGTCCTACTAAGCTGGAACCCCTTCCTCTTATCACATTGCCACTTTCTCAGCAGTTGGAGAAAATTAGGACTGTGCGGGCATATTATCAAGCACGCCGTTAACATTGGCAGTTTTCTGCCGCTAAAGCGGCGATAATGTTAACGCTGTTTCTTGATAATATGCCCCTGCATTCTTTCCACCTCAGAAGGATAAGGATATGGTGGTGAGGTGTTCCTAGAATGGTCTCATCTCAACTGGAGTGAGATAATATAACACCAAAAATCTGTCATGTGGATGTTTGCCTGAGTGAATGTCAGGGGTAAAATTACATTGAACTAATTTCTGCATCAGATCCTTAGGGTAAGACAAAGCAATCTGCACCTGTGCCTACTTAAAATATATAGATATATTATGGATATATTATGCCAGGAACTATAGATGTTAGAATATAGCTACAGTGCAGAAAGAGTACTGGAAGGAAAGTTCAATGTTATACTGACAATTGTAATCAGGATTACAACCCTGTAATTTCAGTTCCTACTGAACTGTGTTGTATTTTTTTTTGCTTGTTTTGTTTTGTATTTTGTTTTGCTGAGAGATTAAATTACTTTAATTTTATAAAAAAGATAAGCAGCTGGCTTATCCATCTGATGATGTTCATAAACCACCTTCTCTTTTCCTATTTGTCTTTTCCTTCGATTTACTTAGTTTTATACTTATTTGTTATTCGCTGTCATCCGTATACTATTTATTTAAGATTACTATTTGCATACAATGTTTTTACTCTATGTCTTTGCTATGCTTAACTTGCATTTTGTTTGTTCTTTTTCCCCCATTGTTTTCCTTTTCCATGATTTAGATATAGATATAGGTGTTTATTGATTCCGTTTTATCATACCTTCTCAATTTAGATTTTTATCTCTCATATACCTTCCATTGGTTGAGTGTATTGCATTCTCTATTTTACTCTATGTTTTTTGTTTCAATAAACTTGAACTTAAAAAAAGATAAGCAATACATTATTGTCTCTGCTGTTTGACTGTTGTTCTGAGCTCTTGTCCTCCACACTAACTCCCTGAGAAGCCTTCAACTGCTCACCCTCTCTACCTTCTCCGTCAAGTGCAGAAGAGGTGTACTCGGCCACGTTTGAAGAGCCATAGTGGGACGGAGCCAGCAGACCACTGGCAAACAAACTCAACCACCACAGTTGGGGCCCAGCAGCCCCTGTGTTTCCCGTTCTCCCACCGAACAGGATCTGACAAGGCGCATTTCACAAAATACTCTGATTCATACTCACTTGTTTGGCACGTTATTAAACTTCCATGTAAATGCATGGACATCACAGAAGAGATTAACCCCTTCACTGCGGGGCCGATTCCCCCGCTGTGCTGGGGGTAGCGGGGCGTGCACAGCGCCCCCATGCTCATGCCGAGCTCAGCTCGTCATGAGCCACGGTTCTCGTGTGCTCATGACGAGCTGAGCTTAACATGACCACGCCAGCTCCTTAGAACGCCCAGCACAGCAGGGGAATTAGCCCCGCGCGTGAGCGTTCTAACGTCATGATGATCTCAGCTCGTCAAGAGCACACGAGTACCGTGGCTCATGACGAGGGAGGGGTTAATGCACACTTTTAAGTGTTTGTGGCTCTTATCAATTGTATGGAATACAATTCAGGAATATTGCAATTAACGATGGGGCATATTATCAAGCAGGGCATTAAAATTATTGCCGTTTTAGAGGCGGAAAACTGCTGCTAAACCGACGGTAATGGGCTTGATAGTACGCCCAGGAGAATTCCAATAGAAGCCCATGTTCATACCAGAACATGGTCTTCTATGGGAATTCACAAGGGCATATTATCAAGCCCATTATCGTCGGTTAGGCAACAGTTTTCGGCCGCTAAAACTGCGATCATTTTTAACGCTCTGCTTGATAATATGCCCCGATACTTCTTATTTTATATCATTTGTTAAAAACATCGATCCCAGCGTCTCACTGTCTGTTCTGGTATGATCCTATTGGCCATGGGCACAGTCTGTAACTCGTCCACACCTGAGTCCACCATTGGTCCTCTTTAAGGATCGGTGAACCCCATACCTCTCCGTGTCAATGCTTTGAGGATGTTTATACGTTTCGGATTTTCAGGACCATTTTCATCTCTTCTGCTTGATTTATCTACAGGACTGAAAGGCAGCAGCTGAAACATTTAAAAATACTTGTAGGGAGGAATCTTGTAGCAAGAGCCTTATGCATGGTCTCTCTTTAATAGCTTTTGACAACCTCTCTGCCGGGGAAATGTCATATGTCTTAATCTTTTGTCTTCACCATTTCAATTTGTAGTGTACATTTCCTTCAAATCTTGTCTGCTAACCCTTTCGTGGCGGCTACTAATTTAGTTGTATATATGTGAGAATTGGGATGAAGAAAACTGTCCAATCAGGGAATGCCCAGCTGATCAAACCATGGAGTTTAACTAATTTTAATTAATTTAGCCCTAGCTTCCCTTAACTTAATTGCCACAACTGACATGCCAGCTCATAGAGACGGTGCTTTTGGATTTGAGTACTTTGGAAACCAATAAATATAACATTTTAACGCTAAATGCATTATTTTTGTGTCCACCTCAAGTTTATATGAAAATATAAAAATCCAATGAGTGTATTTGGATTAGGAACTATTTAGATAACTTGGAAAATGAAGAGAAATCAATACAGAATTCGAAAGTTATCCTAAAAGGAAAGAAAGTCGCCAATAGAATTGTAAAATGTATTACATAAAAAAATGTATACATGGAAAACTATTTCTAAGCGTCTGGAACCCGACTTCCCCTTGTGGCTGACCTGATTATTGTACACAGTGAAATAAATGCTGTAGGTTTGTACTGAAGACAAATTTATCCTTCACGTTTCGTATAATTTATAGAAGCAACCTGCAGGTTCGATACAGATGGGAGAGGGGTTGGGCACAGCTGCAGGTGCCCTCAGACAGAATTTAGCTTCTGTTCTAAAATTTCTGAAGCAGTACAAGGTCCCAAAATATGGCTGATCCACAAGGGAACGCAGGATGAGAAGGAAGGCTCTCTTAGTAAGAGCTCCACATTGGAACTTAGAAGACCTTATGTAGTTCTGATTGGTCTGCCTGTTTAATATAACACAACTTGACACATGGCGAGATTGTTTCAAAACTGAGTGTATCTAATTCAGCATCTCCTTAAACCCCTTCGATGCTGATGACGAGCTGAGCTCGTCATCAGCCACGGGTGACGTGTGCGGATGACGAGCTGAGCTCGTCATGTAACGCGGTTATTCGAAAACAGCCGCACAGCGCAAAAATAACCGCAGCAGCGATGCGGTTAAACTTCCTTGTGACTTCCTTGTGACTTTACACAATTTGCAGACAGTCATAAGTACTGGTAATTTTGTTAGTGACTACGGTTCAAAAGCCGGTTTGAAAGCCACTCCTCGGATCAAAGACTGGAGTTCCCTTTTCAAAACTGTATAACAATAAAGTCAGTTTTGACTCCATCACACTTTTTAGGGCATCTGCATGTTTAGAGTGGCTCAGACATTTGCAGGCAAGTTGCTCAGGTGTTTGTTGAGTGGATTAGGTCTACAAAGTTCTCGTAGTATACCAGTTAACTCAAGGGCTCAGGAAATAAAGTTCAGTAGAGGAACCCAATGGTCCATGGAGGCAACGGTCCCTCCGGTCAACGGGTCCCAGTTCACTCAAGAATCCACACATTCCAGTTGATATGCCAGGAGATAGAGCAAGAGATCCCTCTGCAATTTCAAGGCCCTGGTCAGGCAACCAGCATTTTAGATACCGAGGGCCAGATCTGCACACATTAGGAATACAGATTTTGTAATTGCCATTCTCTCTGAATCGCAATTAGGAAATCAGAATTGTTACTGTACGAAACTCTTTTGAGTTTCATTAGCGATGCCTAGTGGGTCACAAATAAAACGACCTCATGTGTATATTTATAAGGTAGGTCGTAATTTGCGACGTATTAGCAATTGTAAAAACAACAATTGATGGACGGAATGTTGCACAATGGTAAAACATTCAACCCCAGTCACAGATCTGGGTTTAATCCATCGTTATTGTTGCTCACCACACCACCCCAGTTCAGACATGGCCATATGCAAATCAGTCTTTACCATGTGCCTCATGGGAACAGTTCAGCCCGAACTGCTAAGCCATGTCTTCCCTGGACCGGAAACAAGCTTCCGAGGACCGGTTTCTTGCTATCAGCCGCCATCAGCCAGGATAGCTTGACTCCAGTGGCATGGAGAGCACTTGACTCACGTCTGAGCATACCCATCCCACTCGGGGTGACAAATGCAAAAACAACAATTGATGGAAATGAAAGGTCACTTAGGGTCGCTTTGCCTGGCCTTGTAAATATGGAAAGGCACACAGCGCCGCCCGTGCATCAAAAAAGTGACGTACCAGTGGTGCAATGGCATTGTAAATGAGGCCCCATGTCTCTTAATCTCACTCATGCAGGGTTTTTAATCCCTCTCTTCTCCTTCTCTTTTTTTCTGGATGTAAGTCTGATGACATAAAATAAGTCCTGATTCCCAAACATGAGTGACTGTGCCCTCCCCACCTGCAAAGAAACTCCAGAGTTTCAAATCCACAGTATCAAAAAGACTGGAGTTATAGTGAAACAAAATGAGAATCTTTAAAAATGCATTACTGCAGGTGTGCTACAGAAAAAGTTTTGTATTTTTTAGCTCATTAATCTAAGTAAGGTGACTACTCAAGCCTTAAGAACAAGAACAGCTGAAGCATATTAACATCCAACGGGTGTCAAATGCAAAGGCATAGATAAGGAGAATAGCACACTCCTGAACAGTGTGCATGCACTGATTGATGTGTGCACCTGCTGATATTCCTTGAGATGCCAATAAGATGATGCATGTTTTGTATGGCAGGCCATGCATTGCTGTAAGGAGTCAGCCCAAAACAAGCCCAAACCGCCGGTTGGGATCCAGTCACACCGCATGTGCACCACTTGTGCCTTGACTGCAGGGGCAGACAGCACCCGGCAGACAAGACAACGCTTGGTCAAAGCTTCTGCATATTACAGTAACACCTTCGGCGTTACATTTCACAGAAGAGGATCCAGGTCGGTACAGTCACGTGGTGCAGATAAAGGGTCCCGAATGTTTAGTTATGATGTCGCGCGTCTCAACAAATATATCACTCAGGACAGGTATTGTTTCATTTTTGTGAGAAATGCAATTGACACTTAAGACTGCTTCTACTAAAACACTTTTCATGAAAGACTGTCACGTGGTAAGCACAGTAATGCTTTTTAAGCATATTTGTGATTGTTGTCCCAGCCAGTGATATGCTGCACCTTTATCCTGAAGCTATTTGACATTAATTACTTAAGGGCCAACATAGAAGAACGGGCATTTGCAATGCAATAGGTCTCGCATTTACAAGTGGTTGAGCTATTCCATTGTAAATAACAATGCCTTTTATTCATGTGTTGTTTTTAAAACAGATAAATAAAAGGCATTGCCAATAGCTTAAACTCTCACAAATCAATCAATCAATCAAACCATTTATACAGCGCGCTACTCACTCGTGAGGGTCTCAAGGCGCTAAAGAGGGAGGGGGGGTGCTACTACTGCTCGAAGAGCCAGGTTTTGAGGTGTTTCCTGAAGGAGAGATGGTCCTGGGTAGTTTGTAGGTGTGCGGGAAGGAGTTCCATGATTTGGCCGCCAGGTAGGAGAACCATCTTCCTCCGGTGGTGGTTCTGCGAATCCGGGGAACGGTGGCAAGGGCGAGGCTGGCGGAGCAGAGCTGGCGGGTGGGCATGTAGAACGAGAGACGTCTGTTGAGGTATTCAGCACCCGTGTCATGGAGTGCTTTGTGTGCGTAGGTGAGGAGCCTGAATGTGATCCTCTTGTTGACGGGGAGCCAGTGCAGGTTTCTCAGGTGGGCGGATATGTGGCTGTGGCGAGGGATGTCGAGGATGAGTCGTGCGGAGGCGTTCTGTATGCATTGTAGTCGTTTCTGGAGTTTGGCGGTGGTTCCTGCGTATAGGGTGTTTCCGTAGTCCAGTTGGCTTGTGACGAGGGCCTGGGTGACCGTCTTTCTGGTTTCGGTGGGGATCCACCGGAAGATCTTACGGAGAATGCATAGGGTGTTGAAGCATGATGACGAGACAGCGTTGACTTGCTTGGTCATCGTGAGGAAGGGGTCCAGGATGAATCCCAGGTTGCGTGCGTGATCCGAGGGTGTCGGTGCGGTGCCCAGCGCCGGGGTCCACCAGGAGTCATCCCAGGCGGAAGGGGATTGTCCGAGGATGAGGACCTCCGTCTTGTCTGAGTTCAGCTTCAGGCGGCTGAGCTTCATCCATTCTGCGACGTCTTTCATCACTTCGTGTAGGTTAGTTGTGGCGGTGTCGTTGGTGAGGGAGAGTATCAGCTGGGTGTCATCGGCGTAGGAGATGATGTTGATGTTGTGTTTGGGTGCGATGGCGGCGAGGGGGCTCATCTAGATATTGAAGAGTGTTGGTCTGAGCGAGGATCCTTGGGGCACGCTCCAGATGATCTCAGTGGCTTCTGAGCAGAAGGGAGGGAGGCCGACTCTCTGGGTTCTGTCGGAGAGGATGGCCATACGCAGCAAATTCATTGCCAGCTCAGGGGGAAAGGACAGTAATTCATTGTATTTCATAAATAAAATGCATTCCAGGCCTATCACATCGGCGGGCATAGGGCAGCACAGCAAAAAGGCTTGTGGCTCTACCCTATCCGAATTCTCCATAAATGAGGGCCATAGTTTTCTAATTTACTGACTTGGACCACTGAATCCTAGAAATTAAGGGGCTTTACGTAAAGTGGTGCATGAATGATCCAGGGCTCTCAAAAAGATTCATGAAGCCATGCAAAGACATACTGCGTGGCTTTGAGTGGGCTCATTAATCATGAGTAAGGTGATGCAGAGCGAATCACTGCATCATGTTACTTTGCAATTGGGAAGTGTTCCACGGCAGTTGCTGTGGGTGTTCTGACAGAACACCAATTAAATTCGAAGTTGCCCCAGCTTTACAAATTGATGTAAACCTGGGGAAACATCAAATCCACACACCTCCCTAGGTGAGGTGTAACAAGGAAAAATATATTAATTTCTCCTCATTGTTTCCTCTTTCCAAGGGAGTTGCATTCCTCAGCACGCGTAGGAAGAGGGAAGCACCTTGTAGAATTGTTTTTGTGCAGGATGGTACTCCTTCCTGCACAAAAACAATCCACCTGCAACAGAGGCAGCCTTGCACCTTAGTGCAAGGGTGCATGCATTGGCAACAGACTCCCAAAACTGTACCAGGCGGGCACAAAGGACATGAATACATTGTACTGTTTAAATACAATGCATTCCTGCCCTTTCACTTGGCGTAGGACTTTGCTGTGCTGCCCTATGCCAAATGCCATAAATTAGGCCCTCAGTTTAAGGAAGTCAAAGCCCACATTTTTATTCTTTTTGAATCAATGTAAATTTCCATATTTTTATGTGCGTTGTTTGACCCAAAAAAGAATGTAGCATTCATATTTTACTGTGCATAGAAACATTAAGTGACTTATTTATCGCAGAATAGTGAAACAAAACCATCAGACAAACATATTCCATGAGCATGCATTCTACAATCATAAAAGGTTCAAGCAATCACAAAATTGCCTTGGTCCTTAAGCATAGAGTGAACAATAGGGAGAAAATTACACAAAAAAAAATATGGAAAAGTGCTGCACTATTCCTGCTTTTTCTGAAAGGGATGAGATAGCAATCACACATTATAGTCAGTGATTGTCCCTTTCTTCAGCTTTTTAGGACCTCCTGCAGTGGTACGGGACAGTAATAATTCAAAAGAGGGACGTGAACGTGTCCGGGCCATCCAAATGCACCTGAAAATTGAAAGGGCAGTATTTTTGATTATATAATCATCCTATATGAATAACAATTGTTATTTGCTGTCCATGCATCACAAACAGAATTTGCATCTGTATAAGCACTTATGAAAAGACAAGCTCAAATTGTGTTCATTCCATTATTTTTGGGTTACTTACCAAAGTGTACTACGTCGGGGTGATTGCCCATTCAAACCATGACGCAAGCAGTTATGGCATGTGAGAGCAATTTGGTTGCATTTGAAGGGGGGTGACTCCTGTTCAAGCAACAGCCACCATCCCTGTCAGGGTGAACCACAAAAGTCACCAAAGTAACCTGTGCTTAACTCTCCAGTAACTTGGCACAAAGGCAGTCAGGATTAACTTAGAGGCAATGAATAAAGTATGTTTGTAGGACACAAATATAATAACGTGAAAACACAGCACAAGAAAAATACCACACCAACTTAGAAAAATAGAGTACATTTTAATACATTATTTGACACCAAAAGGACAAAAATCCAATCAGTGGAATCTGAGTTATGGATTTTTAAAGTTTTTAGCTTTAGATATTAGTTTCTACCACGTAAAATATTAAAGTGTCAAATGCAGACCTCTAGATGTGTGAGTCTGTGTCAAAGTCGAAAACTATGACCGACTGCGATGTAGCACGGATCAGACACAAGAAGTGGATTGGCCCCTGTCAGCGCTTACTTGCGAAAATTCTGAGAGGGTAAAGTTCAGCAGGGCAATGCTGCATGCGGTTTTTCGAGGAGGGAACGTTGTCATCATGGAGCAGCTGGACGAAGTTGCGGGAAAGATTTGCACGTTCAGACTTAGTCACTTTTTTGGAAGACAAAAATCTCCATTGAAACGAGACAGGAGGATGTAGCCGATGAGAGTTCTAGGAGGCTGGATACCCCTTTAGAGAAGGGCAGCTGTGCAGGATTTGCTGCTGGGGAGAAGACATAGTGGGAATCGCCCTGAAGTCAATCCAAACTGCGATGCACCTTGGGTGGATACATGAGCAGGTTGGTGTCAGTCTTCCTTCAACTCTCAGTGCAGTGCTTAGCCAAATTCTTTTTCTAAATACCTGTTTGTAGAATTTGCTTATCCAGGCACCAGTAGCACCACCACCAGAGGTCCAGGACAGGAGGGCACCACTTGGAGGTGGGGTGTTAGGATTCACTCAGGCTGGGTCCAGATGCAGGTTCAAGGTGGTGGGTGTCTATTATGTCCATGTGGCTCTTAACAGGAGGTCCTTGGAGTCACGCTTGTAGTCCTGGGTTCAGGTAAAGAAGCACAGCTCAAGCAGCAGGGCAGGAGAGTTCAAGGCAGGCTCCACACAGCAAAGCAGTCCTTCCAGGTGCACCAAAGCACTCTTGTGGTGTACAGAACAGACCACAGCAGCAGGTAGTCCTCATACAGGTCCAAAATGTGAACTTAAGAGTGGGTTTGAGGGTCTGATTTTTCTACCTGGTGTCTTATTTGAATTAAGAGACGTTTCTAGAGATTTCTCTTTGAAGTGCTTGGAATTTCCTGACCGCCCTGCCCTGGAACTAAGCTGACGCAGGGACTATGCACCCATGATAAGCTCTTTGTTTGAAGACAGACCATAGCCTATACAGTTGCAAGTGGGGCTGTGCCGAGATCCACCCCACCATTTTGCTAGCAGATGTCCCATTAAAGGCCCACCTAATCCTTCTATTGTGTGACTGTCTGGGAGGAATTCACGGAGTCCAACTGTCAACTACACCAAGTCATGTGACCTAGGACAGGTTGCAGGCCCCGAAATGGCATCTTTCTAAAAGTGGCATTTTCAAAATTGATATTTAAAATCTGACTTTATCACTAAAGAGGATTTTTATTTACAATTTAATTTTATCGACTCCAAGCATGAAATGCTTCTCTGTTCCCAATCAAAAGTTAGTTCTTAATAAATGTAATACAGCAATTCAATGTTATCATATAGAACAGGTAAGCCTCAAAGTAGTTAAAAACACATTTAGGGGCTTTTCACTAAAGGACACGTAAAATGTAAAAGTACATGTCCAACTTTTGAATTACAATGCAGTCTGCCCTATGGCTACCTAGGGACTACTTTACGGGTGACTTATATGTAATAAAAGGAGAGATTAAGGTTTGGCAACGAGGTTATATTGCATTTTACAACGGCATTCAGACTGCAATGGCAGACCTGGGGCATGGGGCAGGTTTTATGGGGCTACATAAATGGGTGGCACAACAAGTACTGCAGGCTCACTAGTAGCCTTTAATTCACAGGACCGGGGTATATGTTATACCACTCTACAAGGGACTTACAAGTACATTAAATGTGTCAATTAGGTTTCAGCCAATGCTACCTAGTCTAGGGGTGTGTACTGGTTAGCAGTGGTACTAAGGCCAATAAAACCACATTTTAGAAAACATTGATGGAAAAAGGCAAAATGTTTGGGGAAAACTACATCAAGGAGACTGACAGGTCTAGGAGCATGCACAACATAGGTGTAGGTATTATTGGTAAATTTTTAGCCGGGCTCTACAACTTTTGTGCAAAACGCACATGGTCCTCAAGCATAAATGCTATTTGCTAAGGGGTCACTTTGCATCATTATTTACTTCTTGGATCTCTGATTCTTTTTTGATTCAATTACAAACAAGCCTGGGAGACTGCATGTGTTTTTTTTTTTAATGTTGGCGCGTTTTCGCTGCAACATTTATTTATTTTTAAAAATGCTTTTTGCCGTGGTGGGTCCCTAAGGTGACCTCAGGGCCAAGGGTATGGGATCAGGGTATTCCTACACTGCCTCCTTTTCCTTAATTTTACTTTATTTTTGGTAACTTGGCTGAGGCCAAGTGCCAAGATGGCAGCCAACACTTCCTGGTTATAGTGTTGGAGCCAATAAGATCTCTGCATGAGATCGGGAGGATACTCAGAGGGGTCGGCCTGGTATATGCTGTCCACTAGTTATAGTGGGCACCTTGCACCAGTCCAAATGACCCTTATTGATGATTAAGTTAAAGACAACCTTTATTGAAAGCTATCCTAGTGGTAGCTATGGAGAGCAGCCTTCAGGCTAAATCTTGAAGGAATGTAAAGCAGGTTGGTTTACCAGATTATAACCTCCTGAATGACCAAATGAAAGGAGAATCACACAAGTTATATATAAAATAGATGTATTTATTACTAAACACACTCTACTAACCTCTTTATGAGATTTGAGAACAAGGCTCACAATATTACAGTACTTGAACAACAGTAAATAGCACCATACATAACAGGCTCCAAGGGGAGACCTAACCATATACTAAGAAAGTGGTATAACAATCACGACTTGACTAGACACCGAACCTAGAGCACGTAGAATCACTGGGACCCCAAGGAACCAGCCAAGGTATGGACACTGGGGACCCACGGGGGACTTGTGCAGTGTGAGAACACAGCTGCAAGCTCCGTACAACTCTATGGGAAAGTCGCGGTCGGATTTTTAAAGATTTAGGACACTTAGGGGAGGACTTTGAGCAAACCCTTTCAAACTTAGAAGGCTCTAAGGCTATAACCCATGTGAGCAATGGAGTACCAGGTGCATAGGTGTCACATGATGTCGGGAATCTTTGTCATTTTCAATAGTGTGATGCTGCAAAGTGCTTCTGACATTAAGAGGAAAAGTGTCTGGTGCGCTCCAAGCCTGGATCGGAGATGAGAAGAATCTGAAAGCAGAGGGGAAAGAGTCAGGGTCACTTCAGGGTGACCAGGGGATCGGTAGATGAATGCCCACCGATGTAGGGTGCTTCGGGTGAGTTGACGCAATGCTTGACTCTGCAGCCACGGGGACCAGGAGACGTCGGCGATGAGCAAAGTCTGGAGGTGAGCAGCCCTACGAAGGATGTCGAGTGCTGGGGGTTCAGTGTTCGGATGCAACACCAAAAAGCCTTCGCAGTTGCAACCCATGCGGTCAGAGGAAATCCGCTTCGGTGAGGACCAGCCAGGTACCTTCACATGGACCCAAAGGCCAATGGACCAGGGATCGCGAAGGGACCTCGAGAGGAATAACAAAATACCAGCACCTGGAACACTCATGGAGTGTAGGCCAGAAATCTTCGGTGGAAACACTGCTCGCGGATAGGACTACAAGTAGCCCAAAGCACAGTCTCAGGGGTTGCCGGACAGCATATGCTGCTGCAAAAGAGCACTATGCACAGGGGATTGGGTTGCACGGTCCTCACAAGGGATACGGGTCTCAGAATTGCTAAGAGCGCAGATCAACATCAGAGACTTCGTGAACCTACCCCCTGTGTTGCAGAAATCTTCTGAGTACTCAGGAGCTTCAGAGATGCAAACCAGTCTGATGTGTTTAGTCCAGATAAAATCTAAAGTTCTGTAGTCAGGGGTTCCTACTTTATACTCAAAGTAGGGGTGGGACAAACTCAGGGGACCCACCTATGGGAGGGTCACGACAGAGGGGTGGCTAAACCCATGTCCTTTGTCCAGTTTCACACCAGAGCAGGAGCAAATGGCTCCTGCAACCGGTTTGAGCTGGACTATGCACAGGGACACCAAATGTGCCCCTAGTGCAGGCATCAAAGCACTCCGAGTGTGCACCCACCAAGCCCCAATACACTAAAGCCTGTCTGGGAGGTGGTCACACCTCCCTTTGACAGGAAACCTATTGTCCAGCCTGACAGAGTTTTGTCCAGCAGCAGGAGGGCAGACTCATGTCTGTGGCTGGCAGCATCCATCTTGTGATGCCAGGGTCAAGAAAGCTGGTACCAGGTGTACCAGTGTTGTCATATTTCTCCCTTTAGGAGGGTGGAATCATACCTCCCACACCAGTTACTGGTGTGGAGGTATGATTCCAAGGTGTTTGACACCAAACACGGCATGTTGCCTTGCAGCCGTTTTAAAGTTAGCATGTATTGCAAGTGTATAATGCACTTAAGTGTATATGGTTGGCTGCATCACAGAACGACCCCAGAGAATAAATTCAGAAGGCTGCAGAGGGGCTCTGCTCATGCAGTGCCACCCTCTCACACAAAACCCAGAATGCTGCTTTCAGGATTGATAAGGCCTGCCATAGGGGTGAGTCATAGGTTTATATGTCAAGTGATATAAGGTAGATATAGTGACCCTGTATCTGAGTAAGGGGTGCATGCACCACCTTACACAGGTTGCATTAGCAGGCCTGTAGTGTCATTTTGAATGGTCTCCCAAGGGTGGCATAATACATGCTGCAGCCCCTGGGAGGTCTCTGGGGTACCTATGCCCTAGGCACATAGTATACCATATACTAGGGACTTATAAGGGTACCACAGAATCCAATCTAGAGTGTACCTAAAGTACATGCATTCAATTTAGAGAAGAAAGCAGCTAGTCTTCATGTTCTAAGTGGAAATATCTGGAGAGTCCATCTGCATTGGCATGGTTACTCCCAGGTGTATGTTCCACTGTATAGTCCATCCCCCGTAGGGAAATGGACCACCTCAAAAGTTTGGGGTTTTCAACTTCATCTGTTTTAGCCATAACAGGGGCTTATGGTCTGTCTGAACAATGAAGTGAGTGCCAAACAAGTATGGCCTCAGCTTCTTCAGAGCCCAAACCACACCAAAGGTCTCCCTCTCAATAGCTGACCAACGTTTCTCTCTGGGGGTCAACCTTATGCTAATAAAAGCTACTGGCTGATCCTTGACCTTCATCATTCAATTGTGATAACACAGCCTCTAACCCCACCTCAGATGCATCTTTTTGGCATTCTTTTTGAAGTTAAGTCAATCAAAGGGGTCACTATGGATCCATATCCTTTGACAAACTTCCTATAGTACCCAGTCAGGCCCAAGAAATCTCTGACCTGAGTCTGGGTGGTTGGAGTAACCCAGTCCATGATGGTTTGGATTTTGCTCAGCAATGGTTGAACCTGACCTCCACCTACAAGGTAGTCCAAGTACACAACTTGGCTCTGGTGACCTTGATAGTGAGCCCTGCTTTCTGAAGGGCCTCTAAAACATTTCTCAGGTGGACCATGTGATCCTCCCAGGTGGAGCTAAAGACAGCAAAATCATCCAGATAAGCTGCACTATACGCTCCCAGGCCTGTAAGGACTTTATTCACCAACCTTTGAAAAGTGTCAGGTGCATTTTTCAAACCAAAGGAGTGGGCTGAATTTGCGAAATTCACTTTCGCAAATTATCGCGAAAATGACGAAAATCTCCACAAACACGCGGAAACATCGCGAAGACGCAGATGTTTTTTCCCCCACCTGTTCGTGATATTTTCTGTGTGATTGCGTTGAAAAAAATGTCTCACCCACTTTCCCATGCGGTCGCCATCTTGTTTTCACCTGTTCCGCCCGCTAGCGGTGCTTATTTCCTGTTCGGGGTCTCAAATGACGTGTTCGCGATCGCAAACTCACGCGGGATAGCGCGACCGGCTACCAACAATCCAACATCGGAAAACTAGCCGGCGAATGCAGGGACGCTAGTGTGCGCGCAAGAACGCATTTTTAAAGCGCATGCAAGAAAAAACGTCCGTTTCGCAGCAGATTGCGAAAGTTTTGACATTTTCGCGCTCTCCGCGGAACGTGAAAATGTCAAATTATCGCAATTTTAGCGAGCGTAACTAAATTTACCACCCAGGCCTAATCACCACAAATTGGTAGTACCCAGTAGGGGTTGAGAATGCTGTTTATGACTTTGCATCCTCAACTAGTCTGATTGGCCAGTAGTCAGCTGTTAGGTCAAATGTGCTCAAAAACTTGGCTGACGCCAAAGTATCTATAAGCTCATCTGCCCTAGGGATTGGGTGAGCATCAGCCCAAGTGACTGCATTGAGACCTCTGCAGTCAACAAAAAGCCTAATCTCTATCTTACCATTCTGGGTGTGAGGTTTGGGTACCAAGATTACTGGACTAGCCCAAGGGCTATCTGAGGGTTCAGTCACTCCCAAATCCAACATCTTCTGGAGTTCAGTCCTGGTACAGTCCCTGACATGGTCAGGTTGCCTGTAAATCTTATTTTTAACAGGCAGACTGTCCCCAGTGTCCACTTCATGAGTGCACTAGGTAGTCTGACCTGGAGTCAGTGAAAACATGTGTCTAAACTGATTAAGACATTTTCTGCAATCAGTTTGCTGTTGGACAGTGAGGCTGCCTGCCAAGACTACACCATCAACTGATCCATCGTCAGGGTTCTATGAGAGCAGGTCAGGGAGTGGATCACTCTCTTTCTCCTATCGCTAGCCATGAGCTAGCCCATGTCTTCCCTGTCAACATATGGTTTGAGCCTGTTGACATGGAGCGCCTATGGGGGCTTCTGGGAGTTCCAAGGTCCCCCAAGAAGGTAACCTCTCCCTCCTACTTCATTATTGTATGAGGGCCACTCCACTTGTCTTGGAGTGCTGCTGGGGCCACAGGCACCAACACCTATACTCTCTGTCCTGGCTGATAAACAGTCAACACAGCATTTTGGGCATGCCAGGCCTTTTACAAATCCTGGCTAGCCTCAAGGTTTTTAGTTGCCTTCTTCATTTCCTTAGCCATCCTGGAGCGAGAGGCCAAGTACTTAGTCCACAATATTCTGTTTAGGTGGTTTAAGAGGTAACTTCCATCCCTCCTTCACTAGACACAACAGACCCCTAACTGGATGTCCAAACAGGAGTGCAAATGGGCTGTAACCAACGCCATTCTATGGAACCTCTCTGTAGGCAAAGGGAAGGAAGGGCAAAAGTATGTCCCATCTACGCCTAAGCTTTTCTGTGAGACCTTCAATCATGTCCTCAAGGGTTTTGTTAACCTTTCAACTAACCCATTGCATTGTGGGTGATAAAGGGTGGTAAATTCGTCATTTACTCCGCACTCCTTCCACATAGTAGTCAAGTAACTGGACAAGAAGTTTGCACCTCTGTCTGAGACTACCTCCTTAGGAAAACCAACCCTGGAAAAGTTTCCCAGGAGGGTCCTTGCCATCACAGGAGCTGTGGTATTTCTAAAGGGAATTGCCTCTGGATACCAAGTGGCTTGGTCCACCACCACCAGTATAAATCTGTGCCCAGATGCAGTTTGAGGATCCATGGGAACAACAATGTAAATCCCAACCCTCTCAAAAGGAACCCCCAACACAGGCAGTGGTATCAAGGGGGGCTTTTTAGTGCCACCTGCCTTACCACTGGCTTGACAGGTGACACAGGAGAGACAAAAATCCTTTGTGTCTTCAGACATGTGAGGCCAATGAAAGTGAGGGACAAGCCTGCCCCAAGTCTTATTTTGGCCTAGGTGACCTGCTAATGGGATCTTATGTGCTAGTGTCAATAGGAAGGTCCTAAACTTCAGAGGTATAACCATCCCAGTAGATCCTAGGGAGCCACTAGCACTCCCAGCAGCATCAGTAACAGCTTTTAGTCTGAGGGGTTCAAGAGAGGGGGGGCTCAGCTACTCCTGGCTCAGATCTGCCCTGGACGGCCCCCCTGCCCCCAAGAACTCGACCTGATCAGGTTCAAGCTGATCTGGGACAGTTCCTTCTTCAGGACTAAGATCATCTCCCTCAAGAGACTGATCTGAATTCTGAGTCCGGGGGGAAGACACTGCCCTACCCCTACTGCTCCTCCTCTTGCAAGGCACCTGATCCATTTGTCCAGGATCCAGGGCCTGTTCACTGCTACGACCACAGAACTTCATCACCTTGCACAGGTGTGTGTACACACGCATAGTTCCACGCACATGCATTCTGAGTCCAGATGAAGGCAGACATGTCAACTGTTGTGGTGGGATATGTGAGCATTCCCCACGATGCAACAAGGTGTTGGGACCTGTGCTGTGGGTGACAATCCTATGTGGCTGCAGGTACGTAGTAACTCGTCCATGAATGCCAGCGCAGCTTGATGGGCAATGTGCTCCAATAGTGCAGCGTTGTCGGGTTCGAGGAACACCTGCCTGACCCAAACCATTAACTGGTCAGGGCAGATGTGGTCCATCCACGCCATTTCCCCAATCTGCAACACAGCCCAATAGGGGAGTGCCACGAAGTGGTCACTGCACACGAGGAGTTGTACATTCTCCCATGCACAACTGGCAGCAAATACACCAAAGATCTGTGAAACCTATGCACGGCTATCCCAGTGACACTCCGGTTTGTGGGTCAACGGGGGGCGCACTGTCAGGTCATAATCTAATTCAGCTACCGTTGCGTTGGATAGGCAGACCTCCATGGGCCACTCGAATATGCATGATCGACAGTGGAACCAGGGCTGGATGCAGGTGACGTAGGTACTCAACTGAACGGATTTACACCAAATACCAAAAAGCACTCTTTCCGAACCAATAGCTACCTTTCTGCCAAATTTGGTGTCATTTAACCAGGAGTACCCATAACTCCATTTGAAGGCATGTGGCCTAACCCATTAATCTCTCAAAGAGGTAATGAAAGAGAATTTTGAGTGATTGGAAACATAAATTGGACTCCCCTATCAGTATTTCACTTGCAATATTAAGCTTGAGAAAGATTTATCAACCTATGGGTACATCAATTTTTTTCAAATAATGTGTGATATGGTAGAGTTGGTCATACTGATTTTTATGCAATGTAGAAGAATCAGCCGATTCACCTTTCACTCAACCGCTGTCTGGTTACACCAACCTTGAGCCCAGGATCCAAAGTAAGTAAAGTTCTGTTGTGTAGTTCCTACTTATCCGTTTGACCTGCGCATTGTTCGGACAACATGAACTAAAGGCTCAGTGTCAAGACTGATTCTGGACAACCCGGCAGGATATGTTGGCCTAAAGACCAGATAGTTCACAGTTCTACTATAAGCCCCTCTAACCTATTGTATTGTATTGTAATTGATTTTATATAGCGCACAAATCACCCGAAGGTCTCAGGGCGCTTGCTTAGGGAACCCATCCCGGTATTCCCCTGTGAGATATCCCGGCAGGGTATCCACAAGGTGAAAGCCAGGCATCCCGCCGCGAGGGGCCGTAGTGGAGATTAAGCAAGCTATTGCCCAGAGTCGCAGAGTGTGACCCCGTGAGTTGAGTAGGCACAGGCACGAGAATTATCGAGTCCGTGGAATTTTTGAGCCCGAGACCCTGCCGCGTCGGGAATCGAACCCTGGTCCACGGCCGCTCTCAGCTTCCGGGTCTGCCGCCTCTAACCACTGAGCCACACTTCTCCACCTACCAGGGAGCGAATGGTTTTCTGGCAACCACTGAACATGACAACCCTTACCTCTCAGGGATCGTGGAAACAGTACAAAACCTTTTGCTCAGTCCCTTGTGCTTACTTATTCTCAAAGAGATATACAAAGAATACACAGTTGGACGTTTTCAAGAATATTTATTGAACCAATGCTATTCTTGCATAAAATAGGTGTTCTGCAAAGATTAGTAGACAGAAGCAGATAAACATGAATTCAAGCACAAAAAGCGTAAATAGTAGATATAGTTCTACCATGGTGTTCAACAATGTATATATGCAGGCATATAAAGTGAAGGACCCTGTCTTGGTCACAAACTGGACACCCCTCATGAGATGTTAGACCGCTGCCTGGTGATTTCTCGGGTAGCAGCGGAATTACCTCCACTCCTAATTTATTGGGATGCTCATATTTTATAATAGAAAGCAGCTTTGCGATGTACGCATAGATTAGTGATGTATGGATATATAGATAGCCCTGTCGCCCCGTGGATGAAAATAGTTATGACATTTGTATGTAGTGTGAAAGGATACCTTGTACATGATGTTCAGGGTGGTGTGATAATGTTGTGCGAAGCTAGATGTAAAAGCAAGTTTAGTTTCAGAGAAACAAATCCAACATTGTCATGCGTGAAAATATGTGCAAAATGTCACAGCCGAAAATGTTATTTGTGAGGACAATGTAAGAAATAGGCTGCTTCACTACATGGCCTAAATCGGGAATACAATAGTTCTTTTCCATCTCTCGCCATCCCACTAATGACCACATAGGCTATAATATGAGGTCCAGTGGTAGAAGCAGAAAAAGCAGAGTGATGAGAGAAAAACAAAAACAAGACTTCCAAACTCTGCCTCACCACGTCTGGTGTCGTGGAGGTCAGTAGGTTTTAAGCAGGTCCCTGCAAAATAAAGAAATGTCTTAATTTACTTTACAGTGAAATACTAAATGTAACTGTAATTTTGGATATATGCACCTTAGCTTTATCTCTGTATAACCCACACTGACGTGTCAAGATGTAACTGGAAATTCTTTAAAGCTAAAGCCAAAGGAACATAAAGATCTTGCAAAATATATGTTTACTGTCACCACTCTCTATGATTAGAATAACTATCTAAAGCTGTGCCACTAACTGCTATTTTATAGAAAATGAATATGGTTTTAATTAGAATGTTGGAGAACTGACACATAAGGAACACCATGAACATCATTTTATCTCCTACTCAGTATTTTGTACACAGAGTCAAAATAAAATACCGGCTACACAATAAATGTTCATTAACATATATACTCATGGAATGTCCTCTTTAAAGTCTGTCCTGCTCCTTCACATAGCAAAACATACAGCACCAGACTTAAGAGTCTGAAATAAGTATGCAAAAAATTGTTCATGTTTAATCACATACAACTTCAGGAAACTTCTCTGTAATTCAAAATGCCCACAGTACAATTCACCATGAGAAAAGAGGTCTTGAGATTTGAAATCAAGCATCCATGTAGTGAACTTCAGGCTGCAGCAATATTGTAGAACAATTGAATAGCCAAGAAGACATGCATCAGGAAGAAAGTAATATCTTATGATTAAAGATGGTTACCATTTCTCTAGACAAGCCAACTACTGGGAAACATAGTTCACTGCCAGTGGTCTGCCATGCAGCACGTACTCAGTGCACTCATAGGCTGGTTCCTGTTAGTGCCAGCACTCCGTAATGACCACCTGCCTTCATTTTCTGATATGCGCTCAGCCCAGATATCTTCAAGGCGCTGCTTCCTCCCACTCAGGCCAGACATAGTGGTAAAACAGCACCTCCAGTTCCCCTACCTGTCAACAGATTCCTATGTTATTTCAGATGTTATATTATGCAGATGTGTGGAGTGCCCTTTCACACAGGAGAGTATCCTAGTGCTAACCCATCATGCTTACATTTGTTTGTCTCCAATGGATAGAAATGTGTTTTCTGTAAAAATGCAATGCCAGTTTGTTCAGTGGCTAGATAGTTTAATATTTTATTCTGATGTAATGAAACAGCCCATCTACATTTATGAATATGATCCTTATTGGTCTTGTTGGAGTTAGAGAGCATCACATTATTTTTCACTTTCTGTCACCCAGGAATGAAGCGGAGGTAGAGGGGAATGGATGGGGGGGGAGATCAGAAGGTGTATCGACTGACTTCAGGGAACTATTCAGGTGCTCTAGAAAGGCTTTGGTTGCATTCTACGCAGCATTGTCACTTTGCATTTCTATGTCCATGTGTTCTATGTCATCCAGCTGAAGTTGCAATTCATCTGGATCTGTGTATTCAGTAGTTAACCGTTGATGTAGATGTAGATGGTCTTTGTAGCTAATTTATGTCTCAGGCTGCTTCAGGTGGGTCTCAAATGAAAGGTATTCAGCAATATACATTTATGGCCCTCAAACATTTGGTGCCTGTCTTCCATTGAGGCTCAGCTAGTTTCCTTCACCTTTCCGTTTCATAAAAAAATATATATGCTACAATTGGCTGAAGGAAAGTTTTGTAGCAATATTTGATCAGATGTAGTAGAACAGGAGAGAATTCCAACTCCAGCCGGTGTTGCAGGAAAATCCATGTCCTCTTTTTTGAGGCTTTCTCGTTTGCCATAAAATTTCATGCTGTTCCTCTTTCATCTATCTCCTTAAATTTTTGTAGAGTTTCCGCATATCCCGGAATTCTTCAAACAGCCATTCTTTTGTCACTGGAACAAAGCAAAGAGAAATTAAAGGCTTCATTATGATGGCAGTGAGACCACCACCTTCACCCCAATGGTGGCGGTCCCAGCGCCATCTGTGACTGCGTACTGCCTGCCTCATGATGGCGGGTGGTTCTTTGGTGGTCAGAGTGACCGACCGCCATGGATCCAATGGGCTCAAGGAGCTCGTCAGTCGATCGGAGGAGCAGTAATACCTTCAATGGTGGGGTTGCCTGCCAGGCACCACCATAGGCATTACAATGTTCCTTTCCGCCGGCCCATTCATATCAGTGAACTCACCATAAAAAGGCTTGTAGAAAGGGACATTGGGGGTGTGTAGCACCCCCCTTCATCCCTGGGCCTCAGCTTTGGGTTTTGGGGGGCACCTTTGGTGCCGCCTACATATCCCTGCACCATGTGGCAGGCCGAGTAGTGCAGAGATATCTGCAATGTCAAATTTCTGTACTGCGGTGTTTGCTGCAGCCTGCAGTAACCACTGCGATACAAAATATAGACATTGCGCCCACTGTGGTGACAGTCGCATCCTAATTCGGCAGGCGGGACAGCCGACTTGTAGTCGGGTGGTCCTATTTCCAAATGGATTATGCCCGACTGCCATCCTAATGATGTCCTAAGTCATGTTTGATCTAGTGGATTTGATCTCTGGTGACATTTCCATTAGGTTGATCTACATTCTGCCCACCAATGAGTCTGTGGCAATGATTTGTCCCATGATTCTTTGAATTGTGATTAGTGTAATCTTTATAGTTTGGGTGGGCGGATTCTGGTTGGAAGAAGACAGGAAAAGAGTTATCTAGTTGGGGTATTCAGACAAATTATCAAAATTGAAATATCGTTCTTCTAAAATATCATTATATGGAAATATCATCTGCAAGAATATCGTTGTCAAGAATATTAGTTATAAGGCAAGTCATTAGAAAAGAGGAGGAGCCAGCTCCATCATGGCCGCTCTGAGCTGTTGCTTCGTGGTGAACCCTCTTTCCATCCTCCTGAGCAGCTTACCACCGCACTGTTTTTCCACTGTTTTTCCACTGGTGTTTCAGTCCCTGTTATCAGGAGAGCACGGATTGGAGGTCGGTCGTTTAGATGCCTGGCGCCTCAATTGTGGAACACCGTGCCTGTGTCATTGAGAAGGAGCACCAACTTGTTAGCCTTCAGGAAGGATTTAAAATCTTGGCTGTTTGTTCAGTAGTGCTTGTTCCCCTTCTGTCCGTGAGGTGCTGGGTTTTTAGGAACCCGGTGGTGCCAGGGGATAACACCCGAAGACCTCTGAGTTCTCCCTGTTCCGGACCACAGAAACACAGAGTCTTCTAGGTGAAGTCAGAGATCAAGTTGTATTGGTTGCAACCAAGTAACAAGTGTCCTAGAAGTACAACAGCACGGGATGTAGATTCTCAGGAGACTGTTCATTTTTACAGAACCAGCCTTCTCCCTTTATACCAAAATATATGCTCTAGGCAAGAATTCTTTAGTTTACAATACGGTTATACACATATTTCCAAAACATTGAAAAAGGCAAAGTCACGACGGTAAACCCATATTTTAAATGTCCAGTTTGTGATAGATGAGCCAGCCAAACCCAGAACTCCCATCAGATATCAATGAAACCCCAATAAAATCGGGCACCTCCTCATCGTAAAACCGGCCATAAACAAGAAACATGGACAGGTGTATGTGTGTGGATAACATGGTTTGTATGCAGTAAATGGTTTATGGCATGTTGTGTCTTGATGCTATATTACTCGGCCACTGGGCGAGGAACTGCCTGAACAGGTTTGGCTGGAGGCAGTGGAGTCAGCTTGGCCAGGTCATGGGGAAGTCAGCTAAGGTGGACGTGTCCTTTCAGATCAAACTCGGCCTTAATTAATTGACTATATGAGGGCAAACCACAAGATGGATGCCGTTCACAAAATGGAGTCCGAGGGTTCGAGACGGAAACCCCGATTTAAGGGAGGTAGCATCGCTCAATCAGGACGCAAATGCATAGGGGTAATGTCCTAATCATTACCGGTCTGCCGGTACCAAATTCGTCAGGGTACGATGATATTTTGTGACGCGAGTGTTGGTCTAGGTACCGTATTATAGCAGGGTCCAGATTTTCAGAACCACAGACCCTCCTTTTGCCCTTATATAGGCAATGACTCATGCTAATCTGAGTCCAGATCTGTATTCGTGAAGTCATGGAGATGCTGTTGCAGCATCATCCTATTGCTTAATTCATCCCTTGACACAGGCTTCCTTATACATGATGTAGCACAGAGGCCACATATTGCAGGAGCGCACTGCGCAAACAGGCAGAACAGGAACAGAATGGCTAAGACCATCCCAACGAATATCAGGATTTTCCATCCCCAGGCAGATATCAGTTCCCAGAACCATCCTAGCAAGGACCAATCTCCTTTGTCTACGTGATGGGAATCAGAGATCTTGTGCAGTTTGGAGATGGCCTGGTACACTGTCGGAGCATTATCAGGGATGAAAATGCAGCAACTGGATTGGATCACTCTACATACTCCACCACGGTCTGCAAGTATGACATCTAGGGCAACCCTATTTTGAAGAGTCATAAGTCGGTCCGAATCGAGCTCTGCAGTCAAGTTACTAAGGGCACCAGCCATATCAATCACGGCGGATTCAACTACCCTTGTCAATTGGCGAATGTTCCTGCTGTTCACCATAAGCCCCCAAAACGGCAGAAAACCCTTTGCGAAGTCTCCAAACTCCTTCTCCGCAGTGTCGTCTTTACTCACGACACCCCTAACTGTCCTTGTCCGATGGTAATCTGCCTCGACCGTGTAGGTGGGTGGCAGCAGAAACGAGACAAAACATGTGCCCGAGAAGTCAGGGGGCAACCATGTATACGCTCTATCGTGGCAGACGAAGTACGTACCCTTGGCCGCTAAGAATGAAGGGGAGATCCGAGAGGAGAAAACATAAGTCTCAGTACATACACTCTTCCCTAACTGGGCTCCAGGGTTTTTGCCATTTCCCTGCAGACATAGGTGACCTCGGTGGGGTACTATCCAGATCGGGGAGGATTTCGTTGATTTCTGACTCTCAGCTAAGGAAATCCCATACTGAGTCCCATACCATCGACTATAAGGCGTCAACTCATCTCTGGGAATCGTTCTGTATGTGTCGACATCCCTACTCATATTTCTAATTCCCGCCACAAGTGCCTTGTTGCTTGAGTTTTTCCCCGGAACATATGGTTCGAGGGCAAACAGGAACATTGCTCGAAGTGCCCATAGAGAACCATGGTAGCCAAAGGGCAGGACAAAATACGGAATACCCTTATCTGTTGTGTGTGGCATATGTCCACATATCCAACAGTTTGTGGTGTTCATTAAGTCAGTCAAGTCAAGTCATGAAATTTGTATAGCGCACTACATACCCAGAGGGTTTCAAGGCGCTTAGGGAGGGGAGGAGGATTATTTGTCAAATATCCATGTTTTAAGCTGCTTTCTGAACGCTAGGTGGTTCTGGGTGAGGCGAAGGTAAGCGGGGAGTGAGTTCCATGTTTTAGCAGCCAGGTAAGAAAAGGATCTGCCTCCCATGGTGGTCTTGTTGATGCGAGGTACAGTGGCGAAGGCTTGGCTGGAAGAACGTAGTTGGCGGGAGGGGGTGTAGAAGGATAGTCGAGAGTTGAGGCAATCTGGTCCGATGTCGTAGAGTGATTTGTGTGCGTGGGTAAGCAGTCGGAAAGTGATCCTTTTATTGACGGGTAGCCAGTGGAGGTCTTTAAGGTGACCCGAGATGTGTTCGTTGCGTGGAATGTCTAATATGAGCCTGGCTGAGGCGTTTTGGAATCGTTGGAGTTTCTTCTGGAGTTTAGTGGTGGTACCTGCGTAGAGGGTGTTTCCGTAGTCCAGTCGGCTCGTGACCAGAGCGTGGGTGACTGTTTTCCTTGTTTCTGAGGGGATCCAGCGAAATGTTTTTCTGAGCATGCGAAGAATGTTGAAGCAGGAAGAGGATACGGCGCTGACTTGTCTGTTCATTGAGAGTGAAGAGTCCAGGATGATGCCAAGGTTCCGTGCGTGGTCTGTCGGGATGGGTGCTTTTCCGAGGGCTTCCGGCCACCAGGAGTCGTCCCAAGCAGAGGGGGATGTACCTAAGATGAGGACTTCTGTTTTGTCTGAGTTCAGTTTCAGACGGCTTTGTTTCATCCATTCGGCAACTTCTTTCATTCCTTCGTGTAGGTTAGTTTTGGCGGTGCTGGGGTCATTGGTGAGAGAAAGGATCAGTTGAGTGTCGTCCGCGTAAGAGATGATGTTGAGGTTGTGTAGGCGTGCGATGGCCGCGAGGGGGCTCATGTATACGTTGAAAAGGGTGGGGCTGAGTGAGGATCCTTGAGGTACGCCGCAGATGAGTTCAGAGGCCTCGGACTTGAATGGAGGAAGGCGGACTCTCTGGGTTCTTCCGGTGAGGAACGAGGTGATCCATTCAAGTGCTTTTCCTTGGATTCCGATGTTATTGAGGCGTTGTAGAAGGGTGCTGTGGCAGACTGTATCGAATGCTGCAGAGAGGTCGAGGAGGATGAGGGCGACTGTGTCTCCATTGTCCAGTAGAGTTCGAATGTCGTCTGTTGCTGCGATGAGGGCGGTCTCAGTGCTGTGTTTTGCTCGGAAGCCAGATTGTGAGGGGTCGAGGGATTTGTTGGCTTCGAGGAAGGTGGCGAGCTGGTTGTTGACGGCTTTCTCGATGACTTTGGCCGGGAATGGAAGAAGCGAGATGGGGCGGTAATTTTTGAGTTCGGTGGGTCAGCTGTTGGTTTTTTCAGAAGGGCGGTGAGTTCAGCGTGTTTCCAGTCTTCTGGGAAGATAGCGGAGTTGAAGGAACAGTTGATGACGTCTCGGAGGTGAGGTGCTATGACGGAGTCTGCTTTGTTAAAGATGTGGTGAGGGCATGGGTCTGTGGGGGATCCTGAGTGGATGGAGTTTATCAGGCGGATGGTGTCCTCAGTGGAGATTGGGTTCCAGGCGTTGAGGGTGTTCACGGGGGGAAGATGGTCAGTAGATGGTAGGGTGGGTTGGTTTCCGGGTTGGTTGTCAAAGCTGTTGTGGATGTCTGCAATCTTGTTGTGGAAGAATGAAGCTAGGGAGTCGCAGAGGGCTTGAGAGGGGGTGATGTCGTTGGAGTTGGCCGAGGGGTTGGAAAATTCCTTGACGATGTTGAAAAGTTCCTTGCTGTTGTGGGCGTTGTTGTCAAGTCGATCCTTGAATGCTGTTTTCTTGGCTTTTCGGATCAGTTGGTGGTGAGTGCGGGTGGCGCTTTTGAAGGCGTCCTTGGTGCTGGTGGTTGGGTCTTTTTTCCAGGCCTTTTCAAGGGAGCGGCAGAGTTTCTTGGACTTCTTGAGATCATCGTTGAACCATGAGGCTTTCTTGCTGCCAGGTTTGCTTTGACGTTTTTTCAGTGGGGCTAATGAGTCGGCGGTGTAGATTGGTGCCGGTGTAGGAGTTGGACGAATGAGTTATTTACAAAGTCTAATCTTCTGGCAGACTCGTGTTCAGGTAGAGGGTGAAAAGAATGCGGGGAAATAGTAGGAGGAGGTGTGAGCTGAGTGTTGTGTATGAATGGGACTCGAAAAATGAACAGAGCATAGCCCACCAAAAACATCATTATGCTACACAACATAAAAATGCATATTACCAAAAATCGTTTTCTTGCCATTACAGAGCATATTTTCTTTTCAAAGTTCGTAGATCTAGCGGGTCTCTCTACCCTTGAAAACTCCATCCTCTAGTTGCTGCCCGCGGTGGGAGGTTGATTCTGCTAAGGAGGGCTTTCTGTTCAGTCCAGGGTAACTCCCTTGGACCAACCAGAATCGTCGACCTAAACGTCTCCAGCTGCACTCCTTAAGCTGGCAACCGCGACCCTAGCAGCAGAACCGGATGGCGGTTCGAAAATCAAAAATGAGCAAGTTCCCGGGGTGAGAGAGCTGTATAGTCAAAAACAGTTCTTGGGGGAAAGAAAAACCTTATTAGTTTATTTTTATTAGTTCGTTATTCTTGGCCTCAGATTATATTGTTGTTTCCCAGGCACAGTGTGATCTTCAAACAATATTTCAGGTTCTGTAGTGTCCAACTGCATTGACGGTGGCACAAATCCTTGTAGAATGTGGTCGCTCTCCTTTTCTGTACCAGTTCCTTTCAATCGTGCATCACTGAAGGGTATAAAGCGAGGGACAGTCTCGGTCTCCGAGTCAGAGATCCCCTCCTGGACCCACCGGTCATACGGAAGGGGCAACTGGACCCTTTTGCAGTGGTTCCCATGCACCCAGTGTTTTTTTCCTTCGACTCGGACGGCGGATCTGGTCGAGAGAAGGACCAAGTGGGGGCCGGTCCATCGGGGCTGGTCGTTCCTCGGTCGCTGGAAGTTCTTCACGAGGACATAGGTACCAGGATCGATGGGGTGTCCTGGAGCCTCAGAGGCCGGAGGCAGACTGTCGTGGACCTGTTGGTGTAAAACACGCAATTTAATTGTCAATTCGTGCAAATAGTCAAGCAGTACAGGGTGCTCTATCTCGCTGAGTTTCTTGGGCCTCAGCACTCCCCATATATTAGCTGGGCGACCGAACACGATTTCGTGTGGGCTAAGTCCCAGTCTAGAATGGACAGTCATTCTGGTAGATAGGAGTGCCAAAGGCAGGGCGTCAGGCCATTTAAGACCTGTACTGGCTTGGATCTTGGCCAACTTTAGTTTTAACGTGCCGTTGTAGCACTCTACTAAACCAGCTGATTGTGGGTGATTTGCAGCGTGAAATTTCTGGTGTATGCCTAGACATTCACACACTCTCTTCATCACTTGTCCCAAGAATTCACTTCCATTATCACTCCAGACCATTCTAGGCATACCAAATCTAGGGAAGAATTCTTTGACAAGGGCCTTGGCTGTGGACAAGGCAGTATTGTCCTTAAGGGTATACGCTTCCACCCACCTGGAGAAGGCGCAAACGACAACAAGCACATATTTCAGATTGTTGCACCTCTCCATGTGGATGAAATCGAGCTGCAAGGCCTCGAACGGATACGTTGGAGGCGCAAAATGACCAGCTGGAGTTGGAGTTCCCCTACCAGGATTGTGCTTCAAACACACCATACAGTTCTTGACCAAGTTCTCTGCACACTTTGGGATGCCACTATTCTGCCATACTGGGGCCAACAACTTACAGATTCCTTTCACACTGATGTGAGCCATTCCAAGAGCCATTGTCACCACTGCAAGTACATACGCGTCGGGTAACAGCCATCGTTGATGCTCTGACAAGTCGACCCAACAATCATTCACATCCAATCTACCCTTACTTTCTCTCCATTCATTCGCCTCTTTCTCAGTGGCCTCGGACTGAATGGACTTCACACTTTCAATAGTGTCCTCACACATACCCACATCAGCAATCCATCTCGCAGGACCCACACCATACATTCGACTCATTGTGTTCCTTGCAGTCACTTTCGCGACTTCATCCGCAAATGCATTCCCACGACCAACATCATCTTGAATCTTTCTGTGTGCACTGCATTTCACAATCGCAACTTGTAGTGGCAAGGTCAGTGACTCGAGAAGCTCGTTAACTAGCTGACCATGTTGTATTTTCGTGCCATGTGATGTCAAGAATCCACGTTCACGCCACAATCGCCCAAAACTATGAGCCACGCCGAAGGCGTATTGGCTATCTGTATACACATTCACTCGTTTTCCTTTTGCCAACACACACGCTCTTGTAATTGCAATTAACTCTGCTGCTTGTGCAGAATTGTGTGGGATACGTGCAGTCTCTACAATCGTGTGCAATGTTGTCACTGCATATGCTGCAGTTGTATCACCATTTGGCAACTTGAAACATGAACCATCAACCCATAAAGCATCATTACATTCAGGAAGGGGAGTGTCCTGTAAGTCTACTCTCCCTTTTGTCTCTTCTTCTGTCCTAAAACAGCAATCATGTATTTCGACCTCATCTGTCTCTGCTGAAATGGGCAATAGCGTGGCAGGGTTGAGTGTATCGCACCTTTTTATGTGTATGTGACTCGCTAATAGTGTCAGCTCATAACTTGACAGTTGAGCACTAGTTAAGTGCTGTGTCCTTGTTCTGTTTAGCAAAATGTCTACTGCATGTGGGACCCTAACGATCAGTGTATTATTCATTACTATTCCAGCAGACTGTCGAATACAGACAGCTGCTGCAGAAGTGGCCCTCAAGCAACTTGGTAATGCCTTAGCTACAGGATCTAGAGTCGCTGAGAAGTATGCGCATGGACGCTGTTTGTCCCCAAAGGATTGTGTCAGGACTGATAACGCGCAACCTTCCTTCTCATGGACATATAATGTAAAAGGCTTACTGTAGTCAGGGTTGCCCAACACAGGAGCTGAACACAATGCATCACGCAACTCGTGAAAACTCTTCTGACAATCTCCAGACCAAGGCACAGGATTGGGTGTATCTTTACGGATTAGTGCCAGCAAAGGTTTGGCCAACAATGAGAAATTGGGTATCCATTGCCTGCAATACGATGTAATGCCCAAGAAAGCACGCACTTCTCTCTGTGTCCTTGGGACACCCAATTTTGCAATTGCCTGTATTCTCTCTGGGGTCAGTCTCCTTCCCTCCTTCGATAAGATGTGATCTAAGTAGGTCACTTCTTGTCGCCAAATTGCAATTTCGAAAGAGAGACTTTGTGCTTCATGTCACATAAATGACGCAACAATGACAATGTGGCTTGCTTGCAAATCTCTTCAGTATCTGCAGCGACTAACAAATCGTCTACGTACTGAATAAGAGTCGCACCATCAGGTAGAACAATCGTGTCAAGTTGTGATTTCAGAGCTTGACTGAATATAGATGGACTTTCACAGTAGCCCTGAGGAGCGCGTTTGAAGCGGAAGATTCGTCCTCCTAAATTGATGCCAAAAATATCTCTGCTCTCCTCAGCAATCGGGATGCTGAAGAAAGCGTTCTTCAAATCAATCACCGAGAACCAAGAGGCTGAAGCTGGAACCATAGTCAACAGGGCAGTAATGTCGGGAACAACTGGAAATTGTGGCACGACGATCTTGTTCACTTCTCTGAGATCAATCACAAATCTGTACTCTGGTGGCTGAGATGGGTCAGTACGTTTTAAGACTGGTAAAATAGGACTGTTACAAATGTTGCCTGTTGTCTCTTCAATGACATCTTTCTCAATCAGATCGTAAATGATCGCTAACAACGCCTTTTCACATTCGCTAGAGATCTTGTATTGGGGAATACGTGGCAACCTAACGTTGGCTCTCAATGTTATGACATATGGCGCTATCTCCAAAAGACCCACATCGTTGGAACCAGTAGCCCAAAGTATATCTGGAAAACACGACAATTCAGTTGGAATATTCTCCTTTGACAAATACATTGGGGAAATTACTTCCTTTCCTAGAGTAAGTTGTACTCTCGAAGGAGAACAGTGCAAAGTTGCATATAATCTCTTTAACAAATCCAAACCTAACAAATTTTCGCCACAACCTGTTGTAAGAATGAGGGGTGCTTCCAATTCATATGGGCCAACAGAAAGGGGCATAGGACTAGAAATCGGGTTTCTAACCGGGGCGCCAGAAAAACCTACTGAAACATTCATTTCGCCAGACAAAGGTGCGCCAGGAAGTTTTGAGTGCATAATAGAACTTTTTGTAGCACCAGTATCCAGCAGAAAAGGTTCTGGCACTCCTGATGTAATCACCTCTACATAAGGTCCATTCTGATCTACTGGAACTGAAACAACTCCCTCTCTTTGTCCATGGCTGTCCTAGCAACTATTACCCTCATTCTCGTTTTCTTCATAGTAGTCATCAGCATAGCACTGGGCTGACCTAGAAGACGCATTATTCTGTTGATCAAAGCTATTCATAGAATTCTGAGGCGGAAAAGGACTGGCATTCTGGGGGAAATTTCCACGGCCCCTACCCCTAGGAGCTTGTTGAACACCTCTACCTCTTGCACCAGAAACACCATTTAAACGTCGCAATAAAGCTGGACAGCTATTCTTGAAATGACCCTCTTCCTTGCAATATGCACACTGATTGGGACCATACGGTAAACGCTGTTGAGAATACTCATTTCTTTGTGAGTCTCTCGAATACTGCTGAGGTTGCTGATAATCAGGCTGACTAGTAGTGCGAGGCGGATAGGCTTGCTGGAGAAGGACTTTAGTTTTCAAATCTTTAGTCTTTTTGTCTGCTTTCTCTAGCTCGTCTTTGCGCCTATTTTCGTAGTACTGGGCTGTGGCCAAAATCTGTGCTGACGTGGAAACAGCCCAAGCACTCTCTGAATCTTTCAATTTATTACACAGTTCAGGAAGCAGATTATGTACGAACTTGTCTACAAACAATCTTTGGCCACCCTCGGTAGCCATATCCTGACCACTGTGGTCAACAAAAGTCTCTTCGAATCTTGTGAAAAAGTCAGACACATTCTCATCTTTTTTCTGCTTGCACGCAGACAACTTGTCCCAATTCACACGTAATTCAGGCATTAAGGTCTTCATGTATGCGATAATTCTACCAGGAAGTTCTGCTACTAAAGGCTCGGGTTTAGAGCCACCAACTTGTCTAGCATCAGCAGCAGTGATATTAGCCCATGTGTCACCTATTTCTTGGTCATGATCCGTATGACGAATCTTACTCCATAAAGGCTGTGGAACAACGTTCCCAAACAACATGTCTACATCTGCTAAATTCATTATACATGAGCTGGCAGTCTGTGATAACTCCTTGTAATACCCTGCAGGATTTTTACGGGGATCAGGCAATGTCTGCTTTAGAGCTAAAACTTCAGATCTTTTCCAGGGGACATGTACCCATACATGCTGAAAATGTGGTAGAATTGCTGGATTCGCATTCGTATCCCCTTCCCTCCAAACTGGAGCTACCTCTCTCATGGGGTACTGTCGCGCCTTTTTCCTACCTAACATGTCATCCTCATATAGTGATCTAGATACGTTTCCCTTACTCCTATAAGATAACAACAAATCCATTGCTCGTTCAACAACGGCACCTACAATCATGCCTTCGTAGAACTTGAAACGTATACGGAATAATTCCTTCATTTTGCGTTTTGGATCATTTGTCTCTAAATCTTCGCAAAGATATACACATATCTCTTCGAAGACATATCTCTGAGTGGGCGCATCCCACTGACGGAAGACTTCCATAACAGACTGAACATCATACTTTACGGTATTAGTAACCCATTTACGTGCTAACTCATTCAGCACTTCTCTTTCCTGGTAATCGGGCAGTTGACTACGCAACTGTCTACGTCCTATTTTAGGGGTCGTCTTAGGCGACCCAAAGAAAGGTGAGAACAGACCAGTGACAGTACTTGCCACTCTCTGTCAAACAGAAGGAGAAGCTTGCGGAGAGGCAGATGTGCCAGAAAAGACAGGCTGATGTAAAGAGGAAGTCGAGGCAGTGGCAGAAGTAGTATCATGATAAATAGTTGGAGCAGTAGGCAAAGCCGCAGAAAGAGCAGACGTAGTATGTAGCAAAGGCGGCGGCCCCTGAGAGGGCTGCGCCGGAGAAGTAGGAACCGGCTGAAGAGGAGCTGGCGTTTGTGTAAGAACTGGAGTTCGTGCACCGGGGCGCGGTATAACAAAGCGCTTCGGGGGTGCAATAGCATCTAGTGCATATGGGGGTGGTGAACTCAGTAAATGGGACATTAATGGATCCTTCTCTGATGTCTCTTTTGAACCTTGTCCCTCATGTGGCAACATTGGGTAGCATTTATCTACTGCTAACTTCTTACTTCTGAGCATTTGTTCACTCTCTTGCTCTTCCTCATTATCCCTGTATGCTACGGCGGCTTGCACCATTGACATACCTCTTTTATTTTTCATAGGTAATTTAATTTCTTTCTGTTTGGCTTCTTTGCGCCATAAGCGAAAAGAGTCAAACATCGCCGGCCGGGCTTTTTTCTTGAAAAGTTTGACCTCGAGATTATCTAAAATTTATGCGTCAAAGCTACCATATTGGGGCCATTTTAAAACACCATCTTTGCAGGTGTATCTGATCCATACTTCATTGTATGTGATGGGACCTACTCCGTGCTTCACATAGAGCTCATATGTTGGAGTTCCGACCGGAGGAACCGGACACGAGTCCTCTAATCGGGAGTCCTTACTACAACCAAGACAAAACAAGTTTCCAAGTCTGCTAAGACCAGGCATTTTCGCTCACTAGTCTAGCTTCAAACTTCAAAGGATTATCGATTACGATATTCTCGTGAATACACGAATCCCTCGGTTTTGGCGCTTGCAAGTTCCAAACAAGGTGTATCTCAAGGATACCAAGACTAAGAATCAAACTAAGGACTGGGAGACGCTCCACTTATACTTAACTGAAGTATTGATGATCGATGACGTCACTAGAAGACTCGTCTATCGTTTTGCTCTACCAAGGATCACTGGGTCCAAAACAGGGCGATAATCAGGGCAGCAGTCCTTCGTAGCCGTCGGGACGCGGGGAACCTTGCAGGAAAGACCTTCGGAACCACATCGACATACAGGGGTCGCTGAAGTGGCTGGCCGTCCTCTGGAATTTTCACACGAAGCTCCTCACGAACATCTGGCTTGGACCGTCACCGCTTGATACCGCCCCGAGTTGGGTGCCAACTGAGGTGCCGGGTTTTTAGGAACCCGGTGGTGCCAGGGGATAACACCCGAAGACCTCTGAGTTCTCCCTGTTCCGGACCACAGAAACACGGAGTCTTCTAGGTGAAGTCAGAGATCGAGTTTTATTGGTTGCAACCAAGTAACAAGTGTCCTAGAAGTACAACAGCACGGGATGTAGATTCTCAGGAGACTGTTCGTTTTTACAGAACCAGCCTTCTCCCTTTATACCAAAATATATGCTCTAGGCAAGAATTCTTTAGTTTACAATACGGTTATACACATATTTCCTAAACATTGAAAAAGGCAAAGTCACAACGTTAAACCCATATTTTAGATGTCCAGTTTGTGATAGATGACCCAGCCAAACCCAGAACTCCCATCAGATATCGATGAAACCCCAATAAAATCGGGCACCTCCTCATCGTAAAACCGGCCATAAACAAGAAACATGGACAGGTGTATGTGTGTGGATAACATGGTTTGTATGCAGTAAATGGTTTATGGCATGTTGTGTCTTGATGCTATCTTACTCGGCCACTGGGCGAGGAACTGCCTGAACAGGTTTGGCTGGAGGCAGTGGAGTCAGCTTGGCCAGGTCATTGGGAAGTCAGCTAAGGTGGACGTGTCCTTTCAGATCAAACTCGGCCTTAATCAATTGACTATATGTGGGCAAACCACAAGATGGATGCCGTTCACAAAATGGAGTCCGAGGGTTCGAGACGGAAACCCCGATTTAAGGGAGGTAGCATCGCTCAATCAGGACGCAAATGCATAGGGGTAATGTCCTAATCATTACCGGTCTGCCGGTACCAAATTCGTCAGGGTACGATGATATTTTGTGACGCGAGTGGTGGTCTAGGTACCGTATTATAGCAGGGTCCAGATTTTCAGAACCAGAGACCCTCCTTTTGCCCTTATATAGGCAATGACTCATGCTAATCTGAGTCCAGATCTGTATTCGTGAAGTCATGGAGATGCTGTTGCAGCATCATCCTATTGCTTAATTCATCCCTTGACACAGGCTTCCTTATACATGATGTAGCACAGAGGCCACATATTGCAGGAGCGCACTGCACAAACAGGCAGAACAGGAACAGAATGGCTAAGACCATCCCAACGAATATCAGAATTTTCCATCCCCAGGCAGATATCAGTTCCCAGAACCATCCTAGCAAGGACCAATCTCCTTTGTCTACGTGATGGGAATCAGAGATCTTGTGCAGTTTGGAGATGGCCTGGTACACTGTCGGAGCATTATCAGGGATGAAAATGCAGCAACTGGATTGGATCACTCTTCATACTCCACCACGGTCTGCAAGTATGACATCTAGGGCAACCCTATTTTGAAGAGTCATAATTCGGTCCGAATCGAGCTCTGCAGTCAAGTTACTAAGGGCACCAGCCATATCAATCACGGCGGATTCAACTACCCTCGTCAATTGGCGAATGTTCCTGCTGTTCACCATAGGCCCCCAAAACGGCAGAAAACCCTTTGTGAAGTCTCCAAACTCCTACTCCGCAGTGTCGTCTTTACTCACGACACCCCTAACTGTCCTTGTCCGATGGTAATCTGCCTCTGCCGTGTAGGTGGGTGGCAGCAAAAACGAGACAAAACATGTGCCCGAGAAGTCAGGGGGCAACCATGTATACACTCTATCGTGGCAGACGAAGTACGTACCCTTGGCCGCTAAGAATGAAGGGGAGATCCGAGAGGAGAAAACATAAGTCTCAGTACATACACTCTTCCCTAACTGAGCTCCAGGGTTTTTGCCATTTCCCTGCAGACATAGGTGACCTCGGTGGGGTACTATCCAGATCGGGGAGGATTTAGTTGATTTCTGACTCTCAGCTAAGGAAATCCCATACTGAGTTACATTCCATCGACTATAAGGCGTCAACTCATCTCTGGGAATCGTTCTGTATGTGTCGACATCCCTACTCATATTTATAATTCCCGCCACTAGTGCCTTGTTGCTTGAGTTTTTCCCCGGAACATATGGTTTGAGGGCAAACAGGAACATTGCTCGAAGTGTCTGTTTTAGGTCAGAAGCGCCGGGACACTCCTCGGAGTAGCTGAGCGCTATACAAAACATCCCCTAACATAACATAACATAACACCTAGGGCAGCGACTCCGCCACCGGAGTGCAGGCAGATCAACTGAAGTTGGATTTCGCCCTGCTCAGATCGAGCATCATGGAGATCTCGGCGGGGACGTCCCTGGCAGTTGTAATACTGGGATGGCAAACAGGGAGCTGTGAGAACGCGCCCGGTCCCGAAGGAGGTGCACCGCGATGCTGCCGACCCCAGCTCTATCCTACGGACAGGAGTGGCTGCTGTGAGCCGCGGTCTGGTCCTGACACCTTGGACAGTCAATTGGGACGAAACCGGACATCCGTCTGTGAGAAACTCCAGCTCAGAATGACGGGACCGGAGAGCGGCAGAGTTTCCCCAAGATTGGGCTGCGGGCTCTCGAGGTCGCCAGATGAGAGCTGTAATCTGCGGCATGCCTCCAGTGTAACCCACCGGGAAACCGAGGCGACTGTAGGCAGACTGTCCTTTCAGCAGGATCGGTGGAGAGCTGAGAGAGTGACTATTGGCAACGCCGCAGGTGGCCCTCAGGAGCCGCTTGGGTCGCAAGGTTTATTCCAGAGGCACTTCACAACGTTCTGTGGGAGCCTGGAGACAGTGAGTGAAGGGGCAGCCAGGATTACCAGCAATACCAGTGGGAAGCCAGGGGAGCGGAGAGAATCATATGCACCCCGCCATTTTGGGACGATCTCCTAAAGACACTCTTGTCCTATCGGCCGTCTTATCGACCTTGGTCCATATATCTCCAGTCCCACCGGTCTCTAGCTGGGCGACCTTTCGAGTGACTATCTTCTCCACAGATTTACTCATCGTTTGTGATCTCATCACTCATCACCCCCACCCGTCACCCTCCCTCACTCTCTTTCTACCTTCCCTATTCCTTTTCTCTCTCCCCTGAATTTCTCCCCACTTGCCTGCTTTTTCCCTATGCCTGAGCCATGCTTCTGTAACTCATAAATATATATATGTAAATATGTAATATATAACTGTCTAAGCCTAATCGCTGTTAAAATGTAATCCTGTGTGAATTTAATATTTGTATATATAGAACTCTAACCACTTGTATATGTAGTAGACCTTTGTACTTACAACCATTCCTATTTTATTTTGAGTATTTTCGTTTGTATCTCTTCCTTGAGTAACTTTACAACTTGGACATTTGCAATTTTCTTCTGTTTGTATCTTTTCCTTGAATGACTTTACAACTTGTACATTTGCAATTTTTTCTGTTTGTACAGCGCTCTGACACCTTCAGGTAATGTTCACACTATGTAAAATCACATTAAATAAATAAATAAATTATTATTGTTTCCAAAAAGAAAGTTGTTTATAATATTGTTTTTAAGTTATTGTTATGTTTTAGTATATATTTTCAATGTATATGATGTACACTTTTTGTATACTTATTGTTTGTTTCTTAATATACTTGTTACACTTAGTAGTTATTAAATTAAATGAATTACATTTTTGTCATTTATAGTATCGTAGCAGGTTGTGAGTATATTGGGGTGCAGGGTGGGATGTAGTTTAATAATACTACATTAATAATTCGTTTTTTATTAATGTTATTTATGTAATTGATAATTAATTATGTTAATTTTGAAATAATTTTTGGTAATGAAAATTTTAGGTGCAGGCTTATAGAGATACAGGGTGGGAAGTAATTTCATGTTAATTAATTAGTAATTAGTTAATTAATATTATTTATTTAATTGATAATTAAATATGTTAATTGAGTATTTTCTCATTTGTATTTTATTTGCACGTGGTGGGGTTTATAGGGGAACGGGGTGGGAAGTAAATTAGTTTTAATTAATTAACAATTTGTTGTTAATCAATACTATTTATTTAATTGATAATTAATATGTTAATTGCATAATGATATTTTTTATGTTTTATTGTAAGTGCAAATGTTGGGGTTTGTAGGGGTATAGAGTGGGAAGTAAATACATTTGAATTAACTAATAATTAGTTGTTCTTTTTTTAATTGATAATCAATTATGTTAAATATGTAAATTTTGTTATGTTAGTTGTGGGTTGTGGGGTTTATAGGGGTACATGGTGAGAAATAAATTGACTATAAACAATTTATCTTAAGGGGCCGCCCTTTCAAAAAAGTCCCTGCAATGGGACCGCACAACAAGGTTCCTGCATGGGTTGGACTCGCTAACTATGTTAATAGTGTAAATAATTATTTTTTTAAAGTTACGTTTTAGGTGTGGGTTCTGAGTTTTGTAGGGCTGTAGGGTGGGAATAAACTAACTGCTTTACATATATATATATTTTTTACAAATAATTTTAAATTAATATTAATAATATTTGTAGTTATGTGTGATATGTATTTAACATTGTAATATGCATTTATTTTATGTAATGTTTAATATAATATATATTTGCACTCCTTTTTGTTTTATATATCTGTATTTTTGTTTGTTAACTACGTTTTTGAATTATTTTATTATGTTGAATAGAATGTTGCACCTACTGGAGTGGGAATAGTGAATTTTACCCCTGCGCAATCCAACCCTTTCAATATTGTTGCAATAATTGAAGTGGAAGAGCAAATGTTATCCCTCTTCAATCCAACGCTTTCCCTCCTGCTGCACTTATTGGAGTTATTTCTATCTCGGCAAGGATAGCACTGTGCTAATCCTGTGCTTAAAAACTTCGATAGAAAAGCCGACATTTGAGATGAGCAGATCTAGAGTGTGGCTGGTGTTGAGAGTGCTCTATACAGAAACTGCTTTCCACCTAATCTTGAGAACTACCCAGAGTTATCTGCTTCTTTTTTGCATAATGTATTCTTCACTCTATGCCTGAAAGGGTATTTTTTTAACTTATACTGGGTGCTCCCTTGTGTCTGGACAAAACTATACCTTTCTGAAGAGCTCTAATTAGAGCCAAGTACTGTGTCAGAGGTTGCTTTTACTGATTTCAGGTTGGCTTGATTGGTATTTTACCAATTCAAAGTTGTAATACTATGCCTGGAGTGGTAAATGGCTTTTGTCATTTTACAGCTTGGCAAGGACAGCACTGTGCTAGTTCTATGCTTAAAGAGATTGCTGTAGAAATGGCAAAAAACTTTGTCCATTTCTATCTCGGCGTGGATACTACCCAGAGTTCTCTGCTTTTTTTTTGCATAATTTATGTGTCACTCTATGCCTGAAAGGGTATTTATTTGACTTATATATTTATATATATATATATATATATATATATATATATATATATATATATATATATATATATATATATATATATAGATATAGATATATATACATACATACATACATACATATATATATATATATATATATATATATATATATATATATATATATATATATATGCAACAGCTGTAGTCTTGCGCCACACCGCCACGAGATAGCAGAGATAGGAAAGACCACGCAAATCCAAAATGTAATATCTTCGGCAGAGATTTATTTAAAGAAGAGTCACCAAATCTGACGTGTTTCGGGCGTCCGCCCTTGTTCACAGATCATCAGGTAATGAACCATACAAATATATGTATTTAATTGTTATATTCTTTCGTTCTTTAAAAAATATCAATTTTTAAGTAAATATATATTTTATTATATATGTGCATTTAACTTTTTTATCATAAGTTTAATTTGTTATAGTTGAAATATATATTAAATATATTTTACATGTATTAAATTAATGTTACTATTTAAATTCTAAAAATTTTTTAAATTTTTTATATATTTTAAATAGGATATTTAATGCAACGATAATAATGTCAGCATTATTATTTTTTTGATATTTTTGTACATTATAAGTAGAGGATGACAATATTTTTGATAATATTTTGGTCACAATATTTTGGTATGGTGGTATTTTTTCAGTGAACCTCTAGATGAGCATTGAATGATTGAACATACCTGTTTTTTTTTATAGCGAAACTGGTAAGAAATAATTTATTGTGTTCTTCAGAGTGAGGGTACAATATATTAAAGGATACACTGGTTTGTCAGTTGCAACTTTCAAAAAGTGTGAAGAGAGTCACAACAAATAGTGTGTTTCTCCTTATCCGCACAGCAGTTGATAAAAATCACATTCTGGATGTTGAACCGTTCTAGTTTAATCTGTGGTTTAACCCTTCAGGAGGAACAGCGTTGTCTACATTTCGCTTATAGCTCCTACTGGGTGTACCCATTGCTCCTACTCGGTGTACCCATTGCTCATCTGTTCTCTGTCCACAACTAACAGCCTGCAAAGAAAGGATGATAATAGGCATCCTCATTTAACCCAAATCATCCCTTCCAAATGATGTGTTGACCACCCACATGTGGGAAGGGACAGGGATTCATTCTCGAATTATATAATTTCCTGAGTACCAAAGTGAATGTAAGGAATGCCTCTCCTGATTAGGTTTTACCTTCTGATTCACTTGAAAGAAGTAGATTGTATAGAGGGATTATCTATTAATTCCAGCAAACACAATAAAAAAGTACATATTTTCTCTAAATGTAATAAGCAATGTCCTTGCAGAGACACAACTATAAAAAATAAGTAAGAATATGACCCGTGGTGATGCCTCCTGCCATATTCTGAGGTTTTTCGTGTCTGGTGGGCTTTTTCTGGGCGTTCCCAGGGCGTTGTTTTTAAAAACAGGCACCGCAATTGAATGTCAAAAACAGTTCCTGCACATCATGAACTCGAAAGTCCATGCCATGCAGGAACTGATGGATGTGCACACATATGCACCTCTCTGTGCATCCACATGGTGTGAGGCACAAGAGGGCCCTGTACGGCCCCTTTTGTTTCCCCTTTGCCAGTGTTTGTATGGAGGAGGAACCGCCATGTCAACCCTGGTGGAGAGGAAACTCGTAATATGCTTGGCAGGGCCATGGCAGTCCGCCAAGCATATTGCGGCCTCAGAACCGCCACGCCACCTCCAGAGAATGGGGGTGGCGGTCCCATGGTGGTACCACCGCCTGAGTAATATTCATGCGGCGAGAAATGCAATGCCCCACGCAAGTCTGGCGATTCTCAGACTGCCGGTTTTGTAATCGGGCCCTGAATTTTTAGCTTGCATAATTACCAGGACTGATCTTTGAAATTTACTGACTTCAAATACATACTAAAATTTACTCAGATCATTATTAATTTATAAAGACTAAACATCTAAAGGCACAAATATTTATAATATTATCAATAAGTTTAATACATGTCACAGTATGCATTGAAGTAAAAGCTGAGGTAAAGCATTAAGATTGGTGTCAAACACTGATACCATGTATTTATTTGAAAATTATTTAAAATCTAGGAGCCATATTATCAAGAAATGGTGATGAATTATCACCGCTTTTATCGGTCCAAGTTAACACCAGAACCTGGGCTTCTATGGGAATTCACAAGGGCATATTATTAGCCCATTATCGCCTCTTTAGCAGCAGTTTCCTGCCGATAAAAGCGGCGATAATATATCGCCCTTTCTTGTTAATATGGCCCTAAGAGACAACTGAGCAGACTGGATTGTGAGTACAAAGGTATATACGAGCCTCATGTATGTATTGGGAACAAAACACACTACAACCTAAAGTGGCATCCTACTGTATGAGTGTGAGTATAATTTCATTCTCAAAGTAATACAGTGGGATGACACGTTGTACAACATTATTGGTGCACGTCAGACATATCTAATTAAAAAAATATATATATTTTAAGCAAGTGTTCACAAGGCTGAGTGATCACAAGATGTAAAGTGAGTGTAATTTTAGACATACATGGATATGAAATATAAACACTGTATTTCAAATCTCATAACTTCTATAAGATAATTTTTTGCCTGGAGTCTAACATCATTAATGTTTTCTGGTTTTGACAATATGTTCCTTTCAAAGGTAAGGCATTTAAATGTCATATTACATTGTACATAGACTGAGATATGAAAGTTAGCTGAGGCTACCAGGAAAGCATGCAATATAAGCTATTATGTTAGGTTTTCAGAAACTGGAAGGTCAAATACATTGTTTACTCTCTCACATCTGGGCTGTGTTCAGGTGGACAAGGACCAACATACAGACAGCTGCCTTTCTGTTATGAGAATTGGAACAAGCATTTGCAATGCAATAGGTCTCGCAATTGCGAGTGTTTAAGCTATTGGCATTGTAAATGACAATGTATTTTATTTATGTTTTGATAATTAACATATAAATAAAAGGCATTGTCATGTACAACGCCAGTAGCTCAAAGAAACTCTTGTAAACACAAGACCTATTCAAAGAAGTGGCCACCATTGTCTCGGGCTGTTTAGAAACTGAAAGTGCGCTAGACACACTGAATGTTGCAGGAAAGCATGTCGTGTCTGCAGTAGGAGAAACCATTTAAAGAAATAGTGCTTACAGACTAAAAAAGAGTCACAGTGTAACAACCGAAGAAAAAGTGCCAGTGCTTATGTAAGGTTATGAATGGCGAGACAGCAGTACTAAGGAGGGACTAACAAGCCCATGTACACATCAGAAGGGAGCATTTACGAAGGACAATGACACAAGCTAATGACAAATATGGGTTGAGCATGAACGGGGCTTCTATTCCATTCTCCAATACAGCATGGCTCACAGAGCAGCACATGTGCTGCCCAGGCTCGACCCAAAAAAACTACATTAACAGCCTGTGTACCTTTTAAGAAAATGTGTAAATAGTGGATGGAGCTTGAGGAATGGTACGGCACAGAGTCACAGACTAAAAGAAACAACAGACCGATTTTTCCTTACACAACAAGTATAGCAAAACTTGAGGCAGGATTGGCCTCCCTAACACACAAATCAGGCAGTAAGTAAAATAATGCAATCTCCTCTTAAGCTGACCATGCAGTCAGTACAGGGTTTTCTAATGGAGAATTTGTATAAATCATTAGTAAACCAAAGCTACATTACATCTCTTTTCTTTAAAGGCTATTTCATCATCATCACAAATTATTCAAGTCTCCAGAGCAAATGCAGACATCTCCACAGATTTTCAACATGAGCGTCCATAAAACGGAAACTGGAAAGAAACATTTGTCTCACATTTGGGGTTTTTTCTGGAGGGGGGGGGGATAAGCTATTTTGTGTTTGGAAAATTTAAATGTGCTTCTTTCATCTCTTCCCAGACTTGGGTATTTTCAGTTTTTACTGCTTTTGTATTTATGAAAGTCATCTGGACTAGAACGATCCCTATTGGATCTCATAAATTCTACAGCGCATCCTGACTGAAGAAGTTGCCCCTAAAAAGCATTCTTTCTTTAACGTCTAGAGCGCTTGTTTGCTTTTCCCTAAAGTGAACTTTCTTGAAGTCCTGTAAAGTCACAAAATTCCACCTAGTCACTCTAACCAGACTAACTATTGCTTACTGGAAAATGGGAATATTTGCAGAAAGGGATGGGTCTTTAAAAGTAGTCTGAATGAGTCAGCTCCAGACCACCCAACCTTAGAACACCAATGCCTGATACAGCACTTATTCTGTATAGGTAGATGGCTCTACAAGAGAGGTCAGGGGGTTGAAACCGGACTGATTCTGCCCCCACTTAACCAACCTTTCCAAGCCCCATGTCAGAAGCCCAGACACTAACTCACATAACCTATAAGTCTACCTCTGAGAGCAATATGTAGTAAACGCAGAATAAAGGATTACTTTAGGGGGCCCTTTAGCGCACTCTCCTACCTCATGACCGGCTCTAAATATGTTACACAATGTGGGAGTAAAGTTGTGGCCACCACTGTGTAGTAAACATACTGGAAAAGGTTTTGACAAAACACAAGGATCGACCACATCAGTTTTGTGCCGCCTGCGAGCCCCCCCCCTCCCTCCAATATCTGGCCCATTACAAACTTTGAATAACAAACCGCAGTGAAAGAATTTCATCGAACAACAGACTGTTTTAAAGCGCAGAGATTTTTCCTGTGGTTTACTGTAAAGACAGAAGTTTTTCACACAATAATAAGGATTACAATTAACGTTCTGAGACAGCCATGTGACTGACCTTATCTTAACCCGACTGGCGCTGGAGGTGAAAACTGATCCACTCTTGCATAGCCACTTTTCTGAGGAAGCAGAACGGACTTGTCAAACACTGCCTCCACTTAAGGCTTTTCAAGGGCAGATGAGCAAACTTTATCCCAGCCCTGCCGCCCTCCGTAAATCTTTGCTGTGCTAGGAAACCAACTTCATTTTGGCCAGCACCTTAAAAAGGAACAAGCTGGCTCCGTGGAGCCGATGGGGGGAGGGAAACTGAAAGCACACAATGCGCACGCTGCCAGCCTCCAGGGACAGGAGATGTGCATGTGTACGGAGTGCACATCTCCTGTCCGCCCGTGCACATCTCCTGTCGGCGCGTGCCACCTCCTGTCTCCCTTCCAGCACCAAAGCGGCAACAATAGAGGCTCGATAGTGAAGCAGCGCATGCACTGCGTTCGCTAGCGAGTCCTAAAAACAAATAGAGCTTATTAGGTATTCATTTGACCACAGCGACTTCATGGGTCAAAATACCAAATACCTTGAGCTATAAAGAATGCTAGAAAATGGCAAAAAGGATGGATTTAATTATATGGGGGATTAAGTTTAAAGTTAATATTTGTGTATCAATAGTGCAATGGCATGCCATGATGGATGACAATACATTCATTTATACACATATGCAAAGAGGAGACTATTTTACAGCCATCAGTGTTACAGGAAATCCTGTATTCACATTTCCACCCATTTTATTTTGCAGTCTGGTATTGTGGCCTCTGCTGTAGCTGAGACCTGCTGACCATATCCTAGCAATATGGTGGTGATTGAGTCCCCATCCATCATGAAAGGGGAGTTTCCAACCATTTCTAGTGTGGCAGGGAATCGGATCAGTGTTTGTGAATACCCGAAATACTAAAAAACGCAAAAAATTAAATTACTTATAATGAAAATTACCTGCCTAACTACAAAAGAAAATACATCAAATTTAAAAATAAAAATCATTCCCGATAGAAAATGTCGCCAATAAAGTAATTAGGACATAACACAAAATTACTAATTAACATAATGAGCACAACAGAGACATTATACATGAACAATTGTCTATTATTTATTTTACGCATAATACCATCATATTCCCCTAACAAAAATAACACAACACTTAAAATACATGTGTAACATGTAAACATTAAACATTAAAGAAATAAAATACCACAAAAATTACACAATTAAAAATATTAAATAATGTACATATTAATGTTCAACTAAAGTTTTCATTAATCCAACCTTACCTTAACCTGAACAATGAGGTAATGCTAAATTTAAATATATTTTATTATAATTGACTTCTCATACCATTGCCCTTGAACCCCAACTACCCAGTACTAAAATATAACTTTATATTATTAGTAATAGAGGTGAAATATACATCAATATGATCACCGTGCTCAAAATAAACAGACAAATATGACAGTTAAATTAAGCCTTTTACATATTTAATAATCAAATAGAAAATTAATTTACATTAAAAATTAATTACTATTTAATTAAAATTATTTATAATTTGATTAACTTCCTGCCCTATTTCACTACAAACCCATCAACCCACTACTAAACTATACATTTTAAAGTGTGACACTTAAAATCACAAACTATAATTAAATAAATGAATAATAATCCTCACACCTTAAATTATTATATTATCTCAGCAGATTACATTATTTGGAAATAAAATTAGGTTTTACTAAATTAAGGAAAACACTATTGAAAACAACAATGTTCTTGAAAATAATAATATATACCATTATAAACGACATTCTTGCTAAGGATTTTCTGTCCCATGATATTTTGGTTGTAACAATAACATTTATTTTATGTCCCACAATATTTAAAACACAATATTTTCTCCAAACACCCCCGAGGGATGTTGGTGAAGATTCATAAACTTACAAGGCTAACTACACCATTTAAGACTCATTTTACACATACTGCATGTGATTTACTACTTCAGATTTCTCTGCAGTCCCAGCAGTGAATATACAGTGGTAAAATCTATCTATACCTGACAGTATTCCTTTTGTGAGTTTGAAGTTTATTTATTATTGAACGGCTACTTAAAGCCATTGCAAACAGTAAAAACATATAAAACAGTATAACTTGATACAATACCAAGTGTGCCATTGCGATGTGATTTAAAATGTTGCTGCATCATTTAAAAGCAGGTTGAATACATAGGATATAAGATATCGCTCAGGTTACAAAGAGAAGAAGGCTGGTTTCAAGCTTATTTTTTTTAGTCCTTTCCTTTGGGAAACAACTTTTTCAGAAAAATGAGTCTAACGGTGTTTTGATTATTACTCACTTTGTGGTTGATGTTTACAATCGGCCCTTTCCATTTTCGGGAATGTAGATTGGTGTTACATTTGTGCATAAAGAATACAACATAACGTGTGAGCCTGTGAGCCTGCGAGAGGGACTGCAAGCCCCAGAGAGCCGCGGGGGCCGTCAGGAGACCGCCCCGCCATTCCTACTTTCACCATGGGCACTTTAAAACTCCTTGCGTCTCCTGCTTCGCGGGAGACGCTGCACTACGAACTTGCGAGCCTGAAAGCCTGCGAGAGGGACTGTAAGCCCCAGAGAGCCACGGGGGCCGTCAGGAGACCGCCCCGCCCCTCCTTCTTTCACCAGGGGCACTTTAAAACTCCTTGCGTTTCCCGCTTGCGGGAGACACTGCGCTATGAACTTGTGAGCCTGCGAGAGGGACTGCAAGCCCCAGAGAGCCGCGGGGGCTGTCAGGAGACCACCCCGCCCCTTCTTCTTTCACCAGTAGTATTTTAGGGAGCCTCAACCTCCGCCACGCGGACGCACACTGGGCGAAGCCCGGGACAAAGGCGGGCCCGTTTGAACCCGTTCGAGAACGTATGAGGACGGGACAGGGCCTTTCTCTAACATCTTTACTTAAAGGTTAGTGCAAGCTTAAACCATTTTGCAAGCTGTTATTGACCTATATTACCTAGCAACTCCAAGGCATTGACTCTACTTTGTACCATAAAATGACTTCTCCTATGCGCAGAAAAGGAAGAAAATCTATAGTCGGCAGTTCCATAGTGGGAACCTTGGACCAGTTTCTAATAGGAGCATCTTCGATCCTAGCCCATGAAATTGTACAGACAGAAAAGAGACTTTCCTTGGATATTGCTCTAGAAAAACGTTCTTCATTGGGTAACTTGGCTCAGGCTCGGTTGCCGATACAATTTCATGTTATAGAGTCCATTGAGGCGGGCTGCAACTATGAAGGCCAGGGGAATTGTGTAGTGCACCAAGTTTGAAGCCCGCCTTGCCTCCCTGTAACTGAGGACGTAATACTGAGCTCCAGAAATGTATTTAACCCACCCACTAGTATTTCTCCTGGATCACCGCCCTCATCCGTTAAGACCCAGTCTGCATGTAGCTCTAAGCAGGGTTTGGCCCAACCAATGTCAAGCCTAACTTCTAAAAGAAAACGTGGGGCCACAAACGCGAAAGGAAGGAAAGCCAAAATTCAGAAAGTTAATACTGTTGATAAGAACGCTATACCACCAGTGCTCCATAGTCCGGATCCAGGTCAACTCCCTAGTGAAGCAATAACCTTGTCTTCGACCCCTGGCAACGTGTTACCTGCAGAGCTGGGGTTGGATTTCTGGTCTAAATTGGACTCCATCTTTAAAAAAAGCATGTCTCCCTATCTATGACAGACTTGACATAATTGAAAATAGACTAGTATTCCTTGAACTGTCATTTGCTTCGGCTCAGGCCTGGATTGAAACCCGGGCCAAAGGACTTAAGGACTTATTGACAATCAAATAATTTTGACTGGCCACCTGAATGAAATTGGCCACCTTAATGGCCAGCTGATTAGAAGCAAAACTGTTGAATCTACTGATCCTGTTGTGCCATCGCATATTCCCCCTTTACCTCTCTCGAGTAACCAAGTTGTTCCTAGCCAACCTGTGTTGAGTGGAGGGGCTGTGATGGGGGAAGTCAACAGGGTGGTACCACATAACATCCAAGTGAATTTGGATACCACCTGTCTGCCACTAGTAAAAAGATTACCGTGTATAGATCTTCCTCCCGAATCTATCCCTTATGTGGTGGTACTCGCGGGGTCCCTCCTTTAAGTCAGGATAAAAGGGAGGAGTACATGGACCTCAAGATAAGTGTATTCATTGGCTTAACTTTAATCGTCCACTGCCTATGAAGGTATCGGCTGAAATCTTGTTCGCAAGGCGTGTAGATTGGTTGGGACCTCTGAAGAAGTCTATTGAGGGAGACTATAATCGTTAACTTTAGGGACAGAAGGGCTGCAGAACACATTTGGGAATGGCCCGTGGCAAGCACAGCTACGTCAATACGTTCCTTACCTCTAACCTACTTTTATCCAGCATCACATCTTACCCCCGGAAATATGTTGTCAGCTAGGGGGATAGAGTCTTGGGGTAAGGAAGGAGGAATAAGATTGTTTAATAGATTTGACAGGTTGTCTGGGCTGGAGGATTGCGATTGACGGTCTCCCTTGCCCAGGTATAGGGTATATCCCTTAGAGCTTATTCAGGGAAAACCAAGAAGGAGAATAGATTCAACTGTGGGTAGCATTTACGGTAATGTTGGGATATCAGCCCCTCAACCCAATGGTATAGAACCAGAAGTAGGGAATAATAACCTGGTCCATCAGTGTGATGAGATACTGCTAAAACCACCTATGGAAGTAATAATTTTGATCCCACCTTCTGGGCCGGGTAATGTAAATAGGCAATGTAATTCCTTAGGTAGGGTGGATTCCTGTGGTGGCTTGTCTCGCAAGAATGGGACTACCTCTATGGTATCTTGGAACTTAGCGGGCCTGGGACCTAAATTAGTTTCACCTGAGTAGTCCGATTTTATTGAAAATTTTTACATCTGTCTCTTTCAGGAGACATGGTCAGTAGATCCTGTCTTCCGCTTGGGCTATCTTAACTTTTATGTCCCAGCGGTAAAGAAGGATAGGGACCACCAGGCTGGTGGGCTAGTCATATGGGTTAGGCAGGACCTAAGCTGTAATATTCAGCAAAGTCCTGTATGTAATAACGATATCCTTGTAGTGAGATTCGGTACCTCTTCAGGTATTAGCCTAGATATTTTTAATGTCTATGTAAGAGGCTACCCAGGGGAAAAAATGTGAGGTTTTAACCGCATTGGAAGAGCTGTTAGTGATTATGCCCTCCAACACTTTGCCTCTGGTAGCGGGGGATTTCAATACAACTTTTGAGCCATCAGGGCATGACGATCAATGCCTCACAGAGGAGGAAGATTCCAGGTGGGATATCCCCCTGTCTTGAGTTGGCACCTATAAAAAAATGGATCGAGGTGGCCATTCAATTAAAGGGGCTGTGTATGGGTAATCACTTGAGGGCAGCTAATCGGCGCACACCATCAGATAGGCGGGGAATTAATACATATGATAATGGCCACAGGTATAGTTGTATAGACTATTTGCTTGTTCACTTAAGACTGTGACATTATCTTATGGATATGGTGGTAACTGGCCATATAGAAAGCGACCATAATCCACTTACCTCTATTTTTACTTTGTCTAGTTGAGGGTGCACCAGCCCCACAGGATGTTATAGCCCCAGATCTTATTTTAGCCAATGATATGCGCCATTTAAAGTGGAGTATAATTGTTGACCATCCTGAAACTCTGTCTGCAATTCAAAATGATGTAACTAATGCATTAGTTGCGTTGGGGTCTAGTGACATTAGTGTGGACTCTCACTCTTTTGTGATTGATGCCCACACTAAACTTTTTGACCGCTTAAAATCCTACTTTTGGAATCCAAGTACAAACAGGACTAAAAAAGGTAAGAAACCTGTTGGGTGGTACTACGAGGCTTGCTTACAAGCCCGAGCCAGCCTTGGCAGGGCCTTGAGAACGAAGGATGCATGTGAAGTAAGGGCAGCTCGGGGTTATTACAGGAAAACCCAGTTGGAGGCAAAAAGCTTTGGGATGAGGGCAAGTGGAAGGAACTTAAAGATGCATGTGCGGCTAAGAATCACAAATTGTTCTGGGACACATTTAAGTGGGATAGGGGAGGTTGCCCGGATCGCCCTCAGAATAATGTGGCTCAGCATCTATGGGTCGATTATTTTAAGCCACAGTACACTATGAGTAGCGATGAAGAGATCCATGGATGTTATGTTATGTTATGTTAATTGATTTGTAAAGCGCATCTGTTACCCGAAGGTGTCCTGGCGCTATCTGCTATCTCTACTGGAAGAAAAGGGTTGCTGGATAGAAAGAGGATCTAAAACAACCAGGTTTTAAGCATTTTTCTGAAAGGTAGTAATTCAGTACAGCTCCTCAGATGAACGGGGAGCTGATTCCAAAGTCTTGCTGCAGCTACCACAAAGCTCTTACCACCCCACCGAGCCTTTTTCACTGGTGGTACTCTTATTAATTTATGAGCTGATGAGCGCAGGGTTCTAGATGGTAAATACCATTGAAATTGGTCCTGAAGATAGTGAGGACCCTGATTATGAAGTGACCTAAAAACAAGGCACAATGATTTGAACTGTATCCGTTGTCTCACCGGTAACCAATGAAGTATCCGAATCTCACCAGAGATGGGGGAAAATTTGGGCAGGCCAGAAATTAGTCTGGCAGCTGTATTCTGCAGCAGTTAAAGCCTCTGCAACAGCCTCTCTTGGATGTTTAGATAGAGGCTGTTGCAATAATCAAGTCTTGACATGACCAGTGCCGTGACCACCGTCTGTCGGCTCTCCTTGGGCAGAAAAGGGAGAATTTTCTTAGTAGATCTAATGGTAAACATCGTGGAGGAGACCACCACATTAATTTGTCTCTCATCCAGATAAACCCCCAGGTTTTTCACCTGTGTGGAGGGGACAGGTAGGGGTCCCAGGGAGACTGGCCAGCATTTTGGGGTCCAAATATTAATATCATTACCAAATAGGATGACCTCAGTTTTGTCTAAGTTTAATTTTAGACAATTACTGGCAATCCAAAGTCCAACTGCTTCCATGCAATTGTGTAAATTGTGGCTAACCGCCCCTTCTAGTCCGGGAAGGAGGGATACCACAATCTGTGTATCGTCCGCGTAAGATGTAAGCTGGAACCCATAAGATCTTATCAGTGGTGCCAGGGATGATACATACACATTGAATAAGGTTGGACTTAGTGATGAGCCCTGAGGGACCCCACAAGGCAAATGAAAAGGAGTTGAGCAGAAGTCTCCAAGGGCTACTATCTGCCTACGCGCCATAAGGAATGAATTTAAGACCTTCCAGGCACAATTTTTTACTCCGCAGGCAGACAAACGGTCCATCAAAAGTGCATGATCGACCGTGTCAAACACTGCGGAGAGGTCAAGCATAATCATTGCTGCTTTAACCCCCTGATCTAGCGTTTTCCTAATCTCATCAGTAGATTTTATGAGGGCAGTTTCCGTACTATGACCCTCTCGAAAGCCATATTGTGTACAGTCAAGTACCTCAGCCTCATACAGATAGCTGCACAGATGTCTATTTATCCATGTTTCCAGCATTTTCGCGGGAAAAGGTAGGCGAGAGATAGGCCTGAAGTTGCGGACATCTGTAGGATCCAAATTTGGTTTCTTTAGCATCGGAATCAAGGAAGCCGTCTGTAGTATCCTGTATATTGTGTTTATGCATATTTCCCACTACTCCATCTGTAGAACACTCTGGTGTGATGTCATTTGGAATGTTGTTCTATGAAGCAGTCAGTTGGAGTAGGGCTGAGTGCCTAGCTGGGTGCTCCTGGTGGGGCTATATATTGATGTACTACTGATCTCCCATCTATCTTCAATAAATCTATCTGAACATCACCAACCTGCGTGGAGTCAGTTACTACATTTATTTGGCCACGATTGAACTTAAGAACCTGCATGTGCTACCTCTGAGGACCACTGAGGACATCCTGTGTTCCTACTCTCAACCTATCTACTGGGCAAATGCCCTCCCACAATACCCTATTAAAAAGGGGAGTCAGTGCTGAGGTAATTACACGAGGAATAATTTTGGCTATTTTGACAGGACAGGGGTTATAGGGGGAACCAGATTTCTGATTTTGCAAAAGTGTAGCTGAGTCAGTGTTGGCCATAACAGGGAATTCCATCAATACATGTTGTGTTTGCGGGGTTGGATTTATGTCCCTATCCAATTCATAGGAGGGCCCTTTGTTGGCATTGGTGAAGGTTGAAAAGATAGCTTCAACTTTGTCTATGAAATGCTTAGCAATTTTGTCACATAGTATCTGACTCTCTGCTATTTTTGACGAGTGGGGATTGGCCAGTTGACAGATAATTTTAAAGAGTTCCTTTGCTGAGCTTTCAGCTAATTTGATTTGACTCGCAAAGTACTCTTGCTTAGCTATAAGCAACAACTGTTTATATGCCCGTAGACTGTCTTTATGTTTAATTTTGTCCTCCGTCCTATAGCCATTCCTCCATTCCTGTTCAGAGTGCTTGCAGATGCATTTCTGAGCCTTTAAATTAGGGGTGTACCACGGGGCAGACTGAAAGATCCTTTTATCATCAAAGCGCTTTTTGGGGGCGAGCTTATCACAAGCTTCTGGATCATTTCTATATACCTATTATGATGGGGTGGCTTTTACTCCTGAAGACGTCGACAAGGCATTAGATGCAGTGACTGGGGGCAGAGCACCGGGTATGGATTGCATCCCGCTGATGTTTTTGTAAATGATAAGCAAGTCTGGCGATTATATATTGCCCATATTGCAAATGCAATCGCCCAAGGAGCCGATGTCCCCCCCTCATGGAAGGGGGTGGAAATCGTTCTGGTGTTTAAAAAGGGAGATAAGTCTGTTGCAGGCAATTATAGGCCAATTAGCCTGATCGACTCGCTACAGAAGATTATGGGCAGATTAGTTTTGTGCAAGGTGCAGGCCTGGATAGATGATAATGATATTTTGAGTCCCCTGCAGGCTGGTTTCCCCCGCCTAACCAGTAGGATTGACCAAGTTTTTCGCTTTATCACTCTGTACTGGAGGACGGTGGTTTTGGGAAAGGGGGCTTTGTATGCTGTGTTCGTTGATTTAAGGGCAGCTTTTGACCTAGTACCGCGTAGTAAATTATGGTAAGTCTTGGGAGAGATGGGGATGGCCCCGGAGTTGTTGACCCTCATCATTCGGCTACATGAGGATAATTTTGCCCGGGTCCGGTAGGGGGCGCAGGGTGAAGTAACAGAAACCTTCCCGGTTGGCAGAGAAGTGCGACAGGGATGCGTTATGGCGCCTACCCTGTTCTCGCTCTTTGTCAATGGGGTGGCTGACTATCTTTCCCCGGCCCCCACGGATGCCCCGGTGCTGGCAGGCACCCGTATTTCAATCCTCATGTTTGCGGATGATACTTTGATAATTTCAAAAACACCGAGTGGTCTCCAGAAGGGCCTACAGCGATTCGAAGAATTTTGTCATCTGCGCGGCCTAGAAATAAACACTGCTAAGGCCAAATTCATGTCTTTCAATGAACACAAATCCTTCAGATGTAGCGTGTACATGAATAAATTGCCCCTGGAACAGGTTGAAGCTTTTACATATTTGGGTGTTACTTTACAGAAGGATATGTGTTGGAATAGCCAACTCGATCTGGCTGTTCTGTCGCATAAACAGCAAGCTGGTATTCTTCTAACCAAATTTAAAACTTCCCTAACCAAACCGATTAGCCCAGTGCTAGATATCTATGGAATGAAGGTACTGAACTCGGCCCTATACGGAGCAGAGCTGTGGGGGTTCGAAAACCTAAAGTGTCTGACCTTGTTGGAGAATGCGTTCCTACGCAAAGTTACAAGTCTCCCTCAAAGTACCCGCCTGAGACCATTATTATTAGATCTCGGTAAGAAACCTGTGGAAGATCTAGCCAAGCTTTGCCCTCTACTATATTGGCGTAGGGTATGGTGTACAGAGGAACTCTCACACTATGCCAAGGGCCTTATGGATGTCATAAAAACTGACTCCTTCCACAAAAATCAAATGGTTGAAGGAGATCAGATCCCTGTTAGTGAAGCTGGGTATGTCAGAATTATGGGATGATCCTTTAAACGCAGTCTTTCCCTCTAACAAAATTGAAAGGAAGGTATTGGGAATTGGTATTTACATCAGCGCGTTCTCAAGGTCTCTCTACCCATCTTACTGGTCGTTTTTTTTAATTTAAGTCCTGTCCAATGTTTGAGAAATACTGGGATCTGATTGAAAAACCATATGATCGAAAATTGTATTTTCAACTTAGGGTGGGTACTCTCCCAACCCGGGAATTCACTTGTAAATGGGGGGGCTATCGATGATAGATGCTGCAGGTGTTTTGAACAACGAGAAACAGTAGGCCACATACTGTTCTTTTGTCCACTATATGCTGCACCACGTAGTATGTGGATAAAGCCTATTTGTGAGGCGATGGGCATCAGAAGATATGCCGAGGCCTTGCGAATCTTGTGCTCAGACCCCACTTCTCCTATAGCAATAGCTGTGGCGAAGTACTTGAGCTGGGCATGGTCAATCCGTTTGAAAATGTTGTCCCAAGTAGCTGGCGACTGACTGCCTATGACATCCCAAGTATTATGATGACCTCGTGTTATCGCTGCTCTATTTATTTGATTAGTGTGATGAGTTTCCCTTGGCTGTGCCAGATTTTGGCACCCTTTTGGAGTTATACCTCAATTTGTTTAATGAATTATTGACTGTTTTTTATTTCTCTCTTCAAAATAGAGTAATCTTTTTTAAAATGTATTCGATAGTTCTCAAAAGATTTAATTGTATCTTAAATATTTATTCAACTGGTTTTAAAAATGTTTTTTTTTATATTGTTGAATCATAACCAATGTTTTTATGTTGTACTTTTATGACTTAACTGTCAAATAAAGTTTATGAATGAGAATACAACAGAATGATTGTGCCCTTGAAGCGATCCAGGTTAGGGAGCAAGCTTGATTGTGTGTATTAGATGGCTTGCATGGTCAGCGCTGGTAGAGACGCTGGAAAGGAATGTATGACAAAATTCCTCATGAGTTTCTCATGCAGTCCTTAGGAACTCCGTCATTTGAACGGATGCATCTTTAGTACGCATTTGGTAAGCATCTAAGTCATTTTAACAACTTGCCTTTGGGGGGGCACTGGATATTGGAATAGTGAAATTTACTATTCCAACTCCTGTTTGCGCAACATTAGGAAGGTGTTGGATTTTAATTCCAACACCACTCCACCAGTCCGCCCTGCCCTAAAGCAAGTCATTGTAACACCTTGCGTGGAGAATGATTGTGTGCTAAAGACGCATTCGTTCTCTTGCCAGCGCTGTGTAGGCACAGCGTGATTCTGGCTTCGTCCTAAAGGATGTTTCCAGCTGGAAAGGCCTATGAAAGTGCGTATAGTGCGTTCTAAGTGCAGTCTACATATTTAGCTCAGTTTAACCTGGATGGTTATAAAGGCAAGATATGCAAAGTACGCAGGGGAAAGTGGGAGGGAGGTGTCCTGCAGCCCACCCACCCTCCATAGTTTTATAAAAGTGAGAATAGTGCGTTCTGATCTAGTCTGCTCGCTAAGCCCGGTTTTAATCTGATGAGATAAAAATGGAAGATGTGCAAAGAACTGACAGGATAAGAATTACATTTGACTGTACTTGATTTGTGCCGTTTAGGACCAGCAGAATAAAAACACTAGTTATAATTTATGATAGAAAAATCAAGATTGCGGTTGGTACATAAGTAGAGTGTACTCTGGAGTAAAAGTCAAAGAGTGAGCCGAGCGAGATTTGGAAGGCAGGCCCAACTCGGGCACGTTGCCATTATGACGGTTGCGCCTGGCCCCCGTGCACAGGGGAAGGCAGGGAGCGCCGCTTACAGTAGTGACGTGGCACCCTGCCTCTCCTTTTAACATCTGATTGGGCCTCGAGTGTAAATTAATATGCATGATATATTATTGCTTTCCTAATGTTGGTAATAAAAGGGTTGTGTTTTTCCTAATGGAACAAGTTTAATTTCAGGATAAATACGTTTGTCATATTTTTATGAGTTTTCCTTGGTCAGGCGGTAAGGTCATGATTGGTGAGCAAAGTTTTCGGTCCTTAGCGGGCAGCACCATTGTAAATTGGAGACGTCCGATGGGGGAGGCATAGGGTCTCTCATGGAACTCCAAAGATAGTTACAGCCGGTAGGTTTGAGGAGTGCGGGGATGGGAAGTCTAGCTTCCAGTAGGCTGGTTGGCCAATCCCCACACTTGCATGCTCTCAAGGGAGCAAGGAGGCATAATTGCCATGTCCCCTTTCATGGAGTTTAACGTTGAGGGTGTAGGGGGGCCCGAGGGAGGTATCCATCCAGTAGGCTGGGCCCCTAATGCAAGGTCACGCCGGTAAGGAGGTGTGGACCTAGCTCAATCAGGATTAGGGAACGCCAGTGATTGACCGTGACGTAAGCTCTCACAGGGATACGCAGAAAGTTAATATCTTCATCACATAGATTATGGTAGGATTGGCTCTGTATTAGAAACATGTTAAGGTTAGCCAATTGACACCATGTACCTATCAATGTATTGGACTCTCTGCATATTGTACATAAAGTAAATGAATGCTATTGATGTTTTTAAGACTTTATTTAATAAAATACGGACGGGGTTACTACAACCCCTAATCCAAACAGTTGTTGTGTTTGCATTGTTTTGTCTTGGGGGAAAGTGAGGGGCGGGAGCTTCAAAGGGAGTGGGCAGGGTCCCTCATTTCACCAAGGGTATATGTCCTATGAAAGGGAGGGGGTATTAGGCAGTACCAGACCATAAGAGAGTTCCAGCATGCAGGTGACAAAACTAAGACTATGCACATTAATTCCTAAAAACGTGTTGGACCAAATGTTGTAGATAAGAGCTAACAACCCAGCAGTGGTTATTGATGAAGTTGAGGCTCTTAAAATTTTATCTGCTTTACTCAAAAGTTTGACCAATCCAGAGATTGATTGAGGGTATTACTTTGTGAATTCCTGGCAGGCATGACTAGAGGTATCTTCGTTCTTAAATAACGTCTAAAATTACCATGTGGAATCAGGCTTATTTTGTCCAAACCTCGGGGCATATTATCAAGCCCCTTATCGCCGCTTTATCAGCACTTTTCTGCTGATAACGCGGCGATATTTGCATCGCCCTATTATCAAGGCTGTCTTTATTTACTATTATCAAGGCAGCATTAAGTCAATTAGCGTGGCTTAAAGCTGCGTTAATTGACATAACCCTGCCTTGGTAATAGGGCCCCTTTCACGATAAACTCATCATGAAAGAGGGCGTGCAGTGGGTGTTGCGGTGGGCATTTCACTGCAACACCCATTCACTTTAACGCTGCCACCTAATATAAAGCTTGGTGATAATAGGTGGCAGCGCCAAATTTAGGACCAGAAAAATCCTGGTCTCAAGGTGCCAAGGTTTCTTTATGTACAGGAAGGTGTCCCTTCCTGTACATAAACAAACCTCTTTTTAAAAATGCATAAAGCAGCACACATGTAAGTTGTTTTTATGTGCAGGAAGGAACTCCTTCCTGAACATAAACAAACCTCCCTGCTCGCAGACACCCTTGCACTCTGGTGCAAGGGTGTCTGCGCTGGCAATAAGTTGTAAAATCTACCGCCATCGCAGGGGGAAATGCTAGGCTGCACCATATTCTTGGTAATATGGTGCAGCCTAGCGTTTCTGAAGAGGCGAAGAGAGGCTTTAAGCCAAGATGGCTAACGTCTCTCTTTGCCACTTTGTTGATAATATGCCCCGCCATTTGTAATGTTTAGAAAATCGTCATCTGCATTCATACCTCTCCTCCGTTTGTTCATGTGTCTTCATCCTTTGGCACAGATACATATACTTCAAAGGGAAATAATTAAGAAAACATGAGCTATAAGACTTCTATGCCACATCTTCTGACTATTGACTGAATAAAATCTTTTCTTTGTGGTTGCAGGCCCAACACAGAATATTCTAACAAAGAGCTGAACGTAGGCTACCAGTCCAAACTGGGTTTGGAGGTAGACATTTTTTAATTTATTGAAATGGAAATAAAGCTCAATTACACAAGTTAATCATTATTCAATATTTCAATATCTTCTACAATCTCCTACAAAATGTCAAATTCCTAAAAGATCTTGTGGTGTACATTCTCTTCGAGAATGTATTCAACTCCAGTGTCCTGCTATTAGGTTATTTCAATAATCACCAGGGTATAATCGTCATCATCTAAGCAAGCATCTTTGCAATGTTTCGAGAAGAAAACAATTTAAAGCACTGCTTAACTGTCCCTGCACACAACAAGTGCATGATCCTGGAACTGATCATAGAAAAAGAGAACAGATCATAATGAAGGCATTCATATAATTGGACAGGTTCTACCTTGTACAGATCTCTTTCAAAATCTCTGTTAAAGGGCAACCTATATGTCCCAGGTTGCAATACAGAACCCTAAAAAAACATTGATGCAAAGGCACTGTAAGAAAAAATGCAAAGAAACTGCCCACTTTGCAGATAATAAAGAACTAAATTGCCTAACAACCAGCTACATCAAAGTCGCTACTTCAACTATAAACATATTAGTGCCTATGTTTCTCAAAATAGAGAAGATGAAAATATCAGCTACAATGCTTTCGTAGCACGAAATATTTTTTAAAAGCTATTGGAATATTCTCAAGAACGTGTGATAATTACCGCAAAATTAGCTCAATGCAACTCTTCATATTGCAGTCTATCGCGAGAAACCAACACCGTGTTCACTCAGTATTCACATGAAGGTACTATGCGATATGCCCACAACAACGCGTCTAATATCTGCGAGAAACACAATGCAATGCCCCAAAAATGCGAAACACCAACACAAAAAAAGTTGCGATGAGGCTTACAGCAATACAAAAAGCAGCGAAAACTGGCGATAGGCCTGCAAATCCCACCCGTCAAGCGGGACAATGCACTATAAAAGCAACAAAAATAATATACCAAAAACAATTCAAACTGCGTAGCACCATGGATTCACCTGGACCTAGTGCAGAGGCCAAAACTAACCCCACAAGCCCCACAGAAAAACCCGCTGCCAACAGGAAGGCAGCAACAGCGACAGGAGGTGGGAGTCCTTTGCCACAGGAGGAGCTGGAGTTAATGGAGGCCACAGTCATCAGTGTGGAGACGGTGCAAGGAAGTGGGAGTACGGACACAGCTCGATAGGACCTGACACAACATCAACAGGGTGTGTAACGACCAGGGGCTGGGGGGATAGGGGATAGGGGCACAATGACACACATGCACACCGATGTGTAGCACACTGCACACCCACAATGACCCAGGATCATGTCCCTGATCTCCATGGAGTAGGTAGTGTATGCAGAAACTGCAGGTACATCCCCTTATGAGGCACTCCACGGGTGATCAATAACGTGATTCACAAAGTCTTTGAAGTTTCATTATTTATTCAATGTTGTTCGTCATATGTTTTTTGGAAAAACTGATATTGACAGCATATCAATTAGAGCGACGTTATTCCATTAAACTAGTACATGAACTTTCTCCTCCAATGCATTTCGGGCGTGAATGCCCTTTGTCACGGAGTGTTCATGTTAAAGCGTAGCGGAGTCCGCTATTCAACTGCTGCGAAGTCGGTGCTGATCTCTGTGGCACACTGCAGCCCACACACATAGCTATCACAGCACATCTCACGACAATGTGGTACAAAGTGCAACACCGGCACTGCAGAACAGGGGAAACAACTGGGTCCGCTCATGCGCGGAAACAGGTCAATCACATCTAACAGAGCAGGAAACTGTGAGATTGAAATGTACGTGTACAACCTCAAATCCGTCACATAATCCAAATGTTCACTGTCCCACATCAAATTGCCAGCACAGCCCAAAGAGTCACAATGTACATTGTCATACAGTCTGCATGTCAACAAGAACAATGCGCCAACATACATGTCAACACAATGTCAACATGCATCTCCCATTCACATTGCAGAGGGACAAACAACACCTCCAGCAGGGCAGACCAGACAACCCATCAGTAATGCTGGAGATGACCACCACACCTTCGACACTGATGCACTAGAACAGCTCATGGACATCTCAGGCAACCCACCCCCAGGAGCAGGGCAGCCAAGCTATATAGAGGAGACCCCAGCCCAGACCACAGAGCAGGAAGCACCCACCACCAAGGCTGGCTCCCAACACTCCACCAAGGCACACATCGCATACAGAAGCCAGGTATTAGAATGCCAAAAGGAGGTGTCCGAACAGGTGCATGTGGGGTCAGAGCTCATGGAAACCGAACTACATCACATTCCGGGTGTCTAAGTCTCATCAGGGACCACCTACACCCCACAAAAGAGACTCACACTGCGACAGAGACCTATGCATTTGCAAATTTCCTGTACTGAACCATGCCCAGAGCCCCGGAATTACCATACACACACCCGCATTGGACCTCCGTAAGATGGCCCCGTACATTCCTCTTACATATTGAGTGGCTGACGAAAAAGCAACATGGCCAAGCTCTAACCCGCTGCCTGCGATGACGTGGTTCCGTCCGCTGTACATAGGACAATGTAATGTTATAGGGCCCAGGGCCCGAATGCACACATCTTGACCACACGGGCACTCACAGATAGTTTGTGGAACTGGCTACGGGCTCGTGTGCCCGGCCCCTTTATTGCCAGGGTCACTTGTACAGTGACGCCTGTGCTGGATGTGTGTGGTGTGAGTGTAAGCCAGCCCGCAGGGAGCTTTGGTGCTGGCAACAAATACAACACTATTAAGACAAAAACAGAAAACACCAGCATTACAAAGACATTAGCGGAGTATCATGGTGGTAGCTGGAGCAAGTACAGAGGTCACCCAATGAGCAAACAGAAGTGTCCGTGAGTTGCAGTGCGCTGAGGTTGGGGCACTAGAGCTGAGTGAGCTCATGAGAAGAAAATATCTTGGATTGGGTCCCTTTGGGATATTCCTGATGCAGCTGCAGTGGTGGGGTCTCACACCTGCATCATCTTCCTCATAATCGTGCCAGGTGTCCCACACTGCCTAAGGTGACAGAGATGGATGATGGCTCGTTGTGCACTGAATTAGTGGCACCTGGAGTGCTGAGCAGGGAACCAGGCAGATGATGACACCCATGACAGGTGTGACCAACTCCGTTAGTCTGCCAGTATGACCTTTTTGATACTGGCAGTTGGCGGTTTGGGGTGGTCCTGGCAGTGGTGGCGTGCGCCTCCTGTGGTGATGCGACGCCCGGCCCGGTCAGGACTCAATTTGATGTGTGAGCCCTGGTGTACCGCAGTTGAGGCCAGAGGCAGTGGATAGCACAGGGCCACAGACACATGGCATTGATGACACAAGGCCATTGTCTCAGAGGCCATCCAATATCTTAGAAGACAGGGTCCCTGACTTGAGCTGCACAGAGTAAGTGGCCCCTGATGCACTGCTGCCGGCACAGGCACCCCGCCACGGGGCGGTGCCTCCCTGTGCACTGAGGCAGGGCCACACAGACTGAGCGGCTCCTCATCGATGTCCAAGGGGAATGTAGAGGAGGGCTCTGGGGACAGTGGAGGGTGTCCTCCAGGGCATGATGCAGAGAGTATGAGCCATCCTGAAGCAGCAATTGGAGGAGTGGAATGCTACAGCCTCGTTTTCACCACCAATTCGGTATCACCTGCATGAGGATGAAGACAACCACCAGTCTATAGACTCAGACACCACTGAAGTTCTACCAGAGAGTGTCCATGAATGTCAGGGAACAGACTCAGTGGCACCGGGGCTGAGAGGGGATGGAGTCTGCGATGCTGCCGGTACAATTATATGAACTCAGCCATTGCTAAACCAAGACAAAGTCCCAAATGTGAAACCTACTCGACCGCAGTGTAGGCCGTAGGCAGCGGTCAGCAGGGTCCCACAGCCACACGTCGCTGGCTCGCGATGCACAGAGTTAGTGACACCAGGGATGTTGTTGGTAGTGTTTGATCAGCTCCTTAACGATGATAATGTCTTCCTCCTGACTTAAAAGCGTCATCCTCTTACACCTCTCCTTGTGTGCAATGATTTGATCTCTGCCATTGAAAAATCAAGACTCAGTTCAACATGTGTGTCCTACCCGAGGGCTGTGTGGCCCGAGGGCAGTAGTCCCTGTTGGCCCACAGATACGTGTTGTTGGAATGCTACAAACAGACTTGGTGGCACCACATCGAAGGGAGTATAGTGACTTCAACTCAGCCATAAACATCGCCCTCTCCCATAGTGTAATCAAGACTCAGTTCCAAATGTGTGATCTACTAGTCCGCTGTGTATGTCAGTAGATTATGTCAATGAGAAATTAGTACTGCGGGCCTGTGTCGCGGAGGCCGTCATGATCTGAGGAGGCTTCCAGGGTCACGACCCTCGGGCTTGGAGCTTGTACCGGCACATGGTGGGCCCTCTTTGACACACGCTTGTGTCGGTAGGTGAGCATTGAGGCCTGTGTGTGCAGGGGCAGGCAAGACTGTTTCAGGGACCAGCAGCCTGGGGTGCAGCAGGCGCACAGGATCGCTGCCAACACCGCTCACGGCCTTTGCGTTGGCCTTGTGGCGGGGTGAGAAGAGACACCCTGGCAGACACATTGGGCATTCCGGAAGAGGACCACACCCAGAGTTACGTGCCTTTTCTTCACACCCCTACGCTGGCCTGGTGTACGCCGGGCCAGTCCACTCCGCTCACGCTTACAGGGGGACGTAACATTCTACAGCTTCCCCACTGGCTGGAGTGACATGGTTGCGTCCACTGTCCACTACACTCTAAAAACCAGCAGTGTGTGTCAACATGGATATGTGTGTGTTCTGCATACTGCAGTCTGGACAGCACATCCAAGCCACACTTGGCATTGTGTGCATTCTCATTAATGGGTTACTTGCCTCCTTTGGACATGCCGAGTCTCCACCTCTCCCCACAATCTGCTACTGCCGGGTTGCTCTACACGCATCGTCAGCATTCGGACTCGGTCAGAAACTTCACCCTGCTACAGAACATTTAGCTCTGGCCTTATAAATCTGAAGTATGCTACGTCCTTAAATTAGCAATCGGACTCATTTTGAACCCAGCTATCGAGGATGTCTTTATCATAACTGGCTTATCACGATAAACGCCAATACTACATTTCGGCATAAGGAGCGACATTATCGTTTATTAACCGCAGCTCAGACAAAAAGGCCTTGCAGATATATCCTGACCAGACCTATTATCACAGTTTTTTGTGTTCAATATCTGAAGATATAATCTATGTAACAAGATGGTAGTGTCCTGATGAAGACACATTCAACGTGTCGAAACGCATAGACGGAAACCATCTCCCCTCTGTATCATTGGGAACATTATACATACAAATAATTTGTGTATGTTATATATCCACAGAAAGAAATCTTTTTATTGTGTTTTTTAATCAATCATCATGTCAATGAATATTCTCATCACACTTTTATCAAATGTATTAAATTGAATTTTCTATGCCATGTTACTTATTAACAATTTGTTACTTGAACTTTTGCCAGTATTTGTGTGTTGCCTGGGTGTGTTCATTTACCATAAATTGTTTGCCCTGACCCAGGAATCATATCCTTATCAGGGGGTCCTTGTTTCTACATATTCATTTGGTACTTGCCCATGAGCAGTGCTTTTCAGTAGGAGCCATCCTGGTAGCGCTGGTTGATTATGGACTGTCAGAAGATGTAGGCATCATGCACACTGGCTGGGTGGTTGGCGTCGACGTTGGTGGAGATTCCCGGGTAGTCTACTATTGCCTGCACATTGATGGAATACATGTGCTTTCTGTTACAGTTATTGTGGGCAGTGTTACCAGGGGCACTAGTAGGACATGTGTGCAATCAATTGCCCCCTCACATGTGCAGGAAGCCTGCTATGGTGAGGAAGCCTTGCTTGGTCTCCAGCTGTTCCTGCACAGTGTGGGGTTAGTATAGATAGTGGAGTACCAAGCTGATGATGTCATCCATAACCGTTGTGTGGTACTTGTATTGGGCTGGCTGTGAACCTCCTTCAACACTGGCGGTTGTTGGTCGGAGTGTACCAGTGGCCCACACGTGCAGCACAGCCAGCAGCTTTGTCTGAGGTGGTATGTTGGTTGTCTGCTGTGTAGGTACTGTCAGCCTGTAGGCAATGGTGGTCAGGACGCGGGAAATGGTTGTCCCTTTGAGCCTGTAGTCGGCAATGGCATTCTCAGGTGTTGGGTCTGTGAGATTGGTGTGTTTTCTGAGTGTCGCTGTCTTTGTCTGTGCTGACTCAGTGTTGGTTTGCGGGGGTGGGGAGGAGGGTGTCTGGGGGGGTTTGGAGTAGGCGTGGGCGGAAAATCCGTTCCGCTCGCGGATTTTGCGGATTTTCGGGAAATCCGCAATCCGCGAGATTTGCGAAGTTCCCGCAAAATCCGCAAATCCGCGAGCAGCGGATTTTGCTCGCACTGCTCGCACTGTTCGCGTGAGTTCGCGCCCCGCGAATAAGTGCAAAATTGCAGAAATACGATCTTAGCAAAACTGAAAGTAACTACTTACCAGGTTCAAAAGTTCAGGCTCATCATTAGTAGCCATTTCCTGGAGTGCTTCCTGAGGGGCCCCTCCAGAGTTCAGTTGCCAGTTGAAACTAGTATGTGACCCTGCTCTGAACCTCAGAATAGTTACACATATGCCACAAAGGTCCTGAATTACAGCTAAGGGAGACAAGCAGGAGCCAGGCTGGAAGTTAAAATCCATTAATCAGCCCCTAATTCATTATTGTCAGTTGGGGCAGGGCAGGTGTTGTAACTAATTTTGCAACAATGAAAGCACTTAGCAAGTGCAAAAGATCACTAATCAGGGCGCACTAAGGAAGCAGGTGCCAGCTAAAAAAATATTCTGTGACACATGAATCAGCCCCAAATTAATTCAGGTCACTTGAGGCAGGGAAGGTGTGCTTTGCTTTGCCGAAAATAATGTACACTGGACAACCAGAGGGTGTGGTGATGAAACAGAGGGTGGCATGGGTGGGCCAGAGGGTGGCATGAGTAGTCAGAGAGTGGCAGTGGTGACAGAGAGTGGCAGTGATGAAGAAGAGTGTCCCAAACAGGCTGGACACGTAGAAACAACAAGTTCGCGAAACTTGCGACCCGACAGGTAAGTTCGCAATTTGCGAAAGTGTACAAAACCCTCGCGAACTGGCAGAAACACGGGCGAACACAAAAAAAAAAAAATCCGCAAATTCGCGGGAATTCGCGGATTTTGCGGATTGCGAATCCGCAAATCCGCAAAATTCGCGAACGCGAGATCCGCAAAATTCGCTCATGCTTAGTTTGGAGGAGGGGTTGGTGGCGATGGGTGTTGTGGTGCTCTTGGGTGCCCGGCCTGCATGCTCAGTGGCTCCATGGCATCTGTTGCCCTGGCCTTGGCTCCCTTTTCTGGTGCAGACTGTCTGTCTTTACACCAGGTCAGAGCAGGAGTTCATTTCAGGCAGCTAACGCGCCTTATCGCCTGTTTTGGGATCTTATTGCCAATCTTGCTGGTCATTGAGAATGTTGCAGAGTGGTGTGACATGACATGGGAACACATACTCTGCATCTCATTAACGATAGTTGCGAGGGTCATCTGTGGCGATGGTTTTTGCGGCTGCTATTGCAGCAAAACGTGTGAATGGGTCGTTAGTTTTATCAGAACTTTCTCTGTGATAAAAGTTTGTTGAGAATATGCCCCAAAGAGTACAATGGAAAGGTTTTTTGGGAAAACACCAATCCACACTGCGATCAGCCTGTCAGGATAACTCTAAAAATAAATGGGAACCATATTACTGATTTCTATTTAAAAGATGCAAATAGACACACAGGAGCTGCCAGCCTCTAAGAATACCATTCCAACACCCCATTAAAAGTATAACTAAATGAAAAAGCTTTCAACCAATCTCAACTGAAACCCTGGAAAAAAAATTGTCACCACCATTGTACAATAACTGCCCCATCCCAGCATCTCTAACCGAGACCACAACAGAATCCAAATTGTGCCCTACTAGACAAAACTAATTAACTCCTCTACAGATAGAACCTCCCTTCACAGTAAAGTACAGCAAGTAAAACATCTACTGAAAAAAAATCATCACACATTAAAGAATCATTTTAGACCTGTAACTATGTATGTATGTATGTATAGGCATTTATATAGCGCACTACTTACCCGGAGGGTCCCAAGGCGCTTCGACCGCTGCGAAACCCTTCCTGGCTTCCCTGAGAGATGGTCCCTTAATGGGTATCTCCAGGGTGAGACCAGGCATCCCCGGCGGTCTGGTGGGGCCGTTAGTGAAGATGAGGCAAGCTAATGCCCAGAGTTGCCGAGTGTGATCGCTGATCAGAGTGGGCACCGAGGCGAGAGAATTATCAAGTCCGCTGACCCTGGTCCAGAAACCTGCCGCGCCGGGAATTGAACCCTTGTTCCGGGCCGTCCTCTGCTCTCGGGTCTGCCGCCTCTAACCAGTGAGCCACACTACTTCTAGACTCTCTTTTGTAAGTCAACACTAGAGATCATGGTAAAATAAAAAAACCTCCTCAAGTCTACCAAGTCAGGGGTTAGAAAAGGGTGTTGCATGGAAACTGCAACTGTTTAAGTTATTGGTGATGCCTTGAAGCTCTTAGGCTAGAAAGGCTCTGCAATCTTTGAGAAGCTAGACCATGACGTCCTCAAAACATTTCAGGGGTCTCTTACTTGTGCTAACCGTCTCCATGTAGATTCATTTCATTTTAATAAACTTAAGGCGCCAACTCAAGCTGAAAACGCAGGGCACCAGTCCATAATACAAGTTATAACACCAACTGGAACAGTCATCATCATCCCATAATTTATGCTTGTGATCTAATAAAAATATTGAATGTGAGAAGGGTATTCAAGGCCCTTGCATTATCCTTGCATTGCTTGCACCACTTGTACCGTCAGTTTTATTCATAGATCAATTTCATTAACCGATGATTTTTACTGCTATGACAATCCACCTTAGGTTACTCTAGAGCTCCAATACTTTAAATTCAACTTGTTAATTAATTAATCTTGTCAAGATGGTGTAGTCAGCGTGCCCAGTGCTCATTCTCATATCATGATACTGTATTAGTAGGAACTTGCAAAGGTTTGCTGAAGGGTACAAGACTCACAAATAAAGTGTTAGTAATAAAATATAGGGTGGATTGTTGGGGAAGCTCGTATGGTGGTAGGTGGGTGATCCGTTCATCCTTGTTAAACCAATTTTCATTTCTCAACATATAGGGTTCTGATTAGAGGGACACAGTGTGATCCTGCATGCAGTAGTGGCTATGTGCATTATCAGGGGTAAAGAATAGACTCCACCACTTCACTGTAGAGTATTGCTGCACTACTAAGGGCTTAATTACAAGTCTGGCAATTCAAGGCATGTCAGACTCGCGGGGGTGTCTCCTGGCTCCCCTATTATGATTAAGGCGGTTGGACCACCAGTGCCCTGCCTCAGCTGTCAGGGAACCACCAATTCTCTGTGCAACTCGTTTCACCCGTTTTTTGTGACCTTTCTGCCCTTTCTTGTGACCTTTCTGCCTCTGTGCCACTCGTATCCCTCCATTTTTTGTGACCTTTCTGCCCTTTCTTGTGACCTTTCTGCCTCTGTGCCACTTGTTTCCCCCTGTTTTTTGTGACCTTTTCTGCCCTTTCTTGTGACCTTTGTGCCTCTGTGCCATTCGTCTCCACCCATTTTTTGTGACCTTTCTGCGCTTTTTTGTGACCTTTGACCATGCTTGCAGGCAGGTCGCCCCCACGCCGCTGCTCATCACCTGACTGCCTGGTTTCTGCCTCCTTTCTGCCTCCTTGTTTCCTGGGTTTTTCCCTCCCTTCTCCCCTTTGCACCAGTTCGCCCCGCCCCCCGCCGCTCCCGATCCGACCTTTCCCTCCGCTGCATCCCTGCGGCCCGCCCCCCCTGCACACCCATTCGCCTCCCCACTTCCGCCTCCCTGGTGGTTCTCCCTCCCAAGCCACCTCATATGCAGGCCGAGAAGGCCACGACACCAGAATCCACTATGACGCCAGCACCCTCCACGCACTCAACACCAGCCAAAACCACATCTGCTTCCAGGCTGCCCCGAAACGGACCCACGGACCCTTCTTCTGCCACACCTGCAGCTTCACCTGCGACACAACCACCAAACCTCCAAGGACTGGACCCAACCACCTCTACTCCATACTCCTCAACACTCGCTCCGCATGCAAACATGTTGAGGTCTGGGATCTGCTTAACACCTCCGCAACAGATGTGGCCTTCCCGACGAGACCTGGTGGAACGACTCCTCCGCGCCCAACATCACTATAGCCATCCCGTAAGGCTACAACATCACGCGCAGGGATCGCGCCAACGGATTTGGAGGAGGAATGGCCATCATCCACAATCCACCCTCAAGGTCGCCACCCATGCAGACGAAACCCTCAACACCCTCAACACCGCCGAACACCTGCACTTCCGGATCCACACCGACCCCAACACCACCCTCAGAGAAACACTCATCTACAGACCCGCCCGGACCCCAGGCTCAGTTCAGCGACTCCATCGCCGACCTCGACAGCACCCACGCATTTGCCTCCATGGACTACATCCTCCTCGGGGACCTGAACTTCCACCTCGAGAACAACAAAGACGCCAACTCCGCCACCCTGATAGACAACCTCACCAACCTGGGCCTCAGACAACTCGTCACCGTATCCACTCACGCTGCATGCCACACGCTGGATCCCGTCTTCTCCACGGGCTCCCACAACGCCTTCGACCACACCACTGCACTCCATTGGACCGACCACCGCTGCAGTCATTTCACCTTCAAGAAAGCAACCACGCACCACCGCACCCAATAGCTGCCTCGCGGCCGCTGGAGCAAAGTCACCGAAGACCAGCTGATCACCTCCCTCACCAAGAACCCACCCACCCACCCCACCAAACCAGACGCCGCAGCCCCAAACCTCAGACAGTGGATCGACGACTGTGCCAACACCCTCGCCCCGCTCAAGAAACCCTCCAACAGCTATGCCAACAAGATAGCCAACTGGTTCACCGACGAGCTCCAGACCTCTAAACGTGCATGCCAAACTGGAGAAGACATGGCTCCACGAACGCCCACTGGACAACCATGCAGCCCACAAGGACGCCACTCGCAGACACCACCACCTCATCAGATTAGCCAAGAGATCCTCCTTCAAAGACCGCTGTGATAACAATGCACACAACAGCAACAAGCTCTTCAGCATCGTATAGGAACTCTCCAACCCCAGCGCCAACGCCAACGACATCACGCCCTCACAAGAACTGTGCGACTCACTAGCCATCTTCTTCCACCGCAAGACCGCTGACATCCACAACAGCTTCCACACCACGACCGCCCCGACTACGCCAGACTCCACTTCCTATGTTGACACCACCAGCGCCAAACGTCTGACCTCCTGGTCCAACGTCAACGACGACGAGACACGCAAGGTCATGAACTCCATTCACTCAGGATCTCCATCTGACCCGTGCCCACACCACGTATTCAACAAAGCAGATGCAGCCATCGCACCCCAACTACGGAAGTTCATCAACATCTCCTTCGAAACAGCGACATTCCCGGGAAGCTGGAAGCACGCTGAAATCAACGCCCTCCTCAAGAAGCCCAAAGTGGACCCCAAGGACCTCAAGAACTTCCGGCCCATCTCCCTGCTCCTGTTCCCGGCAAAGGTCATCGTGAAAATCGCCAACATGCAACTGGCCCGCCACCTCGAAGACAACAACATCTTGGACCAGCCCCAGTCCGGATTCAGACGAAACCACAGCAGCGAGACAGCCCTCATCGCCGCCACAGACGACATCAGGCGCCAACTAGACAACGGCGAAACATCAGCCCTCATCCTCCTGGACCTGTCAGCCGCCTTCGACACGGTCTGCCATCGCACACTAAATACACGCCTCCTAGAAGCAGGAATCCAAGAGAAGGCTTTTGACTGGACCATGTGCTTCCTCTCCGGCAGAACCCAGAGCGTTCGCCTCCTACCTTTCCGATCCGAAGCCACCGACATAATCCGCAGCATCGCACAGGGCTCATCCCTCAGCCCAACACTGTTCAACGTCTAAATGGCCCCCTCGCACAAGTGGCCCGCCAATCACGACCTCAACATCATCTCCTACGCTAACGACACCCATCTCATCCTCTCCCTCACCAAGGACTCACACACCACCAAAACCAACCTCCATGAGGGAATGAAGGCCGTCACCAATTGGATTAGGAGCAGCTGTCTGAAGCTGAACTCGGACAAGACGGAAGTCATCATCCTCGGACCCACCCCCTCAGACTGGGACTACTCCTGGTGGCCGACCACACTGGGAACAGCAGCAACACCCACCGACTATGTACGCAATCCAGGATTCATCTTCGACTCCTCCCTCTCCATGTCTAAGCAGGTCAACGCTGTATTCTTCTACTGCAACAACACCCTCAGCATGCTCCGCAGGATCTACAAGTGGATCCCGACCGAAACAAGAAGAACGGTGACACAGGCCCTCGTCAGCAGCAGACTGGACTACAGCAACGCACTCTATGCAGGAATCCCAGCCTAACACCTACTACGACTACAACACATCCAAACGGACTCCGCCCAACTGATCATCAACGTCCCCCGCCGCAGCCACATCACCCCTCACCTGAGAGACCTATACTGGCTCCCCGTCGACAAGAGGATCACCTTCAAGCTCCTCACCCAGCACTCCACAACGCCGGACCAGCCTACCTGACCAGCAGACTCAGCTTCCACAACCCCACCCGCCAGCTCCGCTCCGCCAGCCTTGCCCTCGCTGCTTTCCCCCGCACCCAACAAATGACCTACGGTGTCAGATCCTTCTCCTACCTCGCCGCCAAGACCTGGAACATCCTCCCTACCCACCTACGGCAGACCCAAGACCTACTCACCTTCAGAAGACTCCTCAAGACCTGACTCTTTGAGCAGTAGCAGCACCCCCCTCCCCTCAGCGCCTTGGGACCCTCACGGGTAAGTAGAGCGCTTTACAAGTACTCTGATTGATTGATTGATTGAGGGAGGTGGAAGTTTGGAGGTGGATGGAGAGGTCAATCCAGGCTTTGGCGGTGAGGTGGGGGAAGGACGGTCTTCTGGCTTGAGTACGATGGATGCCAGGGTCGGATGAAAAGGCCAGGTGTCGGACCGCAAGTGTCTGGTGGGCTTGTGGAAGCTCAGGTGATTGTTCAGGTATTCTGGTCCTGTGTTGATGAGGTCTTTGTAGGTGAGCGTGAGTAGCTTGAAATGGCATCTCTTCTTGATGGGGAGCCATTGTAGGCTATGGAGGTGGGGTGATCTGGGATAATTTGGGTAGGTCTAGTATCGTAGAACACTGACAGGTCGAGGAAGATCAGGGCTGCTGACTCAGAGCGGTCCATAATGGCTCTTATCATCTGTGTCATCTACGAGGTTGGGTTCTGTGATGTCGTTGGAGTGGAAATCAGATTCGGAGGGGCGAGCATGTGGCTGGATTCCAGGTAGTCCGTAAGTTGGCAGTTGATTGCTTTCTTAAGTACCTTGGTTGGGAAGGGGAGGAGTGAGATGGGCCAGTAGTTCTTAAGGTTGGATGGATCTGCTGTGGGTTTCTTCAGAAGTGGTTTGAATTTGGCATGCTTCCATGTTTTTAGGAATGTGGCAGATCTGAGTGCTAAGTTGATGATGCTGGTGAGCAAGGGTCCTATTTCTTTGCGTCCAAGGTTAAAGGTGTGATGAGGGCAGGGGGACCTTGTGGTTTTGGTGTCAAGGGGTGTCCTGTCAGTCAGGTAATGGGGCAGGAGGATGGTAGGAGGAGCAGGGACGTCCGGTTGTGGCTGGTGTTTGAAGTTCTTCTAGATGTTGGCAATCTTGGTGTGGAAGAAGTCAGTAAGTGAGTTGCAGAGGGACTGAAAGGGCTGGATGGTGTTTTTGACAGCATTTGGGAGACGAATTCTCTGACAATGTGTAATAGCTCTTTAGTGCAGTTGGTGGACTAGGGCTGGTGGTGAGGACAGCTTTCTTTGTTTCTTTGAGGCTGTGGTAGTGGGATTTGAGGGCCGTCTTGAAGGATGTGCGGTATCCTGGGCTTTTGCTGGTGCATCAGCATTTCTCCAGAGGTTTACAATTGTGTTTCTCTGCTTTGATTCAGGTGTTCTCTGTTCTTCTGTTGCAGAGGGTTTTGACGCATGCCATGGAATCAGTGCATGTGGTGATTCATTCTGATAGGTGGGCAGTGGCTTGATTCACCTCATCGGATGTGTGGAGGGTGGTAGTGTTGAGGGTCTTCGTCCATTTGGATTCTGTGATGGTGTTCCAGCTGGGGCGGGCGGGGGGAGGTCTGTCGGTTGACCGCCATGGTGAAGTGGACGATGCTGTGGTCTGTCCAGGTGAGCTTGGCTGTGTGGCTGAACTGGATTTTGTCACTGGACATGAAGATAGGGTCAATGGTGTGGCTGGCGGTGTGCCTAGGGTTGGTGACAATCTGTTTCACGTCTAAGTTGTCCATGGAGTCTACCAGGGAGGTCGAATAGGTGTCTGAGGGGTCTTCGAGGTGGAAGTTGAGGTCACTGAGGAAGAGATAGGGCCAGATGTAGGTAGCCAAATACCGGTCGGTAACGGCCAAAATTCGGTAATTTCGGTCGTTACCGACTGGTATCTAGAAAATGAGATGTAGGAGTCAAAATTTTACTGAATCAGTAAATACGGGTCGGTATTCTACCGATTCAGAATGTTCTGAATCCTTATTTACCGATTCGGTAAATAAGAAATGGTAAAATGTGACTATTGAGATGTAGCAAACCTAAAAAATAACGAATTTCATGAAATTCGGTATTTAAGAGTCGGTATTTACCATGGATTGAAAACAGGTGGCAACCAGGTGCAGGCTATAAAATAAGGCCCCAAAATGCAACAGTGGGACCAAAATGGCGGCCTGCTACGTCATAGCAAGACGGCTACGGCTACAGGCAGCAGGATAGAGGGTATGGAGATGGGAGGAGCAAGTCTACAGGCAGAGGATAAAGCTCTTCTAACTAACTGAGCCAGAGATAGTGCAAAGGTACAGGCTACACCCCCAAACCATCCTGGACTTGATCAGGGACCTTCACCCACTCCTGGATCACCCAACACCAAGGGCGTATGCCATCCGACCCCATGTGCAGGTGCTATGTAGCCTACACCGCCTTGCCTCTTGGAGTTACCAGAGTGTGATTGCTGCAGTAGGTGGTGTGTCCCAGAGCTGCCTGTCCCGTTTCTTCAGGAAGTTTCTTGAGGCCATGATGCAGAGAATGCATCATTATATTAGGTTCCCTGACACACCTGCGGAACTTGCGAAGACCAAAACAGATTTCTCTCAACTAACACTTTTCCCTCACGTCATAGGCTGTATATATGGCACCCACATCCCACTCTGCCCACCTGCAGCCACAGAACACAATTACAGGAACCGGAAATAAAGCACTCAATCAATGTTCATGTGATATGCAACGCAGGCAACATCATAACAAACATTGTGGCCAAATTCCCAGGGAGTACCCACGACTCGTACATCTTCCAGAACAGTGGGATATACACATGCCTTGTTGCTGGAGATTTCGGGGATGGATACCTGCTAGGTAAATAACTGTAACACACCCTGATAGTCAATGCAGATGAATCAATCATGAGTATGTAACTAATGGAACTCTCTTTTCCACCTAGATGATAGTGCTTATGCTCTGTGGTCCTTTGTTCTCAGCCCCTACATGAATCAATCTACCAGGAGTGAGAGGAATTACAATGTGACACACAGAGCAACACGCAGCGTTGTAGAACGCACATTTGGACTCCTAAAAAGCAGGTTCTGCTGCCTCCACAAGAGCGGAGGCGCACGGCAGTACACTCCAATCATTTGCTGCACAATAATTGCGACCTGTGCCATGCTGCACAACCTTGCCACCAAGGAAGGCACAGAGGTGGAGATTACACTTCATGAGGACATTGATGATGGCACAGAACAGGCAGAGCCCTATGCAGCAGGAGCAGCACCAGCAACAGATGGAAGACTGAGACGGGAAGAGATCACACTCAGCTATTTCTATGTAAGTAATGAGATACAGGCAGGCTCAGTATTTGAATTACGTAGTTTAATAGTCACTACGGCACTTTACCTATACCACAACATGGTACTACAATGTCTGTATTCAACACTGGCTGGGCACAGTTTACCTCACCGTGACCTGTCCTGTGGTTTGAGGGCATCATCAATGTTTGCGCCCAAGCACTACAGTGCGGGATGCACGAGGCTGGGTGTCAACGGTTGCAGTGGTGCCAGGGTCAGCAGATTGGCGCCTGATGCTCCTTCGAATGTCAGGAACAGGAGTGCTAGAGCCACTCCTGCTGGTGGAGTCTTCTGTGTGCCCGACACCTGTGTCCCCAGCAGTGGCTGCCTGGTGTGTGAGTAGTAGCTCCATGGCAGAGGTGACTCTCCCCATCCCCCTCGACAAATCCGTGCAGCAGTGCACAATGTCATCCTGAATGGCGACAGAGCGCCGACATAGCAGGGAGGTTCCAGTGGCAAGCCTGTTCATGGCTTTGGTCTGTTGCCACATGCACTGTCGATCCCTGCGCCTCTCGGAGTGGTCACTATCTAGTTTTTTGCAGAGAGCACTAATGCATTGTGTCATGTCCCTCATTCCTCTTGCCATGGACTGCATGCTTTCTGTCATGGAGCCAATCCCCTGGTCTATGTTGGTCATCTTGGAATTCAATATGCACATCTGTCTATGAACTGCTAAAATGCCCTTTGCTTGGAGGCTCTGGACTTTCACCATAGTGGCCTTAAGACTACAGAAGACCCCCTCTCCATCCTGGCTTTCACCTCTTTCCCGTACCATTTGGCCTCGGACACCAGCATGCACAGCTCCAGATGAAGTCTGCTACCCAGCATTGTCAGCCAGAGGTGGATTTGTTGGTGTAAGACCCTTCACATCTTCCTCATCTGACATTCAAGAATCCTAAGAGGGGGCACATCATGCCTTCTTGGCCTTACCAGCACAGATGACTCAGAGGTTGGTGTGGGGGGAAGTGCTGGTGGGTCCAACAGTTGTGAGCCAAACAGCAGAGGTGACAGAGGCAGTGGTGTGGTGGCTGGCTCCGGTGTAGTGGCTGCCTGCACTATGGGCGTGTGTTGCACAACAGTGCTTTGACCTGATCTTTCGGGTGTTTTCTCACTCCTCTCCATTGCCGGTGCCCTCTCCTTCCTTTCCTGCGCTGTACAACACGATGACTCTCCTGTGGACAGATATGAAAATTGGGTCAGTGGTGTTGTTCACCTGTGTGTCATTATTAAATCACATTCCTATCACACAATTGCCTAGTCCTCAACATCTTATGGATGTAGTGTTTTGCATGCCTTGCTGATTTCTATGTTGACTGCATTGATGTATGTTCCTATGACTACGTCTCCCATGATGCATTGCTGGAAAAACCTGAAACCTGTTCTGCAGTGTGATGCAGACACCCACATTGGGGAAGGGGTCAGGGAAAAGGGTGGGGATTCATGTCCATGCATCTTACCTTGTTTTTTTGCAGCTCTGGCTGAGCTGTCAGTATCCCCGATCCCATGGATACTCTATGGTTCCAGGGTGGATTCCACCAGCTGCTCCAGGTCTGTTAGTCTTGAGGCATGGTTCCTCCCTCCACCTGTGGCTCCGGCTCCTTTTCTGTGGGCTGCAAGTTTTTTTTTTTGTTATGATCCGCAGATCATACCACCTTTTTTTGAGGTCATCAGTGTCCCTGTGTATGACCCCAATGGCATTGACCTTGGACTGGATCTCCAGTCAGGTATTCCTTTTAACAGACTCTGCAACATGCAGAGACTGCTTGCCACAGAGCTGGGTGTGGTGTTTGACGACCTCCTCCACCAGCACCTGCAGTTCTGCTGGGCTGAATTTCATTTCCCTCTTGCGCTCAGCAGCATACTTCTGGCCATCCTGGGACTACATTATGCAGATCAGCTATGCTCGGGGCTGCCTGTTCCTCTGTTTTTCCTCCAGCTCTCCAAACAGTTCAGTTGCTCTGCACCTGCATGGGTGTGGCCACTTCCAGGTACTGGGGAGGGGTAGTGGCATCTGATTGGTTGGTTCCTCTGTTGCTTTGTTGTGGGGTGTGGTGGGTGTTCCTGATTGGTTGACAGGCTCAATTGGGTTCTTTTTGTATTTTCCGAATCGGTATTTACCAAATCCGTAAATAGCGATTCGGTAAATACCGATTCGGTAATTCCAATTCATTCCTATGGGCCTGGAGGACCATGGGGTTGAATGGGTATTACCGAATCGGTATTTAACGAATCGGTATTTACCGATTCGGTAAATTCCAAAATAAAAAATCTGAATGTTACCGACTCAGTAATTTTTACCGATTTTTTACCTGTGGAGTGGTGTGGCTCACTGGTTAGAGGCGGCAGACCCGGAAGCAGAGAACGGCCCGGGACCAGGGTTCAATTCCCGACGCGGCAGGGTCGTGGACCAGGGTCAGCGGACTCGATAATTCTCGCCTCGGTGCCTACTCTAACCAGGGATCACACTCGGCAACTCTGGGCATTAACTTGCCTCATCTCTACAACGCCCCCCCACATTCGCCGGGGATGCCTGGTTTCACCTTGGAGATACCCAGTAGGGACCATCTCACAGGGATAGCCAGGACGGGTTCCCCAGCGGTCTACAGCGCCAGGACGCCTCAGGGCAGCAGTGTGCTTTACAAGACACATACATTACATTACATTACCTACATCCCGTTTTCTGATTCTGAAATACCGAATCGGCATGATTCAGTATTTAAGAGTCGGTAAACTGGGATTACCTACATCTGGCTCATAGTGTCTAGATTACAAGGCGAGGGGATATCATTTCTGGTATTGAGTTGGAGAAAGGGCGTCGGGTCCTGGTGGTCTCTAGGCGAGAGTACTTAATATGGCTGAGTGGGCTTTGGCTTGGAGGTGGAAGTTGAAGTGCTCAAAGTCTGGTGTGGGGGGCTCGTCGGAAGTGGTAAGCCTGATGGTATTCTTGTGAAAGATGTAAATTCCTCCTCGAGGTGTGATTTTCCAGTCCCAGTGGGTTATTTTGTTGCCGGTCAGAGTGGCATTGGCTATGTTGGGGGTGGAAGAGGATCAGAAGCTGGCTCTGTGTATATATATATATATATATATTCACTGAAAAAACCATAGGTTTCAGACCAGTTATAGTTAGGAATTAGCATTTAAAAAACCTATTAAATTCACTGAAAAAAACGTAGGTTTCACACCAGTTATAGTTAGGAATTAGCATTTAAAAAAACTATTAAATTCACTGAAAAAAACGTAGGTTTCACACCAGTTATAGTTAGCTGGAAATTTTACTGACATAAAACCATTGAAAAACCCACGTTATAGTTAGTTGGACTCACTATAACTTGCGCTCCTGCAATGCACTGCTGATGACGTCACATATTACATCACTCATTACATGGTCAGTGACATCACTCATGACATCACTGATGACACCATCCTTGTGAGAAAGTGACAGACATCCTTTCAGTGTAATGTAACCCCCCCGCGAAAATCAAAAAAAAAAAGTCAAGGTTTGAGCACTCACCCTTATTCAAGCTAATCAATAGCTCATGTGTGTAACTTTTAGGCATGAAACAAGCAGCGGTTCTGGTGCAGGGCTCTCTCTGGGTGCTAAAGGGTGCAGACAGGCTTGCCTTTGGCGCGCCCGCTGCGTGGTCGCTGCCTCATATATTTTGGGTTTTTGCAATGAAACACTGGAGCGCTAACCTATCCTGGCAGGCCCGCTCCTACATCCGGCACCACCCGTAGCGCAGGTCAGCAGATTACTAAAACTGGTTAAGACAATGTATTTTACTCAAACAAATTTAAAAATGATAACATCTAAGGTGCAAGTGCGCGGCTGCTAGCTAAAACAAACAAGGCTCAAGCGTCAGCGTGTCACCAGCTGCGCTGTTGCAGTATCACTATTTTATGGGCTGCAATGAACGACTAGAACGCTAACGTATCCCTGCGTACCTGCTCCTACATACGGTTTCCACCGGTAGCACAGGTAACTCCGCCGGTAGAGCAGGTAACTTACCCCCAGATTCATCAAACCCAAATTCTGCGAATTATAAATTGTGAGAAATACCGAATCGCAATTTAGAATTCGCAGAATGGGATTCATGAACAAATGCGACCAAAAAAAGCGAATAACAACCGGCCACAATTGCTGTTTGCGAATTTGCTCAAATCGCTAAAATAAACGCAGAATCGGACTTTTACCATGTAGAAATTGTGATCTCGCAATTACCGAAATTGCAAATTGCGATATAACTAATTGCAAGATCACAAAAACGGGAAGTCGCATTTCGAGCACAGTGATGACATCACAACCAGGAAGCTGGCAGTTCCCTCCCTCATTCTGCATACTGAGCCTGAAAGTGGAAGCAGGACTCCACTCCAGACCACCTCCAGAAGAAATTCAGGAGACACCAAACAGCAGAAAATGTCCCAGGAAGCAGCAGGGAGCAGTGCCTCAGGAAGGAAGAGAAAAATCAAATTTTCTGAGCAAGAATTGGAATACTTAATAGAGGGAGTGAGCAAAGACCATGACCGGCTTTTCGAGAAGGACTCAAGGAGGGTACCTGAGGCGGAGAAAAGGCGCATTTGGATGCACATCCGCGCCAAAGTAAATGCAGGGGAGTGACCCAGCGCTCCATAGACGACTTGAAGAAGAGGTGGTATGACCTCAGAGGGCGTGCCAAGGAAAGAATTGCAGAGAGGCTGGGGGAGAGAGTTGCAACTGGAGGAGGAGAGCCCACTGGACCACCCAGCACCCCACTGGAGGACCTTGTGGAGGACACCCTGAATCCCAAGGCATGCGAGGGGTAACCCGGCTGGACTCCTCCTGACCCACCCAAGAATCCCAATGTAAGTGCCATGCGACTGCGACCCTGTCCCCTAACAATGGCCATGACCCCAGAGCAACCCATTAGAAACCCCAGTCATGCAGCCCGTGCACACCAGAAAATGTATTTATTTTATTTTATATTCTTGTAGAGCGCCTGAACAGACCCCCGAAGGGGTATCTCCGCGCTTTTGCCAGTGGAAGGAACATAGATTGTGCTAGTTCATGTACAAGAATGACTGATTGGATTGGATGAGTGTTTAACTACTTATGAAGAGATAGGTTTTGAGGGTTTTTCGGAAGGATAAATGATTTGTGATTTGTTTTAATGTCTGGGGCAGAGAGTTCCAGAGAACAGGTCCAGTATGGGCTAGGGCACGACCTCCCTGCCTATATTTTTTGATTCTGGGTACCTGTAGTAGCTGGAGATTGCTGGAGCATAAAGATCGCCCAGGGACATAGGGTAGGAAGGCTTTTGTAGGGTACTTAGGTCCCGTACCTGTCAGACATTTGTGGATGGTACATAAGATTTTAAACTTAATGCGTTGCCGCACTGGGAGCCAGTGTAATTTAGCCAGTAGGGGGCGGGAGGGAGTCCTAGGTGGAGCATTGAGGACTAGCCTTGCCGCAGTGTTTTGGACTATTTGCAATTTGTTAAGTTGATCTTTATTAGTTGATAGAAGAAGACCATTGCAATAGTCCAATCTGCTAATGACTAATGCCTGGACCAAGGTCTTCCTATGTCTGTCAGGTAGGTATGGAAACACCCTTCTCAGCTGTCCAATGGCCCTAAAACATGTGCTGGTAACTTGGTTAACATGATCTTTAAATGTAAGGGCTTGGTCTAATAGCATTCCCAAGTTTTTCACGGTCTGTTTGGGGTTGGGAACAGATCCCAGTTCTAGGGGCCACCATTCGGGGGACCACAGTGCCACTGCCTCCCCGAACAGCAGTACTTCCGTTTTGCCTACATTACGCTGTAGGCAGTTCTTGGCCATCCACTCTGACACTGCCCTCTTTCCATCTGCAAAAGATTTTATTAGAGCAGGTGTGAAGGTTTTAACAGGGAACAGAAGTTGGGTGTCATCGGCGTATGGCAGCGGGGTGAACCCAAAGGATCTCACTAGGTCAGCCAGGGGGGCCACGTACACATTAAATAATGTGGGGCTTATGCATGAGCCTTGTGGCACTCCCCTGGTGAGCTCTCTAGAGATGGATTTATGAGAGCCCAGCCTGACTTCTTGAGAGCGGCCTGAGAGAAAACTCTCCATCCAGGACAGAGCTACACCCCCCAGGCCCACATCCTTAAGACGGCTGAGAAGCACTTCATGTGACACCGTATCAAAGGCAGCGGATAAATCCAACAGCACCAGAATCATCGACCCCCCTCCATCCAGCGTCATCCTGATGTTATTGGTCACTGCTAGGAGGGCTGATTCGGGGCTGTGGTTAGGCCTGAACCCAGATTGTGAGTGGTCCAGGCCTTCCGTTGCCTCGATATGATTTGATAAGTGGCCACATTGCATTGTGGGACTTGTAGTCTGACCACAATTTCCATTTAGCCCCATACAGCCAGACCTGTCCAGAGAGAGTCAGTCCTACAGCCAGTCAGGGAATGCCAGCCTTCATGCATGTAGCAACCTCCCATGTGCAAGAAACATGTCATTAATCCACGTCCACTTTACATCACAGGTGGAGCTGAAGAACCCAGCACCGATAGTCAGGACCTGCACCAGCACCAGCAGTAGTACCACCACCTGCCCCTGTGGACAGCGCCACCCCTGCAACAACAGGCGCGCCACAACCACCCAGTGTGACACCCATGCCAGTAGCACTGGCAACTACAGCTGCAGCATGTAAGCAGACAAGGCGCACAGCCACTGTGAGATCACAGTCCAGCGGGCTGGTGAGGAAGCCGCGCAACACAACACCACGCGCCGGCAGGGGGGTGAATGTCCGGGTACCTGGCCTGTCCGCGTACACCAAAAGCAGGCACGTCATCTGGCAGCCATCCACCTGCAGCTCCACAAGACTACACGGCATGTGGGACAGCTCACTGACAGAATGGAGAGGATGATCTCTGCTATCGAGGTAAACACCCAGGACATGTTGACCCAGCAGGACGTCAATCGACGCCGCCACCGCCAGCTGCTGACCCGCCTGTCAGCGTACACACGCTCAAACTACATTATTGGGAATTCTACCTCCCAACTCTCACGTTGCTCGTTGGCGATGCAAATATAAATGGTGCAATGCTGCTAGGATGTCGCTAGGGCACTGGAGCAAGTCACCACTGCAGTGCAGAGTCTGCAGGCGACTGGCCACGGCCAGGCAGGTGGGGGGATGACGCAAGTGAGGGCAATTCCAGCCACAGCAGCCTGTCATTGCCACTGGTGACAGGACCCAACCGCAGCACCAGGCCCACTGCTGCCTCACGGGCAAATGCTGAAGAAGAGGTTGAAAGGCGACTGGGAGCGTCCGCCCGGAGTGCCTGACAATTTATTGTGTACCATGCAGGGCCATGCTGATGAAACAAGCATGCCCTCCTCACATACATGGGGATGTATGAGTCAATACAGCTCTCATGTAACTGTAAGAAAAAATGCCTCATTATTGTGAGTGAAACAATAATATTTATTCAGTACCAGTTAGTCTGACTCATGTCATTATTTCAATTGTCATGCATGAGTGAAGTGCTGGGGGAGGGCAGTGGGTGCACTAGAAAGAGTTAATTGTGATTTGGTTGTGGCGCCTTTGTCCTTCAGCAGGATTCTCCCCGCGTGCATGACGCACATGTGCAGGCGGGCGGTTGTCCCCTTCCGACTCACTGCCAGAGATCTCTACAGGTATCACGCGCTTGGTAGCAATGTTGTGGAGTATTGCACACACAGCCAAGATGCGGCAGCAGACCTCAGGCTGGTATTTGAGGGCCCCACCAATCTTGTGAAGTATGCGGAATCAGCTCTTCAAAAGCTCAAATGTCCGCTCAATGCAATTTCTTGTGCGGATGTGTGCAGGGTTGAGGTATGGGGTGAGGAGGTACTCGCAGAGACCGTAGGCGCTGTCACCTGAATGAAAGGAGCAGAGGGTGAGTGCCTGTTATGCGCAGCTACATGGTCACAATGTACTGTTTGCATGTGTACTTACCTAGAAGGTGTCCTTCACCAAAGTCTCCCCTTGCCAGTCGTGTGTGCATGCCGCTGTGCCGGAATATGAAGGAGTCATGTGTGCTCCCCGGATATTGTGCCACTATGTCCGTGATGATTGTCTTAGCGTTGCACACCATCTGGATATTCAGGGAGTGGTAGGACTTGCGTTTCCGGTACATGTATTCTGTTTGTGCAGGTGGGCAGATGTGGATGTGGGTACAGTCAATGCATCCTATTACATGTGGGAATTGTGCAATGTTGTAGAAATCAAGCTTGGTTTGATTCAAGTCCTGTTGGGTGGTCGGGAATGTGATGTGATGGTGTAGACGGGTCAGCATTGCCTCCAGGAAACTCCTTAGGCAGCGGGACATGGTGCTCTGGGAGATCCCCCCTGCAACGGCAACTACCCCCTGGAAGCTTCCGGAGGCCAGGAGGTGCAGGCTGCACAAGACCTGGACATGGGTGGGCAAGGCATTGGTCCTCCTTGTTGGGTGCTGCATCAGGGGTCTAGGTCCCGGATCAGCTTGGTGATCATTGCCCCATTCAGGCGGTACTTGGAGTAGATTTGCTCCGCAGTTTGGCCCAGAAGAGTGATCCGCTGGTGGAATATTCGCTTCTGGATCTTGCGTTTGTTCCTTGCTGCAGCCTGGAGCCTTCGCCGCCTGACCACCATGTAGAGTCCTGGCATTGTGTGAGTCCACATGCTCCTACTGTGTCTCCTTAAATGTGTTTGGTCAGGCCTGCACCTGGGGCTAGTTTAGGTTTTTTGTATTTTTTTTTTGTATTGACTTCATGGTTGCCATCTGGTTTGGGTTCTCCTTAAATTGCGCCTCGCAAATAGCGATTTTCTGATTTTTCGCTATTTGCGAGTTTTCATGAATTGTGTTTGCGATTATTTAGCGAGTTCGCAAAATATTTCGCAGAATACTTGGATTCTCGCTAATTCCGATTCGCTAAAGGGGTTCCAACTAGATTCTGCAAATTGTTTTGCGATTTTGCTAAATATTTTTTGCAAATTTGCTTTTTTGGATTTTTTCACATCATGAATTGCTTTACTTTTGTTTGCGATCGCAATAGCTACTTCGCAGCTATTGCGATCGCAATTTTGGTTGATGAATCTGGCTGATAGTCAGCAGATTACTAAAACTGGTTAAGACAATGTATTTTACTCAAACAATTTTAAAATTATAACATCTAAGGTGCAAGTGCCCGGCTGCTAGTTAAAACAAACGAGGCTCAGGTGTATGTATTTTTACTCAGATAAATTTTAAAATGATGACATCTAAAGTGCAAGTGCAAAGCTGCAAGCTAAAACAAACGAGGCTCAAGCGTCAGTGTGTCACCAGCTCCGCGATCGCAGCACCACATATTTTATGTTTTTTTTCGCAATGAACCACTAGAGCGCTAACCTATCCTGGCGGGCCCTCTCCTACATACGGGTCCCGTTAGTAGCGCAGGTAACTTAGTCAGCAGATTACTAAACTGGTTAAGACAATGTATTTTTCTCAAACAATTAGTAAAATTATAACATCTAAGGTGCAAGTGCTCGGCCGCTAGCTAAAGCAAATGAGGCTCAGCACTGGACTCTCACTCAAGCCTCAAGAACTCGATCTCGCAGCAGGGCAGGCTTCTCTTTCAAAGCAGGGCCCCTCAGCATCATGGCCCATCAGCCAGAAATGAACATGGCTGCTTCTCAGTGCGATTGCCCATTTATCAGCGGCTTTTCGCTGCACCAGGGCCGGTCGTTCCACTCGTCCCCCTCGTATGATCCATAAGGCCCGTTGTTCCCCCCTCCTTGTGCTCATTGTCTCTCTTTGAGTTGGCAACAGGGGTCCGCCGGGTGTCCAACAACAGCAGCTTCCCGAATAAATTCCAACTTGCAAAATACTGTCTTGCAACTCAGTATTTGGAAGGGGCGTTCCCTTCCAAATAGCGACTCCATAGCCATTGACGTGGTAATGCATTTGCATTTGGGAAGGGTCTCCAGGGTACCCCATTCCCTTTGCAATTTTATGAAAAATACAAGGACCCCTGCCTGCCCTTAAAAAATGAACAAAAAAGTTTAATTTTTATTTTTTTAAATGAAGCCTGTTTTCCTTTAAGGAAAACGGGCTGCATTTAAAAAAAATGCTTTATTTAAAAGCAGTCCCAGACATGGTGGTCTGCTGAGCCCAGCAGGCCACCATCCCTGGGAGGGTCAGCCATTCCAAATGGGGTCGCAAAATGTGGTTTGTTCATTAATATTCATGAGCCTTGTATTTTGCGACCCCTTTGGGAATCGCAAACAGTGTCCAAGACACTGTTGTACATGCCAGACAGCGAGTCGCAAATTGCGAGTCGCAAAAGCAACACAATTTGCGAGTCACTATTTGGCAAGTCGTACATATGGCCCAGTTTTCCTAAAACAAGAGAAAATTCCATACCAAATTAGTCTAGCTGAAACACCAAATAAAAGCTGCACATGAAGGAATATGCTCTGCACATGTGAGGGTATCGGCAGTGTTACACATCCTACTGGTGGTCATTAATTATATGTACTAAAATGTAAAATGTGTTCAAAAAGTGAAGCACTACAATAGAGAGATCCCCCCCCCCCTTCTTAGCCTCTCCCCAGCCCCCATGCTGGTCCATTTTATTTATTTATGACATTTATAAAGCGCACTGTTACCCACCGGTGTCCTGGCGCTGAATGAAAGCTCCCCTAGCCTAGCCTGAAATTAGTGAGTGAAAAGCCATGTTTTCAAAAGCTTTCGAAAGCTCATTAACTCTGTGGTCTTCAGAAAAATTAAAATAGGTAATTCATGTCCATGTTTTATGTGGTTATGGCCGCAGCATCAGGTCTCAGCTCACGAAAAAGGCTTGTTCAATTTAGCAGCAATTGATGGCGTTCATACATTTTGCTCACATCAAGAGCTAGCTTTTCCTTTTGAAGGACTAGCAGAGGCGCTTGCTGAAGTGGGAGTAAGTGTCCAATTCTCACCCAACTGTAGGCTTAGTCCACAGGAAGTAGTCAATAGAGTGAACAGTATGTCTTGATTGCGAGGGCTTTAGATAAAGGTGCATTTTGGTCCTGTAACCTACATAGTACAAATACACCTTTAACTAATATGACATATGTTATTGAACCATACTCTTTATGAAATTCTGTTTGGTGTTAAAAAGTATGTGCCAGACTTTCAGACTGGATGAATTCTCCTGGTCAATTATGTCTTGCTCTGGTGTATCCCAGCATACCAAGGATGGTCTAAGCCAGTCAACAGCTCCAACATTATGGGGCATATGTAGGTAGACGTTTGTGATTTGCAAACACCGAAATTCGGCGAATTTTGGCGTTTGCTATTCGCAAACGGCGTTTTGATATGTAGGTGCCACTTAGCAAAATAAGGATCGCAAAAATTGTGATTCCTTATTTTGCTTATAGCATTTAAGGAATCGCAATTTTGCGATTCCTTAAATGCTATGTAGGGGTGCTTTAAAAATTGCGATTTTTGCATAAGGAATCGCAAAATACCACCTACTTCAAGTAGATGGTATTTTGTAATTTCCTTCAAAAACGCATTTTTTAAAAAAAATTCAAAGTGCCAAGTGGCGCACAGACATGCCCTTAGGGCATGTCTGTGCGCCACATGTACTTACAGGCACATTCCAGGGGTGTAACAGGTGTCCTTTGGACACCCTGGCACCCTTGGAATTGCGATTCTCAAATTGCGATTTTCACACAGAAAATCGCAATCTGAGAATGTATCCCCATTCATTCCTATGGGCCTATGGGACACTCATTCCTTAATTGCGATTCGCAATTTCCTAATAGCAAATAGGAATGTTAGAGATTCGCAAAAAAAAATCCGAATTTTTACCTATATTCCATTTTGCTATTCTCAAATAGAGATTACTTAAAAATCGCTATTTGGGAATCGCAAAATGGAAATTACCTACATATGCCCCTATATCCAGTGACTGGCTGGCTGCCGGAGATTGGTTTACTCATGGTAGAAGGATTCAGATAGAAGAAGAGCTCTGTCCTACCTTTTAGAATTCTGTGCTAGGGATGAAATGAACAAGACAGTCATTCTACCACTGTTACTCAGAGGAAAAGAATGCAATTAGTGTTTGTGGACACAAGAAAGCCCTATCATGTGGCCCAGCCCATACAGCAGACCAGTGCAATTATCAAAAGCACTGTGGTCTGTTCACCTGATTACCATGTTGCAGAGGGTGTCCCAGTTAACACTCCTCATGAAACTGTGGATTGATTAGTCCTTAGCAGAGATAAATAAAAGGTAAGCAGTGAAAAACTGTTCATAATGTAACATTGACATCTGCACTTCCATTAGAACTGGGTCAGTATACATATATTTATGAGCCCCTTGCGCCATCGGAACTTCATTTTTTGTGACGTACCATGGCGCAGAAGCCTGCGTGATATTTATCAGGCAGCACTAAGCCACTTTTTCTGGCGTACTGCTGCCTGATAAACATCAGTCCCTTTAACACAGTATTCTGCGTTGAAGGGGGGAGCAATGGGTGTTGCTGGGGGTGTTCCCAGCAACATCCATGACCTTTTGACACTGCCCCAGATTTATGAGAAATCGTAAATCTAAGGCAGTGCCAAAAGTTTACGTCTCCCCAGGGGAGGCGTGGGGGAGGCGCAACGGGGAGAAATATCTTTATTTCTCCTCTTTTTTTTCTTTTTATATGTGTGTTGCATTCTGCAGCACACACAGAAGGAGGAAAAGCCTCTTGTGATTATTTTTGTACAGAGAGGTTTCCCTTCTTGTGCAAAAATACTCATCCCTGCAAGGCCGGCACCGTTGAAACATAGTGCATGGACAGGAATGTGACGTATCTTATAGATACCGAGCATTCCTGCCATTTTCTTTTTCCGTAGGGAGGCGCAGCAGGAAGGCTGGCTGCGCTGCCCTCCGGCAAAACCTCATAAATGAGGCCCAACGTGTTAATGTTCCAGAATTACAGAATTGCCAGAACATTACATTATCCCATTACATGAAAGACTATTTTAACATGTAACTAATAAAGTGAGACTTATTTCCAAAGAAACACTGTTGCTAAATAAATGGATGAAATTCAAAAGCATTGCAGATGAATATGTGAAACCCCCCTTGGGCTTATGTTTGACTCAACAATTTCACTGCTAATTTGGATGATAATGGTGGCATTCTTTATGAGGGTGGTGTAAGGAGAAAATGTTCCAGAGCTAGGAAATATAATTACAACAATTAAAATGTTAAACAAACAAATGAAGTACACAGAATCACCAGGGAATTCTCTTGTGTAAGTATATTAGCCATCCCACCACAAGATGTCAAGTTCTAGAACCAGCAGACACTACCTATGTGTCATACACATTTCACCTTGATTTAGATGAAATCTTTCCTCCAAGTGATTTATCTGATGAATGGAGCAGAGATATTGTGTGGATATTTATGTACTTCACTGATCTTTATCTCACTATGTAAATTCAAAAGCAAATATTCTGCTATAGTCAGTATGTTAAAATGAGTGTCTTTATATATTAAATGCAACTAAATCAATATTTCAAAATCAACAGAGGGACCATTGCCCAGTTTCAGTTGTGGGTTAAAAAAAGCCTGATTTTTAAGTGAAATTCCCATTTTCAAAATGATGCTGAAACATATTTTTTTAATCACAATGAAATAGATTTAATTCATGTTTATTTCTAGGCATTAATTTGATTTCTTAGATAAATATACTGTGAAAAATGTTGTGACCTAAAATAAAACTAAACTCATAAGATCTGTTTGGGGAACTGAAATTCAACGGTCAGATACATTAGATCAGACGAATACTTTCCAGCATATAATGTGTTCAGGGTTTGCTAATACTGATGAATTACTGATGCTTCTGTACCTAAAAAATAATTTTCATACTTTTTTACATTTGATATAGAAAAGAGAATTGAGTAATGATTGAGGGCCTGATTACAAGTTTGACAGTCTTAGAACCTCTGTGGCGTCATCGTCGGATTAACCGTTGTGCTGCTGGTGGTCTAACGGCCGTATTACAAGGCACACAATTACATAGACGAAAGACAGCTGCTGCCCCTCTGCCAATGCCAGGAAATCCCAGCTGCTGCTGTGACAGTATTGGCCAAAGCATCTGTCGGAGAGTGTACTGCCAGTATTACCACCGACCCAATTATGAGGTCCCTTATAGCTGGCGTGAAAGTGGCAGTCCAAACACCACATCTGAGTTGAGAGATATAAGGCTTAAACTCACCTATACTCACCTCTACATGTCTTGCACCACCATGGAGCCAATCGAACACATCCTGGTGGCCTGCTTGATGACATCCAAAACTGACGCCATCGTGGATGCAACCAATGATAATTTATACTCTGCCCATTTCCATAGACTCGTCAGCAAATAGATGCCCAGCCATGGACCTGGCAAGGGGGTTGGGGTGTCTGGGCCAAATGTATTTTGTGGGACCCTGTTTTCAATGTATAACCTGAATACCACTCTATGATGCCCTCCTTGGCAAAGTCACTGACACTGCACAGGCACACTCTACATAAATAGGCATGTGTTTAAATCAAATAACATTACCTCCTCATCAATATCACACCTATCAATCTCTGTGACACCCTCACATTGAACAAATGCTAGGTCCTGTTGTGAAATCAAAGATACATATGTATGGATGTGTCATGGAACGGTGTCGTGCAGTTATAGCGCCTTCCCTGCGCCTGAGTCGCGCCAGAGTCTCGCCCGTCTGCGCTCGTCCGCGTCTCGGAAGGCGGGAGGTAGGCGGGGGACTTCTGCTAGCCGGCGGTTTAATCGCCTGATGGTTAAGTTAGTTGAGCTGCCACGATGCTTACATATTCTCCTATAGAGCTGTTGGCTCTACGAGGACCTCACTCGTTATGTCATCACGTTTTTCCCGGAGGGCGTCTGCTTAGGAAGGGATGTGCCGAATGCGGCTGGGTCATGCCGAGGCAGCAAGTGGCTATGTCTGTTAACTCGTCATCTTATTTTTCCTGTCATTTGCTTAATACTAGGTGTTTGGGTAAGCACTCTACTGACATCTGGAACCTGTTATCTGAGGCAAAAACCTCTTGCTTATTCCTGACGGAGACTTGGCTTAATGATTGCTCGGGTCCTGACATTGCCTCTGCAGTCCCGCCTAATTATACCATCCACAGGAATGACAGAGAGGTGAGTCGTGGCGGCGGGGTGGCATTAATTGCCAACAAGAATCTGTCCTGTTCTACTTTCCCGGTGGATAATATTAAGGGCAGTGAAGCCTTGGGCTTCACTCTTAAATTATCTACTCGCCATACTTGTACTGGGATTATTATTTATAGAGCACCTGGACCTCCGGGCTCGTTTTTCGAGGACCTACAGGCGGCTATCGCTACAATGTGTTTAAGATCTGAGCATTGTCTCCTTTTGGGAGACTTTAATCTCCACATGGATAAAGCGGCTGACCCCGACACCATCAAGCTTCTCGATATAGTCTGTCCGCTGGGCTTTTCTCCTTTCATCAGCAGCCCAACTCACACTAAAGGTCACACGATTGATAATATCTTCTCCACGGGATTTTTAGAAGCCTCTCCACCGCATCCCGTTCTCTGGTCTGACCATTTTCTAATTGATTTTTGGATCATTATTACGGTCAAGCCCAGTGCTAGAGGAGCGGAGGATACTAGGAGGTCGTCGCTGCCTTTTTATCGAGTGACGGCAGAAATGCTTTCGGCTGCCCTTGATCAATATCCCTGCACTCTAACTGGGAACCTGGAGTTACATCTAGCTTCTGTCCAGAAATGGCTTGAAACTAGATTTGAGGAATTAGCTCCTGGTAAAATAGGCAAAAAGGAGAGAAAACATATCTCGGCCCCATGGTTCACTCCCCTCCGCGGCAAGTTACGCCAGGATTGCAAGAGGGCGGAACGTGTATGGAGGCGACGTTATGATTTAGAAGATAAAGGTAAATACAGGGGACTAATATGTCTCTATCATAAGAAAATTTCGGAGGCAAAAACTATTTATCTTGAACACAGAAATGATGGAGCAGATAACAGGAGTAAGGAAATCTTTAAAATTGTCCAGGAATTCATTTCCCCTGTTGCAAGCTCACCGACTCACTCTCATACGGGAGCATGGATCTGCCAACTTAGTGAATTCTTCACTAATAAAATCAAGCTCATCCAAGATTCCTTTCATCGATTAGCTCCTAGTAAGGGAGCCTGTTGCCCGAGATGTCCACTTTCACTTTTAAAGGAATCAGGACCGGTGCTTTCGGTCTTCCCGGCCATGTCTCTGGCCTCCTCCCTTGAACTACTATCCCGTCTTAAATCAGGCTCGCCGCTGGACCCTTGTCCTGCCACCTGCCTGGGAAGGGTTGCCCCGGCCATTAACACTCTCCTTAATCCACTGCTCAATGCCTCCCTCACATCAGGTGAGGTACCGGTGGCCTGGAAGCACGCCCTTATCCTCCCGCTGCTAAACAAACCTACTGCAGATCCCCTTGAGCATGCGAATTACAGACCAATCTCCCTTCTCCCAGCCATGGCCAAGGTGATTGAGAAACACGTGCATTCCTCTATTACCAGCTTTATAGAGAATAACAACCTGCTTCACGAATCTCAATCAGGTTTCCGTGCGAATCACAGTACGGAGACAGCCTTGCTCGAGATAACGGATGCCATTCGAGAGACTCTGGATGGAGGAGGAAAGGATTTTGGTCATGTTGGACTTGTCGGCTGCGTTCGACACCGTCCCTCATGTCGAACTCCTGTCAAGACTATGGGAGAACGGACTGCTGGGACGGTGTTGGAATGGTTTAAGTCATTTCTGACCAACCGCCGACAAGTGGTCTGGGCACCTCCGTTTTCCGCTGAAATGCCTCCGCTAGAGGTAGGGGTCCCACAAGGGTCCATCCTTAGCCCCTGCCTGTTTAACATCTACATGGCTCCTCTGGCGGAGGTAGCGGAATTTTTTGGTGCCCAGATCATATCCTATGCTGATGACACCCAGCTACTTTTCCCTTGTTGTCACATGCAGCAAGGGAGAGCATTTTGATGGCAAGCAGATCGGGGAGTGCCTGGAAGCCGTATTTGAGTGGTTTCAGAGTCATGGCCTGAAATGCAACTCGGATAAGTCTGAGCTGCTTTTCTTTGGAAGTCCACCAAATCCTGAGTGGAGGTCCTGGTGGCCACAGGATATGGCACCGCCTAGAGAAACCTCAGTAAAAGCTAAAAATCTGGGCATTCTCTGTGATACAGATCTATCTTTTAGACCTCAAGTCATTGGACTGACAGGAAAGTGCTTTGGCATGTTGAAGATGATGCGGAAATTTCTCCCCCTAATATCTCTTCAACATAAAAAAAATCATAGTTCAAGCCTTGATAGGCTCGAGGCTTGACTATGCGAATGCCCTCTACCTAGGCCTTCCTAAATATCTCCTAGCTCGCTTTCAGGTCGTGCAAAACTCGGCGGCTTGAGCTATCTTTGGACTGCCGCGTAGGGCACATGCGTCAGAGCTGTTGGAGAAACTGCATTGGTTCCCTATTGCCAAGAGAGTCACATTTAAAGTGTTGACTCTGGCCTTTAAAGCCCTACATCACATCGGCCCCATGTATCTCCGGAAACGGATAGCGCTCTATGTTCCAAGGAGAACTCTGCGGTCGGCACAACTAGCAAAAGCCATCGTCCCTACAATCAAACGAGCCCGTACTGGAGGCCGCTCTTTTCGCTATCTGGCCCCTTGCTGTTGGAACAAGCTTCCAACTGCTGTGCAATCATTATCCAACTTGCTCGCCTTCCGAAAAGAGCTGAAGACGTGGCTTTTTACCCAGTAACTATCCTTGCCACCTGCGTTGAGCACTGTGTTATGTACTGTTTTTCTTCCTCTTTGCCAAAGCGCCGGGACACTCGTATGAGTAGCCGCGCGCTATAGAAGAGTTGTATAACATAACATAACATAACATAACTCAAACACACCTTCTCTGCTACAATTCCGTATTTGACTCTCACACGTCACCCACATCAAAACGTAATGTCAGTAAATGGGATTACAAATAACCACTGTGAGAAGCATTGAAAGGACATAATGTAAACTCGCTGCAGAATAGGTATGCCTCTATCAGGGGGAATAGGACCTGTTGAATTGAAGTATATCAGGGCTAACCGATGACATAACCAAGTGCCCTGCATTTGTAAGTGCAAGTCATGAAAGCAAACACAGCACTAACACCATTTGTCACACATTTAGGAAAAGGAAGTGTAAGTAAACACATGAAAATGGGCATGTGCCCATACAAATGTCCACAAAGGTATAACAATATAACACCCTCCATGTGTGTGTAAACACATATCTAACTTGAACACATCAAACATATATCCAACCTACATCATAGGGAGAAATGCAACCTAAATGATGTTGACATTGGCCTGGCCAAGCTGAAATACCTATCATATAATTTAACACCCAATGCAATGTCAGACCCAATTCGTTGTCATCCCACATAGAAATCCATTCAAAATTTCTCCTTGTCCTTTGTAACTCCAGCACTGGGTCCAAGATCAGATCATACTAACCTCTTCAACTAGATCAGCAACCAGGAATGAAACAAACACAATTGTAGTCACACAGCACTCATTAGACAATAACATCAAATAATTAGAAAAGTAATGGCAGGACCTATGTATTCCAAACTATGAACATTTTTAATGAATGGATAAAAAACATCAGCGAAAAAAGGCCAATGGCCACCCATTATGGAAACCCAGTGTCATTGAACAATGCTGTGCCACCAAACTTGCCCTTACTGACACTGCCAGGGAACCTCCTCACAAAGGGGCATCCAGTGGGCATAGCAGGCATGTTGAAGATTGTACTTGGGGGAGGGGGCAGTTTAGGGAGGGGTGGGTTTGGTTTTGGGAGAGGTTTTCCTGTTGTTCTTTGGGGTATGACTGGGTTTAGTGGGGTGGGGATCATGTTTTTCAGTAGTGGATTGGAATGTGGATGGATGGGTTGGACTTTGGGAGAGTTTATTTTAATTTGGGAGGGAGAGGTCACATTGCAGAGGATTAAGGGCAAAGGGAAACAAAACACTTTCACATGAAAAAAGAAGAAGATGTTCGGGAGAGAGTTGGGTTTGGGAGGTAGATTGATAGATATGATAGATCTCTACCATACTGCTTGTAGAAAAGCTCGCACTACATATGTAGCCACGTTCATAATGGAAACTGCGAATAAATCAAAAACGCTGTTTAATACAGTTAAAGATCTCGCAGGGGCTCAAACTACTGCTCCAACGCGACCCCTAAACATGAAGCAATGCCAGGACTTAGCTCAATTTTTCTCTGACAAAATTGACAATTTGATTGTCGAGATAGGTAAAAACACTTCGACAACCGCCCCTAAGGAAGATTGGGAGTACACTCCGATCATAAATCAGACCCTTCATAATTGGCCCCCTATCACAACGGATGCTCTCATCTCAATTATGAAGACGATAAAATCTGGTTCTCCTCAGGATCCCATTCCTATCAAGGTAATAAAATTACTTGACACGCCTGCCCTCAAAATCATTGCGGACACCCTGAATTCATCTTTGGAGCTTTCCACAGTACCAAAGATATGGAAACATGCTATAGTGACACCCTTGTTGAAAAAACCTACAGCCGATCCGGGTAAATTAGCCAATTATAGGCCTATTTCACTCCTTCCCGCTTTTTCCAAATGCTTGGAAAGACATGTGCATTCAGCACTGACGCTTTTTTCAGAGGAAAATGCCTTACTTCACTCCACCCAGTCAGGTTTCCGAGCGGGCTTCTCTACAGAAACTGCCCTACTGGGTGTTTCTGAAACCATGAGGAAACTCCTCGATGACGGTCAAACGGTTGCGCTTATTTTACTTGACTTAAGCGCAGCCTTTGACACCGTATCGCATAAAAGGCTAATCGCTCTACTAGGAAAAAATGGAATAGGCGGAAACGCACTCCAATGGATTAGATCATTCCTGAGTCACCGGACCTTTCAAATATCATCGTCAGCGGCATGCTCGGAAACTTTCAATTCCCCTCATGGAGTACCGCAGGGCTCCATCCTTAGCCCGCTTTTTTTCAATTTATATCTTAGACCCCTAGCGGACCTAGTGGAAAAAGCGGGTCTAACCTTCATGTCGTATGCCGACGATTCTCAGATTGTGTTCTCACTATCTGAACCCCAAACTTCTTCTCCATCTCTCCTTAAGGCTGGCCTGCTATCCATTTTCAACTGGATGTCAACTAACCAGTTGAAATTAAACGGAGATAAGACGGAGATTCTCCTTCTGGGCAGGAAACCAGAACTTTGGAACTCATTGCATTGGCCTGGCCAGATGGGAAATCTCCCGACACCAGTGCCGCAGGCTAGAAATCTGGGGATAATCCTGGACAATTCCCTGTCCATGATACAGCAAGTCAACAAAGTAGTGAGCACCTGTTTTACCATCTTGAGATGGCTCAGAAAGATCCTGTGGATGCTGCCCAGCCCTATGCAGAAAACGGTGGTCAATGCCTTAATTACATCTCGGCTTGACTACGGGAACATCCTGTATCTAGGTGCAAATAAAGCAGTCACAAAAAGACTGCAGCTTGTACAAAATGCGGCCGCTCGTCTTCTTTGTGACATACCTAAAAACAGCAGCGTGTCCCCTTACCTGCGTGAACTGCACTGGTTGAGGGTGGAGAACCGCATTAGGTTTAAAGCACTAAACTACATGTTTAAAATTAAAGCAGGTACCGCTCCTAAATATTTGCAGGCACTAGCTTCCCCCTACATCCCTAATAGGAATTTACGATCCAAAGCAGCTGATAAATTCTGTGTCCCCAGATTTAAGCTGGCCAGGATGGGAGGCAAATCTTTTGCCTACCTGGGTCCCGTCATTTGGAATACTCTCCCAATTCAAATACGCAAAGAGCAAAACCCTCTCAGGTTTCGAACGGAGATAAAAACCTGGTTGTTTAACCAGTAATCCGATCACCTATGCTGTCTACACTCTATACCAGGCTGTGTGTTAGGCGCCGGGAAACCCTTTTTGGGTAGCTGTTGCGCCATATAAGTTGATAAAATAAAATAAAATAAAATATTGAGTCGAACTGAGAGGTGTGTGCTCCTTATCAACTGTATATTCTGTAGATGCCTGTTGTATGGGGTCTTAGCATTTATTTTGGTGTGTGTGATGTGGACATGCTGGGTGTTGTGTAGGGGTCTGTGGGTGGAGGTGTGGTGCCTGCCGGAATGCTGGGTGTTTGGATGAGGAAGGGGTAGGAGGTGGGTTGGAAAGTTGGGATGGGTGGAAGGCTGCTGTGAGGGAGGAGGGCAGAGCCTGAAAAGACCTCTGTAGGCTAGACATTGACAGTGGATGTCTTCCAGGTAGGCCACCATCTGTGCCATCTGGCTGCCTTGCAGCTGGAAGGTATTCAGGAGTGTAGCCTTGAACACAGAGATGTTCCTCAGTAGTTCAATAGCCTCCTCACTCAGGGCAGTGGGGAACAGGGGCAAGGGCAGAGGTGTATGCAGCAAAGGAGATGGATCCCGTCTTAGGATTGCAGGCACGGCCAACTGGTTGTGGGACAACAGTGAGGGTGGTGATGGAACTTGGGATGGTGAACAAGGATATAGTTGGAAATAATTCTGTGAGGTTTGCAACCACTCAGGAGTGGCCACAGGAGGCTGACTTGAACTTGAGCTTGTGTCCTCCTTAGCACACCATCCTGGTTACTGGGTCCCTCCATGTCTGTGTTGTCGCGCCTGGAGCCACTGTGACCAGCTGTGTTCTTAACAACATTGGCCCCTTCTCCTTTGTTTGCCCTGCATGAATCTGAAAAGACAGGTAAAATTGTTTTTTTGCAACTGCGTTTCTACACCTGACCATCATATGTCGGCAGAAAATATTTATTAAGTGCACATATCATACCAGCTTCATGGCTCACTTTTTAGGCTTCAAAATTAGCATGAGCACATGAATGTATGCTAGATAACGCACAAACAGTTGGTTATGCTTATGGCATCACCACAGACAGCTTCAAATGCATTGCTGGACTTGTCTTCTCTCCATCCTTATGCCCATACTACGATACTGGATCACCTTGCATACTTTGGCATTTGTGGTATACCATAGTAAAATGATGTTAACAAATAGGATAGATGTAAGAAGAGAGAGTTCTCCCAGATACTTTAAGGCCCAGAGGAGGGAGACAAACCAAGTAAAAAGGAAACAGAGCCTCTGTGGGGACCTATATTTCTTTTAACATTGAATATATTCAGATAGTTAGTAAGAAAGATGCCAAAGAGAGATACTTTGAAATATTATTCAAACATGAAAAATTTTATTAAACTGTTTTATCATTTTTTTAAAGTTTTTTAGAGACACTTGTACAAAAATATATTTCATTGTTACTGTGCAAATCAACATTTTTACATACATTTGACGGTAATCCTATCATTCAAGGTGCCCTCTAATAGTAGTTGATCCTAATGATCAAGAACACAGACTCACACATCAATCACACATTTTCAATGAAGAAAAAGGGACATACCTAACAACATGAACACATAAGCAAAATTATACATAACATTAGACTGACACAGGTGGTAGCTCTAAGGTGTACTTAGAAGTGTACGTATAGGAACCTAGGTGGTATGGTTCTATTGGTTATGATGTAATTAACCAGATCATATCCAAGGCAGTGGATGTTGGGCCAACATTTTACATTTACACAATGTTCACACAAGGCCCAGATTTCAAACAATTGTCGTTTTCCTCATAACACATCATGATGTCATGAAGGTCAAGTTAAAGACCAATGTACTTTCCATATGTGCTGTGGCAGAAACATGTCACATGTCACATGTAATGCTCATTGCACACTGGTGACACTTTTGACTTTAAACTTCATCATGTCTCCTAACTGAAAAGTCCAATGAAATCTGTGTTGACGTAGTTTGGCTGTGTATCACATGTAGCATAGAAAGGTTGCCTTGAAACATTGAGGGACAACGTTTTGGCGCTAGATACTCCAAAACCGCACAGCACAAGACTTGAAATAGCCATATGAACATCCCCGATCCTGCTTGGTACAGGTGATAACACACTTCATAGATTGCATTCCTACAAGCCAATGTACCTTTGAAGGTTGTTGGGTGTCAGTGAATATCTATGACATGAAGATGTGGGATCACTAGTGTCATAAAGGGATGGCACATCACAGCACATGCTACGAGGAAGGGCAGAAACCACTACTTTCCTATTTTTGGACAAAAACCAACAACATCACAGCACTCTTTGGTATAGCAAACTCGTTTTACCTTGTAAGGATGAGTATAGACACTCCCATATCATGCATCACTCCCTGATGCATATTACCAGTGAGTGAATTAATTTTGAAACACTATTTCAGATGAACTAACAACTGGGAAATGTACTTTGGGAAACATATAGGCACTAATTCTGATGCCACCATTGCCTTTTGCATACTCAAGCCACTGTTCAATCACAACTTAGCAATGGAAACTGTTTTCCAGTCACTGCATAAACTGTGCACTCTATGCCACTGTCACATGTAATAGGGCCACCATCACATGAGAAATAGTATTGAAGGCACATCACTTCCTATACATTAAAGACAAGTGCCCTGTGCGGTACAATTGTCACAAAGAACAACAAAAAACATGAGATGATTTGTAAGTTCACTCAGCCAGGTGTCTGATCAAGACAGCAAATTATTAGTGGACTGGACTCTGCTGTGTTCCTGGACAAAGGCATAGCACATCAGCATGCACCTATCACCTGACCTACACAAACATTGACTCTTCTTGTGCGTCGCATATGGACCACCCCAAATATTGACAGGGAAATGCCTGCCTGTAACACAAACAGTTGCAATGTAATATGTAATATGTAATAGCTGCTGCTGGACCCTCAACTGCCCAGCAAGCACCAAGTAGGTCACTGCCATTATGTGGGCAATTACGGGGGTCAGGGTCTGCCACTAGTCCCGTCCACATTGGGAGGACACCCCCCACTGGACCTCCATGTACTTCCTGGTCTAGGACCTCAGGTCCTCCAACCTCTTCTTGCAATGGATGATGCACCAGTTAACGACCATCAGAGTCTGCACCTTCCAGGCGATGGGTCTCCAAAAGGCTTTCTTCTGATGGACATTGACCAGTATGGATGCAATAAATGAAGGAACAGAACAAAAATAAAAGTCAACACACTATATGTGTAAATATCACATGCTAAGCACTACAAAATCATGCATAGACGCTTTTGTTGTCTTCTGCTAACTATCCTCAACCCTAGTCACGACCTACACTGACTAAGACAGTCCACTAACATAATTCAGCCCACGGCCACCCTACGTGTACTGTGATGTGAGCTACTATAACACACAACATACTATTGAGACCTTCGGAAGACTAAACTAGTTGTGAATGACTGTACAGACACCATTACAGCCAGGCCCATTAACGTGATGCATATGGCCACAGAGTTTGGTACAATAGTATTGACAATTTCCTAAGACTAAGGTCACATTGAAAGGGCTGTCATGTCTGTCAGTAAGAGCATTCTCTCTGTGGATGTGTGGACATGTGGACTACTTAATTGGATAACATAATACCTCTGATTGAGTGGTGTGGTATATACTGCCATCACAGGACACAACATTTGACATGTGTGGCACTGTTACAGGGATGACATTCAACATACTTGTGTATGCATTGTATCATTGGATTGAAAGTAATAAAGCTAGTGATTCAGATATCAAAATCTCCCTGAAGTAACCAACTATATACATTGTTAATGTGTCACATGTGCAATATGTCTGTGCAGTGCAAGCATGACTTATGGAAAAGTGACAATAGACCTGTGGGAGTAAGGGGCCTGTCATAAATAAATGAGTAAATGACACACATTGGTGTTACCTCAGTCACCATTCCAAATGTAGTTCATGTAAAAGCAATGAGGGCTGCTATTGTTTCAGAAAAATACACAACGTAAACAAAAAGAGTTTCCTTTCTGTGCAAACCACTCCTGTTAGACCACTAAACCTTATTAGACATTTAAATTGGAAACTGAAATAAATACCTCAAACACAAAACTATTAAAATAATTGTTTCGATTTTATTAAAAACCGGCACTCAGTGCCAAAAATGTCATGATCATTATACATACACAGTACAAAATACAAAGTTAAAAAAAAAAATTTCTTGTTACATAAAATACAAAATATACATATCAATGGTAAAGTATTCGACGGGGACTCGAGTAAGAAGACGGTAGGAGGCCGAAGAGGACGTAGCATCACCAGACGCCAGAAATATTTCAACTAAAGCACATCCATAATTGCTTGGTGGAATAACCAGAACAGTGAACGTTCGGGATTATAAAGGGGAGGAGAATTGAAAACTCCAGGATCATTCAAATTAAAGATAGATGACTCCTTGAAATAAATCCTGTGTGAGACAAAAATATCTGTGCCCCGTCGAATATTTTAAAAGAAGAAACAAAAGGCAAGAAATGGTTCGAGTCTAAGGATAACTAGAAGAACCAAAAAAGATATATGTTTTTTTAAGTTTTGAAATTTTGTAGATTTTACTTACCTGTCCTGAAGAAGGTGTTTACAAAAAGATCAAGACACCGAAACTCGTCGACATAAGGACTACTTTACCATTGATATGTATATTTTGTATTTTATGTAACAAGAACATTTTTTCTTTAACAGTTTCCAATTTAAAAGTCTAATAAGGTTTAGTGGTATAACAGTAGTGGTTTGCACAGAAAGGAAACTCTTTTTGTTTACGTTGTGTACTTCCCTGTCCTTTCTGGCTTAAGGGAAACTCTCTCTTTTTGTAAAGATTGTTTCAGAAAAAACATTTTGGGAAAATCCAAGGATCTGCAGGTCTACGGGGATATTACTCTGTGCATCAGTTGTATTGCCACAATAACTGTGCCCCAGCCTGGGCCACGGCCCATAATGGGCACAACTCATTGTCAGGCCTTGCTTTCTGCAGGCTGGGCATAGAGATCCCACATGAAAATCACATTTCCACCAATTCATACAAAAAAGTAAATTTTCTGGGCATCAAATACATGACCTCATGGTTGTGAGGCAATCTGAAGGGGTGAGCGCGGTATATCTAACTCCCACACAACATTCTGGAAAAGCCTGATGTTGGCTGGGTGATATGTGAGATTGTACACATAGCTTGCATCATCCTCAACTGCTTCCTATGGTATACAGACACAGCTCATGCTGTAAAGCCTATACATTTCTCTGCACATATACCATGATCTGATTAGCAAATATATCATAGGTACCATGAAATGTATACATGCATAGATATGTGTGTGAAGCACAAGTAGGATAAAGGACTTTTCACACTTTCCAATGGTGATGTGAACTCCACAAAGTACAGTGCCCCATAATCCGTGACATGATTGTCCTATGTAGGGACCACACAGTTTCACAAAAAATAATCTGATTTCACTCTAGAACTCAGAGGCACATTGTAGCCCGTTGGAATTGAAAGGAATACATTGAATAGAGTACAAAATGCATTTGAGATAGTTGCCTGTTCCTCTGATGAGCCGCACAGCTGGCCATACAGGGGGAAGGACCTCTCCAACCAGGGTCTCCAGCTCCTCTGGGGAAACGGCAAGGGTCCTCTCACCTGCTTGCCCTGGTATGACTGGACCCAGAGGTAGCAAACAGGAGCTAAATTGGAGGAGGTTTGATAGCAGCAGTGTCATGAGACAAATTAGTTATTTTTTAAACCGTGGCATACATCTACACCACTATGTGGCCATCAGTGTAAACACACACAGCCATTGGACTCCGACCGTGGCAATCACCAACGTTAGCCTATGGCTGTTTCCACCGTGAATGCAACCACCCATGCTTGTGCAGAAAATGTATCAGTCAATGGTCAATACAAAAAGACTGCCTTAATACAACAGGACACAAAAAGAAATATTTGGAAAGAGGAAGACAGTAGTAAAATTCTCAGTCATATTGCGTCCATAGTAGTTACTTTACCGGACAGTCACTTGAGCCCAGGGAACTAAGCTATCACTGCCCCACGCAACCAAGACACTCTCTCTGGATCATTAGCAGCACTCACCCACAACAGGATCAGCAGGCAGCCCAGTATAAGCCTCTGGAGGCGCAACACTCCCTCCATTGCTACAGCCTCCACTCCTCAATGTGCTGCGCGGGGCCGACAGGCTGTCTGGGTTAGCTCCTCCAAACTCCACACCAGGTACGTTTCTGCCATCACTGCAGACCAAAGTGTGCGTACAGCGCGTGGGGCGGGACTTCCGTCTTCGGAAGCCCGCCCCCACGGAGTGCCTGAGAGCGGGGCTCCCATGCCCGAGGGAGAGCCCCGCGGAGGCTGCAGAAGTCCAGAAAGGCGGTAAGCGGGGCTTAGTTGTAGGGGGGAGGGTGGTGCACTTGTGTTTGTGTGTGTGTGTATGTGTGCGGTGGTGGCGGCGGGGAGGGGGCGGGGGGCCGGGGGTCTCTGTATGTGTGTGTGCGTCTGTGTGTGTGTGTGTATGTGTGTGAGGCAGTGGGGGGGTCTCTGTATGTGTGTGTGCGTGTATGTGCGCTAGTGTGTGTGTGTCTCTGTGTGTGCGCATGCGTGCAGGGGGAGGTGTGGCTGTGTGGTACAGCTTTCCAGGAGAGGAGACAGGAGCTGGCCACAGCGAGCGCTTTCACGTGCGCGTGGCCCGCTCAATTCCGTGCGTGCGGCCAGCTCCTGTCTCCTCTACTGGAAAGAAGACTCGCTGACTATAGGTCTCTGGCGAGATCACGCTTCGCGCGGCTAACGCCTACGAGACCTAAAAATGAGAATGAAAAAATGATATACTTATATTCAATTTCATAATAGACTATGATTGCTTTTGTTGTTGGAATGGAATCTTACAGTGTTCCATGGAACCTAATTGTTGATGTTGAGATATTTTAGCCATACAATTTATGTGATCATCAGAAAAGGCTAAATAACACATTCTAGTTTATTTTCAAGATAGGCGTTTGAATTGCTACCTTCTGCTCCTTATGAAAGGCTAAATATTACATGGTTAATTAATATATTTATTATGATACCTGTTTATTTTTTGCAACTCGGAGAGTGTCTAATGAATCGAGATACTTGAAGTACACACAGCTGGAATATGCATTTTTGAAATAAACTTGGAGATTCCATGTCGAATGCATTTTTTGCTTAAGCAACGACCCATATTTGTAAGTGCGAAAGAGTCATTAGGTCCTTTAGAAACATTACTAATTGGTAAATAGATAATTTCTTTTATAATGAAGGTAACAACAAATGATAATCACATTTCTAAGCTGCAGATTAGGTCTGGGCGGAGTTTACAGAGTTTAGTCAGTGAAGCTGTGCGAAGTGCTGCAAAAACTGCGCAGAGTTCTGCCAGCTGCAAAGACAATTAAGTTGGGCTGATCGTACTCATTTTAAGTAACAGGAGTTTGTCCCACATTGTAAAATCAGCACAAGCGGCACTCCACGTCATGCCAGAGGGCACTGCTGCGTTCTGCCGCTCGAGTATTTATTCTTCTCGAGTAGATGCTTCCTTAACATGAGTGGCAGATTTCTCAACACGAGCGTGACTTGCCGCTTTGAGAAATTGCGCCAGGAGGCAGTCTAGCGTGCATTTTTTTTTCATTGCGAGCACTCAGCAACTTAACCTCGGGTAGCCGGGTAAGAGGAAAAACTCCATGAACTCCGCTGGTGAGGCAGAATTCTTCCCTCACCCATTGCAGAAATTACAGAAAACAGCAATCACTGGAATTTTAGAAACTATTAATAATGGTATAACAATGTTTGGAAAAAGTTGTTGTTCACTCAAGATAGCTTACACATATTTAGTTACCGAGAGTGAGTCTGCGGTATATGCTACATCCACCAACGCAAAAAGTAGTGACCACCCTTTTTGGCTAAATACAGGAAAGATCTTGTATGTGAATCTTGATAAATTGGCAAGCATAATGTTATTGTTCTCAAAACAAGATTTAGTGCCAGAATCGGTAAGTGATTAATATGCTGTGGATTGGAAATGAGTGTGAGTATATTATTTGTTATATTACTGTTGTAGAAATTAAGGAACACACTAGCCTGAAGAAGTTGATTTGTCAGTGGGTTAATTGATTGAAGAAATGGGTTCTACCTTAAAGAGCACTGTACTTATGGGCAAACTTTAGATTTTTTCACCTGAGAAATCTTGTCCCGTGGAACAAGTGAAGCATGAAACCCAGCATCCCTTTAATCTACAAAAAATAACTCCAAACACTTTTGTTTTTGCACTTTTGTTTTTGCACAAAACCTATAAAACTGCAATTAAGCTCTCCAAAGCCTCCCACTATGACACCCGGATAAAGGAAGCCTCTAACTCCTCTAGGGAATCCTACCTCATTGTGAAGGAGCTATTGAAAGTTCCCATCTCTCCTTTGCCCACCACCCCCCAGGTAGACAGAAGCAATGACCTAGCCGCATACTTCAACAATAAAATCGCCCGCATCCTCACATCCCTCCCGCCCCCCAGCTCCCCTACCCGCAGAAACACTACTCAGCCCCCCGATCAGACGGGAACACGCCCCCAACTCGAGACATTCAGGCTAGTAACGTCCAACGAGGTGGAAGCTACCCTGAATAAAATAAAAAGCGGATCTCCTTTAGACCCTGCACCTCTGAGATTCCTCAAAAACGTGGCCCCCGCTATCACCCCCACAATCACGGATCTCATCAACTGCTCACTTGCTCAAGGATCAGTCCCCGACAGCTGGAAAAATGCAGTGGTGAAGGCACTCCTCAAAAAACCCCAGCTTGATCCAACTGATATGGCAAACTACCGGCCCATATCCCTCCTCCCGGGGATTAGCAAGATCACCGAGAAACTGGTGAATAGTCAACTCTCCCGATTTCTCGAGACAAATAACATTCTACGACAATCCCAAACCGGGTTCCGTCCGGGACACGGTACAGACACCGCCCTGCTTGCCGTCATCGAGGAAGCAAGGCGCATTCTAGACTCAGGAGGATCAGTGGCAGTGATCCTTCTGGATCTGAGTGCCGCCTTTGACACGGTCAATCACCGTGTCCTTCTTCACCGATTGGCGACAGCAGGGCTCACCGGGATGGCACTCAGCTGGATAGAGTCCTTTCTCACCGGACGCACGTTCCAGGTCTGGGACGGGGAATTCCACTCATCCACACTTCCACTCACCAGCGGGGTTCCTCAGGGCTCCTCCCTGAGTCCCACACTCTTTAATGTGTACATGGCCCCCTTGGAAGATGTGGTTTCACCTTTCGGGATAAAAATCGTGAGTTACGCTGACGACACACAATTGGTCGTCTCCCTTTCCCAACTAGACGACCACCCAGACAAATTACCAAACTGTCTCACCGAAATTCACGGGTGGATGTGTGAATCGTCATTGAAACTCAACGGTTCCAAAACCGAGGTGATGCTCCTGGGCAAACAATGGGCGACTATCCCCCCGGCGATCTGGCCAGACGTGTTCGGGGAAATCCCCACCCCGAAACACAAAATCAAGACCCTCGGAGTCTGGCTGGAACCTGACCTCTCAATGAAGACCCAAGCGGCCAAAACCGCCGGGACTTGTCTTGGGCTTCTGCGGACCATCCGCAAAATTCTCCCCCTCCTACCGCCAGTGTCTAGGAAACTACTAGTACAGGGCCTCATAATGTCACGGCTAGACTACAGCAATTTGGTCTACCTAGGTGCGCCGGAAGCCACCTTAGCAAGACTCCAAAGAACCCAGAATGCTGCAGCTCGCCTAATCATGAGCGTACCCCCTAGAGTTTCCGCCAAACCCGCCATTAAGGCATTGCACTGGTTGCCAGTCCGCCAAAGGGTGGAGTTTAAAGCCATGTGCACGGCCCATAAACTAATTAACGGATCGGGACCTGCGATTCTCAGCGGTTTGGTCACCCCCTATATTGCACCGAGGGCTTTACGGTCTGAGAACGAGCACCGGGCCAACATCCCCAAATTCAAGAGAACACGTACTGGAGGCCGACGTTTCTCCGTAAAAGCGTCCGCTGGTTGGAACTCTCTCCCACGCTCCCTTAGACTGGAGCCCAACCACCTAACGTTTAGGAAAAAACTTAAAACCCTTCTGTTTCCTAAATAAACCCTCCACCACTCTCCCCCTCAGTAGGACTCAATTTTAACAGCGCGGGGATGCCCTCGGGTCACCAGGCGCTATACAAATCGCTAAATAAATAAATAAATAAATGAAGGACATACAGATATTTACAAAAAGCAACAGTACATATGAATAAATTATAGATATAATAAGTAACGATACTTACATACAAACAAGAGGTGTGAGAAATCTGCATAATTTGCTTTGATGACATTATGCGAAAATTCTGGAAAATTATGTGAAAATATGTGTAAATACATGAAGTCAAAATCCCGAATTTTGCACTATTTTTCAGTGTCAAATGCACACTCCTATCAATTTTTGACAGGGTGGTGCATTTAAAAAAAAAGCACTGCAAATAACAGCTACTCATGTTATGTTGTTTCTATGCATTTGCTGTCAATTTTTACCATGAATGATACATTTGTGATACATTTTTACCACAAATGGGTCATAACTCTGCAAAGTGGCGTAATAGCATGAATTGGATATTTTGCATAACAAGTGCAATTTTAAAGTATATGAATTACATTTAGTGCTGTAGATAGGCCTTAGTACGCCAGTGGCATCCCCTGTATTTGCCCCCCACGGCGGCCTGATCGAAGAGTAGAGGGGTGTTCAGAAAAGAGGAGGTGTCTGGGTGGTTGGTTGAAGGAGATGCAACTGTTCAGGTAGGCGGGGCCTACGTTGTGTAGAGCCTTGAATGTGTGTGAGGAGCTTGATATGAATCAGGAGCTGGTGAAGTTGAAGATGAGTTTGGCTGATAAGTTCTTAATGTTTTTTTCTTTTAGTGAGTTGATTTAGATCCCGGCACAGAGGGTATTCCTGTAGTACAACTTGATGGTGACTAGGGTGTGCATGACCATTTTTATAGTGTTTCTTGGGAGTTTTTGAAGACCTTCCTCAGCATCTTCAGGGTGTGGAGGCAGGATGCAGTGACAGCGTTGACTTGTGCGGTCATGTCCAGTTTCTGGCTAGGATTATTCCAAGATTCCAGGTGTGCGTGCTTGGTGTGGGTCCGAGTTCAGATGGTCACAAATTGGAGCACCATATGAAGGTGTACTTGCCAAAGAACGCTACTTCGAACTTGTCCGTTTTTAGATGAGACTATCAGCTTCCATCCACTTAGCAATTTCATTCATGCAAGCGTTGAATTTGTCTGTTATCCGAGAGGGAGAGTATAAGTTTCGTGCCATTGGCCTAGGAGAGGATATTGATGTCTTGTGCATCAATGACATTGGCCACAGGGATCATTGTATGTGTTGAAGAGGGTGGGACTGAGCAATGAATCTTGAGGAACTCTGCAGATGAGTTTGTGGCTTCCAAGGAGTAAGGTAACAGGGTGACAACTTGCATTTTATCTGTTAGGAAGGAGCAGGTCCCGCGGAGAAAGGGTTCTGCAATGCCAATGCCATGCAGACGCCTGGTGAGGATGGGGTATGAGACCCTATCAAATGCATTAGAGGGTTCAAGCGAATGAGGACTGCTGTTTTTTCTTTGTGAAGAATCATGCAGATGTCATCTGTGGAGGCAAAGGGTGCTGTTTCTTTACTGTGGTTGGGCCAGAATCCAGACTGCATGACACTGAGGAGCTGGTGATTGCTGAGGGGAGGCCTCTGTTGATTAGATTCTCTAACATCTTTGTCTGGTATGGTAGACAGGAGGTCTGTAGTTTGAAAGAGGGGCTGGGGGAGTGGATAGCTTCCTGAGCAGGGGCATGATGGTGATGTTTCATGGAGTAACTAGATAACATTTTGAACTATAAATATCAAGATACACATGTTATATTTTAGTTTCGGGTTGTTTGGTTTGTAGGGGTATAGGGTTGGAAGTAAATTAAGTAATAATTGAGCAATAAATAATTAATAATTCATTTTAAATATGTAACTGATTGTTGATGTTGTAAATTGTGTAAATATTATATTTTTCAAGTTTTGGGATTTTGGATTTGTAAGAGTATAGGGTGGGACATTAAATTAGTATTATTTCTTTAACAATTCATTATTAATTATGTAAATTGTTTAATAATTATATTATTATTATTTAATAATTCTACATTTTTTCATTATATATTAGGTTATAATTTACAATGAATTATTAACTTTTTTTTATAATAATGCAAAGTATTTAATTGTGTTTTTAGTTTTATATATATACAATTTATATTAAAAGTTGTATATTTCTGGGTAACCAATACAGCTATTACAAAATGGTCTGAGTTTGTAGTGAAGCACTTTCCCTACGGTTGCACAGACTGGTGTTGGGAATAGTAATTTCACCCTTCTAAATTCCAACGCTTTCCTTACTGTTGCATAGACGGAGTTGGAATTGTACATTTTACCTCTATGAAGTTCAATACTTTCCTTACTGTTGCACAGACTAGTAAATGTAATTAATTAATTAATTAATTGTGGGTTTATATAGCGCTAGAATCGACTCCCGGAGGAGTATCTCCACGCTTCGACCGCTGGGGAACCCGTCCTGGCTCACCCTGAGAGATGGTCCCTAATGGGTATCTCTAAGATGCGACCAAGCATCCCCGGCGGTCTGGGGGGGCCGTTGTGAAGATGAGGCAAGCTAATGCCCGGAGTTGCCGAGTGTGGTCCCTGACTGGAGTAGGCACCGAGGCGAGAATTATCGAGCCCGCTGACCCTGGTCCACGACCCTGCCACATGGGGAATCGAACCCTGGTCCCGGGCCGTCCTCTGCTTACGGGTCTGCCGGCTCTAACCAGTGAGCCACACCACATCCCTGAAGTGCAAAGCTTTCCCTACTGCTGAACAGACTGGAGTGGGAATAGTACATTTAACCCCTCAGAAGTCCAACGCTTTCCCTACTGTTGCACGGATGAAATGGGAGTAGTCAATTTAACCCCTTCAAAGTCCAACGCTTTCCCTACTGTTGCAGAGACTGGAGTCGAAACATAAACGTTACCTCTCCAAAGTGCAACGCTTTCCCTACTTTTGCACTGATTTGGGTTGGAATATTGTTATTGTTATTGTTAAGAGTTCTTCTATAGCGCATGAATCACCCGGGGGCATCTCGGTGCTTCGACCTAGCAGGGATAGTGAGGCAGGAAAGTGATTATGAAGTCATGGAGTCGGGAGCAGTTAAAACAGGAAAGTTTTCAGGAGTTTTCTGAAAATCAGATAGGAGGTACATTTTCGAAGGGGTAAGGGGAGCTGATTCCAATATTTAGGAGCAACATAAGAAAAAACTCTGCCACCAGTGCGGGCCAGACGAATACGTGGGGTTTTCAGTAGTGCTAGGGAATTAGATCTCAGATTTCGACCCGAGGTCTGATGGACAAGCAGCTTTTGAAGGTATTTAGGACCCCTACCTTCCAAGGCTTTGAACGTCAGAAAGCAGATTTTAAAGAACGAGCCTTTCTTTATTGGCAGCCAATGGAGTTTCTTCAATAGGGGGAGTGATGGAGAGCCCGGGGGGCAGTTTAAAGTCATCTTGGTGGCCGTGTTCTGAATGACTTGAAGTCTAGCTAGTGAGGTCTCACCCACTTCCTTCAATAAGGCGTTAGCGTAGTCAAGGCGGCTGATAACTAGTGCCTGTACCACAGTTCTACGACGGCTATCTGGTAGAAAAGGTATAATTCTGCGCAGAAGATGTAAGCTGTAGTAACAGGAGCTTACTGTGGCTGAGATGTGGTCCTTCATGGTGAGGGCTTGGTCTAATTTTAGGCCCAGGTTTTTTACTGAAGATAAAGGAACAGGGGACTTTCCTGAAAGGTCTGGCCACCATTTCTCATTCCAGAAGGACGCTGCTTTGCCCATGAGCTTTAGCTCCATTTTCTCGGGGTTCAGCTGTAAGCGATTCTCAGACATACATAGCGAGATGGCCAGCATACCCTCTGAGAAACGCACTTTCTCCTCTTCTGGTTTGGAACCGATTGGGAACAGTAGCTGCGTGTCGTCAGCGTATGAGATAATTTCGAACCCGAAAGGTTTGATGATAGAAAGCCAGTGGGGCCATATAAATATTGAACAACGTGGGGCTTAAGCAAGAGCCCTGGGGTACCCCCTTGTCCAACTGATATTTTTTGACTGATAGGGTCCTAACATGATGGTTTGCCAGCGGTCTGTCAGAAAGTCGTTGAGCCATTTTAAAGCCTTTCCTCGTATCCCGCAGGCATATAATCTTTCCGCAAGCATCATGTGGGAGACAGTATCAAATGCTGCGGAGAGATCGAGGAGGATCAACACCACAGAACCGCCTGCATCAAGAGACCGTCTCATAGAATCTGTTACAGCAAGGATTGCTGTGTCTGTGCCAGATTGAGATGGATGAAGAATCCCATTTGTTTCCAGATAAAAACTTTGTTTATTTACTGAGGTTTCTAGGAGTTTACAGAGAAGGGGAAGCAGTGATATAGGTCTTTAGTTAGTGAACACCTGGGGGTCTGCGGTTGCTCTCTTTAAGATCCGGCGAACAAAGGCTTCTTTCCAGATAGCGGGGATACTACCGGATTAAATTGAGCAGTTAAATATTTTTGTAATATCCTGTGCACAGCAAGGGGAAAGGAGGGACATAATTTTAGGAGGGCAAAGGTCCCCTGGCGAACCTGATTTTGCTGATTTCAGGAGAGTCTCTATCTCATCCTGTGAGATGAGGTTGAACTGGTCAAGACAGCCAGCGGAAGATGTTGCCCTCTCACCCTCTAGGCTAGAGATGGTAACTGTAGTATCTAGCCGAAATGGAGGGAAATTAGCATAGATTAATTTGATTTTATTATGAAAAAAATCTGCTATTGAATTGCAGAGTGTGTGAGACTCCTCTGGTGTCTCCTTACATGCCTGAGGTGCCATAAAGTCTTTGACTATGTTGACTAGAGCTTTGGAGGAGTTGGTTGCAAGTTCAATTTGATTTAAAATATAAGAACGTCTCGCCGTCTTGATGTTTTGATGATTATTCACAAGAGCCGATTTGAATACTAATCGATCTTGGTGATTTTTAGTGTTTCTCCAACGTCTCTCAAGGTTCTTGCACCTGGCTTTATCTATTTTTAGTTCACCTGAATACCAGGGGCCAGATAGTCGTTTCTGAGTCAAGCTGAGATTTCATTGAGGGATCACTAGGTCAAATGAGGTTGTCAGTTTTGCGTTAAAGCTGGCCAATTTGTCTGTTACACTTTTATACGTACTGTCTTTATTGTTTTTATTATTGTGTTCTTCCTCGTTATTCGACATAGCCATGTTGAATGCCTCCAGAGTGAGTTTATGACATGGTCTACCTCGACGTTTCTTCTCCTGACGTAAGTAATCAGGGGGAGAGGGGGCAGGCTGAGATTCGTTTGAGAAAATAATCATAAAGTGATCCGTCCAGGTGAGAGGGACAATGAAAAGGCAGCTCAGATCTTCCATGTTGGTGAAAATAAGGTCCAGAGTGTGGCCTGCCTGGTGTGTAGGGCCTTCCACCTTTTGGAAAAAGACAATTTGGTTTAGGCTGGAAACCAGGTTATTAACCTCTGGGTTAGTTATGTCCTCACCATGGAAATTGAAATCGCCAAGTAGGATACATTTTGTGGAGGCAAGAACTTGCACGGCTATATGTTCGATCAAGTAATTTGCAAAAATCGATTTAAGGCCAGGAGGACGGTGAACTAAAGCGCCGCTCCAGACCTCTGAGGGGTGTAGATGGGCTTACCTTTGGCGCACCTTCGGTGCGCCATGGATGCGTCCGCTGCGCGTACGAGCTGTCATCGTAGTTATATGCACCCAAGGAGGCAACCACTAGAGCACTATGTTTCCGTACCTGCCCAATATGTCCGCCGCCCCTGCAGCTGATCGGTGTGTCACGGTGATTCCCTCAGCGCCTAACTCGGCTGAGTGAAAATGAGGGGTGAAGGTTTTAAAATACCCAAAGTAAGTGCAAATGCGGCGCAAATCAAATTTTAAAGCAAAATAAAAAATTTAAAACAGCTCCCGGCTTCCGCCTCAGGAGATAGAGTAGCTAGGTCTCCTAGGAATAGTAAGTTCAACCCCTCTGAAGCCCAACACTTTCCCTACTGTTGCATAGACTGGAGGTAGAATACTAAATTTAACCACTGTGAAGACCAACGCCTTCCCTACAGTTGTACAGACTGGACTGGGAATGGTAAATTTAACTCCTCTGAAGTTCAACACTTTTCTTACTGTACACATACTGGGAGTAGGGGATAGTACATTTGATCCTTTTTGAATTCTTGTCAACAAACAGTCCACAAATGACGCACACTTTTGACAGTAGGTGCCAGGTGTTGAGGTCTGACAGTACCTCATAAATTATTCTCAAACCAAAAATGCACTGCACTCCAGTAGTTTTGACTAACCGCTTCACTTTATTGGACTAACGTTTTGACCCACAAATGGTCTTTTCCATGGTTTACCATGAGAAAGACCATTTTTTGGTCGAAAAGTCGGTGATGGTGGTGGAAATTGTGCTCCAATAAAGTTAAGCAGTTAGGCACAGCTACTGCGGTGAGATGCATTTATGATTTGAAAAAAAAAAAAAAATATATATATATATATATATATATATATATATATATATATATATATATATATATATATATATATATATATATATATATATATATATATATATATATATATATATATATAGGCTTTTTATGAAAGGAAATTCAAAACAATCATTTAAAAAATTTAATATAAGTTCAAATATATATTTTTAATAATTGGGTTATATAATCTATATGTATATACAATTACATATATATACAAATATATAAAAAGATATGTTTGTGTTTGTGACTTTATGAGTATATTTTTACATATATTTCTAATTATTAAAATTGTTTTTTATATTATGTTAAAATAGTATGGATTTGTTATTTTATACTATATAAACTCAGTATTTTTGTATGCTTTTTAATGATATTTTTGACATATTTTTGCAACACAGTATTTGTGTGATAGGTATTAGATCAGTGGTCCTTTTCCAGATGTCCTGCAATGGGTCAATGGAGGTGTAATAGGAGTAGGAGTCCTTTGGTGAAGGTGTGGTGCGGGTAAGGGTCAGATGGAGATCTCAAGTGGATGGTCTTCAGGCTAGAAGTGATTTTAATGTTGGTGAGGCAGGCCATCAAGTCAGGGTTCATTCATCGGCCGTGATGGATAGTTGAGTTGACAGTGACAGGGTTCTGTTGAGGGTAGACGTTGCTGCATTTGGAGGTGATTATGTAACAGAAGAATTCAAAAGTTTGTTGCAAATGTCTTGTGTGGAGATTATGTTGCTCTAGGTGGCAGGAGGCACAGTGAAATCTTTGATGATGGTGAAGATTTCCTTGCTGCTGTTGGTATTGATGAGATCTGTAAGAGCTGTGCAGTCTTAGGGCTGATTTGAAGAAGCCTTTATCAGTGGTGTCTCAACTTGCTCTCCATTCGTGTTCCAGTTGCTTGTAGTGGTGTCTCATCTGCCTGAGCTCCTCTGTCTTCCAGCTAGCTGGTGATTGAGCTCTTGCCGTTGACGTTTTTCATGGCTTTGAGCAAATCATTTGTGTACTCAGGCCCATGCTTGGAGTTCACAAGCGTGAACGGGCAGAACTAGAGGAGGCACATTTTTTATGGCAAACCTGTTGTTGGTGGGGATGACTGTAATGATGTCTGGAGCAGAGGTTGGGTTAAGCCATGTTTCTGTGAGAAAGTGCATGTCCAGAGCATGGTCGTGCAGTAGGTGAGCATATCATACTGAATGATTCGGTGGTGGTCCCATCCTCCTAGGACCCCCCAAGCAAAGTTATGGGCAAACAATGCCAACCAAAGGCCCAGCAAAGCATTATGGGGCCAGCCTCTAGAGTTTAGTGAATATTATAGTATTAGCTCTCAGCTGAGCCAGAAGGCCTGCATCTTGAGGAGTGTTTTGATATTGGATACTATAATATTCACTGCACTCTAGAATATCGTCCCATAATGCTTTGCAGGGTCTTTGTTTGGATTGTATTTATGCCCATACCTGTGCTTGGGGTGGTCCTAGGAGGATGGGACCACCACTGAATCATTTCTGCATGAGGCGCTCTGTGTGTTCAAGGCATCTGCTTCGCCCTCTCCTAGGCTAGGAAGGACTCTGAAATCATCACAGCTCTCACTGCTAGCTATTTTTCATTTTCACTTTTGTGGGATGACTATATGCATTTTAGCATGTAAAGATATAATTATTTATTGTTTATCTTAAGGCACTGCTTGCTATATTTTCATTTTTGTGAGATGACCATATGCATTTTAGAATGCAAAGATAATTTTTTTTTAAATAAAGGTATTTGAGATTTCTTTTTAAAACATGTATTAATACACGACAACGGAGTTCATACAAAAACTCTGGAATATGCTACTGCACCCACATTCCATTGATAAAACAATTATACCTTTACATGCTACAAAGCATGTAACCAATTCACAAAAGTGAGCTTTGAAAAATAAAACTCAATGAGAGAGGTGATGCTTTTAGGGTCCCCCCTAATCTTGGGGTAGGGCCAAGCAGGTGGCGTGAACACAAAGAGCATACCATGCTCAATGGCTGTGGTAATCCCATCCTCCTAGGACTACCCCAAGCAAAGTTATGGGCAAAAATAAAATGCCAACCAAAGACCCAGCAAAGCATTGTGGGGGGGGATTCTAGAGTGTAGTGAATGCCGGCTCAATTGCCAAATTGTTTAGTTGTTCTGAATTAAACTGATTTATTTAATTTATTGTATGATTTGTCGTACGTACCTTTCTCAACTGCAATGTTACTCCTTTCAGTATTTCAGCAAGAATTGAGGACAGAAGTTGTGGCTTATCCCTAAGATTGAACATTGAGATGTAACTTGCCGTGTGTAATTATGATTTTGTGCTCTTTGAATGAGGTAATTTAGGGCTTGCAACTTTTTATTTATGCCCATGATATGAACTGCCAAGATGTTTAAAAGGTCCAACTACAGTTCTTGCTTATCTGCCTGACGATGTATTGCCGTTGTCATGGCATCCGTAGTTGACAAGTGGGCACCCCAGGAACCACCAATGTCTTCTTTGCCTAATGATTCCTTATTGATTTTTGCATCATTAGGTTTGATTTGTATCGGGGGGATGCTACTTTGTGCAATAAAAGAGCTCAAGCTGGGGCTCAAGCTAGTTGAACTAAAGACCAATTGACCCCTTCTTCCACACATTGCTTGCTGTCTATGCTATATTTGCTTTAGTCATTGAATGTGCCATTTCTGAAAGTCCAATAAATGATTGTTTACTGGTCACTCGTCCTACTAGATGCCCCTGTTGATCCTGTTGGTCCACCCATATGTCACTTAGGTCTTCCCAGTTACTGAGATTAAGTTGCTGTAATGGATGTCTACTTGTATTATTCGTATATTTTCTGGATGCCCATCTTGCTGTAGTACTTGACCTCGACACCCGCCACTTATATCACTCATGTTAGAATGCTCATGCACTGTTTTATGTACCGTGTATTGATTTACGTCAGGACTTCTGGAGATTATAACATCCATTGGTTGCGAGGTTAAATAATCATTTTGTCCCCTTTTTTTCTGTGCACAGAGCAAATTTCCCTTTTTTGATGGGATAGTTGAAGTAGTTGTTGATATATCCAGCTCGGTTATTTTGTCCCGACATATTACTGATTCTTGCTCTATATTGTTTGTCTTGTTCTTTTTGCTGGCTTAGTCCTGTGGTTCTGAAAATCTGGACCCTGTCATAATATGGTGCTGAGGCCCAACACTCGTGTCACAAAATATCATCATACCATGACGAATTTGGCGGAAAAGCTCTAATATGGTCACCGTCCACCATATTAGGATGGCGAGTAAAGTATGCTTTTCCGTGGCGGGTTTTCCGCCGCGGAAAAGCATACGGAACTTCACTGCGGGGGCCCGTTGCGGGCCCCCTAGGTGAAGAGGGGGTGGGGGGTGCACATGGGGCGTACCTATGGTACCCCCTGCATTTGCATGCAGAAAGCGGCAGGCACCGCGCGGTGCCTGCCTCTTTCTGCATGCAAATGCAATGCGTGCATTTTTAACATTGCCGCGGGTGCAGCTTGAAGCTGCACCCGCGACAATGTTAAAAATAGAGGATGTGACCGCCAGGGTGGCGGTCACATCCTAATTGCACAGGAGGGAACTCCGCATGCCATGCGGAGGTTCCCTCCTGCTCTGGGGTCGCGGACGAATGCAAGTCCGTCCGCGATCCTAATCGACCCGTTAATTTGGTTTGTTACAACCATAAAAGTACGATTTACCTCTTATCCTAGTAGGAGAACAACAGGCATAAAACAGCGGTATCATAAATATATTGCACCTCAGAATACATATAATTTACCTTTCTTTTTAAAATTGGAGTATTATAACATTCTAAGTTATTAAAATCTTTTAATTCATACATATACAGATTCTTCCACCTTTATGTAATATTAAGGAGGAGCCTTTCTAGATCTTACTCTGTGCTCTTGAGGAACGCTTTGACTTTATTCATATATTTCCCCAGAGCACAGGCTATATCTAAATTACCAATTTCGACCAGAAGGTTAACGGCTTGCCTCCTGTTCATAATCTTATCATTTTTAAAAATCGGACTTAAAAACTCCTTTCGTATATCTAAAAACCTCATACAATCCAGTAAAATATGTAAAATATCACAGGTGGTACCTAATGTACAAGTGCATTTACCATTACTTCCGATCATAAAGTTTCGGACTCCATTATTCGCATAGCATGGGTTTATCCCAATTCGTATTTTTAAAACTTCCCGCCTTAGACTGTAACTTGGTAGCCGGTCCACATACGGGACATTTTAATCGGTCTCCCAGGCCAATGTCATGTGGGCTACCGAGGTTTTATGTAAAAGGTATTCCCGATCATAAATACGGGACATATCGGACCCTTGAAGCCTTAATTCTCTCTTACCTATTGTTGAATTGTCTTGTGGAGGACATACCTTCAGATCGAGGACCCCATATGCGTTGCTTATTGATGCTCTAGTCTCTTTTGCCCAGGGTAACTCGCTAGTGGCAAATTTCCTCTTTGGCCCACTGGGAGATTTTAAGAAGCTCCCCTGCTCCCAGTCGCTTCCAAAAACGTACAAGGGCCATACAAGCAGTTATAGCCCAGGAGGTAATTCCCAGCTCAAGTCTTGCTGCCTGCACCATGGGCGATTTAGGCAGCAGGAATAAACTTTTTAGTATATTTCCCTCATCTCCATCCCAAGAGGTCTTACCACTTAGGTAAAGAATCTCAGCTCCATACAAAAATTGTGGGGGGACCATTGCTTTGGTAGGCTTTTAGGATGTCTTCTCCATGTTTACTACTAATTTTTTACTTGTGCAATATTCTTTATTTAATTTCCTCTGGAGGCCTATCTCCGTCTAATCCATAATCGCCAGATCATCGGCATAGAGAAGGCACGATATCTGATTTCCTCCCAGTTTCGGGTTCGCCCCTCTAACCTCTCTTAATTTTTGGGGCAGGTCTGCTAAGAACAGGGAAAACAGTAAGGGGGCAAAAACACACCCCTGCCTTAAACCATTTTCTATTGGGATTCTCTCAGACAATCCTCCCTCCTCATCCAATATTATCTGTGCCCAATATTCTGTATGCAGCGATTGGATCAGCACTAACAGGTCCCCCTGTATTCCATACCCTATCAGAGTTGACCACAGCTGCTCCCTGTCCACCAGGTTGAATGCTGCACGGAAGTCCACGAAGCAACAGAATAAGTTACCCCTTTGATCGATCGACTTCCGTGCAATGGACCAAAGTGCAAAACAGTGGTCAACCATTGAGTGGCCTTCTTTGAACCCCCCCTGTTCTGGTGGTACTATCTGTTTGTCATCCACCCACTCCTTTAGTAAACCTAGAATTATTTTGGAGAAAACCTTTTCACCTATATCCAGGAGGTTTATTAGGCGGTAGTTCTTAGGGCAGTTTACATAGCCTTTTTTATGCATTGGCCTAATGATGGCCCCTTTCCAACTATCAGGGAAATTGCCAGTTTTTAAAATCCCTTGGAACATATTAGAGAAAAACTCCGCCCACCATTCTATGTTCGTTTTTATAATGATGGCTGGTAGGTTATCTGGGCCCGCAGCCCGAGTTAGATTTAACCTGGTTATTATACCTCTAATTTGGTCTGGGGAAAAGTGTACTTTTATTTCTTCTCTTATTACAGGCCAGACATTGGCTATTGTTCCCTCCCTCCTTGTACATTTGCCATAGATTTCCTAAAGGTGGGTCACCCACTTGTCTTCTGGCACAGAGTACTGCAGGGTCCCTAGGACTTTCCCCGTGCATTCCTGTATTAACTTTTAAAATCCTTTCACATTTTTTTCTTCAATTACCTCGAGTAGGTTCCCCCAGCATTTGTCCTTGAAGATCCTTTTTTTGTCTCTAATCAATAACTTATATTTTATCTTTAATTTCCTAAGTTCTAATGCCGCTTCATCACTAAAGTTACCTCTAAGGCATCTCTCCTGTTTCCTAATACCAGCCTTTACTTTCCAGCATTCATCATCAAACCAATGTTTGAGATTATTAGGGTGTAGTTTCGCATTATTTACTGACTTAGTTTTACTGTGCTTTAATTTTATCCTGAAACATTCCACCAGTTGCCTTAATATATCCTCATACCAGGCTATACCATCTTCTGGTGCTAGGTTATCTAAATTCACTGTTAGCTGGTGGGCACTCAGTTTTTTTATATATTCATCAGTAATTCACGTGGTGAGTCTCTTGGGGAATTCCACCTCTACTGGTAGGACTTTTTGTCTATGCGGGGAGCTATTTACCTGAAGTTCTACCTGCAGTGGATAATGGTCACTACCCTCCAACCTGAGTATTTCAAACTATTTGATTAAATGGAAGTTCCAGGCCTGAATGAATGCATAGTCTATAGAGCACATTTGTTGCCCTACTTTAAATGTGCGATTCACGGGCCGGTCCGCTTCCATTCTTCCACTCGCGCAGACCAGGCCCATAGCCCCCAGCAGTTGCCCAAGCTCATCACTTGGGTTGAGATGTCACGCAGGGGAATTGTGCAACCTCTATTTTGTATACTCCTAACAAATCCCTCTGCCAGGAGTCCGTTTTTTTAGGGTTTAATCTATGATTGAAGTCCCCCAGTATCATGAGCACATCTCTTGGATAACAGTCACTTACATCTTCCAGGTCTGTTTTTAAGCGTCCCAGGTCAACCTTATACTCGTTTGTTTTCCATTTCTGTATATACACGTTTATAATACAGATTTTCGCCCTCCAACATATTGTTTAGTGGTTGCACTCTACTACCCAATGCTCAGTTACACTTAAGTTCGAGGGGTTCAATTTCTTTAGCGATCCTTGTTGAGACCAGTGTCAGCTGACCACCAGAAGGTACACCTACTAGTTCTTTTTTGCTTGTTTTACATGGTGAGTGAAACCCTTCGGTTGCAGGGATTTTGTCGCACAGCCAGTATCCTGGAGACATACAATATTATTTTTCCTCAGGGTGTTTATAAAGTCTTCCTGTGACAATATTCTATTTTTTTTTTTTAAATATATTTTTATTGCAGGAATTAGTAAATCGTTACAGTATCGACCAGCTATGTATCATAGGCAGTATCAACAGTATAAGACCCACTGGCCCCCCACCTTCAATCCCGAACACAGCCATCCGGCCCACAACCCTGGGGTCGGGCGGCGAAATACAGAGGGGGATCAGTAGGATGCTTGAGCTGGTCCGGATGATACACTGTCCGTCATCTGCTTTTCTAAACAAGCCTATAAACCCAAAAGAAAAGAAAAGAAAACCCCCACCCACAAAGAACTACTAAACAAAGAAACCCCACCCCACCCCACCACCAGCGCCAGGGAGTCACCTATACAGGATCTGCCTTGGGACCCACGGGGAAAGCAATAGGACCATCAGTACAAACGTTTACCGGGACTCGGGGCGAGTCGCTTCTTCACTTTCAGAGTCGCTGGGGGCACAATAATCCCTGAGGGCCTGAACCAACATTTCCCATTCCAACGCGGCCTCCTGCGCCTTCTCATTACGCTGCCTCCAAGCTAGTTGATATCTCAGCGCGCTCTCCCCCGCCGCCCATTTCAAAAGCTCACTGTGCCATCTGCTGCCTGTTGGACCAACCCGTGCCTTCCAGTTCCTGGTCACCTCTCGCTTAGCCAGGAGGAGCCCCAGGTCGATAAATTTACTAGAAATTTTATTTCTGGGGGTATGGGGGAACCAGTGCAGGAGCCCCACCGCCGCATCGAATGATAAGGCTCTCCCCGTCACCTCCTCCAGGGTCGTCTCTACGTCCCTCCAGTAAGATGACAGACCTGGACAGGCCCATAACATATGTAGGAGGTCCGCTTCCGGAGCCGGACATCTAGGGCATGCCGCCGAATTTGTGGCAAAATATCGCCTGATCTTCACCGGGGTCAGGTACGCTCTATGGAGAACGTAATAGTGTACCAACTGAAAACGGGCGTTGCGTGTGCCCTTCCAGGCTCGTCTCACCAGCTGGGACCAAGTCGTCTCCGGGATCTCCCTACCAATGTCCTCCTCCCAACGGTTTCTGAGAGCGGTGAGAGGAGCTAACCCTTCGTTAATCAACCTGCCGTAGAGGCAAGTGACCGCCTTCACCGTGCCCGCCGACATCATCACGTACTGGCACACCTGAGATAAGGGGGGTTCCTCCTGCCCGTTTTTCCAGTGTGCCTGGATCGCTCTCATAATGGCCGAGTGTAGCAGAAAATCACCACGGGGGATCTCGAAGCGGTCAATAAGATCTTGAAAGAACAAGAGCGCTCCGTCCTCGTACAGATCCCCAACCTGCTGTAAACCGGCATCCTCCCAGGCCGCCCAGCGTGACCAATCCCCTCCGTGGGGGAGGGCCGTCAACATCCCCAACGGTATTTCAGGCGCGTACGGGATCCTCAGTTGGCCCCGGGCGTGGGCCCGGTTCCAACACAGGCGGATAGTCCGCTCCTCCATCGACAAGTCCCGAAGGGCCAATCGCTGTCGCAGCGCTATAAAGGATAGAACATGCCTGGCCATGCCCGTTCCCCTCCCGTCTTCCGGGCCCCGGAATTCCCTGGCGACCTCCTGGGTGAAGGTCTGGAGTTGCGCCGCCAGATAATACTTTTCAAAGTCCGGCACCGCGAGCCCCCCCTCGTCTTTCGGTCTCATCAGGGTCTTGAGGGCCACCCGCCGGCGGCTCGATCCCCAGAGGAATCCGACCACCATGGAGCGTAACAGTCGAAACGTGGCCGGTGGGACCCAGATCGGTAGGGTCCGGAAATAGTACAATAGCCGGGGAAGCGCCACCATTTTAAGCAGGGCGATCCGTCCCGCCACCGAAAGCGGCAGCGTGGCCCAAAAGGCCATGCAGCCTCGGAGTGCCCGAATGCTGCGGGCAATGTTCCCATCTAGGAGGTCAGGTTGGTCGTGATAAACAAATACCCCGAGGTACTTAAAGCAGTCGGGTTCCCACCTAATCTCCCTACTTAGGGCAGGGGCAGGAGTGCCCCTGCGTACCGGAAAAAGACAGGTCTTGGGCCAATTCACACGGAGACCCGAGACCTCCCCGAACTCTGTAAGCGCCCCCGCCGCTCCACGTAAAGCGTCGATCGGGTCCTCCAGGAAGAGCAACAGGTCGTCCGCATATAGTGAAACATAATGCGGGCCCGCAGGCGTCCACAAGCCCGTATAATGGGCTCCCGATCGAAGGTGCAGCGCGAGTGGCTCCACCGCCAGCGCAAAGAGAAGTGGGGACAGTGAACACCCCTGCCGCGTGCCTCGTTCTACCGGATACCGCGAGGAGATCAGCGGTCCCGCCCGGACCCTGGCCGACGCGGAGGCATATAGAACCGTGGTCCATCTGACAAAGCCCTCCCCTAGGCCGAATCTCCGCAGTACCGTGCAGAGGTAGTCCCACTCCAGGCTATCAAAAGCCTTCTCTAAGTCCACCGACAGGACGACCGGGGACGGGGCATCCACGAATGGTTCCCCTAGCAAACGGAACAACCTGCGGATATTCATAGTCGTGTTCCGTCGTGGGATGAAACCAGCTTGGTCCACATGCACCAGGGAACTCATGTGTCCCAGCAGCCTCGAGGCCAAGATGCTGCTCAGTATTTTATAGTCCACCGTCAGCATCGATAGGGGACGGTAAGACCCCGGGTCGGACGAGTCGCGGCCTGGCTTAAGGAGAGGAACCACCAACGCCTCACACATCGAGCTCGGGAGTCGCCCCAGCCTCTTCGCCTCCCTGTAGACCACCAATAGTCGAGGGGCCAGGAGGTCAGCGTAAGCTGCATAAAACTCCACCGGCAGGCCATCTAGGCCCGGGGTCTTGTTTCTCGCCATCCGTTTGATGGCCCCACGGATCTCCCCCCAGCTCAATGTCGGATCCCAGGGCTTTCGCCACTTCCTGCTCCACCGTGCGGAGCTCCAGTGGACGTAAATAATCCTCAAGTCGGTCAGGGTCTCGTGCGGAACGACTACGGTATAAACATTCATAATAATGCCGGAAGCAGCTAAGAATCTCCGGTTGGGTGTGTACCTCGGTGCCGTCCGCCTGTCGCATACTTGTCGTCGATTGGGATTGGCGCGTAGGGTTCGCCAGCCACGCTAACAACGCGCTCGATCTGTCCCCCTCTGCGATGGATCGGACCGTGTAGGCCTTATAGTCAAAACAGCGGAGCCGTTCGACCTCTGCCGCCACCTTTTCCCTCGCCTCCGCCGTTGGTACTTGCAATTCCGGGTGCCCGGGGCGCCGAAGTTCAAGCTCGCGGAGTTTCCGATCCGCTGCATCTAAGTCAGCTAGGATAACACGCCTCATGCCCACCTTCTTAGAGATACAGTAACCCCTCACCACTACCTTAAAAGCATCCCACTCTAACGCTCTGGTACTCGCGGTGCCGCCGTTGGACGCAAAAAATTCCACCACCTTGTCCCCCAGGTCCGCCCTGAAAACACTGTCCTCAAGGGTCTCGGGTTGCAGCTTCCAGGTGGGCACCGCCGGCCTCCCGGGGAACCAGCAAAGGTCCAGCAGGAGGGGGTTATGGTCCGATATGGTCCTGGATAAGTACTCGGACCGGACCGCCGCCGAGACCAATTCGGGCGACCCTAGAAAGCCATCTAGTCTGACATGTAACTCATGAAGGCTCGAGAAATATGAATAATCCCGAGCTGCGGGGTGATGCGCTCTCCAGATGTCCGTCAAACCCCAGCGAGTCTGCCAATCCTGACGACCCTTAGCTGTGCTACGAACCGGAGAATCGGGAAGCGGTGGATGCGAGCGATCAATGTCTACGTCCACTACGGAATTGAAGTCTCCGCCAAGCAGAAGGGGCCCGGAGAAGAAGTGGGCCAACGAGCCCGATAACCTGGAAAGGAAGGCAGTCTGGTCCATGTTAGGAGCATACACACAGCAAACGTTCAAGTCCCTCCCTCCCAGTGTTCCCGAGATAGCCACGTATCACCCCTCCGGATCTACCACTGTTCTCGTGACCTGGAAGGGGACCCCCGCCCTGATCCATATTAGCGCCCCTCTGGCATAAGCGGAGTACGAGGTGGAAAAGACCTGCCCCCGCCATCTACGCTGTAGCGCCGCCCCTTCCGCCTTGTTCAGATGAGTTTCCTGCAGCAGCGCCATTTGCACTCCCCTACGCACTAAATAAGCGTGGACCTTGTGGCGCCTGGACATAGTATGAAGCCCCCTTACGTTCCAAGTGACACATTTCAAATTAGCAACATCAGCCATTGTCCCATAACGTTCTCGCACAATCTCCCCATTCGGGTCCCCACAAAAAAAGGACATCATTCCTCCCAGCACTGATGGCGGCCATTTCCCCCAACCAAAACCAAACCACCCAAGAACGAACCAAACCCTCACCCACCCACCCCAGAACAGGACCCAAACTATACCATCTAGATCCCATCCAAACCTCGCCTTCCATCAACCCAGTAACCCCAACTAATCCCACGGTCGCCACCGTGGGAAGGCCTTAAGGGCCAGGTGCAGGCCGGGCGGAGGCAGTGGGCCCTCGACGCTTAGGCCACCAGGACCATTGCAAGCCCTAAACAGTGTCGACAACCTCTCCCGGGGCAGAAACAGGGGCACCCCCCCCCCTCGTTGTCAGCAGCTTATGGACGGCAATCGCCTCCCCCCTGCCGGGCCCCCACCCAAAATAAGGCAGCACACCCCGTTACCCTTGTCCGTCCAAAAGGTCCTCCACCGATTTCGGTGTGATCACCGGTGTATGGGCACTATCAGTCACTGAGTCCTCCGAGTCCGATGGTGCCACCTCTTCACCCAGGGTTTCCTCCTCCTCGATGGCTTCGTCCCGTGCACCCGACAACTCCGACAACACTTCCAGCACTCCCCTCCGCTCCGACGACGTCTCTGCCGTGGAGGGCCCTCCCGTGCGGCCGCGGCGATTCCTGATCCTCCTGGATCGCCGCCTCTGTTCCGGCTCATCTGCCTGTTGGGACGAGGAGCCGAAACCATCCTTCCCTGCCCTATAGAGCTCGAGCCAGGCACAGACATCCTCCGGGGTGTCGAAGAACTGAGTTTTGTCGTCGACTATGATGCGGAGCCTTGCAGGGTAGGGAAGCGAGTACTGGATGCCCTCGCTCCTGAGCTCGCGCTTGACCGCCAGGAAGGAGAAGCGCTTGCGTTGAGTCTCGTAGGTGTAATCCGGAAAGATGTTCACCTGACTGTTCGCTACTTTGAATGGACCATTACGCCTGGCGGCGTTGAGGATTAAATCCCTGTCCCTAAAGTGCAATAATCGCGCCACCACTGGCCTCGGGGGGCGTCCCTGTTGCGGCGGCCGTGCCGGGACTCTGTGGGCACGCTCCAGAGTGTAGAAGGAGGATAGCCCCTCCGGGGCCACCGTGTCACGGAGCCAGGCCTCCAAGTATGTCACCATGTCGCCATCTTCGATTTTTTCCCGGAGGCCCACGACATGAATGTTGTTCCGCCTGTTGCGGCCTTCCGCATCCTCCGCCCTCTGCTCCAGGGACGCAATTCGGGACAGGGCATCCTTCATCGTCGCAGCCAAGGTTCGCTGCGCCGGCTCCAAGGTTTTCACCGAGCTCTCCACTTCTTTGACCCGGTCCGAAAGTTTGCCATGGTCCGCTCTGAGGAGACCTAGGCTCGTCGCCACCTGGGCAATGTCTTGTTGAAGGGCCGATCTCGTGGTCGTTATCGCCTCTAGGACGCGGTCGAACTGCCGTTGCATCGACGCGCCATCAGAACTCTTTGGGTCCCCAAGCTCCTCTTTGTCCTGGGCTTCCGAGTCTGAGGCGGTCGGGGTGGGCCCCTTGGCTCCTCTAGGTTTCCCCATGTCGCCGGGGGCACTCCATGAAGGTCCCGGAGTAGGCGTCTCCGGGCGCATGTGTCGACCACGACCCTCCCGGCTACTGGTCCTCAGATCGAGTACAGGAGACCTCCGTCTCCAGGGCCTGTGAAGACTTCTCCGCTTCGACTCACGCCACCGCGTCCAAGGGCACCGATGAGGGGGTGGAGACAACCGTCGCCGTGCCAGGCAGGCCCGCTCACCCGCTAGAGATCCAGGGTGAGGGTCTCCAACTCCACTGGACGATGTGTAGCGCCAAGGTGTCGCGCCTCCCATGGAAGTGGGCTGGCCGGGAAGACGTAGCTAGGTGCGGAGTCGCGAGACGGGCCACCGCCCAGATCACAGGGCGTCCGCTCCCGGGGTCTCCTATAACGTGGGCATCCGCCCGGCCACCCAACCGAGTGTAAACTCGTCGTGAGAAATCCGATCCAATAGACAGCCAGTGCACAAAGCAGTCGGGGATGGCGAAGTCGGGCGCAAGTCGCCGCTCGCGACGCTCCTCCAAGTCAGTGGGTCCGGCCAGGGGGACAAAGAAGTCCGGGCGCCATGTTGGGTCGCACTCCGCGACTCCGCAAACTACGGTTGCACTCCGGAGCAACCCTCGTCCGAGCCCCACCAAGGGCCCCGGCAGGTCTCCGTCGGTCCGCTCAGCCGAATGCGGGGTCTGGGGTGCCCCGCAGCCTCCGATTTACAGGATAAATCCGGGCTCAGTCCCGGAGCCGAGCTCTCAGGCGACCATCGCCATCGGCGCCCAAGCCACGCCCCGTGACAATATTCTATTATATCCGTTTACATTCCAGGACAAGATGGATAGGCTGTGCGACGACCCTGCTTCCTAATCAATATTACTCATGTAACCATCTTCCTCACTGTTCATATATGCCAACTCTCTATATCTATTCCCTGCAAAGACATTTTCAACATCCCACCTCTGTTCTTTTGGTATTATCATGATTTCAAGGGCGTCTTTCCTGCCTCTTCCCAGGTTAATCATTTTTATTTGTCTTTCACCCATTGCCGCATGGTTCCTGAGGAATGACTTCCCTATTTTGTCCACTAGCACTTCCTCCCTTTTTACTATTCTAATTCCTTCCCAGAGCTTCTCAGACTCCGCCTTTTCTATTGCATCTTTTATTAGGGCTGAGTGGAGTAGGACCTAAGTTATTCCGCCCCCCTTACTATTATCCTTCTTATTTAACTGTGATAGAACTGCAGCTATGCTATGCTCGGAGGCATCATCCTGCAAGATGAATTCACTGGAAAAGTCAGGGACCTCGAGCACAGGGGCTGTACACATTGCCTGCTTTAGGTAGTCAAATGCTTTTTGCCTCTGTCCAAATCATATTCCTGGGCTGCTTTTTTAAATAAGTTTAGTCACGGGCTGCAATGGGTTTCATTAATTTCATGTTTGCAATGATTTTAAATACTCTTCTACAATAAAAACTGTACTTTCAAGGAGAAAAGAACTCATCAGTGGACTCTATAAACGTGCTCTGGGTAGAAAAGTGATAATTATTCTGGGCAGGCTGCTAACACCTGGTCGCACGTAAAACTGTTATTACATGTGCTGGGAAGGAAAAAAATCTAGAAGCACAGAATAATTGGTACTGGAAATCCCTAAATTTAAGGAACCCATCACAAAACCAAGACTTCTCTAGGAAGGCACTGAGACTTGGGAATAGTCTTCCTAATGAGCCATGGATGGACCTCTCTTACCTCAGCTTTAAAATTGGAGTGAAAGAATTTCTATTCCTTGAAAAAGGGCTATTCATTTGTTGCTCCATCTTTTCAAATACGAAATCCTAATATGACTTTATTTTGCCTCCTTCCCTCATGTCATCCTTGGATTACCCAGTTTCTCATCCTTTATGTATTATTTACAACGTAATATAAAATAAATGCATAATTTAAAGGTCATTTCTTAGAAATTGTCTGACATCCATCAATTGGAAAGTGCTCTGTTGTCAGAATGATGTGGTCTGCACTGTATATTGAGAGCCAACTAAATAAATAAAGCTGATGTTGCTGCTGGTGAAATCAGAGAAACCAGAACACCATAGGAATTTTTATATGGACATGATCTTCAGTTGTAAGTCACTATCATGCAACATTATCCTGTGGACTGAGTTTAAGTATTACAATTAAAGGAAACTTCTTAACTCATCTTCAAAAGAGCAGGACAAGGTGCCAATCCCATCTGAAAAAGATTCAATTACAGCAGTTCTTAGTTGCTATTGTTGAGAGGTTTTTATAGCTTAATTTGAGGGTTGGGAGGGATGACTCAAAAGAAGTACCTAGCTTTTAGGGTCCTTATTAGCTACAGCTTCCAACCTTGTCCAGCTGATGTTTTTTCAATCGTCCACTTGATTGTATACCAATATTAGAGCACTAACTCTATATAATCTGTGTGTGTCTATGTACTTGGCTTAGGGACTGGAAAACTAATGTTTGAAAGGAAATGCTAACAGCGTGTGCAAGATTACCATATTATTTTAGGCATATTTTTCTGAGCTGTAAGTTGATATTAGCCATGTAATAGAGTACTTATATTTTCCATTCTTTGAAAAATTGCAGGTCTACGTGTAATGATTAGAGGTGCAAGGCAATCTGGCCTCACACAAATCATGCTTGAGAGAAAATAAAATTACAAAAAGTGCCTGCCAACCATGTGCTTGTGTTAAAGAAGAGCAGCTAGTGTTATGGTGTGAGAAACTGTGCAGGAGTTCCCCCCTCTCCTCGCCATACAGAATCGAAGTACAAAGGCATGTGAGCTTTAGAGGGGGTAGACATGGGCACTTAATAAGAAGGAGACAGTTTCCCAACTGATGACCTGATGACTTTATAAAGTATATGCAGAAACATATATGGCTAGTGTAAGAAATCTGTAGTTACTCATTTAGGGAAGTGAACCCTACTCAAGCAGTAGCCTCAATCATTATCAGGTTAAAGCCACAAGCAAACCCTAAATTAACCTGTGCTCAACCCTTGGTACAGAGCAGTCAGGCTTAACTCAGAGACAATGAGTTAAATATTTGTGCAACACTTCAAACATGAACACAGATAAAACAGAACAAAATTATTCCACATCTGATTAGAAATATTGAGCAATAAAACACAACCAAAACAACAGAAATCTAATCTGTAGAATCGGAGATATTAAATTTTAAGGATTTCAGTAAAAAGACCCCTAAAGGGCACAAAGCACAAACTGGTTGCACAGGACAGGGACAAAGTCATAATTTCAGGCTTACTGCGATGCAGCACAGGCTGGCTACAGGGACCCAAGTTAGGCACTGCTAGACCTGGTATTCTTGGTGTGGCCTTCCTCCTAAATGTTTGCCTTCAGCTCTCCTTTTTTGCTGACTTTGTTTTTGATGGCTTTAGAACTCTGCACACTTTACGACTGCTACCAGGTGTTAAAGTACTTGTGCTTTCTCCTTAAAACATGGTTGATTTGGCTTTTACCCAATTGGAACATTTAATTTGCTGATAAGACCCTACTAAAGAGGCACTACTTATGCCCAGGATGTTTAAATTAAATGAGGCTGGTGGGCAAGCAGCACAGACGTTGCCACCCACTTTTAAGTAGCACTTTAAACATGTCTCAAGTATGCCTCTGCTGCCTGTGTGTGCAGTTTTAAACTTTTATTTCTACCTGGCAAAAAAACTTTTACCTACCCCAAACCTTTCTTTTTAGTACATATAAATCATCCCTAGAGAAGGCCCTGGGCAGCCCAATGTGTAGAGTGCATTGTATTTCAACAGTTGGACATGTTCTTTAAAATTTTACATGTCCTGGTAGTATAAAGCACTTAATTCATGTTTCACCACGGCAAGGCCTATTTCTTCCACAGGATAACATTGGAGTTACCTTATAACATTTAATACGTACGCTTCCAAATGGGAACAGGTGACTCATTCATGTTTGGTGTCTTTGGAATTACAAGTATCCCTTGGCAGTGAAGTCCGCTCCACTCGCGGAGTTTCCCGCACACTGCGTTACGTGGAACAACCTGAGTGCTGAAAAACTACGCTTTGTGCAGCGTAGCAAGTTTTTTTCCTCGCCCTTGTTCATCAAACGTCAAGTGTGGCGAGCACGAGGGAGGACAATCAACTTCCAGGCAAGATTTTTCCTCGTTCACGATCGCCAACATCAAGTTGGCGAGCGCAAGCATGGAAAATAGGCCTCCTGGTGAGATTTCTCAACGTGGGGGGTCAGGTTTCTCATTGTGAGTTGTTGAGTATGCTCGCAACCGCTCATGTTGATAAACTGCCCGTTCGCGTTGAGAAAGCTGCTGCTCGAGTAAAAATCTACTCCAGCGGCAGAAAACATAAGCTTGTGATGTGCATGGCGTTGTTTGCAATGATTGCACAGTGCGGACAAGCATCCCGCACTGTGTAATCACCGCAAACTGCATTTTTCTACTGTATTCCGCCGCTTGCAGAGCTCCGCGTGGTGCGACTGAGTTTTTTTTGCACTTTACCTAGCTCTGCATAGTGCAACTCTGCAGACTCCGCCCAGGGTTAATTATAAGGAAAAATCCTAATGCATGGTAAAGTGGGATTTTGAATTTCGATTTTAAAAATGCCACTTTTAGAAAGTTGGTGTTTCCAGCCTTAGCCATTTGGTGCCTGCAACCTATGTCTGACTGGATGTAGCTGACAGCTGGGCTTTTCGTATAACTCCTAGACAGCCACTCACAATTGAGAGCTCAGGTGTGCCTCAACGGGCCATAACTAGGAGGATGGGAGGGAGGAACTGGGCAAAGCCTTTGAGATGCTTAAATAGGCTGTGTCCTGCCACCACAAAAAGGGCTGCACACTCCTGTAGTTAGTTTGATGCAAGGGAATGGAGACTGGACACTTGAAAGGGAAGCCTCTAGAAGCTTCCCCCCACTTCAAAGACAGAACTAAGTATAAAATATTGGACCCCAAACACCAACTCTTCAGTACACTTTTGGAACCTGTGGATACTCTGCCATGAAGAAGGATTGCTGTGCTGGCAAATAGAGTTTGATCAGATCAGAGTGTGTAACCTGTAAGACAATAAAGAAGATTTGCACATACCCATTGGAGTTCATAGCTCTCTACATGCCGAAAGGAAATAAGGCAGGGCGAGAATAAATCTTGATATATATATATTTTAATTCACTGAAACAGTTTAAGTTTGGAATTTTTATTCCCTTCACATCCTGATGTCCTCTCTGTGATATATGTAGGACATCCTAGCACTCCCTCACCATTTAGCTATATTTTTTTGTATCTTTTTTAGCGGTAAAAGAATACATTGTGTGAATTGGAGATAATATTATACGCGCCTTAATATTGATTAGTGAACAAAACAGTGGAAACCAATTCAAGATTGTGCATTTGATTAAGTTTGGACACACAATGGAATCGTTAAACATTGCCCATATGTTGTGGACAGTTTGTGGTATGAAACATTTAAATGCAAGGATTCGATTACATTATTATGGTATATATATATGAGATGCATAATTAATTTATTGTATATTTGTACAGTTGAATAACTTTGCGTATTTGCACGTGTAATGTTTACATAAGATTAGGCTGCTAAGCATTTGCACTTTATAATGTATATATATTCATTGTTTTATTGTGTAAATTATTGTATTTGTACAGTTAATATGCCGCGTATTTGCACAGCTAATAACTTTGCGTATTTGCACGTGTAGTATGTTTACATTAATGCTGCTAAAAAGTTGCACTTTATGTAAATAATTCCTTGCATTGGCTGTTAAAAGCTGTACCACAGTCCCTGGAATTATGGGATGATTCTTAAATGTATATTTTTCAATGTCTTTGCACAAAAACTTCTAGCTTGGCTCCGCTGTGATATGGCCGAACCATTAATCATACATAATGTAAATAGGTTGCAGCCTTAGTCCCCTTTTTAGTTCAATGTTACTTAATGGGGTTTTTTGGCGCGTTTGAGCAATCAACCAATGTATTTATACCATGCATATACCGCTTACCCGCTGACAGTGAGCAAGGGCGTTCACGCCCGAAACGCGTCTGTTTGGCAGTGTGTTGCACCTCTGCACGTTATATGAAATAAAGGACGAAGAAATACCTTGAAAAAGTCTGGCTGTGGATTTATCCATCTGTGTCTGCGCACTGGGTTTGTTGTGGAAGCGCCGCATCAACCTCCGGTTGGAATTTATATATCACAGGACGTGGTCGGCTCCTGTATACGCAGACCCTTCCTTCAGAACCAAGCAGGCTGGTAAAGACGGACCTTCGAGGAGTGTGTTGCTGGGAAGCAAATCATACCAGCCCCCTGCATCGTGGCAACTCTCACGGAATTGTTCATTCCAGTGTCCGGGTTTTCGGTGTGCCGAGGGAACCGTCGGAAGTCGGAGCCGTTTGGCACGGAAGCCCAGGTGCGTTGGTGGACTACGGAAGTGAGAACCCGAAGCAGGTCGAGGAAGTATCCGAGCAGCCAGCGGTAAGGAGACGCACGAGGCAAGAGCAGTCTCTTTCATTTTCTATATATCATATGTGCATACCCAGTGAGGAGCAACCATGTCAGAGGAGCGGGATCGGGAGGAGGCTTTCGAGCAACTGTTTTCAAATTTGCCCACAGTTAAGCAGAGCGGCAATGCGAGTAAAAATGCCATGGTGGCCAAAGACAGCGATGTGAGGAAACTTTTGCGTGAGCTAGAAAAACGCATGAGAAGCGAACTCACAAAATGGTGGGAGATTCGCTCATTAGAGAAATACCGAGAAGTGAACCGGGTTCCTAGGGGCCTCAGAATTATGCTGGTTCCCAGCTTCGAAAATCCGAATCCATTACTGCTGAAGGATTGGGCAGAGAGTAACCTGGAAGCATCTATGAGGCTTTTGTGCTTGTTGGTAAAATATGCGAAAATTGATAGGGACAGCGACCTTTTGGAAATAACGAGGATCAATGGAGAGTTGGCCAAAGATATGTTTTCCAATGACAGTGCCCTTATCGAACAAACGCGAAAGGAAATAAAAGAGCGTTTGAGTAAGCACGAAAGCACAATCAAACAGAGAAAAGTGTATAAATTTGCAAGAGATGAGCAGGACTACAAATTGGGGCAAATTTATACGTTTGCGAAAAAATACGATCATCTGCGCAAACAAAGAGCTACAGGAAACAAACAGCCCAAACCTGTGCCAGCACCCCCTCAAGCCCAAACTAATGAATCAGGAGCAGCGTGTCTCACTGCCTCAAGTTCAACAGAGAGCCTTGTACCTAGCAGTGAAGAGTCGGATGGAGGAGCCCAAGGTTCAGAGGAAGGGGATTTGGGGCAACTCACCCTGGAAGAAGAGATGGAGTTCGTGAGGACTCAAAGAAAAGGTACTCTACGCTCGAGAAACGCGAAACCAAACACCGCAGAAACCAAAGACGTAGGGAACGCCGCAAATGCGCAAAAAAACAAAGGGAGGCCGCAAAGGAAGAAGAACGCTGCGAACAAGTAGCAGCGATCGAGAAATCCATTGTAAATTTGACCGATGTACAACTTGATCAAGCGGAAAAACAACTGTTGGCCTTAGGACTTTCTTTTTGCCCTGAGAGCAATTTTAATTATGGTAATACGCGAGTGGATGTCTTCAAGTTCATTAGAAAACTTAAATTGCGGAAATACTATGCCATCAAGGGGGGCTCAATTCAAAACAAAAACATCGGCCCTTCTTCATCCAACCCGGATAGAAGTGGGTTGCAAGCCAGGGATGTACCTCTCCTAAAATCGATGCATGGGTTACGCAATGAACTGACATCCACCCCCTCCACTCAGGAAGTGGCCAATGAAGAAAACCTTGACATTGGCCAGAGTGAACCCAGTGGCTTTAAACCAGCTTCTACGTTCATTCCTTCTATGCCCAAGGATGCCATAGACACCTATGCAGATTTATTAACGGATGAACTGAAGAAATTACATATCCAAGTCTGTAGACATAAAGGTGTTACCAATGCTAAAACTAAACCATACAATGACTTGATGAAAAAACTGCAATCTGACAATACCATCATAATCAATCAGTCAGACAAAGGTGGTAATGTGGTTCTTTGGAGCAGAGCTGAGTATATGGAAGAAGCGTTTCGCCACCTTAACGATACAGTTTGTTATGAACCTTGTGACTTCAGAACGGTCAAGAACATTCAAACAGCATATTGGAAACAATTGAATGGATGGAAACGAGATGGTCTTCTTACCAAGGAAGAAATGAAATATCTGTATAAAGATCATCCAGTTATACCAAATCTATACTTCATTCCAAAGGTCCACAAGGGGGTAAGACCAGTACCTGGGAGACCAATAGTATCTGCCATCCACAGCTTGTTTGAAAATACGTCTAAGTACATCGATCATTACTTGCAAGACTTTGTGACCACCTTACCAGCTTATATCAGAGACAGTACAGACTTTTTGAGAAATTTGGAACAATGTGAATGGTCTGCTGACTGTTTACTGATCACCATGGACATTGCCAGCCTTTACACCAGTATATCCCATCACGATGGTTTGAAGGCTTTGAGTTATTTCCTCGCCAAAAGACCAGTGGAACTCCACAAGCATAACGCAATGTTGTTAACCATGGTTGAATTGTGCCTCAATAATAACGTCTTTTTGTTTGACGACAAATTGTACAGGCAGTTAAGGGGGGTTGCCATGGGGGCATGTTTCTCCCCGACCTACGCGGGGCTCCACGTGGGTTGGTGGGAGGAGCATGTCCTCAGGACGCAATTTTCAACCATCTGGCAAGAGAATATTATCAAATACATGCGTTACATTGATGATATTTTCATTATTTGGCGAGGGAGCAAAGAAGAGGCTATTAATTTTGTCAATGCCATCAACATCAATGATGCCAACCTCATTTTCAGTGCAGATATAAGTGAGACTAACATTAGCTTTCTGGACGTTCAAGTCAGTATAGTTAATGGTGTCATAACAACAGGCCTGTATAGGAAAAGTACAGCGGGCAACACCATTCTGCACGCGCAGAGTTTCCATCCAGGACACACTATTAGATCTATCCCTTATGGGGAGTTCCTTAGAATACACAGAACTTGTAGTTCATCTGAGCAAAGGAACCTCCATCAATTAGAAGCGATGAAAAGGATGGAAGCGAGGGGTTACAAATCCATTGCCCTTATATCGGCAATGGACAAAGCAAACAAATTGGATAGATCCAAACTTTTGCAGGCCCCTAGTAATTCCACATCTGTTATTGACAACTCAGTTGGCAATAGTGATCCCATTAGATTGATTACAGGTTTCAGCCGACAGGCCCACCAAATTTCCAAAATGGTCAGGAAACAGTGGTCAGTTATTCTTACAGACCCAATTTTGAAACAGATAATGCCCAACAAGCCTGAAGTCACCTACAGGCGAGCTTACAGCATGAGGAATGCTTTGGTTTCCAGTTCCCCCGAAACAGCCAACAAGGCAGATTGGTTGTCATCACGGAAGGGTTTCTTCCGCTGTATTTCCTGCAGGGCGTGCAAATTTGGAACCAACACCAAATCGTATATGACGCCTTTTGATGACAAACCTATCAACATAAGAGCCTATTTCAACTGCAAAACGGAGTTAGCAGTCTATGTTCTCACGTGTTCGTGCAATTTGAGGTACGTCGGGAGCACAAAATTACCAGTGCACCAACGCATCCTACAGCACCTGAGAGCTATAGTGAACTGTGATAAAAGTTATCCAGTAGCTCGCCATTTTGATCAATTTCATAATCGAAACCTTTCCCATCTTAGTTATTTTGTAATTGATGCAGTTAAGACCAGTAAGAAAGGTGGCGATTATGAAAAACGATTAAGGCAGTTAGAGTCCCTATATATAGTTCGCCTCAACACCAAGATCCCGGGAGGTTTGAACATGGGGGAAGATCTGAGCACCTTTCTGTAATTGACGGTAGTGTAGTTGCTAAGTTGTGAACTCATTGTGCAATCTGGCAACTTTGATGTCATCTCACATTTCCTGACCATTGCTTGATTAGCATTATCTGTATGTCAGCGCATTTACTTACGTGCCATAGTCACCTCAGGCATCATGTATGACCACTATGGTAGTTGTCGCTTTGGTTGACAAGTGGGCAAAGAGGTATCTTTATGTATTCACATATTTTAATTCACTGAAACAGTTTAAGTTTGGAATTTTTATTCCCTTCACATCCTGATGTCCTCTCTGTGATATATGTAGGACATCCTAGCACTCCCTCACCATTTAGCTATATTTTTTTGTATCTTTTTTAGCGGTAAAAGAATACATTGTGTGAATTGGAGATAATATTATACGCGCCTTAATATTGGTTAGTGAACAAAACAGTGGAAACCAATTCAAGATTGTGCATTTGATTAAGTTTGGACACACAATGGAATCGTTAAACATTGCCCATATGTTGTGGACAGTTTGTGGTATGAAACATTTAAATGCAAGGATTCGATTACATTATTATGGTATATATATATGAGATGCATAATTAATTTATTGTATATTTGTACAGTTGAATAACTTTGCGTATTTGCACGTGTAATGTTTACATAAGATTAGGCTGCTAAGCATTTGCACTTTATAATGTATATATATTCATTGTTTTATTGTGTAAATTATTGTATTTGTACAGTTAATATGCCGCGTATTTGCACAGCTAATAACTTTGCGTATTTGCACGTGTAGTATGTTTACATTAATGCTGCTAAAAAGTTGCACTTTATGTAAATAATTCCTTGCATTGGCTGTTAAAAGCTGTACCACAGTCCCTGGAATTATGGGATGATTCTTAAATGTATATTTTTCAATGTCTTTGCACAAAAACTTCTAGCTTGGCTCCGCTGTGATATGGCCGAACCATTAATCATACATAATGTAAATAGGTTGCAGCCTTAGTCCCCTTTTTAGTTCAATGTTACTTAATGGGGTTTTTTGGCGCGTTTGAGCAATCAACCAATGTATTTATACCATGCATATACCGCTTACCCGCTGACAGTGAGCAAGGGCGTTCACGCCCGAAACGCGTCTGTTTGGCAGTGTGTTGCACCTCTGCACGTTATATGAAATAAAGGACGAAGAAATACCTTGAAAAAGTCTGGCTGTGGATTTATCCATCTGTGTCTGCGCACTGGGTTTGTTGTGGAAGCGCCGCATCAACCTCCGGTTGGAATTTATATATATATATATATATATATATATATATATATATATATATATATATATATATATATATATATATATATATATATATATATATATATATATATATATATATATAAAAGCTCCAAGTTTACCCACTGGTTCGGGAAGCACTCCAGCCACGGTGTACATCCACACACCCACAACCACGTCTCAGACAGCCGACGCGTTTCGAAAGTTAATTCTTCTTCAAAGGCTTCATTCCACAAAGTACACAGTGTTTGTTGAGACCACACCTTTATTCCATGCAAAAACATTAGTTGCCTTCTGATAGGCTGCCGTTAAATGCCTCCTGATAGGCTGAAGGTTTTCTGGGAAACGTAGTCCACCATGTACAGTTGCATGCGGAATTACATTAAAAGACCCTCCAATGGGCCCGAGGCGTGCGTGGTAATTGAAAGGTGCCGTGGCTCCAAAAGATCAGGACAAGATTCCCTGTACACTGGCCCGCTGCTTTTCTGCCTTCATGCGGTGGTGCTTCCCCTTACGGCTGGGCTGCCGCGTGCACATGAAAGCTCCAAGTTTACCCACTGGTTCGGGAAGCACTCCAGCCACGGTGTACATCCACACACCCACAACCACGTCTCAGACAGCCGACGCGTTTCGAAAGTTAATTCTTCTTCAAAGGCTTCATTCCACAAAGTACACAGTGTTCGTTGAGACCACACCTTTATTCCATGCAAAAACATTAGTTGCCTTCTGATAGGCTGCCGTTAAATGCCTCCTGATAGGCTGAAGGTTTTCTGGGAAACGTAGTCCACCATGTACAGTTGCATGCGGAATTACATTAAAAGACCCTCCAATGGGCCCGAGGCGTGCGTGGTAATTGAAAGGTGCCGTGGCTCCAAAGGAGCCCTGTAGCGCCTTCTAAGTTGGGGGATTAAGTCCCCTTGCATATTGGGGATCCCTGGGGGCCAAGTAGCCCACCAGTAACCTCCAGTATGCGCCAGGGGTCTGCGTTTCAGAGAGGTGTAAAACGGGGCGTGGCCTCATTACACCTCTCAGCAACGCAGCCCCCTGGCACGTTTCCAGAGTGGGAACTAAATCCCCTTAAATACTGGGGGTCTCTGGGGGCTTCCAGTATGCACCAGGGGGCTGTGTTGCAGAGAGGTGTAAAAAGGGGCATAGCCTTATTACACCTCTCTGCAACGCAGCACCTGGGCGCGTTTCCAGAGGGAGAACTAATTCCCCTTGAATACTGGGAGACCCTGTGGGCCAACTAGCCCACCAGGAACCTCCAGTATGTGCCATGGGGCTGCGTTGCAGAGAGGTGTAAAAAGGGGCATGGCCCCATTACACCTCTCTGCAACCTGGTGGGCTAGTTGGCCGCCAGGGACCCCCAGTATTCAAGGGGAATTAGTCCCCCCCTCTGCAAACGCGCCAGGGGGCGCATTTGCAGAGGTCTGGGTAATTTTTTCTTTTTTTAAATTTGTTTGTGGAGGGGGGCCACGTGGTCCCCCTCCTAGGCCACTACTAGCCCCGGGGACCCATCCCCTGGGGCTGGCCTT